>NC_058084.1:431546948-433021518 GCF_014858855.1 Bufo gargarizans | reverse complement strand
CACTTTTTTAGCTCTTTTTCTCATTCTCTGTACCTCAAAATTCACCTGAATCAAATCACCAAAAATACAAATTTGGATGCGACTCAAATTTTTACAATATACTGTACATAAAATGGTAAAACATATTAATGTTCTGAACAGTATTTAAAAAAATTCTGTTGCATTGCATCCAGTTGTTTTTATATTGCATCCTATTATCATTTCAATGGCTCATCAATGATTGGGTTACATTAATAATTGCTAAATTGCAATGTAACCTGGTACGCTTCTTGTCGATGATATATTTGTACATCTGTTCACTGTGTCCGGGTTAGCATTATGGCAATTTTTTTCCTGCAGAAATCCTTGCTATACCTGCCGAAAGGACTGACAGGGTTCTCTGTTCACTTAGTGAATTTTCTTGACTCTGTGGATTATCTCGAAACAGCTGTGAGTAGCGATGAAGTGTTCCCTTAAACACAACAAAATGCTAATGTTGCCTAGGGCAGAATCTTTTTTTTTCTCCCTACTCTCAAGTGATTTTATGAACCAGCCGGTCTGGAAAATTTTGCATTTGTTTGCAGGAAAAGTAAACAGTGCCAAAATCAACAACTTCCTTCCTTTGGGACTGTAGAGCAAATTGGTGTGTAGATTACTCCAATTCAGCAATCTTAAAACAGAGTTAATGCAAACCCTACAGGCTCTAAGGTTGTACCTCTGGTGTGATAAATCTTTCTTATGCATCGCACACGGGAGAGGTGAAGTAAATTAAAATTGATCTCCCTTATAAATATGTTGCCAAAAATGTTTCACTGCCCATTAATGGTTTACTGCTGGTTTCCTCCATGTCGGGTCAAATAACTGTGTCTCAGACTGGTGCTGCTGTTGATGGATTTAATGGTGACTAGTATGAAGCACAGATGATGTCATATGTTGTCACCTGCCAAAAAGAATTGCACTGTATCAACACCCATGGACCTTACAGTAAGTTAGGAAAACATTAAGATGAGACAGATTACAAGTCTTCCTCAAATAGACAGAAATTGTAGAGTGAAATATATCGTAGTCTACTGCTGTTATGAAAAATAACACCATTTTTACACTGTAGTGTCAGTTTTTTTCCTGAAAGCACTTGTAATGCAGCGGGTGTGGATGTATAGTGCCACTGAATGGATTTGGCTTGGGGGCTACTCCTGAGGGTGTTTTCGAGGGGGTCCACTGATATTCATCCTTTTACCCCCATATGGAGGTATAGATTTTACGACAGGGGACACAAAGCTGTTACCTCTAGGAATTGTATCCATTCAGGCTAACGGACAGAGGTCAGACACAGGAAGTCAGAATACACAATAAGCACACCATTGCAGGGACTAGACAAGCTAGGAATCTTTTGCTCAGGCACCTTCCCATAGAGAAAGGCAGCATATATACCCAGAGAATACTGCCATTGACATGGGACAAATTAGCTTGTGTGTACACTGGCCAGTTAAGAGCCAGGAAGAACGCTATCAGCAGGAGGAAGGAGGCAGGGAATGCCTGTAATCCTGGAGCAGGGTGCAGCAGGAGGAATTAGTACTCTAGCAGCTGTGCCTTCCTATAGAGAGGAGATTCTGGTAGACACAGACCATGGGCATCAAATAGAGAGGTGATTAGAGGTGTACCTTTAGAGAGGGAGCAGTCATACACAGGCCCTGAAGTCTGAGGTGGTCCAAACACCGCTCCATTTTAGTATACTACCACCCTCTATTTTGTGACCTGTTATATAAATTTTTGGGGGGTTTATGAAAAAATTCTCTTTTGGGGTTTCAGATTCATTGATTATTATAATATTGCATTCTTACTGTTCTCCAATATATTCTACTGTCCATTAAACTATACACAGATAGCCTAATGGATATCTAAACTGAATCAAAACTGAAAATGGGCCAAGTTTCTTTATTTCCTAGAAATATTGGACCTACACGTGAACTCGTCTTTAGGGCTTCAGCACATCTCTGGTGACCTAATTGTAATAAATCCAAATGACTCTTATTTTCATTATTGAGTTGCCCTGGTATTGAAAATAGAGCGTGACAGTAATGATTTATTTATTCACGTTTCAGCATTTATTCTGCGGTTAGCAATGCAGGACACTTTTACATTTTTATATTTGTATTAGCACGACATCTGAAGAATTCTTCATGTGCAAAGGATTTGGGGCTGTTTAAAATTGGTGTCATGTGTGAAAGTAAGATCATATGTGTAAATAATTCTCTGGGTGGCAAGCTATCAGTGAAACCGCTCTGAATTTGGCAATCATGTATGGGACACTGTTAGAACATCAGAGAGAAGATAAAAATGTAATAGTATAAAAATAATAATCTAGTGGTTATGAAGTGTCAATTGTTTTGCCAATTTCTTTCTTGATGAAACTCTAGTTCTCACAGTGGTCTGTTAGTATGGCTACCTCAGCCATCTAAACCAGTCTCAAGGTCTCCTGGAGAAACCATCAACAATAAAGGTCTGGCAAGAAGCAACATTAACATCTACCATAGTCTTCCCTTCTTCCTCCTCATGGAACTTCACAATTGCATTTTCCATATGGAAACATCAGTAATGGACCTTTGGTAAGATGATTGCTGATGCTATATTGTAGTACAATGTAGTTCTACGTGTCGCCTTTGATAAAGCTATTGGTAAGAAAAATCAGCTGTAAAAGCTGGCAGACACCAAATAGCCACTCCATAGGTCCAATATAAATATTGTTTGATCATATGCAACATAAAGCTTTATCTCAAGTACATAGTGAATGAATACTATGGCACCAACATTGATCACAGGAACTATAAATCAGCCCTTACGTTGAGAAGCCTTTTACACAGGAACATCCACAGGGGTGATTCTCTTGGGCCTAATGGAAAATATATCTTTGATTAAGTCCTCATGCACACGAACGTATTTTGTTTCTGTGTACATTCCGTTTTTTTGCGGATAGGATGCTGACCCATTCATTTCCATGGGTCCACTAAAAATGCGGACAGCACACTGCGTGCTGTCCCGCATCAGTATGTCAGTTCCGTAGCCCTGCAAAAAAAATAGAGCATGTCCTATTCTTGTACGTTTTAGGCATTGTTGTAATGGATCCACCAAAAAAAACGGATGGCATACGAATGTCATCCATTTTTTTTTTTTTGTGGATACACAATTTGCGGACCGCAAAAAACATACAGTCGTGTGCATGTAGCATTAGTGACATGCCTTGCCACTGAATATGTAAAAGGGTTTCTGACCCCGTAAAATTAAAGGGAGTCTGTCATTAGGAAATTAACTACTAAACCAGTCCCAGAGCTAGCTCAGCTGAATGTAATGCTTCCTATAACTTTAAGACATGTTGCTTCATTCCAGATAAAAAGTACTTTAAAGGGGTTCTCCAGGATTTTAGAAAAGGAAAATACTTAAACATTACTTTATTATAAATATATTCCCAAATACCTTACATTAGTTATAAGGGCTCATTTTGTTTAGGGAGCAATCATTAGCAGAAACAAAATGTCCGCCGTCCTATCAGTACACACAAAACCTGTCCTAATCACACAGGAAGTCAAGTTATTTCACAACATTGAGATAGAGGAGGCTGAGACAGCCCTTTCCTACTTGTCAGGGATTATGATCCTGAATACAGATGATAAGAACGTTAGCTAAATCTCTGTAGGAATGGAGTTCATGTGGAGACATGAAGTACAGAAAGGACGGACTATAGCTCAGTGTTGTGAAGTAACTTGTCCTGCTGAGTTATTAGGACAGGTTTTGTGTACACTAATAGGAAGGCAGCCATTTTATTTCCCCTGATGATTGCTCCCTAGATAAAATGATCCATTATAGCTAATGAAAGGTATTTGGGAATATATTTATAATAAAGTAATATTTAAGTATTTTCATTTTCTTAATTCCCGGAGAACCCATTTAACTCCATATGTGAATGAGCAGTTAAATGTACTAAGGGTGGTCCCAAGCCTCTGTGCACCTTTGCACATTGTGTCTTTTATCTTTTTTGCGGAACGGCCATGCAGACATACAGAAACGGAATGCACATGGAGTCATTTCTGGTTTTGGACCTATTGAAGTAAATGGTTCCACATACAGGCTGCAAAAAAACTAAACTGACATGGAAAAAATGTGTTAGGGTGCATGAGCCCTTAGTTGAATATATTATGTGTGAGGGAGTATTTCCAATGTATTTCCAATGTCTTTGTTTCCTTCTGTGCATGAGCCCTTATTTTCGTGAGGTATTTCAGGAAACAATATGAGTAGTGGAAGACAAGAGGGCGTTATATACTAAATTTGAAGCTACTGTAATTAGAGCATGTTTGAATTGTGTAGAATCAATTCAGGTCTGAATAAAATCTTTTCAAAAAGTTTGACAAACTAGACTTGAAACAAACTTCAGGAAGTTTGTGCATCCTTAAAGGGGTTATCCGGGAATTTAGAAAATGAAAATACTTAAATATTATTTTATTTTAAATATATTCCCAAATGCCTTTCATTAATTATAAGGGCTCATTTTGTTTAGGGAGCAGTTATTAGGAGAAAAAAAATGGCTGCCGTCCTATTAGGACACACAAAACCTGTCCTCATCACACAGGAGGACAAGTTACTTCACAACACTGAGCTAAAGAGCTGCCTCATCCTCCTCTCTGCTTGACAGGGATTATGATCCTGAATACAGATGATAAGATCTTCAGCTGAATCTCTGTAGGAATGGAGTTCATGAGGAGACATGAAGTGCAGAGAAGACAAGACAGACAGACAGACAGACAAGACAGACTGTGGTAATTGAGACTGCATACAAGGGCTAATGCTCATTAGTCACATCCCTCTCACCCACCTCTCTGTACTTCATGTCTCCTCATGAACTCCATATTCCTACAGAGATTCAGCTGAAGATCAACTGTATTCAGGATCATAAAGGAGGATGAGGCAGCTCTTTAGCTTAGTGTATTGAAGTAACTTGTCCTGCTGTGTGATTACGACATTCGATTTTGTGTGTACTAATAGGACGGAGGCCATTTTATTTCTACTAATGATTGCTACCCAGACAACTAATAAAAAGTATTTGAGAATATACTTATAACAAAGTAATATTTATGTATTTTCATTCTGTTAATTCCTGGAGAAACCCTTTAAAGTGGACCGTGTTCTCCATACTTTTTTAACCAATATACCCTGATTTTAAGGGTTTGGGAAACACCTTTATAGACACTACACATTTTACACATTTGAATTTAAGTTTTACTAAGGTCCTACTAATATTGGCAGGTTTCAGCAGGAAAAATCTCAGGCCTGTGGCAGATAAATGTGTAGTGGAGTCCATTCATGGAGCTGGGGTAGAACGTGAGGCCAGTTTTCCAGATCTAGTATGCTTTATTAACTTCTAATAGAACTTTTCATTGCTGTGATTTGACATTTGCAGTATATTTATTTCCAAGATACTGCCTAAATGTCTGCACTATGTGGATTTGTCCAAGTATGGTTGCTTATCTTTCCAAAGTATTTCCTAAAAGTTGTCCCAATAGGTCTGCATGAACCAGGTGCAGATTTAGTAGAAATCTACTTTCAGCTCTATATACCATTCATGCTGTCTGTCAAATACTTATATGAGCTGATTTCAATTTAAGGATATAACTAATTCTGGCAATCTAACAAATGAAGAAAACTATAAACTGCCAACACAGGGCTAATTTCCTCTTCTAACTAAAATCACTGATGACATTTCCTTTGTTTTTGACAAATGTCCAGAATTTAAATACTGAGCTCTTGCTTGAGTTTGCTGAGAAAAAGTATTCATGTTAGGCTACTTTCAGACTGGCGTTTTGGCTTTCCGTTTGTGAGATCCGTTCAGGGCCCTCACAAGCCCTCCAACACGGATCAGTTTTGCCCTAATGCATTCTGAATGTAGAAGGATCTGCTCAGAATGCATCAGTTTGCCTCTGTTCCGTCTCCATCTGCTTGCAGCGTTTTGGTGTCCGTCTGACGAAACTGAGCCAAACTGATCCATTCTGACACAATAGAAAACGGATCCGTACTCCATTGACTTTGGATGGCTCACTCCACATACATTTGCAGTCTGCTTTTTTCCTCCTGTGCACTGCGAGTTCTGCTTGCTTTTCCTGCTTGTCCCTATCTGCTGCACTGTCTCTCCCTCTAAACTATTCCTCTCTTGTGGGCACCCACGTCACGTCCATCGACATGTCATCATTGTCACCTTTACTAACACTGACATTAGAGATCTCAGAGTAGGCAGCAACAGCGGGGACCACTCTCCTTGGGCTGACCTGGGTACTGTCGTCAGACCGCTAGGTGGTGGTGGTTGCTACAAAATGGCTACGCATCGGCAAGGTCTGGAAAATGATGGAAAAATAATTCTTCTGACTAGAGTGGAGGGGCTATGGTGGTGGTGGTGGGTGCTGATACAGAGGATGAGAGAGTGCAGAAGCGGAAGGCTGAGTGAGCCACTCAACCAACTCTGGTGGCGTCCTCTGATGTAATCGCACACACCTTCTCCAACTTCCCACTTAGGCTCCAGTCTGTGCACCTGCCTAACCTATACCACCCCTGCGGAATGGCCTCTCTCTTCCTCTACCTGTCATTTTCAAAATTACCCTGTGACAAAATCCCTATAGAAGAGCAGTATTTGTGGAAGCCGGTATATAGAACCACTTAATAAGTATTTGCTGGAAGTAGGTATATAAAACCACTTAATCAGTTTATTTTGGGGCAACAATCACACCAGTTGCAATTAGTTGTTCCAATAGCGTTTGTCCCTCTGTATAGCTGCGGTATCTCAGCAGAACCAAACACAAATGCTCCACAATACAAATGCACTATATAGAAATTATATTAAAGGTATATCACACCACTGCCTCAATCAGTTTTTTTGGGGGCAACTGGTGTATTACACCAGTTGAAATTAGTTGTTCCAGTATCTTTTGTCCCTTTGTAAAGCTGCAGTGTCTCAGCAGAAACGCACACAAATGCTGCATATACACTATATATAAATTATATTATAGGTATATCACCATCCTGCCTCAATCAGTTTTTTTTGGGGGGGGAACTCTTATATCACACCAGTTGCAATTAGTAGCTCGAAAAGCGTTTGTCCCACTGTATAGCTTCAGTATCTCAGCAGAACCGGACACAAATGCTGCAAATGCACAATATAGAAATTATATTATAGGTATATCACGCCCCTGCCTCAATCAGATTTTTTGGGGGCAACTGGTATTGCACACTAGTTGAAATTAGTTCTTCCAAAAAGGTTTGTCCCTCTGTATAGCTGCGGTATATCAGCAGAACCGTACACAAATGCTGCACAATACAAATGCACTATATATAAATTATATTTTTGGTATATCACACCCCTGCCTCAATCAGTTTTTTTGGGAGCAACTGCTATATTACACCATTTGAAATTAGTTGTTCCAGTAACGTTTGTCCATCTATATAAGTGCAGTATCTCAGCAGAACCGCACAAAAATGCTGCACTTGTACTATATATAAATTATATTATAGGTCTATCACACCCCTGTCTCAATAAGTTTTATTAGGGGGGCAACTGGTATATCACACCAGTTGAAATGAATTGTTACAACAGCGTTTTTAATTCTTTATAGCTGCGGTATCTCAGCAAAACCGCACACAAATGCTGCACAATACAAATGCACTATATAGAAATTATATTAAAGGTATATTACACCCATGCCTCAATGAGTTTTTGGGGGGCAACTGGTATATCACACCAGTTGAATTTAGTTGTTCCAGTAGCGTTTGTCCATCTGTATAGCTGCGGTATCCCAGCAGAACCGCACACAAATGCTGCACATTCACTATATATAAATTATATTATAGGTATATCACATCTCTGCCTCAATCAGTTTTTTTGGGGGGCAACTGGTGTATCACACAAGTTGCAATTAGTTGTTTCAATAGCGTTTATCCCTCTGTATAGCTGCGGTATCTCAGCACAACCTCACACAAATGCTGCAAATGCACTATATATAAATTATATTATAGCAAAGAAAGTCCGCAGCACTCCTTGCTGGGGATTTTTGGAGTAAAAGGAGATGGCGTCTCAGTTTCTGTAAATGCACGCCGCTACTTAGCGTCTATTCCTGCCTTAATCAATTTTTTTGGGGGTCAACTGGTATATCACACCAGTTGAAATTAGTTGTTCCAATAGCGTTTGTCCTTCTGTATAGCTGCGGTATCTCAGCAGAACTGCACACAAATGCTGCACATGCACTATATATAAATTATATTATAGGTGCCCTTAGAAGCCTACTAATGGAATGGCTGTGATTGGCCAGTGCAGCATGTGATCCAGCCTTTATATAGGCTGGAGTCACGTAGCGCTGCACGTCACTCTGCTGTTACTTGTGTAGGGAGATGATGCTGCTGCTGTGACGAATATAGGAAAGAAACTTTAATCGGAACAGCAATTGACCTCAGCAATCTACATAGATTTAGTTGTGTGGGTGCAGTGCACAATATTTTTACCCTGCCCTGAGCTCAGTGACAGAGAAAAATAACTTTTATCCGTCTGTTAGTTAGGTGGGTGGCGGCAGCCATTTTATGCAAGCTCAGTGCACCAGCACTGCATATGTGCTTTTGTGACATTGAAATTCAAGCTTGAAATACTGCAAGAATAATCTGGGTTTAAAAAACACCCAGTTTTGGCAATATCCTACATCTGGTGCCTTTGTAACATTAGTCAGTGTACAATTTAAGCTAGAAATACAGCTATAATTTTCTGGGTTTTAAAAAACACCCTTTTTGGGCAAAATACTCAATTTTATAGCCGTTGCTGCTTTTGTACGTGTGAAATTTAAGCGTTATATACTGCTGTCATATTCTGTTCGTAAAAAACACCAATTTTGGGCAAAATACTTAAAAATTGCAGCCTATGCTCCATCTGTGATTGGTAAAAACAAGCTTGAAATACTTCAATAATTTTCTGGCTTTCAAAAACAACAATTTTTTACAATAACCTCCATCTTGGTCCTCTGCCGCATTAGTCAGTGTGCAATTTAAGCTAGAAATACAGTTTTATTTTTCTGGGTTTTGGTCAAGATAAAAATTTTTACAGTCCTTGCTGCATCTGTACGTGTGAAATTCAAGCGTTATATACTGCTGTCATATTTATGGTTGAGCGAACCCGAACTTTAGGATTTATGGACCCCGCCCCCAATCCGAATATTTCAGTAAAAGTTCTGGTTCGATGTTCAGCGCTTTCTTGGCGCTTTTTGAAAGGCTGCAGAGCAGCCAATCAACAAGCGGTTAAATGTCTGACCTTAGAAGCCATCACAGCCATGCCTACTAATGGCATGGCTGTGATTGGCCAGTGTAGCATGTGACCCAGCCTCTAAATAAGCTGGAGTCACGTAGCGCTGCATGCCACTTTGCTGTGCTTAGTGTAGGGAGAGGATGCTGCTGGTGATTTCAGGGAGAGAATAGGAGAGAGTCTTTGCTCAAAATGTGAATCTAACTCAGCGATCTACATACATTGTGTTTTGTGGGTGCAGGGCACAATTTTTTTATCCTGCCCTGAGCCCAGTGACCAAAAAAAATAACTTTAATAAGTCAGTTAGGTGGACGGCGGCAGCGGCCATTTTATGCAAGCTCAGTGCACCAGCTTTTGGGACATTGAAAATCCATTTTTTTTTTTGCAATATACAACATCTGGATTAGTCAGTGTGCAATTTAAGCTAGAAATACACCCATCATTTTCTGGGGTTTTAAAAACACACTTTTTTGCCAAAAAACACTATTTTCAGGCCTTGCAGCATCAGTACGTGTGAAATTACAGGCTTACATACTGCTATCAAATTCAGTTATTGAACAAACACTCGTTTGGGCAAAAAAAAAAAAATTGGCAGCCTTTGCTGCATATGTCATTGTGAGATACACCCTTTATACATTTGGGTTAGATTCAGATATTTGAAATACCGCCATTTGATGCACAAATCTTTAATTCAGGCCTACTGTGGGTTAGGCCGTGTGAGATACACCCTGTATATACAGGGCTTATATTCTTTTATTAATAAAACACTCTTTTTGGGGCAAAATACACAATATTTCAGGCCTTGCAGCATAAGCACGTTTGAAATTCCTGGCTTATATACTGCTGCCATATTGAGTTATTAAACAAACACCCATTTGGGCAAAAAAAGTTTATTTGGCAGACTTTGCTGCATATGTCACTGTGAGATATACCCTTAATACATTTGGGTTAGATTCAGATTTTTGAAATACAGCCATTTTGGGCAAACAAATCTTTAATTGAGGCCTACTATGGGTCAGGCCGTGTGAGATACACCCTTTACATACAGAGGTTTGATTCAGGCATTTGAAATACAGCTATTTTGGGCAAAGAAATCTTTAATTGAGGCCTACTGTGGGTCAGGCCGTGTGAGATACACCCTGTATATACAGGGGTTTGATTCAGGTATTTGAAATACAGCCATTTTGGGCAAACAAATGTTTAATTGAGGCTTACTGTGGGTCAGGCCATGTGAGATATACCCTTTACATACAGGGGTTTGATTCAGGCATTTGAAACATAGCCATTTTGGGCAAATAAATCTTCAATTGAGGCCGACTGTGGGTCAGGCCGTGCGAGATACACCTTTTACATACAGGAGTTTGATTCAGGCATTTGAAATACAGCCATTTTGGGCAAACAAATCTTTAATTGAGGCATAGACTGGTTAAAGCGTCCTCTAGACAGTACGCCTGCTACTGCCCACTGCAGCAAGGGACCGAGCACACCAAAGCCAGCTCCAAGGAGTTCCCTGGCATGGCAGTTCTTCAGACAATGTGCTGACGACAAGACACAAGTGGTTTGCACGCTGTGCAATCAGAGAATGAAGCGCTGCATAAACGTTCTCAACCTGAGCATAACCTGCATGACCAGGCATTTAAGTGCAAAGCACGAGCTGCAGTGGAGTAGACACCTCAAAAACCAAGAAAGGTCTCTGGCTTCTCCTGCTTGCTTTTCTGCTGCAGTCTCGGCCTCTTCATCCCCCTCGGGAGTGACAGTGCCACCTGCCACCCCGTAAACAGAGGATCTGCCAGCAACACCAAAACCTGGGTCACCAAGCATCTCCACAATGTCCCACGGAAGCGTTCAGCTCTCCATCTCCCAAACGCTGGAGAGGAAGAGGAAGTAACCCCTACCCACCCGCGATCACTAGCCCTGAATGCCAGCATTTCTAAATTACTGGCCTTCGAAATGCTGTAATTCTGTCTGGTGGAGACGGATAGTTTTAAAGGCCTTATGGCGGTGGCTGTCCCACAGTACGCCGTGCCCAGCCACCACTACTTTTCCAGGAGAGCCATCCCTTCCCTGCACAACCAAGTAGGGGACAAAATCAGTGGCGCATGTGCTGAATTTGGTGGTGCAGAGATTCCTTAAAAATTACCCCGAGCTGCTGCATAAAGTGCAGGCCGTCTGAACGCCCTTTCGGCGTTCTCACCCTGCTGCTGCTCGCATGTCAGCGCTGCAGCGTAACTTTGGCCTTCCTGCTCACCGCCTCACATGCGACGTGCCCACAAGGTGGAACTCCACCTTGCACATGCTGGCCAGACTGTGCGAGCAGCAGCAGGCAGTAGTGGAGTTTCAGCTGCAGCACGCACGGTTGAGTCGCTCAGCGGAACAGCACCACTTCACCACCAATGACTGGGCCTCCATGCGAGACCTGTGTTCCTTGTTGCGCTGTTTCGAGTACTCCACCAACATGGCCAGTGCCGATAACGCCATTCTCAGCATCACTATCCCATTTCTATGCCTCCTTGAAAAAACTCTTCTAGCGATGATGGAAGAGAAAGTGGCACAGGAGGAGGAAGAGGGATAATTTCATAGGGTTTCTGGCCAGTAATTCACAAGTGGCTCTGAGGGTGGGTTCCTGCACCCACAAAACCAAGGTACACAATTGTCCAGCCAGGGCACAGTTCTGGAGGAGGATGAGGAGGAGGAGATGAAGGAGGAGGAACCGTGTTCACAGCAGGGTGGAACCCAAACCAGCTCATGGCTATCACTGATGATTGGCTGGGGGGATACAGAGGACACAGACGATACACCTCCCACAGAGGACAGCTTTTTGTTGCCTCTGGGCAGCCTGGCACACATAAGCGATTACATGCTGCAGTGTCTCCGCAACGACTGCCGAGTTGCCCACATTCTAACTTGTGCTGATTACTGGGTGGCCACGCTGCTGGATCCCCATTACAAGGACAACGTACCGTCCTTAATTCCATCACTGGAGCGTGATCGTAAGATGCGTGAGTACAAGCGGGAGCACAATGGAAGCACAAGGCGAAGGCAGAGGAGGAGGAAGAGGTCGCCAATGCAACTGGGGCACCACCAGCACCTCAGAAGGCAGGGTTAGTGTGGTCAAAGTTAGCATGGCCGAAATTTGGAAAAGCTTTTACAGCACGCCACAACAACCAGCACCACCAGCTTATATGGAACGTCTTAGCAGGAGGCAGCATTTCAGCACATGGTGGAGCAAAATTTTGCACACGCCTACATGTACTGAATGACGGGTCTGCCCCCTTCAACTTCTGGGTCTCCAAATTGGGCACATGGCCTGAGCTTGCCCTTTATGCCTTGGAGGTGCTGGTGTATTGTCTGAACGTTTGTTTAGCACGGCAGGGGGCTTTATCACAGACAAGCAGAGCCGCCTGTCCACAGCCAATGTGGACAAGCTCACGTTCATTAAAATGAACCAGGCATGGATCCCACAGGACTTGTCCGTACCTTGTGCAGAATAGACATGTATACCGGCCTTACTCAGCCATTGTTATACTACAACGCAATTGCTCAGTGTTGTATTTTGAATATTTCCCACTCTTTTGGAGTGTACCCTAATAAAAAAATTTAATTAAATTAAAACCAAAAAACAGTGTTGGCTACCTCCTCCTCCTCCACCGGCACTTCCACCTACACCGCTACGTCCACCGCCTCCTCAAACTCTTACACTATATGGACCTCCACCTCATAAATCAAGATTATTATTTTTAATTTGTACGTATTTTATTTTATTTTATTTGATGTCATTTCACTAATTTGTCTGTTACATTTTGGGGTGAAATTCACAAATTTTGGGGTGTGATATACCCCTGCTGTACCTAGTAGACAGGTAACATTTCACTAATTTGTCTGTTACATATTCGGGTGAAATTCACCAATTTTTATGTGTGATATACCCCTGCTGTACCTAGTAGACAGGTAAAAACATTTGACTAATTTGTCTGTTACATTTTTGGGTGAAATTCACCAATTTTTGGGTGTGATATACCCCTGCTAATCTGCTATACCTATTAGACAGGTAAAAAAAAAACATTAATTTGTCTGTTACATATTCTGGTGAAATTCAACAATTTTTGGCTGTGATATATCCCTGCTATACCTATTAGATAGGTAAACAAATTTCACTAATTTGTCTGTTACATTCTCGGGTGAAATTCACCAATTTTTATCTGTGATATACCCCTGCTATACCTAGTAAACAGGTAAAAACATTTCACTAATTTGTCTGTTACATTCTTGGGTGACATTTGACCATTTTTGCTGTGATTAAACCCCTGCTCTGCATAGGTGACAGGAACATAAATTTCAAAAAATCGTCTGTTACATTGTCAGGTGACATTTTACCAATTTTGCCATATACAAACCCCTGCTCTGCATAGGTGACAGGGAATAAAATTTCAAAATTTTTCTTTAATTGACGTGCAACTTGTTCCACATTTGCGCTTCAATAATTTGTCCCACTTTTCCGGTCGATCAAATTTAATTTCAAACAATTAACCTCCCTTGGATGTGGTATCCCTTTCTCACGCTCCCTCTCTGGCATGGAACCCTGATTCGCCACTAACCGTGATCAATATGGTAGGCGCAGAAAAGAACATTGAAAGTTGATAGAGAAGATATCCAATTGAATCGTGGACATCACGGGGATGTGCGACATGGTGGGAGCAGTATTTGTGCACACGCCTACACGTACTGACTGATAGGTCTGCCCCCTTCAACTTCTGGGTCTCCAAATTGGGCACATGGCCTGAGCTTGCCCTTTACGCCTTGGAGGTGCTGGCCTGCCCTGCAGCCAGTGTACTGACTGAACGTTTGTTTAGCACGGCTGGATGGGGTTATCACAGATTATATTTCCCAATGTTTTGGGGTGTACCCTAATAAAAAAAATATGATAATAATAATTTAAAACCAAAAACCAGTGTAGTCTACCTCCTCCACCGCCGCTTCCACCTACACCGCAACATCCACTGCCTCCTCAACCACCTACTCCATATGGACCTCGTCCTCCTAGATAAAAATTATAATTTTTTATTTTTACGTATTTTATGATATTTTAAGTCATTTCCCTATCCACATTTGTTTGCAGAGCACTTGCCATGCTCATCCACATTTTGCTGGCATTTGCAGCTCTCTAGCCCTTTCCATGACATTTTTAGAGACATTTTATTGCTCAAAAGTTCGGGTTCCCATTGTCTTCAATGGCATTCAGGTTCGGGGTCAAGTTCGGGTCCCGAACTTGAACTTTTTTGTAAAGTTCGGCCGAACCCGTCGAACCCGAACATCCAGGTGTCCACTCAACTCTATATACCAATTATATATAGTGCATTTGGGTAGTGCAGCATTTGTTTGCGGTTTTGCTGCTGTAAAATTGCTATCCAATGACCGTGTAGTCTACCTCCAGCCCCATACTTACTTTTTCTTTTCTGTACGGTGAATGTCTAATAGTTGGGGCCTCGGAGGAATTCAACACCAGGCCTTGAAGAAATTCAACACCAGTGACACTGATGACCACTAGAGTTGAGCGAACACCTGGATGTTCGGGTTCGAGAAGTTCGGCCGAACATCCCGGAAATGTTCGGGTTCGGGATCCGAACCCGATCCGAACTTCGTCCCGAACCCGAACCCCATTGAAGTCAATGGGGACCCGAACTTTTCGGCACTAAAAAGGCTGTAAAACAGCCCAGGAAAGAGCTAGAGGGCTGCAAAAGGCAGCAACATGTAGGTAAATCCCCTGCAAACAAATGTGGATAGGGAAATGAATTAAAATAAAAATTAAATAAATAAAAATTAACCAAAATCAATTGGAGAGAGGTTCCATAGCAGAGAATCTGGCTTCCCGTCACCCACCACTGGAACAGTCCATTCTCAGATATTTAGGCCCCGGCACCCAGGCAGAGGAGAGAGGTCCCGTAACAGAGAATCTGTCTTCATGTCAGCAGAGAATTAGTCTGCATGTCATAGCAGAGAATGAGGCTTCACGTCAGCCACCACTGCAACAGTCCATTGGCATATATTTAGGCCCAGCACACACACAGGCAGAGGAGAGAGGTCCCGTAACAGAGAATCTGGCTTCATGTCAGCAGAGAATCAGTCTGCATGTCATAGCAGAGAATCAGGCTTCACGTCAGCCACCACTGCAACAGTCCATTGTCATAAATTTAGGCCCAGCACCCAGGCAGAGGAGAGAGGTCCCGTAACAGAGAATCTGGCTTCATGTCAGCAGAGAATCAGTCTTCATATCATAGCAGAGAATCAGGCTTCACGTCACCCACCACTGTAAGAGTCAATTTTCATAAATTTAGGCCCAGAACCCAGGCAGAGGAGAAAGGTCCCGTAACAGACAATCTGGCTTCATGTCAGCAGAGAATCAGTCTTCATATCATAGCAGAGAATCAGGCTTCACGTCACCCACCACTGTAAGAGTCAATTTTCATAAATTTAGGCCCAGAACCCAGGCAGAGGAGAAAGGTCCCGTAACAGACAATCTGGCTTCATGTCAGCAGAGAATCAGTCTTCATATCATAGCAGAGGATCAGGCTTCACGTCACCCACCACTGTAAGAGTCAATTTTCATAAATTTAGGCCCAGAACCCAGGCAGAGGAGAAAGGTCCCGTAACAGACAATCTGGCTTCATGTCAGCAGAGAATCAGTCTTCATATCATAGCAGAGAATCAGGCTTCACGTCACCCACCACTGTAAGAGTCAATTTTCATAAATTTAGGCCCAGAACCCAGGCAGAGGAGAAAGGTCCCGTAACAGACAATCTGGCTTCATGTCAGCAGAGAATCAGTCTTCATATCATAGCAGAGAATCAGGCTTCACGTCACCCACCACTGTAAGAGTCAATTTTCATAAATTTAGGCCCAGAACCCAGGCAGAGGAGAAAGGTCCCGTAACAGACAATCTGGCTTCATGTCAGCAGAGAATCAGTCTTCATATCATAGCAGAGAATCAGGCTTCACGTCACCCACCACTGTAAGAGTCAATTTTCATAAATTTAGGCCCAGAACCCAGGCAGAGGAGAAAGGTCCCGTAACAGACAATCTGGCTTCATGTCAGCAGAGAATCAGTCTTCATATCATAGCAGAGAATCAGGCTTCACGTCACCCACCACTGTAAGAGTCAATTTTCATAAATTTAGGCCCAGAACCCAGGCAGAGGAGAAAGGTCCCGTAACAGACAATCTGGCTTCATGTCAGCAGAGAATCAGTCTTCATATCATAGCAGAGAATCAGGCTTCACGTCACCCACCACTGTAAGAGTCAATTTTCATAAATTTAGGCCCAGAACCCAGGTAGAGGAGAAAGGTCCCGTAACAGACAATCTGGCTTCATGACAGCAGAGAATCAGTCTGCATGTCATAGCAGAGAATCAGGCTTCACGTCAGCCACCACTGCAACAGTCCATTGTCATAAATTTAGGCCCAGCACCCAGGCAGAGGAGAGAGGTCCCGTAACAGAGGATCTGGCTTCATGTCAGCAGAGAATCAGTCTGCATGTCATAGCAGAGAATGAGGCTTCACGTCAGCCACCACTGCAACAGTCCATTGGCATATATTTAGGCCCAGCACACACACAGGCAGAGGAGAGAGGTCCCGTAACAGACAATCTGGCTTCATGTCAGCAGAGAATTAGTCTGCATGTCATAGCAGAGAATGAGGCTTCACGTCACCCACCACTGCAACAGTCCATTGGCATATATTCAGGCCCAGCACCCAGGCAGAGGAGAGAGGTCCCGTAACAGAGGATCTGGCTTCATGTCAGCAGAGAATCAGTCTGCATGTCATAGCAGAGAATGAGGCTTCACGTCAGCCACCACTGCAACAGTCCATTGTCATAAATTTAGGCCCAGCACCCAGGCAGAGGAGAGAGGTCCCGTAAAAGAGGATCTGGCTTCATGTCAGCAGAGAATCAGTCTGCATGTCATAGCAGAGAATCAGGCTTCACGTCAGCCACCACTGCAACAGTCCATTGTCATAAATTTAGGCCCAGCACCCAGGCAGAGGAGAGAGGTCCCGTAAAAGAGGATCTGGCTTCATGTCAGCAGAGAATCAGTCTGCATGTCATAGCAGAGAATCAGGCTTCACGTCAGCCACCACTGCAACAGTCCATTGTCATAAATTTAGGCCCAGCACCCAGGCAGAGGAGAGAGGTCCCGTAACAGAGGATCTGGCTTCATGTCAGCAGAGAATCAGTCTGCATGTCATAGCAGAGAATCAGGCTTCACGTCAGCCACCACTGCAACAGTCCATTGTCATAAATTTAGGCCCAGCACCCAGGCAGAGGAGAGAGGTCCCGTAACAGACAATCTGGCTTCATGTCAGCAGAGAATTAGTCTGCATGTCATAGCAGAGAATCAGGCTTCATGTCAGCCACCACTGCAACAGTCCATTGGCATATATTTAGGCCTAGCACACAGGCAGAGGAGAGGTTCATTCAACTTTGGGTAGCATCGCAATATAATGGTAAAATGAAAATAAAAATAGGATTGAATGAGGAAGTGCCCTGGAGTCCAATAATATATGGTTATGGGGAGGTAGTTAATGTCTAATCTGGACAAGGGACGGACAGGTCCTGTGGGATCCATGCCTGGTTCATTTTTATGAACGTCAGCTTGTCCACATTGGCTGTAGACAGGCGGCTGCGTTTGTCTGTAATGACGCCCCCTGCCGTGCTGAATACACGTTCAGACAAAACGCTGGCTGCCGGGCAGGCCAGCACCTCCAAGGCATAAAAGGCTAGCTCTGGCCACGTGGACAATTTAGAGACCCAGAAGTTGAATGGGGCCGAACCATCAGTCAGTACGTGGAGGGGTGTGCACACGTACTGTTCCACCATGTTAGTGAAATGTTGCCTCCTGCTAACACGTTGCGTATCAGGTGGTGGTGCAGTTAGCTGTGGCGTGTTGACAAAAGTTTTCCACATCTCTGCCATGCTAACCCTGCCCTCAGAGGAGCTGGCCGTGACACAGCTGCCTTGGCGACCTCTTGCTCCTCCTCTGCCTTGGCCTTGGGCTTCCACTTGTTCCCCTGTGACATTTGGGAATGCTCTCAGTAGCGCGTCTACCAACGTGCGCTTGTACTCGCGCATCTTCCTATCACGCTCCAGTGCAGGAAGTAAGGTGGGCACATTGTCTTTGTAGCGTGGATCCAGCAGGGTGGCAACCCAGTAGTCCGCACAGGTTAAAATGTGGGCAACTCTGCTGTCGTTGCGCAGGCACTGCAGCATGTAGTCGCTCATGTGTGCCAGGCTGCCCAGGGGTAAGGACAAGCTGTCCTCTGTGGGAGGCGTATCGTCATCGTCCTGCCTTTCCCCCCAGCCACGCACCAGTGATGGACCCGAGCTGCGTTGGGTGCCACCCCGCTGTGACCATGCTTCATCCTCATCCTCCTCCACCTCCTCCTCATCCTCGTCCTCCTCGTCCTCCAGTAGTGGGCCCTGGCTGGCCACATTTGTACCTGGCCTCTGCTGTTGCCAAAAACCTCCCTCTGAGTCACTTCGAAGAGACTGGCCTGAAAGTGCTAAAAATGACCCCTCTTCCTCATCCTCCTCCTCCTCCTCCTGGGCCACCTCCTGTTCCATCATCGCCCTAAGTGTTTTCTCAAGGAGACATAGAAGTGGTATTGTAACGCTGATAACGGTGTCATCGCCACTGGCCATGTTGGTGGAGTACTCGAAACAGCGCAACAGGGCACACAGGTCTCGCATGGAGGCCCAGTCATTGGTGGTGAAGTGGTGCTGTTCTGTAGTGCGACTGACCCGTGCGTGCTGCAGCTGAAACTCCACTATGGCCTGCTGCTGCTCGCACAGTCTGTCCAGCATGTGCAAGGTGGAGTTCCACCTGGTGGGCACGTCGCATATGAGGCGGTGAGCGGGAAGGCCGAAGTTACGCTGTAGCGCAGACAGGCGAGCAGCGGCAGGATGTGAACGCCGGAAGCGCGAACAGACGGCCCCCACTTTATGCAGCAGCTCTGACATGTCGGGGTAGTTGTGAATGAACTTCTGCACCACCAAATTCAGCACATGCGCCAAGCAAGGGATGTGCGTCAAATTGGCTAGTCCCAGAGCTGCAACGAGATTTCGCCCATTATCACACACCACCAGGCCGGGCTTGAGGCTCACCGGCAGCAACCACTCGTCGGTCTGTTGTTCAATACCCCGCCACAACTTCTGTGCGGTGTGGGGCCTGTCCCCCAAACATATGAGTTTCAGAATGGCCTGCTGACGTTTACCCCGGGCTGTGCTGAAGTTGGTGGTGAAGGTGTGTGGCTGACTGGATGAGCAGGTGGAAGAAGAGGAGGAGGAAGCCGAGAAGGAGGAGGTGGCAACAGGAGGCAAAGAATGTTGCCCTGCGATCCTTGGCGGCGGCAGGACGTGCGCCAAACAGCTCTCCGCCTGGGGCCCAGCTGCCACTACATTTACCCAGTGTGCAGTTAGGGAGATATAGCGTCCCTGGCCGTGCTTACTGGTCCACGTATCTGTGGTTAGGTGGACCTTGCTACAGATGGCGTTGCGCAGTGCACACTTGATTTTATGGGATACTTGGTTGTGCAGGGAAGGCACGGCTCTCTTGGAGAAGTAGTGCCGGCTGGGAACAACATACTGTGGGACAGCAAGCGACATGAGCTGTTTGAAGCTGTCTGTGTCCACCAGCCTAAATGACAGCATTTCATAGGCCAGTAGTTTAGAAATGCTGGCATTCAGGGCCAGGGATCGAGGGTGGCTAGGTGGGAATTTACGCTTTCTATCAAATGTTTGTGAGATGGAGAGCTGAACGCTGGCGTGTGACATGGTTGAGACGCTTGGTGACGGAGGTGGTGGTGGTGGTGTTGGTGGTACATCCCCTGTTTGCTGGGCGGCAGGTGCCAACGTTCCTCCAGAGGCGGAGGAAGAGGCCGAGGCGGCAGCAGCAGAATAGGCCGAGGCGGCAGCAGCAGAAGAGGTAGCAGGGGGAGCCTGAGTGACTTCCTTGGTTTTAAGGTGTTTACTCCACTGCAGTTCATGCTTTGCATGCAGGTGCCTGGTCATGCAGGTTGTGCTCAGGTTCAGAACGTTAATGCCTCGCTTCAGGCTCTGATGGCACAGCGTGCAAACCACTCGGGTCTTGTCGTCAGCACATTGTTTGAAGAAGTGCCATGCCAGGGAACTCCTTGAAGCTGCCTTTGGGGTGCTCGGTCCCAGATGGCGGCGGTCAGTAGCAGGCGGAGTCTCTTGGCGGCGGGTGTTCTGCTTTTGCCCACTGCTCCCTCTTTTGCTACGCTGTTGGCTCGGTCTCACCACTGCCTCTTCCTCCGAACTGTGAAAGTCAGTGGCACGACCTTCATTCCATGTGGGGTCTAGGACCTCATCGTCCCCTGCATCGTCTTCCACCCAGTCTTGATCCCTGACCTCCTGTTCAGTCTGCACACTGCAGAAAGACGCAGCAGTTGGCACCTGTGTTTCGTCATCATCAGAGACATGCTGAGGTGGTATTCCCATGTCCTCATCATCAGGAAACATAAGTGGTTGTGCGTCAGTGCATTCTATGTCTTTCACCGCTGGGGAAGGGCTAGGTGGATGCCCTTGGGAAACCCTGCCAGCGGAGTCTTCAAACAGCATAAGAGACTGCTGCATAACTTGAGGCTGAGACAGTTTCCCTGGTATGCATGGGGGTGATGTGACAGACTGATGGGGTTGGTTTTCAGGCGCCATCTGTGCGCTTTCTGCAGAAGACTGGGTGGGAGATAATGTGAACGTGCTGGATCCACTGTCGGCCACCCAATTGACTAATGCCTGTACCTGCTCAGGCCTTACCATCCTTAGAACGGCATTGGGCCCCACCATATATCGCTGTAAATTCTGGCGGCTACTGGGACCTGAGGTAGTTGGTACACTAGGACGTGTGGATGTGGCAGAACGGCCACGTCCTCTCCCAGCACCAGAGGGTCCACTAACACCACCACGACCATGTCCACGTCCGCGTCCCTTACTAGATGTTTTTCTCATTGTTATGGTTCACCACAACAACAAATATATTATTTGGCCCAATGTATTGTATTCAAATTCAGCGGGATATAAATTTGAGGCCTAGTATTTAGGCGCTGGGTCACCGGTATGGATTTAGTGACAGAATTAGACTTGGAAATGCACAGAAGCGTGTGTGTGAAGTTATTCTGAATGACCCTATGTGCACCTTCAATATTATATACCCTTTTAGGGATAGATTTCAAATAGCTCTGATA
This sequence comes from Bufo gargarizans, assembly GCF_014858855.1. NCBI lineage: Eukaryota > Metazoa > Chordata > Amphibia > Anura > Bufonidae > Bufo > Bufo gargarizans. Next base: position 432,999,972 of record NC_058084.1, on the reverse strand, counting down.
TAGCAGAAACCACTAAATTATGAAATTGCTAAATTGGGAATTGTACTTCAACCCAGAACAAAAAATGTGCTTTGACGGACACTAAATATCTTGCCCAGCAACAACAGTACAGCGGTGGGTAACGAGAGATTTAGAGGGATTTAAATTTGAGGCCTAGTATTTAGGCGCTGGGTCACCGGTATGGATTTAGTGACAGAATTAGACTTGGAAATGCACAGAAGCGTGTGTGTGAAGTTATTCTGAATGACCCTATGTGCACCTTCAATATTATATACCCTTTTAGGGATAGATTTCAAATAGCTCTGATATAGCAGAAACCACTAAATTATGAAATTGCTAAATTGGGAATTGTACTTCAACCCAGAACAAAAAATGTGCTTTGACGGACACTAAATATCTTGCCCAGCAACAACAGTACAGCGGTGGGTAACGAGAGATTTAGAGGGATTTAAATTTGAGGCCTAGTATTTAGGCGCTGGGTGACCGGTATGGATTTAGTGACAGAATTAGACTTGGAAATGCACAGAAGCGTGTGTGTGAAGTTATTCTGAATGACCCTATGTGCACCTTCAATATTATATACCCTTTTAGGGATAGATTTCAAATAGCTCTGATATAGCAGAAACCACTAAATTATGAAATTGCTAAATTGGGAATTGTACTTCAACCCAGAACAAAAAATGTGCTTTGACGGACACTAAATATCTTGCCTAGCAACAACAGTACAGCGGTGGGTAACGAGAGATTTAGAGGGATTTAAATTTGAGGCCTAGTATTTAGGCGCTGGGTGACCGGTATGGATTTAGTGACAGAATTAGACTTGGAAATGCACAGAAGCGTGTGTGTGAAGTTATTCTGAATGACCCTATGTGCACCTTCAATATTATATACCCTTTTAGGGATAGATTTCAAATAGCTCTGATATAGCAGAAACCACTAAATTATGAAATTGCTAAATTGGGAATTGTACTTCAACCCAGAACAAAAAATGTGCTTTGACGGACACTAAATATCTTGCCCAGCAACAACAGTACAGCGGTGGGTAACGAGAGATTTAGAGGGATTTAAATTTGAGGCCTAGTATTTAGGCGCTGGGTCACCGGTATGGATTTAGTGACAGAATTAGACTTGGAAATGCACAGAAGCGTGTGTGTGAAGTTATTCTGAATGACCCTATGTGCACCTTCAATATTATATACCCTTTTAGGGATAGATTTCAAATAGCTCTGATATAGCAGAAACCACTAAATTATGAAATTGCTAAATTGGGAATTGTACTTCAACCCAGAACAAAAAATGTGCTTTGACGGACACTAAATATCTTGCCCAGCAACAACAGTACAGCGGTGGGTAACGAGAGATTTAGAGGGATTTAAATTTGAGGCCTAGTATTTAGGCGCTGGGTCACCGGTATGGATTTAGTGACAGAATTAGACTTGGAAATGCACAGAAGCGTGTGTGTGAAGTTATTCTGAATGACCCTATGTGCACCTTCAATATTATATACCCTTTTAGGGATAGATTTCAAATAGCTCTGATATAGCAGAAACCACTAAATTATGAAATTGCTAAATTGGGAATTGTACTTCAACCCAGAACAAAAAATGTGCTTTGACGGACACTAAATATCTTGCCCAGCAACAACAGTACAGCGGTGGGTAACGAGAGATTTAGAGGGATTTAAATTTGAGGCCTAGTATTTAGGCGCTGGGTCACCGGTATGGATTTAGTGACAGAATTAGACTTGGAAATGCACAGAAGCGTGTGTGTGAAGTTATTCTGAATGACCCTATGTGCACCTTCAATATTATATACCCTTTTAGGGATAGATTTCAAATAGCTCTGATATAGCAGAAACCACTAAATTATGAAATTGCTAAATTGGGAATTGTACTCTAACCCAGAACAAAAAATGTGCTTTGACGGACACTAAATATCTTGCCCAGCAACAACAGTACAGCGGTGGGTAACGAGAGATTTAGAGGGATTTAAATTTGAGGCCTAGTATTTAGGCGCTGGGTGACCGGTATGGATTTAGTGACAGAATTAGACTTGGAAATGCACAGAAGCGTGTGTGTGAAGTTATTCTGAATGACCCTATGTGCACCTTCAATATTATATACCCTTTTAGGGATAGATTTCAAATAGCTCTGATATAGCAGAAACCACTAAATTATGAAATTGCTAAATTGGGAATTGTACTTCAACCCAGAACAAAAAATGTGCTTTGACGGACACTAAATATCTTGCCCAGCAACAACAGTACAGCGGTGGGTAACGAGAGATTTAGAGGGATTTAAATTTGAGGCCTAGTATTTAGGCGCTGGGTGACAGGTATGGGTTTAGTGACAGAATTAGACTTGGAAATACACAGTAGCGGGTGTGTGTGAAGTTATTCTGAATGACCCAATGTGCACCTTCAATATTATATACCCTTTTTGGGATAGATTTCAAATAGCTCTGATATAGCAGGAACCACTAAATTATGAAATTGCTAAATTGGGAATTGTATTTCAACCCAGAACAAGAAATGTGCTTGAACGGACACTAAATAACTCGCCCAGCTACAGCACTAGGGACAGATTTAGCTGGATATAAATTTGAGGCCTAGTATTTAGGCGCTGGGTGACCGGTATGGATTTAGTGACAGAATTAGACTGGGATATGGCCAAAAAATAAACAGACTATTGCTGGTTAAATGCACTTGGTGTGACAGCTTCACCCTGATGTAGGCTTTAGCCAAAAAACAACCACACCATTGAGGGTTAAATGCACTTGGTGACAGGCGCAGCTTGCCCCTGATTTTGTATATGGCCAAAAAATGAACAGACTATTGCTAGTTAAATGCACTTGGTGTGACAGCTTCACCCTGATGTAGGCTTTAGCCAAAAAACAACCACACCATTGAGGGTTAAATGCACTTGGTGACAGGCGCAGCTTGCCCCTGATTTTGTATATGGCCAAAAAATGAACAGACTATTGCTGGTTAAATGCACTTGGTGTCACAGCTTCACCCTGATGTAGGCTTTAGCCAAAAAACAACCACACCATTGAGGGTTAAATGCACTTGGTGACAGGCGCAGCTTGCCCCTGATTTTGTATATGGCCAAAAAATGAACAGACTATTGCTGGTTAAATGCACTTGGTGTGACAGCTTCACCCTGATGTAGGCTTTAGCCAAAAAACAACCACACCATTGAGGGTTAAATGCACTTGGTCGCAGCTTGTGCTGGCGCACCACAAGACACAAAATGGCCGCCGATCACCCCAGAAAAATGAGACTGACAAACGGTCTGTGCAGCCTAAAAACAGTGAGCAATTGAGGATCAGCAGCTCAATGATCCACAGCTGCAGATCGATCAGTTAATCAAGTCCTTTGGAGGAGTTAATCTGCCTAATCTCGCCCTACTGTCGCAGCCGCAACCTCTCCCTACGCTAATCAGAGCAGAGTGACGGGCGGCGCTATGTGACTCCAGCTTAAATAGAGGCTGGGTCACATGGTGCTCTGGCCAATCACAGCCATGCCAATAGTAGGCATGGCTGTGATGGCCTCTTGGGGCAAGTAGTATGACGCTTGTTGATTGGCTGCTTTGCAGCCTTTCAAAAAGCGCCAAGAAAGCGTCACAAAAGCGCCAAGAAAGCGACGAACACCGAACCCGAACCCGGACTTTTACGAAAATGTCCGGGTTCGGGTCCGTGTCACGGACACCCCAAAATTCGGTACGAACCCGAACTATACAGTTCGAGTTCGCTCATCCCTAATGACCACTTGTTATCGAATTTCCACTATTATCATTCGTTTGTTTTTTTTCAAGAGGGGGGATTTTGTTAGCAATGTTTTTAATCCAAATTTATGTTTTTTGTTCCTTTAAACATATGTATTTGACCTGTATTTGTACTGGCCTGCAATAAAATTAATATCTATTGACCGTGTAATATACCTCCGGCCACATAATCACTTGATCTTTTCTGTCATGTGAATGTCTAATGTTTGGGGCCTATAATCCAGTGGCCTACAGTGAAATTTGTATTCATTGACCGCATAATGTACCTCCTCAAGCCACATAATCAGAATTTATTTTATGTGAGGTGAATGCATAATTTTTAAGGCCCGTACTCCTGTGGCCTAAAATAAAAAAAATGTATAGGCTCCTACAGGGCACATATTTTTTAGAGAATTTCCCTTTAAGACACATACAAATGTCCCATGATTAAGATACATATTTTTTGTTGTAATTTTTGTCATTGATCCCCCTCTAGTATGTCACTGTCCATGTTGTTTGACTATTTGTACACTTCTACTAAGTATTTGCTGGCTGCAAATATAAGCTGAAGGTTTTTCAGGTTCGCCTGCCATTAACGTGAATGGGGACAGCAGTAAACTTGCGGTTCGCAAACATTTGATTGCATTTGCGCGTTCGCGTTCGCGAACCATCGCGGCCAATTTTCATCCATCACTAGTGGTGACGTCACCGGGCTCTTCATTCTATTTTCATTCAGCAGGACCTGCGTAACGTCATTGCGCTCACCACATGGTGAGCGGGGTGAAGTCACCCCAGGTCCTTTTGCAGGTCCTGAAGAAAGAAGACGTGCGCGATCAAGTGGATGAGGTGAGTTTTTTTTTATTATTTTTAACCCCTCAGTGTCCATTTTATTTAGCCTTCTGTCTTAAGAATGCTATTTTCCGTTATAACCATGTTAAAATGGAAAATAATAAAGTGAAGTTCGGGTCCCCATTGACTTTAATGGGGTCCGAGTTCAAGTCCGGGTCAAGTTCGGGTCCCGAACTTTGACCTGAAGTTCGGCCGAACCGGGCAAACCTGAACTTCAGCGGGTTCGCTCATCCCTACTGATGAGGAGGAGGAGCAGGAGCATCAGGACCAGCAGATGATGGGAATGACAGACAGCTCCCTTCGGGTGAGGTGGTGAAGCCTTGACTGCCTGAAACTGGATGCGTGCCACTGGGTAACGCTGTATATCTTGACGCAGGGCCGTGGTGCCAATATTGGCACCCTGGTCACGCTTCACCTTCTGCCCACAGATTCTACATATGGCCATGTTCACCTCCGGCGGCTTAACAAAAACTGCCACACCACTGAGTAGGTGATTTTACCTCCAATACTATGAACTTAATGACTGCTACCGCCGGTGCTTCCGTGAACAGGTGCACCATTACTTTCCAGGCAGGTAGGATCCTGCGAAGCTGGTGGTCTACCCCGGGCTCGTTTGACTACCAACTTCCCACTGCTGCCACCCTGCTGACTCCTGGCCACGCTAGCGACTTGCTGGCTCCACTGCTGCCTCACAAACAAGCTTCCACCCTGTTCTCCTGATGATAATGAAGCCCCTAATTCACCTTGCTCCCAAGTGCGTTCAGCTACATTATCATCATCGAGTACTGTCTGCACGTCACTGATGTCCTCCTCAACGGTCTCTGGGTCAGGAGCCTCACCACTCGCAACACCAGCTCACACGCCACTCTCCTTTTCACTACTTGCCCGCCTAGCGGAGGAATCGGCGGTTGTCTCCTCCACATCTTGGCTGGCCAGTAGCTGCTGACTGTCCTCTAGTAGCTCGTCCTCGCTGTATAGTGCGGCTGAGTCCATAGCATATAATGCTTCTCTGACTGAGGAAACAGAATAGGACAGAGGCAAGTTGAGGACAGGTGAGGGCACAGGACCTGCTCCCGGGCCATGCCAACTAAGGGTTGTGTCTGACAAACCCATCGACTCTTGGCTGGGGGTGTCTGATGTCACTTGGGATGAAGTGGATGACCGAGTCAACCATTAAAGAACCACTGGGTTGCTGGTCAAGACACAACTGCTAAATAACACCAGGAGTTCAGTCCTCTCGCTGAGACTCCTGCTGCCATGCCCTCTTACTCTGCAGCGACCTGTGCCTGCGCCAGAAACATTTAGGCCTCTGCCACTCCCCTGTGCAGGGCCTGGCACTTCTCTGTCTGACATACTGTTAGATCAAATAAAAAGATATAAAGGAAATTAAAACACCCACACAACGGCTAATAAGCCCTTTTTTCCCCACTAATACACACAAAAAAGGGGTTTAGAATTAGTAACTGCACCGCTGAACGGCAAATATATTTTTCTTTTTTCCACTTATACACGCTAGTGTTGATCACGAATATTCGAATTTAGAATTTTTATCGCGAATATAGGTACTTCGAAAATTCGCGAATATTTCGAATAGTTATATATTCGCAATTTCGAATATTCGATGTTTTCCCTTTTTTTTCCAATTTATTTTTTCCAATTTTTTTTTCCATTTTTTTTTTTTTTTTTTTTTATCAGTACACATGATCCCTTCCTGCTTCTAGCTTGTGGGCCAATAAGAAGGCTGCAATATACTTGACTTTAGGAGTAGTGATGAGCGGCAGGGGTCATATTCGAAAATGCACAATTTTTTTTTCTTGAAAAAATCGGCAAGGTAATGATTGTGTAATATGCGAATTTTCGTAATTCGAATTTTCGGATTCGAATTTTTATTGCGAATTTTTCTACTTATCTTCTAAAGAAGATTATAGCACTATATTAGCTAAATTGCTCTATATTCGTTTTTTCGAATATTCGCTATATTGCTATATATTACGAATATTCGAAAAAACGGTTATAGCAATATAGCGAATATTCAAAAAATCGAATATAGAGCAATTTAGCTAATATAGTGCTATAATCTTCTTTGTCTAATAGTCGTAAGTTGAAAAATTCGCAATAAAAAATCGAATCCGAACATTCGAATTACCAAAATTCGCATATTACACAATCATTACCTTGCCGATTTTTTCAAGAAAAAAAATCGTGAATTTTCGAATTTTCGAATATTCGACGAATATTCTAAAAAATATTCGCGAAATATCGCGAATTCGAATATGACCCCTGCCGCTCATCTCTAATACACGCCACAAAAGGCTTTAGAACACATAACTGCACCGCTGAACGGCAATTATATTTTACTTTTGCCACTAATACACGACAAAAGGGCTTTAGAACATACAACTGCACTGTTGAACGGCAAATATAATTTATTTTGCCACTAATACATAAAAAAACTGCATTAGAACATATAACTGCACCGCTGAATGGCAAATATATTTTTATTTTGCCACTATTACACAACAAAAAGGGCTTTAGAACATATAACTGCACCACTGAAAGGCAAATAGGCCCTTATTTCTTTCCACTTATACATGCCACAGAAGGCTTTAGAGCAAATAACTGCACTGCTGAACGGCAAATATATTTTACTTTTGTCACTAATACACGGCAAAAAGGGCTTTATAACATATAACTGCACCGCTGAATGGCAAATATATTTTACTTTTGCCACTATTACACAACAAAAAGGGCTTTAGAACATAAAACTGCATCGCTGAACGGCAAATAGGCCACTTATACACACCACAAAAGGCTTTAGAACATAAAACTGCACCACTGAACGGCAAATATATTTTTATTTTGCCACTATTAAACAACAAAAAGGACTTTAATGTTCTAAAGTCCTTTTTGTTGTTTAATAGTGGCAAAATAAATAACTGCACCACTGAAAGGCAAATATATTTTTATTTTATTTTTACACGACCAAAAGGGCTGTCATTTTCACACTTCACCACACAACGGCTAATAAGCCCTTTTTTCCCAATTAATACACGCCAAAAAATGCTTTAGAACATATAACTGCCCCGCACAAGGGCAAATAAGACCTACAAATATTTACTTGTAATAAACCCTGTTAATGGCTGTATCAAACAACACTTGCACCCCAATAACAAGAATGGTTTGCTGGAATTAGAGAGCTGTATAATGGCAATTTGGGTCCCCAGTCAGTGCAGCAAGGTGTAATAGGATTGCTCCTATTACCCAGACTGTAACCTCCCCTACTGAACCCTGTTCAACATAAATGATGTGGAATGATTCTTCCCTATCCTTTCCCTAAACTTTACCTACACCTTGAATAATCTTTCCCTAAACTTGTAAATAGTTTTTTTTAGGACAATTCAGTTTTTTCTAGCACTGTCCCTAGCGCCTGCTGACTTATTTCCCTGCACTAAGTACACTGGAAAATGGCAGAATCCTAGATAGCTGAGGCTATTTATAGGGCTGTGACATCACAGGGCTTGCTGGCTGCTGATTGGCTGCATGCATGGCATTATGGGTGATCCAGGGACCAACCAAAGAGGAAAAACCAATAACCCCATTGAAAAATGAGAGAACACTCATATAAAATATATGTAGTTTATTAAGGCTACTTTCACACTAGCGTTCGTCGGTCCGCTCGTGAGCTCCGTTTGAAGGAGCTCACGAGCGGACCCGAACGCCTCCGTCCAGCCCTGATGCAGTCTGAATGGAGCGGATCCGCTCAGACTGCATCAGTCTGGCGGCGTTCAGCCTCCGCTCCGCTCGCCTCCGCACGGCCAGGCGGACAGCTGAACGCTGCTTGCAGCGTTCGGGTGTCCGCCTGGCCGTGCGGAGGCGTGCGGATCCGTTCAGACTTACAATGTAAGTCAATGGGAACGGATCTGCTTGAAGATGTCACCATATGGCTCAATCTTCAAGCGGATCCGTCCCCCATTGACTTTACATTGAAAGTCTGAACGGATCCGCGCAGGCTACTTGCGCACTTGCGCACTTGCGAAATTTTTTAAAGTTATTAATGCAGACGGATCCGTACTGAACGGAGCCTCCGTCTGCATTAATATGATCGGATCCGTTCAGAACGGATCCGATCAAGCGCAAGTGTGAAAGTAGCCTAAGACAAAAATAATAAATATAGAATAACACGAAGGCACAAGGTGAAAGGGGGGATGGAACGCCCGGTGTAACGGGACCGTGATCCCCCACCAGACTAACAAGGAGAAAGTGTCATAAAACACTAAGTATAGAGCCGCATATTATTGGGAGAACTGTAGATTCGCCCAGAGTAACATATAAACATATGTATTGCACACATGTAAAAAGATCAATGAGGTCACAAATAACAGACTTGCCGATCGCTGGTAACATTAGTGGCCATCACGTAAATACAAACAGCCAAATCACATCACTAAATGCGGGTGAAACAAGAGTGGTATGTGTAAGCAATAACACTACAATAACATACTAAACATGTATAAAGCAAGACATAGATTACCCATGATATGCGGGAACACAGGGTGTATCACCAGAGCTGCACCTCCAGCCTTCCCAGAGTTCCTTGCTCCATGTCCTCACATGTGCAGTAGCCATTTTAGGAAAAAATGCAATTCATTACCATGAAGCATGAGGAAATTCTGGTTCGGTGCAAATCAAATTTTTCCTGAAATTCAGATCTAATCCCACTTCGTCATCTTCGATTCGCTCATCTGTAATGATCTTCAAGAAGCCGCTCCTTGGGTTACCTACTGACTTTTCCTGGTATCACCAGCTTGTATTTATTTGCATCAAGCTTTATGCTGACTGGTGATAAAAACTATATCTTGACAGACATTTAAATGTGCAGTTCACTCACTGGAGGTCATTGGCAATCCCTGATGTCCCCTGTTATGTTCACAGTGTCCTAGCAATGACAAAATGAATTATGTTTTTTTCCATAACTTGTGGCTTGTCAAGCAGCAGCTCGAAACTAAGTTACAATTAGTCAAGAAAGTTACTTTTAATAAACAATGTATCTCCTTGGATTTATCCATATGATAAATGAGCATGAGGACAGAGAACTGTAAGATAACATTGCTTTTCACTTGCCCGTGGACAGTTACATTTTCTGAACTGTGGCTGCCTTTCCTGCTGCTTACTGATTTTATATCCCAAATGTACAATTTCTGTCCCAGGACACAGATGGGAAAGCAATTTCTCTTGATTGACCCTTCACCTCCTCACACATGTAGACATCACAGTTTTAATGCACAATATGGATAACAATATGTTGCTCTCCCACTGAACTCTGCTACAGTAAAGCATTTTATGTGTAGATTAGTAAAATTAATATGTAAAGCTGGAAAATGTTTTCCATGATCAGATTTGAAGATTTCTGGTTAGGCTAATGAGTTCTCTTTGCATACAACAGTGGCCAGTATGTTGCTTTGGTAATGGTAAGCCAAAACCAGGAGTACAGTCGTGGCCAAAAGTTTTGAGAATGACACAAATATTAGTTTTCACAAAGTTTGCTGCTAAACTGCTTTTAGATCTTTGTTTCAGTTGTTTCTGTGATGTAGTGAAATATAATTACACACACTTCATACGTTTCAAAGGCTTTTATCGACAATTACATGACATTTATGCAAAGAGTCAGTATTTGCAGTGTTGGCCCTTCTTTTTCAGGACCTCAGCAATTCGACTGGACATGCTCTCAATCAACTTCTGGGCCAATTCCTGACTGATAGCAACCCATTCTTTCATAATCTTTTCTTGGAGTTTGTCAGAATTAGTGGGTTTTTGTTTGTCCACCCGCCTCTTGAGGATTGACCACAAGTTCTTAATGGGATTAAGATCTGGGGAGTTTCCAGGCCATGGACCCAAAATGTCAACGTTTTGGTCCACGAGCCACTTAGTTATCACTTTTGCCTTATGGCACGGTGCTCCATCGTGCTGGAAAATGCATTGTTCTTCACCAAACTGTTGTTGGATTGTTGGAAGAAGTTGCTGTTGGAGGGTGTTTTGGTACCATTCTTTATTCATGGCTGTGTTTTGGGGCAAAATTGTGAGTGAGCCTTCTCCCTTGGATGAGAAGCAACCCCACACATGAATGGTCTCAGGATGCTCTACTGTGGCATGACACAGAACTGATGGTAGAGCTCACCTTTTCTTCTCCGGACAAGCCTTTTTCTGATGCCCCAAACAATCGGAAAGAGGCTTCATCAGAGAATATGACTTTGCCCCAGTCCTCAGCAGTCCATTCACCATATTTTCTGCAGAAGATCAATCTGTCCCTGATGGGTTTTTTTTGGAGAGAAGTGGCTTCTTTGCTGCCCTTCTTGACACCAGGCCATCTTCCAAAAGTCTTCGCCTCACTGTGCGTTCAGATGCACTCACACCTGCCTGCTGCCATTCCTGAGCAAGCTCTGCACTGGTGGCACTCCGATCCTGCAGCTGAATCCTCTTTAGGAGATGATCTTGGCGCTTGCTGGACTTTCTTGGACGCCCTGAAGCCTTCTTAACAAGAATTGAACCTCTTTCCTTGAAGTTCTTGATGATCCTATAAATTGTTGATTGAGGTGCAATCTTAGTAGCCACAATATCCTTGCCTGTGAAGCCATTTTTATGCAACGCAATGATGGCTGCACGCGTTTCTTTGCAGGTCACCATGGTTAACAATGGAAGAACAATGATTTCAAGCATCACCCTCCTTTTAACAGGTCAAGTCTGCCATTTTAACCTAATCAGCCTGACATAATGATCTCCAGCCTTGTGCTCGTCAACATTCTCACCTGAGTTAACAAAATGAATACTGAAATGATCTCAGCAGGTCCTTTAATGACAGCAATGAAATGCAGTGGAAAGGTTTTTTTGGGATTAAGTTAATTTTCATGGCAAAGAAGGATTATGCAATTCATCTGATCACTCTTCATAACATTCTGGAGTATATGCAAATTGCTATTATAAAAAGTTAAGCAGCAACATTTCCAATTTCCAATATTTTTGTAATTCTCAAAACTTTTGGCCACGACTGTAGGTCTAAAACACACAAGAGGTACAAATCCTCCCATTATACATTTTTCTGTACAGGTACCACTCCTGGTTTTGACTTACAAATACTAATGAAAAATACAGGACAAAATACTTCCATGTAAAAGTGACCTTCTGCTGTATGATGGTGCCCATAAATACCAGAGAAGACTTTGACAAAACAGAGACAGGGGTGATCATTGTCTCGCCATAAGCTTGAACATTAAATGAAAGTGGCAATTCATCAGTGTTTGCTGCAGAATGTATTGAACTGTGGTTTCCAAATATACAAATGTCCAGCTCTTAAGATGGAGAAGATATAATCCAATTCAGCACGGATCTGGAGTTGGTCTGGATTCTTTAGCATTAATGGAAAAACCAAAAGATGGATCTAGCGAATAAAATCCAAACAATGATTTATTTTTTTATTTTTTTATAATAATACAGCACAAATTTCCATATAGTTCTCTACTGACGCGTTTCAACCTTTTGACTAAGACCTAACAGGTCAAAACGTGTCAGCAGAGAACTATATGGAAATTTGTGCTGTATTAATATTTTAAAATAAAGAAAATGAAAATAAGCCTATGAACTGTAAAAATGTTTTTACAAAAAAAAAGCTGACCGGTAAAAACGTTTTTTATAAAAATAAAAAAAAAAGAAGCTGGTTGGCTGTTCGCACGGAAAAATATGACTTTCTTGCAGGATTCTGTAATGAAGAACTTGCTAATAAGCTGTATGTAACAACTGTTACAGTTGACTGTCATGGACGTCCCGGCGACAGTCAGTGGCAGGAGATCTGTGAGACTGGAAACACGTGGTTTGATTTGATAGGTTTTCCTTGAGGATCAATAGGTGTCTGTGTTGTTTCTGGGAATGGCCACACCCCTTGCCTCCTGGTGTTGCTAATGTGGTCTTTTAACCTTCCTTATTTGTAGTTGCTTCTCCCACTATGCTGTGCGGTTTATAGCTTCTTGTCCTGTGGATTGCTTGTGATTGGATCTCGACTGAGTTCCTGGTGCATCCATAGCTTCTTTGAAGCTAAGTCTTTTCTTTTCTTTTTGTATTTTGTTTGGGTTCTGTGTGGTGCATTTCCCTATTGCTTGTATTAGGCCTGAAGTAGACTCCTCTTCGTTCTTACTTTTGGAGGAACAGGTTGTCTCGTCCCTGCCATTAGTACCAAGGTCCTATAGGGCTAGATATGACTCTGGATATTTCTGCGTATGAACTCACCTACCTTCGGGGTCTGTCCATACTGGTAGTGAATCAGGATTTTGGTTAGGGTTTTCACTAGGAGGTGTCCACCTTCCTTCCCTAGTTCTCAGGCCTGATTCCCTGTTTCCCCCTTCCCTCCTATGTTCGGTGTGGTGTTTCCCTCCCACACCGAAGCGTGACAGTGACCAGTCCCTTCCTTACTCTCTATGCTGAGCTTTCCCTGATAAAACTCTAAAATCTATCCAATTATATCTCCAAATCTCTCCCTATAGGTCCCCTATAATTCCCCTAGTAACTGGCTTGTGTCTGCAATTTTTTTTTTACCAGACACAGCCACAACATATCCTATCACATCTTTAAATGAGAACAGAAGGGTGTCAGGCTCATCCCCATGCTCTGAATACTTCTCCTGATACTTCCCCTGATAGACTGATCAGTCTGTCGGTCAACCTTTGAGCCAATCAGGGCAAGCCCTCCTCCATTTCCTCCCAGTGTCATGTGATCCTTCATCTTCTTCCTCCCTCCTTTTTTCCCTACCAATGTAGGGGTGTTGGTTGCCATATTTGCACGATTCATCCAAATTCGTTTGACAGACAATTTTTTTGTGAAAATCATAGTAAATCAATTTGCTCCTCTCTAACATAGATAGATAGATGGATAGATAGATATCTAAAATGCAATGAAAGCCGTACAACAGTCCAAAAAGAATTAATTTGGTGTGCCAGCGTCTACGGATGTGATCCAAACATCCAGTGTAGATATAAATAAAGTATTCCACGGCACTGCCAAATAATTGGTTTAAAAGTAGTGTTCTTTAATCACCAAAGCACATTACTTTTGAACCCCATCTTTGGGAGTGCTGTGGAATTACTTTTTTTTTTTTTTTTAGATAGATAGATTAGTACACCATTATCACAGTCTATTTAGTATGTCATGTGTCTCTTTACACTTTTTTCAGATCTCTTACTCTACTATACTCAAAGTTAATCAATCCTACACACCACCATTCGCTCAGATGTGGAAGCTGTAGATTAAATCTGATATTTTAACATTCTATTGCCTTATCCTCTTACAGCCAAATGGTGTCATGAGAGACTACTTCCCGTCTTCACACTTATGTATGCCACATATTTATAGGCTGTGAGATATACAGTACCTATCTATATCTAGCATTACAGTTATATCCTTCACATGAATGTTTATTTACTATCTTCTTTGTAAGCAGAAAGAAACATTTTTACCCAGCGACAAAATGATCATATAGGGAAACTACTGATCTGTCTAGCACAGCTTATTCCACTAAAGGTGATCTATAGGTTTACTTAAAGGGGTTCTCCAAAAGTATAAAATGCTCTCTCATGTGCCGGGCACCGCACATGTAATATACTCACCCCGGGCCACTCCTGGTCCCCGCACCACCGCTGCTTCTGCCTGCACACCGATGAAAACATCTGGTGTTGGGCGGGGGGGGAGAAACCAATGTCAGGCTGGGACGGCGATGGTAGGGAGGCTCGTCCCCATCCCCGCCTGCCATTGGCTGCTCCCCCCGACACCGGATGTTTTCATCCGTGTGCAGGGAGAAGCAGCAGCGGCGGTGTGGGGACTCGGAGAGGGGACTGGGGTAAATATATTCCATGTGGGGTGTCCGGAACATGGGAGGACATTTTATACTCTTGAAGAACCCCTTAATAAAACACTGCATATGTAAAGGCTTATAATCGCAGTGAAACACAAACATAACAAATTACATTGAATGAGAAAATTATATTTATATAAAATTATTAGATAGAATTAAAATTATAAGAAAAAAAAAATATTCTATCTAATAATTTTATATAATTCTCGCATTCAATGCAATTTGTTATGTTTGTGTTTCACGGCGGGACAGGGAGCTCCGAGACCTGTTTATATTGATATGCCTTTTATGCATTTTTCTTATTTATTTTCCATATTTATTATAGGTTTTATTGAAAGTTATTTCCCCTTCCCCTTATGCGCCCGTTGATATAGCGCTATTCCCGGTGGAAAAAAAGCTAATTTTTGCACATTAATATTTGGGGCGGTTTTAAAGCTTCTCTCAATAAAAAATAATGCTGCATTACAGACAGGATGCGTTCCACCAGCTCCCATGGGCACATGACCGGAAGCAGACTTCAGATGCGGAGTACCTAATGGCTATCCAGGCTGTGCCGCAAACATTTTGCGTTCCACCTGGGGAGCACACATCCGGTCTGTATGGTCATGTGACCAGAAGTACATTCCCGGCACGGAACTGTAAGCTATAGATCAATCTGTTTATACATAGGTACTTGTGAAGATTTTTGCCTACACTAACGTCTATCTATGTATTTGTTTTAACCCACCACTAGTTTTTATAATAACTATAGCAAAAACTGATCCAAACCGGAAGTTGTGCCCGGTTCCTGGTCACATGATCGGGAGGAAGGGGTCCAACACATGGAACCCTGTGTACATTTATCTATAAAATGAGGCTATTATGTGTTTGATTGTATATGCTTCTGAGGAAGGGGTTCTTTTACACCCCGAAACGCGTCAAGCTCATCTAATAAAGGATATCTTGCATAATATTTGAAGTCCACCGGGTTCACAGGACCACAAAGGGGATCCAACATTCTACAGGCGACCTCGGCGAGGGGGGGGTCCTGGCATCAAGTGTCTTGAGCTTTATCTTACGCCACCCTCCCTGGTGAAGTGAGTAAAATCTATGCTCCCTATTAAAGTGCAATATTGCACCTGTTATATTATAATACACTGTGTTTTATTTGTATATGCTTTTAAGAAAATCTGTGCTAGTGGCACCTTTTAGTATAGCCCTATATAAAACACTTAAAATCGGAATTGGTGCCGTGCAGATTAAAGGAAGATAGGAAGTTGTGAATTCACCGTATAACTTTTCTATACCACTGTTCACCACTTGGCGCTCCACTGATCTTTTTTCCTTTTTCCTTATTTGCCACGGCCTGCCAGACAGAGTCCTTTAGTGTGAGCAGCCTTATCACTTTGTCCTTCCTCTCGGTCCTAGCCTTGGTATCCCCTGGCGCCTCCCTTTCTACTTCTATCTTCTTCTCTACACCCATCCCTTAACACTTCCCCATCCCTCTATCTACCCATTTCCTACATCTCCCTACCCTCTATGTCCATTCCTTTCCACCCCCACCATCTTCCCTAACCTATAAACCCACTCCATTCCTCATTTACACTCCCTTTTTTTCTATATTTTTTTTCTGTATGTAGTACATCCACAAGTAGCTTGAATACAATACAAAGTCCTCCTAGATTTCCCAGCATGAGCTAAGCAGATGAATAAAGCATTGGCCCTCAGATTACTCTGGCTAAAATATATGCTATAGGGATCTGTGGCCAATAGCCGTGCTCTGGCAACCGTGGCTGTAGTATCCACTATTCTGGGATGCATAGCGTGTCTTAACTTGCAGCAGCAGGGTCTTGATAAGCTTAAGCTGGGTTACCTTGCAATTTCTCTCTTGTTTTAGCCATGGTCTTGAAAACACTGCTGGCCAGTTCAATTTTCCCATGTGAACCTGTGATGCTGACTCGTGTCTTGAAGAAAAAACATAGTGCCTACACTTGTGCCTAAACATACATATCCTATTCTCTGCCTGCAGAACATGCAGACTGCCAGGATTTAGTATGCACTGTGAAGAAAATTCATTTTTTGTAAGGCAACAATTCTTTACAATTTTTAAAGAAAAAATTCTCAGTTGGACTAAGTCTCCAACAATATAACAGTAGGCACACAACTCTGATAGGTCCACTACAAAGTCCACTACAATATATGACAGGTCAGGTTCATGACTTTGATAAATAGATTTTGGGGATGACAATTTACATTCTTTTTTTGAAAAAACAAATTGGCAATTGAATACAGTTTAATGCAACGTAAGTTAGAGGTCAGGTACAAGACTCTGATAAATACATTTTTGGAAGACCATTTCAGAAATTTTCTCAAAACACGACAATTTCCATAAACTTTTAGAAAATAAAAATGTGCAAATGGACATGGTAAGATACCCTCACAGAGCCCCCCACCAGCAACGATCACGTTATTTCTTCTTCCACCATTGCCACCACTAGTGCTTACCCTAGGTCTACACATCTTTTGAGCCTCCACCAGCAGAGTCCATTACTATCTTATATGGAAAATATGATGCAGATATGTCCTATCACATCACAATCATGGCTGACCTCAGATTGGCGTTCCTCCTTTAGAGCTAACACAGTGCTTAGTGAACCAACCAATATCCTCCCTCCCTAATGGACTGTCAGGCTGATAGCATGGCATTGTGGACAAGTCGCAGGGGTCATGTGATCCTCCATCTGCCTCTTCTCTGCCCTGTTGCCCTCCCTAGTGTACGAATTTCAAATGTAAAATTGTGGGCCCCAATTTTGAGCAATTAATTTAAATTGAATCACCAAAGCCTTAGATCCCTTTGGAAGAATTTATGTGAAATTTGTGATGAATGATTCATTTAGAATTGATTTGCACAGTTGTAACCCTACTATATATATTTTTTTCCTGCATTTCTTACTATGTAACTTTAACTCATTTACATCATTTTGCATCAAATAGTTAAATGTCACATTTAGCTCTGCTATGGTGTATACTTCTTGCTGTGTATGGTCTTCTTACCATTGACTCTGTTTTTGAGTTATGGGGTGGACTACAGTATCCAGAAAGATTATCAAAATTAGGGTTATTCCCTTTAGAAAAAAGACGACTGAGGGGAGATCTAATTACTATGTATAAATATATCAGGGGTCAGTACAGAGATCTATCCCATCATCTACTTATCCCCAGGACTGTGACTGTGACGAGGCGACATCCTCTGTGTCTGGAGGAAAGAAGGTTTGTACACAAACATAGAAGAGGATTCTTTACAGTAAGAGCAGTGAGACTATGGAACTCTCTGCCTGACGAGGTGGTGATGGTGAGTACAATAAAGGAATTCAAGAGGGGCCTGGATGTATTTCTGGAGCGTAATAATATTACAGGTTATAGCTACTAGAGATAGGTTGTTCATCCAAGGATTCTTTTCTGCTTGCCTGATTAGAGTTGGGAAGGTTTTTTCCCCCTAAAGTAAGGAAAATTGGCTTCTGCCTCACAGGGCTTTTTTTTTTTTTTTTTTTTACTTCCTCTGGATCAACTTGCAGGAAACCAGGCTGAACTGGATGGACAGATGTCTTTTTTCAGCCTTATAAACTATGTTATACCGCATATATATTAGGAGTTGTTGTATTGGGATAAGAATTTATCTTATAAAATGATAACATGGAAGGAATTACATATTGAGCAAGCACATGTTTGGAAAGGCTTTCATTTTGCTGTAAGGTTCTTGCGCTGTGGTCACATTTGCTTGTGCATTGTTTGACTTAAGAAAAACTTTTTGTTGGGTTGTTTAGTAACTGCTGCTAAACTTAGTGACTTTCTCTAAACAAATGTGTTACTTTTGTACAAGTTTCCTATTTCCGAATGTATACACAATAGCACATCTGTTATGATGCAGGGCCCTGTTTTTATTCCCCTGGCTTACTTCTTCCACATTAGCACCCACAGAGACTTTTTAACACTGAATCATTTGCAAACCACATGTGCTACACGGTTAGGAATAAGATCCATGAATTATGAGAGCTTTCCCAAATGGCTGGCTGTGGCTAACAAGTGATGTTACTTATGCATTGGTTTTGTAACACTACTTATCTGTGGAGTGAACATCCCAGTGTGTGTGTTTTTCTTTTTATTTAATTTGTGCAGCCAGAAGTCAGTCTTCAGTTTACAGTATAAAACTACCTAGTAGAAATTGCCAGATATAGATGCAGTCAACACTTTGCCTTCTAATTAATGTGCAATCCCAAAGTGAAAGAGACAAAAAAACAATAAATATTATAAATCAAATGTCAGATTTTATTTTAATAAAAGTACTCTCATAGTAGTATGGGTTGGCATAATGGTGCAGTGGTCACCACTGCTGCAGCTCCTGGCCTCAAATTCAGCCAAGTGCAGTACCACAGAGCTGGTTGTATCTGCAAATTATTTAGTTTGTTATGTTTTTGCAATATTCATATATGCCCCATACACCAGCAGATGAGATATGGTTGGCATTGATTAACATTAGGAACAACAGCCCTATTTCTCCCCTCTTGGTAGGAGTGGGCTGATCCTACTTCCTGCCAGTAAGAGGAGTTCTAGCTGGAGAGGAAGCATGTCCAATTGCTCCTGCTCCGAGGATCTTAGGGACCAGGATTAGATCCAGCTCATCTGGCAGACTACTACTTCAGATTGACTGCAAGAATAGAGAATTACAGATATCTTCAAAGCGTTTACAGACAGAATAGTGACCAGCTACCACAGCTGTCCAGACCATGTTGCTGGTTAGGGACTATGGCTCAGACACCCACCACCCAGATCACATACAGGCCAAACAAAACTCAAAAAGCCGGCATTACACAGTGGACAACTATAGCCACAATCGGCAGCATACAGCTGTAAGCCAGAAATTCAGGAGAGAGATATCAGCAAGAAAGCAAACCAAAGGTGTCATTATCAGCTACTTTGCCAGCCACCATACCTCATCGTCTGAGGAGAGAAATTACATTGTGTAAAACTACAACTGGATGTACTACAACACCTATTTTGCACTAGGTAAAGTGAGACTTCTATTCATTTTCTTCTGGCCTGATTCCTTATACCACATTTTCACTGTAACCATCTCCAGGAAGCAATGGCCTGGTGGAGTACACCTTGATACATCATCTCATCTGGGCCACTACCACTCCCATTCTCTGTGCTGGCTTCTCAGAGGGTCATTGCTCAAGGACTACAAATATGTGCATTCTTTATGCCATGCCAATGCCTCTGTAAATGTATTATGGGAAGGACCTTACTGGTATCCTGCCCTACCTGACAAGATAAAAAATTAACTGCACTGTTAATGTAAACCCTTGAGTAGTAGTGCATATCCAAGGTTAGGACAGCTCAAGGAGCTGCCTGCAGTGTCATCATCAGAGGTCATTCACAAGTACAGAGAATAACTGCACAAGAAGCACTATGCCCCCGTCTAAAGTGTCACTGCTTCCTGCCAGTCTGCAAGAAAGGTAATATCTTGTCTCTATTCAAGATACAGGAAATAAAAATAATGCCTCACAGACCTACAGTAATGTAGCATCCTATAATGCCATTTGGCTGAAAGGAAAGATATTTGCATAGCAAGATTACTCTGTGACCAATCACTAGAGTTGGAATAACATTGTATTTTTGGATGTGAAACTACTATTGGCATGGCTGTCATTGGCCAGTGCAGCATGTGACCCAGCCTCTATTTAAGCTGGAGTCACGTAGCGCCGCCCGTCACTCTGCTCTGATCAGTGTAGGGATAGGTTGCAGCTGCTGCTGTTAGGGCCAGATTAGGCAGTGATTTAGTCTTCAAAAACAATTACTGAAGTGATCGATCTACAGCTGTGAATCATTCAACTTCTGCTATTTAATTGCTCACTGTTTTTAGGCTGCCCAGAGCGTTTGTCTGTCACTTTTTTATGGGCAGATCGGCGGCCATTTTGTGTCTTGTGGTGCGCCAGCACAAGCTGCCACCAAATACATTTAACCATCAATAGTGTGTTTTTTTTTTTGCTATATCCTGCAACAGGTGCTTGGCTGTGCTTGCTATTTTATTGAGGGGTGAAATACAATTGCCAAAATAGCAGTACCCTAAATCTGATGTTTCAGCTGTGGCTAGCCAATTGTAATACTGTCTGCTGTCTGGCAAAGGATATATTTTTGTTCTGGGTTGAAATACAATTCCCAACTTAGCAATTCCCTAAATCAGTGGTTTCTGCTGTATCAGGCCAAGTTTAAATCTATCCATAAAAGGGTATATTAGATTGAAGGTGCAGATAGGGTCATCCTCAATAACTTCACACGCTACTGTGCATTTCCAAGTCTAATTCTGTCCGTAAACGTATACCTGTCATCCAGCGCCTAAATACTAGGCCTACAATTTATATTCAGCTAAATCTGTCGTTATTGCTGTGCCTGTAATAGTGTAATACGGTACCTAAATAGATAGCCAGATAGTGTTAGGTGCCTGTAAAAAAAAAGGCCTGAATTTGAATTCAATACATTGGGCCGAATAATTTTTTTCTTATTGTGGTGAACGGTAACAATGAGGAAAACATCTAGTAAGGGACGCGGACGCGGACATGGTCGTGGTGGTGTTAGTGGACCCTCTGGTGCTGGGAGAGGACGTGGCCGTTCTGCCACATCCACACGTCCTAGTGAACCAACTACCTCAGGTCCCAGTAGCCGCCAGAATTTACAGCGATATTTGGTGGGGCCCAATGCCGTTCTAAGGATGGTAAGGCCTGAGCAGGTACAGGCATTAGTCAATTGGGTGGCCGACAGTGGATCCAGCACGTTCACATTATCTCCCACCCAGTCTTCTGCAGAAGGCGCACAGATGGCGCCTGAAAACCAAGCCCATCAGTCTGTCACATCACCCCCATGCATATCAGGGAAACTGTCTGAGCCTCAAGTTATGCAGCAGTCTCTTATGCTGTTTGAAGACTCTGCTGGCAGGGTTTCCCAAGGGCATCCACCCAGCCCTTCCCCAGCGGTGGAAGACATAGAATGCACTGACGCACAACCACTTATGTTTCCTGATGATGAGGACATGGGAATACCACCTCAGCACGTCTCTGATGATGACGAAACACAGGTGCCAACTGCTGCGTCTTTCTGCAGTGTGCAGACTGAACAGGAGGTCAGGGAGGAAGACTGGGTGGAAGACGATGCAGGGGACGATGAGGTCGTAGACCCCACATGGAATAAAGGTCGTGCCACTGACTTTCACAGTTCGGAGAAAGAGGCAGTGGTGAGACCGAGCCAACAGCATAGCAAAAGAGGGAGCAGTGGGCAAAAGCAGAACACCCGCCGCCAAGAGACTCCGCCTGCTACTGACCGCCGCCATCTGGGACCGAGCACCCCAAAGGAAGCTTCAAGGAGTTCCCTGGCATGGGACTTCTTCAAACAATGTGCTGTTGACAAGACCCGAGAGGTTTGCACGCTGTGCCATCAGAGCCTGAAGCGAGGCATTAACGTTCTGAACCTTAGCACATCCTGCATGACCAGGCACCTGCATGCAAAGCATGAACTGCAGTAGAGTAAACACCTTAAAAGCAAGGAACTCACTCAGGCTCCCCCTGCTACCTCTTCTGCTGCTGCCGCCTCGGCCTCTTCTGCTGCTGCCGCCTCGGCCTCTTCCTCCGCCTCTGGAGGGACATTGGCACCTGCCGCCCAGCAAACAGAGGATGTACCACCAACACCACCACCTCCGTCACCAAGCATCTCAACCATGTCACACGGCAGCGTTCAGCTCTCCATCTCACAAACATTTGAGAGAAAGTGTAAATTCCCACCTAGCCACCCTCGATCCCTGGCCCTGAATGCCAGCATTTCTAAACTACTGGCCTATGAAATGCTGTCATTCAGGCTGGTGGACACAGACAGCTTCAAACAGCTCATGTCGCTTGCTGTCCCACAGTATGTTGTTCCCAGCCGGCACTACTTCTCCAAGAGAGCTGTGCCTTCCCTGCACAACCAAGTATCCGATAAAATCAAGTGTGCACTGCGCAACGCCATCTGTGGCAAGGTCCACCTAACCACAGATACGTGGACCAGTAAGCACGGCCAGGGACGCTATATCTCCCTAACTGCACACTGGGTAAATGTAGTGGCGGCTGGGCCCCAGGCGGAGAGCTGTTTGGCACACGTCCTTCCGCCGCCAAGGATCACAGGGCAACATTCTTTGCCTCCTGTTGCCTCCTCCTCCTACTTCCATCTGCTCATCCAGTCAGCCACACACCTTCACCACCAACTTCAGCACAGCCTGGGGTAAACATCAGCAGGCCATTCTGAAACTCATATGTTTGGGGGACAGGCCCCACACCGCACAGACTGACGAGTGGTTGCTGCCGGTGAGCCTCAAGCCCGGCCTGGTGGTGTGCGATAATGGGCGAAATCTCGTTGCAGCTCTGGGACTAGCCGGTTTGACGCACATCCCTTGCCTGGCGCATGTGCTGAATTTGGTGGTGCAGAAGTTCATTCACAACTACCCCGACATGTCAGAGCTGCTGCATAAAGTGCGGGCCGTCTGTGCGCGCTTCCGGCGTTCACATCCTGCTGCTGCTCGCCTGTCTGCGCTACAGCGTAACTTCGGCCTTCCCGCCCACCAGGTGGAACTCCACCTTGCACATGCTGGACAGACTGTGCGAGCAGCAGCAGGCCATAGTGGAGTTTCAGCTGCAGCACGCACGGGTCAGTCGCACTGCGGAACAGCACCACTTTACCACCAATGACTGGGCCTCCATGCGAGACCTGTGTGCCCTGTTGCGCTGTTTCGAGTACTCCACCAACATGGCCAGTGGCGATGACGCCGTTATCAGCGTTGCAATACCACTTCTATGTCTCCTTGAGAAAACACTTAGGGCGATGATGGAAGAGGAGGTGGCCCAGGAGGAGGAAGAGGAGGAAGAGGGGTCATTTTTAGTACTTTCAGGCCAGTCTCTTCGAAGTGACTCAGAGGGAGGTTTTTTGCAACAGCAGAGGACCAGGTACAAATGTGGCCAGCCAGGGCCCACTACTGGAGGACGAGGATGAGGTGGAGGAGGATGAGGATGAAGCATGTTCACAGCGGGATGGCACCCAACGCAGCTCGGGCCCATCACTGGTGCGTGGCTGGGGGGAAATGCAGGACGATGACGATACGCCTCCCACAGAGGACAGCTTGTCCTTATTTCTGGGCAGCCTGGCACACATGAGCGACTACATGCTGCAGTGCCTGCGCAACGACAGCAGAGTTGCCCACATTTTAACGTGTGTGGACTACTGGGTTGCCACCCTGCTGGATCCCCAATACAAAGACAATGTGCCCACCTTACTTCCTGCACTGGAGCGTGATAGGAAGATGCGCGAGTAGACGCGCTACTAAGAGCATTCCTAAATGTCACAGGGGAACAAGTGGAAGCCCAAGGCGAAGGCAGAGGAGTAGCAAGAGGTCACCAACGCAGCTGTGTCATGGCCAGCTCCTCTGAGGGCAGGGTTAGCATGGCAGAGATGTGGAAAAGTTTTGTCAACACGCCACAGCTAACTGCACCACCACCTGATACGGAACGTGTTAGCAGGAGGCAACATTTCACTAACATGGTGGAACAGTAATGTGTGCACACCCCTCCACGTACTGACTGATGGTTCGGCCCCATTCAACTTCTGGGTCTCCAAATTGTCCACGTGGCCAGAGCTAGCCTTTTATGCCTTGGAGGTGCTGGCCTGCCCGGCGGCCAGCGTTTTGTTTGAACGTGTATTCAGCACGGCAGGGGGCGTCATTACAGACAAACGCAGCCGCCTGTCTACAGCCAATGTGGACAAGCTGACGTTCATAAAAATGAACCAGGCATGGATCCCACAGGACCTGTCCATCTGTTGTGCAAATTAGACATTTATAACTACCTCCCCTTAACCATATATTATTGTACTCCAGGGCACTTCCTCATTCAATCCTCTTTTTATTTTCATTTTACCATTATATTGCGGG
This sequence comes from Bufo gargarizans, assembly GCF_014858855.1. Taxonomy (NCBI): domain Eukaryota; kingdom Metazoa; phylum Chordata; class Amphibia; order Anura; family Bufonidae; genus Bufo; species Bufo gargarizans. The sequence continues at coordinate 432,975,482 of NC_058084.1, read as the reverse complement.
GCAACCCAAAGTTGAATGAACCTCTCCTCTGTCTGGGTGCCGGGGCCTAAAAATATCTTACAGTGGCCTGTTCCAGTGTTGGGTGACATGTAGCCTGATTCTCTGCTATGACATGAAGCCTGAATCTCTGCTATGGGACCTCTCTCCTCTGTCTGGGTGCCGGGGCCTAAATTTCTGGCAATGGCCTGTTCCAGTGTTGGGTGACGTGAAGCCTGATTCTCTGCTATGACATGAAGCCTGATTCTCTGATATGACATGAAGCCTGATTCTCTGCTATGACATGAAGCCTGATTCTCTGCTATGATATGAAGCCTGATTCTCTGCTATGGGACCTCTTCCTCTGTCTGGGTGTCGGGGCCTAAATTAGTGTTGATCACGAATATTCGAATTGCGAATTTTAATCGCGAATATCAGCACTTCGAGAATTCGCGAATATTTCGAATATCGCAAAATATATTCGTAATTGCGAATATTCGATTTTTGGGAAAATACCAGTTCATGCAAATTTTATGCAAATTTTCGCAATCAAGAAAATAATGCCTTGAGATCATGAATTCGCGAATTCTCGAATATATGGTGAATATTCGCCCAAATATTCGTGAAATATCACGAATTCGAATATTGCCCCTGCCGCTCATCACTAGCCTAAATATCTGACAATGGCCTGGTCCAGTGGTGGGTGACGTGAAGCCTGATTCTCTGCTATGGCATGAAGCCTGATTCTCTGCTATGGGACCTCTCTCCTCTGTCTGGGTGCCGGGGCCTAAATATCTGACAATGGCCTGTTCCAGTGTTGGGTGACGTGAAGCCTGATTCTCTGCTATGACATGAAGCCTGATTCTCTGCTATGACATGAAGCCTGATTCTCTGCTATGACTTGAAGCCTGATTCTCTGCTATGACATGAAGCCTGATTCTCTGGAATGGGACCTCTCTCCTCTGTCTGGGTGCCGGGTAGAGTTGAGCGAACACCTGGATGTTCGGGTTTGAGAAGTTCGGCTGAACTTCCCGAAAATGTTCGGGTTCGGGATCCGAACCCGATCCGAACTTCGTCCCGAACCCGAACCCCATTGAAGTCAATGGGGACCCGAACTTTTTGGCACTAAAACGGCTGTAAAACAGCCCAGGAAAGGGCTAGAGGGCTGCAAAAGGCAGCAACATGTAGGTAAATCCCCTGCAAACAAATGTGGATAGGGAAATGAATTAAAATAAAAATTAAATAAATAAAAATTAACCAAAATCAATTGGAGAGAGGTCCCATAGCAGAGAATGAGGCTTCCCGTCACCCACCAATGCAACAGTCCATTGTCAGATATTTAGGCCCAGCACCCAGGCAGAGGAGAGAGCTCCCGTAACAGAGGATCTGGCTTCATGTCAGCAGAGAATCAGTCTTCATATCATAGCAGAGAATCAGGCTTCACGTCACCCACCACTGCAACAGTCCATTTTCATAAATTTAGGCCCAGCACCCAGGCAGAGGAGAGAGGTCCCGTAACAGAGGATCTGGCTTCATGTCAGCAGAGAATCAGTCTGCATGTCATAGCAGAGAATCAGGCTTCACGTCAGCCACCAATGCAACAGTCCATTGTCAGATATTTAGGCCCAGCACCCAGGCAGAGGAGAGAGCTCCCGTAACAGAGGATCTGGCTTCATGTCAGCAGAGAATCAGTCTTCATATCATAGCAGAGAATCAGGCTTCATGTCACCCACCACTGCAACAGTCCATTTTCATAAATTTAGGCCCAGCACCCAGGCAGAGGAGAGAGGTCCCGTAACAGAGGATCTGGCTTCATGTCAGCAGAGAATCAGTCTGCATGTCATAGCAGAGAATCAGGCTTCACGTCAGCCACCACTGCAACAGTCCATTGTCATAAATTTAGGCCCAGCACCCAGGCAGAGGAGAGAGGTCCCGTAACAGACAATCTGGCTTCATGTCAGCAGAGAATTAGTCTGCATGTCATAGCAGAGAATCAGGCTTCACGTCAGCCACCAATGCAACAGTCCATTGTCAGATATTTAGGCCCAGCACCCAGGCAGAGGAGAGAGATCCCGTAACAGAGGATCTGGCTTCATGTTAGCAGAGAATCAGTCTTCATATCATAGCAGAGAATCAGGCTTCATGTCACCCACCACTGCAACAGTCCATTTTCATAAATTTAGGCCCAGCACCCAGGCAGAGGAGAGAGATCCCGTAACAGAGGATCTGGCTTCATGTCAGCAGAGAATCAGTCTGCATGTCATAGCAGAGAATCAGGCTTCACGTCAGCCACCACTGCAACAGTCCATTGTCATAAATTTAGGCCCAGCACCCAGGCAGAGGAGAGAGGTCCCGTAACAGACAATCTGGCTTCATGTCAGCAGAGAATTAGTCTGCATGTCATAGCAGAGAATCAGGCTTCACGTCAGCCACCAATGCAACAGTCCATTGTCAGATATTTAGGCCCAGCACCCAGGCAGAGGAGAGAGATCCCGTAACAGAGGATCTGGCTTCATGTTAGCAGAGAATCAGTCTTCATATCATAGCAGAGAATCAGTCTTCATGTCATAGCAGAGAATCAGTCTTCATGTCATAGCAGAGAATCAGGCTTCACGTCACCCACCACTGTAAGAGTCCATTTTCATAAATTTAGGCCCAGCACCCAGGCAGAGGAGAGAGGTCCCGTAACAGACAATCTGGCTTCATGTCAGCAGAGAATCAGTCTTCATGTCATAGCAGAGAATCAGGTTTCACGTCACCCACCACTGTAAGAGTCCATTTTCATAAGTTTAGGCCCAGCACCCAGGCAGAGGAGAGAGGTCCCGTAACAGACAATCTGGCTTCATGTCAACAGAGAATCAGTCTTCATGTCATAGCAGAGAATCAGGCTTCACGTCACCCACCACAGCAACAGTCCATTTTCATAAATTTAGGCCCAGCACCCAGGCAGAGGAGAGAGGTCCCGTAACAGACAATCAGGCTTCATGTCAGCAGAGAATTAGTCTGCATGTCATAGCAGAGAATCAGGCTTCACGTCAGCCACCAATGCAACAGTCCATTGTCAGATATTTAGGCCCAGCACCCAGGCAGAGGAGAGAGGTCCCGTAACAGAGGATCTGGCTTCATGTCAGCAGAGAATCAGTCTTCATGTCATAGCAGAGAATCAGGCTTCACGTCAGCCACCAATGCAACAGTCCATTGTCAGATATTTAGGCCCAGCACCCAGGCAGAGGAGAGAGGTCCTGTAACAGAGGATCTGGCTTCATGTCAGCAGAGAATCAGTCTTCATGTCATAGCAGAGAATCAGGCTTCACGTCACCCACCACTGCAACAGTCCATTTTCATAAATGTAGGCCCAGCCCCCTGGCAGAGGAGAGAGGTCCCGTAACAGACAATCTGGCTTCATGTCAGCAGAGAATTAGTCTGCATGTCATAGCAGAGAATGAGGCTTCACGTCAGCCACCAATGCAACAGTCCATTGTCAGATATTTAGGCCTAGCACCCAGGCAGAGGAGAGAGGTCCTGTAACAGAGGATCTGGCTTCATGTCAGCAGAGAATCAGTCTTCATATCATAGCAGAGAATCAGGCTTCACGTCACCCACCACTGCAACAGTCCATTTTCATAAATTTAGGCCCAGCACCCAGGCAGAGGAGAGAGGTCCTGTAACAGAGGATCTGGCTTCATGTCAGCAGAGAATCAGTCTTCATATCATAGCAGAGAATCAGGCTTCACGTCACCCACCACTGCAACAGTCCATTTTCATAAATTTAGGCCCAGCACCCAGGCAGAGGAGAGAGGTCCCGTAACAGACAATCAGGCTTCATGTCAGCAGAGAATTAGTCTGCATGTCATAGCAGAGAATCAGGCTTCACGTCAGCCACCAATGCAACAGTCCATTGTCAGATATTTAGGCCCAGCACCCAGGCAGAGGAGAGAGGTCCCGTAACAGAGGATCTGGCTTCATGTCAGCAGAGAATCAGTCTTCATGTCATAGCAGAGAATCAGGCTTCACGTCAGCCACCAATGCAACAGTCCATTGTCAGATATTTAGGCCCAGCACCCAGGCAGAGGAGAGAGGTCCTGTAACAGAGGATCTGGCTTCATGTCAGCAGAGAATCAGTCTTCATGTCATAGCAGAGAATCAGGCTTCACGTCACCCACCACTGCAACAGTCCATTTTCATAAATGTAGGCCCAGCCCCCTGGCAGAGGAGAGAGGTCCCATAACAGACAATCTGGCTTCATGTCAGCAGAGAATTAGTCTGCATGTCATAGCAGAGAATGAGGCTTCACGTCAGCCACCAATGCAACAGTCCATTGTCAGATATTTAGGCCTAGCACCCAGGCAGAGGAGAGAGGTCCTGTAACAGAGGATCTGGCTTCATGTCAGCAGAGAATCAGTCTTCATATCATAGCAGAGAATCAGGCTTCACGTCACCCACCACTGCAACAGTCCATTTTCATAAATTTAGGCCCAGCACCCAGGCAGAGGAGAGAGGTCCTGTAACAGACAATCTGGCTTCATTTCAGCAGAGAATCAGTCTTCATGTCATAGCAGAGAATCAGGCTTCACGTCACCCACCACTGCAACAGTCCATTTTCATAAATTTAGTCCCAGCACCCAGGCAGAGGAGAGAGGTCCCGTAACAGACAATCTGGCTTCATGTCAGCAGAGAATTAGTCTGCATGTCATAGCAGAGAATCAGGCTTCACGTCAGCCACCAATGCAACAGTCCATTGTCAGATATTTAGGCCCAGCACCCAGGCAGAGGAGAGAGGTCCCGTAACAGACAATCTGGCTTCATGTCAGCAGAGAATCAGTCTTCATGTCATAGCAGAGAATCAGTCTTCATGTCATAGCAGAGAATCAGGCTTCACGTCACCCACCACTGTAAGAGTCCATTTTCATAAATTTAGGCCCAGCACCCAGGCAGAGGAGAGAGGTCCCGTAACAGACAATCTGGCTTCATGTCAGCAGAGAATCAGTCTTCATGTCATAGCAGAGAATCAGGTTTCACGTCACCCACCACTGTAAGAGTCCATTTTCATAAGTTTAGGCCCAGCACCCAGGCAGAGGAGAGAGGTCCCGTAACAGACAATCTGGCTTCATGTCAACAGAGAATCAGTCTTCATGTCATAGCAGAGAATCAGGCTTCACGTCACCCACCACAGCAACAGTCCATTTTCATAAATTTAGGCCCAGCACCCAGGCAGAGGAGAGAGGTCCCGTAACAGACAATCAGGCTTCATGTCAGCAGAGAATTAGTCTGCATGTCATAGCAGAGAATCAGGCTTCACGTCAGCCACCAATGCAACAGTCCATTGTCAGATATTTAGGCCCAGCACCCAGGCAGAGGAGAGAGGTCCCGTAACAGAGGATCTGGCTTCATGTCAGCAGAGAATCAGTCTTCATGTCATAGCAGAGAATCAGGCTTCACGTCAGCCACCAATGCAACAGTCCATTGTCAGATATTTAGGCCCAGCACCCAGGCAGAGGAGAGAGGTCCCGTAACAGAGGATCTGGCTTCATGTCAGCAGAGAATCAGTCTTCATGTCATAGCAGAGAATCAGGCTTCACGTCACCCACCACTGCAACAGTCCATTTTCATAAATGTAGGCCCAGCCCCCTGGCAGAGGAGAGAGGTCCCGTAACAGACAATCTGGCTTCATGTCAGCAGAGAATTAGTCTGCATGTCATAGCAGAGAATGAGGCTTCACGTCAGCCACCAATGCAACAGTCCATTGTCAGATATTTAGGCCTAGCACCCAGGCAGAGGAGAGAGGTCCTGTAACAGAGGATCTGGCTTCATGTCAGCAGAGAATCAGTCTTCATATCATAGCAGAGAATCAGGCTTCACGTCACCCACCACTGCAACAGTCCATTTTCATAAATTTAGGCCCAGCACCCAGGCAGAGGAGAGAGGTCCTGTAACAGACAATCTGGCTTCATTTCAGCAGAGAATCAGTCTTCATGTCATAGCAGAGAATCAGGCTTCACGTCACCCACCACTGCAACAGTCCATTTTCATAAATTTAGTCCCAGCACCCAGGCAGAGGAGAGAGGTCCCGTAACAGACAATCTGGCTTCATGTCAGCAGAGAATTAGTCTGCATGTCATAGCAGAGAATCAGGCTTCACGTCAGCCACCAATGCAACAGTCCATTGTCAGATATTTAGGCCCAGCACCCAGGCAGAGGAGAGAGGTCCCGTAACAGACAATCTGGCTTCATGTCAGCAGAGAATCAGTCTTCATGTCATAGCAGAGAATCAGTCTTCATGTCATAGCAGAGAATCAGGCTTCACGTCACCCATCACTGTAAGAGTCCATTTTCATAAATTTAGGCCCAGCACCCAGGCAGAGGAGAGAGGTCTCGTAACAGACAATCTGGCTTCATGTCAGCAGAGAATTAGTCTGCATGTCATAGCAGAGAATGAGGCTTCACGTCAGCCACCACTGCAACAGTCCATTGGCATATATTTAGGCCCAGCACACAGGCAGAGGAGAGAGGTCCCGTAACAGAGGATCTGGCTTCATGTCAGCAGAGAATCAGTCTGCATGTCATAGCAGAAAATCAGGCTTCACGTCAGCCACCACTGCAACAGTCCATTGTCAGATATTTAGGCCCAGCACCCAGGCAGAGGAGAGAGGTCCCGTAACAGAGAATCTGTCTTCATGTCAGCAGAGAATTAGTCTGCATGTCATAGCAGAGAATCAGGCTTCACGCCAGCCACCAATGCAACAGTCCATTGGCATATATTTAGGCCCAGCACACAGGCAGAGGAGAGAGGTCCCGTAACAGACAATCTGGCTTCATGTCAGCAGAGAATCAGTCTTCATGTCATAGCAGAGAATCAGGTTTCACGTCACCCACCACTGTAAGAGTCCATTTTCATAAGTTTAGGCCCAGCACCCAGGCAGAGGAGAGAGGTCCCGTAACAGACAATCTGGCTTCATGTCAACAGAGAATCAGTCTTCATGTCATAGCAGAGAATCAGGCTTCACGTCACCCACCACAGCAACAGTCCATTTTCATAAATTTAGGCCCAGCACCCAGGCAGAGGAGAGAGGTCCCGTAACAGACAATCAGGCTTCATGTCAGCAGAGAATTAGTCTGCATGTCATAGCAGAGAATCAGGCTTCACGTCAGCCACCAATGCAACAGTCCATTGTCAGATATTTAGGCCCAGCACCCAGGCAGAGGAGAGAGGTCCCGTAACAGAGGATCTGGCTTCATGTCAGCAGAGAATCAGTCTTAATGTCATAGCAGAGAATCAGGCTTCACGTCAGCCACCAATGCAACAGTCCATTGTCAGATATTTAGGCCCAGCACCCAGGCAGAGGAGAGAGGTCCCGTAACAGAGGATCTGGCTTCATGTCAGCAGAGAATCAGTCTTCATGTCATAGCAGAGAATCAGGCTTCACGTCACCCACCACTGCAACAGTCCATTTTCATAAATGTAGGCCCAGCCCCCTGGCAGAGGAGAGAGGTCCTGTAACAGACAATCTGGCTTCATGTCAGCAGAGAATTAGTCTGCATGTCATAGCAGAGAATGAGGCTTCACGTCAGCCACCAATGCAACAGTCCATTGTCAGATATTTAGGCCTAGCACCCAGGCAGAGGAGAGAGGTCCTGTAACAGAGGATCTGGCTTCATGTCAGCAGAGAATCAGTCTTCATATCTTAGCAGAGAATCAGGCTTCACGTCACCCACCACTGCAACAGTCCATTTTCATAAATTTAGGCCCAGCACCCAGGCAGAGGAGAGAGGTCCTGTAACAGACAATCTGGCTTCATTTCAGCAGAGAATCAGTCTTCATGTCATAGCAGAGAATCAGGCTTCACGTCACCCACCACTGCAACAGTCCATTTTCATAAATTTAGTCCCAGCACCCAGGCAGAGGAGAGAGGTCCCGTAACAGACAATCTGGCTTCATGTCAGCAGAGAATTAGTCTGCATGTCATAGCAGAGAATCAGGCTTCACGTCAGCCACCAATGCAACAGTCCATTGTCAGATATTTAGGCCCAGCACCCAGGCAGAGGAGAGAGGTCCCGTAACAGACAATCTGGCTTCATGTCAGCAGAGAATCAGTCTTCGTGTCATAGCAGAGAATCAGTCTTCATGTCATAGCAGAGAATCAGGCTTCACGTCACCCATCACTGTAAGAGTCCATTTTCATAAATTTAGGCCCAGCACCCAGGCAGAGGAGAGAGGTCTCGTAACAGACAATCTGGCTTCATGTCAGCAGAGAATTAGTCTGCATGTCATAGCAGAGAATGAGGCTTCACGTCAGCCACCACTGCAACAGTCCATTGGCATATATTTAGGCCCAGCACACAGGCAGAGGAGAGAGGTCCCGTAACAGAGGATCTGGCTTCATGTCAGCAGAGAATCAGTCTGCATGTCATAGCAGAAAATCAGGCTTCACGTCAGCCACCACTGCAACAGTCCATTGTCAGATATTTAGGCCCAGCACCCAGGCAGAGGAGAGAGGTCCCGTAACAGAGAATCTGTCTTCATGTCAGCAGAGAATTAGTCTGCATGTCATAGCAGAGAATCAGGCTTCACGCCAGCCACCAATGCAACAGTCCATTGTCAGATATTGAGGCCCAGCACCCAGGCAGAGGAGAGAGGTACCGTAACAGACAATCTGGCTTCATGTCAGCAGAGAATCAGTCTTCATGTCATAGCAGAGAATCAGTCTTCATTAGAGTTGAGCGAACACCTGGATGTTCGGGTTCGAGAAGTTTGGCCGAACTTCCCGAGAATGTTCGGGTTCGGGATCCGAACCCGATCCGAACTTCGTCCCGAACCCGAACCCCATTGAAGTCAATGGGGGACCCGAACTTTTCGGCACTAAAACGGCTGTAAAACAGCCCAGGAAAGGGCTAGAGGGCTGCAAAGGCAGCAACATGTAGGTAAATCCCCTGCAAACAAATGTGGATAGGGAAATGAATAAAAATAAAAATTAAATAAATAAAAATTAACCAAAATCAATTGGAGAGAGGTCCCATAGCAGAGAATCTGGCTTCCCGTCACCCACCACTGGAACAGTCCATTCTCAGATATTTAGGCCCCGGCACCCAGGCAGAGGAGAGAGGTCCCGTAACAGATAATCTGGCTTCATGTCAGCAGAGAATCAGTCTTCATGTCATAGCAGAGAATCAGGCTTCACGTCACCCACCACTGCAACAGTCCATTTTCATAAATTTAGGCCCAGCACCCAGGCAGAGGAGAGAGGTCCCGTAACAGACAATCTGGCTTCATGTCAGCAGAGAATTAGTCTGCATGTCATAGCAGAGAATCAGTCTTCATTAGAGTTGAGCGAACACCTGGATGTTCGGGTTCGAGAAGTTCGGCCGAACTTCCCAAAAATGTTCGGGTTCGGGATCCGAACCCGATCCGAACTTCGTCCCGAACCCGAACCCCATTGAAGTCAATGGGGGACCCGAACTTTTCGGCACTAAAACGGCTTTAAAACAGCCCAGGAAAGGGCTAGAGGGCTGCAAAAGGCAGCAACATGTAGGTAAATCCCCTGCAAACAAATGTAGATAGGGAAATGAATTAAAATAAAAATTAAATAAATAAAAATTAACCAAAATCAATTGGAGAGAGGTCCCATAGCAGAGAATCTGGCTTCCCGTCACCCACCACTGGAACAGTCCATTCTCAGATATTTAGGCCCCGGCCCCCAGGCAGAGGAGAGAGGTCCCGTAACAGATAATCTGGCTTCATGTCAGCAGAGAATCAGTCTTCATGTCATAGCAGAGAATCAGGCTTCACGTCACCCACCACTGCAACAGTCCATTTTCATAAATTTAGGCCCAGCACCCAGGCAGAGGAGAGAGGTCCCGTAACAGACAATCTGGCTTCATGTCAGCAGAGAATTAGTCTGCATGTCATAGCAGAGAATCAGTCTTCATTAGAGTTGAGCGAACACCTGGATGTTCGGGTTCGAGAAGTTCGGCCGAACTTCCCAAAAATGTTCGGGTTCGGGATCCGAACCCGATCCGAACTTCGTCCCGAACCCGAACCCCATTGAAGTCAATGGGGGACCCGAACTTTTCGGCACTAAAACGGCTTTAAAACAGCCCAGGAAAGGGCTAGAGGGCTGCAAAAGGCAGCAACATGTAGGTAAATCCCCTGCAAACAAATGTAGATAGGGAAATGAATTAAAATAAAAATTAAATAAATAAAAATTAACCAAAATCAATTGGAGAGAGGTCCCATAGCAGAGAATCTGGCTTCCCGTCACCCACCACTGGAACAGTCCATTCTCAGATATTTAGGCCCCGGCCCCCAGGCAGAGGAGAGAGGTCCCGTAACAGATAATCTGGCTTCATGTCAGCAGAGAATCAGTCTTCATGTCATAGCAGAGAATCAGGCTTCACGTCACCCACCACTGCAACAGTCCATTTTCATAAATTTAGGCCCAGCACCCAGGCAGAAGAGAGAGGTCCCGTAACAGACAATCTGGCTTCATGTCAGCAGAGAATTAGTCTGCATGTCATAGCAGAGAATCAGGCTTCACGTCAGCCACCAATGCAACAGTCCATTGTCAGATATTTAGGCCCAGCACCCAGGCAGAGGAGAGAGGTCCCGTAACAGAGGATCTGGCTTCATGTCAGCAGAGAATCAGTCTTCATGTCATAGCAGAGAATCAGGCTTCACGTCACCCACCACTGTAAGAGTCCATTTTCATAAATTTAGGCCCAGCACCCAGGCAGAGGAGAGAGGTCCCGTAACAGACAATCTGGCTTCATGTCAGCAGAGAATTAGTCTGCATGTCATAGCAGAGAATGAGGCTTCACGTCAGCCACCACTGCAACAGTCCATTGGCATATATTTAGGCCCAGCACACAGGCAGAGGAGAGAGGTCCCGTAACAGAGGATCTGGCTTCATGTCAGCAGAGAATCAGTCTGCATGTCATAGCAGAAAATCAGGCTTCACGTCACCCAGCACTGTAAGAGTCCATTTTCATAAATTTAGGCCCAGCACCCAGGCAGAGGAGAGAGGTCCCGTAACAGACAATCTGGCTTCATGTCAGCAGAGAATTAGTCTGCATGTCATAGCAGAGAATGAGGCTTCACGTCAGCCACCACTGCAACAGTCCATTGGCATATATTTAGGCCCAGCACCCAGGCAGAGGAGAGAGGTCCCGTAACAGAGGATCTGGCTTCATGTCAGCAGAGAATCAGTCTGCATAGTCATAGCAGAAATCAGGCTTCACGTCAGCCACCACTGTAAGAGTCCTATTTTCATAAATTTAGGCCCAGCACCCAGGCAGAGGAGAGAGGTCCCGTAACAGACAATCTGGCTTCATGTCAGCAGAGAATCAGTCTTCATATCATAGCAGAGAATCAGGCTTCACGTCACCCACCACTGTAAGAGTCCATTTTCCTAAATTTAGGCCCAGCACCCAGGCAGAGGAGAGAGGTCCCTGTAACAGACAATCTGGCTTCATGTCAGCAGAGAATTAGTCTGCATGTCATAGCAGAGAATGAGGCTTCACGTCAGCCACCACTGCAACAGTCCATTGGCATATATTTAGGCCCAGCACACAGGCAGAGGAGAGAGGTCCCGTAACAGAGGATCTGGCTTCATGTCAGCAGAGAATCAGTCTGCATGTCATAGCAGAAAATCAGGCTTCACGTCAGCCACCACTGCAACAGTCCATTGTCAGATATTTAGGCCCAGCACCCAGGCAGAGGAGAGAGGTCCCGTAACAGAGGAATCTGTCTTCATGTCAGCAGAGAATTAGTCTGCATGTCATAGCAGAGAATCAGGCTTCACGTCACCCAACATTGGAACAGTCCATTGGCATATATTTAGGCCCCGGCACCCAGACAGAGGAGAGGTTCATTCAACTTTGGGTAGCCTCGCAATATAATGGTAAAATGAAAATAAAAATAGGATTGAATGAGGAAGTGCCCTGGAGTCCAATAATATATGGTTAAGGGGAGGTAGTTAATGTCTAATCTGGACAAGGGACGGACAGGTCCTGTGGGATCCATGCCTGGTTCATTTTTATGAACGTCAGCTTGTCCACATTGGCTGTAGACAGGCGGCTGCGTTTGTCTGTAATGACGCCCCCTGCCGTGCTGAATACACGTTCAGACAAAACGCTGGCCGCCGGGCAGGCCAGCACCTCCAAGGCATAAAAGGCTAGCTCTGGCCACGTGGACAATTTAGAGACCCAGAAGTTGAATGGGGCCGAACCATCAGTCAGTACGTGGAGGGGTGTGCACACGTACTGTTCCACCATGTTAGTGAAATGTTGCCTCCTGCTAACACGTTGCGTATCAGGTGGTGGTGCAGTTAGCTGTGGCGTGTTGACAAAAGTTTTCCACATCTCTGCCATGCTAACCCTGCCCTCAGAGGAGCTGGCCGTGACACAGCTGCCTTGGCGACCTCTTGCTCCTCCTCTGCCTTGGCCTTGGGCTTCCACTTGTTCCCCTGTGACATTTGGGAATGCTCTCAGTAGCGCGTCTACCAACGTGCGCTTGTACTCGCGCATCTTCCTATCACGCTCCAGTGCAGGAAGTAAGGTGGGCACATTGTCTTTGTAGCGTGGATCCAGCAGGGTGGCAACCCAGTAGTCCGCACAGGTTAAAATGTGGGCAACTCTGCTGTCGTTGCGCAGGCACTGCAGCATGTAGTCGCTCATGTGTGCCAGGCTGCCCAGGGGTAAGGACAAGCTGTCCTCTGTGGGAGGCGTATCGTCATCGTCCTGCCTTTCCCCCCAGCCACGCACCAGTGATGGACCCGAGCTGCGTTGGGTGCCACCCCGCTGTGACCATGCTTCATCCTCATCCTCCTCCACCTCCTCCTCATCCTCGTCCTCCTCGTCCTCCAGTAGTGGGCCCTGGCTGGCCACATTTGTACCTGGCCTCTGCTGTTGCCAAAAACCTCCCTCTGAGTCACTTCGAAGAGACTGGCCTGAAAGTGCTAAAAATGACCCCTCTTCCTCCTCCTCCTCCTCCTCCTCCTGGGCCACCTCCTCTTCCATCATCGCCCTAAGTGTTTTCTCAAGGAGACATAGAAGTGGTATTGTAACGCTGATAACGGCGTCATCGCCACTGGCCATGTTGGTGGAGTACTCGAAACAGCGCAACAGGGCACACAGGTCTCGCATGGAGGCCCAGTCATTGGTGGTGAAGTGGTGCTGTTCTGTAGTGCGACTGACCCGTGCGTGCTGCAGCTGAAACTCCACTATGGCCTGCTGCTGCTCGCACAGTCTGTCCAGCATGTGCAAGGTGGAGTTCCACCTGGTGGGCACGTCGCATATGAGGCGGTGAGCGGGAAGGCCGAAGTTACGCTGTAGCGCAGACAGGCGAGCAGCAGCAGGATGTGAACGCCGGAAGCGCGAACAGACGGCCCGCACTTTATGCAGCAGCTCTGACATGTCGGGGTAGTTGTGAATGAACTTCTGCACCACCAAATTCAGCACATGCGCCAAGCAAGGGATGTGCGTCAAATTGGCTAGTCCCAGAGCTGCAACGAGATTTCGCCCATTATCACACACCACCAGGCCGGGCTTGAGGCTCACCGGCAGCAACCACTCGTCGGTCTGTTGTTCTATACCCCGCCACAACTCCTGTGCGGTGTGGGGCCTGTCCCCCAAACATATGAGTTTCAGAATGGCCTGCTGACGTTTACCCCGGGCTGTGCTGAAGTTGGTGGTGAAGGTGTGTGGCTGACTGGATGAGCAGGTGGAAGAAGAGGAGGAGGAAGCCGAGAAGGAGGAGGTGGCAACAGGAGGCAAAGAATGTTGCCCTGCGATCCTTGGCGGCGGAAGGACGTGCGCTAAACAGCTCTCCGCCTGGGGCCCAGCTGCCACTACATTTACCCAGTGTGCAGTTAGGGAGATATAGCGTCCCTGGCCGTGCTTACTGGTCCACGTATCTGTGGTTAGGTGGACCTTGCTACAGATGGCGTTGCGCAGTGCACACTTGATTTTATCGGATACTTGGTTGTGCAGGGAAGGCACGGCTCTCTTGGAGAAGTAGTGGCGGCTGGGAACAACATACTGTGGGACAGCAAGCGACATGAGCTGTTTGAAGCTGTCTGTGTCCACCAGCCTAAATGACAGCATTTCATAGGCCAGTAGTTTAGAAATGCTGGCATTCAGGGCCAGGGATCGAGGGTGGCTAGGTGGGAATTTACGCTTTCTCTCAAATGTTTGTGAGATGGAGAGCTGAACGCTGCCGTGTGACATGGTTGAGACGCTTGGTGACGGAGGTGGTGGTGGTGTTGGTGGTACATCCCCTGTTTGCTGGGCGGCAGGTGCCAACGTTCCTCCAGAGGCAGAGGAAGAGGCCGAGGCGGCAGCAGCAGAAGAGGTAGCAGGGGGAGCCTGAGTGACTTCCTTGGTTTTAAGGTGTTTACTCCACTGCAGTTCATGCTTTGCATGCAGGTGCCTGGTCATGCAGGTTGTGCTCAGGTTCAGAACGTTAATGCCTCGCTTCAGGCTCTGATGGCACAGCGTGCAAACCACTCGGGTCTTGTCGTCAGCACATTGTTTGAAGAAGTGCCATGCCAGGGAACTCCTTGAAGCTGCCTTTGGGGTGCTCGGTCCCAGATGGCGGCGGTCAGTAGCAGGCGGAGTCTCTTGGCGGCGGGTGTTCTGCTTTTGCCCACTGCTCCCTCTTTTGCTACGCTGTTGGCTCGGTCTCACCACTGCCTCTTCCTCCGAACTGTGAAAGTCAGTGGCACGACCTTCATTCCATGTGGGGTCTAGGACCTCATCGTCCCCTGCATCGTCTTCCACCCAGTCTTGATCCCTGACCTCCTGTTCAGTCTGCACACTGCAGAAAGACGCAGCAGTTGGCACCTGTGTTTCGTCATCATCAGAGACATGCTGAGGTGGTATTCCCATGTCCTCATCATCAGGAAACATAAGTGGTTGTGCGTCAGTGCATTCTATGTCTTTCACCGCTGGGGAAGGGCTAGGTGGATGCCCTTGGGAAACCCTGCCAGCGGAGTCTTCAAACAGCATAAGAGACTGCTGCATAACTTGAGGCTGAGACAGTTTCCCTGGTATGCATGGGGGTGATGTGACAGACTGATGGGGTTGGTTTTCAGGCGCCATCTGTGCGCTTTCTGCAGAAGACTGGGTGGGAGATAATGTGAACGTGCTGGATCCACTGTCGGCCACCCAATTGACTAATGCCTGTACCTGCTCAGGCCTTACCATCCTTAGAACGGCATTGGGCCCCACCATATATCGCTGTAAATTCTGGCGGCTACTGGGACCTGAGGTAGTTGGTACACTAGGACGTGTGGATGTGGCAGAACGGCCACGTCCTCTCCCAGCACCAGAGGGTCCACTAACACCACCACGACCATGTCCACGTCCGCGTCCCTTACTAGATGTTTTCCTCATTGTTATGGTTCACCACAACAACAAAAATATTATTTGGCCCAATGTATTGTATTCAAATTCAGCGGGATATAAATTTGAGGCCTAGTATTTAGGCGCTGGGTGACCGGTATGGATTTAGTGACAGAATTAGACTTGGAAATGCACAGTAGCGTGTGTGTGAAGTTATTCTGAATGACCCTATGTGCACCTTGAATATTATATACCCTTTTAGGGATAGATTTCAAATAGCTCTGATATAGCAGAAACCACTAAATTATGAAATTGCTAAATTGGGAATTGTATTTCAACCCAGAACAAAAAATGTGCTTTGACGGACACTAAATAACTTGCCCAGCCACAACAGTACAGCGGTAACGACAGATTTAGCGGGATATAAATTTGAGGCCTAGTATTTAGGCGCTGGGTGACCGGTATGGATTTACTGACAGAATTAGACTTGGAAATGCACAGTAGCGTGTGTGTGAAGTTATTCTGAATGACCCTATGTGCACCTTGAATATTATATACCCTTTTAGGGATAGATTTCAAATAGCTCTGATATAGCAGAAACCACTAAATTATGAAATTGCTAAATTGGGAATTGTATTTCAACCCAGAACAAAAAATGTGCTTTGACGGACACTAAATAACTTGCCCATCCACAACAGTACAGCGGTAACGACAGATTTAGCGGGATATAAATTTGAGGCCTAGTATTTAGGCGCTGGGTGACCGGTATGGATTTAGTGACAGAATTAGACTTGGAAATGCACAGTAGCGTGTGTGTGAAGTTATTCTGAATGACCCTATGTGCACCTTGAATATTATATACCCTTTTAGGGATAGATTTCAAATAGCTCTGATATAGCAGAAACCACTAAATTATGAAATTGCTAAATTGGGAATTGTATTTCAACCCAGAACAAAAAATGTGCTTTGACGGACACTAAATAACTTGCCCATCCACAACAGTACAGCGGTAACGACAGATTTAGCGGGATATAAATTTGAGGCCTAGTATTTAGGCGCTGGGTGACCGGTATGGATTTAGTGACAGAATTAGACTTGGAAATGCACAGTAGCGTGTGTGTGAAGTTATTCTGAATGACCCTATGTGCACCTTGAATATTATATACCCTTTTAGGGATAGATTTCAAATAGCTCTGATATAGCAGAAACCACTAAATTATGAAATTGCTAAATTGGGAATTGTATTTCAACCCAGAACAAAAAATGTGCTTTGACGGACACTAAATAACTTGCCCAGCCACAACAGTACAGCGGTAACGACAGATTTAGCGGGATATAAATTTGAGGCCTAGTATTTAGGCGCTGGGTGACCGGTATGGATTTACTGACAGAATTAGACTTGGAAATGCACAGTAGCGTGTGTGTGAAGTTATTCTGAATGACCCTATGTGCACCTTGAATATTATATACCCTTTTAGGGATAGATTTCAAATAGCTCTGATATAGCAGAAACCACTAAATTATGAAATTGCTAAATTGGGAATTGTATTTCAACCCAGAACAAAAAATGTGCTTTGACGGACACTAAATAACTTGCCCATCCACAACAGTACAGCGGTAACGACAGATTTAGCGGGATATAAATTTGAGGCCTAGTATTTAGGCGCTGGGTGACCGGTATGGATTTAGTGACAGAATTAGACTTGGAAATGCACAGTAGCGTGTGTGTGAAGTTATTCTGAATGACCCTATGTGCACCTTGAATATTATATACCCTTTTAGGGATAGATTTCAAATAGCTCTGATATAGCAGAAACCACTAAATTATGAAATTGCTAAATTGGGAATTGTATTTCAACCCAGAACAAAAAATGTGCTTTGACGGACACTAAATAACTTGCCCATCCACAACAGTACAGCGGTAACGACAGATTTAGCGGGATATAAATTTGAGGCCTAGTATTTAGGCGCTGGGTGACCGGTATGGATTTAGTGACAGAATTAGACTTGGAAATGCACAGTAGCGTGTGTGTGAAGTTATTCTGAATGACCCTATGTGCACCTTGAATATTATATACCCTTTTAGGGATAGATTTCAAATAGCTCTGATATAGCAGAAACCACTAAATTATGAAATTGCTAAATTGGGAATTGTATTTCAACCCAGAACAAAAAATGTGCTTTGACGGACACTAAATAACTTGCCCAGCCACAACAGTACAGCGGTAACGACAGATTTAGCGGGATATAAATTTGAGGCCTAGTATTTAGGCGCTGGGTGACCGGTATGGATTTAGTGACAGAATTAGACTTGGAAATGCACAGTAGCGTGTGTGTGAAGTTATTCTGAATGACCCTATGTGCACCTTGAATATTATATACCCTTTTAGGGATAGATTTCAAATAGCTCTGATATAGCAGAAACCACTAAATTATGAAATTGCTAAATTGGGAATTGTATTTCAACCCAGAACAAAAAATGTGCTTTGACGGACACTAAATAACTTGCCCAGCCACAACAGTACAGCGGTAACGACAGATTTAGCGGGATATAAATTTGAGGCCTAGTATTTAGGCGCTGGGTGACCGGTATGGATTTAGTGACAGAATTAGACTTGGAAATGCACAGTAGCGTGTGTGTGAAGTTATTCTGAATGACCCTATGTGCACCTTGAATATTATATACCCTTTTAGGGATAGATTTCAAATAGCTCTGATATAGCAGAAACCACTAAATTATGAAATTGCTAAATTGGGAATTGTATTTCAACCCAGAACAAAAAATGTGCTTTGACGGACACTAAATAACTTGCCCATCCACAACAGTACAGCGGTAACGACAGATTTAGCGGGATATAAATTTGAGGCCTAGTATTTAGGCGCTGGGTGACCGGTATGGATTTAGTGACAGAATTAGACTTGGAAATGCACAGTAGGTGTGTGTGAAGTTATTCTGAATGACCCTATGGCACCTTGAATATATATACCCTTTTAGGGATAGATTTCTAAATAGCTCTGATATAGCAAAACCACTAAATTATGAAATTGCTAAATTGGGAAATTGTATTTCAACCCTGAACAAAAATGTGCTTTGACGGACACTAAATAACTTGCCCAGCCACAACAGTACAGCGGTAACGACAGATTTAGCGGGATATAAATTTGAGGCTAGTATTTAGGCGCGGGTGACCGGTATGGATTTAGTGACAGATTAGACTGGGATATGGCCAAAAAATAACCACACTATGGCTGGTTAAATGCACTTGGTGTGACAGCTTAACCAACCACACTACTCTGAGGGTTAAATGCCACTTGGTGACGGGCGCAGCTTGCCCCTGATGTAGTATATGGCCAAAAATGAACAGACTATTGCTGGTTAAATGCACTTGGTGGGACGCAGCTGCCCCTGATTTAGTATATGGCCAAAAAATTACCAGACTATTGCTGGTTAAATGCACTTGGTGACGGGCGCAGCTTGCCCCTGATTTAGTATATGGCCAAAAATTAACAGACTATTGCTGGTTAAATGCACTTGGTGTGACAGCTTCACCCTGATGTAGGCTTTAGCCAAAAAACAACCACACCATTGAGGGTTAAATGCACTTGGTGACAGGCGCAGCTTGCCCCTGATGTAGTATATGGCCAAAAAATAAACAGACTATTGCTGGTTAAATGCACTTGGTGTGACAGCTTCACCCTGATGTAGGCTTTAGCCAAAAAACAACCACACCATTGAGGGTTAAATGCACTTGGTCGCAGCTTGGATGCACTTGGTCGCAGCACCGCACAAGACACAAAATGGCCGCCGATCACCCCAGAAAAAAGTGACTGACAAACGGTCTGGGCAGCCTAAAAACAGTGAGCAATTGAATTTCAGCAGCTCAATGATGCACAGCTGCAGATCGATCGATTAATCAAGTCCTTTGGAGGAGTTAATCTGCCTAATCTCGCCCTACTGTTCGCAGCCGCAACCTCTCCCTACGCTAATCAGAGCAGAGTGACGGGCGGCGCTATGTGACTCCAGCTTAAATAGAGGCTGGGTCACATGGTGCTCTGGCCAATCACAGCCATGCCAATAGTAGGCATGGCTGTGACGGCCTCTTGGGGCAAGTAGTATGACGCTTGTTGATTGGCTGCTTTGCAGCCTTTCAAAAAGCGCCAAGAAAGCGTCACAAAAGCGCCAAGAAAGCGACGAACACCGAACCCTAACCCGGACTTTTACGAAAAATGTCCGGGTTCGGGTCCGTGTCACGGACACCCCAAAATTCGGTACGAACCCGAACTATACAGTTCGAGTTCGCTCATCCCTAGTGACGGGGCCTAAATATCTGACAATGGCCTGTTCCAGTGGTGGGTGACGTGAAGCCTGATTCTCTGCTATGACATGAAGCCTGATTCTCTGCTATGACTTGAAGCCTGATTCTCTGCTATGACATAAAGCCTGAATCTTTGCTATGGGACCTCTCTCCTCTGTCTGTGTGCTGGGGCCTAAAAATATCTGACAGTGGCCTGTTCCAGTGGTGGGTGACGTGAAGCCTGATTCTCTGCTATGACATGAAGCCTGATTCTCTGCTATGACATGAAGCATGATTCTCTGCTATGGGACCTCTCTCCTCTGTCTGGGTGCCGGGTCCTAAATATCTGACAATGGCCTGTTCCAGTGGTGGGTGACGTGAAGCCTGATTCTCTGCTATGACATGAAGCCTGATTTTCTGCTATGACATGAAGCCTAATTCTCTGCTATGACATGAAGCCTGAATCGCTGCTATGGGACCTCTCTCCTCTGTCTGTGTGCCGGGGCCTAAAAATATCTGACAGTGGCCTGTTCCAGTGTTGGGTGACATGAAGCATGATTCTCTGCTATGACATGAAGCCTGATTCTCTGCTATAGGACCTCTCTCCTCTGTCTGGGTGCCGGGGCCTAAATATCTGACAATGGCCTGTTCCAGTGGTGGGTGACATGAAGCCTGATTCTCTGCCATGAGACCTCTCTCCAATTGATATTGGTTAATTTTTATTTATTTTATTTTTATTTTTATTCATTTCCCTATCCACATTTGTTTGCAGGGGATTTACCTACATTTTGCTGCCTTTTGCAGCCCTCTAGCCCTTTCCTGGGCTATTTTACAGCCTTTTTAGTGCCAAAAAGTTCGGGTCCCCATTGACTTCAATAGGGTTCGGGTTCGGGGCGAAGTTCGGGGCGAGTTCGGATCCCGAACCCGAACATTTCCGGGAAGTTCGGCTGAACTTCTCGAACCCGAACATCCAGGTGTTCGCTCAACTCTAATAGCAACCAATCGGCTTTTATATTCTCTGTTTTGGAAAAACATTAAAAAAATTAAAACAACTTGCATGACAAGATCTGCAACTGTCTCACTGATTGACAGTGTTAACAACCAACCTGTTTAATAATACACTGCACTGTCAGATTTGTTATGCTTTTTAACATGAAAAAGGTTAAAAAAAATTGCCTTTTCTGACATGTTGATATTGGGAAAAGCATTGGCTTGTTCTGAACAAGCGATCAAAAAATTATCTCTTTTTTGGGATCAACAACACTACAGTATGGAAACAGAGACAAGGGAGGAGGTGTGCAGCAGTAAAGGGGCAGTAAAAAAAATATGACAAATGTAAATTGGACATAGACTACAGGAAAAATATACATTGACTTTGGCACTGCAAAATAAACTTATTGTACACTTATTAATTGAAGAAATTTTGAAACCGTTTTTTTTGGACATAGTGTGCAGCAAAAATATATACTTATGGATGATGTTGCTGGAAATACACTTATTGTACGTTTATTAATTGTAGAAGTTTTGCAACAGGTTCTTGAAAAAAAGGTGCAGTTGCACAATGTCTGACAGACTCTTATTGTACACTTATTAGGCTTGGTTAACATTATGTTTTTGTGTTATGTTTAACGCATATAAAAATGTACGTTAAATATATGCCTCAGACGAATGCCATAAAGTGTCATCCATTACTATAGAGTTCCATTGTAAAAAATATATATAGGTAAGCATATATGTTTTTTACTGCAGACTCCTTTTTTCCCAATATTATACAGTAAAGATTAACTAAACTTTTATTTAACTTTTTTTTTAATGTCCCAAATGCCCTAAAAATATATTATCTAATATACTTTATTAATTGAATTTGACTTTTTAACTAAAGAAATTTCCACCTAAAGCCCTGATTTCAACCACGCTTTAAATTTCTTATTCTGGCACATCGCTGACTTGTCAGTGGAGTACAGAGTATGGAATCTGCATTGCATCAAAGGAGCCGCAGTGAACAGTGTACGGGCAGGTGCACACATTGCTGCTCCTGCCTGTGCCCCCTGAGATTGGCTAAATGCTGCCATAGCACATCAGAGAATTTCTTTAGCAAAAAGTAAAATTATTTTTAGGGCATTTGGGAATTTTTTTTTTTTTTAAAGTTGAATAAAAGTTTAGTTACTCTTTAAATGTAGGGCAAACATGTAATGTGAGCCCAGCCTAAACTAGAAAATTTGCTTTTGTTTTGGGAAAAAAGGCGCAATTGCACAGCATCTGATGCCAAACTATACTCTGCCAATGATGCTGGATGCTGGAAAATACACTTGTTGTACACTTATGTCTCTTCTTGCATTGTGGCATCACAGTAGCCCTTAGTGATCATCAATGACATCACTATGTTTGGACATTATCCCTATCCTGTGACATCACTATTTGGATATTATTAATTATCTTTATTCTGTGACATGACATCCTTCCTATGCTGTGTGCAATAAGCTTTTTTTATAACTTGAAAGTGCTTATTATCCATGTACTGTGGCATAATGTTTTTGTTATTATCCCCGTGCAGACAAATCACTGTTTATTCTCTCTGTATTGTGGCGTTTATTATTTATATTCTGTGACATCACAATATTTATTATGTATATTGTGTGACATCATTGTATTTATGATTTTTATTGTGAAAACACTGTTTTCTATCCGTATTCTGACATCACTTTATTTATTATCCCTGTTCTGTGAAATGACAAGCATAATGGATCCGTCTGGTTTCCATTATGCAGGACGGAAAACAAAAAGTCAAAGTTACATAGTTAATACGGTTGAAAAAATACATAAGTCCATCAAGTTCAACCAAGGCATAGGTGGGGATGCTAATCCCAGAAGGATCTGTTATGCTTGCCCATAGACTTGTCCATAGGCTTCTGTACAGTACAGACGTGGACAAAATTGTTGGTACCCTTTGGTCAATGAAAGAAAAAGTCACAATGGTCACAGAAATAACTTTAATCTGACAAAAGTAATAATAAATTAAAATTCTATAAATGTTAACCAATGAAAGTCAGACATTGTTTTTCAACCATGCTTCAACAGAATTATGTAAAAAAATAAACTCATGAAACAGGCATGGACAAAAATGATGGTACCCCTAGAAAACACAGAACATAATGTGACCAAAGGGACATGTTAATTCAAGGTGTGTCCACTAATTAGCATCACAGGTGTCTACAACCTTGTAATCAGCCATTGGGCCTATATATATGGCTCCAGGTAATCACTGTGTTGTTTGGTGATATGGTGTGTACCACACTCGACATGGACCAGAGGAAGCAAAGGAAAGAGCTGTCTCAAGAGATCAGAAAGAAAATTATAGACAAGCATGTTAAAGGTAAAGGCTATAAGACCATCTCCAAGCAACTAGATGTTCCTGTGAGTACAGTTGCACATATTATTCATAAGTTTAAGATCCATGGGACTGTAGCCAACCTCCCTGGACGTGGCCGCAGGAGGAAAATTGATGACAAATCTAAGAGACGGATAATCCGAATGGTAACAAAAGAGCCTAGAAAGACTTCTAAAGAGATTCAAGGTGAACTTCATGCTCAAGGAACATCAGTGTCAGATCGCACCATCCGTCGTTGTTTGAGCCAAAGTGGACTACATGGGAGACGACCAAGGAGGACACCATTGTTGAAAACGAATCATAAAAAAGCAAGACTGGAATATGCCAAACTACATGTTGACAAGCCACAAAGCTTCTGGGAGAATGTCCTGTGGACAGATGAGACAAAAATCGAAGTTTTTGCCAAGGCACATCAGCTGTATGTTCACAGACGAAAAAATGAAGCATATCAAGAAAAGAACACTGTCCCTACTGTGAAACATGGAGGAGGCTCTGTTATGTTCTGGGGCTGCTTTGCTGCGTCTGGCACAGGGTGTCTTGAATCTGTGCAGGGTACAATGAAATCTCAAGACTATCAAGGAATTCTAGAGAGAAATGTACTAGCCAGTGTCAGAAAGCTTGGTCTCAGTCGCAGGTCATGGGTCTTGCAACAGGACAATGACCCAAAACACACCGCTAAAAACACCCAAGAATGGCTAAGAGGAAAAAATTGGACTATTCTAAAGTGGCCTTCTATGAGCCCTGACCTCAATCCTATTGAGCATCTTTGGAAGGAGCTGAAACATGCAGTCTGGAAAAGGCACCCTTCAAACCGGACACAACTGGAGCAGTTTGCTCATGAGGAGTGGGCCAAAATACCTGCTGAGAGGTGCAGATGTCTCATTGACAGTTACAGGAAGCGTTTGATTGCAGTGATTGCCTCAAAAGGTTGCGCAACAAAATATTAAGTTAGGGGTACCATCATTTTTGTCCATGCCTGTTTCATGAGTTTATTTTTTTACATAATTCTGTTGAAGCATGGTTGAAAAACAATGTCTGACTTTCATTGGTTAACATTTATAGAATTTTAATTTATTATTACTTTTGTCAGATTAAAGTTATTTCTGTGACCATTGTGACTTTTTCTTTCATTGACCAAAGGGTACCAACAATTTTGTCCACGTCTGTATATGCCTCTAATAACACAGGGGGATAATTAACCCATTCTGCACCAATAACACAAGGGGATAATTAACCCATTCTGTACCATTGCTTTACCTATAGTACATATACAAATGTGTGTTAGTATGTGCAGCTAGGGATTGCTATCTGAGGAGGCCCGAATGATTCCTCTACGATAGGAACTTTATATATTTTTTGGATTGCTATTATTTTTAATTTTATGCACTTATATATTATGTTACACACTAATTGTAACTAGTATTTCAAGCTAATCCTATGCTTTCCATGTATTTTCAATGTACAATTTACTTGAATATAGCATTGAACATAAAATCAATGAACATGAAAAAGTGTTTTTCTAGACTCCACTTTGGTGATGGCTTTCATAAAATATGAGGGAATAAGATAGCCTCCAATATATTATTATTAATGGAATGAAATCTTATCCAGCTGTCCTATTACATATATTTTGTATATTATTCCACTGATATGACAGGATGCAGCGTGACACCACCAGAAGACAGCTGGAGCAACTCAAGCAGATGCAGTTACCATATAGCTCAAATGTAATGTGCACCCCAACTTGGGAGTCTCTGCCATTCATTTCCTCCCCAGTCTTCCCAGGACCCTCCCAGTAACAAGACACAGAAGTATAAAAATATTTAATTTGCACCTCCTAAGGCCTCTTACACATAAACGTTTTTTTTCCGTTTACATTCCGTTTTTTTGCATTCCATATGCGAACCGTATACGGAACCATTCATTTCAATGGATCCACAAAAAAAAGGAAGGTACTCCATATGCCTTCCGTTTCCGTATTTCCGTTTTTCCTTTCCGTTCAAAGATAGAACATGTCCTATTATTGTCCGCATAACGGACAGGGATAGTACTGTTCTATCAGGGGCCAGCTGTTCCATTCCGCACAAATGGAATGCACACGGACGTCATCCGTATTTTGTGTGGATCCGGGTTTTTTTGCGGACCGCAAAATACAGAAAAATCCATATGGTCGTGTGCAAGACGCCTAAAACTTCTGGCCGAAAAGTTCATAATTCATCTTTTACCACTATATATCTAAAGATCACAGTTTTATTCTTTTTCTTGCACTGCTAAGGAAGAGTTCTCGTCACCGTTTCATTTTCCGTTCTTCTGATCTGTCAGGAAAACAGGAAAAAAAATACAGGATTCTGTTAAAAAAAACTGAACCTGTTACACATTTGGCATCCATTTGAGCCATTTCCGTCTGAGATCCATGCAGTACTTTTTTCAGTCAAAAAAAATATCTCAGATGGAAATGATTCAGATGGATGCCAAATGTGCAACAGCATCCATTCTTTACAGAATCCTGTTAAAAGAATGAATCCTGTGCATGACTGATGCACGGTATCCGTTATTTCCCCCCAGGATCCTGTTTGGTTGTGTTTTTCTGTTCTTTTGATGGATCAGAAGAATGGAACATGAAACGGAGATGTGAACGCTCCCTTAGACCAAGTTCACACCAGTTATTTGATCAGTTATTTCCATCAGTTATTAGGAGCGATAACCAGGTTTGCGTAAAAAACACAGAACAGGTGAAAATCCTTCCATTAGGCTTCACTACTGGTTTTGACTCACAATAACTGATCAAATAACTGAAGTGTGAACTTGGCCTAACTAGAATAAAGCAGTGTTGTAGCTAGAGAGGATGCAGAGGCCGCAGTTATATCCGGACCATGATGCCAGAGTGGGATCAAAGACTCTCCTGTTATATAAATGGTGCATAGCAGGTGAGGCACACTGTTACAGAGTATGTATTGGGGTCTACAAGTTTACAGTTCTGCCTCTAAACAGAGGACAAGACATGTTAATATTAAAAGGGGTAAACTTTTTTAGACAGTGGCCAGATTTATCATAGTGGCCGATGCTGAATGGACAATCCGGCCTCACCTTTAAACTCACCTTTAAACTGTTTAGCCTAAGTTTATATCACCAATTAGTTGTGTGATTTTACACCAGATTTATGTGCACAGTGTTGCAACTTAAGCCTTGCTCCTTTCAGGCAGGTCATGTCCCTTTCCTTGTAGGCAATGTCTCATTGTCAAGTTAGTAAAAACACTGGGAGAAATTTATCGTAGACACCGGTTTATAATATTCCCTGGGCTGATGGAGGTGAACCTAATTTATAATGTCCGTGAGCCTGAACTGAAATCTACAGCATCTCTCGGCTCTGCCCTCGCCATACCCTTTTTTTGGAACTTGGTGAGGGCAGTGTAGAAAAGCTATTGGCAGCAATATTTGTTTACAATGGTGTTTAAAAAGTTGCAAACACGAGATTTGATTATGCCAGGAAAGAGGCATATGGGGAATGATACATTTCATCCACTGTCTAAAACACCTAATACATGTGGTGCAAAGCACAAATGCAAGTTTTGATTCATTTTGGCACATTTTCATTACTAAATCTCCTCTATTGTGCCAAACCTAATAGCCGACATCAGGGACCAGTGGGAATGTCCTACAAAAAATATTAGATTGATGTTTAATCTTGTTGGCAGATCTGCTGAAAACTAGGAATTATGAAGATATATTTAGTAATGTAGATTGAATTACTTGATAGACAGTCAGGTTTTATCATTAGGGACAGGATAGGGTGAGTTAGTGTATATCTGTTAAGCCAGGGCTGGAGCTGTTCATATGCAGACTGTTTTGCAGTGGACATGAGCTTCTAAACAGACAGTACCCTTTTTACATGCAGAAGCCAGGCCATTTTCCCCCAGACCTGTTTTTTATTGTTTCTACAGTTAACAAGTAGTGTAGGTAACAAGGTAACAAACTAGTATGTTACTGGAATACCCGCCAGTACCAAAGCCCACTTTGGATTCCTATTATCCCGACATGTGACATACTATTACGTCAAATGTCGAGTCTTTACAGATGGGCTCCATATCAACCGGGTGCCTGCTGTTTCATAAAGGAGGCACCAGCGGCTGATGTCCGCGGTGGTAATGCCGATCGCTGACATTTAACCTCTCAGATGCCGTGGCATTTGAGCCCACTAAACATCAAAAGCGCGCTTCCGGTGATGCTCTGGCTCCCCTGTGCGGCAATCGGAGGAGCTGGAGCTTGTGTGCGGCAGCCCCTGTTATAGTGAATGACCGGAGGCTGCAGCACAGTGTTTTCTATGGAGCTCTTGTCTGTAGCAGGGGTCCATAGGAAACTAGCAAAATTATCATAGAATTGAATGCTAGTGCATTGGAGTCTGTGACAATAGCAATATAATGATTGCTTGGTATAGTTCCCTATGGAAACTATAAAAAGTGTAAAAAAATAAAATAAAGTTTTTACAAATAAAAAATTACAAAATATAAAAATTGAAATCACCCTCCGTTCCCCAAAATGAGAATAAAAAATATAAAAAATAAAATGCACATCATGGGTTTTGCTGTGTGCAAAAACACCCGTACAATCAAAAAATAAAACTATTAGTTCCATACTAAAAAAGGAAAAACAAAAAAAGGGTCAAAATGGCCGATTTGGCATTTTTTGGTCGCTTCTTCTCCTACAAAAAATGTAGTAAAAAGTGATCAAAATGTTGTACACACCCCAGAATGAATGAAAAGTACACATGACCTCACAAAAAATGAGACCTCATACAGCTCCGTACAAATAACTACAAAAAAGTTATAGAAGTCAGAAAATGACAGCAAAAATTTTTTGTATTTTTTTTTTCAGAATCAAAACGCAAGAAAAAGTATACATAGAGTGGATATAAAAAGTCTACACACCCCTGTTAAAATGTCAGGTTTCTGTGATGTAAAAAGATGAGACAAAGATAAATCGTTTCAGAACTTTTTCCACCTTTAGGCCTCATGCACACGACAGTTTTTTTTCACGGTCCGAAAAAACGGGGTCCGTGGGTCCGTGATCCGTGACCGTTTTTTCGTCCGTGGGTCTTCCTTGATTTTTGGAGGATCCACGGACGGATCCGTTTTGCGGAGCCAAACGGATCCGTCCTGAATTACAATGCAAGTCAATGGGGACGGATCCGTTTGAAAATTGAGCCACAGTGTGTCATCTTCAAACGGATCCGTCCCCATTGACTTACATTATAAGTCTGGACGGATCCGCTTGCCTCCGCACGGCCAGGCGGACACCCGAACATAACTTGAAGCGTCCCCATCACCATGGGAACGCCTCTACGTTAGAATATACTGTCGGATATGAGCTACTTCGTGAAACTCATTTCCGACAGTATATTCTAACACAGAGGCGTTCCCATGGTGATGGGGACGCTTCAGGTTAGAATACACTGCAAACTTGGTACAAGACTGCCCCCTGCTGCCTGGCACCACCCGATCTCTTACAGGGGGATATGATAGCACAATTAACCTCTTCAGGTGCGGCACCTAAAGGGGTTAATTGTACTATCATATTCTCCTGTAAGAGATCAGGGCTGCCAGGCAGCAGGGGGCAGACCCCCCCCTCCCCAGTTTGAATATCGTTGGTGGCACAGTGTGTGCCCATCGCCCCCCCTTCCTCCCTCTATAGTTAAAAATCGTTGGTGGCACAGTGTGTGCCCATCGCCCCCCCCCTTCCTCCCTCTATAGTTAAAAATCGTTGGTGGCACAGTGTGTGCCCATCGCCCCCCCTTCCTCCCTCTATAGTTAAAAATCGTTGGTGGCACAGTGTGTGCCCATCGCCCCCCCCTTCCTCCCTCTATAGTTAAAAATCGTTGGTGGCACAGTGTGTGCCCATCGCCCCCCCCTTCCTCCCTCTATAGTTAATAATCGTTGGTGGCACAGTGTGTGCCCATCGCCCCCCCTTCCTCCCTCTATAGTTAAAAATCGTTGGTGGCACAGTGTGCGCCCACCATCGCCCCCCTCCATTTCCCCCCCCCATCATTGGTGGCAGCGGAGTTCCGATCGGAGTCCCAGTTTAATCGCTGGGGCTCCGATCGGTAACCATGGCAACCAGGAAGCTACTGCATCCCTGGTTGCCATGGTTACTTAGCAATAGTACAATTGTAGAAGATTCATACTTACCTGCCTGCTGCTGCGATGTCTGTGACCGGCCGGGAGCTCCACCTACTGGTAAGTGAAAGGTCTGTGCGGTGCATTGCTAAAGAACTGTCACTTACCAGTAGGAGCGGGGCGAAGATGGAGCGGGGCGAAGGTGGGCGCACACTGTGCCGCGAACGATTTTTAACTATAGAGGGAGGAAGGGGGGGGCGATGGGCACACACTGTGCCACAAACGATTTTTAGCTATAGAGGGAGGAAGGGGGGGCGATGGGCACACACTGTGCCACCAACGATATTCAAACTGGGGAGGGGGGGGTCTGCCCCCTGCTGCCTGGCAGCCCTGATCTCTTACAGGAGTATATGATAGTACAATTAACCCCTTTAGGTGCCGCACCTGAAGAGGTTAATTGTGCTATCATATCCCCCTGTAAGAGATCGGGTGGTGCCAGGCAGCAGGGGGCAGTCTTGTACCAAGTTTGCAGTGTATTCTAACTAGAGGCGTCCCCATCACCATGGGAACGCTTATGTGTTAGAATATACTGTCGGAAATGAGTTTTCACGAAGTGAAAACTTAGATCAGAAAAAGCTTTTATGCAGACGGATCTTCGGATCCGTCTGTATGAAAGCAACCTACGGCCACGGATCACGGACACGGATGCCAATCTTGTGTGCATCCGTGTTCTTTGGGTCCGTGAACCGTTGTCCGTCAAAAAAATAGGACAGGTCATATTTTTTTGACGGACAGGATACACGGATCACGGCCTCGGCTGCAAAACGGTGCATTTTCCGATTTTTCCACGGACCCATTGAAAGTCAATGGGTCCGCGAAAAAAAACGGAAAACGGCACAACGGCCACGGATGCACACAACGGTCGTGTGCATGAGGCCTTAATGTGACCTATAAACTGTACAACTCAATTTGAAAACAAACTGAAATCTTTTAGGTAGAGGGAAGAAAAAAGTGTGCACACCCTTAAACTAGTACTTTGTTGAAGCACCTTTTTATTTTATTACAGCACTCAGTCTTTTGGGTACGAGTCTATCAGCATGGCACATTTTGAATTGGCAAGATTTGCCCACTCTTCTTTGTAAAAACACTCCAAATCTGTCAGATTGTGAGGGCATCTCCTGTGCACAGCCCTCTTCAGATCACCCCACAGATTTTCAATCGTATTCAGGTCTGGGCTCTGGCTGGGCCATTCCAAAAGTTTAATCTCGTTCTGGTGAAGCCATTCCTTTGTTGATTTGGATGTATGCTTTGGGTCGTTGTCATGCTGAAAGATGAAGTTCCTCTTCATGTTCAGCTTTCTAGCAGAAGCCTGAAGGTTTTGTGCCAATATTTACTGGTATTTGGAACTGTTCATAATTCCCTCTAGCTTAACTAAGGCCCCAGTTCCAGCTGAAGAAAAACAGCCCCTTGGCATGATGCTGCCACCACCATGCTTTACTGTGGGGATGGGGTTATTTTGGTTATGTGCAGTGTTGTTTTTGGGCCAAACATATCTTTTGGAATTATGGCCAAAAAGTTCAACCTTGGTTTCATCAGACCATAACACCTTTTCCCACATGCTTTTGGGAGTCTTCAGATGTGTTTTTGCAAAATGTAGCCTGGCTGTTTTTCCTCATAAGAAAATGCTTTCGTCTTGCCACTCTACCCCATAGCCCAGACATATGAAGAATATGGGAGATTGTTGTCACATGTACCACACAGCCAGTACTTGCCAGATATTCCTGCAGCTCCTTTAATGTTGCTGTAGGCCTCTTGGTAGCCTCCCAGACCAGTTTTCTTGATAATGTCACTGTTGTGCCATATTTTCTCCACTTGATGATGACTGTCTTCACTATGTTCCATGGTATATCTAATGCCTTGGAAATTCTTTTGTACTCTTCTCCTGAGTGATACCTTTTAACAATGAGATCCCTCTGATGCTTTGGAAGCTCTCTGTGGACCATGGCCTTTTCTGTGGGATGCGACTAAGAAAATTTCAGGAAAGACCAACTAGAGCAGCTGAACTTTATTTGGGGTTAATCAGAGGCACTTTAAATGATGGCAGGTGTATGCCGACTCCTATTTAACATGATTTTGAATGTGATTGCTTAATTCTGAACACAGCTACATCCCCAGTTATAAGAGGGTGTGCACACTTATGCAACCACATTATTATTTTTTTTGTTTTGTTTTCTTCCCTCCACCTAAAAGATTTCAGTTTGTTTTTCAATTGAGTTGTACAGTTATAGGTCCCATTAAAGGTGGAAAAAGTTCTGAAATGATTTATCTTTGTCTCATTTTTTTACATCACAGAAACTTGACATTTTAACAGGGGTGTGTAGACTTTTTATATCCACTGTATGTGATATCACTGGATTCGTACTGACCTGGAGAATAAAGATCACAAGTCATTTTTACAGCATAGTAAATTGTGGCAAAAGTGCGTCTTTTTCCAATTCCACCACCTTCACTTCCCACTACATTCTATGCAATATTAAATGGTGGCATTGGAAAATAAAACTTGTCCCACAAAAAATAAGCCATCATACGCCTATGTGAATGGAAAATTATAAAAGTTCTGGCTCTGGGAAGGCGGGGAGCGAAAAATGAAAACGCAAAATCACATAAACCTCCAGGGTAGAAGGGGTTAAATACACAGATAGGAATACCTTTGCAATTCACTGAAGTGTTGTGCAACTTCAGCCGAAACAAAGTTTTGCTACACTGAGCTAATTTTAATTGCTGTACGGAAACAGCATTAACAACGGCGTTTTTGAATGAATCGACTTCAGATCTATGATCCAAAGCTTCCTCTGGATCAACTTACAGGAAACAGGATGATTGGGATGGACAGATGTCTTTTTTCAGCCTTACAAACTATTGGGGTCATTTATCAAACTGGTGTAAATTAGAACTGACTTGGTTGCCCTTAGCAACCAATCAGATTCCACCTTTGATTTTTGACAGCTTCTTTGGAAAATGAAAGGTGGAATCTGATTAGTTGCTATGGGCAACTAAGCCAGTTCTACTTTACACCAGTTTAATAAATGATCTAATATCTTACTACAGTATGTTTAACTCCACCAAAAATTGCCTTCCAAAAAATCATTTTATCAGAGTCATGTACCCGACCTTACATATATTGTATTGGACTTTGTTCAACTGGTACTTTAAAAAAATGCTGAAAATTTCCATCTTCAAAATATTGCTGGAAACAGTTTTCTCGTGTTTCAAAAAAATGTTGAAAATTGTCTTGTCTTCCAATTTGGATAATGTGTGCCATTTCTTGGAATCTTTGCTGTGCAGCAAGGTGCATGCCACCATTGACACATGGAGCAGCTGTTATGGCCAGGGGCAGTACCCAACTGGGTCAATGCATTACTCAGTAGTGGTGACACTGCACCACACCAAGACCAGGTGATATCGACACTTCCATTTTTGTGTCAGACTAGTCCCACATCAGACATTAATCCAGCTCCTTCACATCCTCATCATTGGACATCCCCCTCCCCAAAAGAAATAGAGCAGGCTGTTGGTTCCACTCCACCACCATCCTTTCATATGTGTAAACTGAAGCATTGCTATCGTCTTTTAGAACTGATGAGCGAGAGAAGCCACACAGCGGATCTGTTCTTAAGAGCATCTCGCAAAACATATCATGCTGGATGTCTACCTGCCAGTTACAACTGGAACATTGTGGCTGTACTGCTTTTGGTTATATGAGACATGCTCCCTGCATGGCACACGTGATACATTTGGTGGTGCAATGCTTTTTAAAAAAAAAAATCATGGCTTGAAGAAGGTGCTGGCCACTATATCACTATCTAACCTACACTGACTATCTCCCACTAACTATCTGTAATATATACAGTACAGACCAAAAGTTTGGACACACCTTCTCATTCAAAGAGTTTTTTTTATTTTCATGACTATGAAAATTGTAGATTCACACTGAAGGCATCAAAACTATGAATTAACACATGTGGAATTATATACATAACAAAAAAGTGTGAAACAACTGAAAATATGTCATAGTCTAGGTTCTTCAAAGTAGCCACCTTTTGCTTTAATTACTGCTTTGAACACTCTTGGCATTCTCTTGATAAGCTTCAAGAGGTAGTCACCTGAAATGGTCTTCCAACAGTCTTGAAGGAGTTCCCATAGATGCTTAGCACTTGTTGGCCCTTTTGCCTTTACTCTGCGGTCCAGCTCACCCCAAACCATCTCGATTAGGTTCAGGTTCGGTGACTGTGGAGGCCAGGTCATCTGGCGCAGCACCCCATCACTCTCCTTCATGGTCAAATAGCCCCTACACAGCCTGGAGGTGTGTTTGGGGTCATTGTCCTGTTAAAAAATAAATGATGGTCCAACTAAACGCAAACCGGATGGAATAGCATGCCGCTGCGAGATGCTGTGGTAGCCATGCTGGTTCAGTATGCCTTCAATTTTGAATAAATCCCCAACAGTGTCACCAGCAAAGCACCCCCACACCATCACACCTCCTCCTCCATGCTTCACGGTGGGAACCAGGCATGTAGAGTCCATCCTTTCACCTTTTCTGTGTCACACAAAGACATGGTGGTTGGAACCAAAGATCTCAAATTTGGACTCATCAGACCAAAGCACAGATTTCCACTGGTCTAATGTCCATTCCTTGTGTTTAGAGTTGAGAGAACACCTGGATGTTCGGGTTCGAGAAGTTCGGCCGAACATCCCGGAAATGTTCGGGTTCGGGATCCGAACCCGATCCGAACTTCGTCCCGAACCCGAACCCCATTGAAGTCAATGGGGACCCGAACTTTTCGGCACTAAAAAGGCTGTAAAACAGCCCAGGAAAGAGCTAGAGGGCTGCAAAAGGCAGCAACATGTAGGTAAATCCCCTGCAAACAAATGTGGATAGGGAAATGAATAAAATAAAAATTAAATAAATAAAAATTAACCAAAATCAATTGGAGAGAGGTCCCATAGCAGAGAATCTGGCTTCACATCACCCACCACTGTAAGAGTCCATTTTCATAAATTTAGGCCCAGCACCCAGGCAGAGGAGAGAGGTCCCGTAACAGAGAATCTGGCTTCATGTCAGCAGAGAATTAGTCTGCATGTCATAGCAGAGAATGAGGCTTCACGTCAGCCACCACTGCAACAGTCCATTGGCATATATTTAGGCCCAGCACCCAGGCAGAGGAGGGAGGTCCCGTAACAGAGAATCTGGCTTCATGTCAGCAGAGAATCAGTCTGCATGTCATAGCAGAGAATGAGGCTTCACGTCAGCCACCACTGCAACAGTCCATTGGCATATATTTAGGCCCAGCACACACACAGGCAGAGGAGGGAGGTCCCGTAACAGAGAATCTGTCTTCATGTCAGCAGAGAATCAGTCTGCATGTCATAGCAGAGAATGAGGCTTCACGTCAGCCACCACTGCAACAGTCCATTGGCATATATTTAGGCCCAGCACACACACAGGCAGAGGAGAGAGGTCCCGTAACAGAGAATCTGGCTTCATGTCAGCAGAGAATCAGTCTGCATGTCATAG
Source organism: Bufo gargarizans (assembly GCF_014858855.1). NCBI lineage: Eukaryota > Metazoa > Chordata > Amphibia > Anura > Bufonidae > Bufo > Bufo gargarizans. Next base: position 432,940,802 of record NC_058084.1, on the reverse strand, counting down.
CAGAGAATGAGGCTTCACGTCAGCCACCACTGCAACAGTCCATTGGCATATATTTAAGCCCAGCACACACACAGGCAGAGGAGAGAGGTCCCGTAACAGAGAATCTGTCTTCATGTCAGCAGAGAATTAGTCTGCATGTCATAGCAGAGAATGAGGCTTCACGTCAGCCACCACTGCAACAGTCCATTGGCATATATTTAGGCCCAGCACACACACAGGCAGAGGAGAGAGGTCCCGTAACAGAGAATCTGGCTTCATGTCAGCAGAGAATCAGTCTGCATGTCATAGCAGAGAATGAGGCTTCACGTCAGCCACCACTGCAACAGTCCATTGGCATATATTTAGGCCCAGCACACACACAGGCAGAGGAGAGAGGTCCCGTAACAGAGAATCTGGCTTCATGTCAGCAGAGAATCAGTCTGCATGTCATAGCAGAGAATGAGGCTTCACGTCAGCCACCACTGCAACAGTCCATTGGCATATATTTAGGCCCAGCACACACACAGGCAGAGGAGAGAGGTCCCGTAACAGACAATCTGGCTTCATGTCAGCAGAGAATCAGTCTGCATGTCATAGCAGAGAATGAGGCTTCACGTCAGCCACCACTGCAACAGTCCATTGGCATATATTTAGGCCCAGCACCCAGGCAGAGGAGGGAGGTCCCGTAACAGAGAATCTGTCTTCATGTCAGCAGAGAATCAGTCTGCATGTCATAGCAGAGAATGAGGCTTCACGTCAGCCACCACTGCAACAGTCCATTGGCATATATTTAGGCCCAGCACACACACAGGCAGAGGAGAGAGGTCCCGTAACAGAGAATCTGTCTTCATGTCAGCAGAGAATCAGTCTGCATGTCATAGCAGAGAATGAGGCTTCACGTCAGCCACCACTGCAACAGTCCATTGGCATATATTTAGGCCCAGCACACACACAGGCAGAGGAGAGAGGTCCCGTAACAGACAATCTGGCTTCATGTCAGCAGAGAATCAGTCTGCATGTCATAGCAGAGAATGAGGCTTCACGTCAGGCCACCACTGCAACAGTCCATTGGCATATATTTAGGCCCAGCACACACACAGGCAGAGGAGAGAGGTCCCGTAACAGAGAATCTGGCTTCATGTCAGCAGAGAATCAGTCTGCATGTCATAGCAGAGAATGAGGCTTCACGTCAGCCACCACTGCAACAGTCCATTGGCATATATTTAGGCCCAGCACACACACAGGCAGAGGAGAGAGGTCCCGTAACAGACAATCTGGCTTCATGTCAGCAGAGAATCAGTCTGCATGTCATAGCAGAGAATGAGGCTTCACGTCAGCCACCACTGCAACAGTCCATTGGCATATATTTAGGCCCAGCACCCAGGCAGAGGAGGGAGGTCCCGTAACAGAGAATCTGTCTTCATGTCAGCAGAGAATCAGTCTGCATGTCATAGCAGAGAATGAGGCTTCACGTCAGCCACCACTGCAACAGTCCATTGGCATATATTTAGGCCCAGCACACACACAGGCAGAGGAGAGAGGTCCCGTAACAGAGAATCTGTCTTCATGTCAGCAGAGAATCAGTCTGCATGTCATAGCAGAGAATGAGGCTTCACGTCAGCCACCACTGCAACAGTCCATTGGCATATATTTAGGCCCAGCACCCAGGCAGAGGAGGGAGGTCCCGTAACAGAGAATCTGTCTTCATGTCAGCAGAGAATCAGTCTGCATGTCATAGCAGAGAATGAGGCTTCACGTCAGCCACCACTGCAACAGTCCATTGGCATATATTTAGGCCCAGCACACACACAGGCAGAGGAGAGAGGTCCCGTAACAGAGAATCTGTCTTCATGTCAGCAGAGAATTAGTCTGCATGTCATAGCAGAGAATGAGGCTTCACGTCAGCCACCACTGCAACAGTCCATTGGCATATATTTAGGCCCAGCACCCAGGCAGAGGAGGGAGGTCCCGTAACAGAGAATCTGTCTTCATGTCAGCAGAGAATCAGTCTGCATGTCATAGCAGAGAATGAGGCTTCACGTCAGCCACCACTGCAACAGTCCATTGGCATATATTTAGGCCCAGCACCCAGGCAGAGGAGGGAGGTCCCGTAACAGAGAATCTGTCTTCATGTCAGCAGAGAATCAGTCTGCATGTCATAGCAGAGAATGAGGCTTCACGTCAGCCACCACTGCAACAGTCCATTGGCATATATTTAGGCCCAGCACACACAGGCAGAGGAGGGAGGTCCCGTAACAGAGAATCTGTCTTCATGTCAGCAGAGAATCAGTCTGCATGTCATAGCAGAGAATGAGGCTTCACGTCAGCCACCACTGCAACAGTCCATTGGCATATATTTAGGCCCAGCACACACACAGGCAGAGGAGAGAGGTCCCGTAACAGAGAATCTGTCTTCATGTCAGCAGAGAATTAGTCTGCATGTCATAGCAGAGAATGAGGCTTCACGTCAGCCACCACTGCAACAGTCCATTGGCATATATTTAGGCCCAGCACACACAGGCAGAGGAGAGAGGTCCCGTAACAGAGAATCTGGCTTCATGTCAGCAGAGAATCAGTCTGCATGTCATAGCAGAGAATGAGGCTTCACGTCAGCCACCACTGCAACAGTCCATTGGCATATATTTAGGCCCAGCACACACACAGGCAGAGGAGAGAGGTCCCGTAACAGACAATCTGGCTTCATGTCAGCAGAGAATCAGTCTGCATGTCATAGCAGAGAATGAGGCTTCACTGTCAGCCACCACTGCAACAGTCCATTGGCATATATTTAGGCCCAGCACCCAGGCAGAGGAGGGAGGTCCCGTAACAGAGAATCTGTCTTCATGTCAGCAGAGAATCAGTCTGCATGTCATAGCAGAGAATGAGGCTTCACGTCAGCCACCACTGCAACAGTCCATTGGCATATATTTAGGCCCAGCACACACACAGGCAGAGGAGAGAGGTCCCGTAACAGAGAATCTGTCTTCATGTCAGCAGAGAATCAGTCTGCATGTCATAGCAGAGAATGAGGCTTCACGTCAGCCACCACTGCAACAGTCCATTGGCATATATTTAGGCCCAGCACACACACAGGCAGAGGAGAGAGGTCCCGTAACAGAGAATCTGGCTTCATGTCAGCAGAGAATCAGTCTGCATGTCATAGCAGAGAATGAGGCTTCACGTCAGCCACCACTGCAACAGTCCATTGGCATATATTTAGGCCCAGCACACACAGGCAGAGGAGAGAGGTCCCGTAACAGAGAATCTGGCTTCATGTCAGCAGAGAATCAGTCTGCATGTCATAGCAGAGAATGAGGCTTCACGTCAGCCACCACTGCAACAGTCCATTGGCATATATTTAGGCCCAGCACACACAGGCAGAGGAGAGAGGTCCCGTAACAGACAATCTGGCTTCATGTCAGCAGAGAATCAGTCTGCATGTCATAGCAGAGAATGAGGCTTCACGTCAGCCACCACTGCAACAGTCCATTGGCATATATTTAGGCCCAGCACACACAGGCAGAGGAGAGAGGTCCCGTAACAGACAATCTGGCTTCATGTCAGCAGAGAATCAGTCTGCATGTCATAGCAGAGAATGAGGCTTCACGTCAGCCACCACTGCAACAGTCCATTGGCATATATTTAGGCCCAGCACACAGGCAGAGGAGAGAGGTCCCGTAACAGACAATCTGGCTTCATGTCAGCAGAGAATCATTCTGCATGTCATAGCAGAGAATCAGGCTTCACGTCACCCAACATTGGAACAGTCCATTGGCATATATTTAGGCCCCGGCACCCAGACACAGGAGAGGTTCATTCAACTTTGGGTAGCCTCGCAATATAATGGTAAAATGAAAATAAAAATAGGATTGAATGAGGAAGTGCCCTGGAGTCCAATAATATATGGTTAAGGGGAGGTAGTTAATGTCTAATCTGGACAAGGGACGGACAGATCCTGTGGGATCCATGCCTGGTTCATTTTTATGAACGTCAGCTTGTCCACATTGGCTGTAGACAGGCGGCTGCGTTTGTCTGTAATGACGCCCCCTGCCGTGCTGAATACACGTTCAGACAAAACGCTGGCCGCCGGGCAGGCCAGCACCTCCAAGGCATAAAAGGCTAGCTCTGGCCACGTGGACAATTTAGAGACCCAGAAGTTGAATGGGGCCGAACCATCAGTCAGTACGTGGAGGGGTGTGCACACGTACTGTTCCACCATGTTAGTGAAATGTTGCCTCCTGCTAACACGTTGCGTATCAGGTGGTGGTGCAGTTAGCTGTGGCGTGTTGACAAAAGTTTTCCACATCTCTGCCATGCTAACCCTGCCCTCAAAGGAGCTGGCATTGACACAGCTGCCTTGGCGACCTCTTGCTCCTCCTCTGCCTTGGCCTTGGGCTTCCACTTGTTCCCCTGTGACATTTGGGAATGCTCTCAGTAGCGCGTCTACCAACGTGCGCTTGTACTCGCGCATCTTCCTATCACGCTCCAGTGCAGGAAGTAAGGTGGGCACATTGTCTTTGTAGCGTGGATCCAGCAGGGTGGCAACCCAGTAGTCCGCACAGGTTAAAATGTGGGCAACTCTGCTGTCGTTGCGCAGGCACTGCAGCATGTAGTCGCTCATGTGTGCCAGGCTGCCCAGGGGTAAGGACAAGCTGTCCTCTGTGGGAGGCGTATCGTCATCGTCCTGCCTTTCCCCCCAGCCACGCACCAGTGATGGACCCGAGCTGCGTTGGGTGCCACCCCGCTGTGACCATGCTTCATCCTCATCCTCCTCCACCTCCTCCTCATCCTCGTCCTCCTCGTCCTCCAGTAGTGGGCCCTGTCTGGCCACATTTGTACCTGGCCTCTGCTGTTGCCAAAAACCTCCCTCTGAGTCACTTCGAAGAGACTGGCCTGAAAGTGCTAAAAATGACCCCTCTTCCTCCTCCTCCTCCTCCTCCTCCTGGGCCACCTCCTCTTGCATCATCGCCCTAAGTGTTTTCTCAAGGAGACATAGAAGTGGTATTGTAACGCTGATAACGGCGTCATCGCCACTGGCCATGTTGGTGGAGTACTCGAAACAGCGCAACAGGGCACACAGGTCTCGCATGGAGGCCCAGTCATTGGTGGTGAAGTGGTGCTGTTCTGTAGTGCGACTGACCCGTGCGTGCTGCAGCTGAAACTCCACTATGGCCTGCTGCTGCTCGCACAGTCTGTCCAGCATGTGCAAGGTGGAGTTCCACCTGGTGGGCACGTCGCATATGAGGCGGTGAGCGGGAAGGCCGAAGTTACGCTGTAGCGCAGACAGGCGAGCAGCAGCAGGATGTGAACGCCGGAAGCGCGAACAGACGGCCCGCACTTTATGCAGCAGCTCTGACATGTCGGGGTAGTTGTGAATGAACTTCTGCACCACCAAATTCAGCACATGCGCCAAGCAAGGGATGTGCGTCAAATTGGCTAGTCCCAGAGCTGCAACGAGATTTCGCCCATTATCGCACACCACCAGGCCGGGCTTGAGGCTCACCGGCAGCAACCACTCGTCGGTCTGTTGTTCTATACCCCGCCACAACTCCTGTGCGGTGTGGGGCCTGTCCCCCAAACATATGAGTTTCAGAATGGCCTGCTGACGTTTACCCCGGGCTGTGCTGAAGTTGGTGGTGAAGGTGTGTGGCTGACTGGATGAGCAGGTGGAAGAAGAGGAGGAGGAAGCCGAGAAGGAGGAGGTGGCAACAGGAGGCAAAGAATGTTGCCCTGCGATCCTTGGCGGCGGAAGGACGTGCGCCAAACAGCTCTCCGCCTGGGGCCCAGCTGCCACTACATTTACCCAGTGTGCAGTTAGGGAGATATAGCGTCCCTGGCCGTGCTTACTGGTCCACGTATCTGTGGTTAGGTGGACCTTGCCACAGATGGCGTTGCGCAGTGCACACTTGATTTTATCGGATACTTGGTTGTGCAGGGAAGGCACGGCTCTCTTGGAGAAGTAGTGGCGGCTGGGAACAACATACTGTGGGACAGCAAGCGACATGAGCTGTTTGAAGCTGTCTGTGTCCACCAGCCTAAATGACAGCATTTCATAGGCCAGTAGTTTAGAAATGCTGGCATTCAGGGCCAGGGATCGAGGGTGGCTAGGTGGGAATTTACGCTTTCTCTCAAATGTTTGTGAGATGGAGAGCTGAACGCTGCCGTGTGACATGGTTGAGACGCTTGGTGACGGAGGTGGTGGTGGTGGTGTTGGTGGTACATCCCCTGTTTGCTGGGCGGCAGGTGCCAACGTTCCTCCAGAGGCGGAGGAAGAGGCCGAGGCGGCAGCAGCAGAAGAGGCCGAGGCGGCAGCAGCAGAAGAGGTAGCAGGGGGAGCCTGAGTGACTTCCTTGGTTTTAAGGTGTTTACTCCACTGCAGTTCATGCTTTGCATGCAGGTGCCTGGTCATGCAGGTTGTGCTCAGGTTCAGAACGTTAATGCCTCGCTTAAGGCTCTGATGGCACAGCGTGCAAACCACTCGGGTCTTGTCGTCAGCACATTGTTTGAAGAAGTGCCATGCCAGGGAACTCCTTGAAGCTGCCTTTGGGGTGCTCGGTCCCAGATGGCGGCGGGCAGTAGCAGGCGGAGTCTCTTGGCGGCGGGTGTTCTGCTTTTGCCCACTGCTCCCTCTTTTGCTACGCTGTTGGCTCGGTCTCACCACTGCCTCTTCCTCCGAACTGTGAAAGTCAGTGGCACGACCTTCATTCCATGTGGGGTCTAGGACCTCATCATCCCCTGCATCGTCTTCCACCCAGTCTTGATCCCTGACCTCCTGTTCAGTCTGCACACTGCAGAAAGACGCAGCAGTTGGCACCTGTGTTTCGTCATCATCAGAGACATGCTGAGGTGGTATTCCCATGTCCTCATCATCAGGAAACATAAGTGGTTGTGCGTCAGTGCATTCTATATCTTTCACCGCTGGGGAAGGGCTAGGTGGATGCCCTTGGGAAACCCTGCCAGCGGAGTCTTCAAACAGCATAAGAGACTGCTGCATAACTTGAGGCTGAGACAGTTTCCCTGGTATGCATGGGGGTGATGTGACAGACTGATGGGGTTGGTTTTCAGGCGCCATCTGTGCGCTTTCTGCAGAAGACTGGGTGGGAGATAATGTGAACGTGCTGGATCCACTGTCGGCCACCCAATTGACTAATGCCTGTACCTGCTCAGGCCTTACCATCCTTAGAACGGCATTGGGCCCCACCATATATCGCTGTAAATTCTGGCGGCTACTGGGACCTGAGGTAGTTGGTACACTAGGACGTGTGGATGTGGCAGAACGGCCACGTCCTCTCCCAGCACCAGAGGGTCCACTAACACCACCACGACCATGTCCACGTCCGCGTCCCTTACTAGATGTTTTTCTCATTGTTATGGTTCACCACAACAACAAAAATATTATTTGGCCCAATGTATTGTATTCAAATTCAGCGGGATATAAATTTGAGGCCTAGTATTTAGGCGCTGGGTGACCGGTATGGATTTACTAACAGAATTAGACTTGGAAATGCACAGTAGCGTGTGTGTGAAGTTATTCTGAATGACCCTATGTGCACCTTGAATATTATATACCCTTTTAGGGATAGATTTCAAATAGCTCTGATACAGCAGAAACCACTAAATTATGAAATTGCTAAATTGGGAATTGTATTTCAACCCAGAACAAAAAATGTGCTTTGACGGACACTAAATAACTTTCCCAGCCACAACAGGACAGCGGTAACGAGAGATTTAGCGGGATATAAATTTGAGGCCTAGTATTTAGGCGCTGGGTGACAGGTATGGGTTTAGTGACAGAATTAGACTTGGAAATGCACAGTAGCGGGTGTGTGTGAAGTTATTCTGAATGACCCTATGTGCACCTTGAATATTATATACCCTTTTAGGGATAGATTTCAAATAGCTCTGATATAGCAGAAACCACTAAATTATGAAATTGCTAAATTGGGAATTGTATTTCAACCCAGAACAAAAAATGTGCTTTGACGGACACTAAATAACTTTCCCAGCCACAACAGGACAGCGGTAACGAGAGATTTAGCAGGATATAAATTTGAGGCCTAGTATTTAGGCGCTGGGTGACAGGTATGGGTTTAGTGACAGAATTAGACTTGGAAATACACAGTAGCGGGTGTGTGTGAAGTTATTCTGAATGACCCTAATGTGCACCTTGAATATTATATACCCTTTTAGGGATAGATTTCAAATAGCTCTGATATAGCAGAAACCACTAAATTATGAAATTGCTAAATTGGGAATTGTATTTCAACCCAGAACAAAAAATGTGCTTTGACGGACACTAAATAACTTTCCCAGCCACAACAGGACAGCGGTAACGAGAGATTTAGCGGGATATAAATTTGAGGCCTAGTATTTAGGCGCTGGGTGACAGGTATGGATTTAGTGACAGAATTAGACTTGGAAATGCACAGTAGCGGGTGTGTGTGAAGTTATTCTGAATGACCCTATGTGCACCTTGAATATTATATACCCTTTTAGGGATAGATTTCAAATAGCTCTGATATAGCAGAAACCACTAAATTATGAAATTGCTAAATTGGGAATTGTATTTCAACCCAGAACAAAAAATGTGCTTTGACGGACACTAAATAACTTTCCCAGCCACAACAGGACAGCGGTAACGAGAGATTTAGCAGGATATAAATTTGAGGCCTAGTATTTAGGCGCTGGGTGACAGGTATGGGTTTAGTGACAGAATTAGACTTGGAAATACACAGTAGCGGGTGTGTGTGAAGTTATTCTGAATGACCCAATGTGCACCTTGAATATTATATACCCTTTTAGGGATAGATTTCAAATAGCTCTGATATAGCAGAAACCACTAAATTATGAAATTGCTAAATTGGGAATTGTATTTCAACCCAGAACAAAAAATGTGCTTTGACGGACACTAAATAACTTTCCCAGCCACAACAGGACAGCGGTAACGAGAGATTTAGCGGGATATAAATTTGAGGCCTAGTATTTAGGCGCTGGGTGACAGGTATGGGTTTAGTGACAGAATTAGACTTGGAAATGCACAGTAGCGGGTGTGTGTGAAGTTATTCTGAATGACCCTATGTGCACCTTGAATATTATATACCCTTTTAGGGATAGATTTCAAATAGCTCTGATATAGCAGGAACCACTAAATTATGAAATTGCTAAATTGGGAATTGTACTTCAACCCAGAACAAAAAATGTGCTTTGACGGACACTAAATAACTTTCCCAGCCACAACAGGACAGCGGTAACGAGAGATTTAGCGGGATATAAATTTGAGGCCTAGTATTTAGGCGCTGGGTGACCGGTATGGATTTAGTGACAGAATTAGACTAGGATATGGCCAAAAAATAACCACACTATTGCTGGTTAAATGCACTTGGTGACGGGCGCAGCTTGCCCCTGATGTAGTATATGGCCAAAAAATGAACAGACTATTGCTGGTTAAATGCACTTGGTGTCACAGCTTGACCAACCACACTACTGAGGGTTAAATGCACTTGGTGACGGGCGCAGCTTGCCCCTGATGTAGTATATGGCCAAAAAATAAACAGACTATTGCTGGTTAAATGCACTTGTTGTGACAGCTTCACCCTGATGTAGGCTTTAGCCAAAAAACAACCACACCATTGAGGGTTAAATGCACTTGGTGACAGGCGCAGCTTGCCCCTGATTTAGTATATGGCCAAAAAATGAACAGACTATTGCTGGTTAAATGCACTTGGTGTGACAGCTTCACCCTGATGTAGGCTTTAGCCAAAAAACAACCACACCATTGAGGGTTAAATGCACTTGGTGACAGGCGCAGCTTGCCCCTGATTTAGTATATGGCCAAAAAATGAACAGACTATTGCTGGTTAAATGCACTTGGTGTGACAGCTTCACCCTGATGTAGGCTTTAGCCAAAAAACAACCACACCATTGAGGGTTAAATGCACTTGGTCGCAGCTTGGATGCACTTGGTCGCAGCACCGCACAAGACACAAAATGGCCGCCGATCACCCCAGAAAAAAGTGACTGACAAACGGTCTGGGCAGCCTAAAAACAGTGAGTGAGCATTTGAATTTCAGCAGCTCAATGATGCACAGCTGCAGATCGATCGATTAATCAAGTGAAGTCCTTTGGAGGAGTTAATCTGCCTAATCTCGCCCTACTGTCGCATCCGCAACCTCTCCCTACGCTAATCAGAGCAGAGTGACGGGCGGCGCTATGTGACTCCAGCTTAAATAGAGGCTGGGTCACATGGTGCTCTGGCCAATCACAGCCATGCCAATAGTAGGCATGGCTGTGACGGCCTCTTGGGGCAAGTAGTATGACGCTTGTTGATTGGCTGCTTTGCAGCCTTTCAAAAAGCGCCAAGAAAGCGTCACAAAAGCGCCAAGAAAGCGACGAACACCGAACCCGAACCCGGACTTTTACGAAAATGTCCGGGTTCGGGTCCGTGTCACGGACACCCCAAAATTCGGTACGAACCCGAACTATACAGTTCGAGTTCGCTCATCCCTACTTGTGTTCTTTAGCCCAAACAAGTCTCTTCTGCTTGTTGCCTGTCCTTAGCAGTGGTTTCCTAGCAGATATTCTACCATGAAGGCCTGATTCACACAGTCTCCTCTTAACAGTTGTTCTAGAGATGTGTCTGCTGCTAGAACTCTGTGTGGCATTGACCTGGTCTCTAATCTGAGCTGCTGTTAACCTGCGATTTCTGAGGCTGGTGACTCGGATGAACTTATCCTCCGCAGCAGAGGTGACTCTTGGTCTTCCTTTCCTGGGGCGGTTTGCATGTAAGCCAGTTTCTTTGTAGCGCGTGATGGTTTTTGTGACTGCACTTGGGGACACTTTCAAAGTTTTCGCAATTTTTCGGACTGATTTCTTAAAGTAATTATGGCCACTCGTTTTTCTTTACTTAGCTGCTTTTTCCTTGCCATAATACAAATTCTAACAGTCTATTCAGTAGGACTATCCGCTGTGTATCCACCTGACTTCTCCACAAGGCAACTGATGGTCCCAACCCCATTTATAAGGCAAGAAATCCCACTTATTAAACCTGACAGGGCACACCTGTGAATTGAAAACCATTTCAGGTGACTACCTCTTGAAGCTCATCAAGAGAATGCCAAGAGCGTGCAAAGCAGTAATCAAAGCAAAAGGTGGCTACTTTGAAGAACCTAGAATATGACATATTTTCAGTTGTTTCACACTTTTTTGTTATGTATATAAGTTTGCATGTGTTAATTCATAGTTTTGATGCCTTCAGTGTGAATCTGCAATTTTCATAGTCATGAAAATAAAGAAAACTCTTTGAATGAGAAGGTGTGTCCAAACTTTTGGTCTGTACTATATATATATATATATATATATATATATATACTAACTATCTAATGTAATGACATAGGAAAGCACAGAGCACAGCAATGACACTGCTCTCTCTCTCTCTCAGATCTGCAAAATACTGCATACAAGGGCTGCTGGGGAGGTTCTTATATAGTAAGGGGTAGGCAACTTTCCTATTGGTTGCTAGGGATGTTGCTAAGCTTAAAGACATTGCAGCCTTCTCATTGGCCCACAAGCAAGAAGGGAGGTTACTGATGAAAAAAATGTAGACTATTCAAAATAAACATGGACAGTCATACTTTTTGGACAGCTGGTTCAGAACTAGATGTTACTTCTTCCTATACTACTGCATATGTACAAACACAGGAAGGCATCTGCCCCTAATAAGGGACAATTTTTTGAACATTTTTAATTTTCTAAAGCATAACAAATCCAACAGTGCAGTGTGTTTTTAAACAGGCTGTTTGTTAACATTGACAATCATGAGAGAGAGAAAAATAAAAAATCTAATAATAATTTTAAAAAAAGAGAGACACAAATATGTATCCCAGTAGACCCCAGAGTGTCATGCATCAATTTTTAGGTCAATTGGAGCAGTTTTTATTCAGATTGCATTTATTTATGCCCGAATAGAAACATAGAAACATAGAATGTGTCGGCAGATAAGAACCATTTGGCCCATCTAGTCTGCCCAATATACTAAATACTATGGATAGCCCCTGGCCCTATCTTATATGAAGGATGGCCTTATGCCTATCCCATGCATGCTTAAACTCCTCCACTGTATTTGCAGCTACCACTTCTGCGGGAAGGCTATTCCATGCATCCACTACTCTCTCAGTAAAGTAATACTTCCTGATATTGCTTTTAAACCTTTGTCCCTCTGATTTAGGCTACTTTCACACTTGCGTTAGGAGCGGATCCGTCTGGTGTCTGCACAGACGGATCCGCTCCTATAATGCAAACGCTTGCATCCGTTCAGAACGGATCCGTTTGCATAACTGTTTATTTCAGATCTGATTTTTCACTTCGGAAAACTCAGATCCGACAGTATATTCTAAACACAGAAGCGTTCCCATGGTGATGGGGACGCTTCATGTTAGAATATACTGAGAACTGTGTACACGACTGCCCCCTGCTGCCTGGCAGATGCTGCCAGGCAGCAGGGGGCAGACCCCCCCCCTCCTGTATTTAACTTATTGGTGGCCAGTGCGGCCCCCCCTCCCTCCCCAGTATTAAATATGACCAGTGCGGCCTCCCCCTCCCTCCCTCCCTCCCCAGTATTAAATATGACCAGTGCGGCCCCCTCCCTCTATATTTATTGGTGGCCGGGCCAGTGCGGATTCCAAGTATTGTGAGCAGTGCGGCCTCCCCTCTCCCCCCCTAATTAAAATCACCCCCCCCCCCATCATTGGTGGCAGCGGAGAGTACCGATCGGAGTCCCAGTTTAAATCGCTGGGGCTCCGATCGGTTACCATGGCAACCAAGACGCTATTGCAGTCTTGGCTGCCATGGTTACTTGGCAATAAATACAAGCATTATACTTACCTGAAGAGCTGCGATGTCTGACCGGCCGGGAGCTCCTCCTACTGGTAAGTGAAAGGTCTGTGCGGCGCATTGCCTATAGCACAGACCTGTCACTTACCAGTAGGAGGAGCGCCCGGCTGGTCAGACATCGCAGCTCTTCAGGTAAGTATAATGCTTGTATTTATTGCTAAGTAACCATGGCAGCCAAGACTGCAATAGCGTCTTGGTTGCCATGGTAACCGATCGGAGCCCCAGCGATTTAAACTGGGACTCCGATCGGTACTCTCCGCTGCCACCAATGATGGGGGGGGGGGGTGATTTTAATTAGGGGGGGAGAGGGGAGGCCGCACTGCTCACAATACTTGGAATCCGCACTGGCCCGGCCACCAATAAATATAGAGGGAGGGGGCCGCACTGGTAATATTTAATACTGGGGAGGGAGGGAGGGGGAGGCCGCACTGGTCATATTTAATACTGGGGAGGGAGGGAGGGAGGGAGGGGAGGCCGCCGCACTGGTAATATTTAATACTGGGGAGGGAGGGGGAGGCCGCACTGGTCATATTTAATACTGGGGAGGGAGGGAGGGGGAGGCCGCCGCACTGGTAATATTTAATACAGGGGAGGGAGGGGGGCCCGCACTGGCCACCAATAAGTTAATTACAGGAGGAGGGGGGGGGTCTGCCCCCTGCTGCCTGGCAGCATCTGCCAGGCAGCAGGGGGCAGTCATGTACACAGTTCTCAGTATATTCTAACATGAAGCGTCCCCATCACCATGGGAACGCCTCTGTGTTAGAATATACTGTCGGATCTGAGGTTTACGATGTAACTCAAATCCGATGGTATATTCTAACATAGAGGCGTTCCCATGGTGATGGGGACGCTTCAAGTTAAAATATACCATCGGATCGGAGAAAACTCCGATCTGATGGGGACTCCTGACTTTGCATTGAAAGTCAATGGGGGACGGATCCGTTTGAAATTGCACCATATTGTGTCAACGTCAAACGGATCCGTCCCCATTGACTTGCATTGTAAGTCTGGACGGATCCGTTTGGCTCCGCACGGCCAGGCGGACACGAAAACGCTGCAAGCAGCGTTCAGGTGTCCGCCTGCTGAGCGGAGCGGAGGCCAAACGGTGCCAAACTGATGCATTCTGAGCGGATCCGCATCCACTCAGAATGCATTGGGGCTGTACGGATCCGTTCGGGGCCGCTTGTGAGAGCCTTCAAACGGAACTCACAAGCGGAGCCCCGAACGCTAGTGTGAAAGTAGCCTAAAAACGATGTCCTCTTGTAGCAGTTTTTCTTCTTTTAAATATTCTCTCCTCTTTTACCTTGTTGATTCCCTTTATGTATTTAAAAGTTTCTATCATATCCCCTCTGTCTCGTCTTTCTTCCAAGCTATACATGTTAAGGTCCTTTAATATTTCCTGGTAAGTTTTATCCTGCAATCCATGTACCAGTTTAGTAGCTATTCTCTGAACTCTCTCCAAAGTATCAATATCCTTCTGGAGATATGGTCTCCAGTACTGAGCACAATACTCCAAATGAGGTCTCACTAGTGCTCTGTAGAGCGGCATGAGCACCTCCCTCTTTCTACTGGTAATTCCTCTCCCTATACACCCAGGGAGAAGAATTACCAGTGAGAAAAATCCTAACAATTCATTAGAACTGGACCCAAAACAAATTTCAAGAAATTCACTCATCTCTGATACTTTTTTGCAATTGAAGGAACAGTTGTATCTATTCATTTCTGTCAATTACTTATCTAAAATTCCTACTGTGCACTTTGGACATAGGACATATTGGTGGGAAAATCAAGAGGACCTCGAGAGCCATTTGTGTTAGGCTTTACGAATGCAGAATCAATGTTTACGAGACAGCAGCAGTAACAGAACATGTTCTCTGCTGACACCCGTTACACATCTCCTGCTGGTAGACAGCTGTGATACCTTGGCAGGAGTCCGATATGTTGGCAGTAAGACATATTCATTCTAGAATCTTATTACCATCGTATGAGAGTCTGAGTTCCAATGTAAGCCTGGCCAAGGAGATCATTAGATCATCAGTTTGAAAGAAATATACTTTATTAGCAAGTTTTAGAATTAAAATGGAATGTGATATAAATGGAAAACTAAATAAATGAGATAATATCAGAAAATAGAGTTTTTTTTGTCTGTATAGATTTTATGTTATCAGGAGAATCGCACTCAAAGAGAATAGGTTGTCAGCTCCATGAGAATGGATACCAGGTTTGGACATCAGCAAGACCACGATGCTATAAAGTAATGTACTACTGTACACCTCTTGCAGTCCAATAGCTATTTTTGGTGACTACAACAGTTCAATATGTTTAGCTATATTCTAGCCATATGTCATAACACTGTCACAATACTGTCATGGGGAAGCTCACAAATGATAAAATCCTGATTGACTGCAGCTCACTAGGGGGGCTCACTGCAAACAGCTGATTATATCCCTACCGAGTTTAAAGATCATTCTGAAGTGTACTCCACCTAATGGATGCTAGAGGCAACCAGAATTTTATCTCTGACTTTTTGAAGGTTGGTGTTGTTTGTGGTAGTTAAAATGGAAAATTGAGTTACACTATATGGTTATAACACATTTATTATACTAATGTCTAGTGTTGAATAACTTCGCTGCAAAGCCGCATTTCCTTGTGCTTCGTGGTATTGAATAGTGCTGTAACAGTGGCTGTTGGGCGCTGCTGTTCCCCTGCTTACCACCACGGTCCCGGGCGCTGTGTTCAGCGGTGATCTGCTCCTAGTGTTTCCTTTCAGCCCTGGCCACAGCATGCTTGCTGCTTGTTTCCTGCAGCATTTCCTTAAGGGCTGGCATGCGTCGCTTCCTGTGTGATTTATGGAATGGATCATGTGACCTCATCAACCAATCCTAGCCCTCCTGCACATATATAAGTGCCCCCCCTCTCAGATGCCTCAGTGTCAAGATCCTTGTGTCCTGCTAAGGTTCCTGATAGCTGCTTGTGTTCCTGTGTTCCTGACTCGTACTTGTGTTCCTGAATTCTGCTACCCGTTTGATCCCTGTCTGCATGTCTTGACTCTCCTGTTTTCGACCTGGATTGCCTGACCTGTACCTGTGCCATCTGCCCTGACCTATTGTCTGTCTTACTTCACCTCTGCCTGATCCTTCTGTCCTGCACTGTTGGTCCTAGTAACAACTCAGCCTGATGACAATGTCTGTACCTCTGGTACCTTTCTCAGGTACCTCCTGGTCCACCTGGACCAGCTGCCTTGTGCACCTATCCTCCTTAAGAGGTAGCGACCTGGTGTTCCCCTCGGGAAAGTCTATCTCCACCATCAAGGGAAGTGTGAAGATCAAGGGGTTCACTTAGACAACGCCTTTAGAGGAGGTAGAACACGTGGTACAGTGGGTTCACACCCGCTGGTTCGTGACAAGTGCAAACAACAAAAAAGATCATATGTGCTCCATTTGCTTGCGATGGGCTGGCCTTCGTCATCTTGCTTGAAGGTCTCGGACGAAATCCCTGTACAAGTTGGCAGCGGCTGGCCCGCCGTGAGCAAATGGATCAGGTATGATTTTTTGTATAATTATTTTACACTGTGTTATGTATATCAGATGCAACAATCATATATCTGAGGGGTACAAAGTAATTCGCCACAAAGCAAATTTTTTGGTAAAATTCGGCGAAGCAGCCAAAATCTAATTTTCTAATACTTTATCCATCTCTAATAATGTCCATAAACTCAATTTAATCCAATCAGACTATTATGCTGTATATTGTTCTGAAAAATCCTTGTGGCTCCACCTCATCTCAAATCCTCTCGGTATATAACCTACCCTGCTCTTCAAATTTAACACTTCACAGGATTTTTTAAATGCGTCTTTTGGCACTTTTTCCCCCCCAGATGCTGAAAAGGTATGCATATCTTAGTTATTGTAAAGCCTCAGAGACTTAATGGAAACAGAATTAATCCTTTCTTTACTCTACTGGTGCAGCTAATATAAACATACTGTAACATAAGTTGACGAGTCTTTGGACCTATTTACATTTGCTTTTGATTAATTACTTTTAACTTACATCTCCAAATAATCATTCATTTAGAAAGGTTTTTTTCTTCATTATTTGTCAATGAAAAGATTTATACGACCACAAGAACATGACCTTAATGGGGTAATGTAATTTATACGTTTAGTAATATGCTGTAATTTATTTTTATATATTTTAAAGAAAATCTTAAAAGGGGTAGAGAGTGTGCAGTGTTTATATTAACACAAACCTTGTGAAACGCTGTTGTAAATGTAGAATGAATGACAATAGGCAACTATGAATCAAGAGAGAGTGCAAAAACAGGAAGAATGTGAATTAAAATTAATAGAGTAATAAACGACATAGTTAATTTATATTTACAAGTACACAATATTGATTATTTATGGTGCTTATTATTATTATTTGTTTAGTAATTTATTTATTTTATTTATTTATTAGCATTTATTTCCTGTTTCTTACATAGGGCCATCATATTCCAGAACTTTGTGTTACATTATTAACATTCACATCAGTTCCTGTCCCTAAGGGCACTTATAATGTAATTTCCCTATCATAGGCAGACACATTAAATCCAATGGGGGAATTTATCATGCCCTACACTTCAGAATTCTGGCTTCAAAAAGTCGCTAAATAAAGTTTTGTGACTTTTGGGGATTACTTGCTCAAAAAAGTTTGCAACTATTTGCAGTTTTACACCGGCTACTCCAATTTTGAAAAGTGGGTGGGAGAGTGGCTGTGGTTAGCTATGTTAATGAGTTTTACTCCAGATTTGTCACAGTGACTACCTTAAAAAGTCACTAAAAAGTCATGTAGAAAAACTTACTTGGTGATGTAGAAAAACTGGAGTAGCATTTGTAGACAAAAGGTATAAATATGTAGGAAATTTTGCAAACAATGTGCGACATATGATAAATTTGGCATAATGTATGCCAGCGCAGACTTAGGGTACATTCACATGATCGTGTCGTGTTTTTCAGTCCACAAACTGCGGTTCAAAATCACAGAAATATAGTGGCAAATATGGGGGAACTGCTCAAACCCCAAACACTGTAGCTTGTTTCTCATTGGGGGAGCAGTCCCACCGCATGTGAACCGCAGCAAACGACCATCCCCAGCAAAAAATGCGTACAATGGAGGATGCCGGCGCTGTCCACATGCACCACAAAGGCATCCTACACAAAACGGAGCATTGGGCGGATGAAAATATAATTATATAAATCACAGAAAAAATGCACCAAACGGATATGCCACTGACTATACTAGCTAGTCATACAAGCAGATATTAAAAGCTGAGACTTTTGCCAATATATTCCTGTCAGGAACACATCGGAGCCCATTATGCACCACGTCATGGTCTCTCAGCATGGCAAGGGTCCTACTACTGCGCTAACTATGGTGTGAACACAGTCTGAAGGTGATGAAATCCAGCTCACAGCCAAGCTTCCACACAACCGCATAGCAGGACAACTAGTGCAATGTGAATAAAGCAAGACTGTAAGCCACACCCATATCAGACCATGTGATGGAGGTTTCCAGGTGCAAAAGAATGTTTAAATGCCAGGTAAAGGCACATTCAATACATATAAAACAAAATCACAGGAATATATTGGCAAATATGGGGGAACTGCTCAAACCCCTAACACTGTAGCGTGTTTCTCATTGGGGGAGCAGTCCCACCGCATGTGGACCGCAGCAGACGACTATCCCCAGCAAAAAATGCGTACAATGGAGGATGCCGGTGCGGTCCACATGCACCACAAAGGCATCCTACACAAAACGGAGCATTGTGCAGATGAAAATATAATTATATAAATCACAGAAAAAATGCACCAAACGGATATGCCACTGACTATACTGGCTAGTCATACAAGCAGATATCAAAAGCTGAGACTTTTGCCAATATATTCCTGTGATTTTGTTTTATATGTATTGAATGTGCCTTTACCTGGCATTTAAACATTCTTTTGCACCTGGTAACCTCCATCACACGGTCTGATATGGGTGTGGCTTACAGTCTTGCTTTATTCACATTGCATTAGTTGTCCTGCTATGCGGTTGTGTGGAAGCTTGGCTGTGAGCTGGATTTCATCACCTTCAGACTGTGTTCACACCATAGTTAGCGTAGTGCAGTGTTTCCCAACCAGTGTGCCTCCAGCTGTTGCAAAACTACACCTCCCAGCATGCCTGTACAGCCTTTCGCTGTGCGGGCCTGCTGGGAGGTGTAGTTTTGCAACAGCTGGAGGCACACTGGTTGGGAAACACTGGCGTAGTGGTAGGACCCTTGCCATGCTGAGAGACCGTGACGTGGTGCATGATTAGCTCCAATGTGTTCCTGACAGGAATATATTGGCAAAAGTCTCAACTTTTAATTTCTGCTTGTATGACTAGCTAGTATAATCAGTGGCATATCCGTTTGGTGCATTTTTTCTGTGATTTACACAAACTGCGGTTCTGCATAACACGGATATGCATTTTGCGGAACGCAGAGGACCGACGCTGTATAGAAAATGCCTGTGCTGTCCGCATCTTTTGCGGCCCCATTGAAATTACAGAAAATCACAGAAAAAATGCACCAAACGGATATGCCACTGACTATACTAGCTAGTCATACAAGCAGATATTAAAAGCTGAGACTTTTGCCAATATATTCCTGTCAGGAACACATCGGAGCCCATTATGCACCACGTCATGGTCTCTCAGCATGGCAAGGGTCCTACTACTGCGCTAACTATGGTGTGAACACAGTCTGAAGGTGATGAAATCCAGCTCACAGCCAAGCTTCCACACAACCGCATAGCAGGACAACTAGTGCAATGTGAATAAAGCAAGACTGTAAGCCACACCCATATCAGACCATGTGATGGAGGTTTCCAGGTGCAAAAGAATGTTTAAATGCCAGGTAAAGGCACATTCAATACATATAAAACAAAATCACAGGAATATATTGGCAAATATGGGGGAACTGCTCAAACCCCTAACACTGTAGCGTGTTTCTCATTGGGGGAGCAGTCCCACCGCATGTGGACCGCAGCAGACGACTATCCCCAGCAAAAAATGCGTACAATGGAGGATGCCGGTGCGGTCCACATGCACCACAAAGGCATCCTACACAAAACGGAGCATTGTGCAGATGAAAATATAATTATATAAATCACAGAAAAAATGCACCAAACGGATATGCCACTGACTATACTGGCTAGTCATACAAGCAGATATCAAAAGCTGAGACTTTTGCCAATATATTCCTGTGATTTTGTTTTATATGTATTGAATGTGCCTTTACCTGGCATTTAAACATTCTTTTGCACCTGGTAACCTCCATCACACGGTCTGATATGGGTGTGGCTTACAGTCTTGCTTTATTCACATTGCATTAGTTGTCCTGCTATGCGGTTGTGTGGAAGCTTGGCTGTGAGCTGGATTTCATCACCTTCAGACTGTGTTCACACCATAGTTAGCGTAGTGCAGTGTTTCCCAACCAGTGTGCCTCCAGCTGTTGCAAAACTACACCTCCCAGCATGCCTGTACAGCCTTTCGCTGTGCGGGCCTGCTGGGAGGTGTAGTTTTGCAACAGCTGGAGGCACACTGGTTGGGAAACACTGGCGTAGTGGTAGGACCCTTGCCATGCTGAGAGACCGTGACGTGGTGCATGATTAGCTCCAATGTGTTCCTGACAGGAATATATTGGCAAAAGTCTCAACTTTTAATTTCTGCTTGTATGACTAGCTAGTATAATCAGTGGCATATCCGTTTGGTGCATTTTTTCTGTGATTTACACAAACTGCGGTTCTGCATAACACGGATATGCATTTTGCGGAACGCAGAGGACCGACGCTGTATAGAAAATGCCTGTGCTGTCCGCATCTTTTGCGGCCCCATTGAAATTAATGGGTCCGCTCCCATTCCGCATATTTGCGGAACGGATGTGGGCCCATTCATATGGTTGTTTGAATGTAGCCTTTAGCAAAACTGACTTCAAATATTACCCTCATGATTTGACATGAAATTTCACTTAATATGTTTTTGGAGTGTAGAAAGATATCCAGGTACCTAGAGGAAACCCACACAAGCACGGAGAGGGAGAGAACATGCAAACTCTATGATTCATCTTCAAAAGCAATTACAGTTGCAAGAAAAAGTATGTGAACCCTTTGGAATGATATGGATTTCTCCACAAATTGGTCATAAAATGTGATCTGATCTTTTATGTTACCATGTTTTTATTGAACACACCATGTAAACATTCACAGTGCAGGTGGAAAAAGTATATGAACCCTTCGATTTAATAACTGGTTCAACCTCCTTTGGCATCAATAACTTCAACCAAACATTTCCTGTAGTTGCAGATCAGACGTGCACAACGGTCAGCAGTAATTCTTGACCATTCCTCTTTACAGAACTGTTTCCGTTCAGCAATATTCTTGGAATGTCTGGTGTAAATCGCTTTCTTGAGGTCATGCCACAGCATCTCAATCGGGTTGAGGTCAGGACTCTGACTGGGAGACTCCAGAAGGCGTATTTTCTTCTGCTTAAGCCATTCTGTTGCTGATTTACTTCTATGCTTTGGGTCGTTGTCCTGTTGCAACACTCATCTTCTGTTGAGCTTCAGCTGGTGGACAGATGGCCTTAAATTCTCCTGAAAAATGTCTTGATAAACTTGGGAATTCATTTTTCCTTCGATGATAGCAATCTGTCCAATCCCTGAAGCAGCAAAGCAGCCCCAAACCATGATGCCCCCACCACCATACTTCACAGTTGAGATGAGGTTTTGAAGTGCTGTGCCTCTTTTTGACCACACATAGTCTTGTGTGTTTCTTCCAAACAACTTAACTTTGGTTTCATCTGTCCACAGAATATTTTGCCAGTACTGCTTTGGAACATCCAGGTGCTCTTGTGTAAACTGTAAACGTGCAGCAATGTATCATCCCATGAAATCCATTCTTGTTTAGTGTTTTACGTATCGTAAATTCGCTAACAGGGATGTTAGCATATGCCAGAGACTTTTGTAAGTCTTTAGCTGACACTCTAGGATTCTTCTTCACCTCATTGAGCAGTCTGCACCGTGCTCTTGCAGTCATCTTTACAGGACGGCTACTCCTAGGGAGAGTAGAAGCAGTGCTGAACTTTCTCCATTTATAGACAATTTGTCTTACCGTGGACTGATGAACTTGGATACTTTTATAACCCTTTCCAGCTTTATGCAAGTCAACAATTCTTAATCATAGGTCTTCTGAGAGCTCTTTTGTGCAAGGGATCATTCACATCAGGCAATGCTTCTTGTGAAAAGCAAACCCAGAACTGGTGTGTGTTTTTTATAGGGCAGGGCAGCTGTAACCAACAGCTCCAATCTCATCTCATTGATTGGACTCCAGTTGGCGGACACCTCACTCCAATTAGCTCTTGGAGATGTAATTAGTCTAGTGGTTCACATACATTTTCCATCTGCACTGTGTATGGTTACATGGTGTGTTCAATAAAAACATGGTAACATTTAATTCTTTGTGTGTTATTAGTTTAAGCAGACTGTGATTGTCTATTGTTGTGATTTAGATGAAGATCAGATCACATTTTATGACCAATTTGTGGAGAAATCCATATCATTCCAAAGGGTTCACATACTTTTACTTGCAACTGTATATATTTTAGTGATTGTTACACAGGGCAACTTTCATTGGGCATCTTTAATCTATTGCATGGGGAGCTATTCACTTGAATTGTTATCATGTAGTGGTTTGAGAAGTGTCATTGAGTAGGAATAATGCACTGTGGAACATTTTAGGTGGCAGGATTTCTGATGGCTACCTGTGTGTGACCTGGACCCTCCTGGTTAAGTTGTTTGAAAATCTGAGGTGCAGAAGTGCCCCAGAAGTAGTTACCCTATGGTTCCTGAACTCACTGAAGATGGGAACCCACTGAGTGATGGCATACGTATTTGCATGCACTTCACTTTCTTACAATATGAGCACATTCATCCCTTTACTTGGGCCTTCTAGCTAGGCAAGATAAGGATATATATAACTAAAATAATAATTTATAATTCTAGCTGAATGTCCTGCCCGTAACTGGCACACATTAATTTTTATTTCTTTTATGTTCACTATGTGTTCGCTTTCTAAATTTGTTTTGTCACAATAGGATTTTGAGCCCTTATGAGATTTCCTCCTGCCCAAACAGACTGGCTGCTGGAATTTTGCTGCTCCACGTATGCGGAGGCCGAAATCCTGTCTGTCCGTGCTGTGCACACATGCATGGGTGTTTCCTTCAATTCTTAAGGGGCCACTGCACACTGTAGTTCTTCAATTGCCAATGGCTGGCCACCAAGGATTACTTAAGGCATCTTCTCCTATGGGAGTGTGCCTGAGCAATAGGTTCTAGTTCTTTAGTTACATACAAAGGTGTGATACTAGTCTTATTTTGCTCTCCCGTGTACTGACTTCTGCTTGATTTTGGAGTTTACCCTTTATTGCCTGACCTGACCTCCGCCTGGACTCCATACTGACCCAGAGCTGCCTGCCTTACCCTCAGACTGATTTTGGATTACACAAACTCTGTCTGCCCTAACCTTGTCCCTGACTATGGTTTAGCTTGACTCCACAGTGTTCCACACCAGTGTCTTTTGACTCTCATTGGTCAGCAGTCCAGGTCCCTGTATAAGGGGAAAATGGTGAAGACCAGGGGTGCACTTAGATAACGCACTTAGGAGTAGCCACAAAGTCAAATTTCTTCAGTAGACACAGCTGATCCCCATCTACATAGTAACATATTAACATAGTTTATAAGGCCGCAAAAAAGACATCTGTCCATACAGTTCGGCCTGTTATCCTGCAAGTTGATCCAGAAGAAGGCAAAAAATACCCTGTGAGGTAGAAGGCAAAATTCTCCCCAACTCCAATCAGGCAATCAGAATAGCTCCGTGGATCAACGACCCCTGTCTAGTAGCTATAGCCTGTAATATTATTACCCTCCAGAAATACATCCAGGCCCCTCTTTAACTCTTTTATTGAACTCACCATCACCACCTCCTCAGGCAGAGAGTTCCATAGTCTCACTGCTCTTACTGTAAAGAATCCTCTTCTATGTTTGTGTACAAACCTACTTTCCTCCAGACGCAGAGGATGTCCCCTCGTCACAGTTACAGTCCTGGGGATAAATAGATGATGGGATAGATCTCTGTACTGACCCCTGATATATTTATACATAGTTATTAGATTTCCCTCAGTCGTCTTTTTTCTAAAGTGAATAACCCTAATTTTGATAATCTTTCAGGGTACTGTAATCCTCCCATTCCAGTTTTTACTTTAGTTGCCCTCCTCTGAACCCTCTCAAGCTCTGCTATGTCTGCCTTGTTCACAGGAACCCAGAACTGTACACAGTACTCCCTGTGTTGTCTGACTAGTAATTTGTAAAGTGGCAGGACTATGTTCTTATCACGGGCATCTATGCCCCTTTTGATGCAACTCATTATCTTATTGGCCTTGGTAGCAGCTGCCTGACACTGGTTTTTAAAGCTCAGTTTGCTGTTTACTAAAATTCCTAGGTCCTTTTTGATGTCCGTGTTACCCAGTTTTTTACCATTTAGTATGTACTGGTGACTTGCATTATTCCTTCCCATGTGCATAACTTTACATTTGTCAGTGTTAAACCTCATCTGCCACTTATCTGCCCAAACCTCCAATCTATCCCTCTGTAGCAGTATACTGTCCTCTTCCATGTCAATTACTTTACACAGTTTAGTGTCATCTGCAAACATTTATATTTTACTATGCAAGCCTTCTACAAGATGATTAATAAATATATTGAAGAGAATAGGGCCCCATACTGACCCCTGAGGTACCCCACTAGTGACAGTGACCCATTAATAACCACCCTCTGTTTTTGTATCACTGAGCCAGTTACTTACCCACATACAGACATTTTCTCCCAGTCCAAGCATTCTCATTTTATATACTAACCTTTCATGCGGTACAGTTTCAAATGCTTTAGAGAAGTCCAGATATACAACATCTATTGATTAGCGGCTGTCAAGTCTAAAACTTACCTCCTCATAGTAACTGATTAAATTAGTTTGACATGATCGATCCCTCATGAAGCCATGCTGATATGGTGTTATTTGCCTAATTTCATTGAGGTACTCCAGGATAGCATCTCTTAGAAAACCTTCAAACAGTTTACCCGCGACAGAAGTTAAACTTACCGCCTATAGTTTCCGGGCTCTATTTTTGGACCCTTTTTGAATATTGGCACCATATTTGCTATGCGCCAATCCTGTGGAACACTCCCTGTCAGAATAGAGTCCTTAAATATCAGAAATAAGGGTCTTGCTATGACACTACTTAATTCTTCTAGGATACTGGGGTGTATGCCATCTGGTTCTGGAGATTTGTCTATTTTAATATTTTTAATATTTTAATCTGCTTCATAACACAACCCCTTGGCTCCTCTTCCTGGGCGATCAGGCCTCAACATGGGCTCTTTGCAGTAACTGGGTTGGCAGCCCATGTGGAAACTAGAGCAAGACCTGGCTCTGCCTAGGTTTTTGGGAAGGATGTTCACCTTCACCTGACCCTTGCAGGGCCTTCTGGCTTGGAGGGATGGGAATAGGAATGATACCAAACAACTGAAAAAAAGTTTTCAATTGAAATATCTAGAATTTTGTATATTTGTTTTCAGTTTTTTGTTTTCCATTTCATGTTTTTCAGCTTTTCCTTTCCAGGCGCAAAACAATCCTAACCTCTATATACATTGTCCCGTCAATTCCCCTGTGACATAATTACCTCTAACACTATCATGTATTCTCTGGTTTCAGACTTTTGCATCATATGTGTCATAAAAGGCTTTTTAAGTCCAGCTATATTGTTTACAGCATAGAAGGTAACACATTATTGCAGCACAATGCAGTTGTTGTAGCTTAACTAGTCTTGGAGCAGCTTCAATTTATTGGAGGCTTGAGAAATAGAGCCGGTTACAGATGTTAGGTGAAATACAATATTTCACAGGTCTCATTGCTCATTGAGAAGACACCTGTGGCTGTGGATAAGAATATACACATAACTGCTATTTCATTCAATCACTATAGGAAAATGCAATTTGTTCTCAGCAAATCTAACATCTCTGTATTTTTTACATTAAAGATATCTTCTGGTTATTCACCCTCTGAATAATTTGAAAGTTGCTCACAAAAAGCTTTAATGTATATATTGTGTAACTTGGGCTGGTGATATATTTTTCAACAGGGCCCAAGAGTCCACCTAAAGTTTATGATGTTCCAGGCATCAAATTAAAAAAGGCGTATTGTGCTCACCGATATAAGGTCACATCAGCATGTGGATAGAAGCATGGTTGCTAACATTTTTAAACAGTGATCAGTGTGTATGTAAGCCTAGCATACATACTGTAACTTTGTCTTGTTAAGCTATATAGAAGTCTGCATAAAAAAATAAATATAAATTTATATATATATATATATATATATATACAGTACAGACCAAAAGTTTGGACACACCTTTCTTTATTTTCATGACTATAAAAATTGTAGATTCACACTGAAGGCATCAAAACTATGAATTAACACATGTGGAATTATATACATAACAAAAAAGTGTGAAACAACTGAAAATATGTAATATTCTAGGTTCTTCAAAGTAGCCACCTTTTGCTTTGATTACTGCTTTGCACACTCTTGGCATTCTCTTGATGAGCTTTAAGAGGTAGTCACCTGAAATGGTCTTCCAACAGTCTTGAAGGAGTTCCCAGAGATGCTTAGCACTTGTTGGCCCTTTTGCCTTCACTCTGCGGTCCAGCTCACCCCAAACTATCTCGATTGGGTCCAGGTCCGGTGACTGTGGGGGTCAGGTCATCTGGCGCAGCACCCCATCACTCTCCTTCATGGTCAAATAGCCCTTACACAGCCTAGAGGTGTGTTTGGGGTCATTGTCCTGTTGAAAAATAAATGATGGTCCAACTAAACGCAAACCGGATGGAATAGCATACTGCTGCAAGATGCTGTCGTAGCCATGCTGGTTCAGTATGCCTTCAATTTTGAATAAATCCCCAACAGTGTCACCAGCAAAGCACCCCCACACCATCACACCTCCTCCTCCATGCTTCACGGTGGGAACCAGGCACGTAGAGTCCATCCGTTCACCTTTTCTGCGTTGCACAAAGACACGGTGGTTGGAACTAAAGATCTCAAATTTGGACTCATCAGACCAAAGCACAGATTTCCACTGGTCTAATGTCCATTCCTTCTGTTCTTTATCCCAAACAAGTCTCTTCTGCTTGTTGCCTGTCCTTAGCAGTGGTTTCCTGGCAGATATTCTACCATGAAGGCCTGATTTACACAGTCTCCTCTTAACAGTTGTTCTAGAGATGTGTCTACTGCTAGAACTCTGTGTGGCATTGACCTGGTCTCTAATCTGAGCTGCTGTTAACCTGCGATTTCTGAGGCTGGTGACTCGGATGAACTTATCCTCCGCAGTAGAGGTGTCTCTTGGTCCTCCTTTCCTGGGGCGGTCCGCATGTGAGCCAGTTTCTTTGTAGCGCTTGATGGTTTTTGTGACTGCACTTGGGGACACTTTCAAAGTTTTCCCAATTTTTCAGACTGACTGACCTTCATTTCTTAAAGTAATGATGGCCACTCGCTTTTCTTTACTTAGCTGCTTTTTTCTTGGCATAATACAAATTCTAACAGTCTATTCAGTAGGACTATCAGCTGTGTATCCACCTGACTTCTCCACAAGGCAACTGATGGTCCCAACCCCATTTATAAGGCAAGAAATCCCACTTATTAAACCTGACAGGGCACACCTGTGAAGTGAAAACCATTTCAGGTGACTACCTCTTGAAGCTCAACAAGAGAATGCCAAGAGTGTGCAAAGCAGTAATCAAAGCAAAAGGTGGCTACTTTGAAGAACCTAGAATATGACATATTTTCAGTTGTTTCACACTTTTTTGTTATGTATATAATTCCAAATGTGTTAATTCATAGTTTTGATGCCTTCAGTGTGAATCTACAATTTTCAAAGTCATGAAAATAAAGAAAACTCTTTGAATGAGAAGGTGTGTCCAAACTTTTGGTCTGTACTGTATATATTTTTACGTATATATTAGGCTTCATACACACGCCTGTATCCGTTTTGAAGTCCACAAACTGTGGATCTGCAAAATACAGATACCATCTTTGTGTCATCTGCATTTTTTTGTAAACCCATTGACAGGTCCATGGTCCAGGATAAGACATGTTCTATAATTTGCAAAACGGACACATGGATGCGGAAAGCACACAGATGTGGGTTTTGTTTATATGACATTCACTGTACGATAAAAATTACATGACAACCTTATTCCATGGGTCAGTACAATTAGAATCGTGGTAGCATCCGTTACAGCATGGATGTCAAACTCATGGCCCTCCAGATGTTGCAAAACTACAACTCCCATCATTCCCTGATAGCTGTAGTATGCCCAGGCATGATGGGAGTTGTAGTTTTGCAACAGCTGGAGGGCCACGAGTTTGACATCCCTGCGTTACAGGTTTGAGCAGGTCCTTAGGGGGTCCAACACGGCTTGAGAAGTGAGCAAGAAAGGGGGGGGGGGACGCACTGCAAATTTGGCTCTGATTGACATTTTAAACACTAGTGCTCGGGCTGTGGGGGAATGCATGGCCTGTCCAGATGTTTTATAAAAAAAGAATGTGTAAGAGTGCCAATGCTGACTAACAGAGGAGCGACGACAGTGATGGTGGAAAGGATGTGCCTGTTTCCCAAGTACTATCCAAATAGGTGAGCAGCAGTTTTTGGAAGAGAGAATTTCCTCATTCCGTGTACATCCATGCCCCAAAGAGCAACCTCAGAATATGGCTTCTGCCCTCGCCCGCCCTGGGGTGGTGGCTGGGAAATTTGTTTGTAAGTCTGAGTGGAATGTTGGTGTGGGCGTTACTGCTTCGCATGATGGAAAGGGTGGCAACAGCTTTCGGGGTTCCGTTAGTCCCTACAACAAGACAGAGGGTCCTTCCATGACGGTTACATTTTTTAGGTACTGTCATGGATACGGAGCCGATGGAGTGTAGATTACTGTAGGGCAAGCTGGCTGATCTTAAGGATGTGATTTCTAGGGTGCTGCAATGTAGAAAACTCCAGTTGCATGACTTGCAATCGTTGTTGGAGTGATTGGTCGTCTTTCCATGGCCACTGCGGGAGTGCAGCGGCCGCATCATTTTGTTCAATTGACAACTGAGCTGCGGGAGGATTCGGCAGTATGGCAAACATTTCTTGGATACCTAAAATAGTAGGTTGGTGTTGATGACTCCGCCTCTGAAGCACATTATTTTGGGGCTTATCTACAGGGTGAGTGGTTTGAGGGTGCATGGCCAATAGTGTCCAATTTGGCTCTTCTGGAATTGTTTCCGACCATGCTTTTTCATTGTGATAACCTTGGCATCGTACAGGCCAATTACCCAAAGGTGGTGCGTTTATTAAGGCATTTGTTGTTGCAGGGTCTGTTATTGAATGTTTAATTTGTTGCCAGGCATATTCCAGAGGTTTGTAATGATATTGTTGACTCCATTTCTCTGTTTCAGTGGGACAGATGTCGTCATCTGGAGCCTGGAGCGGAGGTTTGAGGGGTCATATTTCCGGAGTGGCTCTGGAGGTTGAATTGGTGATGGCTTGTTTTGTGTGGTTTTCGGTATCCGAAGCTACATGGTCAGCACATGCGAAGGTATGGAGGAAATGGGAGCTTTTGGTTCAAGGTTGAAGGTGGTGGGGTGTTGCCAAGAGGATTTTAGTTCACACTCCTCCCGAATAGGTGTCCCATGGATGGGGCCAAATGGGGTTTACCGGTAAGGTTATTAGGCGGATAGGTAGGTGGGAGTTACAGCATTTTCAGATTTATGTCCATCCACATTTGTTGTGATTTTATGTGCTTGCTGTTGGTGGCTTGCTTTGTGAGTGCCATTTGTTTTTGCTTCTAGGTCTGGTCCATTCTATGTCTATTGGAGTGGCTAGAGAGCGGATGTTCACCCGGCAGGTTATTAGCTTGGCTTTCAGAAAGCTGAGGTGAAGGACAGAATGTTGGGGGTTAAGGGTTTGAGATGGTCTGGATTGTTGCCTCTTGTTCAGTATTATGTCGATTTGGACCGGACACCTGACATTTTGGTATTGCACATTGGTGGGAACGATTTGGGTGGTTTCACTTCTAGGACTCTTATGCGGGACATTAAGCTAGACTTGTTGAGGTTGTGGTCTCCTTTTTTCTTGCATTTTGATAGTATAGTCAGACATAGTAGCTAAGCATGTGTGGAGACATGCGAGATCAGTAAGTGGTTGATATAGGGCATGGTCCAAGGTAAATAAGGTGGTTGGGAAGTTTGTTGTGCAACATTGTGGTGCATCATAAGGAATTGGAGGAGACCATTCCAGTGTTTTTGCAATATGATAGTGTTCACTTGAATGACTTTGGGATGGACTGGTTGTTGGGGATCAAGGAAGGGTTAGAGCAGGCCTGGAGTGTTTGGAAGGATGAGCACGTGTAAGGTTTTCACATGTGCTCATATGGCTAGAGTGGGGGGGGGGGTCTCGGGAGGCATATAAAATGGAGAAAAAGGAGTGAGAATGGAGGGAGAGTACTATTGTGTGTTTCTCAGCAATATATGCATTATCTAAGGGGTACTCTTTCTCATTATGGGGAGCCCCTAGAATACGTTAGCGCAATATTGTAGGCCAGGCAATTGTAAGCCTATCTGATTCCAGCAGATGTTAGACATGATCATTTGCAAATATTTTCCCCAGAAATCAAGAGGAGCTTTGTTGAGCCTATAATAGTCATCATGTATATCATCTGGTCTCCATAATAGAACTAGTACTCACCCAGAGGTTCCTCCCAAGGTCTAGTAAATATGTTCCTATCAGCTTTGCTCTGACAAAGAGCTTTTGTCCTGGAAGAGATAGTTGCATATATGAGACTGGCCTAGATATTTTCCTAGTTTTTCTACATAAGCATGTTTTAAAGCCTGGAAAGCACCCCCGACTGATTAGCTGTGTGACTATATGAGTGCTGTGTTCTCCTCACTGTGAAGTGACCTAGATGAGCTGCAGGCTGGCAACCTAGTAGGAGGAACAAGTGACTGGAGTCTGCCTGTGTACCCTTTGTCCCAAGCTCTGAATCTAAAAAGTTTGCCTGACCACCGGTGGTATGTTTACTTTCCCTCAGCCATCACTCCTGTCCCCTCTGCTCCCCCTGTAACTGTCCTTTGTCCATACTCAGTAAAAAGTAAATAATTTCCTTATCATGGGTTAAGAGTTCTCCAGACAGTTTCTTCCACGACCTGACATCAGACGTGGAAAAACACTAGTGCATGCTGTCACCAGCCAGGACAGTTGCCAACACCAAACAAGTGTTAAGTCAATACACTACGTGCAGAATTATTAGGCAAATGAGTATTTTGACCACATCATCCTCTTTATGCATGTTGTCTTACTCCAAGCTGTATAGGCTCGACAGCCTACTACCAATTAAGCATATTAGGTGATGTGCATCTCTGTAATGAGAAGGGGTGTGGTCTAATGACATCAACACCCTATATCAGGTGTGCATAATTATTAGGCAACTTCCTTTTCTTTGGCAAAATGGGTCAAAAGAAGGACTTGACAGGCTCAGAAAAGTCAAAAATAGTGAGATATCTTGCAGAGGGATGCAGCACTCTTAAAATTGCAAAGCTTCTGAAGCGTGATCATCGAACAATCAAGCGTTTCATTCAAAATAGTCAACAGGGTCGCAAGAAGCGTGTGGAAAAAACAAGGCGCAAAATAACTGCCCATGAACTGAGAAAAGTCAAGCGTGCAGCTGCCAAGATGCCACTTGCCACCAGTTTGGCCATATTTCAGAGCTGCAACATCACTGGAGTGCCCAAAAGCACAAGGTGTGCAATACTCAGAGACATGGCCAAGGTAAGAAAGGCTGAAAGACGACCACCACTGAACAAGACACACAAGCTGAAACGTCAAGACTGGGCCAAGAAATATCTCAAGACTGATTTTTCTAAGGTTTTATGGACTGATGAAATGAGAGTGAGTCTTGATGGGCCAGATGGCTGGATTGGTAAAGGGCAGAGAGCTCCAGTCCGACTCAGACGCCAGCAAGGTGGAGGTGGAGTACTGGTTTGGGCTGGTATCATCAAAGATGAGCTTGTGGGGCCTTTTTGGGTTGAGGATGGAGTCAAGCTCAACTCCCAGTCCTACTGCCAGTTTCTGGAAGACACCTTCTTCAAGCAGTGGTACAGGAAGAAGTCTGCAAGGTAAGAAAAACATGATTTTCATGCAGGACAATGCTCCATTACACGTGTCCAAGTACTCCACAACGTGGCTGGCAAGAAAGGGTATAAAAGAAGAAAATCTAATGACATGGCCTCCTTGTTCACCTGATCTGAACCCCATTGAGAACCTGTGGTCCATCATCAAATGTGAGATTTACAAGGAACGAAAACAGTACACCTCTCTGAACAGTGTCTGGGAGGCTGTGGTTGCTGCTGCACGCAATGTTGATGGTGAACAGATCAAAACACTGACAGAATCCATGGATGGCAGGCTTTTGAGTGTCCTTGCAAAGAAAGGTGGCTATATTGGTCACTGATTTGTTTTTGTTTTGTTTTTGAATGTCAGAAATGTATATTTGTGAATGTTGAGATGTTATATTGGTTTCATAAATAATTGAAATGGGTATATATTTGTTTTTTGTTAAGTTGCCTAATAATTATGTACAGTAATAGTCACCTGCACACACAGATATCCCCCTAAAATAGCTAAAACTAAAAACAAACTAAAAACTACTTCCAAAAATATTCAGCTTTGATATTAATGAGTTTTTTGGGTTCATTGAGAACATGGTTGTTGTTCAATAATAAAATTAATCCTCAAAAATACAACTTGCCTAATAATTCTGCACTCCCTGTATACTTGCTGGATGTCACATGGTTGCCTTGGCATTTGTCAATTGTCCTGCCTAGCAGTGGCAATTGGCCTTCACTAGTGTCTCTCCATGTTTGATACAAGGTTAAATGGTTTTCTGAGTGTTTAATATTGATGCCCTATCCTCAGGGTAGATCATCAATACCTGATTGTTGGGGATCAGATATGAAGCAGGCAGCTGTATGAATCCCTCCGGCTCTGGTGAGCGACACTTCCTCCTCACAGCTTACCAAGCACAGAGCCGTCCATCTGGATGGATCTGGATAGATTGGAGGCTTGGGCAGTGAAGTGGCAGATTAGGTGTAAATCTGACAAATGTAAGGTTATGCACATGGGAAGGAGTAATGCAAGTCACCAGTACGTACTAAATGTTAATACACTGGGTAACACTGACATGGAAAAGGAATTTTAGTGAACAGCAGACTAAGGCTACTTTCACACTTGCGTTCGGAGCGGATCCGTCTGGTGTCTGCACAGACGGATCCACTCATAATGCAGACGATGGGATCCGTTCAGAACGGATCCGTCTGCATTATATTTTAGGAAAAATTCTAAGTGTGAAAGTTGCTCAGACGGATCCGTCCAGACTTTACATTGAAAGTCAATAGGGGACGGATCCGTTTGAAATTGAGCCATATTGTGTCAACTTCAAACGGATCCGTCCCCATTGACTTACATTGTAAGTCTGGACGGATCCGTTTGCCTCCGCACGGCCAGGCGGACACCCGAACGCTGTGTTCGCCTGCTGAGCGGAGCGGAGGACAAACGGTGCCAGACTGATGCATTCTGAGCGGATCAGATTTCACTCAGAATGCATTAGGGCAGTACGGATCTGTTCGGGGCCGCTTGTGAGAGCCTTCAAACGGAACTCACAAGCGGAGTCCTGAACGCTAGTGTGAAAGTAGCCTAAGCTGTGGAAACCAGTGTCAGGCAGCTGCTGCCAAGACCAATAAGATAATGGGTTGCATTAAAAGGGGCATAGATGCCCGCGATGAGAACATAATGCTACTTTACAAATCACTAGTCAGATGTCTAAGGGGAGATCTAATCACTACAGAGATCACTCCCATCATCTATTTATCCCCAGGACTGTGACTGTGACGAGGGGACATCCTCTGCGTCTGGAGGAAAGAAGGTTTGTACACAAACATAGAAGAGGATTCTTTACGGTAAGAGCAGTGAGACTATGGAACTCTCTGCCTGAGGAGGTGGTGATGGTGAGTACAATAAAGGAATTCAAGAGGGGCCTGGATGTATTTCTGGAGTGTAATAATATTACAGGATATAGTTAGTAGGGATGGGTCGATGATCCAGGGAGCTATTCTGATTGCCTGATTTTTCTGATTGAACCCAATTGATTATTCTGATTACCTGATTCCTCTTGATCAAGTTGCAGGATAACAGGGTGAACTGGATGGACAGATGTCTTTTTTCAGCCTTACAAACTACGTTACTACGTTACTATGATGCATGTAAGGGTGACATGACTGACACCATGTATAGTCCTATTCAGCTCTCCTATGGATGCATTTTACAGGACTAAAACTGGCCATACCATTTTTTTCTTTAGATAGAAGTTACTGTGTGGATCTGCAGACAGAAGATCAAGAAATCCAGTTTCTGAAAAATATGTCACTTTATTACAATGTAAAAATCTCCACATAAAGGAAAAAACTTACAGGTTCTACGTGTTTCCGACCTAAAAAATACTTAATGGTCCTTACTGTGTGGATCTGCGAGCAACATTTTAAACAGATGCATAATAGAAATTGTATGAGATCCAATTCTCTACACAAATAAATGTAGTAAAAAAAAAAGGGGAATAACTTTTTAACCCCTTCAGCCACAGTAACATACCGGTATGTCACAGTGGCTGATAAAATGTATGGAGCAGGCTGTTGCGTTGAGCCCACTCCATATGCGGCGGGTGCCAGCGGTGTAATACAGCAGGCACCCGGCCACAATCACTGGGATTGGTGATAATGCCGAAACCAGTCATTTAACCCCTCAGATGCCGGGTTCAATAGCGATCACAGCATCTGTGAGGATAGTCAGAGAATGTGACTACCTCTGACTTCTGATTGGTTACCATGACAGCCTGAGGCCTGCTGAAGCTTCACAGCCTGTCATGGTAATCTGCCTGCTAAGGCTACTTTCACACTGGCGTTTCTGGGTCCGCTTGTGAGATCCGTTTCACAAGCGGCCCAAAACGGATCAGTTCTAAATGAAGAAGTTTTAAAAAATAATGCAAACGGATCCGTTCTGAATGAATACAAGCATTTGCATTATCGTTGCGGATCCGTCTGTGCAGATACAAGACGGATCTGCACCGAACGCAGGTGTGAAAGTAGCCTAAGTTGTGCATGCGACACAGCTCAGCAGGTAGAACGGCAGAATACCATTCACCATAATAGATTTATATTATGGTAAATGGAACAAGGGATAAAAAGATCCCAGATTGTAGTGCCCTAAGAGGGAAAAAAAAGCTACTGCTTTAAAGGTAAAAAAAGTAAAAAACTAAAACATAAAAATACTAAAAGTTTAAATCACGCCCCTTTCTCAATTTATTATATAAACAAACAGCTATTGCTGCGTCTGAAAATGTCTCAACTGCTAAAATATAAAAATATTTTTCCTGCACAGTATATGCTGTAATGGAAAAAAATAAAGACACCTGGTCACCTTATCCCTCAAAGAAATTCAAAAACAGCAATTAAAAAGTTGTATGTACCCTAAATATGGTACCTTATTGTTCGTCCCACAAAAAAACAAGCCTTCATACAGCCCTGTGGACGGAAATATAAAAAAAAAGTTATGGCTGTCAGAAAATGGCGATTGAAAGAAAGTTTTTATTTTTTTCAAAAGTTTTTACTTGTTTAAATGTAGTAAAACAAAAAAAAACTATACAAATTTGTTTTAACTGTAATAGTATTGAGCCACTGAATAAGGACGTGTTGTCATTTTTAGTGCAGAGTGAACGTAATATCAAAACCCAAAAAACCTTGTCGAAATTGTGTTTTTTTTATTTAACTCTGCCAATAATTTTTCCCCGTTTTCCAATACAAGACATGACAAATTAAACAGTGGCATTAAATAAATGCTACTTATCCCGCAAAAATAAGCTCTCATATGGCTATGTGAAAAGAATTTATAAAAAGTTATGGCTATTGGGAGTAAAAAGCTAAAATGTAAAAAGGAAAACAGGCTTGGTACTTAAGGGGTTAAATACCTGTAAAGTATGTTAAAGAACTTCAGTACAAGGTTTGTCCACAAATCAAAATAGGATATCACGTTGCAGACACACTAGATTAAAGGGGTTTAATGGTACTTTTATATTGATGGCTTATCCTAAGGATCAAGGGTGCACCACCAATGAGGCCAGGTGAGGCGATCGCCTCAGGCAGCACCAGGTAGTGGCAAGATGGGGGCAGCGGAAGGGCCATGGACAAGGAGCGCTTTCATTAACCCCTTTTAGGTTAAGAAATTGGCATGGGGGGGGTGCGCCGTTTCAGTTTTCGCCTCAGGTAGCAGAAGGGCTAGGTGCACCCTTGCTAAGGATAGGCCATCAATATCTGTTAAAGTGAATAGGAGTGGTCCTGGAGTAACCATCTCCATTCACTACACCATAGATGGAGCTGTGTACAGCTCCGGCACTGATAGGCAGCACTGGAGCTACTGCAGAACAGCTGATTGGTAGGGGTGTGGGGTGTTGGACCCTCATTGATCAGATACTAACGGCCTATGCTGAGCATAGACCATCAATACAAAAATATAAGAAAAAAAACTTTACCACGTTGCAGTCTTTAGCAGGAAGTTCAAAGATATGGTTTACTCGAGCAGTAGTAAGTTCTCTATCAGTCCTTATCAAAGCACCCCCCTATATGCAGCCATTTACAACTCTTGTTGTAAAAATTATTAGTACTGAGAGGACCTCAGTAATTGTTAGTAGAGGGACCCTATTAAAAGACCCTGGTCTTTTAATAGGGTCCCTCTACTAACAATTACTGAGGTCCTCTCAGTACTAATAATTTTTACAACAAGAATGAGGAAGGAGAATTAGTGCACCAGAGGTTCATACACCCAAACTCCATTTGTGGCAAAAACCTGGAGTTTTAAATGCTGTCCCCTCTGCCCCACTAGTAATGAACAGGTGAAGGAGAGTGCAATGTCACCACTTAGATGACCTCTGACCCGCAACCCTAACCTGAATTGAGAGCACCCAGATTGCCTGGAAAATCATATGTGACACAATGAGCCGATTTAAAAATGCACTGTTGGATTTTGTTATGTTTTGTAAAATTAATGAAGGGTCTAAAAATGATCACTTCTTGGAGAGTAGCAACAGGTTTGGCATTACTAAAGAATATATATATTTACATATATCTATATACAGTGTATACGTATAGTAAATATACATAAACATTGTTAGAGTCGCAGTCGCATACAAATATGTCAGGTGCACTAGTCTGTGATTAGAGATTAGAGAAGTTCTTAAAAATTAGATTTGGCTGCTTCACCAAATTTTACAAAAAAGTGTTTGTAAGTAGCGGGTGCAATCACAGGGAATGGCAATTGCGCTGCCGCCTGTCATTGACCCCCTCAGATGTCCAATTCATAGCTGATCGTGGCATCTGGGATGAATATTAAGGCCTTTCAGGGGTTGATTAGTTAAAAAATGTTTTATTGTACTTACCTTATCCATTTGAGCGTGAACAGGCCGCCGCTGCCATCTTGCTTCAAGATTCAGCTCGAAATCTCGCACGGTGCCTGGTGACACTGTCACACTGGCCAGTGTGGTACGTCATACGTCACCGTGCACAAGATTTCAAGTGGGATCTTCAAGCAAGATGGCCGCGGTGGCCTCTTCGCGATCAAATTGATGAGGTAAGTATTATTTTTTTTATTTTTACCGCCATTTCAGGGAAAATTGATTAATTACCACGAAGCAGGAGGAAATGTGGCTTTTCAGAAAATCTAATTTTCCCTGAAATTCAGATACTTTAATTCGCTCAAAACTACTTATGATCGACAGAATTTTTAAGGAACTTTGCATAGTTATATATATTTTTTTAAACTAGTGAACTGGACAGAGCCCAGTACAATGCATGGCAATCATGATGCAGAAAATGGTGTCAAGCAGTATACTGTCAGCTCAGGATTAATATTGTAAAAGGTTTGTATCTGTGATTGTGAATTATGTGATGTACATGGATCTAATACACAACAATAAATAAAAAATTGAGTAGTATAGCTTTCAATGCTGCAACACTCGTTGAAAACGGCTATAAGTCAGACTGAGTTACACAGTGACACATTACAGTCTGACTCCTGTGCTATCCCTAGCTAGGACTTATCTCTCTCTCTCTCTGTCAATTAATTAAATCTAATTAACTAATTCTTGTCTCACTAAACTCTCAATGAAACAAAATTAGTTGTATTCTATGTATAAAGATACGATTTTTTTTCTCTTTCAGATGTCCGATCTCAGCTGTGTGTAACCTCACAAGCATTTCCTGGTTGGGATCCTATACAGTGCCTATGACACGTGTCAGTATAATCCCTCCTGATTGGCTGAGGCTGACTGCAAGGCTTTACGAACAAGCTACCAGCCAGGGCGATCCTCCTCCTTCAGCTGCCCTATCTTCTGATCTGACAAATGCCATTTTGATCTATTCATCTAAAATAAATCATAAAAGTTTTAAATTCTTTAGAATATAAATTTTTAGGGAAATTTATATCAACTTCAGTTTATTTGGAATTGATTCACTCATCTCTAAATTTTGTAATCCAAGTCAACATTTACATAAATGCCAGGACATGGTTGCTTATGTACTGAAGTGTATTTTCCAGTGGATTCTCCTAGAAAAGTTAACTACATTTTCCCCAAAGCTATGTGGGGAGAAGAATACGTGACACAACGCAGAGGAGGAAATCTATATCCAATGACCTCTGAAGAATTAATGAATGGCCGTGAACAGAAATTATTAATAATACATGATGGATAGTTCAATACCATGTATGGAAGGAAATTCAATTTTTATCTAAGTTGTATGAAGACAGGCAGGCAGGGATTTTTTTTTTTCCAAGGAGACTTGATTTAAGATTCACACCATGAGGTGTGAGATGCCTTATGGATTCTTTAAAAGCCACAACAGAAATAGAAACTACAAAAAAAAAGTCAATATCTATTCCTCTTGTACAAGCAGAAGTATATATACCCAAGAAGCCGCACTGAGAAAGCAAGACTTATGATACAATTATACTATTATGTTGCTGGGAAACAAATAATGTCATTATGGGAATTGAGAATGTTCTGACAAGTTGAAGGCGCAGTGCGAACACCTATACTAAATAATAAAAAGCCAAGAAGAAGAGGCTAAGACTATCTGTTGGTCTGGGTAACAGAGGGAGTCATTATCTGCCCCTGGGCACTGACGTGAAATCCTGAAGTCACTTACAGATACACTGGATTGTTTTTAATTGGCTTCTTGCTTGGACACATGATAATACTTGCCCTAAATGTCAGCTTTGTGTTTCCTATGTGCTATGGACTACAAAAGATGGAAGAAAAGTATCCAAGAGTATAAAGAAAATTAGGCAAATATCCTTAATCAGTGGAGACATTGTAAATATCGAAACAACTTGTTTTGTGACTACTGTTGTACAGCAATAGTCACAAAGGTTGTTCAGATGCAGGCAAGTCTTTCTTCAAAGTCACTTAAAGTAATGGAGAGTTTACCAGTAAAATAATGGAGGAGATACCTATGACCTTAACTAAAAAATATCTGGTGAGGTGGATCCCAAAACATGCAACTCTTCTTATTAAGTGCCACGGTAGTTTTATCAGTTGTTGTTTTAGAATTGTAGTAGTCCTTTGTTTCTTCTCCACTGCTTTCCTGATTTTGCTGGGGAATTGGAATATCTTATAGTACAGCAATAGATTAGTATTATGCATTTTTATTCATATAGCACCAATATTTTCCATTACAATGTTATAAAATAGAAAGTTCAAACCCAATGACTGACACTGGAGAAGATAACAAAATCTTCATGGTGACAATTTCTGGTTTGATGGCCATCATCCAACAGGTTGAAGTGCTCATTCTACACAGTGGACCAACCACATATAGATTGAAAGGCGTCATCTATAAAGCTCAATCTAGTGTAAAAGCATAAGGTTAAAGCGACCCTCCATTTTCAAAATAAAATTTGATTACACACTAGAAACACACTGTATAGTTATCATACCTAGTGCCCTCTGCTAGAACCTGGTCCCAAAATGGTTGCCAGAGACTTAGATTTGCCAATAGAACTAAGTCTAAGACACTTTCTCCACCTGGATACAAATTATTTTGAATAAAATATATTTGTTAAGTACCTCATATTCAATTGTACAGTAAATATAGCATAAATAAAAATGCTATATATAAATGTATAGTCTATATACTAAATGCTTACAGAGTGCTGTTACATTGTGTCTGGTGGCATTTTGTGAAGAAAGAGTGACTGGATATCTGCCATTGAGGAACTATAATTCTAGCAAAGAGCACCATGTATGATGATCATACATTTACCAAGGTAAAGGAAATGTTACTTCCAGACCGGAGGGTTGCTTTAGTCGAGGATCAAAATGTGGATTACCAAGGAAATGTTATAGTGAAACGTATGTTAACCAATCTGGATAAAGGACAAAATATTGGGGTACATTTACGAATAGTGTCTTACTTTATGCTGTCTAAGAATATGAATCAGTTTTAATATTAGATGTATTTACTATTCTGGTTCATGGATCTTTATGAATTTAGAGTATCATAAATCCTGCACCGAAAAAAAAAATGTTTTAGTGCAGAAAAAAATGCCAAGTCTAAGTTAATGCCACGAATATTTGGTGCAATTGTACTCCAAAAATGCATCAAAATGTTGGTGCATGGAGGCACTCTTTCCCACAAAGGAATTTCTCCTTGCCGGACGAGGTGTAAAATGCATAGAAAAGTTTGTAAAACAATTGGTAAATATGATACAAAGCAACGACACAAGTTTTTTTAAGTGCAAAATGCTCCAAAAAATCGGTGCATTTTTCATAGTAAATTTTCCCCATTGAGTTATTCAGTTATATAGACTCTGCACACCATATGACATTATATGAACAATACATGTATACAACAGTATTTATCTTCACACTGTATGACACTATCTGCACACTGTGGGGTAGATTTATCATAAAGATTTTCCACTTTTTTTGGCCTGAAAAAGTTGCAAACTGCATGTTTATCATCTTCTACATTAGTTTTCTGATGTAGAAAAACACTAAAATCTGGCTGGCGTAGATTTCAGTTCAGGCGTCTGAACTGCTGGATACTGCGCCTAGTATATCTAATCATAAATCTGCCCCTGTATTTTACTGTGTGCATTCTTTATCTAGGCATTTTACTATTTTTTAACTCACTTACATAGTGCTTACATATTCATATACAGGGTCCAACTAAAACTCTGTCACTCAAGGGTCCACATAAAACTGGAGCTGGGTCTGATCTGATCACAAGTATTTAGGAAGTACAAAAAGCATAAAAATATATATTTTTTAATAATATGTGAACAGTGAGATTTGGAGATTAGTGTGGTTAACCTTGGAAGAGGACTGCAGGATACAGGTGCAACACAGGAGGTTTGAATGGGAAGTTATGACCAGGGAACAAGGGAATGGAGGTATAGGATAGGGCATAGGATGGTCTTTGAAGATGAGACAGCATTTTTTAATAAAACTAAATTAACTTTTACCAGAACATTGAACCTAATATTAATTTCCATTAACAATGCATTTGGAAATTCTTCAACCCTTTCACTTTTTTCACATTTTGTTATATTTCAGCTTTGTGCTAAAATAAAAAAGTCAGGTTTTCCCCCATCACTCAATACCCTATAATGAGAAAGGGAAAACTGAATTTTAAAAATGTTTACAAATGTATTAGAAAGGAAAACTTTTACATATACATAAGTATTCAGACCCTTTACTATGACACTTTAAATTTAGCTCTGAGGGCCTCCCATTTCTCTTGATCATCTTTGGTGTTTTTACATCTTGATTGGAGTCCACGTGTAGTAAATTCAGTTGATTGGACATCATTTGGAAAGATACAGCCCTGTCTATATAAGGTCTCACAGCTGACAATGCATATCAGAGCAAAGACCACACCATGAGGTGGAAAGAACTGCCTTGTACAGCTCAGAGACAGGATTGTGTGGAGGCACAGGCCTGGAGAAGGGTATAAAAATATTTCTCCTGCACTGAAAATTCCCAGCAGTACGGTATCCTCGGTCAATTTTAAATAGAAGAAGTTTGGAACAACCGGTACTCTTCCTAGAGCTTGCCACCACAATAAACTAAAGAATTGGGGGAGAAGGGCCTTGGTAAGAGTGTTGACCAAGAACCCAACAGTCACTGTGGCGGAGCTCCAAAGATCCTGTGGGCAGATGAGAGAAACTTCCAGAAGGTCATCTATCACTGCAACACTCCACCAATTATCTTGTTTCTGGTCTGATGGAACCAAGATTTAACTTTTTCGCCTCAATTCTAAGTGCTATGACGGAAGAAAACCAGGCACTGTTCATCCCCTTCCCAATACCATCTCTACAGTGAAGAATAGTGGTGGCAGCATCATGTTCTGTGGGTGTATTTCAGTGGCAGGGACAAGAAGACTGGTCAGGGTTGAGGGAAAGCTGCATGGCACAAAGTCAATTTATTCTTAATTAGAAGGTGAAATGCTTTGGACCTCAGACTAGGCCGAATGTTCACCTTCCAACAAGACAATGACACAGCCAACACAACAAAGAAGTGACTTAGGGGATGTCCTTCAGTGACTGAGCCAGAGCCATGACTTGAACCCAATTGAACATATTTGTGGAGACCTTAAAATGGCTGTTCACCTACATCCCCATAAGACCTGACAGAGCTTGAGAGGATCTGCAAAGAAGATGGCAGAAAATCACCAAATCCGGGTGTGAAAACCTTGTGGCATCATACCCAAAAAGACTGAAGGCTGTAATCGCTGCCAAAGGTGCTTCAACTTCGAGTCCTGAGTGAAGGGTCTGAATATTTTTAAGTCAATGGAATATTTTAGTTTTTTTTCTTAAAAAAGAAAACATTCTGTTTTTACTTTCTCGTTATGGGGCATTGTGTGCAGAATGATAGGAAAAACTAGATTTTTTTTAGACACAACATAACAGAATACAGAAAGTAAAGTTTGAAGACTTTCTAAATGCATTGTATATGAACACATTGACTCTCATGTGCTCTAATTGCCCTGAAAATGGTATATGACACTGGGATTTTCTAGGACTCATATTTTTGTATTTTGGCATTCTTTCTTTTTTAACCTTTATTTACAAATTCAAAAACAATATGTTAGTTGGATGCACAGGGTGGCTGATACGCCAAAAAGGGTGCTCTTAATCTTGCAGCGTCCCCCCGCTGCTAGAAAAGACAGAAATACAAGGGAATGATTGGGCACACCTAAGATATTTGGTAACTGATATTTATTAGAGTAGTTAAAATAGTTTAAATCACAAAACAGCAGTATGAATTAGCGTAACTGCCACGTAATTGGACTGCATTCAGGTGAGAATTGTGCGTATTTGTGACCGAAATGAAGCTCAAGTTGGTCATTCACAGATGGTATTATTGACTAGCAGCCTCATTGCGACCACAATTCGAAACAGACAAGTGGAATATATAATAAAATCCAATGGTGATAAATCAAGTAGTAATACTTATAAATTTTAAAATGCAATATAGATAATGAAAATATGACAAGTTGGGATCCCTCAGGTGTTGTAACCAACTTGGGGCGGCACGATAATGTTAAAGAGTGATTGCAATATGCAAAGTTAAAAGTTACAATGTTCAAAAGTCAAGGTTGCTCCGTCACTGACCCAGCGGCGTCCCGCTTTCAGTCAGAGATCGATCCAGCAGTAAAGCGACAATCAGTTCAGGAACACTCTTACCAATGTTGGAGGGTTCTCCTAATTAGGAGAAACCTCAGCCGTCTGTCGAAACCCACTCTCGGTTTTTCTATTTGCGGTTAGGTGAATCCAGCAGTTGTTAGTGTGCGTCACTTGTTGGCAGTGCGGTTGCTGCACGTGGTCCCGCTTGTTTGGATCCAAATATACCAATTTTCCGGGCTAGGTTTCAGATCGGCTCCGTTGGATACACTGGTTTAGAGTAGTCCTTAAGTGGATTAGATGCGGTGCACTCGCATAAAGTTGGGGGGTCAGACCAGATGCGTTTCGGGGCTATAGTGTCCCCTTCCTCAGTGGAAGGGGACACTATAGCCCCGAAACGCGTCTGGTCTGACCTCCCAACTTTATGCGAGTGCACCGCATCTAATCCACTTAAGGACTACTCTAAACCAGTGTATCCAACGGAGCCGATCTGAAACCTAGCCCGGAAAATTGGTATATTTGGATCCAAACAAGCGGGACCACGTGCAGCAACCGCACTGCCAACAAGTGACGCACACTAACAACTGCTGGATTCACCTAACCGCAAATAGAAAAACCGAGAGTGGGTTTCGACAGACGGCTGAGGTTTCTCCTAATTAGGAGAACCCTCCAACATTGGTAAGAGTGTTCCTGAACTGATTGTCGCTTTACTGCTGGATCGATCTCTGACTGAAAGCGGGACGCCGCTGGGTCAGTGACGGAGCAACCTTGACTTTTGAACATTGTAACTTTTAACTTTGCATATTGCAATCACTCTTTAACA
Source organism: Bufo gargarizans (assembly GCF_014858855.1). Classification (NCBI taxonomy): domain Eukaryota; kingdom Metazoa; phylum Chordata; class Amphibia; order Anura; family Bufonidae; genus Bufo; species Bufo gargarizans. Next base: position 432,896,192 of record NC_058084.1, on the reverse strand, counting down.
TTATCGTGCCGCCCCAAGTTGGTTACAACACCTGAGGGATCCCAACTTGTCATATTTTCATTATCTATATTGCATTTTTTAATTTATAAGTATTACTACTTGATTTATCACCATTGGATTTTATTATATATTCCACTTGTCTGTTTTGAATTGTGGTCGCAATGAGGCTGCTAGTCAATAATACCATCTGTGAATGACCAACTTGAGCTTCATTTCGGTCACAAATACGCACAATTCTCACCTGAATGCAGTCCAATTACGTGGCAGTTACGCTAATTCATACTGCTGTTTTGTGATTTAAACTATTTTAACTACTCTAATAAATATCAGTTACCAAATATCTTAGGTGTGCCCAATCATTCCCTTGTATTTATTTACAAATTGTTCCTCTTTCTCCATCCCCTCTAACATCCTTTAAGCTTTTTAATGCAATAAAGGCAATAGCAAATAATGTCAGGGTGACACTGACATATATAGCTATTGGTACAAAACCTGGCTTTTTGGGACAGAGCATGCAAAAATTATGCCTTAATATGGGCAGATTCCTGCTCCTATTTATACACACATGTTAATTAATGATGAGCGGCAAAGGCAATATTCAATTTCGCAATATTTCGCAAATCTGTGGCCAAATATTTGCCATAAATTCTCAAATTCGAGAATTTGTGATCTCCAGTCATTGGTTACTTGATTGCGAAAATCGGCAATGTAATATATTCTCGATAAATTCTTGATAAATTCGCGATTAGAATATTCAACAATATTTGCGAATACGAATATATAGCACTATATTCTATATATTTGCGAATTCTCGAAGTGGCGATATTCGCAATTAAAATTTGCGATTCGAATATTCGCGGTCAACACTAATGTTAATGTCATGAGAAACAGTGGCTTGTTCTGCACAAGTGTCCAAACATTATGTGTTAAAAGGAAGCTGTCATCAACTTTATGCTGCCAATACTAACGGGAGTATAAAGTAGAGACAGGTGAGTTTATTTCAGCGATCTGTCATTTAAAAGTTAAAAGTAAGTGGTTGCTGAAAACCAGCATCACAATCCATTGCAGACTGGGCCTGGAAAAGAGTCATGGCCACCTGAGAAGAGTCCTGGTTATTTAAGAATTCCTGCACTCCTCGCCCACCTGCTGATGTCTGACAGTCTTCTACCTAGTTTTCTCCCTTTCTCTATGGGAGAGAACTGACAATCATTAGTAGATGGGTGAGTGCGGGAGATTAGGAATAACCAGGACTCTTCTCAGGTAGATTTGACTCTTTTCAAGGCCTGGGCTGCAATGATTATGATGCTGGTTCTCGGCAACCACTTACCTTTAGCTGATGAGTGACACACCGCTGAAATAAGCTTTTCTGTCACTATTTGATGCTGTCCTCAGTGGGATCAGCAGAAAGTTGATGACAGGTTCCCTTTAAAAAGGAACGGAATGCCAGCCTATATTAATACATACACAGGTTAATTTTCAGAGGTAGTAGTTGAACTTCCAGTTGAACAAGTCTGAAAAAATTATTCATTTTATTTGGTTGCAGCAACAGTATAGTGTATTTGTGTAAAGGGTAAGGTGTGTAGCGATAACAGTGGCAGCAATTGATGGCGCCAGCAGTCGCATCACAGCATGGAATAGACAAGGAAGCAAGTACCGTAGATGTGTGTGCGGCTGTGTTGAGGTAGTAGTTGTAGTAGAGGTGGCTTTTTAAGTGAAAGGTGATCGGTGCGCATGTGTTTTTTATTATATTTCTTTTCAAAATGTGATTTACGGTCAGTGTCCGGTTCTCTCTTTTTGATAGTTTCTCTCACTATGTTACCTATTGTTTAAATTGACGGTTTGATTATGTTTTCTTTTCCTGCGCGGATCACGTGGCGGCCGTTCGTCATGCACAGGGCAGGTTTATGCTCGGCGTGTGATGTCATGTTGCTCACGTGGTCCGCTCCCGGAAATGATTCAAACAATGATAAACAAACAAAGAGAGTGAGTGAGATTAATGTAGCTTTACTTGTTATCACATGTGATAATTCTTTCCCCATTGGCCGTGGCTTTCTTTATCATGTCGACCATTTCCCAGTTGTCTTTGTCTCCCATGAGGAAGATGACGCAAAACACATGTTGGGGTGTCCTGTTGAAGTGCTAATTTTGGTCTCTATACTTTTCTGCACTGTACATTATTCTGCCTTTTTTATATTTTTAACACTAGCTTTCTTTATTTTTTACTATACTTGTAATATGACCATATTGTTTGCATCCTCAGTGGTTTTGGATTATGATACTAGAGATGAGCGAATTTCATATTTTGAAATTCTTTTTACACTTCGTTTTGTTGTAAAATCAGAATTACATTGTGGATTCCGTTACCACGGACCATAACGCAATTCTATGACGAAATGCATAGGCAGTCCGTTATTCATTCTATCATAATAGAAGTCTATGGCCTGCAAAACTGATCTGTCCAGTTTCCGTTATGCTGGATTTCTCTCCTGCATAACGGAAATAGGACGGATCCGTTATGCAGGCCATAGACTTCTATTATGACGGAATGAATAACGGAATGCCTCTAAAGGCATTCCGTTATGCATTTCGTCATAGAATTGCGTTATGGTCCGTGGTAACGGAATGCACAATGCAATTCTGATTTTACCACCAAATGAAGCGTGAACAAATGTATTTAATAAAGTCTATTCAATATATTTGATACTGATTTGGTGGAGCAGTGTGTCATTTGCATGCATCTGCAGCTGTTACATAATCTCAAGGCCTGTCTTTTTAGGTGTCTAATGTAATATATATTGCATTATTCTAAAATGATTGTTCTAAACACATCGAAGAAAAAGAGAATTTTTCTAAGGCTATGTTTATATTTCTGCTGCAGCTCTGTATATTCCATTAGATAATATAGAAGGAATAGCACAGCATGCAGCAAAATTCTTCCCATCAAAACCAAGTAAATCACAATGAAACCCCAACAGAACCAATTATAAATCAATGGGATCTGTTGGACGCTGGTAGTACCAATCTATGACAGATCTTCCACTGCATCTAAGTCGTGATACAGATGTCAGCAGAGCCTAACATCCTACCTTTGTTACTGCCATTTTCCATTTTTAGCGGAGGAGCCATATAAGTAAGGGCTCTTTCACACTTGCGTTTTTTTCTTCCGGCATAGAGTTCCGTCGTCGGGGCTCTATGCCGGAAGAATCCTGATCAGTTTTATCCTAATGCATTCTGAATGGAGAGAAATCCGTTCAGGATGCATCAGGATGTCTTCAGTTCAGGACCAGAACGTTTTTTGGCCGGAGAAAATACCACAGCATGCTGCGCTTTTTGCTCCGGCCAAAAATCCTGAAGACTTGCCGCAAGGCCGGATCCGGAATGAATGCCCATTGAAAGGCATTGATCCGGATCCGGCCTTAAGCTAAACGTCGTTTCGGCGTTTAGCTTTTTCTCAATGGTTACCATGGCTGCCGGGACGCTAAAGTCCTGGCAGCCATGGTAAAGTGTAGTGGGGAGCGGGGGAGCAGTATACTTACCATCCGTGTGGCTCCCGGGGCGCTCCAGAGTGACGTCAGGGCGCCCCAAGCGCATGGATCACGTGATCGCATGGCACGTCATCCATGCGCATGGGGCGCTCTGACGTCATTCAGGAGCGCCCCGGGAGCCACACGGACTGTAAGTATGCCGCTCCCCCGCTCCTACTATGGCAACCAGGACTTTAATAGCGTCCTGGCTGCCATAGTAACACTGAAAGCATTTTCAAGACGGATCCGTCTTCAAATGCTTTCAGTTCACTTGCGTTTTTCCGGATCCGGCGTGTAATTCCGGCAAGTGGAGTACACGCCGGATCCGGACAACGCAAGTGTGAAAGAGGCCTAAGTTTAGTTGAGTTCTGTAGCACAGATCAATGCAGTTATTGTTTTTTACCAATTGTGCTATCAGTAGTTCATATCTGTAAAAATATTGGCGTCCAGTTGTGATTGATCCTGACCTGTGCAACGCCTATAGCTACAGCACTGCTTATACAGCCACATTACATTTTATACGCTGGAGATTTGGATGATAACATAGATTAATACATGCACTGTAACCTGACCAATGATTCATGGTTTATTTCACTACTACAAGGTTACTGAGGCAAACATCGGGCTGACCGCTATGAGTTACAGAACATCAAAGTACTTTAATCATTCCTGTTTAGTTAAGGTTACTTATATGTGGAAACTGTAGTTATGGGCAGGGCTGAGCGCGTCTTGGAAGTGGGTAAGGCATGCCAAACCTAAACTATGGCTGAGTTGTGCCGGGAGCCACGGGCGTGGGTAGGCCTGGAGAGGGGAAAAAAGACAAGTACACTGTGTCGTGCAAACCGGTTTATTGTGTGCTACCGCCCCGCATGACCTATAACGCCAACGATTGAAAAGCCTGGGATATTTCCCTATGTGGATTCGGGATGTATCTATTGAAACAAGAAGATCTCCAGCGTCCCATGGAACGGATGACATGAGCAGGGACTTGGTGTTTTGAAGCTGACGAAGCCGCTCCGATGCGGAATGAGTGACCCGAGATGACGCCTGGGTCGTACCCAAGGCCTGCCGTTAGCGAACGGATATGGGACGTGAATTGGTGTGAAGAGAGGGGTTTATCTTTGAAGGGTAGGAGAGGACTGTTGGGAGGAGCAGACTGTAACAGGGATAATAATTTGTTAAGAATCCGGACCGGGCACCAGTTGTTTTGGGTAGGGAAATATTTAATCTCCGTGGGTAGCCCTGTTTGGCTTGTTTTGGTCAGTGGTAGGCTGAGTACGAAATGGTCATTATGCCACGACAGCTGGTCTTTGCGAAGACAGCCGTGCCCCGGGGAGCTGCCGGTGAATTCTCCTGGACGGAGAAAGCCGTAAAAACTTAAAAACATGGCTGCTTGTAAAACCGTGCTGGTCAAGGGCCCAAAAGGGGAGCCGTCTAGCGCGGAAGACAGATCCCTGAACAGCTTGGTGGACACCGGTTGTCTGCGGGAAGGAGTTTGTTTGGCGGTTTTCTGAATTCCCCTAAGGGCTGCCTTGATGGCCTGGTTTGAAAAAATAGAAGAACGATCCGGATCACTAAGCATGAAGTGGTGTTGGAGGCCTGCTAGATATAATTTGATGGAACTGTGAGAGAGTTTGAGTTGGGATTGACAGAAAGCTATGAACGCCAGCAGGTACGATGTTTCGTCCCGGCCGTCCTGAGGGTAAAGGAGTCTAAACCTGCTGAATGCTTTCAACCCGGTTCTGTAATTCCTGGCCGTGTTTGGGGCTAAGGATTGACTTATGAAATGTTTTGCTGTCGAGATGAGAGACTCTAGTCCATCACTAGAGTGTTGTGTGGCGGAATTGAGGCTCCCGTGGGATCCGCGTCGGGCATCTCCTGGAAAAAAAACTAAAAATTTAATCTAGACAATGCATCTGCTGCTACATTTTTATGACCCTGAATATGTTCCCCTGCAAAACGGAAATTAAAAGAAAGGGACAACCATACTAGTCTGCGTAGCAGTGACATGATTTTTGGGGATTTAGCCCTTTGTTTGTCGAGGATGTCAACTAATGCCTGGCTATCCGTGACAAAAAGGACAGAGGAATTGGCCCACTGTTTTCCCCAGACTTGAGCGGCTGCTACTATGGGATAAAGCTCTATGAGGGGGGATGATTTTAAGGCATCTATGTCGGAGCTTAATTCTGGGGGCCATTTGCCCGCCATCCAATGGTTGCCAGAAATAGCAGCAAACCCGACTGACCCCGCTGCATCTGAAAAAATGATGGGGGAGAGTGAGGTTCGGGGAGGAATAAATAAAGAAATACCGTTCCAGTTTGACAAGAAAGACTTCCACATGTGCAGATCTGCCCTGGCATGACTGTCTAAAGAAATTGTGCTGTCCTGATCCTGAGCTTCAGGAAGAAGCTGCAGCAACCTTGACATGAACGATTTACCCTGCGGCATGACCCTGGTCGCAAAATTGAGCATTCCCAGAAGAGACTGAAGTTCCGTTTTGGTGATGGAGTTTCCTAGTACGGCTCTGTCCATGGCTATGCGGATTTTACTTAACTTCTCTGGAGGAAGCCTGGCTTCCATACGGACCGTGTCCAAGATGATACCTAGGAAGGTGACCTGTGTGGCTGGCCCTTCTGTCTTTTTTTGAGCTAACGGGACCTGTAACTGATTAAAGAACTCCGTCAAAGTGTTTAAACCGGTCGGGTGAGGATGCCGCTTCTCAATTATCAAGAAGTCGTCCAGATAGTGGATGACCATTGGCAAACCGCCGTGGTGAACCAATATCCAGTGGAGGGCCTGTGCTAACTGGTCAAAGAGCCATGGACTGCTTTTGCAACCGAAAGTGAGACGATTTGCAAAATAAAATTTATTGGACCATCTGATGCCATAAAAACCCCAAAGCTGTGGCTGGATGGGCAGCAGCTTGAAGGCGTCAGCTATATCTGCCTTGGTGAGCCAAGAACCCTTGCCTGAGAGCAAGATGAGTTGGACTGCCTGATCGATAGAAGAGTATCTCATTGAGTACTCCTCTGATGGAATCAGTGAATTCAGGCTGGGGGTGGACGAAGCATGTGGAGCAGACAAATCGTAGATCATACGTTTTTTATTCGATGACTGTTTAGACACAATGCCGATAGGACTGATGCGCCAGTGCTGAAAGGGAACATCAGAAAAGGGGCCCAGCAAGAAACCTTTATTGACCTCTGCTTGTATCAATGTCTCGACTGCTTCTGGGTCATGACTGGCTGACAGTAAATTGGAACCCTCCCAGTTGGCTTGAGGAAGAGCGACTAACCCTGTGTGAAACCCTTCGTGGAACCCAGCTATTAAGGATTCAGTGAAGACTCGGTCAGGATGGTTTTGAGGAGACTTGACACCAAGGAACGTGGGTGAGCTCTGAAACACAATGAACAGATGTGCAGGGCCCGACACGCATTGAAGGCACAACTTCCCAAGTTAAAGTTATTGCATAATTGGCTTTTGCCGAGGTATGTTATGGGCCGGCCTAGTTTGTCCACTGAACTGGGATTACCCTGAGCACCGGAGGGACCGGGCCACGCCCCTTGCGGCGTGCCGGGGCTAGAGTTCGGGCACCAATCTGTTAAATGAAATATGGATTGGCAGCTCGAGCAGGTGGGGGCCCTGAGACCTGCAAAGTGCCGGCAAAATAGCTCGGTGTCCATCTCCGCCCAATTGGTGACAAACTGGAATTGGGAAAGTGCTGCTGCTGCTTTAGCGGAGAAGGACCGGTGGTAATCGTAAAATGCCGATCCACCATATTTCTGACCCAGGTCAGTGACCTGGTAAAGATATCTGTCCAGTTCCTCCCTTCTGTCTGGCTGGGCTGAACAGACCACATCTCTATATACGCTGAAAGCTAGCACGAATTCCGGAATGGTCAGCTTCCTGTTGAGACGTGCATCTTTAGCTTTCATGACTATGGACACGTCCCCACAGTTAATCACGCGACTTTCTGGAACATCATGGGATGCAATGAGGATGGAGGCTAGATTTATATCTTTCCCTGCCACAATGTCCTTTTTTAGATTCTCTGGCAGAAAGTGGGACGGGGCAATTTGGGGGGTAGGTATGTGAATACCTGGGAGAGACTGTGGGGTGGCCAGGGATGATGTGGTAGCCTGACTTTGACCGGATGTTGAGGGCTGGACTTCCAGAACGTCGACTCTGGACTGGATGTCCGAAACCGAACTGACCAAACCACTGATGGAGGATTGGAGCTGGGACAGTGAGAGCTGAATCGATGACAGGGAAGTTTGTTCCCCAGAGGGCCCAGCCTCAGACATCAAAATTCTGTAAAGTTCTGCTTTTCTGGCAGATGCAGGATACCGGATCCCTTTTCTATTCAGCTCAGCAATTAACTTTGGAATGGTCCAGCTCCGGAGGGATCTGTTGGTGACCCGACCTGAGACTGCAGAGCCTAAGGAAGAGACGTTATCTTCTATATCGGACACCTGTGACATCTTGGACCCGCCTTAAGCTGAACCGACTTTTGACAAATGACTTGATCTGGATTGCCGCGGACAGAAAAACCAACAATAAGAGCTAGACAAGGTATATGCGGACTGAAATAAGCAAGAACAGAACCTACCAGTGATATAACTCTTGTATCGAATATCTTACCTTGCGGGACTTTAGCCTACTTTCTACTTGGAAATTATAGCAGCTGGAAACACTTCTAGGAATCTGAGGGAAAATTTAAGTAGACTGAATGACGTAGCCGTGAGAAAGGATGGGAACCGTGAGACCCTTTGAACATCCGTAAGGCTCATGAAGCCGAGCCTATGCAGACTAGGACAGGGTGTGGCGAACCCAGTGGCACACTATATTGAACAGCCCAGATGATCTGGGTGACATACAACATTGACACTAGACCTGAACGATCCAGGAGGTACGCATGCGAGACATGTCTTGGACGATCCAGGTGACCCTACATGAACGTGCCTGGATGGTCCAGGAAACACGCGACACTAGACCATGGCCTGGACAATCCAGGTGACCTACGACGTGAAGCGTGGCCTGGACGATCCAGGTGACATACAACATTGGACTAGGCCTGGACAATCCAGGTAACATACAACATGAGACTAGGGCCTGGACGATCCAGGTAACATACAACATTGGACTAGGCCTGGACGATCCAGGTAACATACAACATTGGACTAGGCCTGGACGATCCAGGTAACATACAACATGAGACCAGGGCCTGAACGATCCAGGTGACATACAACATTGGACTGGCCTGGACGATCCAGGTAACATACAACAATGGACTAGGCCTGGACGATCCAGGTAATATACAACATGAGACCAGGGCCTGAACGATCCAGGTGACATACAACATTGGACTGGCCTGGACGATCCAGGTAACATACAACAATGGACTAGGCCTGGACGATCCAGGTAATATACAACATGAGACCAGGGCCTGGACGATCCAGGTAACATACGACATTGGACTAGGCCTGGACGATCCAGGTGACATACAACATGAGACCAGGGCCTGGACGATCCAGGTAACATACAACATTGGACTAGGCCTGGACGATCCAGGTGACATACAACATTAGACTGGCCTGGACGATCCAGGTAACATACAACATGAGACCAGGGCCTGGACGATCCAGGTGACATACAACATGAGACCAGGGCCTGGACGATCCAGGTGACATACAGCATGGAACATGGCCTGGACGATCCAGGTGACATACAACGTTGGCACTAAGCCTGGACGATCCAGGAGACATGCGACATGAAGATGGAACCAGAGTGACATGCGGGGTGTGCTGGGCAACTGCAGGGAGTGGGGGCACGGGGCTGGACCTGCTGGAGACAAACTCTTCTCAGACCTCATTCATCTGAACAGACAAACTGACATGCCTGAGAATATCTGAGTGAGTGACCAGTTTGGAACGGCAACATACCAGAACCTCGCCGCATGTGGATGTGACCCATCTTCTGTGTGCCTGGCCGTGTCACCATGTGGGCCACAGACAAGACCCTGATGGAACGCCATGAGTCCAGTGCTACCCACTGCAGTCATACAGCGGTACCTCATGCTGGGGAAGGAGGACTCCGGTGCGGCTCCGGCGGGTGAGTGTGTGGGAACGGTCTGTGCTCTGCCTGGGGAGGCTGAATGGGGCAGGCGGAAGTAGGTGCGTTCCACCTTGGACCGCAAGACGCCTCGAGGGGAGCGCTGATGCCGGCTGTGTGCGTACAGGAGGCGGGGGCGGAAGTAGGTGCGTTCCACCCTGGACCGCAAGACGACTTGGGGGATACGCTGCTGCCGGCTGTGCGCGTACAGGAGGTGGGCGGAAGTACATGCGTTCCGCCTTGGACCGCAAGGTGATTTTTAGGGAAGCACTGCTGGTGGACGTACGGGAGTATCACGCTCCATAAACTTACTTTGAGGAGAAAGACTTCTCACCGGAATGTAGCACCGTGCAGCAAATCACTCTGGACAAGAGAGAGAAACGAGAAGCTTGCTAGACGGCTAGATGTGGCTCCTCCTACGAACGTAAGTGAGACACACCACCTGAGGGGAGACCTTAGCAGGCATATATAGGGAGCTACGCCCTGCCCACAAATACAGGCTGAAATCAGCCTTAATACTAATTGTTCTCTCAATAGCTGGACCTTTAGTTAGGTGCGTTGCTAGGGTCTCAAAGGATCCGGGGCCAAAGCCCCAATATGGCCAAGTTCTCTAAGTCTCCCTCCCTCACTCCACACACCGCATTTTGCTGTTATCCTGCTGCTCACTGCGCTCCCCAATACCCCTAAATACCATCCTGAAGAAAAAGGAGCCCCCATAGTAATAGTGCTCCTCATAGTCCCACCAATAGTAATTCCCTTCTAGAATGCACTCATTAGTAATACTGCCCATACAGTGCCCCCAATAGTGATAATGCTCCCCAAGAATGCCCCATTAGGAATACTGCCTCCTACAGTGTCCCCAACTATGATAACAGTCCCCAAGAGTTCCCCCATTAGTAGAAGAGCCCTCCAGTATTAATAATACCCTCACAGAGCTCCTAGTAGTAATAAGGCCCCCCATACTGCTCTTAATAGAAATAAGACAGATCTATAAGTCCCTCCTATTGAGCCCAAAAGTAATAAGAATGCCTATAATGTCCCCAGCATTAATAATACCCCTACAGTGCCCCCAGTATTTATACTGCCCCCTACTGTTATAATGCTCACCATGAAGTGCCCCCAGTATTTATAATGCCCCCTGCAGAGCCCCCTGTAGTTATATTCCTCCCTCCACCATAGAGTCCCATGTAAATAATATCACACTATCTCCTGCCCCCTCCAATATAAAGTCTTATGCAAATAACATCACCTCCTTCCCAGCCGCCTCCAACATGCAATCCCATGTAAACATCACCCCCTCAACATTCAGTCCCATGTAAATAACATCACTGACTCCCCCAGCCCCCTCCGACATACAGTCTGTTATAAATAACATCACTACCTCCCAGAGCCACCTCAACATACAGTCCCATGTAAATAACATAATTCCCTCCCACAGCCGCCTTCAACATACAGTCCCATGTAAGTAACATCACTTCCTCCCACAGCCGCTATCAACATACAGTCCCATGTAAATAACATCACTCTCTCCCCCAGCCCCCTACAACATACAGTCCCATGTAAATAACATGACCCCCTCCCCAGCCACCTCCAACACACAGTTCCATGTAAATAACATCTCTCCCTTCAGCCCTACCATACAGTCCCAGTTAAATAATCACAACTCCCAGCATTGCTCTGCCTCTCCCCTTACTTACCTCTCCTCAAGTAGCAGACATCACCACAGCATCTTCCCCCAGGACTTCTTCTCTGCACTGTCATCCTCTCCTGCACTGGTCACATCATGGTGACATCATCGCAGGTCCTTCTCAACCACTGCCTGCTTTACTGGTCACATGACCTGTGATGTCATCACAGGTCCTTCAGCTTTTCCAGTGCATTAGATTCAATTGTATTGCTGTCCTGAGGACAGCAATACAGTTGTATCTAGCAGGCAGGCAGGACATTCGGGGCCTGGGACAAAACTTTAGGGGCCCAGGCCCCAAATGGTTTAACCTAGCAACCCCACTGCCTCTAGCTATATGAAAAGTGACTGTACAAGACTTGTAAAGAAAGCATCACTGTTACCAAAGGAGATCCATACTCAAATATTTCCTACCCTTAAATGAACAGTGAAGTGTAGCAGTAATGAGAATTTAAACCAATGCCCTGAATCATATTGCTACGTGACTACTATGTGACCTTCTTACTTCTATGCTAGGCTTGGGATTAGACAATTTCACTTGCAATACATAATGGATCACCACGTCCCATTTATCTAGTCAGGGGTTTTCCCAGTTGCACCTCTAGCTGTCAGTCTAGTTTGCGATTGCTCTCCCAACCACCAGAACATGCTGACACCGCGGCCTAGTGGTAAAGTATTTTGCCAGAGTGATAACGCAAGGTCTGTATGTTCAAGCATTCTGTCCCTCTCAGTTTGATAACTGGCAGGTTCACAAACAGGAGGCATCGCACAATCATTCCACATGACTTCATACAATTTTTGAGGTTTTATATGACTAAAAAACTCTGCTTTCAATCTGGCTTTTATGCCCCTCCCACATGCCATATATCGGAGCTAGGTGACTGAAAAATTGATCATCTGCTGATCTTTGCAAGACCTGAAACGTCCTCAATTTGCATAACCTTACAGCCTGTCCATCTTGGTGTTTCAATTTCAACGTTGAGTAAAGTATATATGAAAACCCCAGAATACCCCAAAAAGGGATTTTCTGGTATCAATTACATGTTATCTAATGCCCACAGCCTGCCTCCTTAAACAGAAGAGTCATATTTACCTGCTGCCCGCCCCTCAGGTTCTCCACGTTGTCTTCTTCTTCCAGTCCCCTCACTGTTTACTGGAATGGTCACATGCTCCACAGCAGCCAATAACTGGCTTCAGCAGTGATATGTTGCTTGTTGCCACATCACAGTTAAAGCCAGGTATTGGCTGCAGCAGAGCATGTGACTTTGCCCACGCACCCCAGATGTAAAAAGTACAAGGGTTTGGAAGAAGTGGATGCAGCATAGAGGACCAGAGCAGCATGGAGCAGGTAAGTATGAATCTTCTGTTTCAGGAAGCAGGCTGCGGGCATTAGATAAAATGTACTTATTAACCAGTACCGGACCAGCCGCACGCAGGATTGCGTCTTTGCGGCGGCCCTGTTATTCCTCCTGGACGCACCAGGGCGTCATCTCGCGAGATGCGAGATTTCCTGTGAACGCGTGCACACAGGGCGCGCGTGTTCACAGAAACTGCAGGTAAACTAGCTGATCTACAGCCTGCCAGCGGCGATCAGATCGCTGGCAGGCTGTAGATGCGATTTTTTTTAACCCCTAAAAGGTATATTAGACGCTGTTTTGATAACAGCGTCTAATATACCTGCTGCCTGGTCCTCTGGTGGTCCCTTTTGCTTGGATCGACCACCAGAGGACACAGGCAGCTCTGTAAAGTAGCACCAAACACCTCTACACTACACCCCCCCCTGTCACTTATTAACCCCTTATTAACCCCCTGATCACCCCATATAGACTCCCTGATCACCCCCCTGTCATTGATCACTCCCCTGAAAGGCTCCATTCAGATGTCCGTATGTGTTTTGCGGATCCGCGTTGTTCGTGTTTTGCGGATCCACGGATCCGCGGATCCGCAAAACACATACGGACGTCTGAATGGAGCCTTACAGGGGGGTGATCAATGACAGGGGGGTGATCACCCCATATAGACTCCCTGATCACCCCCCTGTCATTGATTACCCCCCTGTAAGGCTCCATTCAGACGTCCGTATGTGTTTTGTGGATCCGATCCATGGATCGGATCCGCAAAACACATACGGACGTCTGAATGGAGCCTTACAGGGGGGTGATCACCCCATATCCCCAAATAGACTCCCTGATCACCCCCCTGTCATTGATCACCCCCCTGTAAGGCTCCATTCAGAGGTCCGTATGTGTTTTGCGGATCCACGGATGCATGGATCGGACGCCGCGGAGCCGCAAAACACGGACACCGGCAATGTGCTTTCCGCATTTTGCGGATCCGCACATTGCCAGAACTATATAGAAAATGCCTTTTCTTGTCCGCAATTGCAGACAAGAATAGGACATGTTCTATAGGCTCTACAAAAAATGCAGTGTTCGCCGGATCAGGCCTGATCTTGTGCGCACACTTGCGTTCAGTCCGCCCCACCGCAGTGACAGAAATATATTTTTTTCTGATCACTGCAAAAACACCGTAAAATCGCTGCGGCTCTATAAAAAGATCACTTTTGAGGGGCATGGCGAGTTCATAGAAGATTTTTATTTATTTTTTGGCACAAGTTAGCGGAAATAGATTTTTTTTTAGCGGGTATATGTAAAAAGACACCCCAAAACACATTGCCCAACTTCTCCTGAATACAGCGATACCACATGTGTGACACTTTTTTGCAGCCTAGGTGGGCAAAGGGGCCCACATTCCAAAGAGCACCTTTAGGATTTCACAGGACATTTTTTACACATTTGAATTTCAAACTACTTCTCACGCATTAGAGCCCCTAAAATGCCAGGGCAGTATAACTACCCAACAAGTGACCCCATTTTGGAAAGAAGACACCCCAAGGTATTTCGTGATGGGCATAGTAAGTTCATGGAAGTTTTCATTTTTTGTCACAAGTTAGTGGAATATGAGACTTTGTAAGAAAAAAAATCATCATTTTCCACTAACTTGTGATAAAAAATAAAAAGTTCTATGAACTCACTATGCCCATTATTGAATACCTCAGGGTGTCTACTTTCCGAAATGGGGTCATTTGTGGGGTGCTTCTGCAGTGTCCCAGGGGGTCAGTAGTGTATGCTGGGCTTTGTAGTGCAGATTACCCACTAACCTGGGATCCACTGTCGTCTTCAAATCGGGGCAAATACTGGAACAGGCAGGTGATTAAAAGTTCGTGACGCCAGTGTCAATTAAACGGTGACACGCCGTGTATGGTATTGTAGAAGAATGAAGCAAGCACAGGATAGCCAACAAAAACTGGAACTTTACTGAATATCAGTTATAATCATACATGGACGCAGTTGGGAGCGTCGTTCCTTAGAAGACAGTTGGTTTCTATTTGAATACAGGTGGTTCTTAGAAGTACAGAATGGCCGGTCTTAGCAATGTTCTTTACAGAGTGTTAATTACAGGAGATGCAGTACAGGCGGCTTGCACACTATTCCTGACTGGTCCTGAAACATGTGACTTATTCTCCAAGGTCTAATGCCCTATAGCTGGCGTACCCTTGAAGCTGTCTTTATATAGTACCTCCTCTGTTATCTTGAGTACCTCTTGCTTTATCTGATCGGCCTCTGTGGTATTCTGTGTCCTGGCTGGTGCTTATGATGTTTCAGCTAAACGGATGATGACTCAGGAGGGGAACCTTTTCCTTGGATCCGGAACCCGGTTACAGGGCCTTTACCACCCTCTCCTAGTCGGCAGGCTTCAGGCCTGCGCTCCTCTCACAGGCCCATAGCCTTGACTTTACTCAGACACAGGATCATCTCTGACTCCTCTTCCCACTGTCTGACTGCTTACTACTTCCTGACTGGGCCTTATATAGACTAGGGCTCCCTAGCTCCCTCTAGTGACTCAGAGCTGGAATAACACCCTAGCCGGCCTGCACATGCACGTTTCACAGTAACAGGAAAATACATAGCAGTACATTGACAAGATGTTCTATACCAACCTCCCCATAAATACAGGGGGAACGACAATACCCAAGTGACCCTTCTGTAGTGACGGGGTATTACTCTCCCGTACACTACATACCCCGCTGCTTTAAGCTGAGTACGACCTCGTACTTCATCAGGGCCCGCCCAACTGGAATCATGACCTGAAATAGAGAAAGACACATGCATGCATACATATATGTCATTTACACTCTTATCAGACCCAATTGGCAAAGGTGAAGTGCGGTGACAAGGGGCGTCGTTCTCTTCTTCTCAGGATAGTGAGTGGAACGGGGGCGCTGACCTGGCACAGCGTGATGTTCAAAGAACCAGGATAGTCCATGACAATAATTAAGTCCATAATAAAACCAACCTCTCAGAGGCTTGCACATAGGAAGTCCATCTCTGGGCACATAGACGTGAATAAAAAACCGGTTATTAAATACTGTCAGCAGCACATATATAAAATGACAATACAGGACTCTGACAATACCAGGGCCATGTTATCCTGGCAAGTCCTGTTTACCCTTTAAAATAGTGCTGACATAAAAATGTCTTTTCAACCTGAAATGGGGGTAAAAAGGGGTAAAATGGTGCAAAATAAAGGCACAACCGGGATTTTAGCAG
The DNA here is from genome assembly GCF_014858855.1 of Bufo gargarizans. Classification (NCBI taxonomy): domain Eukaryota; kingdom Metazoa; phylum Chordata; class Amphibia; order Anura; family Bufonidae; genus Bufo; species Bufo gargarizans. The sequence goes on along the minus strand of NC_058084.1, from coordinate 432,880,263 downwards.
CAGGCCGGATGTCTCAAACAACATGGGCAGGCTGGGAGCAGTGGTATACAGTGACACTATCATTCGGTTAGAATGCCACCGGCCGTGTATAACTGGCAGCGAACTACACCAGCTCTGCCAACAGGAGGGACAAAACGGCCATTATGGAGACGGACATGCAGAAAGGCCTACTCACAGACGAGTGTCATATTCTTCCTCTGATGAAGAGTCGATGAACGGAACTTGCAGCAACTGTTCAGGCCTAGCCGGCCATATCTGGAATCCATCCCCTCTGATAATCTTTAAAGGGGGAGGCTTGTCCTTCATTGCCTCCATCTCTGCATCCGTCCTGGGAAACGGGATCCACTGCACGCATCCTGCGTACCCGAGGTCCTCCACCCAGTAAATTCTCTTGCGCAGACCCTCTATGTCGGCCTTTGTACTGGTCTGCGGTGCCACCGGGGGTCCAGCAACAGTGGCTTCAAGGGTAACTGCGGCAGCTGCTGCTAGACGCCGGGCCTCAGCGCAGTCCTCCGATCGCTGGTAGCTATCTTGTCTCTCTTCCGCTGTGTTCAGAGTCGACACTGGCTCCTCCCACACACTGGGCCGGTCTACCTCCATCTGAGGCCCGCCTCCCAGGCGTAACTCTTCGGGGACGTCAGCCGCATCATCACTTCTCCAGGTGGGTGGCGCTCCAGGACAATCTCCTCCTTCTTCTTGGAGGGTTTCGGCGCCAAATATTCACGCCTCTGTGCATCGTGATGGCGCAGTAAAAAGCCTCATGGCGTCGGCGGCCATTTTAGATGTCCTGATGCTGCAATTCACTGACAGCAAGCAGGATGATGAAAAGTCCAATAAAACACAGTCCACAAATGCGATTTTCTCTCTGGGGGTAGCGCAACACAGTACAGCGCCTCCAATTCCTCCCAGGCACAATTGTAATCCACAGATTTTGGAATAAAGGTTACAGTCTTTGCAATACGGTGGTGGAATAGTTAAAGCACACAGTTCACACTTCTCTGCAGTTCAGAAGCATGCGTATCCTGTTCGTGACGCCAAAAAGAGCGAAGCAGTGTCCCAGGGGGTCAGTAGTGTATGCTGGGCTTTGTAGTGCAGATTACCCACTAACCTGGGATCCACTGTCGTCTTCAAATCGGGGCAAATACTGGAACAGGCAGGTGATTAAAAGTTCGTGACGCCAGTGTCAATTAAACGGTGACACGCCATGTATGGTATTGTAGAAGAATGAAGCAAGCACAGGATAGCCAACAAAAACTGGAACTTTACTGAATATCAGTTATAATCATACATGGACGCAGTTGGGAGCGTCGTTCCTTAGAAGACAGTTGGTTTCTATTTGAATACAGGTGGTTCTTAGAAGTACAGAATGGCCGGTTATAGCAATGTTCTTTACAGAGTGTTGATTACAGGAGATGCAGTACAGGCGGCTTGCACACTATTCCTGACTGGTCCTGAAACATGTGACTTATTCTCCAAGGTCTAATGCCCTATAGCTGGCGTACCCTTGAAGCTGTCTTTATATAGTACCTCCTCTGTTATCTTGAGTACCTCTTGCTTTATCTGATCGGCCTCCATGGTATTCTGTGTCCTGGCTGGTGCTTATGATGTTTCAGCTAAACGGATGATGACTCAGGAGGGGAACCTTTTCCTTGGATCCGGAACCCGGTTACAGGGCCTTTACCACCCTCTCCTAGTCGGCAGGCTTCAGGCCTGCGCTCCTCTCACAGGCCCATAGCCTTGACTTTACTCAGACACAGGATCATCTCTGACTCCTCTTCCCACTGTCTGACTGCTTACTACTTCCTGACTGGGCCTTATATAGACTAGGGCTCCCTAGCTCCCTCTAGTGACTCAGAGCTGGAATAACACCCTAGCCGGCCTGCACATGCACGTTTCACAGTAACAGGAAAATACATAGCAGTACATTGACAAGATGTTCTATACCAACCTCCCCATAAATACAGGGGGAACGACAATACCCAAGTGACCCTTCTGTAGTGACGGGGTATTACTCTCCCGTACACTACACTTCTACTGTCTGGGCATTGTAGCACCTCAGGAAACATGACAGGTGCTCAGAAAGTCAGAGCTGCTTCAAAATGCGGAAATTCACATTTTTGTACCATAGTTTGTAAACGCCATAACTTTTACCCAAACCAATAAATATACACTTATTGCATTTTTTTTTATCAAAGACATGTAGAACAATAAATTTAGAGAAAAATTTATATAGAAATGTAGTTTAAAAAAAAAAAAAATTACAACTGAAAGTGAAAAATGTAATTTGTTTGCAAAAATTTTGGTAAATTTCGATTAATAACAAAAAAAAGTAAAAATGTCAGCAGCAATGAAATACCACCAAATGAAAGCTCTATTAGTGAGAAGAAAATGAGGTCAAATTTATTTGGGTGGTAAGTTGTATGACCGAGCAATAAACCGTGAAAGTAGTGTAGTGCAGAATTGTAAAAAGTGGTCTGGTCATTACGGGTGTTTAAGCTAGGGGGGCTGAGGTGGTTAACAGAAAATCCCTTTAAAGGGAAATTGTAAAATATATTTTAAAATTTTTGGTAATTGTTTTTAAATTTCCTTGTTGATATCTTCATTTAAAAATATAAGTCTATATTTAAAAAATAATCAAAAATTTCCTGAAATCTTCACGCTGACCACTAGGCTTACTAATATAGTAATGTAAAAACTCCAGCAAATAGCGTTGCAAAAAAGAATCTTTTAATAGACATATGCGGCTGTGTAAAATTCATGACGTTTCGGCCATACATTAGCCTTCATCAGACTACCGCAAAACAAAAGAAAGAAAGGAAATAATATGAACACATCTTATATATACATATTTATAAAGTGTGCCATGGCAAGTGACATAGAATGTGGCACATAAGTATAAAGCAGTAAATCAGGTAAAAAACAATAATTAAGGTCCAGAGAATTCTGTAATTTTGTCCAACAATCCGTGTTCAGACATATCCTTGGTGCGGGTAATGTATTCCGATCCCATTTTCAATGAGAACATGTTAAGGAATATAATGTTCATGTGAACAGCAGTCCATAGAATGCTTACAAGTCCGTGGGCATCAGCAGCGTTATAGAAATGGAGCACAAATATTGTCATGATAAAAGATAATTTCAACAGTACTAAGATAAGATATCCCTATGCTGCAATTAAGTACCAGTATATAGATCTAACCTGGATAAAATGAATTGGCAGTGGATCCATGGATAGATGGGAGGGAACGGAGAAGGGGGAGGGAGAGAGTGAGAGCACAAGGCTGGAGATAAGGTAGGTAGAATACATACTATATAAAGCATGGCTACAGGTCATATATGCAGTTTGTCATAAGTGGACTAGTATTGTCCTACCTTCTGCCGCTTAGGGATGGATGTCCAGGATGTGGGCGTAGTGTGAAATGTGCAGTAGCACTATCTGGGATGCGCCTCTGAGATCCAGGACGCGCGCCCTTATTTGAAGGAGTGTGTCCGGTAATGAGGGTCATGGCGCATGCGCACTGGGTGCCGTTGCGTGTCACGTCTCACTCCTGTTTATAGGTAGGATCCGGTATGACTGGTACGGATGCGCCTCAAGCCTCGCTTGAGGTGTTGGTGTTGCGCATGCGCAGATGGTATAGGTGCGTATCAAGCCTCGCTGTGAGTGTCATTATGAGTGTACGGGATATTTGAAGAGTACAGTATCGCAATACCTGATGTAGGGTAAAATAGGATAGAATGAAAACGGACTAATCTATGGGGGAGAAAAAGACATAGAAGATAAAAGATAAAAGGACATAAGGGACATAAATGCGGATAGATGATAATGATATAAGACGTATGGACATATAGACAAAAGACATTAGACAGTCATAGGAGATATCAGGAAGATAACCTATAATAACATGAAAACATGGATACTATACCATAACGTGAAAAGGATACTATGGATGACCCAACGTAGTGAAGGGTAGTGCGACTAATTCATCTAAAAAGGAACAACGGAATACATAAGAAAGTGGTGGAGACCATGTTACCACATACTACTGTTGATATAAATAGACATATATTGAAATATAGAGGTGTCTAGGTTTCAAAGTAACCGGACGTGGGGGGAGGGTTTTTTAAAAAAAACGGATTATAGTTGTCAAATGGGAAGTAAGGAGGGACAACTTGGGTATATACTGCTGGGTATCAAGGTCTGGTATCTGTTATTATGTAACGGTTAGTTCAGATAAGGCTATGTATTTCATAGTCCCTATTTAATCCTTTGGGTTCCAGACTGTCAAGTGTATGAATCCAATATGCTTCCCTCTTTTTCAATAATTTGATTCTATCACCTCCCCTCCTACTAGGTGTCACCTGTTCGATTATTTGATATTTGAGTTGTGAGAGATTGTGGCCTGCTGATTCGAAATGTGCTGGTACCGGAAGTAATAGATTTTTTCGTCTGATATTAGATTTGTGTTGGCATATGCGGTCGCGTATTTTTTGGGTTGTTTCCCCTACATATATCTTACCACAGGGACACTTCAATAGGTACACTACAAAGTTGGTTTCACATGTAAAGAAACCGCGAATTGGGAAGCTTTTGCCTGACTGTGGGTGATGAAATTGGGGTCCTTTTAATACATTCGAGCACTGGGAGCAATGTATACAGGGAAAAGTTCCTGTCTTCTGTTTCTGTATAAAAGTCTGTCTAGGGATGGTCTTAGTCGGGCCTATATCAGCCTTCACAATTAGGTCCCTTAAATTTTTGGGCCGGCGTGTACAAGGTAGTATAGGGTTTTTAAATTCACTAATGTCTGGGTAGGCTTTTTGTAACAGGGGCCAGTGGTTCCTAATGCTATTGATTATTTTGTTAACCCTTGGGTGGAAGGTGTGGACAAATGGTATCCTATTGGTTATTCCTGATTGTTTTTTTATTTTGGGTTTAATTGTTTCATGGAGAAGGTGTTGTGGATAGCCACGCGTTAGAAATCGCTGTTTCATTTCCGTTAATCTGATTTGTTGAAGTGGGACTGTTTTGACTATGCGGCGTATCCGTTCAAATTGAGAATGTGGGAGTGATTTTTTTGTATTTATAGAGTGGAAACAACCGAGTCTACAGATGGTCAGATACCACCAACAACCGGTTCAACTACACCAACAAACGGTCATCATCCAGGGATTCAGCTCAGTCGGGCTCTAGTGGCGACACTAACTTCCAGTACAGACCAGACAACCGACAACGGCGATCCCAGGGCAGAAGAGGCCAAAGTCAAAGCCAAAGAGGACAAACCAATACCACTACACGAGAAAATTCCGGCATCGTCACAAGATCACAGGTACAATCACTAGTGATTAACATATCCTCACACACACTAGGGCCGGCTGAAATGTCCCTATTAGAGAAAGGGCTCTCTTACTGTCCATCTAATCAGTTGGATACTTTCCAACTTGATATAGATTTACAGAGACTATTTAGGAACATTAGACTCAAGGTCCATTTTTCTGGCAATCCTACCAACACTAACAGAGAAGACCGGTTACCTAAATCAGGGATATCTATCCGTGATCTAGGTTTACGCAATAAAAGTCACTATACACCCCCTAAGACTCAACCAGCCATTGAGACCTTTATTACCCTCATCCAACGAGACATGTCCCAGTTTAGGAAAAACCTAGCTATGGGCAAATATAAATTTATGCACAACCTAGATAACACGGAAAGACAAGCTCTTTCAACTCTCATACGGAAGAAAGACCTTGTCCTCAAACCAGCGGACAAGGGAGGGGCCTTGGTTGTCATGGACAAACACAAATACATTGACGAAATCAATCGTCAACTCAATGATCAATCCGTATACATTAAATTAACCAAAGACCCGACCAAATCTGTGACAGAGAAAATACAATCAGTCTTACAACATTACCTTGGATTAAGGGTAATTGACGAGTCGATAGTGACCTTTCTATCCAAACCTAATCCCATTATGCCTGTCATTTATGTACTACCCAAAGTACATAAGGATCTTTTGAATCCCCCAGGCCGACCTATAGTGGCCTCTACCGACTCTGTACTTTCACCCCTATCCATCCTGCTGGAAAAAGTATTCACTCCCATCATTAGAAATACTAAATCATTTTTACTCGACACATCCTCTTTTTTAACACTACTTGATAATCTACCCCCACTATCCACTAATACCCTCCTAGTCACATGGGACGTTGTAAGTCTATACACATCCATTCAACACTCAAAAGGCCTACATGCAGCTCGTAAACTCCTTTCCTCACAAGACATACAACCCAAGTTAATTGATTTCTACATGGATCTACTTGAGCTCGTCCTACTGAATAATTTCTTCCTATTTCAGGACAACTACTACCTACAGCAACAGGGTACCGCTATGGGGTCCAATGTGGCGCCCCCTTATGCAAACTCATATATGTCAGATTTTGAAGAGACCTATGTTTACCCACACTCATTTTTTACACAAGTACTTACATGGAAACGTTATATCGACGATATTTTTTGCGTTTGGGATGGCACATTGGACTCCCTAGTGGAATTTCACACATTTCTGAATTCCATTCACCCGGAATTACAATTTACTATACACTACCATTCTGATTCCATCAACTTCCTTGACACCGTGGTTACCAAACTTCCAGATGGTTCCCTTACCACAGATCTATATAGAAAATCAACAGACCGTAATAGCCTATTACACTTCTCCAGTTTCCACTCTATAAATACAAAAAAATCACTCCCACATTCTCAATTTGAACGGATACGCCGCATAGTCAAAACAGTCCCACTTCAACAAATCAGATTAACGGAAATGAAACAGCGATTTCTAACGCGTGGCTATCCACAACACCTTCTCCATGAAACAATTAAACCCAAAATAAAAAAACAATCAGGAATAACCAATAGGATACCATTTGTCCACACCTTCCACCCAAGTGTTAACAAAATAATCAATAGCATTAGGAACCACTGGCCCCTGTTACAAAAAGCCTACCCAGACATTAGTGAATTTAAAAACCCTATACTACCTTGTACACGCCGGCCCAAAAATTTAAGGGACCTAATTGTGAAGGCTGATATAGGCCCGACTAAGACCATCCCTAGACAGACTTTTATACAGAAACAGAAGACAGGAACTTTTCCCTGTATACATTGCTCCCAGTGCTCGAATGTATTAAAAGGACCCCAATTTCATCACCCACAGTCAGGCAAAAGCTTCCCAATTCGCGGTTTCTTTACATGTGAAACCAACTTTGTAGTGTACCTATTGAAGTGTCCCTGTGGTAAGATATATGTAGGGGAAACAACCCAAAAAATACGCGACCGCATATGCCAACACAAATCTAATATCAGACGAAAAAATCTATTACTTCCGGTACCAGCACATTTCGAATCAGCAGGCCACAATCTCTCACAACTCAAATATCAAATAATCGAACAGGTGACACCTAGTAGGAGGGGAGGTGATAGAATCAAATTATTGAAAAAGAGGGAAGCATATTGGATTCATACACTTGACAGTCTGGAACCCAAAGGATTAAATAGGGACTATGAAATACATAGCCTTATCTGAACTAACCGTTACATAATAACAGATACCAGACCTTGATACCCAGCAGTATATACCCAAGTTGTCCCTCCTTACTTCCCATTTGACAACTATAATCCGTTTTTTAAAAAAACCCTCCCCCCACGTCCGGTTACTTTGAAACCTAGACACCTCTATATTTCAATATATGTCTATTTATATCAACAGTAGTATGTGGTAACATGGTCTCCACCACTTTCTTATGTATTCCGTTGTTCCTTTTTAGATGAATTAGTCGCACTACCCTTCACTACGTTGGGTCATCCATAGTATCCTTTTCACGTTATGGTATAGTATCCATGTTTTCATGTTATTATAGGTTATCTTCCTGATATCTCCTATGACTGTCTAATGTCTTTTGTCTATATGTCCATACGTCTTATATCATTATCATCTATCCGCATTTATGTCCCTTATGTCCTTTTATCTTTTATCTTCTATGTCTTTTTCTCCCCCATAGATTAGTCCGTTTTCATTCTATCCTATTTTACCCTACATCAGGTATTGCGATACTGTACTCTTCAAATATCCCGTACACTCATAATGACACTCACAGCGAGGCTTGATACGCACCTATACCATCTGCGCATGCGCAACACCAACACCTCAAGCGAGGCTTGAGGCGCATCCGTACCAGTCATACCGGATCCTACCTATAAACAGGAGTGAGACGTGACACGCAACGGCACCCAGTGCGCATGCGCCATGACCCTCATTACCGGACACACTCCTTCAAATAAGGGCGCGCGTCCTGGATCTCAGAGGCGCATCCCAGATAGTGCTACTGCACATTTCACACTACGCCCACATCCTGGACATCCATCCCTAAGCGGCAGAAGGTAGGACAATACTAGTCCACTTATGACAAACTGCATATATGACCTGTAGCCATGCTTTATATAGTATGTATTCTACCTACCTTATCTCCAGCCTTGTGCTCTCACTCTCTCCCTCCCCCTTCTCCGTTCCCTCCCATCTATCCATGGATCCACTGCCAATTCATTTTATCCAGGTTAGATCTATATACTGGTACTTAATTGCAGCATAGGGATATCTTATCTTAGTACTGTTGAAATTATCTTTTATCATGACAATATTTGTGCTCCATTTCTATAACGCTGCTGATGCCCACGGACTTGTAAGCATTCTATGGACTGCTGTTCACATGAACATTATATTCCTTAACATGTTCTCATTGAAAATGGGATCGGAATACATTACCCGCACCAAGGATATGTCTGAACACGGATTGTTGGACAAAATTACAGAATTCTCTGGACCTTAATTATTGTTTTTTACCTGATTTACTGCTTTATACTTATGTGCCACATTCTATGTCACTTGCCATGGCACACTTTATAAATATGTATATATAAGATGTGTTCATATTATTTCCTTTCTTTCTTTTGTTTTGCGGTAGTCTGATGAAGGCTAATGTATGGCCGAAACGTCATGAATTTTACACAGCCGCATATGTCTATTAAAAGATTCTTTTTTGCAACGCTATTTGCTGGAGTTTTTACATTACTATTGAAACGGGGTGGGAACCCGACTTCCAGCGGCAAACGGACGGCAGAGTGCCACGAAGTTTTGCTTATACATAGGCTTACTAATATGTCGGTAGTGGGTTGTAACACCAGAAACAGAAAACTGATAAAATATTGCTAGTGTAGCATATGTTTTTAATGCAATATTACATTATCGGAGGCTTTATGCTCTGAATGAGAGGAGTGTTTAAGGATTGTGAGAAGAATCATCTGATTGACCTCGGAGAAGGGAGATCAGTTTGCTGTTATATTATAGTGACTGTTTGGGGAAACAGACCTGCCCTCTTGTTGATCCAGCGACACTTCTATCTGGGACTTAAGATAAGGAATGGTGGCAGAAACATCGTTGGGGGTGCTTTTCTGCAAAGGGGACAGGACGACTGCACCGTATTAAAGGGAGGATGGATGGGACGATATTTTGGAAAACAACATCCTTCCCTCAGTAAGAGCATTGAAGATGGGTCGTGGCTGGGTCTTCCAGCATGACAATGACCCGAAACACACAGCCATAGCAACTAAGTAGTGGCTTTGTAAGAAGCATTTCAAGGTCCTGGAGTGGCCTAGCCAGTCTCTAGATATGAACCCAATCAAAAATCTTTGTAGGGAGCTGAAACTCAATGTAGTCCAGCAACAGCCCCGAAACTGAAAAGATCTGGAGAAGATCTGGATGGAGGAGTGGGCCAAAATCCCTTCTGCAGTGTATGCAAACTTGGTCAAGAACTGCAGGAAACATCTAACCTCTGCAATTGCAAGCAAAGGTTTCTGTAACAAATATGAAAGGGAACTTGTCACCTAAAAACGCCTCCCAAACCACCAGCATTACCTTAAAGTAGCCAGCAGTATGTTCCTAAAGATCCTTTTCTTCTTCCGGCCAGATGCACCAAAATCTTGAAAAACAAACTTTAATCCCCTGCACGCACTATGTAGCAGCAGAGTTTGAAGTCAAGGGGGCTGCCCTGTGCATAGTTCACACAGCAGCACGGAGCTGACTATGGCAGCCAGGGCTTCAGTAGCATCTTGGCTGCCATGGTAACCGATCAGACCCCCAGGCATACACTGCTGGGGCTCTGATCAGAAGCTGCCACTGCCACCAATGAGGAGGAGGGGAGGGGACCCTGTGGTCACTGCCACCAATGAGGAAGAGGGGAGGGGATCCTGTGGTCACTGCACCAATGAGAAGGGGACCCTGTGGCCACTGCCACCGATGATTTTAATACTGGGGGGGTTGAGGGGGGCGGGCGCACTGCGCCACCAATGATAATTAACCTTTAATACAGGAGGCGGGTACTGGCAGCAGATCAGCGGCAGTTAACCCCTCAGGTGCCGCGTTAACTGCCGCTGATTGCAGCTCCCTGTCAGAGGCAGAGTGCTGGCTATGCTATTCTGCTGCTGGCAACCGCCTCCTGCTATCATTGGTTGCTCAGTGCACCCGCCCCTCTCTCCTCATTGGTGGCAGTGGCAGCAGCGGCAGCGAGAGAGACTGCTTCCTTCTCCCCTGTGCTGCTGAGGGAACATGAGCATGCTCACAGCAGCGAGCTCATGTTCTGTGATTCTAGACAGCGCAGCAGGGCAGCCCAGTATCCTAAAAATGGAAATCCCGGTATCGTATTGATACCAGGACAAAAGTATTGATTCGGTATCAAATTTTCGATACCCGCAACAACCCTACGCCAGTGCATCAAATACTTATTATCCCCACTGTATATATGGTGACTAGCTGAAATTTCGTTTGGAACATTATAGAACTCAAATTTTGCTGCATGACTTCATAGTAGATTTTCACAGCACTCACCATATTTCTTTTTTGAAGATTGAAGATGTCTACAAATGCCGTATCAATGGGGATCAAGAAAATATATGGCTGGGACTAAAGCTGGCTAAGCATCAGAAGAAATCTTATTTTACATGCTACTTTTTCTAAAATCAAAGATAATCTGGAATTTAGAATGCGGTATTAAGCCCTATGGTACCAGTCAGAATCTTTTGTGTCATGCATATTTTAAAGTAACATACTTTTTTTTCCTGGGATCATTAATCTAAAATCTTCTGCAACAGCATTGGCTTTTCTTTGTTTGAAAATGTTGTTTGAAAAATAAAAACTTCTCCACTTGTAGTGCGAACTCCCTGCTCTCTTCATCAGGGCTATATTTAGGGTTTATGCTGCACCAGGCGCATTAGTGCTCACGCCCCCTATAAGTTCGGCTATAGCTGCCTATTGACTTGAGGGTATGCAGTAACTACATAAAAGGATTTTGATCATACGGTAAAAAATGCACTTGGTTTTACCGTGATTTTGTGGTTTTGTGATGTGGTTTTTGGTCATGCAGTTTATACTAGAAATATATTTGTTACATTTTTATCCTATAAAAAAAATTGCATAGAAAATAAGCACATTACAAAACCACAGAAAACCCAACAAAACTGAGTGTGGTTTTAAATGCTTTTTTTAATGCAATTTTGACTGTATAGTTAAACGATTTCATCTGAACAGCTGCAAGTAAAATATAAACCTAATGCACAAGTTTGAGGGCATCTCCATCAGTGGATGGTTATCATGGCGTAATGTGGATGGTAAACTCCTCACCGAACACAGGAGAGAAGGGAAGAGGTACTAGGGCTGGAAACTAGGGAAATAGGAAAGGTCACCTCCTAGTGAATCTCTAAACTAAGCCCTGACTGCTAACAGTATGAACAGACCTCGATGGTAGGAATGTTCAGGGCCCTGGAAATAGTGTCAGGACAAAAGACGACCTGTTCCTTCCCAGCTGAAGGAACAGTAGTGTCCCTTAGGCCTAATACCAAAAGATATGGGAATACAACAAACTAGAAATAGGAAAAAGACACTTAACGCCGACGTACACGGACAAGTAGGAACTCAGAGGAGAACCAAACACCAGCACTTCCACAACCAGAAGGAGCTATTAACCGAATAGCATGATGGGTGAGACCAGACTAAATAGAGGAGTGGGAATGACCACTTAAGCTACACCTGAGACAAGAGGTGTGGTCATAACTATCAACAACACGAGAAACAAGTGAAACCAAAGAGGCTGTCAGATCACATCATGTGCAGCCAGTCTCTTAGATCTTCTGACCCCTGTCACGGGAGAGACCGTGACAATGATGCAGCTATGTTTGAAAGAATAATATAATGCACAATCCAGCTCTGATTTATCCTATAGATTCTTTCATTCAAGATGTCTACAAAAAAACTGAGAGGACATGGACATTATCTGTCCATGATCACAGGTCAGAACACAAACTCGTTTAACAGCACTTATCTGAATGAGTCCAAACTCTTGCTGGGTGTATGGTCACCTTTACTCTGTGACAGTTTTTTTTTTTTTTTTTCTTAGTTATACTCAGTAACTAAACTATTTTCGTATCAGTGTGTGAATTATAGTATGGTTTTCTGTGTAACAATTAGAGATGTCCCGAACTATTCGCCGGCGAACAGTTCCCCTGTGAACATTGCTTGTTCGCGTTCGCTGCAGCGGGCGAACATACGCGATGTTCGGTCCGCCCCCTATTTGTCATCATTGAACAAACTTTGACCTTTTTACATCACAGTCAGCAGACACATTCCAGCCAATCAGCAGCAGACCCTCCCTCTCAGACCCTCCCACCTCCTGGACAGCATTCATTTTAGATTAATTCGGAAGCTGCATTCTTAGTGAGAGGAGGGACAGTGCTGCTGCTGCTGATTTAATAGGGAAATCGATAGCTAGGCTAGTGTATTCAGTGTCCACTCCAGTCCTGAAAGACTCATCTGATCTCTGCTGTAAGGACAGCGTCCTGACAGCACCCCAAAAAGCCCTTTTTAGGGCTGGTACATCAGTCTGCTTTTTTTTTATCCTCTGTAATCTAATTGCAGTTGCCTGCCAGCGTGTGTGTCAGGCTCACAGCGTATACTGTGCCCACTTGCCCAGTGCCACCACTCATATCTGGTGTCACACACAGTAGCTTGCATTTAAAAATAAATAAATAAATTTTGACTGTAATATAATAGCAGTTACTTTTCTGCAAGCGTGTGTGTTAGGCCTACAGCGTCTGCTCTGCCAACTTCTGCCAGTGCCACTCATATATCTTGTGTCACACACAGTAGCTTGCATTTTTTTTAAAAACAACAATTTTGACTGTAATATAAAGCTGTTAGTTTTCTGCAAGCGTGTGTTAGTTAGGCCTACAGCGTCTACTCTGCCAACTACTGCCAGTGCACAGTGCCACTCATATCTGTTGTCACAGTAGCTTGCACACATAGTACAACTAAACTAATCTAAAAAAAGTGACAGGCAGAGGCAGGCCACCCCGCAGGGGCCGTAGTGGTCGTGGTGCTGTGATTTCCTTTGGTCCTAGAATAATGCCCAGTGTTCAGAGGCCACATACCCTGAACTCAAAAAGTTCTGAGGACATAGTTGACTGGCTAACACAGGATACACAATCTTCTACAGCTTCCGCTCGGATCTTTGACGCACCATCCTCCACCAGCTCAGCTTCGGGCACCTCTCAAGTTACCACTCGCCCGCCTGCCGCCACCACCAACACTAGCACCACAGCTGCTCCACTTGTTCTGTCAGAGGAGTTATTTACACATCAGTTGGAAGAAATGAGTGATGCGCAACCATTATTGCCAGAGGATGTAGATAACAGGGATATGTCTCAGTCAGGCAGCATTACACACATGGACGTACGGTGTGATGATGATGATGTTGTACCCGCTGCTGCTTCCTTTGCTGAGTTGTCAGATACAAGTGAAGCGGTTAATGATGATGATGTGTCCGTGGATGTCACGTGGGTGCCCACTCGAAGAGAAGAAGAACAGGGGGAAAGTTAAGATGGGGAGACAGAGAGGAGGAGGAGACGAGTTGGAAGCAGGGGGAGGTCGTCGCAAGGAGCTAGTGGCACAGTCAGCATGTATCGGCACCTGGGGTCAGCCAGACAGCACGCCAATCAACACATGCTGTTGCCACCACCAGAATGCCGTCATTGCAAAGCTCAGCAGTGTGGCATTTTTTTTGTGTGTCTGCCTCTGACAACAGCGATGCCATTTGCAACCTGTGCAAAAAGAAACGTTGTGGGAAGAGTCGTGGGAAGTCCAACACCCACCTAGGTACAACTGCTTTGCAAAGGCACATGATCTCACATCACAAACGCCTATGGGATCAACACATGAGTACAAGCAGCACACAAACTCAAAGCCACTATCCTCCTCCTGGTCCAGCATCTTCAGCAACGTCAACCAGTGCTGTCCTCCTTGCCCCCTCTCAACCACCCGCCACTCCGCCTCTCGCCTTAAGCAGTTCCTGCTCATCTGCCCACAGTCAGGTGTTTGTCAAGGACATGTTTGAGCGTAAGAAGCCAATGTCACAGAGTCACCCCCTTGCCCGTCGTCTGACAGCTGGCTTGTCTGAACTCTTAGCCCGCCAGCTTTAACCATACAAGCTGGTGGAATCTGAGGCCTTCAAAAAATTTGTAGCTATTGGGACACCGCAGTGGAAGGTACCCGGCCGAAATTTCTTTTCACAAAAGGCAATCCCCAACCTGTACTCTATTGTGCAAAAGGAAGTCATTGCATGTCTGGCACACAGTGTTGGGGCAAGGGTCCATCTGACCACTGATACCTGGTCTGCAAAGCACGGTCAGGGCAGGTATATCACCTACACTGCGCATTGGGTAAACCTGCTGACGGCTGCCAAGCATGGAATGCGTGGCTCTGCAGAGGAGTTGGTGACACCGCCACGACTTGCAGGCAGGCCTGCTGCCACCTCCTCTACTCCTCCTACTCCATCCTCTTCGCTAACCTCCTTGGCTGAGTCCTCTTCTGCTGCTGCGCCTTGCTCCACATCAACTGCACACCCCCAGCTCCCCAGGGGCTATTCCACATCCCGGATACGACAGTGTAATGCCGTCTTGGGGTTGACTTGCCTGAAAGCAGAGAGTCACACCGGACCAGCACTCCTGTCCGCCCTGAACGCACAGGTGGATCAGTGGCTGACTCCGCACCAACTGGAGACCGGCAAAGTGGTGTGTGACAATGGAAGCAATTTGTTGGCGGCATTGAATTTGGGCAAGTTGACACATGTGCCGTGCATGGCACATGTGTGTAATCTGATCGTACAATGCTTTGTGCATAAGTACCCAGGCTTACAGGACGTCCTCGAGCAGGCCAGGAAGGTGTGTGGCCATTTCAGGCGTTCCTACACGGCCATGGCGCACTTTTCAGATATTCAGCGGCGAAACAACATGCCAGTGAGGCGCTTGATTTGCGACAGCCCGACATGTTGGAATTTAACACTCCTAATGTTCGACCGCCTGCTCCAACAAGAAAAAGCCGTCAACGAGTATTTGTATGACCGGGGTGCTAGGACAGCCTCTGCGGAGCTGGGAATTTTTTTGCCACATTACTGGACGCTCATGCGCAATGCCTGTAGGCTCATGCATCCTTTTGAGGAGGTGACAAACCTAGTCAGTAGCACCGAAGGCACCATCAGTGACATCATCCAATTTGTTTTCTTCCTGGAGCGTGCCCTGCGAAGAGTGCTGGATCAGGCCGTAGATGAGCGTGAAGAGGAAGAGGAAGAGTTGCGGTCACCATCATCACCACCAGAAACAGCCTTATAAGCATTGCTTGCTGGACCTGCGGCAACGCTGGAAGAGGAGTCTGAGGAAGAGGAGTCAGAGGAGGAATGTGGCTTTGAGGAGGAGGAAGACCAATCACAGCAGGCATCCCAGGGTGCTCGTTGTCACTTATCTGGTACCCGTGGTGTTGTACGTGACTGGGGGGAAGAACAGACCTTCAGTGAGAACAGTGAGGACGAGGAACGGGACATGAGTAGCTCGGCATCCAACCTTGTGCAAATGGGGTCTTTCATGCTGTCGTGCCTGTTGAGGGACCCTCATATAAAAAAAACGGAGGAGGACGACCTGTACTGGGTGGCCACGCTACTAGACCCCCGGTATAAGCAGAAAGTGCCTGAAATGTTACAGAATTACCGGAAGTCAGAAAGGATGCAGCAGTTCCAAAATAAATTAAAAAGTATGCTTTACACAGCGTATAAGGGTGATGTCACAGCACAACGGGAATCTAACAGGGGAAGAGGTAAAAGTAATCCTCCTCCTACCACGACCACGCCGGCAAGGACAGGACGCTTTACAGACATGTTGTTGATGGAGGACATGCAGAGCTTTTTAAGTCCTACGCATCGCCACAGCCCTTCGGGGTCCACCCTCAGAGAACGACTCGACCGACAGGTAGCAGACTACCTCGCCTTAACTACAGATATCTGAGGAGCGATGAACCCCTTGACTACTGGGTGTGCAGGCTTGACCTGTGGCCTGAGCTATCCCAATTTGCGATAGAACTTCTGGCCTGCCCCGCTTTAAGTGTCCTGTCAAAAAGGACCTTCAGTGCAGCAGGAGGTATTGTCACTGAGAAGAGAAGTCGCCTAGGTCAAAAATGTCTACATTACCTCACCTTTATTAAGATTAATGAGGCATGGATCCCGAAGGGACTGACAGTGGGCGATACATTTGACTAAAAAAGGCCTGATGAGATGAGCTACCTTGGGCTAAAAATGGTCCACACGCTGCAGTATTTTATCTCTGAATGCCGGATGACTTGCGTGACTTATACGCCACCAACTAGGGTTCAAGCCGCAATGTTTTAGGGCACTTTCTGCCTGGAAAACATCAATATTTATGGCCGCTGCTACAGCAGCGGCTGAAACAATACCTAATTTTTCAGGCATGTGTACATGCCTAATTTTTCTGGCCTCTGGTGCTGCACTGTGGCTGCAAAAACAAAACAAAAATAAGGCACATACATGTGTCAATTCCTCTTCGTGATCGTTATCTTCTTGTGGTGAAGGGGCTTGCGTATCACAATGAAGCGACCACCTAAATGAGTGTGTTGGCAATGGCAATTTTGGCACACCCCAGATGATAAGGTCGTTGCTTCAATGTGAACAGACCAAAAGCGATCAGCTGGATAATTTTGCATAGAAAAAACATTAATTTTCTTTGTGATCATCTAAGGTGATCATTAAAGCCTACCAGGCCAACAATGGTCCCACACTGCAGAATCATTGTTTTCTGGGTCACTTAACTGTCACTGAACTACCTCAGCACGACC
This sequence comes from Bufo gargarizans, assembly GCF_014858855.1. Classification (NCBI taxonomy): domain Eukaryota; kingdom Metazoa; phylum Chordata; class Amphibia; order Anura; family Bufonidae; genus Bufo; species Bufo gargarizans. Next base: position 432,862,984 of record NC_058084.1, on the reverse strand, counting down.
ATAGGCTTTGAAAAAACCCCATCGCCTGCAATCTCCCAAACGTGCACACGAGCACAGTGATCACTACACCAAGATTGACGCATAGAGGAATAAAATTTATGTCATGAGTGTGTCAACTATTGACAACTCTTTGTGGTTGCCTAAAATCTATTCCATACACGTCCCCTGATAGGGGACGTAACAGGGATTAAACTGATAGGAATAGTACTACTTAACACACCACTCATATCTGGTGGCACAGTACATTTCACGGTGCACGCGCAGTGCCCCAAATTGGAAGTAGGAGGACCGACCAAGCATCTTTTTCCATCTCCCGGTTTCTAAAATCTATTCCATACACGTCCCCTGATAGGGGACATAACAGGGATTAAACTGATAGGAATAGTACTACTTAACACACCACTCATATCTGGTGGCACAGTACATTGCAAGCCGTACGCGCAGTGCCCCAAATTGGAAGTAAGAGGACCGACCAAGCATCTTTTTCCATCTCCCGGTTCCTAAAATCTATTCCATACACCGGCCCCTGATAGGGGACAAAACAGAGATTAAACTGTTAAGAACATTTTTTTTTTATTTAAAAAAAAGAGAACAGCCTCTGCGGAGCTGGGTATTTTTTGGCCACGTTACTGAACGCTCATGCACAATGGCTGTAGGCTCATGCGTCATTTTGTGGAGGTGACAAACCTGGTCAGTCAAACCCAAGGCAACATCATCGACCTCATCCCATATGCGTTTTTTCCGGAGCGTGCCCTGCGAAGAGTGCTGGATCAGGCCGTAGATGAGCATGAAGAGGAAGAGTTGTGGTCACTATCACCACCAGAAGCAGCCTTGTCATCGTCGATTGCTGGACCTGCGGCAATGCAGAGAGAGGAGTCTGAAGAAGAGGAGTCAGAGGAGGAAGGTGGCTTTGAGGAGGTGGAAGACCAACAACAGTGGGCCTGTTGTCACCTTTCGGGGACCCTTGGTGTTGTACGTGGCTGGGTGGAGGAAGAGACCTTCAATGATGTCAGTGAGGACAAGGAACGGGACATGGCTAGCTTGGTATCCAACCTTGTGCAAATGAACTGTTTGCGGTTGTTTGCGGTGCGTTAAACGGGGAGTTTGGTCTGTCAGGGTTTGGTCTGTCACTGTGAAGCGGGCGTAACCCTTACACTACCTGATCGATACAACATCATACCTGATGTTTTAAAGCACGTTATTCCAAACAATTTAGGAATGTTAGGTGATTTAAGCCCTTTATGGATTAAAACCCGACTCTGCGTCAACTATGTAATTTTCCATGGGAGTTTTGCCATGAATCCCCCTCCGGCATGCCACAGTCCAGGTGTTAGTCCAATTGAAAAAACTTTTCCATCAATATTGTGGCCAGAAAGAGTCCCTGTGGGTTTTAAAATTCGCCTGCCTATTGCTATCTATGGCGGTTCGCCCGGTTCGCCCGTTCGCGAACATTTGTGAAAATTTGAGTTCGCCGTTCGCGAACGGAAAATTTTATGTTCGCGACATCTCTAGTAACAATCAGATAAATCCTCTCTGCTAGTTGGTAATGTACATATGGGTCATTACTGGCTTCATCTTTCTCCTCATCTGAGTGCTGTGATGTATCCTTATCACTTGCTTTTGAATATTGTAGCTATAGGTCAGGGAATTTAACCCTTATACAGCTTTCTCGAAGAGATTACTGTTACATTAGCTTTAGGTAAGCAGTGTGATGAGTTACACTGGGTTCACACCTGACCGTACCCGATAAGCGCTGTTTACAAGCGTGCTTATCGGGCGTTTACATACGTGCGAGGGAAACAAGCAAATGCCCATTGTCGCGCGTTCCCGCTAGTCTATGTGCGGGAACGCGCGACAATACGCCCCAAAGAAGCTCCTGTACTTCTTGGGGCATAGGGCGCTTTACAGCGTGTTCATACGCGCTGTAAAACGCTCAGGTGAGAACCATGCCCATAGGGAATCATTGGTTTTTGCCTCTTGAGCGTTTTACAGTGCGTAGGAACGCGCTGTAAAACGCTCAGGTGTAAACCCAGCCTTACTCTTTTTGTAGCTACAATAAACAAAGGTTAGTGATAAGGAGAAATGAGAAGTAGCACTAAGGTGAAATAATCAACATAAATTATTAGTTTTCTCTGTGAAGTGCTGCCCCTCCCCCTTCCTGACGCCATAGGCATGTGCCCCCATGTGCCTTGTTGTAAATATTGCCCTGCCCTTCATTGATACCAAGAGCCAAGCAGATGGTATTCCTGGTAAAGATATAGTTGGGCTACTTTCACACTAGCGTTCGGGGCTCCGCTTGTGAGTTCCGTTTGAAGGCTCTCACAAGCGGCCCCGAACGGATCCGTCCAGCCCTAATGCATTCTGAGTGGATGCGGATCCGCTCAGAATGCATCAGTCTGGCACCGTCTGTCCTCCGCTCCGCTCAGCAGGCGGACCCCCGAACGCTGCTTGCAGCGTTCGGGTGTCCGCCTGGCCGTGCGGAGGCAAACGGATCCGTCCAGAGTTACAATGAAAGTCAAAGGGGGTGGATCCGTTCGAAGGTGACACAATATGGTGCATTTTTCAAACGGATCCGCCCCCATTGACTTTCAATATAAAGTCTGGACGAATCTGTCTGAATACAAATTGTACTTAGACTTTTTTAGTGAAATATAATGCAGACGGATACGTTCTGAACGGATACCATCGTTTGCATTATAGGAGCGGATCCGTCTGTACAAATACCAGATGGATCCGCTCCGAACGCAAGTGTGAAAGTAGCCTAAGGTGTATTTATAATTACAAAGATGTATAACTGCACTTTGACCAGTGTACACAGAATGGCTTAAATGTAATAATAGCTTAAACTGACCTACAAGAAATCAAGTTTCCTGAGTATCTCCCTGCAGACTATTCAGCGGTGAAAAACCCTTGTCAATATTCTGAAGATACAAGCAGGTCCCAAGGCTTTACTGATGGCTCACAGGTTATTTTTACATCACTTCCATGGCTAAAATGAATGGGATTGGCATTATAATTAGAAATGCAATTCACTAATACGGTACAATATTGTAAGAGCCCACGTATAACCTGATCTCCCTATTTTATAAATGGGCATCAAGCAATAGTTTATTTCTCCTGTCTGAGCTCTGGCAAGGAAAAGATGTAGTAGCCCATATGGATTACTTTAATGGAACTATATCACCAGAAGATGACATATTCTTCAAATCTGGTTTTCATTATGAAACACTTTATGTATTCATACTTTGTGATTGTACTTATGGGGCTCACTATTGTGCTGATGGGGCTTAGGATCATTTTACATGGGAAGATGAATTGGCAAATCGATGATATTAGGAATCTTAGACTCATGAGTTTTTTCCAGAACGGCAACGCTTTTGCAACCCTCTTGCTTTCAGCACTAATGACTACAGATGCCTGTTTTCGTGAATGGATGGAGTGCCAACAAAATAAAATATTTAGGTGGTCAATGACAAACAAGAGAATTATTGCTGATTGCTCACTGCACATATTAATGATCGCTCAATCTTATGAACTTTTGCACAATAAATGCCATCCATGCAAAAAAAACTTTAGATAATTCAAGATATTTCTACACACTATATATTCAAAGGGTACTGTATGGACCTCCCTTGTCAGTTCATCACCTCCTGAACACTGCAGCTACAGCTACTGCAAGAAGGAAGTGTGTGCTTCCAATATGGTCGCCCCAGGGAAAGATTTCAAAAATACAAAATAATAGTATTTAACAGTATTTAACAAAAAGAACAAACATTACTTTTATTCTACAGACTTACTTCTAAAAAAAAGTAAACTAAACTAAATTTAATTTCACAAGGAAATCCCTTTAAACTGCGTCTATGTAAGTATGCTAACAATTTTAAAAGACTCACAAACTTCCCAGCCTTTGGATCCAAAATATGCCAAGATTAAAGGGGTTTTCTAGGAGTGAGATATTGATGACCTGTCCTCAGGATAGAAGATTAATATCTGATTGGTGGGGGTCCGACTCCCAGCACTTAGCTGATTAGCTGTTGGAGGAAGCTGCAGTACTCTGGAGATGTTATGTTCCTTGATCACATGGACTATTTGCAGATCAGCCCCATTGATGTGAAAGAGTCTTGGCTGCAATACTAAGCACAGCCACTATGCAACATATGGCGCTGTTCTTAGTTTGCTGTGAGGAGGCTGCAGCAGTCACCGAAGGGCCGTGGCCTCTTCAAACAGCTGGTCAGTGAAGGTGCCACGTGTTGACCCCTAATGATCAGATATTGATGATATCCTGAAGAAAGGTTTTCCCTATTGAACTCCCAGAAAACCGTCTTAAATGTGCCCACTCTTTAGAACAAGCTACAAAAACAGGTTCCTGTTAGGTAGTTAATAAACCACTAGGCTCTATTCTATACGGGAGCCATGATGGATCCGTTATGATTTGTCATGGGTCTGTTAGATTCTCTTATTTCAGGCTACTTCGTTCCAACAGCATAAGAAACCTGATGAATGTGAGTGTGAGGTGAGAATTGATAATTAATACAGGATAAAAGTTACTTACAAAAGAACTTAGAATTCTTTAAAAAAAAAGTCTAAACCTGAATGTCCTATTCTGAGATCATCCAACAAGCCCCGCAGGCAGATTTTTCAGTATTTTTATTTTATTTTTTACACAAGTAATGTTTGTTTTTGTGACAATAAAACTGTTTATTGCAAGCCGAGCTTAACATAAAGTGTGAACGCTAATATCATCCTTGCTGTAAGTCACAGCTCTGTGATACATTCAAAGGCAATACTTAGTGAATGATGAACGCACGGCTGTTCTGTCTAAATTGTACGCTTGGTGTTTATAATATACACTGGTCTATGTAATAGCAGAGGATTAGACAGCTCAGAAAAAAAGATGTTCATTTCTAAATAGAGAAAGGAAACAAGTCAGACCACCATCAGTATGGTACAACACAGATGTTCTGACTCTTCCAGGCAATGAAAAATGAACTCTGGATTTATAAGTTGGCAGAATATGTGTCACAAATATTTCTCTACTCAGCACCAGTGCTTCTGTGTGCAGCTGTGGACTGTATTTGTCAAGGGCCTGTCACAGAGTGGTGGGATAGCACGTGAAGTCGGAAACTGTACTTTGTGCTGACAACGTCTTATTGAACAAAATCTATTTTGTGCGAAGACAACAGGAAGTGCTCATTATCCAAAAAGTACAAAATTGGCATCCAATCTCATATTTTAGAAAAGTAAAGTAGTACTTGCATGTACATTTCAATTAATTGAAGGTTAGCATTAGAGATGAGCAAAGTTTTGGAAAATTCGATTTGGCTGCTTCGCCGAATACTACAAAAATGTTTTCTTTGTGACAAATTACTTCGTCACGAAGCACATTTTTTTGTGAGTAGCGGGTACAATAAAGGGGAGAAGTGATAGCGCCTCTTCCTGTCATTGTACCCCTCAGATCATACATGAATGTGGTGGCATCTGAGAGTAAAAACGGTGTAAAATGAACAGAAAAAAAATTAAAATCATACTTACCGCCTCCATTTGCTCACAACGGGTCGGCCACCACCATCTTCCTTGAAGAACTGGCGCGAAGTCTCGCACGGCCAAAGATGACATCGCCATGCCGGCCGGCGTGGTGACATCATACGTCACCATACACAGGATTTCAGCCGAAATCTTCAATCAAGATGGCAGCGGCTGGTCGCGAGCAAATGGAGGAGGTAAGTATAATTTATTTTATTTTTTTCAGGTTAAATCAATTTGCTGAATATCAGGCAAACACACGATGAAATGGTATCCACACTAACTTTATAGTAATTAAGCATAAAACATAACAAGCATCAATATCACATGCTAATTAAAACATATCATAAAAACCCAAAGTTGCAAAAATCGTTAAAAACGTATACCGCACTCAAAACAAAGTCCCAATGTCTGTAGTCGCAATGGCCGCAATATGGGGAAGATAAAAAATGACTCAAAGACCAAGTCAATCCAATTTGAGTCAAATTGCTATCAAATGGAACTGTAATTCAAAGTCATCAATTCATGCATACTTGCATATGGTATATATAGCAAAAGAGATGGATGCTGTTGTATTAATTGGTTGGTTGTACATTACCACATCTTTATCCGGTAGTCACAGGTTCTTTTGTATGGCGTGATATTCGTACTTGTCCAATCAGACGTATGGGTGAGATCTCCCGCTCCTCTGCATAAGATACAGCGATGTAACAGGATTCTATGCTGTGACCTTCCAGGACCTACGTGGCGTCCCACGTGGTTCACCGCTCGGTCATGTTCTGCTGACGTCTTTTGAGCGGGGATTTAAATCCCCTGTGTTCGAGGTTGATGAAGTTGGACGTTATCAATGTTCCAAATATTGAATAATGCACGTCGAAATTATATGGAGCGCTCCTTTTCGATATTCCCTCACTGTTGTTACCAAACGCGTTTCGGGGGCTCAGGCTATTGCACAGTAACTAATCGTCACTGGACTTTTTCGAGGACTCAGGATATTGCACAGTAGCTAACCTAACTAGGTTGATCTCCTGATGTATAGTATGGACAAAATAACAGTGCCAGTCTGGCCCTTTGAGACAGGAGTCTGTCATCAGACAAATAATACAGAAAAATCATGTCCTTAATGTATTGTCGGTCCGCCCTCGTGTACCTTCGTAGTCGACGTTCACGCCTCACATCAATGGCACATGGTGCTCTGCTGATTTCACGTTGCTTATTCACAATGGTGCCATTTTTCCACTCATGATACACTGTCACCACAACAGCACAAGGGCTGCTGGGGAGGTTCTTATATTGTAAGGGGAAGGCAACTTTCCTATTGGTTGCTAGGGATGTTGCTAAGCTCAGACAATGACATTGCAGCCTTCCCATTGGCCCACAAGCAAGAAGGGAGGTTACTAATAAATAAAAAATCTAGAATATTCAAAATTACGAATATATATCACTATATTCTAAATATTCGCGAATTCTCGAAGTGCTGATATTCACGATTAATATTCGCTATTCGAATATTCGCACCCAGCACACAAGGTCAAAAGTAGAAAGCAGTCATAATAATTAGAGATGAGCGACTTTCATATTTTGAAATTCGTTCACGCTTCGTTTAGTGGTAAAAGCAGAATTGTGTTATGGATTCCGTTACCACGGACCCTATCGCAATTCTATGATGGAATGCATAACAGAATGCCTTTAAAGGCATTCTGTTATTCATTCTGTCATAATAGAAGTCTATGGCCTGCATAACGGATCTGTCCTGTTTCCGTTATGCAGGATAGCACTCCCCTGCATAACAGAAACGGGATGGATCCGTGGTAACGGAATCCATAGCACAATTCTGCTTTTACCACCAAACGAAGCGTGAACGAATTTCATAACATGTAATAATAATGTGATTCCGCTGTGTACATAGACAGACAAACAGGACCTTTTCAGAAAATCTGAAAAAGGTCCTGTGATAGGACTGAAACATTGCTAAGACATGGGTATAATTATTCAAACCATTGGAGTTCTGCGGATTTCCTTGGATAGTATCACATATTTTTATTTCTGTTTGTTTGTCTATGTACACAGTGGAATCCCAGTATTGATAGATATTGGTAGATATGTGATAGATAGATCCTGAGAGTGGGCTAATTGTAATTGACAAACATTGCCCCCTTTTTTCTCCAAGCACTGTTCAATTACTAATTAAAGTTTTACACAACCCGAGGAGCAGCCGATTATTGGGAAGGAACCTTCCCGACAACTGACTGCTCGTTCAGTGGGGGTGTACCATTGCATTTACATGCAGCGATCACATACACAATATGAGAATGTGCAATCGCTCAGCTTCATACGGCTGGATTGTTTCTGGGCAGCAGGGCATTGTTTAGACAGCACGATCTACTGCCCAGAAATGATAATTTACTTGCTTGCATGAAAACCTATTTTACCTGATCAAGCGTTTCGTTCATTCATTGGGTGTCGTGTTGGGCGCGAATTTTCGAACAACGAATATTAATCGCAAATATCGGCACTTCAAGAATTCGCAAATATTTAGAATATAGTGATATACATTCGTAATTTCGAATATTCTAGATTTTTCTTTCATCAGTAACCTCCCTGCTTCTTGCTTGTGGGCCAATGAGAAGGCTGCAATGTCTTTGTCTGAGCTTAGCAACATCCCTAGCAACCAATAGGAAAGTTGCCTACCCCTTACTATATAAGAACCTCCCCAGCAGCCCTTGTATGCAGTATTTTGCAGATCTGAGAGAGACAGCAGTGTCATTGCTGTGCTCTCTGCTTTCCTGTGTCATTACATTATATAGTTAGTATATATATATATATATATATATATATATATATATATATAATACAGATAGTTAGTGGGAGATAGTCAGTGTAGGTTAGATAGTGATATAGTGTAGCTGACATGCTGTATGTATGTATGTACAGGATGTATGCTACATATATACATACATACATAGTGCTGTGATGTCACAAGTTCACAACAACACTTAGTGCACAATCACTAATAAGTATTCAGACCTGTTAAAATGTGAAGTTGCATGTATTGCACCAAAATATTTGCATCATTAGTGCCGATTTCGCAATAGCGAATATATTAGAGCACTCTATCTGCATATAAAGCTACGGTATGGTAATGTTCTGCCATGCCAACCATTTTCTCCAGTCTCAGGAAACTTCTATCAGCTTGAAAGATGTAGCTATAGTGACCCACGCCTGTATTTCGCGCACATTACGCGAATATTACATTGCCGATTTTTCGTGATCAAGAAAATAATCTTGAATTTGCGAATATATGACAAATATTCTAAAAAATATTTCCGAAATATTGCGAATTTGAATATTGCCCCTGCAGCTTATCACTAATTGGGTGATCAGCTGCACCTTTATATAGACCTTCTATCGGGAAGGAGCATCCATAGGAACATGCGTCCTTGATAATCTGCCCAAAAATCAAGCAATATAAACCATCCATAATGTTTTGGATTTCAAGTGCTCTGTGATTGTCTCTGATTAAAAAGATACTCACAGACCTCCATGTAAATTTGTATAGTGTACCACCATGTTGGCTGTGATATTCCGTGGTGTTCATAAAGTACCACACTCATTAGTAACATCCACATTACAGCACATCTTAACTACAACATTCTATTAAAGTCTCTAGCTCGTGTCAAAGATGAAGACACACCTTTTAGACCTACTGTATATAGGAGTAACGTTATTACAGGCTTTCTTTTTCATTAATATTGTATCTTAACTTTCTGCTTGTTATTTTGACAACAATCTCCAAAAATGCTTTTAGGAGGAAGTCGGTTTTTGTTTTCATTTTAGTTATAATTTTGTTTTGCTGCCAAAAGAGAAAATATTTTCTATGAAATAAACAAAAAACTATTCCTTGGCATAGCGCCACATTAATAGCCAGTTAACGCTTACTATGTAAATGTCCGAGTCATTTGCTCTCTGCATTTCATACGGATCTTTGCTTTTTTCCCCAGTTATTTTCAGCATTTTTGTTTTCTTCAATTGTCATAATTGGTTTACAGCTATGAACAAACCAGAACACATATTGGGAGGAGATATATTGAACCAAGTGCAAAATGAAATGTAATGAGTTGTCACTGTAGCCAAAGAAATTATTTTAACTTTATACCCTGCCTTAAAACTATGACCTTGGGCACCAGGGGTCACCTTGTGTAGAGATGCACAAGTTACTGATCATAACTGTAGTTAAGCAACCAAGACTGAATCAAAAAGAATCACTCATTGGGTAGTAATATTTATACAGTTTTTAAGATAGCAATAAAAACAAATTAAAAACTTAAGCTGAGCTTTAAAGGCTGAAAAGGATCTTTTCCCCAGGATCCCACTACCAGCAATCACCACTTTCCATAGTATCCGGTAGTATGCATATATTGGTTGGGAATCCACAAAAAAACGAAGGAATGGCATTGAAAAGAAAAAAAACTAAAGTGTATGTTTGTTTCTGTGACCTTTCTGTTCAATTCATTGTGGATTCAACAGCTGTGACGTTTATAAAGGGAGAATCTAACCTCCGGTTGGCTACATAGCCCTTTGTATGGATGATGACGGCTTCCAAGAAGGATATCCTGGTTAAAGATTAAGTGAATATTCCTCTGACATGGAACTGGCAGGTATGGTAGTATTACCCACCGCTGGGAGGAAGGCCCATTTTGGGTTTTGATCTACTGATGGTACAGAGACCCCAACTACGCTCCACTTCTATCTCCTGCCTGACACAGCAGGAAATGGTTGGGGATGTTGCTCAACCAATAAGTCAACATTATAGTTAGTGTTGAGCGAATTGACGAACAGATCAGGATAATAGGCACAGGACAGGTGAGATGACAAACAGACTGGACCTTGAGACATAAAAACTAATATAGAGTAACCTGACAGATGTATAGCGATTAGAGACCTATTGCACAGGTATGGGGTGAGATTTACAATACAGAGTATATAGCAGGGCTAATCAGCAACACACAGCCTAGAACCTGTACACAAAGCAAGAGAGGGTAACTCAGTGCTACCTGTGAGGTTCAATGAATAAACCCTAGTTCACAAACACAGAAAGACAATGTGTAACACCTGCAAAGTTTTCAACACCTCAGTAAATCTAAACAGATCTACTGAAGAGATATTTTGAACTTGACGATCATTACAATTTGTAATACCCAGAAATTATACATTTTTATAACCATAGTAAACATGGTCCCTTGTGTAATGAAATGAGATTGTAAGACATCAGTGGCTAAAAGCAGCTCCCAAGATGAAAACAACTACTGTCAAAAATCTACATTCATATAGCATAGGAGGACATGTTCCCTTTTCATCGATAAAAACTGAAAGGTTGTTTTTGTTAATAACATTTGTTTCATGTGATTCAGCGGTTGACTGACGCTTCAGATCTTGCTGAGATTTCCTGCTCTGAGTGAGGGAGACAGAGCTGTTTCTCAATCAGGTTTTGAGCGCTGTGTTAGTCACCGAAAAAAAGAGAGATGTTGAAAAAAAAAACAGTTTTTGAAAGATATTAGTTGCATCTTTTTATTTTCTTGGGTTGTGGTGCTGTTATTTGTGCAATGTTTTCTGTGTATTTTCCTTCACTAAATGGCCAATATCAAAGCTAAACGAAGCATTAGCAATGAATAGTTTTGAAGAATTAATTAAAAACACCAACAAAATAAAGCCTTAGGTTTTCTGCAGAGTTGCCAGGGTGTTGATTGCGAGCTACTAAATTTGGAACAGGATATTAGTATGACAGATCTTTTTATACATGCATTTACAAGGAAAGTAGATATGGGTGCTCTAAAACCAGTTAAGTGTTGACAGGGAAGAATGCAAGGTAAACATAGCCTTAGTACAGGAAAGTAGATGGTAACGGAAGAGCTTCTCACACTGGTGCCCCCATAGTTTACATGAAAGCAAACAGACACAGCATGTGGACGGGGTTGTCTGGTTTAGCAAAAACCCTACTAGGGAACTCTCAGCTAATAAAGATAGTTACACCATTCAGAGCACTTATCTATAAGGTTTAATAAAAGCAGCTCGAAAGAGTCTCTTGCTCTAGAGGACCTTGTATGTTCATGCACTACATTGATGGGAACAGTATAATATTTCATTTCTCCTGTGGTGGCACTGCAGGGAAACTGAACACTTGTTGACAGGTTCCCTCAATCAAATTACAGCTGATCGCTTGGGAGTCCAACAGTCAGACATTCTAGGGTTAACATTCTAATGATATTTACTTAGTGATATTTTATGAATCAAAAAGATCTGTATGGATTGGACAACCCATTTATCCTTGAATCATGTTGTTTCTTGTGATAATTCTTTATATTTTAGTCATCACAGAGGGTTTTTCCTAAATATAGGTCACCGATATCTGATCCGTGAGTGCTCCAACTTAAAGGGGTTGTCTCACTTCAGCAAATAGCATTTATTATGTAGAGGAAGTTAATACAAGGCACTTACTAATGTATTGTGATTGTTCATATTGTCTCCTTTGCTTACTGGATTCATTTTCCCATCACATTATACACTGCTCGTCTCAAAAGTTACGACCACCTTGTAATACAGCAATGGTGGTCGTGCTTGCACACTATAGGAAAAAGTGGCAGCCTCTCTTGTGGCCGGGTAGGTGGGAGTGCACACAGGCTGGTGCTTTTTCCTATAGTGTGCAAGTACAACCAGCGCTGCTGGATTGCAGGGTGGTCGTAACCGTGGAATTGAAGAGTGTATAATGTGATGGAAAAATCTATCTAATAACCAGCAAAGGAAGCAATATGGATAATAACAATATATTAGTAAGTGCCTTGTATTAACTTCCTCTACATAATAATTGTTATTTGCTGAAGTGACACAACCCCATTAAGGCACCCCAATGATCCAGCTGTTCATTGCATAATAAGCACAGCGCTGTACATAGTATGGTGGCTATGCTTGGTATTGCAGCTCAATCCCATTCATTTGAATGGGACTGAGCCGCACAAAGGTCATGTGACCGATGGATGTGAAGCTTCACAGCTGACACTGTATCAGATATCAATTCTAACTAGAACTGATATTTATATTATTACAAAACGGATTCCAAAAAAGTTGCGACACTATACAAATCGTGAATAAAAACTGAATGCAATGATGTGGAGGTGCCAACTTCTAATATTTTATTCTGAATAGAACATAAATCACGGAACAAAAGTTTAAACTGAGAAAATTTACCATTTTAAGGGGAAAATATGTTGAATCAGAATTTCATGGTGTCAACAAATCCCCAAAAAGTTGGGACAAGGCCATTTTCACCACTGTGTGGCATCTCCCCTTCTTCTTACAACACTCAACAGACGTCTGGGGACCGAGGAGACCAGTTTCTCAAGTTTAGAAATAGGAATGCTCTCCCATTCTTGTCTAATACAGGCCTCTAACTGTTCAATCGTCTTGGGCCTTCTTTGTTGCACCTTCCTCTTTATGATGCGCCAAATGATCTCTATAGGTGAAAGATCTGGACTGCAGACTGGCCATTTCAGTACCCGGATCCTTCTCCTACGCAGCCATGATGTTGTGATTGATGCAGAATGTGGTCTGGCATTGTCTTGTTGAAAAATGCAGGGTCTTCCCTGAAAGAGATGACGTCTGGATGGGAGCATATATTGTTCTAGAACCTGAATATATTTTTCTGCATTGATGGTGCCTTTCCAGACATGCAAGCTGCCCATGCCACACGCACTCATGCAACCCCATACCATCAGAGATGCAGCCTTCTGAACTGAGCGTTGATAACAACTTGGGTTGTCCTTGTCCTCTTTGGTCCGGATGACATGGCGTCACAGATTTCCAAAAAGAACTTCGAATCGTGACTCGTCTGACCACAGAACAGTCTTCCATTTTGCCACACTCCATTTTAAATGATCCCTGGCCCAGTGAAAACGCCTGAGCTTGTGGATCTTGCTTAGAAATGGCTTATTCTTTGCACTGTTAAGTTTCAGCTGGCAACGGCGGATGGCACGGTGGATTGTGTTCACTGACAATGGTTTCTGGAAGTATTCCTGAGCCCATTCTGTGATTTCCTTCACAGTAGCATTCCTGTTTGTGGTGCAGTGTCGTTTAAGGGCCCGGAGATCACGGGCATCCAGTATGGTTTTACGGCCTTGACCCTTACACACAGAGATTGTTCCAGATTCTCTGAATCTTCGGATGATGTTATGCACAGTTGATGATGATAGATGCAAAGTCTTTGTAATTTTTCGCTGGGTAACACCTTTCTGATATTGCTCCACTATCTTTCTGCGCAACATTGTGGAATTGGTGATCCTCTACCCATCTTGGCTTCTGAGAGACACTGCCACTCTGAGAAGCTCTTTTTATACCCAATCATGTTGTCAATTGACCTAATTAGTGTTAATTGGTCTTCCAGCTCTTTGTTATGCTCAAATTTACTTTTTCCAGCCTCTTATTGCTACTTGTCCCAACTTTTTTGGGATTTGTTGACACCGTGAAAATTTGAATCAACGTATTTTTCCTTTAAAATGATACATTTACTCGGATTAAACGTTTGATCTGTCATCTACGTTCTATTACAAATAAAATATTGAAATTTGCCATCTCCACATCATTGCATTCAGTTTTTATTCACAATTTGTTTAGTGTCCCAACTTTTTTGGAATCCGGTTTGTACTACAATATATATTCTAAAGTTGATAACTACATTTAGAAAATAAGAACCAAATATACCAATGAATTTCAATGTCTCCGTACAGCATTAAAACAAAGTGTACACAGGCCCTGAACATAGCTGTATAATGGAGATGTCACAGACTACAAAGCTGTGTAGGAGTCATATTGCCATGGGCAGGGTAGACATTGCAGTTGAGCCACATTAAGGACAGTATGAGATACAATTGATGTGGAACTTCACTGGGAAATATCTTTTTTGCACTGTATATCTGTATGTTGGTTTTGCTGCCACCTTATGGCCAGTTGTATTATTGCTGTTTGATAATATGCTGATAAATGCAGAGGACCTTTTAGTCATATGATCTACTTATGCGGGTCTTCAAGCTGTAGTTCGATAATTAACAGTGCCCTGCATTCCTACAGTAAGTAGTGTGCAGACATGCATAGTAGTATTCAGACAGGCATACCTGCATGTAGCTAGCTGGTAGTGGAGATGTGTTGGTACTAAGGGTAAAACAACACGGTACGGTCATGACTCGGTCAGGTTGCGGCTGTGCTGCGGTCAAGAACCACAAAGCCAAGTAGCCCACAGCTGCTTTTCATTTAACTAATGAAAACCACATTGTTTAATTGATCCTCATTGTTAACCCCTTCCCGACTGTCATGCGGATATATACATCGGTGGCCGGGACTTTAAAGACGGAGCCCGCTCCTGAGTGGAGCAGGCACCCGCAGTTAATGTCCACGACCAGTGGTTATGCTGGCCATGGACATTTAACACTTCGGATGCCGTGGTCAAACTTGACCACGGGCACCTGAATGCTGAAAACCCGGAAGCGCGTGCTTCTGGGTATGCTCCTGCTCCCCCGATTCCTACCATGTGTTAGCAGCATCCCCTGTGCTCCTGTGTGACAGGAGGCTTCTGCATAGTAATTTCTATGGAGGGCAGGGCTCCATAGAAATACAGTAAAATCCTAATTGACTCCTATCTTAATGCATTGGAGTCTATGAGAAAAGAAATCCAATGATTGCTTGTTATAGTTCCCTATGGGAACTATAAAAATAAGTGTAAAAATAAATAAAAATATTTTTATGAGTAAAACATTTTTTTTTTAAATCTGAAAATTCAAATCACCCCTCTTTCCCCAAAATGAAAGAAAATAACCCCATAAAAATAAAAAAATACACATCATAGAAATCCTAGCTTGCAAAAATGCCCGTACTATTAAAATATAAGAAATGTAATCCCTCACGGAAAACAGCAAAACGGAAAAAAAAAGCCGGCCGTTTTGTCGTTTTTCACATGGCTCCGCATACATAAATACAAAAAAGTTATAGGGATATGAAGACTAGAATAAAAAAATCACTACTTTCAAGTTTTTTGTTTTTGCTTCAGTATTGAAACGCAATAAAAAATATACATATGTCATATTGCTGGATTCGTACTGACCTAGAGAATGAAAGTACAATGATATAGGGAATGTCGTAAAAAACAAAACCCCCATAAAACTGTTCTGGAATTGTGTTTTATTTTTTTCCAATTTCACCCCATTTATAATTGTTTCCCCCTGCTTCGCGCTTCCCACCACATTGTATGCAACTGTCAATAGTGCCATTAGAAAGGGCATCTTGTCCCGCAAAAAAAATGGTATGGCTTTGGGAGGACTGGGAGTAAAAAACGAAAAAAAATAAAATAAAAAAATTGCCCAGTCATGAAAAGGTTAATGATAACCTCATATACAGTACAGACCAAAAGTTTGGACACACCTTCTCATTCAAAGAGTTTTTTTTATTTTCATGACTATGAAGGCATCAAAACTATGAATTAACACATGTGGAATTATATACATAACAAACAAGTGTGAAACAACTGAAAATATGTCATATTCTAGGTTCTTCAAAGTAGCCACCTTTTGCTTTGATTACTGCTTTGCACACTCTTGGCATTCTCTTGATGAGCTTCAAGAGGTAATCACCTGAAATGGTCTTCCAACAGTCTTGAAAGAGTTCCCAGAGATGCTTAGCACTTGTTGGCCCTTTTGCCTTCACTCTGCGGTCCAGCTCACCCCAAACCATCTCAATTGGGTTCAGGTCTGGTGACTGTGGAGGCCAGGTCATCTGGCGCAGCACCCCATCACTCTCCTTCATGGTCAAATAGTCCTTACTTTCAAAGTTTTCCCAATTTTTCGGCTGACTGACTGACCTTCATTTCTTAAAGTAATGATGGCCACTCGTTTTTCTTTACTTAGCTGCTTTTTTCTTGCCATAATACAAATTCTAACAGTCTATTCAGTAGGACTTTCAGCTGTGTATCCACCTGACTTCTCCTCAACGCCACTGATGGTCCCAACCCCATTTATAAGGCAAGAAATTCTGCTTATTAAACCTGACAGGGCACACCTGTGAAGTGAAAACCATTTCAGGTGACTACCTCTTGAAGCTCATCAAGAGAATGCCAAGAGTGTGCAAAGCAGTAATCAAAGCAAAAGGTGACAACTTTGAAGAACCTAGAATATGACATATTTTCAGTTGTTTCACACTTGTTTGTTATGTATATAATTCCACATGTGTTAATTCATAGTTTTGATGCCTTCAGTGTGAATCTACAATTTTCATAGTCATGAAAATAAAGAAAACGATTTGAATGAGAAGGTGTGTCCAAACTTTTGGTCTGTACTGTATGTATATCTGCAAACATTTTATGGGTGATTACTGTTATGTATTGCATTGGCATCTACATGCGATTGAGCATGTGTAATTGGTGAATATAGAGATTTTTGTTTGATTTTAATTGTTTAGAATAAAAGTTATATTTTATTATAATAGTTACAGCTTCCTCTCCCATTCAAAGAAAAGGGACGACCAGTGGTAATTACTCTGCACCACTGCTTCCATCAGCCTGCAGGTAAACAATGTGAGGACATAGCACCCGCACCAGAACTGCAACATCTTCAAGCAGCTGATCGGTCTGGGTGCAGGGAGTCCGGCCCCTGCCGACCTGATATTGATGACCTATCCTGATGATGGCCCACCAATTTCATAACACTGCACAACCCCTTTAATTATTCGCTCACTTTTGAGCAATGCGAGATTGTAGAAATGTTCAGGAATTTGTTGTAACTACAGAAGATTTTAGTGTCTATCACTGATGAGTAAGTATAAAGCTGGAAGCAGAAAGAACACCTCAGGCGTTTGGAGAGGAGTAAGCCATAGTCAGCACAGCAGTCCTCGCACAGCACAGCAGTGCTAGCACAAATCTCTGCTGCTCCGCTGGGTATTTATAGCTAACTGTATAGCACTATGTAATTATAGGGTTTAACGGGATTTTCATAGAGTGGAACCACAGTTAACGCTGAGAGTCCGGACTGACAATCTGATGAAGTGGATATTGTTTTCTACTACAGGCATTACATTCTGTCTATTTAAAGGGGTATTCCCATCATTGTATGTTTTAGCATATCACTGTGCTGCAGCCCCAAAGTTATAACGATCATGGGGGGACTACTCAGAAAATCCTCCTCGATCAGTAAGTAATGGCAAAGCCTAGGAATACTAAGTATGATGGGAAAACCTCTCGAAAGGGATTTTCTGAGAGTTTTTTTACTGATGACCTATCCTCTGGATAGAAATACATTTATATTTATATTATTTCTGTAGACTGAGCGGTGATGAATCTAACTGCTGGGAGCCGTGCATCTGACGACTAACTGTGGGACGTTGGTGCAGTTCAAAAATCACGGGAAAAAGATACAAAACATCCGGCACGATATGACACGTGGATGTGCATGGCTACATTTATAAAAGAAAAACCACGGAAAATAATGCACTAACACAATATTGGCAAACATTAGGCCAGATTTATCATTAGCTCTAGTCAAAATAATGGAGTGAAAAAGTCAAAAAAAGTTACGCAATCGCTTAAACTGCGCAAAAACTTTTATTGTCTCTGTGCTATGCTCGCCAGTTTTCTGAAAGTGGGCGTGTTTTCTTATGAAAATGAATCTCTAGACAGATTTACTATTGCGACAATTTAAAAATTCGCCAAAAATTGTGCAATTTCACTCCAGTGAGGACCATGCTTATCTTATGTGACTTTTTAATAGAACTAGCGACTTTTTCGTAAAGACGTGCGACTTTTGTAAAGCCGCTTACTGAGGGATAAACTGCTACCGTCAAACCACATTTATCACAGTATTAAAGGACCATTAATAAACCTGACTTAGCCAAAAGTGACTTTGGACATATGTAAAAGTGGAGTAAGATGTAAGTGTAATGATAAATCTGGCCCTATATGTGGACCAAGCCCTCAATCTGATATGATAAAATCTGAGACTCTCAGCGAATATATTTTGATCAAAACACATCTGTGCCGCCTACCGGCACCAAGGTGGTCTCAGTCAGGGAGGTCAGGCAGGTCCTACTGCCTTCTCAAACAACTGATCGGCAGGGGTCCTGGAAGTCGTACACCCACCAATCAGATGCTGATGACCTATCCTGAAGATGGGTCATTAGTTATAAAGTCTGGAAAAACTCCTTTAAGTCACGATTTGTTATGATTTAACATTACGGTATTGAACGTTGATGATAAGCAGCAGAGAGGGCTATGGAGTGAATGAGCACCATGCGCATTTTGAGGCCCAATGTGGTGATTTACACAGTTTGTGCTGACAACTGTAGAAGTTCTGGGGTGAAATAGTAAAAAGAACCCTAGACAAATTACCCCATTTTAGAAATGTTTCACCTTAAGGTATTAAGGAGTGGTGTGTGCATTTTGATGCCACAGATATTTTCCAGAAATTAATGCACGGTGAACTCTACAAAATAAAAATGTATATTATATTTCAGTGCCCAAAATGTGCCCAGCTGGTGCCATCTGAAACAACATCACATTCCTTAAAGGGAACCTGTCATGTGTATTGACATATAGAGCTGATTAACCCCTTAGTGACTACCGTAATAACACGTATCGGTGGTCACTAAGAGGTTAAATATTCTTACTGTGCATCCTCCAATCATTCCGAAACTGTCTATGCTCAAAACTTTGAAACTGTCTCTGACATCATGACAAGAGATGAGCGAATCGAAGTTGACGAAGTCTAATTCGATCCGAATTTCAGAAAAAATTCGATTCACACCGAATCCGAATTTTCTCACGCATTTTTACCCCAAAAAAGCACCAAAAAATGCAAAAGTGCTTAAAATCACCAGCAAAAAATCGATGTGTAAAAACACTCTAAAACATTGCGATACTGAGATAAGAACCACTACATGACAGTCCACATGCAGCCTGGAAGTTAGAAATCACAGGATTCCAACTAATTTTATTATAGAGAAGAATATATATGCAGCAACAAATATGTGAAAAGAATAAGTGATCTCTAAAATATATTTGTCTTCCCTTCTTTTTCATAAAAAAATGGGCAAAGTGGGATAGCTAAATCTGAAAATATATAGAAACAGGAATAAGACAAATAGGAAATGAATTCATATTTGTGGCTTAAACCAAACACAGACAACAAGCACATTCTGCTGTTAAACGGTTGCCGTCTGCCAAACCACCCTATTTTCCTTCTTCTCTGCTGATGAATCAACCAACCCACCAGCCAGATACAGCAGGAAGATCACTATCATTATACTGGAAGCCAGTGCTCTGGGCCACACCTAAAAATAAGGACTGTTTAACAAAACTGTCAGCCTTGTCTCACCACTTGTCCCAAAGCCAGAGCTATAGCAGCCACAAATCATTTTAGACATAGCAAAAGAACGTTTTGTGTTTTTTATGTATTTTTAATTTCTTTTCAATTTCTTCTGTTTTTCTGTTCTCAAAAACGGAATATACAGAATATACAACTGTAGAAGAGGTAGAAGAATATGATATAAGTATTTGAGATGAGGAAAAACCCCAAAATTGGTTTTCCTATCTTAGAGCTATAGCTGTCCTATCTAAGATAATGGGCGCTTAAAGGCTATGTATACCTTCGGGGGCAATTTTTTATGATTGCATTTTAACTCATTTTGGGCAAAAAAAATATTCAATTGGTCTGTATTAAAATATATTGAGCTGTTCTGTCACAAAATGTTAACTGTTTTTCTAGCTGTGTCAATCCTACTTTCACGTTTACTTTTGGTCATCTAATAACCCTTATCTTTAGAGGTTATAAACACTAATTTAAGCCACATTCTTATCAGTAGGATATAGGGTCAGAGAGCAGATAAAGAGTCTGTCAACTCCCTGCCTGACAGAGCAGAGAGAAAATTCAGATACTGGTAATAGAGCACCTCAGCTATATACCGAGAAAAGGACTCCATATTTTTTATAAAGAAGAATTTAAAAATATTTTTTTACCCCATAATGTGTACAATGCAACACTAAAAGTTGCCCTCAAAAGTGTACGTACATAGCATTTAAAGGCTATGAGCTGGAGATGAGCTAAGCAATTTTAAAAGAACCAAAATCATGATGAATTTCACCATAATTCTTCTTTTTAATGAATCCAAAGTTTTTGTGTTTCACTTTGGACAAATCATTCAAAACCACGACCAGCAGCAGTTTATGTAAAAACAAACTGTTGCAAAGCTTCTACAGTTCACATCTACCCCCACAAGCCACTGTTTCTTATGATAACTTTTAAAACCAAATTTTTTGACCAAAAAAGAATTTCGATTAAAGAGGACCTTTCACCTAAAAAAAAAATGTAAACTAAGACCATAGCTTTACTTACATGCCCCCATGAAGTGTTGATCGTTTTTTCTTTTTTCAAACTGTGCCCCCGTTTGTCCGCTATGCCCCCCCGGAATAATTCCCGCCGTCTATGCTAATGAGCCAGCCTCAAATGGGCTGGCTTTAAAAGTTCTCCTCGGCGTGCCTTCTCTCTTCTCCCTGGCACGGAGCGCATCCAATCAGCGCGCTCCGCTCTTAGCCAGGGAGAAGACGCTCCAGTTCTCGCGAGACTTCAGAGAACTGGAGCGATTTCGTCTATCCGGTTAAGAGCGGAGCGCGCTGATTGGATGCGCTCCGTGCCAGGGAGAAGAGAGAAGGCACGCCGAGGAGAACTTTTAAAGCCAGCCCATTTGAGGCTGGCTCATTAGCATAGACGGCGGGAATTATTCCGGGGGGGCATAGCGGACAAACGGGGGCACAGTTTGAAAAAAGAAAAAACGATCAACACTTCATGGGGGCATGTAAGTAAAGCTATGGTCTTAGTTTACATTTTTTTTTTAGGTGAAAGGTCCTCTTTAAATTCGCTCTTCTCTACTATGAAAACCTTTATATGGGTTTTTGGTCCAAACGTCTGTGCTCATTAATTTCCTAATATATCTTTATAGAAGTCAAAGGTTTGTTGCCTCATATAGAGCTCTTCATATTCATAGCATAGATATGGGGGTAACTTATAATGGCCTGCATTCTGGAATTTTGGCTTAAAAAAGTCTCAAAAGAGGGCTTTTCAGCTTTTTTGGGTTGCTTGTACAAAACATGTTGTGACTTTTTGCAGTTTTACACCACTCCACTTTAAAAGAGTAGGTGGGAATGTCCATGTGGTTCACGGCATACAAAAAAACCTTGAGTAACATTTCTAAACAAATGTGTGAGGTGTAATGTGAGTTGGTGGGTTCCGCTGACATCGCACTTACCCAGGTATTGCCTTTATGCCCTCACCAGTTCTGAACCTGCCTCTTGCTTTTGCTGTTCCTTCTGCTAGCCAAGTAATTATAGCGGCTGCTTTGTTCTGCTTTTAAGTGACAATAAGTTTTGTGAGGATAGTCAGCTGTTACAGGCCAGCCCAGAGGCAAGGTGGCACAGGTGACGAGCAAACATGAAGATGATGATGTAGTCTATCGCACTTGGGAGCCAGGAAAAGAGGGGGCCTCGTCATCATCAGAGGACAATGGTGGCAGCGTGCCCATGAGACAGCAGGGTAGAAGCATGCCTGTGAGGCAGCAGGGTGGAAGCAGTGGGAAATCTGGAGCCAAATGAGACAGGGGTACCTCATCTGCTACTAGGGATACTACCTGTGAGGAACACACTACCAGTGCAGGGGTATATAAAATCAGCGGCAGGAAGGCATCACATAGTGGTGGAGAGAATATGCCATACATGGCAGAGTGGGAATTGCCTAGTACGTTAGCATGGGGGACGTTAGCATGGCGGTATGCAGAATGTGAGCCATGGCCAGGGTGCTAATGTTAGCACAACAGCCCTGCATCAACACATGAAGCATGGCCATAAAGTGGCATGGGAAAACTGGCACTCATTTAGTGTTACAGCCTGAAGCAACTGCTGCATCTTGCACCAGCCCGCACCCCCTCTCAAGCAGTCAGGGCTCTTCAACGTCAGCAAAAGGAAGCTGTCATTCCTTCCCATGGACTTCATTGTTGTCTGTTGCTCCTGATGCTCCTCCTCCTCGTCACTTGTTTCGACAGCAATCGATCACCGAGGCGACTGCAAAAAGACAACAGTGTGCATGCACTCATCCAACAGCGCAGAAGCTGAACGTTCACTTGGCCAAGTTGCTGATACTACAGTCCCTTTTAATGTAGTTGACTCTGCACATTTCAGAGAACTTATGGCTTGTGCCGAGCCAAGGTGGAGAGTCCCAAGCCAACATTAATTTCCCAAAGCTGTACTAGCCCTGCACTTGTGTGTTGAGCAGTAGGTGAACCTGTACTTGGGCCTCTTGGTGTCTGGTAGAGTTCACGCCAGCGCTGATGTATGGAGTTGCAAGTATGATCAAGGGCAATATATGCACAGCCCACCACGGTATGAATTTTGTAATTCCACTCCTTCACATCCTAGAGGGGATGCTGATAAATATGATTGGTGAGAGGACAGAAGATGTGGCGCCTACATCACATGGCCACCTGAGCCCTGAGGAGGATGAACTGACAGAGGAGTAGGATGAGATCAAGGAGGAGGACATAAACACCCTGGAATGTTATACACAACTAGGTGGTTTATCTGCCTAAGTGACAGGAGAAGAGAAGGAGGAGCTGGACTGTGACAACAAAGACGATGCTGAGGACCCCGATAGACCATGGCAGTATGCAGTGGAGATGGAGGCAGGGGGGCCCTCTGAGTCCCTTGTGCAAATGGCCAGATGCATGCTTTCTGTTTCGTGACAGCTGAATTTTCAGAATTCAATGACTACTGGCTATCCACATTGTTAGACCCTTGCTACCTGTCAAAAATGGGGGCATTTTTTTTTACCTTCAGAGAGGGATGCAAAAATGGACTACTATACAGACATGCTGTACAGTCGGTTGGTTGCAGCCTACGAGTGCCATTGCCCGTCATCAGGAAGGTCTAACCGGGGAAGCCCTCTGCACTCATGCTCCACTGCTATGACTGGTAGGGGGCAGGAGCAGCACCAACTCCATAAGCAGCCAGTTAGGTCTGGAGTCTCTGATGAGCAGTTTTCTTTTCTTTTCAGTTTTCTGCAGAAAATTTAACCAAAAAAAGTCTCCATACTGTACAATACACTAATCCAGACTTTAGGCCCATCCAAATATCATTTTATTTCCTTATGAGAATGGTATCTGAGGATGGTCTTTTCGGATCAAGAATTGAAGTTTTTATTGTCTAGTGCCTCTAGGGTGTCCAGATGTGCCAAACTGCAAGAAAACGGCTATAAAGTGCTTAAAGGGAGTCTGTCACCACATTTGAGCATATTAGACAGATCCAATAGCGTTATATGTGCCACCCAGAAGTTAAAAACTGTACCTTTGTTGCATATACCGGAGTCTTCTTTCAGCCAAAAATGAACTTTGAAGATTCTGTAAATGCGCCCTCTCAAGTGCCCAGGGCGGCGTCTCAATCTTCCGAGCCCAAGACCGGACCTCCCCAACGGCTCATAACCCCGCCCTCCGTGTGCCTCTGCCCGCCCGTTTGCGCTCTCCTTTTCCACTGCGGCTGCGCCGTCAAATTCGTAGCGGACGCAGTGGAAAATGAGAGAGGAGGAGAGTAAAGGGCGGGCACAGGCACAAGGGTTTGACCACACCTGGATTAGAACCATTTTTAGGTTCATTAAAATTCTGTTTGAATTGTTGCTGGACTGAATTTCAGAATGTATCTCATCTGACTTTTTCTCAAGTTCCTTTGAAACAATAAAACTTGTTCAATGACACAATGGCGTTGTAAAAATCATTCAGGCTGAGAACAGATGGCTTCATCTCAGGTCACTCTAGGTCAATGTCTCACTTTCAATATTTGATCAGATTCCAAATATTAGAGAACACAGTCTACCCAGTGCTCTGCTTTTCTTTCCCTGCAAAATCAAAATATTTTTTTTTACATTTTGACTTTCAATTGAAATCTCAAATTGTTATTTACATGGTCCATAATGAACTAGAAGGCTGGAAATTTTAGAGAAGGTCACAATGGGGCCCTTTGAAAGAGGAACGATGTGCCAAAAACAGTTTTTTTAAGTCTCTGTAAGTTGTCAAGTTCATCATAATCCAGAGTTTTAACACATCTGTTCAAATTACTGCACAGCGACAATTTTTACATCTCCTTTGAGAATTAGTGATTTTTACGCACAGTGGTGGATTATTTCTTAAAAATATCTTCTAGTAATTTAAACCACATGAACTTCTCTACATACAGGTCACAATGGAAGGTCTAACTTTTCATTAATGTGTGATAACCAATTTAATTTGCTGCAACTTTGACATCCCAAGCAGGGTCCTTCTGATATCAACCATAATGGTCTCTTATAGGTGGCTATACACATTAGACTCACATCAGCCAAGCATGGCAATTGAATTTCAACACATCTAATTGTTTGTTTTCAAGGCAGTTAACTGAGTTATCCCATCTCAACATTTATGGAACAACATTAGGATATGCCATAAATGTCTGATAGATGCAGGTCCCACTTCTGGAGACTGCTCCCATCTAAAGAACAGGGAGCTGCTGCGAACGGAAAACAACATCACACATGCATAGTGTCTTCTCCATTCACTGCTATAGGACTTCCGAAAATAGCCGAGCAAGCACAATTGGCTACATTCACTTTTTTGAGTTGGGACCAACACCTATCAGACATTTATGGCACATCCGAATGATATGCCATAAACTTCCCATATGGAATTAGCCCTTTATGTTGCTGCCAGATAGAGGATCATTTCCTTCTCCCCATTAAGAACACATACACGCTGGGTCAATCTATGCAAATCCTCATGCGTATATAGAAGACTTGAGGAATGGCTGTTGAAAAAATGAGCATTTGGCCAACAGGTATTGAAGCTGCATGGTCACCTTAAATTAGGTCAATGTCCTCATTTCATAGGTTACATGGAAGTAGCTTGACTATGCTGATAGTTCCCTATAAGTAAACATTTTAATGAAATCTATCTGGCCAGTGGAATGATCAAATCAATCAAATTGTGATATTCATGCTTTTTTTTATGTTTGCAATATAGAGATTCAGAGTAAAAAATATAAAAATATTATTATAATTTAAAATACCAGTTTACACATTAATTGAATATTTAACTACATCTACTGTACCTTTTCCCCTCTGCTTAACCATCAGTCCATACCATGATGTTATTGACTTGACCTGAATGGGATCTTACCTGGGTTCTCTCAGGTAAAGACCCATCAAAAATCATGCTCCAAACATGGAAATACAATGCTCTACACGGATTGGGTCGGAGGTAGTAAATGTTAGAGTAGAGGTGACTGTGAAGGAATTCTAGGTATAGTCAGGGTAATACTTTAATGCCAGGATACTCAAGGAACCATGCATCATTGTTCATGAAGATGGAGCCTCCTGTCCCAGTAAATACCTTCTCCTGTGCCCAATCTCATATGTATGAATAATTTCCCTGGCCCTAGTAGGATACTTGTATGCTGAAGGATTCAGTCGTGCCTCAACTATTCTCCAGGCTGTTGTAATTGCTGCTTGGAAATCTGAATTATACTCTTGTCATTTCAAATGAACGGAACACCAAGCACCTTCTTTATAAGTAGCCAAAAATACGCCAACATTTTTTTTTTTTATAGAATCATGTTTTCTTACCCATTGTCAGTCTTATGTTGAGCAGTTTTAAAATTATTTAGCCCAGCCAGTACTTTTTCACCTCAATTTATTAGTGAATTTCTGTTTCTTCAAAGCTGTGAAGATTCAAATCCTGGGATCTAGAGTGTCCAGTGAACAGTTATCAAGTTTATTATAAGTCTTTGCTGTTTGCAGAGACCTCTAAAGTTGTCTGCTAGATGCCTTGTTATTCTTGTGGCATTCCCTAATGCCTGGTGTTATATTTTATTCACACATTTATGCTATTTCACATTAAAGGGGTTTTCCAGGGATGGCAGGTTCCGCAAGCTTGCCTTAATTACACATAAGGCACCTGTAAGAGAAAGTTTGTAAAATACGTACCTTCCAATGTTGCGTAGATCTGCCTCCTGGGAACCAGGTTACTTGACAGTCCTCAGCTTACACCAACATCACCTTCTTTACAGGTTTCCAGCCAGGCCTATGAATGTGATGTCAATTCCTCTTTGGATGGGGACAGAACTGTTTCTCTCCCTGGCACATGCGTAAACTCCTGAGTCCACCTCATCTGCGCATGCATCAGGGAAAGGAATAGCTCTGGCCCTGTCCACAATGGAAGTGATATCCTGTCCATAGCTCAGGCCAGAAACCTGGTAAAGGACATGTTGGTGGAAGTTGGATTTTCAGAAGAGGATCATGACGTGACCAGGTTCACAGGAGCCTGATTCACATAAATTTGGAACATTAAGTATATGATAGACTTTTGCCTACAGACATGTTAGGCTACATTCACATGGCAGTTAAAAAAAAAACAGCCATTAAATACAAAGACCATTTTTCATGGCCATTCTGCATCCATGTGTGCATCAATTTTTTTTCCATTTTTAATGGCTAATTTGTATCCTTTTTTCATGTCCATTGAAAACAGCCATACATTTTTTATTTTATTTTTTTAACATCTCAACCCCTTCAGTGCCCTCAATATATATTAAACACCATGCCCTCAAAATAAATAATAGCCATCATATTGCCTCCAGTATTCATAATGGCCTCCCCGTAGTGCCTCCAGTGTCTATAATGCTCTACATAGTGGCCCCAGTACATATAATGCACCCCAGTGTCCCCTTTTATAAAAATATTCCTCCCAATAGTGCCCTCCAGTATAAATATTGCTCCCAATAGTAGCTCCATTCTGCTGGGTCTGAAAATGAAAAAATAAATAAAATACTCACTTTATCCTACTCACATGTGACATCACAATGCTGGGAGCATGAGGTCCTGCTCCCTCCAGTGCAAAAAGAGTGTTCCCTCGCATTTAAGTGGATGAGCTGAGTAAATATTTTTTATTTTAACCCCTGAAAGTAACTTTTACCTTTTTCTAACATCTAGAAAGGTGCACTTCTATCTGAACTCCCGTCTAAAAATAGGCCCATTGATTTCAATTAGGTCCGTCTGGCAATGAAAATGGCCAAAAATAGGACATGTCCCATTTTTGATGGCTGCTATTCACTGGCCTTTGAAAAAATGGTCATGTGAATAATCCCGTAGACTTCTACTGGTTCTCAAAACGACCGTGTTATGCTATTTTTCTTGTTCATGTAAATGTAGACTTATCCGTAATTAAGGTAGACTGCAGGGCCCACTGGGTCCTGGAAAACCCCTTTAAACACTATTCAATAATATACTTATTGACAAGGCATAAGCTTGGAGTAATTATTTTACTTAAATCACATAGCTCTCTGGATTTGGTTTTACCTTTATCTTTTGTGTTTTTCATATGTTTTAGTGTTGAAAGATAAGTTTGCCTGAAATGTTGGTTTTCTTTCCCTGATTGTCTGAATTGTGCAGAACATATTTACTGTATGAAGTAAATGTGTCATGATTTGGACATTTCTTGCAGCAGTGGTAAGAGGGGTACTGTTACAGGGATTACCGATAATTGTGCATTTAATTCTTTAAGGATTACATTTTATGTTTATTGCCATTGCTTTGCATGGAAACAGTTGCACCAGCTGAATCCCCATATAGTGTTCCAAGACTCTAAAGACTGGCAGGAAGCCAAATTCCCTACGGGAAAGAGCCTGCTGTCTCCAAAATGATGGAAGCGCTGCTTAATATTTTCACAGGACACAGTGTACCTCATAGTAAAAAGATCAAATTATGTGATTTAGCAATCTAAGAAAAATAGGGGCACATCCAAAAATCAAGGAAAAGAGTGCCGGCCCTCGGTATATAAAGCACAATGTAGCAAAAGAGAAGAAAGAATACCGAAACAGGAGCCGCACATCTACAAAATGTACAAGTTTATTTAGGAAACAGACACAGCATAAAAGAATATTTAAAATCGTTGTATACAACAAATCCGGGCCATGTAAGCCGTGTATCGGCGCATGCCCATCTGAATCACCACAATTTCATGTATGAACCCCCACATCCATCAACATATCAAAATATAAAGTGCATGAGATCCATCAACAATGAATGAGAGTTAGTAAATACTTATCATGGTATTGGCATGATGGGGGGTGTCTGTGGCGATCAGAAAGAAAGCCCCACGCGTATCGCCAGGCTTGCTGGCTTCCTCAGGAGTGCCTGGTTCCCAATGACAATCATCAGATATATATATGTATCAAATAATCAAGTGATAACCTATACCTGTGCAGGGATACCAGATGTAACAAAAAGGCGGTAACTACCTTATTGACGTGGAGCGACATAGAGGCAGATGGGGGAAGTCTCCCATGATGCAGGTATGGACACGCTGTGGGAAGCGAACGGCGTCCGGATGTGCCGTTCGCGCATGCGCCCATCCCGACCGGCCCGCGCTGCGTTCCAAAAACCGGAAGTAGCAGCGCGCGCCGGCCCGCATGGTTCCCACTGCGTGTCAATGATCGGAAGTGACATAGATCCCGGCATGTGGCGGCGACGAGGGGAACTGCAGATACAAACGGGGAAAGAAAGAGAACAAAGGCAGGCCTTTTGCACCAGACTTGGCACATAGTTTGTACAAAACAATGAATCAGAATCAAAAGAAGACCCAGAATTGAAATAAAAAATGAAAGACAAGTATTTTATGCCCTTTATTTTCAGAGCAATACTTGTCTTTCATTTTTTATTTCAATTCTGGGTCTTCTTTTGATTCTGATTCATTGTTTTGTACAAACTATGTGCCAAGTCTGGTGCAAAAGGCCTGCCTTTGTTCTCTTTCTTTCCCCGTTTGTATCTGCAGTTCCCCTCGTCGCCGCCACATGCCGGGATCTATGTCACTTCCGATCATTGACACGCAGTGGGAACCATGCGGGCCGGCGCGCGCTGCTACTTCCGGTTTTTGGAACGCAGCGCGGGCCGGTCGGGATGGGCGCATGCGCGAACGGCACATCCGGACGCCGTTCGCTTCCCACAGCGTGTCCATACCTGCATCATGGGAGACTTCCCCCATCTGCCTCTATGTCGCTCCACGTCAATAAGGTAGTTACCGCCTTTTTGTTACATCTGGTATCCCTGCACAGGTATAGGTTATCACTTGATTATTTGATACATATATATATCTGATGATTGTCATTGGGAACCAGGCACTCCTGAGGAAGCCAGCAAGCCTGGCGATACGCGTGGGGCTTTCTTTCTGATCGCCACAGACACCCCCCATCATGCCAATACCATGATAAGTATTTACTAACTCTCATTCATTGTTGATGGATCTCATGCACTTTATATTTTGATATGTTGATGGATGTGGGGGTTCATACATGAAATTGTGGTGATTCAGATGGGCATGCGCCGATACACGGCTTACATGGCCCGGATTTGTTGTATACAACGATTTTAAATATTCTTTTATGCTGTGTCTGTTTCCTAAATAAACTTGTACATTTTGTAGATGTGCGGCTCCTGTTTCGGTATTCTTTCTTCTCTTTTGCTAAATTATGTGATTTACTTATTACTCATATGGCTAAAAAAGTAACATTTCTGATAAAGTTCTGTCCAGGGAAATATCACATAATGTTGTCAATCAGGTTTGTCTTTGGGCTGACTCCTTAAGACAGGCATCCTCAAACTGCGGCCCTCCAGCTGTTGCAAAACTACAACTCCCAGCATGCCCAAACAGCCTACAGGTATCAGCCTACAGCAGGGCATTGTGGGAGTTGTAGTTTTACAACAGTTGGAGGGCCGCAGTTTGAGGATGCCTGCCTTAAGAAGTCTGAAATCTACAACCCCCGTTCCAATAAAGTTGGACGCTGTGTAAAATATAAATAAATGGAAATGAAAACTGAAGGCAATGATTTGCAAATCTCAAAGACCCATATTTTATTCACAATAGATCACAGAACATGTACAGTCCTGATCAAAAGTTTAAGACCACTTAAAAAATGGCCAAAAATCATATTTAGCATGGCTGGATCTTAACAAGGTTCCAAGTAGAGCTTCAACATGCAACAAGAAGAAATGGGAGTGAGACAAAACATTTTTTGAGCATTCAATTTAATGAAAACAACGAATAAACTGAAAAGGCCAAATCTGTGCAAAGATGTGGATTCATTATAATTTTTTTGTCAGGTAGTCAAACGTTGTGATGGCAAAGGCATGGTTGGGTTGTTGAACTGCATAAGCAGGGTCTCTCACAGCGCGCCATCGTTGCTGAGGTGGGACGCAGTAAGACAGTCATTTGGAATTTCTTAAATGATCCTGAGGGTTATGGAACAAAAAAGTCAAGTGGAAGACCCAAAAAAGTTTCACCATCACTGAGCCGGAGGATCCAATTGGCTGTCCGTCAAGACACTGGACGATCCTTGACCCAAATTAAGGCCCTTACTGGTGCTGATTGCAGCCCCATAACCATCAGACGGCATCTGAGACTGAAGGGCTTCAAAAACAAAAAACGTCTTCAAAGACCTCGTCTCCTTGAACGCCACAGAACTGCTCGTTTGGACTTTGCAAGAGAGCACCAAACATGGGACATTCAAAGGTGGAAGAAAGTTTTATTCTCTGATGAGAAAAAATTTAACCTTTATGGTCCTGATGGTTTCCAACGTTACTGGCATGACAAGCAGATCCCACCTGAGATGTTTTCTACACTCCACAGTGTAGGGGGCACCATAATGGTCTGGGGTGCTTTTTTCTTTAGTGGAACAATGGAGCTTCAGGAAGTGCAGGGGCGTCGAACGGCCGCTGGCTATGTCCAGATGTTGCAGAGAGCATTCCTCATGACTGAGAGCCCTCGTCTGTGTGGTAACAACTAGGTTTTTCAACAGGACAACGCCACAGTACACAATGCCCGCAGGACAAGGTACTTCTTCCAGGAGAATAACATCACTCCTTTGGCCCATCCTGCGTGTTTATCTGATCTAAATCCAATTGAGAACCTTTGGGGATGGATGGCAAGGGAAGTTTACAAAAATGGACAACAGTTCCAGACAGTAGATGGCCTTCGTGCGGCCGTCTTCACCACTTGGAGAAATGTTCCCACTCACCTCATGGAAACACTTGCATCAAGCATGCCGAAACAAATTTTTGAAGTGATCAACAATAACGGTGGAGCTACTCATTACTGAGTTCATGTTTGGAAGTTGGAAGTTGGATTTCTGTTTTGGGGGGGTTTATATTTTTTTTTTTGGAGGTGTGGTCCTAAACTTTCGATTAGCTGAAAAACAGCCTGTTTTCAGTTTATTCGTTGTTTTCATTAAATTGAATGCTCAAAAAATGTTTTGTCTCACTCCCATTTCTTCTTGTTGCATGTTGAAGCTCTACTTGGAACCTTGTTAAGATCCAGCCATGCTAAATATGATTTTTTGCCATTTTTCAAGTAGTCTTAAACTTTTGATCAGGACTGTATCAGATGTTGAAAGTGAGACATTTTACCATTTCATGGAAAAAAAAATTGGGACAGGGTTATGTCTACCATTGTGTAGGGTCCTCTCTTCTTTTAATAGTCTGTAAACTTCTGGAAAGTGAGGAGACCAATTGCTGGAGTTTTGGGAGACGAATGTTGTCCCATTCTTGTCTGTAGGAATCTATGCTGCTCAACAGTCCTGGGTCTTCTTTGCTGGATCTGCTATTCCATGATGCACCAAATGTTTTTATAGGTGAAAGTTCTGGACTGCAGGTGGTCAGTTCAGCACCTGGACTTTTCTGCAATGCCATGCTGTTTCGATGAGTGCAGTACTGTTGTACTTCGAGACAAATCGATTTAGCACCAGCTAATTTGTTTTCCGTCAGTCAAAAGGTAACCTTCAAAAAGAACACTGCACAACAATTGAAAATATAAAATATGACTCATCTTTATATCATAGTTAAAAATCACAGGGACTTAAAAGCAGATCCATACCCACAAAGATACAGGAAACCATGTTGGAATATTTTACACATAAGTGAAAATGATACTGTTTTAAAGCACAATCAAAACCAATCATATCAGTTATCAAGTTAGCATTTTTAGAGCAAAGTGACCTCTGTAAAGTCTCGGAAAACTCCTTTAACTGACCCATCTGCAGGGAACTAGCGGAGGGAGGAATGCGGACACATATGAACATGGGACCAACACAGATGCCTTCAGCTGCCAAGTGCACATACAACAGGTCAGCCAGTGTCATAGGTACAAATCTGGTGACAGATGCCCTTAAATGCGTGTTATGCCAGAAAAGACAATACATGTCTTTTAAAGCCCACTAGGTTACTCAAGTGCATTTTTATGGGGATACATCTTAACACTGAGGACAGGCGGTGTATATGAGGGACTCCCTTGAATGATGCACACCTTGGCAGATGCAATAGGTTTAATTGAACAGCAGCATGACTTTCTAAGGGGTCCTGGAAGCAGGGTCAGGGGCCTCACCTCTTTACCTCTGCTGAAGGTCATAGCAAGTTGGGTTGCATTAGCTATCAACCTGTCTTGCTTTACCTATATGACTACATTCAGCTGCAAGTGTGTATCTTGCATACACATAAAGGGAGCCTGTCAACTCCAAAATCTGTTTCAAAATAAGCATTCCATAATGTAGGGTAGGTGCCCCAAAACATAACCATACCTTTCATATGAAAATACGGCCCTTTAATCCTAAGAAATGCTTAATTTTAGTTTTACGCAGATAAGCTCTTTGGTGCACTTGTGCATTCACTTTCCCTTGAATCATCGCTAACGGCTCAGAAATTTCAGGAACCATCAATTAAACAAGAGAGGGAGGTGCTGGACAGCATGACAAGCAGAATGATGGTGCACCAAACTGAGCGGCCGCACCTACAATGCACCGAAAACCCTATTTGCATAACCGCTACACAGATATAAAGTACAATTTTTATAAGATATATATATATATATATATATATATATATATATATATATAGGAAATTGTTTAGCAATGTTAGGGCTGATTCTAGAGTTCTGCTGCCTGAGGTAAAAATTTAAATTATGCCCCCTACCCCCTTACAAATTCTCAATACAACCTCTCCCTCCAGCGCCCTACTGTTAAAGACATATGTGGATAAACATTACATACAGCACTGTAACACCTACAGGGTAATACATTACCCCATACCTTTTACATCCAGTGATGTCTCCTCTAATTTAGATTATCTCTTTCCTCATCTTCTCCATTCGGACCAGACCGCCTTGACGAATCATTTCAGCTACGTCTCGTCTCTGTAGAAACTGACACACAAACATCTTAGATTTCTCATTTTTCATCATCTTCCTGCTCCTGTTGTCCCAAGATCATGCTGCTGCTACCCCCAATACCATGCCTGCTGTGCTTCTCAATGCCCCCAAATACTATACTGTACTACAGTACCATACCGATAGTCCTCCCATAGTAATACTGCTACAGACTGACTCCAATAGTAATGGTATCCCCTACAGTACCCCATTAGCAACCCCATTAGTTGTAATGCCCTCATTATTATGCCAAATAATAATGCCCCAAAGTACCCCCAATACTAATATTGCCTCCATAGGGTCCCTAGTAAAAATAAAGCCACCCATGGTGCCCCCAGCAGTAGCAAGTCCCCTCTATAAGGCACCTGTTTAGATCCCACAGTAGTAATAAAGCCCCCATAGTGTCCCCAGTAGTTAAAATGCCTCTTATAGTGGCCCCAGTATTTATAATGCCCCCTATAGTAACCCCAGTATTTATAAATCCCCACTGCAGAACCCTCTGAATTATAATGCCGTCTGTATTATAATGTCCCTTATAGTGCTAGGAATCTGTATAATGCTTTCATCCACTCCCCCTCCATGGTATAATGCTCTCTTTGTATTGATAGTATATAGTATATAGAATGGTCCCCTCTGTATTATATAGAATGGTCCCCTCTGTACTATATAAAATGGCCCCTCAGTACTATATATCAAATGGCCCCTTCAGTAGTATATATACAGTGAGTAACAGAAGTATTTGAACACCCTGCGATTTTGCAAGTTCTCCCACTTAGAAATCATGGAGGGGTCTGAAATTCACATTGTAGGTGCATTCCCACTCTGAGAGATGATTTTTAAAGAATTTATTTGTCTTGCACTGCAGAAGATAAGTATTTGAATACCTGAGAAACAGCAAGAATTCTCGCTCTCAAAGACCTGTTACTGTGCCTTTAAAAAGTCCACCTCTACTCCACTCATTAATCTAACTTAGTAGGACCTGTCTGAGCTCTTTAAAGACACCTGTCCACCCCACAGTCAGTCGCCAACTACTACCATGGGTAAGACCAAAGAGCGGTCAAAAGACACCAGAGACAAAATTGTGGACCTCCACAAGGCTGGAAAGGGCTACGGGACAATTGCCAGGCAGCTTGGTGAAAATAGATCAACTGTTGGAACAATTGTTAGAAAATGGAAGAGGCTAAAGACGACTGTCAGTCTTCCTCAGACTGGGGCTCCATGCAAGATCTCACCTTGTGGGGTATCACTAATGATAAGAAAGGTGAGGAATCAGCCAAGAACTACAAGGGAGGAGCTGGTCAATGACATGAAGAGACCACAATTTCAAAGGTCACTGTCGGTAGAACACTACGTCGTCATGGTTTCAAATCATGCATTGCACGGAAGGTTCCCCTGCTCAAGTCATTACATGTCCAGGCCCGTCTGAAGTTTACCAATGAC
The DNA here is from genome assembly GCF_014858855.1 of Bufo gargarizans. Classification (NCBI taxonomy): domain Eukaryota; kingdom Metazoa; phylum Chordata; class Amphibia; order Anura; family Bufonidae; genus Bufo; species Bufo gargarizans. Next base: position 432,827,686 of record NC_058084.1, on the reverse strand, counting down.
CATCTGGATGATCCAGAGGAGGCATGGGAGAAAGTCATGTGGTCAGATGAGACCAAAGTAGAACTTTTTGGTCTAAACTTCACTCTTCGTGTTTGGAGGAAAAAGAAGGATGAGTTGCATCCCAAGAACACCATCCCTACTGTGAAGCATGGGGGTGGCAACATCATGCTTTGGGGCTGCTTTTCTGCAAAGGGGAAAGGACGACTGAACTGTAATAAGGAGAGGATGAATGGGGCCATTTATTGTGAGATTTGGAGCAACAACCTCCTTCCATCAGTCAGAGCATTGAAGATGAGTCGTGGCTGGGTCTTCCAACATGACAACGACCTGAAGCACAGAGCCAGGATAACCAAGAAGTGGCTCTGTTAGAAGCATATCAAGGTTCTGGAGTGGCCTATCCAGTCTCCAGACCTATATCCAATAGAACATCTTTAGAGGGAGCTTACAAACCGTGTTGCTCAGCGACAGCCCCGAAACCTGACAGATCTAAAGGAGATCTGTGTGGAGGAGTGGGCCAAAATCCCTGTTGCAGTGTGTGCAAACCTGGTCAAGAACTACATGAAACATTTGACCTCTGTAATTGCAAACAAAGGCTTCTGTACCAAATAAAACAAAGGCTTCTGTACCAAATATTAACACTGATTTTCTCAGGTGTTCAAATACTTATGTTCAGCAGTGCAAGACAGATACATTCTTTAAAAATCATACAATGTGATTTCCTGAAATTTATTTTTAAATTCTGTCTCTCAGAGTTGGAATGCACCTACAATGTAAATTTCAGACCCCTCCATGATTTCTAAGTGGGAGAAATGAAAAATCGAAACGCTGGGTGTTCAAATACTTTTGTTCCTCACTGTGTATATATATATATATATATATATATATACTTTTTTTATTATGTATATATATATACATGTATATATATATATATATGTATATATACAGTGGGATGCGAAAGTTTGGGCAACCTTGTTAATCGTCATGATTTTCCTGTATAAATCGTTGGTTGTTACGATAAAAAATGTCAGTTAAATATATCATATAGGAGACACACACAGTGATATTAGAGAAGTGAAATTAAGTTTATTGGATTTACAGAAAGTGTGCTATAATTGTTTAAACAAAATTAGGCAGGTGCATAAATGTGGGCACTGTTGTCATTTTATTGATTCCAAAACCTTTAGAACTAATTATTGGAACTCAAATTGGCTTGGTAAGCTCAGTGACCCCTGACCTACATACACAGGTGAATCCAATTATGAGAAAGAGTATTTAAGGGGGTCAATTGTAAGTTTCCCTCCTCTTTTAATTTTCTCTGAAGAGTAGCAACATGGGGGTCTCAAAACAACTCTAAAATGACCTGAAGACAAAGATTGTTCATCATCATGGTTTAGGGGAAGGATACAGAAAGCTGTCTCAGAGATTTCAGCTGTCTGTTTCCACAGTTAGGAACATATTGAGGAAGTGGAAGACCACAGGCTCAGTTCAAGTTAAGGCTCGAAGTGGCAGACCAAGAAAAATCTCGGATAGACAGAAGCGACGAATGGTGAGAACAGTCAGAGTCAACCCACAGACCAGCACCAAAGACCTACAACATCATCTTGCTGCAGATGGAGTCACTGTGCATCGTTCAACCATTCAGTGCACTTTACATAAGGAGATGCTGTATGCGAGAGTGATGCAGAGGAAGCCTTTTCTCCGCCAACAGCACAAAAAGTGCCGCTTGAGGTGGGCTAAAGCACATTTGGACAAGCCAGCTTCATTTTGGAATTAAGGTGCTGTGGACTGATGAAACTAAAATTGAGTTGAGTTATTTGGCCATAACAAGGGGCGTTATGCATAGAGGAAAAAGAACACAGCATTCCAAGAAAAACACCTGCTACCTACAGTAAAATGTGGTGGTGGTTCCATCATGCTGTGGGGCTGTGTGGCCAGTGCAGGGACTGGGAATCTTGTCAAAGTTGAGGGACGCATGGATTCCACTCAGTATCAGCAGTTCCTGGAGACCAATGTCCAGGAATCAGTGACTAAGCTGAAGCTGCGCCGGGGCTGGATCTTTTAAACAAGACAACGACTCTAAACACTGCTCAAAATCCACTAAGGCATTTATGCAGAGGAACAAGTACAACGTTCTGGAATGGCCATCTCAGTCCCTAGACCTGAATATAATTGAAAATCTGTGGTGTGACTTAAAGAGAGCTGTCCATGCTCGGAAGCCATCAAACCTGAATGAACTAAAGATGTTTTGTAAAGAGGAATGGTCCAAAATACCTTCAACCAGAATCCAGACTCTCATTGGAACCTACAGGAAGCGTTTAGAGGCTGTAATTTCTGCAAAAGGAGGATCTACTAAATATTGATTTCATTTCTTTTTTGTGGTGCCCAAATTTATGCACCTGCCTAATTTTGTTTAAACAATTATAGCACACTTTCTGTAAATCCAATAAACTTCATTTCACTTCTCAAATATCACTGTGTGTGTCTCCTATATGATATATTTAACTGACATTTTTTATCATAACAACCAACGATTTATACAGGAAAATCATGGCGATTAACAAGGTTGCCCAAACTTTCGCATCCCACTGTATATATTATGCCTTCTCTTTAGTATATAGAATGGTCCCCTCTGTAGAATGCCCCCTCTCTAGTACATAAAATGGCCTCCTCTGTAGTATATAAAATACCCCCTTCTTTAGAATGCCCCCTACGTAGTATATAGAATTCTCTCCTCTGTAGAATGGCCCAATCTGTATTATACTGTATACTGTATAATGGCCCCTTCACTAGTGTATAGAATTCCCCCCTCTGTATTATATATAATGGTCCCCTAAGTACTGAATGGCCCATGAAAAAGTAGCCCACATCCAATATCTCCAAATAAAACTGCCTAATAGTAAATCTGTCTTAGTTGTCCATAGCAACCAATCAGAGCTCAGCTTTCAGTTCCTACAGGGCACTGAAAAAATGAAAGCTGAGCTCTGATTGGTTGCTATAGACAACTAAGACAGATTTACTATTAGGCAGTTTGTTTTGGAGATATCGGAGGCGGCCTACTTTTTCGTGGGCCACCTGTAGTATATAGAATGCTCCCTTCTGTAGAATGGCCCCCTGTGTCCATATTTAATGACCCCCTCACTAGTGTATACAATGCCCTCCTCTGTTTTATATATAATGGTCCTCTCACTAGTGTATAGAATGCCCCTCCCTATGTATTATATATAATGGCCCCCTTAGTAGTATATATAATTCCCCCCCTTTATAGAATGGCCCCCCTCTATGGCATAAATTTCTGCTGGGATCAGTTTTCTGCTTAGGTACATCTCTGGGTGCTCCTCCCCATTTACCACTTGTGACAGGATCGCTCCCAAGCCTGTATCAGACGCATCAGTCTGGACCAGAAACTGTTTTCCGAAATCCGGGGAAATGAGCACTGGTTGTTGAAAGAAGGGCAGACTTTAGGCTCTGAAAAGCCTTTTCGGCCTCTGGGGTCCACTTGACCATTACTGACTTAGGGCCTTTCGTTAAGTCAGTCAATGGTGCTGCAATCGAGGCAAAGTTTTGTACGAACCGATGGTAGTACCCAGTTCTGCCAAGGAAGGCCCTGACTTGTTTTTTCGTTAGAGGCTTAGGCCAGTTCTGTATTGCCTTTATTGACCTGGGGTTTTACCAGCCCTTTACCAATAATGTAGCCCAGGTATTTTGCTTCCTCTAGACCTACTGCACACTTCTCAGGGTTTAAGGTTAGGTCAGCATCACTAATGGAGTCTATCACGGCCTGTACTTTCCAGAGGTGACTTTTACAATAAGGTGAAAAAATGACCATATCATCAAGGTAAGCGGCAGTGTAGTGACGATGTGGTCTCAAGATTAGCCCCTCTGGAGTGGAGAATGCCATCTCTTCTTTAGGTCTGTGAAGGTTCTCATTTATCCAATTCTTTACAGATATCTCTTCTTTAGCCTCATCTGACAAAGGTATCTGCCAATAACCCTTTGTAAGGTTAAGGGTCGTGATGTACCTTTCTTTCCCAAGCCTCTGAACCAGTTAATCTTCTCTGGGCATGGGGTACGTGTCAAATTTTGACACCTCATTTAGCTTCCAAAAATCATTTCAGAACCTCCAAGTCCCATTGGGCTTCGGGATTAGTACAATAAGGCTCGACCAGTCACTGGTAGATTCCTCAAAGACCCCTAATGCAAGCATGCGCCTGACCTCAGAGGATACCGTTTTTCTGCGTGCTTCTGGTATCCTGTAGGACTTTAGATTTACCTTATTGTTGGGGTCAGTTTCACGTAATGTTTTATCAGGTGGGTACGGCCTGGTAGGTCAGAAAACCTCCTTCTATTTTTCTGCAGAAACTCCTTTACTTTCTTGTTTCTGGTTCACAGTGCCTCACTAATTTTTACTGGGGGAATTGTTTGCGACACCACCTTAATCATGATCTGTGTGGCCACCAAGGATTCCTGATTTATTTTTCCATGGCTTGATCAGATTTACATAGTAAATCTGGAAGTGTTTTCTCCTTCCTGGTTGGTGCACCTTATAGGTCACCTCGCCCACTTTTTCCACAATCTCAAAGGGACCCTGTCACTTTGCCAGAAACTTACTTTCTACATTGGGAAATAATATCAGGACCCTGTTCCCGGGATTAAAGTCCCTTACCCTGGCAAATCTGTTATAAATTCTGCTTTGAGCCATAGTTTCAGATGCTCTTCAACTATGGGCATCCTGGTCGCTATCGGGTCTTGCATTTGAGCCACATGCTCAATGATGCTTTTATAGGGAGTAGCCTCAATTTCCCAAGTTTCTTTAGCCACATCTAGCAAACTCCTTGGGTGACAGCCGTATACTAAATCAAACGGTGAAAACCCTGTAAAAGCCTGGGGCATCTCTCTAATAGAGAACATAAGGTAGGGTAGGAGGCAGTCCCAGTCCCAACCATCCTATTCTACCGCTTTTTTCAACATCTGCTTCAGTGTCTTGCTGAATCTCTCGACCAACCCGTCTGTCTGGGGGTGATACACAGATGTACAAATGTGGGCGAATTTGAACATTTGCGTAGTTACTTCATCCCCTTAGACATAAATGTTGTACCCTGGTCAGTAAGAATATCCCTGTGCCTGAAAACATGTGAAATAATTCCCTGGCAATATTTTTGGATGCCATATTTCGTAGGGTAACTGCTTCCGGGTACCGAGTGGCATAGTCCAATACGACCAAAATGTATCTGTGTCCCCTAGTCAACTTGACAATGGGACCCACCAAATGCATAGCAATTCTTTTGAATGGTACCTCATGGACGGGAAGAGGTACTAAGGGACTATGGAAGTGTGATGCTGGGGCACTTATCTGACAGGTGGGGCACGACTTGCAGTATGATTTTACTTCTTCATACACACCAGGCCAGTAAAACCTTTGTTGTACCCTCTATTGTGTTTTTTCTAGTCCCCTAATGACCCCCAAGTACATTGTGCTAGGTCTAGTACCATACATCGGTAGGGTTTTGGTACCAGAAGCTGCTCCACAATTTTGTTGTTGCATTTGATAACCCGCTACACTAGGTTTCCATTCATGGCAAAATGCGGAAATTTCTGGTCAGCTTCTGGTTCCTGTGGTACACCATCTAACATGGTAATGTTTCCTCGAGCATTCACAAGAGTGGGGTCTCTCAATTGCTCAGTACCGAAGTTTCCCCAAGACACTTCTAAGTCCAACATATTTTGCCCAGATGGGGAAGCTACTTCTTCTTCCCCAGCTAACACCTGCAATGGAAAAGTGTCATCATCATCATGCATTTCACATAACCCTACATTTTCACTATGCATTTCATTTGAACCATTGATTTCAATGGGCAGTTCACTGAAATGACCATTTAAAGGGGAAGGCACAGATTCTGCAGGGATTTCTTCACTGGTTGCAGAAGAGTTTTTCTTGTCCCATAACTTCCAAAACAATGGGAAGTCCCGGCCTAATATCACATCATGCATAAGTCTTTTGACCACCCTGAGTTAATATGTCACAGTCCCAGCCGGAGTCACCAACTTAACCCGAGCCACCGGGTAAGACTTGGCATCCCTGTGAATGCACAGCACATTTATGCTTTTATCCGGCACATAGTTCCTAGCCACGAAGCTGGCATGCACTAAGGTGACTAGACTACTGGAGTCCAAAAGAGCCCTGACGGAGCAGTCATTTACCACCATGGTACATATCTGCGTCTCAGTCTCTAGTCCTGGGGAGGCAGCACAAATTGGAACCTCATACAGCGACTGTCTACGGCTAGCCTCACACTCCATGGCCTCTAAGGTAAAAGGGCAATGGGCAGCAATGTGTCCCCACTCACGGCACCTCTAGCACTGGAGCATCCCAGGTCTCCTCGGTGGGAAGACCTTTCTGGGACCAGACTGCCTGTGGGACTCATTCTTATGCCTATGCCCAACCTCTAGAGCCTTGCTCCCTCTTGCACCCTTCCACACACACCTAACAGCCAGAACTCTCTTACCGACAGATGACACTGGTCTGATACGCCGGAGAGATGTTGGTGCAGCAGGGACATCACAGAGGTAGTCCTCAGTCGCCAGGAATCTTTCCACCAGGTTGACGAGCTGGTCAGCAGTTTTGGGGTCTCCATGTCCGCTTTCTCCACGATCTGGGCCGGTTTAGAGGACTCAGGTTCCAGCCAATTCCATACGAGATGGATGAGGTCAGATCGGGTAGGCTTGTCCATGGTGTAGCTCCATGTGTGGACCCTCTGGACATGAACCGCCGGTGTAACGCCCAAGTGAGCAAGGAACTCCATTTTTAATTTGGCATAGTCCCGGACATCCTGCTCTTTGAGGTCATAGTAGGCCTTTTGTGGTTCACCAGTCAGAAAGGATGCAAGGACCTCTGCCCACTATGCTACTGGCAGTCTCTCTCTCTCTGCCACTCTCTCAAACATGGTGAGCTAGACCTCGATATCATCATCAGATGTCAGCTTTTGCAAGACCTGCTGCACAGCCCTCCTCACATTAAAAGCCTCTGGGGGGCTTACCTCCACTCATTGGGCTGGAACTACAACAGTCTCTCTCAATGCAGCAATCTACTCCAACAGCAAACGATTGGTTTCCTGCTGTTTGGCCGCCACCTGAGCCTGCCATTGTGCATGTAAGGCCTCTTCATGCCTCTTTTTATCCTCAAGGTTGGCCTGCAAAAACAGCTTCATCATTTCCTTCATGGTCTTTATTGAGCTTTGCATAGTAACTGCAGCGTTAACCCAGGACATAAAGCAACAACTTGTCACACCATTGCCCTTAGCAACTTACTTTTGACTCTCATCCTTTACCAATTGTGGAAGGGATTGCTCTCTCACGGGATTAAATCCAAACAATGCTTTATTTTATGGTAATTACAGGTGAGCCCAATTATAACTCACTGGGTAAGATGAGGTTCCAGCATCACCAAAACATAAACTAAATAAAATAAACTCCTGCCGGTCTGGGCTCTAGCTGATACAAATTTGTTTCTAGCTCACCTATTGAATGCAGGTCACACTCGGAGAATCAGGCTTCCCTAGCCAGCAAGGCAGCCAACTTCCTAGGCTTTTTCCAGGCATAACTCCTTCTCAGACTGACAGTCTGGGATGTGCTTTTATTTCTTCCTAACAATCTCAGCTGCACTAATCCAGGGGATCCCTCAGGCTAGGGGAAAACATGCCCTGGAATGGGGGTAAACTGGGGAGATCTCACTACCAAACCTACCTTCCCAGTCCAAATAAAACTCAGCTCTTGAACTTTAACAAAAAATAGCTCCAACAACTTAGTTTGCTGACGCCAGCATCATCTTTCTGGATTTTACTTACCTCACCCAGTTGAGGAACCTGGGTGCAATATACACCCCTTCCAGGACTTTACCATACACTTTGCCACAATACATTAATTAATACATTAAATATAATTATATCACCTGCTCAATACTAAGGGAATCATGAAAACATGACTGGTAACATGCCCCTTTTGCTCTTTGAAGGCTAATTTGCATATGTTAAAAGTTCCATTTTCTCAGAGGTAAAGCCACAGATGGGGATGGGTCCAAGACTGATAGGTTCTGCTGACCTGCGCACATCGCAGGTCAGCCTCTTATACTACAATGATTTTGTGACAGAAGCCCTTTAAGAAATTGGAATAATTACTATTAAATTAGGAGCCCTGTTGTCCATCTCTGTACATTACTGAAGGACATTGTGGAGATTTCTTCACCAAAATTTACAATCATCTCAGCATCCTATTTCTTGAGCTCAATATAATTATTTCTATTAGGCCAAGACTATTATAAAAGGCAGCGGGAGCTTGCTCTGGAGAGCTCGCCAAGTCAGAAGTGCTAAAGATAATTGTTTCCCCTCTAGCTATATTTATTCCTTAAAGCAATGTTGAAAATAACCAAACGAGCCTCCAATAACTGCAGGATTTAATTACGTGCCTAAGAGAAAGCGGCAGTTCTTCATTTCTTTTCACATCAATTTTCCATCCGGGGTTTTATGGATTAAATTTGCTGTTATAGGATGAAAATTTATCATTGTTACTTGTGTTAAGTCACATTTATTTTATAGATACATTCATTGTGTGCTAGTTTTGCAATGTATTCATGATGCATTGTATATTGTACTGAAATATACATTGATTTAATTTAAGCATTCATTTATGTTTTTTTTTTTTTTACATTTTGAATAGCAATTAGCAAATTGTACAATGTACAATATCATAAAATGCATTTAATTTCTCTAGATCCGTTTTCCTCATGCAGCTTTCAGGTTCCCAGCATGTGGCTCCTCTGCTAGTAGCAGCTCTACATACTAATGTGCCCTAGTGGATGACATGGTATTACCAAACTTGGCAATGAGGTAAAGATTTTACAAAATGCAGTGCCAAATTTGCCTATAGGCACAACAGGCCTATGCCTATAGGTGGACCCTTGGGGATAGTATAATTTACATATGAAAACAAAGAATCACATTCTACATTGATAGTCCCCTAAACTAATAGACTTACTAAATGTAACAGTCTCTGCTCCAATGGTCAGACAAACAGGTAGGAAAGACTGTACCTTGATTATTTTGACTGTTCTGGAGCAAAGAAGCAGAAGGAAGCATGGCTTGAGAGCCAATCACTGAGATTTGTGCACTCATTAACCCCTTGGTACAGCCAATATTTGTTTTTGCATTTTTGTTTTTTCTTCCACCTTCTGAGAGCCATAACCTTTTTAATTTTCCATTCACATAGCCATATAAGGGTATATTTTTTTTTTTGCTGGATACGTTGTATTTTTTAACAGCAACTTTTATTTGCCATAGCTTGTATTAGAAAACGGGAAAAAAATATTTGTGGAGTGCAACTGAAAATAATTATTTCTGCTATGGTTTTTCGGGTTTTGCTTTACATAGATCACTTTGCTCTAAAAATGACATGTCATGAGAATAAGGTTGTGCAACTTAAATAAAAACTTTGAAAAATGTTTTGCATCGCCATAACTTTTTTATTTTTCTGTCTACAGAGCTATGTTGGGCTCTTTTTTGCAGTGTATTATTTATTGGTGCCATTTTGGGGTACATTTTTGATAACTTTTTATGAAATTTTTGGTGGTGCAACGTTACTGAAAAACAGCTAACTAACTGTTTTTATTTTGTTACTGTTATAGCAATCACAGCACATAATAAATATTTGTATATTTTATTAGTTCAGACATTTTCAAAGGCTGCAATACCAATGAAGTATACTTTATATTGTTTATTTTTATGTGTAAAATTCAGAAAGGGTGATTTTTTTTTTATTTTGGCTTTTTCATATTGTTGAACACTTATTTTTTACTTTAGTCACTGTACTTTTTAGTCCCCTTAGGAACTTGTACATGCGATCTTCCGATCGCTTGTACCATAGACTGCAATAGAATACTACCTCACTCTATGGAATTTTTACAGGCTGTCTGTCAGGCCATACCTCAGACATAGCTTTGCATGCAGCTTAGGCTACTTTCACACTTGCAACAGAGTGATCCGACAAGCGGTTCTGTCGCCGGAACTGCCTGCCAACTGATGGCATTTGTACATTCTGCTGAAGGACGGATCCGGCATTCCGGTATTTTGAACTGCACTAATACATTCCTATGGAAAAAAATGCCGGATGTCTGATTAACATTGGGGGTCTGATTGGTGGTCTGACTTCGGGTGTAATGAAACTTTTCTTTTTTCTTATTGTCCCTCTCCGGTAATTTCCCCCACACTGCCCACATACAGTAGTTTCCCCCACACTGCACCCCACAGTAATTCCCCCCACAAAGTAGTTTCCCCCATACAGTAGTGTCCCCCACATTTAACCCACACAGTAATTTTCCCCACACTTTCCCCACACAGTAGTGTCCCGCACACTTTCCCCACACAGTAATGTCCCACACACAGTACTTTCCCCCACACTGCCCCCATACAATAGTGTCCCCCACATAGTAGTTTCCCCCACACAGTAATTTCACACACACAGTAATTTCCCCCACACTGCCTCCATACAGTAGTGTCCCCCACACAGTAGTTTCCCCCACACTGCCCCACACAGTAGTTTTCCCCTATACTGTAGTTTCCCCCACACTGCCCCATACAGTAATTTCCCCCACACTGCCCCATACAGTAGTTTCCCTCACACTGCCCCCACAGCAATTTCCCCCACACTGCCCCATACAGTAGTTTCCCTCACACTGCCCCCACAGCAATTTCCCCCACACAGTAGTTTCCCCCACACAGTAGTGTCCCCCACACTGCCCCCACATAATAGTTTACCCCACACAGTAGTTTCCCCCACACTGCCCCCATACAATAATTTCCGCCACCTGGCCCATACAGTAGTTTCCCCCACACTAACCCCATACAGTAGTTTCCCTCACACTGCCCCCACACAGTAGTTTCCCCTACACTTCCCCCATACAGTAATTTCCCCCACACTGCCCCCACAGTAGTTTCCCCCACACAGAAGTATCCCCCACACAAAAGTGTACCCCACACTACCCCCACACAGTAATTTTCCCCACACTGCCCCCACACAGTAATTTCCCTCACACTGCCCCCATACAGTAGTTTCCCTCACACTGCCCCCACACAGTAGTTTCCCTCACACTGCCCCCCACAGTAGTTTCCCCCACACAGAATTGCCCCCCACACTACCCCCACACAGTAATTTTCCCCACACTGCCCCCATACAGTAATTTCCCTCACACTGCCCCCCACAGTAGTTTCCCCCACACAGAAGTGTCCCCCACACAGTAATTTTCCCCATACAGTAGTGTCCCCCACACAGTAGTTTCCCTGAGGCCTATGGCGGTGATCAGTGGCAGGGCAGAGAACTATGTGCTCCGCTCCCGTTCCCTGCCGCAGTATGTGGGTGTCAGCGCTTCAGCAATGAGCGCTTCCATCTGTATTGATGAAAGCGCTCATTGCTTCTGGGCCTGGCAGTGGCACCGCGGTGAGAGCCGGCACCTCGGGCGTGCTGTTTTTAGGTGATGTTTAACAACAAATTGTCATTTTAGCAAACTGAACATAGACCATCATGGCCTGGCAAGAAATCAGTCATGTTTAAAATTTTGGCCTGATAGCTGGTAGTCCAAAAACATTGTTAGTCCTTCATCCAAGTGCCCTTGGCCAATTTGGACTAAAATGTGCATGGCTGTGTTTGCGTAACAGTCATCCACCAAACGATTGCCATTCAACAGTTGCATAATCATCAACTTACTTCTATCAGATGTGTACGACTAATTTTATTATTCCTACTAGAAGTTATGAATGAATTGGCAGCAGTCTACAATATATGTCCTTCAGATTGTGCAGGGACACCCCCTGAACTAGAAACACCTATGACGATCTTCATTGCATACTACTCCCAATTTATTGATAATTTCCAGCAGGAATAATAAAGGATTGCCACAACACGGAGTCATAAAAATAGATGCTACGTGTGCAATGCAAGTAGCTACTAAAACAGACAAATCCGGAGAGGTGACAGGTTCTTTTTTAACATGTACTCCCCACGACTTTGACAGTGTCATCTATAGGTTTGGTCTATAAGCAGCATGGACTCCATTCACAAACTTCAGGCTGCTGTAACTTAATGAAATAATGTCTCTTGCTTAGTAAAAGGAATGACGTAAGTGCGTTTGGTTCATGGTAATAGATCTTCTGGCACTTAAGGCAATGGTAAAGTTTTATGTTTATATGTGGTAATACCGTGGTTAGCATCTACAAGTCAGAATATCCTGCTTCTTGTACCTGAGGACACCCAAAGGAGATCATCTAAGAACAGCTGTGAAATGCAACCTTTTACTTGGGGCGAAGTGCAGAGAGCTCATTAGTGCCGTCTAAACAGCCTTGTTTGCATATTGAAGCAAAGAGAACCTGAAGGTGTTAAAAGGAATGAATTGCTGCCACTGCGTCTGACTGACATGTCTATCTCCGCTTTTGTGTTTACTGCAGAATAACCAAGCTGCCCCAAAGCCCCAGCTGGGCCTGATTATAAAGCAGGCACTTCTCAGATTATGTATAATTGATATCCATTTTCCCTTCAGCGAACCAATAGCACCTCTCCTGAGTAATGCAAATTTGCCTGCATTTTACCAGTTAAGCAAACGTTGGAAATTCTTCTTTTCTCAAGGCTTATTATTTTTTAAATAGCAAAAAAAATAAATGCAATAAACTGGCGGAGGCGTATATGAGTCATTCACAAAGGCAGGCCGTATGGCCTATTATACATCTGCTACAGTAACACACACTGTATATGCACCTATGTCTACATCCAGCGTGCGCGCCTTAGCTTCGTATGTCATTTTTAATGTTGAGCGAACTTGTGTTTTAAGTTCGGAGTCCAAAATTCGAGTTCAGGTTATCGAAGAATCCCGTCATGGATTTCGCTACCACGGACCATAACGGAATTCTATGACGGCATGCACCACGGAAGCATGGCCAGTATTATTAGCTAGTATTGTCAGTTGTGTATCATTTTGGTGCATTTTTTGCAGTGATTTGTGTATGTATATATTCTTTTATCTGCACAATGTATTATTTTGTGTAAGATGTCTTTGTGGTGCATGTGGTCCGCCCCGGCATCCTCTATTGTACACATTTTCTGCTGGGGATTGCCGTTATCTGCGGACCGCATGCAGAGGAATTGCTCCCACGGTAATAGACACGCTACAGTGTCTGGGTTTGGAGCATTTCCACCCGTTTAGGCAAATTTTTTCACAGAGTTTTTGCCTTTATGTGTATGGAATGTGCCACTTTATTGTGGTGGTAGCGTTCTTTTGCACTTGGTAGCTTCTGTGTCACATGGTCTGTTGTGGCTGCGGCTCACAGCTTTAACCTACCTCACAGTGCATTGGTGATACCACTATAGAGGCATGTGAGAGTCTGGCTGTGAGTTGGTTTCTAGCACTGTTCAGACCCTGTTCACACACCACGGGCAGTTGAGTTGTAGGACCTCATGCGTGCTGAGACACTGTGACTGTGGTGCATGAGAGGCTCCGATATGTTCCTGACTGGAAGATATTGGCAAAGTAGCATACTGATTTCTCCACAACAAATCTGTCCTGGGTGAGCACATTTACGTGTAGTGGTTTGGTTCCAAGTCAAATCCACATTTTTTGCAGGTCGGATGCGAACCCATTCGCTTCCAGGGGCGGACATAGCGCTGGTGCAGCCGATTCGGCTGCACAGGGGTCCAGTGTGGGAGAGGGACCCATTACAAGCTTCGGCGGCAGGGCCAAGGTAAATAAGCACTTCCATTGTGGAAGCGCTCATTCCTATATTCGTCTGTGTTGTCAGGACAGGTATACAGAGTACTGTTGGCAGGGGAGAGGCAGTCTCCCTTCCCTGTTCCTCTGATATGCTGCAGATCTAGTGCCTGTAGCCTATCAGAGGCCAGTGCAGGCGGCGTAATGGCGTCATCGTGCTACCTGAGCTGTACATCACGGGACACAGACCGGAAGGGGCCTACATCAGAATCATGAAAGCGGCATGGAAGTAAGTATGTGAGTTTATTATTTTCATTTACGCTATGCTGTTGCCCAGTATGGGGAATGGGGGAGAGGAGCACTATGGGGGCATCTACTGGGGGCATTATATATTAGCATTATATACTGGCACACATGGGGGCACTATGGAGAAGAGGGAGAGAGGAGCACGATGGGGGCATCTACTGGGGGGCATTATATAGGGGCATTTTATACTGGCACAAATTATGGGGGCACTATGGGGAAGGGGAGAGGAGCTTTATTGGGGCATCTACTTGGGGTACTCTATAAGGGGATTTTATACTGGCACATTATGAAGGGGCACTATGGGGATGGTGGAGGAGCACTATGGGGGCATCTACTGGGGGCAATATATAGGAGTATTCTACACTGGTACAAATTATGGGGACACTATGGAGACCTTATCTCAACTGGGGGCACAAAGAAAGATTTTTTGGAGGGCATACAGTGGAGGCACATTGGCACACATTATGAGGGAATTGTCACTACCAGAGCTTTGAGACGTTCTCACAGCTCTGTGTCTCCACCCCTGTGATGATGTCACTTAGAGTTTGGAGGTGTTCTCACTGTTCTGTTTCTCCGCCCCTGTGATGAGGTCTTTACTCCCAGCTGTCTCTCCTGCGTTTGATTTCCCTGCCTTTAAATCACCCCTCCTCCTATTGCAGGGCGTGGATTATATTTCTCTTTTCAGTTGTAGCTCTGCCTTGAGTATCTTCACTTCTTAAGCTACTAGTTCTCTGGACCTGTGTTCTGCTGCTGCAAGCACTCCGGATATTGCCAGCGGCCCTTGGATCCGTCTTCTCTGCGGCTGCAGCTCCATCAGCTAAGTGTGCAGACTTTGTTGTGTACCTGGTGATTTCCTGACTGGATCTGAGGTGACCACGGTTCCCTCCATATTCTGAGCAGGGCATCGGTGGCCGTGCCCCTTCCACTATTGTAGGGGTTACAGGGCTCATCAGTCTAAGGTACGCGGGCATGCCTCGTTCCACCATTTGGATCCGGGCATGTGCTTTAGCAGCATAGGGAGAGTGTTGAGGGTCTGACAGGGGTCACCCTTTCTCTTCCCTAGTTTGGGTCCGGTCAGTAGCTCTTCTTACTGTGTATGCTCTGGTTACCCTTAAACAGCCGTGACATTATAATCCACCAAAACCGTCCTTGTTGACATGGATCCGCTTTCTGGCTTGGTTGACCGCATGCAGGGTCTTTCTTTGGAAGTAGCGGATCTCCGTCAATCTGTGACTCAGCTACAAACATTGGGCTCTGCTCCGGCTCATGGAGTCTGTTGCGAGCCAAAGGTCTCACTTCCGGAAACGTTCTCCGGGGGCAGTGAGAATTTTGTTCGCTTCAGAGAGGCATGTAAACTCCATTTTTGTTTGTGTCCCCACTCCTCTGGTAATGAGGAACAGAGGGTGAGGATTGTCATCTCCCTGCTCAGGGGTAATGCTCAGACTTGGGCTTTTTCGCTGTCATCAGGGGATCCCTCCCTTTTTGTGGCCCTGGGGCAGATATATGATGACCCGGATCGTGTTGCTCTGGCAGAATCGAACTTACGTGTTTTATGCCAGAACAAACTGTCTGCGGAGCTTTATTGTTCTGAATTTCGGAGATGGGCAGCTGATTCAGGCTGGAATGATGCTGCACTCCGAAGTCAGTTCTGTCATGGTCTCTCAGAGGGTTTGAAAGATGCCTTTGCTTTCCATGAGAGACCAACGTCCTTAGAGTCTGCCATGTCATTGGCGGTACGCCTTGACAGGCGTCTAAGGGAAAGAAACAAGACCTCTCCGTCCAGCCATTGTCAGTCTAGGGGCAATGGTGCGGACTCATTCAGTATGCAGGGGTCTCATCCTGTCTCGCTCCCCTCTGAGGAGGAGCCCATGCAGCTAGGCCGACTTGCCCCTGATAAAAGAGGATTTAGTCCTCAGAATATGGTGTGTTTTTGTTGTGGGGGCATAGGTCATTTGGCAAATGTTTGTCCGTCTAGGAGATTCCTGAACTGTACTAAGAGCGATAATAAGAGAAAAACCTCAAGAGGTAGATCATCAAGTTCTGCTTCATCTGCTACTTTGGGCAAAGTTGATGTGGGAATTGATGCTATTCCTCTGACCTGCAGTTCCCGTTTTCTCCTGTCTGCCAGGGTGGCGCTAGAGAGCAAAGTCATTCCTTGTGAGATTTTTGTCGATAGTGGAGCGGCCGTCAATCTTATTGACACTCAATTTGTAGCCTTGCATGGTTTTCAGGTTTGTACATTAGAAAAGGATATACCTGTTTTTGCTATCGACTCTGCTCCACTCTCGCAGAGATCTCTGAAAGGCATTGTTCACAATATCCGGCTAGCTGTAGGTGACACTCATGTGGAGGAGATATCTTGTTTTGTCCTTAACGGATTGCCTTCTCCTCTAGTTTTGGGGCTACCCTGGCTCACTAGACATAACCCCACTATTGATTGGCAAGGAAGGCAAATAAATGAGTGGAGTGACTTTTGTAGAGAGAATTGTCTCACAGCGACTTTTGCAGAGGTGTCTACTAAAACTGTGCCATCATTTCTCTCTGATTTCTCGGACTGTGTTTTCCGAGAGCGGTGTTCAGGAGCTACCTCCTCACCGGGAGTTTGACTGTCCCATTAACCTCATTCCCGGCGCCAAGCTGCCAAAAGCACGCCTCTACAATCTCTCACAACCGGAAAGACTCGCAATGCGAACCTATATCTCCGAGAGTCTCGAGAAGGGGCATATTCGTCCCTCAAAGTCACCTGTTGCCGCGGGTTTTTTTTTTTGTTAAAAAAAAAGATGGCTCTCTGAGACCTTGTTTAGATTTTAGGGAGCTGAACCGTATCACGATTCGCGATCCCTATCCCCTTCCTCTGATCCCGGACCTCTTCAACCAAATTGTTGGGGCCAAGGTGTTTTCCAAATTGGATCTGAGAGGCGCGTACAACCTGGTCAGGGTCAGAGAGGGGGATGAATGGAAAACGGCCTTTAATACCCCTAACGGGCATTTCGAGAATCTCGTTATGCCTTTCGGCCTGATGAATGCTCCTGGCCGTCTTTCAGCATTTTGTTAATAGTATTTTCTATCATTTAATGGGGAAATTTGTATTGGTGTATCTTGATGATATTTTGATTTTTTCCCCTGATGTTCAGACCCATCAGGATCATCTTTTTCAGGTCCTGCAGATACTGCGGGAGAATAAACTGTATGCCAAGCTGGAGAAATGTCTTTTTATGGTATCGGAGATTCAATTTCTGGGTTTTCTCCTCTCTGCTTCTGGTTTTCGCATGGATCCGGAGAAGGTCCGTGCTGTGCTGGAGTGGGAGCTTCCTGAAAATCAGAAGGCATTGATGCGCTTTCTGGGTTTTGCTAACTACTACAGAAAGTTCATTTTGAATTATTCCTCTATTGTCAAACCCCTTACTGACATGACAAAAAAGGGGACGGATTTTTCCTCTTGGTCGGAGGAGGCGCTTGCAGCCTTTTCTAAGATTAAAGAGAGTTTTGCGTCTGCTCCCATCTTGGTGCATCCCGATGTTTCCTTACCTTTTATTGTTGAGGTGGATGCTTCCGAGGTGGGTGTGGGTGCAGTTTTGTCCCAGGGCCCCTCTCCTGCCAAATGGCGACCTTGTGCCTTTTTCTCTAGAAAACTCTCCCCGGCAGAGAGAAACTATGATGTGGGAGATAGGGAGTTGTTGGCCATCAAGTTGGCTTTCGAGGAATGGCGCCATTGGTTGGAGGGGGCCAGGCACCCTATCACTGTTTTTACCGACCATAAGAATCT
Source organism: Bufo gargarizans (assembly GCF_014858855.1). Taxonomy (NCBI): domain Eukaryota; kingdom Metazoa; phylum Chordata; class Amphibia; order Anura; family Bufonidae; genus Bufo; species Bufo gargarizans. The sequence goes on along the minus strand of NC_058084.1, from coordinate 432,809,876 downwards.
GGCATACTTGGAGTCGGCCAGGCGTATGAATCCGAGACAGGCCAGATGGTCTCTGTTCTTCTCCAGATTCAATTTTGTTGTTACTTTCCGCCCTGGGATCAAGAATGTGAAGGCTGATGCTCTCTCTCGCTGTTTTCCGGGAGGAGGAAACTCCGAGGACCCGGGTCCCATTTTGGCGGAGGGGGTAGTTGTTTCTGCTCTATATTCCGATTTGGAGGCCGAGGTCCAGGCTGCCCAGACTGAGGCACCTGCCCGTTGTCCCTCCGGGAAGTTGTTCGTGCCTCCTGAGCTACGTCACAAACTCTTTAAGGAACATCATGATACGGTTCTTGCTGGTCACCCCGGGAGTAGAGCCACGGTAGATCTCATTGCTCGGAGATTTTGGTGGCCGGCTCTTCGTAAGTCTGTGGAGGGTTTTGTGGCTGCTTGTGAGACGTGCGCTCGCGCTAAGGTCCCTCGTTCACGACCTTCAGGTTCCCTTCTCCCGTTACCCATACCTTCCCGTCCTTGGACACACCTGTCCATGGACTTTATCACGGATCTTCCTCGTTCCTCGGGGAAGTCGGTGATCCTGGTGGTCGTGGACCGTTTTAGCAAGATGGCTCATTTCGTTCCTTTCCCTGGTTTACCCAATGCTAAAACGTTGGCGCAAGCTTTTGTCGACCATATTGTTAAATTGCACGGCATTCCCTCTGATATTGTTTCCGATAGAGGCACGCAGTTTGTGTCCAGGTTCTGGAAGGCTTTCTGTTCTCGCCTGGGGGTTCGGCTGTCCTTCTCTTCTGCTTTTCACCCGCAGTCGAATGGTCAGACTGAGCGCCTCAATCAGAATCTGGAGACATATTTGCGCTGTTTTGTGGCGGAGAACCAGGAGGATTGGTGTTCATTTCTCCCTCTTGCTGAGTTTGCTTTGAACAACCGTCGTCAGGAATCTTCTGATAAGTCACAATTTTTTGGTGCATATGGGTTCCATCCGCAGTTTGGGACATTCTCGGGAGGGGCTCTTTCTGGTTTACCTGAGGAGGAGAGATTTTCCTCGTCTTTGTCTACCATTTGGCAAAAGATTCAGAGTAATCTCAGAAAGATGAGTGAGAAGTATAAGCGTGTGGCTGATAAGAGACGTGTGCCTGGTCCGGACCTGAATGTGGGTGATCTGGTGTGGTTGTCTACAAGAAATATTAAACTGAAGGTTCCCTCCTGGAAATTGGGTCCCAAGTTTATTGGGCCTTATAAAATTTTGTCAGTCATCAATCCTGTTGCCTTCCGTCTTGATCTTCCACGGGTTTGGAAGATACATAATGTATTTCACAGATCTCTCTTAAAACCATATGTCCAGCCCACGGTACCCTCCTCTTTGCCTCCTCCTCCGATTTTGGTTGATGGCAATCTGGAGTTTGAGGTTTCCAGAATTGTGGACTCTCGCATTGTCCGCGGTTCTCTTCAGTACCTCGTTCATTGGAAGGGTTATGGTCCTGAGGAGAGGATGTGGGTTCCGATGTCGGACATTAAAGCCACTCGCCTTATCAGGGCATTTCATAGGGCTCATCCTGGGAAGGTGGGTCCTGGGTGTCCGGAGTCCACCCGTAGAGGGGGGGGGGTACTGTCACTACCAGACCTTTGAGACGTTCTCACAGCTCTGTGTCTCCACCCCTGTGATGATGTCACTTAGAGTTTGGAGGTGTTCTCACTGTTCTGTTTCTCCGCCCCTGTGATGAGGTCTTTACTCCCAGCTGTCTCTCCTGCGTTTGATTTCCCTGCCTTTAAATCACCCCTCCTCCTATTGCAGGGCGTGGATTATATTTCTCTTTTCAGTTGTAGCTCTGCCTTGAGTATCTTCACTTCTTAAGCTACTAGTTCTCTGGACCTGTGTTCTGCTGCTGCAAGCACTCCGGATATTGCCAGCGGCCCTTGGATCCGTCTTCTCTGCGGCTGCAGCTCCATCAGCTAAGTGTGCAGACTTTGTTGTGTACCTGGTGATTTCCTGACTGGATCTGAGTAGAGTTGAGCGAACACCTGGATGTTCGGGTTCGAGAAGTTCGGCCGAACATCCCGGAAATGTTCGGGTTCGGGATCCGAACCCGATCCGAACTTCGTCCCGAACCCGAACCCCATTGAAGTCAATGGGGACCCGAACTTTTCGGCACTAAAAAGGCTGTAAAACAGCCCAGGAAAGAGCTAGAGGGCTGCAAAAGGCAGCAACATGTAGGTAAATCCCCTGCAAACAAATGTGGATAGGGAAATGAATTAAAATAAAAATTAAATAAATAAAAATTAACCAAAATCAATTGGAGAGAGGTTCCATAGCAGAGAATCTGGCTTCCCGTCACCCACCACTGGAACAGTCCATTCTCAGATATTTAGGCCCCGGCACCCAGGCAGAGGAGAGAGGTCCCGTAACAGAGAATCTGTCTTCATGTCAGCAGAGAATTAGTCTGCATGTCATAGCAGAGAATGAGGCTTCACGTCAGCCACCACTGCAACAGTCCATTGGCATATATTTAGGCCCAGCACCCAGGCAGAGGAGAGAGGTCCCGTAACAGACAATCTGGCTTCATGTCAGCAGAGAATCAGTCTGCATGTCATAGCAGAGAATCAGGCTTCACGTCACCCACCACTGCAACAGTCCATTGTCATAAATTTAGGCCCAGCACTAGTGTTGAGCGGCATGTCCCATATTCGAATTCGCGAAATTTTGTGAATATTCGAAAGAATATTCGTAAAATATTCGCGATTATTCAAATTCGTTATTATTTCGCATATGCGATAATTCGAATTTTCGCATCGCATAATACATATGCTATGCAAAATTCACATGTGCGCTAATGAAATCGCCTTACGAAGATTCGCAACTCAATTCAATCACTAATGTATGAATGCAATGCCCTTTGCCTCTGTTCTGGGACAAGTGTAGATATTCGCATGTGCGCTAATAAAATCGCCTTACGAAGATTCGCACCTCAATCACTTTCTAGGGAATGTGAGACTTTTGGGAATCAATCGAGATACAGTGGGGGGTGATGACAGTAGTTGACAGAGTACAGATCAATGTAATCTGTAAGGTGGAAAGTAAAATAAAAAATACGAATATTCGTAAATCGAATTTTACGAAGTTCTACGTATTCGCGAATATGGTGCTATACTATATGAATGCACAGGCCTTTGCCTCTCTGTTCTGGGGACAAGTGTAGATATTTGCATTTGCGTTAATAAAATCGCCTTACGAAGATTCGCAGCTCAATTCAATCACTAATGTATGAATGCAAAGCCCTTTGCCTCTGTTCTGGGACAAGTGTAGATATTCGCATGTGCGCTAATAAAATCGCCTTACGAAGATTCGCAACTCAATTCACTAATGTATGAATGCAAAGCCCTTTGCCTCTGTTCTGGGACGTGCCGATATTCGCATGTGCGCTAATAAAATCAGCCTTACGAAGATTCGCGCCTCAATCACTTTCTAGGCAATGTGAGTAAGATCTGAGCTGTTGGACCTTTGGGAAACAATCAATTATATGTGTACTGTAATTTTGTGGGGGGGGGGAAAAAAACAAAAAACGAATATTCGTTTTTACGAATATATAGCACTATATTCGAAATATTCGCGAAATCGCGAAGTTGCGATATTCGCGAAAAAAATTTGCTTTTCGAATATTCGCGCTCAACACTACCCAGCACCCAGGCAGAGGAGAGAGGTCCCGTAACAGACAATCTGGCTTCATGTCAGCAGAGAATCAGTCTGCATGTCATAGCAGAGAATGAGGCTTCACGTCAGCCACCACTGCAACAGTCCATTGGCATATATTTAGGCCCAGCACCCAGGCAGAGGAGGGAGGTCCCGTAACAGAGAATCTGTCTTCATGTCAGCAGAGAATTAGTCTGCATGTCATAGCAGAGAATGAGGCTTCACGTCAGCCACCACTGCAACAGTCCATTGGCATATATTTAGGCCTAGCACACAGGCAGAGGAGAGAGGTCCCGTAACAGAGAATCTGTCTTCATGTCAGCAGAGAATCAGTCTGCATGTCATAGCAGAGAATGAGGCTTCACGTCAGCCACCACTGCAACAGTCCATTGGCATATATTTAGGCCCAGCACACCAGGCAGAGGAGAGAGGTCCCGTAACAGAGAATCTGTCTTCATGTCAGCAGAGAATTAGTCTGCATGTCATAGCAGAGAATGAGGCTTCACGTCAGCCACCACTGCAACAGTCCATTGGCATATATTTAGGCCCAGCACACACACAGGCAGAGGAGAGAGGTCCCGTAACAGAGAATCTGGCTTCATGTCAGCAGAGAATCAGTCTGCATGTCATAGCAGAGAATGAGGCTTCACGTCAGCCACCACTGCAACAGTCCATTGGCATATATTTAGGCCCAGCACACACACAGGCAGAGGAGAGAGGTCCCGTAACAGAGAATCTGGCTTCATGTCAGCAGAGAATCAGTCTGCATGTCATAGCAGAGAATGAGGCTTCACGTCAGCCACCACTGCAACAGTCCATTGGCATATATTTAGGCCCAGCACACACACAGGCAGAGGAGAGAGGTCCCGTAACAGAGAATCTGGCTTCATGTCAGCAGAGAATCAGTCTGCATGTCATAGCAGAGAATGAGGCTTCACGTCAGCCACCACTGCAACAGTCCATTGGCATATATTTAGGCCCAGCACACACACAGGCAGAGGAGAGAGGTCCCGTAACAGAGAATCTGGCTTCATGTCAGCAGAGAATCAGTCTGCATGTCATAGCAGAGAATGAGGCTTCACGTCAGCCACCACTGCAACAGTCCATTGGCATATATTTAGGCCCAGCACACACACAGGCAGAGGAGAGAGGTCCCGTAACAGAGAATCTGGCTTCATGTCAGCAGAGAATCAGTCTGCATGTCATAGCAGAGAATGAGGCTTCACGTCAGCCACCACTGCAACAGTCCATTGGCATATATTTAGGCCCAGCACACACACAGGCAGAGGAGAGAGGTCCCGTAACAGAGAATCTGGCTTCATGTCAGCAGAGAATCAGTCTGCATGTCATAGCAGAGAATGAGGCTTCACGTCAGCCACCACTGCAACAGTCCATTGGCATATATTTAGGCCCAGCACACACACAGGCAGAGGAGAGAGGTCCCGTAACAGAGAATCTGGCTTCATGTCAGCAGAGAATCAGTCTGCATGTCATAGCAGAGAATGAGGCTTCACGTCAGCCACCACTGCAACAGTCCATTGGCATATATTTAGGCCCAGCACACACAGGCAGAGGAGAGAGGTCCCGTAACAGAGAATCTGGCTTCATGTCAGCAGAGAATCAGTCTGCATGTCATAGCAGAGAATGAGGCTTCACGTCAGCCACCACTGCAACAGTCCATTGGCATATATTTAGGCCCAGCACACACAGGCAGAGGAGAGAGGTCCCGTAACAGAGAATCTGGCTTCATGTCAGCAGAGAATCAGTCTGCATGTCATAGCAGAGAATGAGGCTTCACGTCACCCACCACTGCAACAGTCCATTGGCATATATTTAGGCCTAGCACACAGGCAGAGCAGAGAGGTCCCGTAACAGACAATCTGGCTTCATGTACAGCAGAGAATCAGTCTGCATGTCATAGCAGAGAATGAGGCTTCACGTCACCCACCACTGCAACAGTCCATTGGCATATATTTAGGCCTAGCACACAGGCAGAGCAGAGAGGTCCCGTAACAGACAATCTGGCTTCATGTCAGCAGAGAATCAGTCTGCATGTCATAGCAGAGAATGAGGCTTCACGTCACCCACCACTGCAACAGTCCATTGGCATATATTTAGGCCTAGCACACAGGCAGAGCAGAGAGGTCCCGTAACAGACAATCTGGCTTCATGACAGCAGAGAATCAGTCTGCATGTCATAGCAGAGAATGAGGCTTCACGTCACCCACCACTGCAACAGTCCATTGGCATATATTTAGGCCTAGCACACAGGCAGAGCAGAGAGGTCCCGTAACAGACAATCTGGCTTCATGTCAGCAGAGAATCAGTCTGCATGTCATAGCAGAGAATCAGGCTTCACGTCAGCCACCACTGCAACAGTCCATTGTCATAAATTTAGGCCCAGCACCCAGGCAGAGGAGAGAGGTCCCGTAACAGACAATCTGGCTTCATGTCAGCAGAGAATTAGTCTGCATGTCATAGCAGAGAATCAGGCTTCATGTCAGCCACCACTGCAACAGTCCATTGGCATATATTTAGGCCTAGCACACAGGCAGAGGAGAGGTTCATTCAACTTTGGGTAGCCTCGCAATATAATGGTAAAATGAAAATAAAAATAGGATTGAATGAGGAAGTGCCCTGGAGTCCAATAATATATGGTTATGGGGAGGTAGTTAATGTCTAATCTGGACAAGGGACGGACAGGTCCTGTGGGATCCATGCCTGGTTCATTTTTATGAACGTCAGCTTGTCCACATTGGCTGTAGACAGGCGGCTGCGTTTGTCTGTAATGACGCCCCCTGCCGTGCTGAATACACGTTCAGACAAAACGCTGGCTGCCGGGCAGGCCAGCACCTCCAAGGCATAAAAGGCTAGCTCTGGCCACGTGGACAATTTAGAGACCCAGAAGTTGAATGGGGCCGAACCATCAGTCAGTACGTGGAGGGGTGTGCACACGTACTGTTCCACCATGTTAGTGAAATGTTGCCTCCTGCTAACACGTTGCGTATCAGGTGGTGGTGCAGTTAGCTGTGGCGTGTTGACAAAAGTTTTCCACATCTCTGCCATGCTAACCCTGCCCTCAGAGGAGCTGGCCGTGACACAGCTGCCTTGGCGACCTCTTGCTCCTCCTCTGCCTTGGCCTTGGGCTTCCACTTGTTCCCCTGTGACATTTGGGAATGCTCTCAGTAGCGCGTCTACCAACGTGCGCTTGTACTCGCGCATCTTCCTATCACGCTCCAGTGCAGGAAGTAAGGTGGGCACATTGTCTTTGTAGCGTGGATCCAGCAGGGTGGCAACCCAGTAGTCCGCACAGGTTAAAATGTGGGCAACTCTGCTGTCGTTGCGCAGGCACTGCAGCATGTAGTCGCTCATGTGTGCCAGGCTGCCCAGGGATAAGGACAAGCTGTCCTCTGTGGGAGGCGTATCGTCATCGTCCTGCCTTTCCCCCCAGCCACGCACCAGTGATGGACCCGAGCTGCGTTGGGTGCCACCCCGCTGTGACCATGCTTCATCCTCATCCTCCTCCACCTCCTCCTCATCCTCGTCCTCCTCGTCCTCCAGTAGTGGGCCCTGGCTGGCCACATTTGTACCTGGCCTCTGCTGTTGCCAAAAACCTCCCTCTGAGTCACTTCGAAGAGACTGGCCTGAAAGTGCTAAAAATGACCCCTCTTCCTCCTCCTCCTCCTCCTCCTCCTGGGCCACCTCCTCTTCCATCATCGCCCTAAGTGTTTTCTCAAGGAGACATAGAAGTGGTATTGTAACGCTGATAACGGTGTCATCGCCACTGGCCATGTTGGTGGAGTACTCGAAACAGCGCAACAGGGCACACAGGTCTCGCATGGAGGCCCAGTCATTGGTGGTGAAGTGGTGCTGTTCTGTAGTGCGACTGACCCGTGCGTGCTGCAGCTGAAACTCCACTATGGCCTGCTGCTGCTCGCACAGTCTGTCCAGCATGTGCAAGGTGGAGTTCCACCTGGTGGGCACGTCGCATATGAGGCGGTGAGCGGGAAGGCCGAAGTTACGCTGTAGCGCAGACAGGCGAGCAGCAGCAGGATGTGAACGCCGGAAGCGCGAACAGACGGCCCGCACTTTATGCAGCAGCTCTGACATGTCGGGGTAGTTGTGAATGAACTTCTGCACCACCAAATTCAGCACATGCGCCAAGCAAGGGATGTGCGTCAAATTGGCTAGTCCCAGAGCTGCAACGAGATTTCGCCCATTATCACACACCACCAGGCCGGGCTTGAGGCTCACCGGCAGCAACCACTCGTCGGTCTGTTGTTCAATACCCCGCCACAACTCCTGTGCGGTGTGGGGCCTGTCCCCCAAACATATGAGTTTCAGAATGGCCTGCTGACGTTTACCCCGGGCTGTGCTGAAGTTGGTGGTGAAGGTGTGTGGCTGACTGGATGAGCAGGTGGAAGAAGAGGAGGAGGAAGCCGAGAAGGAGGAGGTGGCAACAGGAGGCAAAGAATGTTGCCCTGCGATCCTTGGCGGCGGAAGGACGTGCGCCAAACAGCTCTCCGCCTGGGGCCCAGCTGCCACTACATTTACCCAGTGTGCAGTTAGGGAGATATAGCGTCCCTGGCCGTGCTTACTGGTCCACGTATCTGTGGTTAGGTGGACCTTGCTACAGATGGCGTTGCGCAGTGCACACTTGATTTTATCGGATACTTGGTTGTGCAGGGAAGGCACGGCTCTCTTGGAGAAGTAGTGCCGGCTGGGAACAACATACTGTGGGACAGCAAGCGACATGAGCTGTTTGAAGCTGTCTGTGTCCACCAGCCTAAATGACAGCATTTCATAGGCCAGTAGTTTAGAAATGCTGGCATTCAGGGCCAGGGATCGAGGGTGGCTAGGTGGGAATTTACGCTTTCTATCAAATGTTTGTGAGATGGAGAGCTGAACGCTGGCGTGTGACATGGTTGAGACGCTTGGTGACGGAGGTGGTGGTGGTGGTGTTGGTGGTACATCCCCTGTTTGCTGGGCGGCAGGTGCCAACGTTCCTCCAGAGGCGGAGGAAGAGGCCGAGGCGGCAGCAGCAGAATAGGCCGAGGCGGCAGCAGCAGAAGAGGTAGCAGGGGGAGCCTGAGTGACTTCCTTGGTTTTAAGGTGTTTACTCCACTGCAGTTCATGCTTTGCATGCAGGTGCCTGGTCATGCAGGTTGTGCTCAGGTTCAGAACGTTAATGCCTCGCTTCAGGCTCTGATGGCACAGCGTGCAAACCACTCGGGTCTTGTCGTCAGCACATTGTTTGAAGAAGTGCCATGCCAGGGAACTCCTTGAAGCTGCCTTTGGGGTGCTCGGTCCCAGATGGCGGCGGTCAGTAGCAGGCGGAGTCTCTTGGCGGCGGGTGTTCTGCTTTTGCCCACTGCTCCCTCTTTTGCTACGCTGTTGGCTCGGTCTCACCACTGCCTCTTCCTCCGAACTGTGAAAGTCAGTGGCACGACCTTCATTCCATGTGGGGTCTAGGACCTCATCGTCCCCTGCATCGTCTTCCACCCAGTCTTGATCCCTGACCTCCTGTTCAGTCTGCACACTGCAGAAAGACGCAGCAGTTGGCACCTGTGTTTCGTCATCATCAGAGACATGCTGAGGTGGTATTCCCATGTCCTCATCATCAGGAAACATAAGTGGTTGTGCGTCAGTGCATTCTATGTCTTTCACCGCTGGGGAAGGGCTAGGTGGATGCCCTTGGGAAACCCTGCCAGCGGAGTCTTCAAACAGCATAAGAGACTGCTGCATAACTTGAGGCTGAGACAGTTTCCCTGGTATGCATGGGGGTGATGTGACAGACTGATGGGGTTGGTTTTCAGGCGCCATCTGTGCGCTTTCTGCAGAAGACTGGGTGGGAGATAATGTGAACGTGCTGGATCCACTGTCGGCCACCCAATTGACTAATGCCTGTACCTGCTCAGGCCTTACCATCCTTAGAACGGCATTGGGCCCCACCATATATCGCTGTAAATTCTGGCGGCTACTGGGACCTGAGGTAGTTGGTACACTAGGACGTGTGGATGTGGCAGAACGGCCACGTCCTCTCCCAGCACCAGAGGGTCCACTAACACCACCACGACCATGTCCACGTCCGCGTCCCTTACTAGATGTTTTTCTCATTGTTATGGTTCACCACAACAACAAATATATTATTTGGCCCAATGTATTGTATTCAAATTCAGCGGGATATAAATTTGAGGCCTAGTATTTAGGCGCTGGGTGACCGGTATGGATTTAGTGACAGAATTAGACTTGGAAATGCACAGAAGCGTGTGTGTGTGAAGTTATTCTGAATGACCCTATGTGCACCTTGAATATGATATACCCTTTTAGGGATAGATTTCAAATAGCTCTGATATAGCAGAAACCACTAAATTATGAAATTGCTAAATTGGGAATTGTATTTCAACCCAGAACAAAAAATGTGCTTTGACGGACACTAAATAACTTTCCCAGCCACAACAGGACAGCGGTAACGAGAGATTTAGCAGGGATATAAATTTGAGGCCTAGTATTTAGGCGCTGGGTGACAGGTATGGGTTTAGTGACAGAATTAGACTTGGAAATACACAGTAGCGGGTGTGTGTGAAGTTATTCTGAATGACCCTATGTGCACCTTGAATATTATATACCCTTTTAGGGATAGATTTCAAATAGCTCTGATATAGCAGAAACCACTAAATTATGAAATTGCTAAATTGGGAATTGTATTTCAACCCAGAACAAGAAATGTGCTTGAACGGACACTAAATAACTTCGCCCAGCTACAGCACTAAGGACAGATTTAGCGGGATATAAATTTGAGGCCTAGTATTTAGGCGCTGGGTGACAGGTATGGGTTTAGTGACAGAATTAGACTTGGAAATACACAGTAGCGGGTGTGTGTGAAGTTATTCTGAATGACCCTATGTGCACCTTGAATATTATATACCCTTTTAGGGATAGATTTCAAATAGCTCTGATATAGCAGAAACCACTAAATTATGAAATTGCTAAATTGGGAATTGTATTTCAACCCAGAACAAGAAATGTGCTTGAACGGACACTAAATAACTCGCCCAGCTACAGCACTAAGGACAGATTTAGCGGGATATAAATTTGAGGCCTAGTATTTAGGCGCTGGGTGACAGGTATGGGTTTAGTGACAGAATTAGACTTGGAAATACACAGTAGCGGGTGTGTGTGAAGTTATTCTGAATGACCCAATGTGCACCTTGAATATTATATACCCTTTTAGGGATAGATTTCAAATAGCTCTGATATAGCAGAAACCACTAAATTATGAAATTGCTAAATTGGGAATTGTATTTCAACCCAGAACAAGAAATGTGCTTGAACGGACACTAAATAACTCGCCCAGCTACAGCACTAAGGACAGATTTAGCTGGATATAAATTTGAGGCCTAGTATTTAGGCGCTGGGTGACAGGTATGGGTTTAGTGACAGAATTAGACTTGGAAATACACAGTAGCGGGTGTGTGTGAAGTTATTCTGAATGACCCAATGTGCACCTTGAATATTATATACCCTTTTAGGGATAGATTTCAAATAGCTCTGATATAGCAGAAACCACTAAATTATGAAATTGCTAAATTGGGAATTGTATTTCAACCCAGAACAAGAAATGTGCTTGAACGGACACTAAATAACTCGCCCAGCTACAGCACTAAGGACAGATTTAGCTGGATATAAATTTGAGGCCTAGTATTTAGGCGCTGGGTGACAGGTATGGGTTTAGTGACAGAATTAGACTTGGAAATACACAGTAGCGGTGTGTGTGAAGTTATTCTGAATGACCCAATGTGCACCTTGAATATTATATACCCTTTTAGGGATAGATTTCAAATAGCTCTGATATAGCAGAAACCACTAAATTATGAAATTGCTAAATTGGGAATTGTATTTCAACCCAGAACAAGAAATGTGCTTGAACGGACACTAAATAACTCGCCCAGCTACAGCACTAAGGACAGATTTAGCTGGATATAAATTTGAGGCCTAGTATTTAGGCGCTGGGTGACAGGTATGGGTTTAGTGACAGAATTAGACTTGGAAATACACAGTAGCGGGTGTGTGTGAAGTTATTCTGAATGACCCTATGTGCACCTTCAATATTATATACCCTTTTAGGGATAGATTTCAAATAGCTCTGATATAGCAGAAACCACTAAATTATGAAATTGCTAAATTGGGAATTGTATTTCAACCCAGAACAAGAAATGTGCTTGAACGGACACTAAATAACTCGCCCAGCTACAGCACTAAGGACAGATTTAGCTGGATATGAATTTGAGGCCTAGTATTTAGGCGCTGGGTGACAGGTATGGGTTTAGTGACAGAATTAGACTTGGAAATGCACAGTAGCGGGTGTGTGAAGTTATTCTGAATGACCCTATGTGCACCTTGAATATTATATACCCTTTTAGGGATAGATTTCAAATAGCTCTGATACAGCAGAAACCACTAAATTTTTAAATTGCTAAATTGGGAATTGTATTTCAACCCAGAACAAAAAATGTGCTTTGACGGACACTAAATAACTTTCCCAGCCACAACAGGACAGCGGTAACGAGAGATTTAGCGGGATATAAATTTGAGGCCTAGTATTTAGGCGCTGGGTGACCGGTATGGATTTAGTGACAGAATTAGACTGGGATATGGCCAAAAAATAACCACACTATTGCTGGTTAAATGCACTTGGTGATGGGCGCAGCTTGCCCCTGATGTAGTATATGGCCAAAAAATGAACAGACTATTGCTGGTTAAATGCACTTGGTGACGGGCGCAGCTTGCCCCTGATTTAGTATATGGCCAAAAAATGAACAGACTATTGCTGGTTAAATGCACTTGGTGTGATAGCTTGACCAACCACACTACTGAGGGTTAAATGCACTTGGTGACGGGCGCAGCTTGCCCCTGATGTAGTATATGGCCAAAAAATAAACAGACTATTGCTGGTTAAATGCACTTGGTGTGACAGCTTCACCCTGATGTAGGCTTTAGCCAAAAAACAAACGCACCATTGAGGGTTAAATGCACTTGGTGACAGGCGCAGCTTGCCCCTGATGTAGTATATGGCCAAAAAATAAACAGACTATTGCTGGTTAAATGCACTTGGTGTGACAGCTTCACCCTGATGTAGGCTTTAGCCAAAAAACAACCACACCATTGAGGGTTAAATGCACTTGGTCGCAGCTTGTGCTGGCGCACCACAAGACACAAAATGGCCGCCGATCACCCCAGAAAAATGTGACTGACAAACGGTCTGGGCAGCCTAAAAACAGTGAGCAATTGAGGATCAGCAGCTCAATGATCCACAGCTGCAGATCGATCAGTTAATCAAGTCCTTTGGAGGAGTTAATCTGCCTAATCTCGCCCTACTGTCGCAGCCGCAACCTCTCCCTACGCTAATCAGAGCAGAGTGACGGGCGGCGCTATGTGACTCCAGCTTAAATAGAGGCTGGGTCACATGGTGCTCTGGCCAATCACAGCCATGCCAATAGTAGGCATGGCTGTGATGGCCTCTTGGGGCAAGTAGTATGACGCTTGTTGATTGGCTGCTTTGCAGCCTTTCAAAAAGCGCCAAGAAAGCGTCACAAAAGCGCGAAGAAAGCGACGAACACCGAACCCGAACCCGGACTTTTACGAAAATGTCCGGGTTCGGGTCCGTGTCACGGACACCCCAAAATTCGGTACGAACCCGAACTATACAGTTCGAGTTCGCTCATCCCTAGATCTGAGGTGGCCACGGTTCCCTCCATATTCTGAGCAGGGCATCGGTGGCCGTGCCCCTTCCACTATTGTAGGGGTTACAGGGCTCATCAGTCTAAGGTACGCGGGCATGCCTCGTTCCACCATTTGGATCCGGGCATGTGCTTTAGCAGCATAGGGAGAGTGTTGAGGGTCTGACAGGGGTCACCCTTTCTCTTCCCTAGTTTGGGTCCGGTCAGTAGCTCTTCTTACTGTGTATGCTCTGGTTACCCTTAAACAGCCGTGACAGGAATTATATGGACATTGGCTCTACTGGGGAGACTAAGAGGGGGTATTTTTTTACTGCCACACAGCAGGGCATTTTTTTGTACTGGCGCACATTAAAAGGGGTCATTTTTGCACTGGGAAAAATTATAAGTGGGCATTTTTGTACTGGCTCACATTATAAGGGGCATTTTTCTACTGTCACACATTGTAAAGATAATTTTTACCACCGGGGGCATTATGGTGGGCTTTATTACAATTAGGGGACTAATTAGGAACATGAATACTAGTATGGGCACTATGGGAGCATTATTACTTGTGGGGCACAGTGTGGAAATTATTACTGTTAGGGGCACTGTAGGGGCACTACTAAGTGCACTCTGGCAGATAATTATTTCTATTGGTGGGATTTTATCACTATTACTGTGGGGGGCACACTGGCACAATATCAGCTTAGCACAATTATTTTGGGGGACATTATGTTTACGCTATTAGTGTCAGGGGTGCAGTTATGTTTTAGGGCACTGTTTGCCAATAATTATTGAAGGGGCACTATCTGTGTGGTACTAGTATAGGGGAGCACAGTGGGCACAGTACTGTGGGTGGCAGGATGGACTGTACAGAAGGTGGGAGGATGATAGAAAAGTACAAAACTAAGATGTCTGTATGTCAAACTCTGCAGAGACAAGAGATGGCTGAAAGGAATCATCGTAGTGGTCTGGTCCAAAGGGAGAAATTGAGGAAAGGGAACATCTACATCAAAGGAGAAGTCACTGGATGTAATAAGTATGTGGCGTTGTATTAGGCTACTTTCACATCTGCGTTAATGATTCCAGCAGGCTGTTTCAGCAGAGAACAGCCTGCTGGAATTCACCAGATCTGGCACTGCTGGATGCAAACGGAATGCCGCCAGCCCTATTAACTATAATAGGGTACGGCAGAGATCCGGCCATAATCTGGCAAAAATGCAGACAGAGAATCAATGGGACAGAATGCTGCGGTTTGTGTCCAGCCAATTCCTTGCAATCTCTGTAGGATCAGGTGGCCAGATCGTAGTGCTGCAGGTATAAAAGTAGCCTTACCCTGTATGTTTTGTATTGCTATATGTAATGTTGGGAGGGAATAGGTTAGGTTGAGAATTCGTCTTGGGGGGGGCTGGCATATTCTTTGCACAGAGGCCACCTGCTGTCTGTGTCCATCCCTGTTCCCTTCAATGGCGCCGCAAAAAATGCAGACAGCACTCCGTCCATTCCATATGAAAATTATAGAACATGTCCTATTCTTTTCCGCATTAAGGACAAGGATATGACTGTTCTATTAGAGGCCAGCCATTCCGTTCCACAAAATGCAGAATGCACAAGGCTGTAATCTGCCTTTTCCGGATCTGCAATTTCCAGACCTCAAAACTGATAACGGCCGTGTGCATGAACCCTTAGGCTACGTTCACACTTGCATCAAAGGATCCGTCAGCACTATTCTTTCCATCAAAGCAAATTACGCACTACGGCACCCAAATAGGCTCAATTTTTAGTCAATGGTATCCATCTCGAGCCATTGGTGGCATGGTCATGAGATGGATCCAGTGGAGATACTGTGCACAGCGATTATCTCCTCAGTGCCTGGATAAGAGGAAGCCCTGCAGCTGCTCAGTACCTGAGGCAGAGCCCCCAGCCCTGAATCTGTGCCCTTCACAGTGACGTTCCGTGCACAGGGGCAAACCTGCTCTTCCTGCTCCCTCAGGTTAGTGCACAGAACAGAGCAGGGAAAGAAGATAACAGGTCATGTGACTTCAGAATGGGGCCGCTGTAGATGAAGTAAGTGAATTGAAAACCCTTTACATTTGCTTAATTAGAAACATGCAAAGAACAAAAAAATTACTTGGACAACCCCTTTAATTGTTAATATTCCTGTGTGGTCGCGTTACAGATACTGATGTGAAATCTAGCCAGTTCATTACACCAGAATGAATAGGAAAATGTGCTTTTTCTATATTTGGTATTTACATATCTGGCTGAAAACAATGGATCACAGAGGATAAAATATGTCCTGGTACAGTTGAGCATAGAATAATCCTCCTCGGTAAATGTTTATGTTGTTATGAAGCTGCTTAAGGTGTGGATTTTATACTGAGCTCCAGTATAAAGACAAGGCAGCTTATCTGTTTTCACATACACACCAGATTATATTGAATGCTCGGATTTGATACATTTTAAACAACCAGATTACTTTCTGAAATATTTTCCTAGTCTTTCAGAAGAACTAAGGAAATGTGCCTCCCAGGGGACTCCACAAGCCACTGACTGCGGCATAGAAGGAAACAGGAGGAATTGTAACCACTCTTAACTAGACCTCATTTTACTGATTAGTTTACCAATGACCGATTCTTCATTACCGCAGGAGGCTCCGATACATTTTAGAAGCTAACGGTTAATGATGAGGATAACGTTTTGAGCTATGTGATGGCGAGCTGTAGTTTTCATCTGTACTATTCGTTACATATGATTCGTTGATTACTTTTTATTCTTTTTTTTTGGGCAGGGAGGCAGACAAAAAACAATAATTCAGTTTTTTTATTTCTTTTTTTTTTACAGTGTTCATATAAATGGTTTTGCTTAATAGTATGGGTTGTTACAGATGAGGTAATAGAAATTTTGTATAATTTTTTTATTGCATTTTTACAGAATAAAATATTTCTTTTTTTGTGGATTTATTTTGTGTTTTTTAATATTTTTAAGCATTGTATAAAATATATATTTTTTTGTCCTATTCGATCTTCTGATCACTGAAATAATACACTGCAAGGCATATGTAGTGCAGAATATTATTGAAATGAGCAAAGTTATAAAAAATTGTTTCGGCTGCTTCGCAGAATTTAACAAAGAACTTCAATTTGTGATGAATTACTTCGTATGTAGTGGGCGCAGTTATGGGGAACGGCAACTGTGCCGCCCTCTCCCCCCCTGTCATTGTACCCTTCAGATGCCACGTTCATCGCTGATCGTGGCATCTGAGATTCAAATTAAACCCTTTCAGGGGCTAATTTAAGCTGAATTTACTTGTGATTCACCGTAGCGAATTGATTTAAAAAGGACCTTTCACCGATCCTGACATTGTAAACTAAGAATACAGACATGTAGAGCGGCGCCCGGGGATCTCACTGCACTTACTATTATTGCCGGGCTCCGCTCCGTTCTCCCGCTATGTAGTCCAGTATCTTCGCTCACTAAGTTATAGTAGGCAGAGATTTCAGTCACTAAGTTAATGTAGGCGGAGTCTGCCCTTGTTCTGCTGTAGCGCTGGCCAATCGCAGCGCAGAGCTCACAGCCTGGGAGGTTATTTTCTCCCAGGCTGTGAGCTCTGCGATGCGATTGGCCAGCACTACAGCAGAACAAGGGCAGACTCCGCCTACCATAACTTAGTGACCGAAGATACCGGAGGGCATAGCGGGAGAACGGAGCGGGGCCCGGCGATAATAGTAAGTGCAGTGAGATCCCCGGGTGCTGCTCTACATGTCTGCATACTTAGTTCACAATGTCAGGATCGGTGAAAGGTCCTCTTTAACCTCAAATAGTGTAAAAAACAAAACAAATAATACTTACCTGATCCATTTGCTCGTGACAGGCCGCCGGCCGCCATCTTGCTTGCAGATCTCAGTCAAAATCATGTGCGTGGTGATGTATGACGTCACCACACCAGCCGGAATGATGATGTCATCTCGGGCCGCGCAACATTTCGCGTCAGGTCTTCCAGCAAGATGGCGGCGGTCGGCCCGCCACGAGCAAATGGGTAAGTATAACTTTTTATTTTTTTTTACACTGTATTATTCCTATCAGATGCATCTGAGGGATACAATGATGGGGAGCGGCGCAATCGCTGCTCCTTGTCATTGCACCCACTACTTTCAAAGATGTCGTTTTTGTAAAATTCAGCGAAGCAGCCAAATCAAATTTCACAAAACATTACTTATCTCTAATACTCACCCTATACATTTGATTGTGGAGAGGCCGTCGTGGCCATCTTCATTGCAGACACACGTCACCCCACACAAGATTTTGCAGGGTTTCTGCAATTAAGATGGCCACAACGGTCTCTTTTTTAGCTCCATTTCAGGAAAAATAGATCCGTTACCACGAAGCGCAAGGAAATTCGGCTTTGCAGCGAATCAATTATTTCCTGAAATTCGGATCAAAGTCCACTTCGGATACTTCAATTCGCCTGCTCAACTAATGGCACACTATTGGGACGTTCATCAGGACCTCAGTTGTCACCATTGTTCTCAAGGGAGGTAAGCCACTTCCAGAGGTGTCTGGCAGCATCTTACTCCCCTCTCCCCATTAATTGCATTCATTGGTATGGGGAGGTTGGGAAGAAATAGCTGTCAGCAGAATGAGTGTTTGGTCAACCACTGAATGTGTTTGGCCACCTCAAGTAAGAGCAATGGAGAGAAAAGGACTGTGTAGATGGAGTAGAGAAGAGGTGGGGGTGAGCATTGAGAGATGATGGAGAAACAGATACAAGTCAGAAGCAAGCTGTGGAGCATCAGTCCAACTTCCATTATAGGGGCTTATGATGTTACGTCCCTGGCCCATAAAACCGATTTTTTACTGGTGTTTAACTTTTACAGAGTCTTTATGAAATTTAGAAAAGTTTAATTTCCTACATAGGTAAACTAAATGTATAAACCATTTATAAAAAAACAAAGACAAAACTAATATAGAACATGTTACATCTGCTTGTCCCATTCACTATCTTCTACACAAGTTTGTCTTTCTCTGACTTTGTCATAAGATCCCACTATTGTCCCCCCGATATATCCGAGGCCTCTAGATACATTTCGCACAGGCCATCATTTAAAATACACCGCTCACAATTCCCTATAAGAAAACGATCTGGCTCATGTCTGTGTAGCAGATTTGCTGACACCACTGTACAGTAGTTATGAAAATGTATACTACTAATGAATGGCTGAAATCTGTGCAGATTATGTAGCACAAAGAAGAAAATTGTATTCAGAAAAGTAGGGAATCCAGGCAGCAGCGCATATTCTGACACAGTGACAGACCCGGAGGCAAATTTGATACTGCCAATGCAATTCGCTATGGGTCCTATCGCCTTTCCTGCTTTGGCAGCTAGGTCCAGAGACTGAGAAAGGAATTCAGAGTTCTTGAATAGAAATACAATTCATTATGTTATTTTAAGAATCTAAATGATATAAAAATCATACTTAAGCAGCTTAAAAAAGTGTTCAGACTTTATAGATCAAGAATAGAATGCATTTTATTAGTTAAATCCCCAAAATTCAGCCTATGTATGACATTGTTTGAGACATTATTTAATGTTTATTTTTTCATGACATTTATATCTATAGAATCCAATACAGTTCAATAACTTTTAATCAGCCCTCACCCCTAAGTAAAGTCAATAGAGTGGCCCCTGTACAATAAACAGGCATTCTTGGTTTCCTGTCTTGGCAACACCTCTGCTACCTGTCATGTTGTTTCCCCGACACGTAATAATGGAAAGTTAGCCGGCAAGGCAACTCTAATAAAAATAAATAAAACAAAAATAAATAAAACTTATTCATTAACCCAAGCTTAAAATGGGGCTGGCTGCCTGCAGTCAAAGCCATTAGTGACAAAGAGGTCTTTTGTCGCCACAATCCCTGTCATAGAAATGTTTACAATTTAATACAGTGCAGCTAATAAATGTTAAAAGTACATTTTCACTCTTTAAAACAGATTTTTGTGTTTAAGTCCAACATTTGGTGCTAATTCGTATGATAGCCATTACAGCTCCCTATTAGTGATGATCGAGCATGCTCGGCCGAACACCTGTCTCGATGCTCAGCACATGGCAGGCCTCGGCCAAGTACCGCTTGTGCTCGAGCGCCATGCCATGCTACGCAGCCAATAAATGTGCAGGTGAGTACTGCCCTCACTTTAATGCCAGTATCCATGTTGGCTACTGGCATTACAGTGATTGGCTTGCCAGAACGCGTAATCGGGTGCTATATATCACCCGATGACGCATGTTCGGTTCATTCGTAGAGCTGAGCATAGGAAGGGACAGTGTAACGGGGTGCCGAAGGCACCCTCGGTCTCCCATCAGCCGCAGACCTGCTGCTTAGCTTCGGGAGCAGGGATCTGTGTTTGACCTCGTTCCCAGGGCGGCTTTGCTAGCTGGGAGGCTCCATGCTCCTAGGTCTGCCTTGAGCGCCGAGCTGATCACTCGGTGCTCGACTGGTCGGTCTGTCGATCATGTGACGCTGGCCACGTCACATGACCCTCACTCCCCACTATAAATACAGGCAGCCTGCTGGCCACAGGTTGCCTGTTAATTTAGGTTCCTGGAGTTTGTTGGATACCTGTAAACTTACCTGATCCTGTTCCCTGATGATCCTTTGCCTGCTCCTCCTGTACTGCGCATTCCTCCTGGTATTTTGACCTCAGCTTCCACCTGACTATTCATTTCGGACTCCTTTGGTACTTCTCGACTCTCCTGGTATTTATGACCCCGGCTTCTTCTGACCATTCTTTGCTTATCCCTCTGTACTGCGTTGTCCTCTTGGTTTTGACCCGGTCCGTTCACTATCCGTTATTTGTATGTCCTTCCCGCACGTATCCTAAGTTAGGGACTGCCATCCAGTTGTCCCCTGTCATCAGGACTCGTGAGGCAAGTAGGCAGGGCCAGGGGTGAGGGTGGAGCGCAGTGGTCACTATCCTCCCCCCTGTGTGTGTGTACGTGACCGTTACAGATTAACAGGCCCAATAACCACTGTATAATGAATCCTCTGGTGACCTATGGTGCAGGAGCTAGGGGGAAAACTCTGTTCTTTTGAGTTAGGGCAAGGTTATTCCACTCCTCAGGCCTCCAGTCTGCATTTTGAGCCCCAGATAAAGCTCCCAGAACCCTTTTCTGGAGACCGGACTCTTTTATGGAGAGTTGCAGACTTTACTTCCGTTTGCGCCCTGTGTCCTCTGGCCCCGAGAGTCAACGCGTGGGCATTATCATTTCCCGACTACAGGGTGATCCCCAGGACTGGGCGTTCTCTTTACCTGCTGGCGCCAGTTGTTTAAATTCTGTGGAGGGGTTCTTTCAGGCCCTGGGTACCCTCTATGATGAACCAGACAGGGCTCTGGTAGCCGAGACGGCTCTAAAGGCACTGGTTCATGGAAATCTACCTGCGGAGGATTATTGAACCCAATTCAGAAGGTGGTGTGTCCCCTCAATTTAAAGGATCTTCTGGTCAGTTATCAACTTCCAGAGACCTTAGAGGAGATGATGACCCTTGTTATCCGACTTGACCAACGGGTTAGAGAGAGACGACAGGAACGACAGTTCTCTTCCCAGATGGTGGTCCAGCCAGAGGCCTATCCCAGAGACAACGCTGAGGTCTCCACCGAGGAACCCATGCAGGTTGGCATGACCCAAGGGAATCTTCGCCGCAGACGTTGAGAATGCTTTTACTGTGGAGATCCTGACCATTGGATCAACCAGTGTCCTAAGAAGGTCCTCTCTGTCAAGTCTCCTAAGGCAAGGCAACCTAAAGACCAGGTAAACCCTGATTTTTTTAAATGTAAGCTTTTGGTACCCATTATGATTTCTCTGGGGGTAGATAAATGGCCAGGTAAGGCCTTTATTGATTCTGGCTCAGCGGCCAGCTTTATTGACTCTGAGTACGCTGTAAGATTGGGTATTCCAATGTTTGCTTTACCAACTCCTATTCATGTCATGGCTATTGATGCTACTCCTCTTATTGGTGGTACGGTGAGCTCATGTACCTCAGAGATTTCTCTAACCGTGGGTGTGTGCCACTCAGAGAGATGTTCCCTTTTAGTCCTGGAGAACCTACCGGTTGAGGTGGTACTAGAGTTGCCTTGGCTCCGACTACATAACCCCACTATAGATTGGTCCAAGGGGGAGTTGGTAAGATGGGGGCCTAAGTGTGACTCGTGCTTGTCGTGGTACAGGCTGGGGTCTCAGAAAAGTCTGATACTTTACCCACTGTTGTTAGGGAATATTCTGATGTATTCTCATCATTAACCTCGGAGGTTCTACCCCCCCATAGACCTTATGATTGTACTATAGAGCTAGTGGTCTTAGGCCATGTATCGATTACCGAAGATTAAATGAAATCACTGTCCAGAATAGATACTCCCTCCCATTGATTCCGGATTTATTTAACCATGTTCTGGGGCAACCTGGTTTTCCAAGATTGACCTGAAAGCGGCATACAATCTAATCCGAATCAAGGAGGGAGACGAATGGAAGACGGTGTTCAATACTCCGGCAGGACACTTTGAATATCAGGTGATGCCTTTTTGACTCAGCAATGCCCCAGCTGTGTTCCAAAACTATATGAATGACATTCTTAGGGAGTTCTTAGGTAAATTTGTTATTGTCTATCTTGACGACATTTTGATATTCTCTCCTGACTTCGAATCCTATGTGTCTCATGGTAAACAAGTATTAGAGGTGTTGAGGGAGAATCAGCTATCCGCTAAGCAAGAGAAATGTGTCTTTGGTGTACAGGAGATTCTGTTTCTAGGGCATGTGCTGACTCCTCACGCCTTCAAGATGGACCCAGGTAAGGTACTAGCAATTAAGGAATGGGTAAGACCCTCATCCTCAAAGGCCTTACAACGGTTCCTAGGTTTCGCCAATTACTATCGTAAATTTTAAAAGATTTTTTCTGTAATTGCTAAACGGTTGACCGACCTTACTAAGAAAGGGGCAGATTTGGAGAATTGGTCTACTGAGGCCATTTCTTTTTTTGAAAAATAAAAAAAGGCATTTAGTAGCGCTTCCATTCTGATCCAGCCTGATCAGGAGAGACCTTTTATTGTGGAGGTGGATGCGTCCGAGGACGGCGCAGGAGCAGTCCTTTCACAAGGTCCTGCTAGCCTCACTAACCTGAGACCGTGTGCCTTCTTCTCTAGGAAATTCTCTCCCACGGAGAGAAACTACGACATAGGGAATAGGGAGCTGCTGGCTATTAAATGGGCATTTGAGGAGTGGAGGCATTTTCTGGAGGGGGCAAGGCATTGCGTAACTGTTGTCACTGACCATTAAAAAAGAGCTTGAATCCCTGTCAAGCCAGATGGGCTCTGTTTTTTGCTCGTTTTGATTTTTCCATTACGTTCAGGCCGGGAAGTAAAAATGTGACGGCGGACGCATTATCTCGGAGCTTCCATGCTTTTCAACCTACTGAGGTACCACCTGACTCCATCCTAACAGCAAAAATCTTCATAGCAGCTCTAACTCAGGATATCTCAGCTCGCATTAGGTCTGAACAACATCTGGCACCGGTATCCACTCCAACAGATAAGTTGTTTGTTCCCGTACAATTTAGTCTCCAGCTGTTGGGTGAGTGTTATGATTCTGCCTTTTGTGGACATCTGGGTGTTGAGGGCACTAAGGATCTGGTTTCTAGATCTTATTGGTGGCCCACTCTAACTAGGGATGTCAAGTCCTACGTGTCAGCCTGTGAGGTTTGTGCCAGGTCCAAGACACGTAGGACTCGCCCTGCTCGTAACCTACGAACCCTACCCATTCCCAGTAGACCCTGGTCCCATATCTCGATGGACTTTATAACTGACCTACCGCCGTCGGAGGGTAAGACTGTGGTTTGGGTAGTGGTCGATAGGTTTAGCAAGATGGTCCATTTCATTCCCCTGTCTAAACTCCTGAATGCCAAAACCCTGGCCTCTATTTTTGTGAAAGAAATTGTTCGCTTGCATGGTATCCTGGAAAATATTGTTTCTGACAGGGGTGTGCAGTTTGTGTCCAAATTCTGGAGGGACTTCTGTCAAAAATGTCAAATTTCATTGTCTTTTTCCTCTGCCTACCACCCTGAGAGTAATGGGCAGACTGAAAGCCTTAATCAGTCTGTGGAACAATTCTTGAGGTTTTATGTTGCTGATGATAAGCAATTATGGGTTAAATTTCTTCCATTGGCTGAATTTGCTTTGAATAACGGTGTCAATTCTTCTGCTGGGGTTTCACCTTTCTTTTGTAACCATGGTTTCATCCCCGTTTTCATTCTGGGTCATCTGGGTCATCTGTTTCCTCCTCTACCCTGAGGCGGATAGGCTCTCCTCTGATCTGTGCACAGTTTGGGCCCGGGTTCAATCGAACTTAGAAAAGGCTCAAAGTTCTCAGAAACTCAAGGCTTATAGGAGACGTTCAAGAGGGGTGAATTTTCAGGTTGGGGATAAGGTATGGTTGTCCTCCAAGAATCTCTCTCTTAAGGTAGATTCTAAAAAGTTTGCTCCTCGTTTTATTAGACCATATAAGATCACGGAGGTGATTATCATTTTGGTTGGAGCTGTCCGAGTCATTCCACATTCATAATGTATTCCATAAATCTCTACTTAAAAAATATTTTTAACCGGTAGTACCATCGAAAGCCTCGCCTCTGCCGATTCTTTTAATTCTTTAGTTAATGATGATGTCGAGTATGTGGTGTCTAAAATAGTAGATGGCAGGAAGGTGCGTAATTCCTTGCAGTACCTGATTCACTGGGGTATGGACCTGAAGAGAGATCTTGGGTACCTGCCAGGGTGGTTCATGCTCCTAGACTTGTTCGAAAATTCGTAAAAGGGGGGTACTGTAACGGGTGCCGAAGGCGCACTCGGTCTCCCATCAGTCGCAGACCTGCTGCTTAGCTTCGGGAGCAATGATCTGTGTTTGACCTCGTTCCCAGGGCGGCTTTGCTAGCTGGGAGGCTCTCTGCTCCTATGTCTGCCTTGAGCGCCGAGCTGATCACTCGGTGCTCGACTAGTCGGTCTGTTGGTCATGTGACGCTGGCCACTCCCCACTATAAATACAGCAGCCTGCTGGCCACAGGTTGCCTGTTAATTTAGGTTCCTGGCGTTTGTTGGATACCTGTATACTTACCTGATCCTGTTCCCTGACAATCCTTTGCCTGCCCCTCCTGTACTGCGTAACATAACCCCTATGTTACGTGCTGGCCAATCCCCTGTCGAAGGCCCAGGCCCGGATGCCCCCCGCCCTGCACCTGGACCTTTGCAAGCACCATCAGTGACCACATCCACTTCCGTGTCCCAGCACAGCATCTAAATGTCGTTACCCCAGGCCTTTTAATGCAAGCGAAAATACCCAGCCATCCACCCACAGGCCATAGCACTAAATGCACAGCTTTCCAAATTACTGGCCCTGGAAATGTTTAGGCTTGTGGACACTGAGGCTTTCTGCAGCCTGATGTCGGTGACCGTCCTGTGTTACACCGTCCCCAGCTGCCACTATTTTTCAAGGTGTGCCGTAACCGCCTTACACCAACATGTGTTCCGTAACATCACACGTGCCCTGACCAACGCAGTTACTGGGAAAGTCCACTTAACCACGGACACATGGACAAGTGCATTGGGCCACAGATGCTACAATTTCCTGACGGCACACTGGGTGAATGTTGTGGAGGCCGGAAGCGAGTTGTACCCTGGGATGGCACAGGTGCTACCGACGCCAAGGATTGCGGGCCCTACATCGATCAACGTTTCCGCCATCACCTACGTTAGTGGCTTCAAACCCCACTTCTCCTCCTCCGCCTCCTCCTCCACTTCCACCTCCGATTTATCCACATGCAGCACCAGTCAGTCATCAGTCGGTAGCTGGAAGCAGTGTAGCACTGCAGGGCAGAAGTGGTAACAGACCACGCTGAAGCTGATATGCTTAGGGGACATACAGCACACCGCTTCAAAGCTGTGGCAGGGGATAAGAGACCAGACTGAGCTGTGGCTCTCGCCACTTAACCTACAACCAGGCTTGGTTGTGTCTTACAATGCCAGTCAGGGCCGGCGCTTCCATATAGGCAAGTGGGGCAATTGCCCCTGGTCCCCCGAGTTCTTAGGGGCCCCCCGCGCCGGCCCGCAACTAACTATATTTTCGTGGTGGCAAGTGGGGGCAGTGGCGGCCGGAAAGTCACACAAGGAGATGAGCGCTTCCATTGTGGAAGCGCTCATCTCCATAGTCATCTGTATTGCCGTCCTCAGGACAGCGATACAGATGGAAGTGCTGTGGGGCAGGGGAGGGAGAGGTGTGTCCCTTCCCCTTCCTCTGATAGGCTGCTGCAGGCACTAGGTCGGCAGCCTATCAGAGGCTGGTGTAGGCGGCGCAATGATGTAATCGCGCGCCTGAGCCGTACAGCGCGGGACACAGGCCGGAAGAGGCCTGCATCGCATCGCTGACATGGAGGTAAGTATAAGTTTTTTTTTATTATATATATATATATATATATATATATATATATATATATACAGTACAGACCAAAAGTTTGGACACACCTTCTCATTCAAACAGTTTTCTTTATTTTTATGACTATGAAAATTGTAGATTCACACTGAAGGCATCACAACTATGAATTAACACATGTGGAATTATATACATAACAAAAAAGTGTGAAACAACTGAAAATATGTCATATTCTAGGTTCTTCAAAGTAGCCACCTTTTGCTTTGATTACTGCTTTGCACACTCTTGGCATTCTCTTGATCAGCTTCAGGAGGTAGTCACCTGAAATGGTTTTCACTTCACAGGTGTGCCCTGTCAGGTTTAATAAGTGGGATTTCTTGCCTTATAAATGGGGTTGGGACCATCAGTTGCGTTGTGGAGAAGTCAGGTGGATACACAGCTGATAGTCCTACTGAATAGACTGTTAGAATTTGTATTATGTGAAGAAAAAAGCAGCTAAGTAAAGAAAAACGAGTGGCCATCATTACTTTAAGAAAGCAGTAATCAAAGCAAAAGGTGGCTACTTTGAAGAACCTAGAATATGACATATTTTCAGTTGTTTCACACTTTTTTGTTATGTATATAATTCCACGTGTGTTAATTCATAGTTTTGATGCCTTCAGTGGGAATCTACAATTTTCATAGTCATGAAAATAAAGAAAACTCTTTGAATGAGAAGGTGTGTCCAAACTTTAGGTCTGTACTGTATATATATATATATATATATATATGTGTATACAATAATGGTGGCTACTGGCACATGATGGGGGGGGCTCTGGCTATTGGCACATGTTGATGGGGGGCTCAGGCTACTGCCACATGATAGGGGGGCTCTGGCTACTGGCACATGATCGGGGGGGGGCTCTGGATACTGGCACATGATGGGAGGCTCTGGCTACTGGCACATGATATGGGGAGCCTCTGGCTACTGGCACATGATGGGGGGCCTCTGGCTACTGGCACATGATGGGGGTCCTTTGGCTACTGGCATATGATGGGGGGCCTCTGGCTACTGGCATATGATGGGGGGGCCTCTGACTACTGGCACATGATGGGGGGGCCTCTGGCTACTGGCACATGATGGGGGGCCTCTGGCTACTGGCACATGATGGGGGGCCTCTGGCTACTGGCCCATGATGGGGGGCTCTGGCTACTGGCACATAATGGGGGGGGGCCTCTGTCTACTGGCACATGGGGCTCTGGCTACTGGCACATGATGGGGGACCTCTGGCTACTGGCACATGATGGGGGGGCTCTGGCTACTGGCACGTGATGGGGGCTCTAACTACTGGCACATGATAGGGGGGCTCTGGCTACTGGCATATGATAGGGTGGTCCTCTGGCTACTGGCACATGATATGGGGGGCTCTTGTTACTGGCACATGATGGTGGGGGGGCTCTTATTACTGGCACATAATTTGGGGACATCTATGGGGGCACTTATTACTGGCACATTATTGGTGGGCACTTATTACTGGCACATTATTGGTGGGCACTATAGGGGCATCTACTGAGGCCACAAAGAACGGTTATTTTATATGGGGGCCCTGTATAGGGGCATTTTATACTGGGACACATTATGGTGGGTACTATGGGAAAGCGGAGAGAGTAATACTATGGGGTCATCTACAGGGGCACTGAGAAGGGGTATTTTATACTTACAAATTATGGGGGACACTGAGGGCATCTACTGGGGCATATATGGGGCATTTTATACTGGTACATTATGGGGGCACTAGGAGGGAGAGGGGAAAGGAGCACTCTGCGGGCATTTACTGGGGGCACTATATAGGGGTATTTTATACTTGCACATTATGGGGGCACTCTGGGGACATTAGCTCAACTTGGGGCATTACAAGGGGGTATTTTTTGCACTGTCACATTATAAGGAGAATTATTTCTACTGGGGGGGCATTATGGTGGGCTTTATTACTCCCCCATGGTATGAGCCCCCTAGTAGCAGCACCAGCCTCTCTCTGCTTTGCTATCCCTCTGCCCATTCTCCAAATCCTTATTATGAAATCTTTCTCGTTAGGATAAAACACATCAGCTCCGCTGAGCCCCCGGCCAAAGTGTTGAAGTGGCGTCCGAGATCTCCAAGGGCCAAGCCAAGTAATTGTACATTTTCATGTAAAATATATTTATGTTATACACATATAGCATATACTGTGCCACACAATATACCGTTTCTTCTGTAAAAGTCATCAAGTGTCATGGGTGGGGGGGCCCTTATTGTTTTTTACCCCAGGGCCCCATTTCACCTAGAACTGGCCCTGATGGCAGTAACTTGGTGGCAGCTTTGGAGTTCTGCAAGCTTAGACACATCCCATGCCTAGCCCACATGTTCAACCTTGTGGTTCAGTGGTTTCTGTGTTTCTGTGAGGTTTTAAGAAACTTTAAGGAATCAACACAGATGGTGAGTGGCGATAACGCTATTATCAGTGTCACCATCCCACTTCTGTGTCTACTCAAACACTCGCTGCTCACAATTAAGGACGATGCTTTGCATGTGGAAGAGGTGGAAATGGGGGAAGACATTACACAGGGTGATAGCCAGACCACCCTCAGCGTGAATTGGACGATGAAGAGGAGGAGGAGCAGGAGACGGTTACCTCCGTTATAGAGTGTAGTACCCATGGAAGTTTATTTCCATCTGTTCAGCGTGGGTGGGCAGAAGAGGATGAGGAGATTGAGAGTGATCCTCCTGATGACGACAGCGAAATCTTGCCTGTTGGTACTCTGGCACACATGGCTGACTTCATGTTAGGCTGCCTTTCCCATGACCTGCGCGTTATACGCATTTTAGACAACACGGATTACTGGTTGTTCACCCTTCTTGACCCCCCGGTACAAAGAGAACTTCTCATCTCTAATTCCTCTGGTGGAGAGGACGAGCAAAATGGTGCAATACTAGAATGTCCTTGTTGAAAAATTGCTCCAAAAATTTCCATCTAACAACACTGGCGGCAGAGTCAATAATTCCTTGGCCTACCGAGGAGGGGAGACAAGGGGATCACACAGCAGTTCCAACAGAGAAAGGGCAACACTCTCCAAAGCCTGGGACAGTTTCATGACACCCCGCCAGCACCCTCACCCTGATGGGAGGCCTAGTGTCACAAGGAGGGAAACATTTTGGAAGATGGTGAAGGAGTACGTAGCAGACCGTGTCAGCGTCCTCAGTGATCCCTCAGTGCCTTACAACTACTGGGTGTCCAAGCTGGACACGTGCCATGAACTGGCGCTCTACACCTTGGAGGTGCTGGCCTGACCTGCCGCCAGCGTTTTGTCTGAGCGGGTATTTAGTGCTGCTGGTGGCATTATAACAGATAAGCGAAACCGCCTGTCAACTGAAAATGCTGACAGGTTGACTCTTATAAAAATGAACAAGGCCTGCATTGACCATGACTTCTCGACTCCACCAGAGGAAAGCTGATGAACATAAAGGCACCTTAAATGTGTTTTTTTATAATGTACTGAATACACTGTATTCCCATGCAACCCTTCCACCACAAACAAGGGTATATGGTTGAAACTTCCTTTTCTCATCCTCCTTCTCCTCTTCCATCATATCAACACATGCTTATTCGTCGCATATAATGCCCTTGCATATATGTCCTTCGCATATAATGTTTTAAAGGGTCAGCTCACCAGCAGGCCCTCGCATATAATTTTTTAGAGGGTCAGCTCACCAGCAGGCCCTTGCATATAATTTTTTAGAGGGTCAGCTCACTAGCAGGCCCTCGCATATAATGTTTTACAAGGTCAGCTCACCAGCAGGCCTTCACCTACTATCTTTTACAGGGTCAGCTCACCTGAAGGCCCTTGCATATAATGTTTTAGAGGGTCAGCTCACCTGCAGGCCCTCACCTACAACCTTTTAGAGGGTCAGCTCACCAGCAGGCCTGCACCTAAAATCTTTCACAGGGTCAGCTTACCAACAGGCCTGTACCTAAAATCTTTTACAGGGTCAGCTCACCAGCAGGCCCTCGCATATAATATTTTACAGGGTCAGCAAGCAGCGTTTTGGTGTCAGCATCCAGAGCGGAATGGAGGCGGAACAGAGCCAAACTGATGCATTCTGAACGGATCCTTATCTATTCAGAATGCATTGGGGCTGAACTGATCCGTTTTGAACTGTTTGTGAGATCCCTGAAACGGATCTCACAAACGGAATTCAAAATGCCAGTGTGAAAGTAGCCTAAGCCACACAAAGTGACTTCAGACCTGAACTGGTCATTAAAAAGTGTATTTTGGAAATGTTCTGAAAAATTTCAAGATTTGCTTCTAAACTTCTAAGCCTTCTAACGTCCCAAAAAAAGAAAATGTCATTTACAAAATTATCCAAACATGAAGTAGAGATATCGGAAATGTAAAGCAATAGTTATATATGTTTAGGAGGTATAACTATCTGTTTTAAAAGCAGAGAAATTGAAATTTAGAAAAATGCAAATTTTTTTAAAAAAAAATTTGTATTTTTTTTATAAATAAAATGAAATATTTTGACTCAAAATTTACCACTGTCATGAAGTACAATATGTGATAAGAAAATAATCTCAGAATGGCTTGGATAAGTAAAAGCTATAAGTAAAGTTATCACCACAGCTAAATATATCCCTAGACTGTCCCTGCAAGACCCCAGGATGACTGGCCAATCCCTCCTGATTGGCTGTCATGCAGACTGCAAAGCATTGTGGACAAGCCCATCGCCGGCCTTAGGTCATGTGATCCTCTGTCTTTATCCTCTCTGCCCTGTTACCCTTGCAAGTTTACTGAATTTTAAACAGAAAAATAGTAGGCACTGTTTTGTGCAATTCGTCCAAAGTGAATCAGCAAAATTTCAGATTTGTTTGGAAGAAGAATTTTTTTAAAATTTGCGATGAATCCAATTTGTTTAGATCCGATTTACTGATCTGAAGTAAGGTAGCAAGGGAACAAGAGAACAGAGTTCAGGTCCCCAGAGGTATTCGACTAAAGATCAAGGGTGGTTTAGCCTTAAACTCTACAGGGAAACTTTCTGGTGGGCCGATGCCCATGGGGCCACCTGAGCCCTCCTTTTGGCCAACAAGTGGCAGTCTTTAGGGATGTATTTTGTGCTGCTGGGGCAGTACATTGAGATGCACTGTGGAATTTGGCTCTGCTGAGATGGTATAATGTGCTGCAATATGGTATTGCTGTCCCTGCCTTCTGTCAATTTGGTCCCGACTACAAAATGGGGCCACTTTTAGTTTTTTCCAAGGGCCGCTTTACGTTCCCAGTCCGCTGGTTACTATTGTGTGCTCTACACTGGTGTCTACAGTATGTCAGTAAAGTATGGCTATTGTACAACTAACAGCCCTGAAAGTAATGCCTGTTTGAAGTCTGAGCGAGTCTGGTCTAATCATGACAGATGTGCCAGCCTCTGCCTCTTGGTGTTTGTTCCCACCAGCAGCTGTGCACAGATTTTGGTATTCTCTTGCATTTTGATATGTTTAGCTTATTGCTCAACCAGTAGCGTGGAGTCTGATGGTTTGTTCCCTAGGTCCAAAACTTCACATCTGCTTCTGTCAATCATCAGGAGACCAGCAATATGTTTACTACAAGGAGGCATCTCTTTTCTCTCACTTTTGTATAACATCACAGTGATGGAGTGAGAAATTAGTCACATAATACATGGGAACCACAGTGTCTTTTCCAGAAGTGAGGAGCTTATGGATTATTAATGCAGCCATACTGCTTAGTCTCCAGGACTTTAGTCAATGAAAATATTGTAGAAATGTGACCTAATTCACATTGGTTAACTATCATATTTAATATAGAGATAATTTAAAGATATTATGGGTGATTTGGCCCCAAATAAGCTTAGAGGATTGTTCAGGTAAGAAAAGAGAAGAACGTGAGACTGTTGTCAGATATCCAGTCTAACGGATTTGCTCATGAACTGCATTCTGCAGCCTGTAATGTATCAGAATACATGCAGGTTGCAGAAATCAAATGAAACAAAATAACATTTTAACCCCTTCAGGAACAAACCATTTTTTGTTTTTATTAACTCCCTGTCTTCTAAAACCCATAACCCTGTTTACTTTTCCATTCATGTTTTGATTTTTTTTTTTTTGTGGGACAAGTATTTTTCTAATGGCACCATTTAATTTAAAAAACTGTGAAAAATGATGCTACCTTATTCTATGGATCAGTATGACTACATCAATACCAAATTTAATATAGTTTTTATTATGGCTTGTTTTGGTATTATATTTTATTATGTTTTAATAAATAAAAACCTTTGAAAAAAGTAAAATTTTCTTAGCATCGCAATATTTTGAGGGCATGTGTTTTGCTTTCTGCAAGCTGTAGTTTTTGTTCTCACCATTTTGGGGTATGTACGAGTTTTTCATTAGGTTTATACATTTTTTGTATGGTCTTCGTGACCAAAAAACATAGATTTGTCCTTTTATATAATTTTAGCAGCGTTTTTTTCATGAATTTTTTTTTGTATGTCAAATTAGGAGTGTAGGTGATTTCAATTTTGAATACTTTTTTAGATTTTAAAAATTATTTTTTTTCAGTCTCCCTAGGGGACTTGAACATGCTATTGTTTAATTGCTTATACCAATGGTTTACTATTTGCAATCTACGAGGATCATGTTGTACACAGGGCTTAAAGAGGTTGTGCCAAAGTTTATAAGTTATCCTCTATCCACATGAGAGGGACCAAATAGCTTATCGGGGGTCCGACTGCTGGGACCCACAGGGGTCCTGTTTCCTTGTTCTGCTAGATTGGCAGATGGAGCATGTGTCCTGTCCCTCCATTCATTTTCCATGGGAGTGCCGGAGATAGCCAAGTACAGCGATATCTCCTGTGGTCCCATAGAGAATGAATAGTGCAGTAAGGTTCATGTTCAACCTCCTGCTCCAACAGAATGGAGAACTGGACGCCTGTTCTTGGGATCATTGGGGGTCCCCATAATCGGACCTCCAGTGATCAGTTAGTTATCCGTTGCTAGGTTAAAACATTTGGGGCCTGGGCCCCTGATGTTTTGTCCCAGGTCCCGAATGTACTGCCTGCCAGCTAGATACAACTATATTACCGTCAATACAATTGAATCTAATGCACTGGAAAAGCTGAAGGACCTGTGATGACATCACAGGTCATATGACCAGTAA
Source organism: Bufo gargarizans (assembly GCF_014858855.1). Taxonomy (NCBI): domain Eukaryota; kingdom Metazoa; phylum Chordata; class Amphibia; order Anura; family Bufonidae; genus Bufo; species Bufo gargarizans. The sequence goes on along the minus strand of NC_058084.1, from coordinate 432,776,833 downwards.
AACAGGCAGTGGTTGAAAAAGACCTGTGATGATGTCACCATCATGTGACCAGTGCAGGAGAGGGTGGCAGTGAAGAGGAGAAGTCCTGGAAGAAGAAGCTGTGGTGATGTCTGCTACATGAGGAGAGATAAGTGAAGGGAGAGGCAGAGCAATGCTCGGAGTTGTGCTCATTTAACTGGGACTGTATGTTAGCGCTGAAGGGAGGGATGTTATTTACATGGGACTGTATGTAGGAGGTGACTGGGGAGGAGGTCATTTTATTTACATGGGACTGTATGTTGCTGGTGGCTGTAGGAGTGATGTTATTAACATGGGACTATATGTTGGAGGAGGCTGGGGGAGGAAGTGATGTTATTTACAAAGGACTGAATGTTGAGGGGGCGGTTATTTACATGGGAATGTATGTTGAAGGTGGCTGGTGGGGGGAATTATGTTATTTACATGGGACTGAATGTTGAAGTTGGCTGGTGAGGGGAATGATGTTATTTATATTGGACTGAATGTTGAAGGTGGCTGGGGGGGGAATGATGTTATTTAAATGGGACTGAATGTTGGAGGGGGCTGGGAGAGTGAGTGATGTTATTTACATGGGACTGTATATTGATGGCAGCTGTGGGAGGGAGTGATGTTATTTATATGAGACTGAATGTTGGAGGGGGCTCGGACAGGGTGATGTTATTTACATGGGACTGTATGTCGAAGGGGGCTGGGGGAGGCAGTGATGTTATTTACATGGCACTATATGTTAATAGCGGTTGTCGGAGGGAGAGATTTCATTTACATGGGACTGAATGTTACAGGGTCTGAGGGAGTGATGTTATTTACATGGGACTGAATGTTGAGGGGGCAATGTTATTTACATGGGAAAGTATGTTGAAGGTGGCTGGCGGGGGGATGATTTTATTGACATGGGACTGAATGTTAGGGGTTGATGTTTTCAGGAGATTGCATTTTGGAGGCGGCTGGGGAGGGGGTGATATTATTTACTTGGAACAATGTTGAAGGCAGATGGGGAGGAGGTTATTTACATGGGGTTGTATTTTGGAGGGGGCTGTAGAGAGAGAGGGATGTTATTTACATAGGACTGTATATTGGAGGGGGCTAGATAGATGGTGTGATGTTATTTACATAGGACTGTATTTTGGAGGGGGCAGGAGAGATGGTGTGACGTTATTTACATGGGACTGTATGGTGGAGTTAGGAATATAACTACATGGGGGCACTGCAGGGGGCTGGAGGCACTTCAGGGTGAGCATTATAACAGTAGGGGCAGTAAAAATACTGGGGGCACTGTAGGGGTATTATAAATCCGGGGGACATTAGGCATCTTATTACTACTGGGGGCTCTATAGAAGGGACTTATAGATCTGCCTTATTTCTATGAATAGTACAATAGGGGGACCTTTTTTCTACTGAGGGCTCTGTGAGGGTATTGTTAATACTGGAGGGCTCTTCTACTAATGGGGGCACTCTTGGGGAGCGTTATCACCTTTGGGGACACTGTAGGGGCAGTATTACTAATGGGGGTATTCTTGGGGAGCATTATCACTGTTGGGGCACTGTAGGGGGCAGTAATACTAATGAGGGCATTCTAGAAGGAAATTACTACTGGTGGGACTATAAGGAGCACTATTACTACAGGGGCACTCATTTTTCTTCAGGATAGTATTTGGGGTATTGGGGAGCACAGTGAGCAGCAGGATAACACTGTGGGGACTCCAGGTTGGGGGATGATGATAGAAATGAGGAAGCTAAGATGTCTGTGTGTCACACTCTGCAGAGACTAGGAGTTGCTGAAAGAAGTTGTACAGACCAAATGGAGAATATGATGACAGAGAGGAGGAGACGTCACCTGGAGGCACTGGATGTGGAAGGTATGTACTGCTGTATAGAAAGTACAGGAAAATGCGGGTGGAGGGTCGATTTAGAGAACTGGGACAACGTATAACCTTGTCACAATCACTGTAATAAGGAATTTATAATAGCAGACCAAGGAGTTTTCACAAGACCCCAGGCTGTCCTAGTACCTGATTGGCACCAATAGTTGCCAACTGTCCCGAATTTGGTGGGACTGTCCCTGTTTTTCAGAGACAGTCCTGGCAATTGTGCGCTGCTTACAACAAAAAATGGTCAGTGTTAGCATAAACCCCACATATAAGTGAGTGTTCCAGGGCAGGGCTGGGGCATTACCAGGGGTGAGGCTTATATGTCTCGATTTTACCAACTGAAATGTTGGTAAGAATGGCACCCTGCTATTTTAACATAGGGAGGGAGGGGGCAACTGAGGACAGAGGGAGCCTGTTTAATTTCTCAGATGCCATGGTAGCTATTGACCATGGCATCTGAAAGGTTAAATGGCCAGAAATAGAATATGGGGCCTGTGGTGAGAAGGTGTTATGGGGCCTGTGGTGAGGAGGAGTCTTGTAGGGAGTAAAGACACATCATGTTAAAGAGACAGAGTAGCCCAGAAGTCCATACAAGAGACTAATGAGAATGTGGGTAAAACATGGTGGTAGCAACTTGATGTTAGGAGACCATTACTGAATTTGCTCTGGGGCCTTCTAAATTCTAGTTAAAAATCCAAGCATTGTTCATGCTTTCCATATCTTTCCTATAAGTATTCTCTCCTTTCTGTACTCAGGGTATAAATATCTTTTGAGACCGAACTTCTGTCTCACTGTCTTAGATTAGAAATTGTGTGGGAAAGGGACAAATAATGAATGTCCTCAGCTAAGAGCGGGACCTGTTCTCATGGTTTCTAACTGTAAGCATAAAAACAGCAATGGATAAAGAGTATTTTTTGGTGTACCCGATGTGAACATCTCCAGCCATTAAACGGCATCTGTCAGCAGATTTGTACCTATGACACTGGCTGACCTGTTACATGTGCACTTGGCAGCTGAAGGCATCTGTGTTGGTCCCATGTTCATATGTGTCCGCATTGCTGATAAAAATGTAGTTGTAATATATGCAAATGAGCCTCTAGGAGCAACGGGGGCGTTGTCATTACACCTAGAGGCTCTGTTCTCTCTGCAACTGCCGTGCCCTCACACTTTGATTGACAGAACCAGGCAGTAAAAACGTCATCATGGCTGGCCCTGCCAATCAAAGTGGAGAGGGCTTGGCAGTTGCGACGTCCATTTTGCTCTTCCATCGGGTGATCTGCGGCACTGTTACATGGGTCGATTATCAAGAACAAGCGTTCAGACTAAAGTTTGTTCCCGATAATCAGGTCAACAACTGGTCTGTATTAATCCGCCATTATACACAGCAAACAATCTGAACAAGCAGGGCTGCAGTGTAATGTATGAGGGTAAAAACAACAAGCTTGAGCTTCAGAGCCGGTGTATTTCCAACAACCTCAGAATCAAACTAGAAATTGAACAGATGATAGCCAGAGAAAGGCGAGCATTTGTACTCTGTTGTCTCCATAGAGTTGAATAGATAGCTGAACACACTTGTATGTTTGCTGCCCCGTTTGAATAGGGGAGCATGGGCCCCTATTCTTGTGATCAGCAGAGGAACCAGCAGTCAGATCCCCGCCAATCAGACTCTATCTTGTGGAGTAGTCTTATATAATATAGGAAGTCTTAATGGGACAACCCTTTAGGCCGTGGGAGAACCAAGAAGTAAGTATTCCCTTCCTCTACAGCTCTACTGCAGGGGGAAGTTACATGGAACTTCCCATGAACATTTTTTCTAATAGAGTACTAAAAAGTTTGAAGGAGGCAGCATGACAGCGCATGCATGCCCAATCGCCAGTCCATTCAAATAGCAGACAAAGGGACCGTATCATTGTGACTGGTGGGATCCCAGTCACAGGGGCCCTCAGTGATCAGACAATTATCACCTTGAATGGGTGATAACTGTTATTTGTGGTAAAACCCTTTTAAGCATTACAGAACCCTGATTTCTAGTCAATCAGCACCATCAGGGGATCCCTCCTGTTACCTGGTACTCGAAAATGGGGAGACAGTCTCTTACAAATGACCTCTTAAATAAATAGTAGCTTACTCAGTATACTTTACTTACTTATACATTTCAAGGTCATAAAACATTTATTTGGAGATGGCTTTTACTGTGTTTTTTTTTTTTTTGCTGACAGATATAATCAATTATGTAAAAAAAAAGACATCTCAGTCTCTCACAAACCCTTGATCTTTAATGCAAGAAGTGCCTTCATGGTCCAGCGGGATTATCAAGCAATAAATCTGGACAATTCCGGGCAAAGCAGTAACAACAAATTGAACAACAGATTTTATGCAACTCATATATATTCCATGGTCTTATTTAAAGGGTCACTGAGCTTTGGTAAAACATTTCATATGTCATAGAGACATATCAATAGTTTTGATTGGTGGGGGTCCGAGCACTAAGAACAAGGAGAGAGAAGCTTGCACATATCTCTCTCGTCACTGCAGGGATGGAATCGAGGCGGCCAATAGACCATTATAGAGTCAATCTGCTTCAGCGAGGAGAGTGCAATATGTACATGCTTCACTATCCTTGTTCTAGCGATCAGTGGAGGTCCCAGCACTCAGACCCCCACCGATCAAAACTATTGATATGTCTCTATGTCATATCAAATGTTTTACCAAACTCAGTGACCCTTTAAGAATAAAACCAGTTTTTAGCCTTAAGAATGGGAAGATTTTTAGTTTTTCCCACGAAACATAAATGAACTGCTATGGAATGACTCGGTGCTCCATTAGTCAGATACAGCACATAGGAACAGAACAACTGAATAATCAAGGACTGCTAGATTTCCTCCAGCACGTGCCCACTGTGCAGAGAAACAGAGCATTGCATCCTGTTGCTAGGGATGCTGTCGCGTCATCAGGGGGTATGGGTTCGCAGCATGTCTTTCCTGGGGTAATCACGCCAATGCTTGAGATCTCGCCGCTGGAGCCCAGACAGGTAAGTTAGTGACACCAGCCATTAACAATGCAGGCCAGCTATACAGTGCGTCTTCATTACAATAAAAAGAGGCAGCTACGGCCTAATTGTTTGCATGGTGCTCAGCTGCAGCTGGCCGCTCCCTGAATGGCTCATGACTGTGCCACGTGGTCGTACCCTTAGAGAGAGTTAAGTGCATATGTGCAAAGTTTAGAGATTGAAAATAGGAACAAAAAGATGTATCAACCCTGTACACCAGAAAACTGGCGTCTAAGGCTACTTTCACACCTGCGTTCAGGTGTCCGCTCGTGAGCTCCGTTTGAAGGGGCTCACAAGCGGCCCTGAACGCAGCCGTCTGGCCCTAATGCATTCTCAGTGAAGGCGGATCCACTGAGAATGCATCCGTCTGCCAGCGCTCAGCCTCCGCTCCGCAAGCAGCGTTCGGGTGTCCGCCTGGCCGTGCGGAGGCGTGCGGATCCGTTCCGACTTATAATGGAAGTCAATGGGGACGGATCCGCTTGAAGATGACACCATAAGGCTCAATCTTCAAGCGGATCCGTCCCCCATTGACTTTCAATGTTAAGTCTGAACAGATCCGCTCAGGCTACTTTCACACTTAGAAAATTTTTCTAAGTTATAATGCAGACTGTATCCTGTTCTGAATGGAGCCACCGTCTGCATTAATATGAGCGGATCCGTTCAGAACGGATCCGCTCAGAACGCTAGTGTGAAAGTAGCCTAATTGGTGCAAATCGTTGCGCACTCCATGCTTGTGCAAAATTATTGGACTTTTTGGGTTCTAGAGCCCCACTTGCCACTTTTCCAAACAGCCCAGCACTGTTATTATAATCTACACCAGGTCATCTGAAACAAAGTCCATATACATCGTAAAGATCTTTGAAGTATCAGTCATATTGCCCCCTTAACAGATCCAGCATGCAACAGTTCCACCAAACCCAAAACGAGCTTGCAACAGAGCAAGGCTAGCCTGAATTATTGCACATAAAGATAGCTAGCCTGCAACAGTGCCCATATCACACTGCCACCCAGAAACACTGAATTATATACGTCCGGCAATCCGGTTCAGTTTACCCCGAGTGGTTCAAGAAATGCCAGAGGAGAATTGAAGGTAGAACTGATCCCATAGTTTTCTATGGGATCGTTCGTATTCACCCGTCACATCACTAATAACGCCGGATGTCAAATAGCACCGGACAGATAATGCTGCATTCTGTCCGATGCTATAAGTCCATAGACACAGTGAAGTGCATTTCACATATCGTAAATCAGTTGTGTCTGGCTCCCAGCCTAAAGCAACTGACTAGACCAAACTGATATATGTGAAGCGGGCCTAACAGAGGTAGCTGCAAAACTGTATCTGTAACAGAGGCACCTGCAACATTGTATCTATAAGAGAGGCACCTGCAACATGGTATCTATAATAGAGGCACCTGCAACATGGTATCTATAATAGAGGCACCTGCAACATGGTATCTATAATAGAGGCACCTGCAACATGGTATCTATAATAGAGGCACCTGCAACATGGTATCTATAATAGAGGCACCTGCAACATTGTATCTATAATAGAGGCACCTGCCACACGGTATCTATAATAGAGGCACCTGCAACATTGTACACAGGGGGGCAGCTAGCAACATTGTATCTTTAACAGAGGCACCTGAAACATTGTATCTCTAACAGAGGCACCTGAAACATGGTATCTATAAACAAGGCTGCCTGCTACACTGTATTTGTAACAGAGGCACCTATGTCATTGTATCTATAAAGGAGGCTCCCTGAAACATTGTATTTGTAACAGAGGCACCTGAAACATTGTATCTGTAACATATGGAGACTGCAGCATTTGCATCCATGAGAGAGGTTGCTCCAACATTGTATCTAAAACAGAGGCACCTGCAACATTGTATCTGTAACGGGTAGCATGAAACATCACATTTATCACAGAGACAGCTGCAAACAATGCACTTATAACAGGTCTAGATGGGAACAGTGATACTATAACAGAGTCAGCCTGTAACTATTCCAGCATGACAGCAACAGCATGTAACAGTATTTCCACAACTAGGACCAATGTGCAAGCAATGTCCTAGGGTAGAAGCATGGACTGTGGCACCTCACATAACCCATCACCTAAAACTGCCTAGGTGCTAAGAAACATGTACCACAGGTTGGGAAATTATGCATTAAGGAATACCTACACCAGCCAACATGAAGGTTCTCCATAGGTCCCCCACTGTTCCTTATGTTCCTGCTACTGATCTCAAAAACACTGGGGTCAAAATAAATACTCCAGTTATTTGAATTTCTTCCCATTTTTTTCTTGCCAGTCTCATCCTCTCTACTTACACTATCAGTATGACCCTTGTTGGGTATGAGCACAATGCTATAAATCCCCATGGACCATCTAAACTCTAGTTCCAAATAAATTACTCTAAAAGTAAAAAGGTTCATTTAAGGATATATTTCCTAAATTTGAACTATAATTTTTTTGGATGGAATTAATCTGTAAATCTTTTCAGAGGATTGATTTCGCTTTACTGGAAAACTAAAGCAAAAAAATAAATAAAAAATACAACAGCTGTCAACATTAAGAAGCCAGCCATAATAATACAATGTATGACTTTCCTATGACTGCTCTTTTCTAGCATTAATGACAATAAAACATACATTGATATAAATGGATACAGTCAACACTACAACAAATTGATCCTCTTGACCAAGAGGATAATTGATTGAAAAATTGCAACGCTCGTCTGTTACCACAATCTGGCAAATCTTACGACTAAAACACCCTGCCAATTACCGTTCATTCTGACATGTCAAAACTGTTCACTTCACCACTGACAGAACTTTGGGAGCAATGGATGTAAATGCAGCGTAAAAGCCTAATAAACAACTCTTAGTTATGCGTCCAGCGGTAATTTATGCTCCAGCATTTCAGCAACGCAAGTCAAATAGTAACTACATAAAGTCCGGTGGGAACAGGAAAGCTACATCTCAGCCTATGTGGCTGAATATTTTCTGCTAAGTTTTCTCAAGCATATCTAATCACTGACACCTGTTTCTCTTCATTAACCCTTTGCAAGTGATGGCCTTTGAAAAAAATAAAAAATATTAAAATTCCCAGGGAAGAAAGACCCTATTCTCACTCTGGTAATTAATTATTCTTCATGCACAAGCAGTTGCAGATACATATTGAAAATATTAAGAAGTGATACAAAAACAAATAAATTTGAACGCTGCTCTGCCAGGTTTTTACATTCCAGCCCGTCATTTGTCATGTCCTGATTAAATAATTTACCCTTGAATGAAAAAGTGAGACTACTGTGGAGCCATCAAACAGACGGGATGGGGTTTGGGACCAGTAGGAGAGGTAAAAGTAAATAAGACCGATGGTTTCAATAATGTAGTTTCACAAACAAAAAGGAATCTCCACAGGCATTAATCCTACTATCCCACAGTAAGTGAGCAATTCTACTTGGACGCTTAATTTTCATCCTTGGCTTGGAGCCCTGGACACAGTGTAACTCCAAAACAGATATAGGAGTGAGCCAGAAGCAAACTGAGGGTTTCTCAGTGGATTAAAGTCAACCAGCCACAAATCCTCATTTGTAATTTACTATATTCTGACTTGACCTTCTGCAAAAATCAACACATTCTGAGTTTGAGAACTGAAAATAAAATATGATAAGCAAGAAAAGCAAGCATATAAATCACTCTGATTTAGTAGATTAAAAACTGAACTCTAGTGTTGCCAACTTGCTAACTCTCCAACTGTATGTATGTATCTACAATAGTGCAATTCCAACACTAACAATCAATTCAAGACAGTACTGGATTTACAGCTAAGACGCTGGTAGGTACGGGCCCCTTAGGCCTATCCCTACCAAATAGACTGTCCACATATTACTGATTTGTAATACCTACAGTACAGACCAAAAGTTTGGACACAACTTCTCATTCAAAGAGTTTTCTTTATTTTCATGACTATGAAAATTGTAGATTCACACTGAAGTTATCAAAACTATGAATTAACACATGTGGAATTATATACATAACAAACAAGTGTGAAACAACTGAAAATATGTCATATTCTAGGTTCTTCAAAGTAGCCACCTTTTGCTTTGATTACTGCTTTGCACACTCTTGGCATTCTCTTGATGAGCTTCAAGAGGTAGTCACCTGAAATGGTTTTCACTTCACAGGTGTGCCCTGTCAGGTTTAATAAGTGGGATTTCTTGCCTTATAAATGGGGTTGGGACCATCAGTTGAGTTGTGGAGAAGTCAGGTGGATACACAGCTGATAGTCCTACTGAATAGACTGTTAGAATTTGTATTATGGCAAGTAGCGAAGTAAAGAAAAATGTGTGGCCATCATTACTTTAAGAAATAAAGGTCAGTCAGTCCGAAAAAATTGGGAAAACTTTGAAAGTGTCCCCAAGTGCAGTCAAAAAAAACATCAAGCGCTACAAAGAAACTGGCTCACATGCGGACCGCCCCAGGAAAGGAAGACCAAGAGTCACCTCTGCTGCGGAGGATAAGTTCATCCGAGTCACCAGCCTCAGAAATCGCAGGTTAACAGCAGCTCAGATTAGAGACCAGGTCAATGCCACACAGAGTTCTAGCAGCAGACACATCTCTAGAACAACTGTTAAGAGGAGACTGTGTGAATCAGGCCTTCAGGGTAGAATATCTGCTAGGAAACCACTGCTAAGGACAGGCAACAAGCAGAAGAGACTTGTTTGGGCTAAAGAACACAAGGAATGGACATTAGACCAGTGGAAATCTGTGCTTTGGTCTGATGAGTCCAAATTTGAGATCTTTGGTTCCAACCACCGTGTCTTTGTGCGACGCAGAAAAGGTGAACGGATGGACTCTACATGCCTGGTTCCCACCGTGAAGCATGGAGGAGGAGGTGTGATGGTGTGGGGGTGCTTTGCTGGTGACACTGTTCTGGATTTATTCAAAATTGAAGGCATACTGAACCAGCATGGCTACCACAGCATCTTGCAGCGGCATGCTATTCCATCCGGTTTGCGTTTAGTTAGACCATCATTTATTTTTCAACAGGACAATGACCCCAAACACACCTCCAGGCTGTGTAAGGGCTATTTGACCATGAAGGAGAGTGATGGGGCGCTGCGCCAGATGACCTGGCCTCCACAGTCACCGGACCTGAACCCAATCGAGATGGTTTGGGGTGAGCTGGACCGCAGAGTGAAGGCAAAAGGGCCAACAAGTGCTAAGCATCTCTGGGAACTCCTTCAAGACTGTTGGAAGACCATTTCAGGTGACTATCTCTTGAAGCTCATCAAGAGAATGCCAAGAGTGTGCAAAGCAGTAATCAAAGCAAAAGGTGGCTACTTTGAAGAACCTGTAATATGACATATTTTCAGTTGTTTCACCCTTTTTTTATGTATATAATTCCACATGTGTTAATTCATAGTTTTGATGCCTTCAGTGTGAATCTACAATTTTCATAGTCATGAAAATAAAGAAAACTCTTTGAATAAGAAGGTGTGTCCAAACTTTTGGTCTGTACTGTATATATAACAATGCCATACAGTCCCCGCATAATACTGCATACAGTGCTTTAATACTAGATTTAGCTGTACATCTCCCCAGCCTGTAGGCCTAACATGTCTAATTCTGTAGGACCCTCCCAAAGTCACAAGGCTCACGTATCATTGCCATAAATTACTTGCGCACTAGTTCCTTAAAGTGGCCACGTATTACTCATATTAATTATCTATGTAACAGTACACAGTGCCCACAACATACCACACACATTACCTAATTGGAACCCACCGGTCAATAATTCAACACCATACTGTATAAAACAGCATCACCAGGGACAGACTTGCCATAGACCCTTCAGGAAAACTTCCCAGTTGGCCAATGCCCAGAGGACCCCCTATGCCTTCCTCACTAACACCAGCTATGGTGGGTAATTATGTGACGCTCCCTTCCTGCCTCCTGAATTCAAATGTATTTCCATCCTAAAGCAATTTGATCAGGAGAAAAGAACATGGCCACTGGCCACCACAAAGAGGCAGTTTTTCGGCAGGAATTTTCTGCTGCTGGGGCAGTATTATGTGATGCACTGTTGTATGTGGCTTTACTTGGGTGGTATAATGTGCCTCAATATTTTTTTTACAGGGACACTTTCATTTTCCAGTCCACCCCTGAGCAACACTATTATCTACAAATAGAGCCCCAGCACCTTTATATCAGAATTTAATGGAGACTAATACAAGAAATAGGCTCCTTTCCACAGGTGCTTGCCCATAGTAGAATGCCTCTTACCCCCCCTTTACAGGCTTTTTACCCAAGGGAGTTTTCCTCAAAATATAGTGATCAAGTGTAAAAGAAAGTTGTGACATACAGTAGTACAGTATATAGGCTATGTAACTTGAACATTTACAAAGTACCAGGCCCTGTGAAAAAGACACAGCACTGAAACATAAATGTTATAAGTGAACAGGCACAGGCATGGATTCAGGTCAAAGCTCAAGTCCAACATGAGGCAAACCGTGGAAAGGAACGTACTGCTGCTAGTTTAATAGTTCTAACTGAACACTGTGAAACTGAGCAACATTATAAACCAGACTAAGTGGATTGTTATAGAAAATTATGGACAAATGGGCAACTAGATTAAAGGAGTTGTGTCATCTGAGACTTTGGTGGCATATAACTAGGATAGGCCACCAACGTCAGAAAGGTCTGGGCCCTACGTCTAGAACCTACTCCTCTCTCTAGAGCGCAGCCCTAAAGTGAACAAGAGCACACTGCGGGATCTCCATTCACTTTAATGAGAGCTCAGAAAATAGCCAAAGCGGAAGTCCCATAGAAGTGAATGCGGAGTGCACCGCACATTCACGGCCATTTCTCTATTGGGAGTGCATTTAGCTATTTTTCAAACTCCTATAGGGGTGAATGGAGAGAGGGGGACACTTGTGTGGTTTACTCACTTTGGGGGCTCAGTTCTATAGATAGATGTGGGTCCCATAGGTATATGCCACCAATGTTTCAAATAATACAACCCCTTTAAATTAAACTTATTTGCCTGATTGTTCCTTGTCCCCCGACATTGTCTGCCGAAAAAGTTGGTAGTTTCCAAAAAATAATAGACTTTTAGCTGAACCTGCCATTCTTGGTTGATTTGGCCGACAACACCCTAATGTAAGCCCAACAGAGGATCCTTTGGTAGTGGTGGCTATTGCTGGTGGGCCATTCTGATCCTTGCTAATATGTCAATTTGGAAGATAATCAGTCGAAAACTTAACTTTTAATAGATATGCATATAGAAAAATAGGTCCCAATAATAAGATACTAAGATATAAACTCAATACATCTATGGAGTATTAGTAGGAGGTCCTTGATACATTATAACACTTAGTGGCCAAGAGTACTTAACGGATGGTATCTATCTCCCTGATACCTATCGCCCTGATACCATAAGATTGTCCAGAGCCAAGGTGGGGCTTCAATTGGACATAATAACAAAGGAGCAGGGGGAGGACAATTGATAACGATGCCCTTCCTCCTACAAGAGCAATGGCGCATAGGCCTGATGTAGTCCGCGGCGGCGCTGGATCCCACCACCATTTAAACGCTAACCCCAAAGCGAGGCTTGGTTAGTGTCCCGCCTCTACTACGTCACACTGCGTGTCACGGCCGCGCATGCGCGGTTAGTTATATCCACATGACTGAAGGACGGAGCACTAAGCGGACGATGGTGAATACAATGACGTCACCACGTCCGGTCTCGTTGATTCACACAAGACCAGAATGACTGTCATATGCGCGGCCACTGGTATGTGGTCACGCTACCGCATATGTATATGGCATGTGGTATGTGGCAATTTAAATATAATAGAAGTTTGTTGAATATGTCGGCCCAAAGGAGCCAATTGGAGGAGGGTGCGGGGCAGGAATTAGGGCCATCCTAGGTACCGCACACTGCGAGGCAACCATGCTATATTAAAGCAGGTGCGCCAAGCAGGGAATGGCATCAATGGCACCACAGAAAGAGGGGAAAAGGGGAGTAAGAGGTCTAGGTCAGTCTCAGATAAAGCAGCTGAAGTTGAGCTGCTCGTTAAGACCCGTGGGTGAGACAGTGCGTAATGTAAATATCCAGCGGGCTTCGTGCTGGAGTAGAATGCGATCCCAATCTCCTCCACGGGTGGGCGTCCAACTTTTTCAATTCCCATGGCTTTTAGACACCCTGGGTTACCCTGGTGACAATCGTTAACATGTCTGGACACCACTGTGTCTCTTCTGTTCTCGATGTCACCAAGGTGCTCGCCCAGTCGTCTGCGGAGTTCACGCCTCGTCTTCCCTATATACTCGATACCACACTCACAAATTACTCCTTGAGTCCTGCAACTGATAAAGTCCCTAATAGGGAATGCCCGTTTTAGATTAGAGCTGTAAAATGTTTTGCCTGTCTGTACCATAGTACAGGCTATGCAGCCACTGCATCTGAAGCTGCCAATTGGTCTGCGATCCAACCAGGTCCCCTGCTGGGGGGCAGGGGTAAAGTGGCTGTGGACGAGAACATCTCTCAAGCTATTGCCCCCTCGTAAATGTGATTTAAGGATACTCATGTATCATCTCCCTGATGTCCGGTTCCATTAAGAGAAAGGGCCAATGCTTCATGAGAATCCCTCTTGTATGGTCAGGACAGCAGGTAAAGCATTTCTAAGTATATCATCCGTATACTCTCTGCTACGATACCTAGCTCTAAGGTCATCAGCTTGTCTCCTAAACTACGTCCTCTCAGAGCAGTTGCGCTTAAGGCGCAGATATTGTCCATATGGAATACCCCTCTTGAGGGGGGTAGGATGGCTACTGCTCCAGTGTAGGACGGAGTTGGTGGAGGTCGGTTTTCTAAAGATTGTAGTTGACAGTTCATCTGTCCCCTTTCTGGAGATAGATATATCCAAAAAGGGAAGAGTGTCCACGCTACACTCAAAAGTGAATCTTAAAGGGAGTCTGTCACCTCCATATGGCAATATACAGTGCTTACATGAGTCTGTAGCACACCTATACAGGATTGTAACGGTACCTTTGTTCTTTTCTTTAGACTTGCACCAGCAGGAAAAAGGAAGTTAAATTCATATGCAAATGAGCACTCGCAAGGGCCCAGGGGCGGCATTCAGTGTGTAAGTGCCCAGGCTTCTCTGCCTTCTTTTCACTTTACTCCTCCCCAGCCTCTGCTTTTGCCCGCCCTCCAAGTCTCTTGCCTCATTGATAGGTCCGGACTTGGAGGGCGCGCAAAGGAAGAGGCTGGGGAGGAGTAAAGTAAAAAGAAGGCAGAGCAGCCTGGGCACCTACACACTGAACGCCGCCCCATGGGCACTTGCGAGTGCTCATTTGCATATGAATTAAACTTCGTTTTTCCTGCTGGTGCAAGTCTAAAGAAAAGAACAAAGGTACCGTTATAATCCTGCATAGGTGTGCTACAGAGCCATGTAAGCGCTGTATATGGCCATATGGAGGTGACAGACTCCCTTTAAGCCGATTTCATTGCTATTTAAATTCTCCACAAAATTGGAAAAGGAGAGTTGGGTGTAATTCCAGATGACAAACACGTCGTCAATGTACCGGGCCTACAAGGTTATGGGCCCGGTACTTGGCGACATTGCATCTGTAAAGACCCTAGTTGCTTCCCACCCGCCCAGGAGCAAATTAGCATAGGCCGGCGCACATGAACAACCCATTGCTGAGCCCCTGAGCTGGTGGTAAAGCTTTGAACCAAAGAGGAAGAAATTATGGGTAAGCATGTATTTAAGGAGCTTTAGGATAAAGTCATTGTGTGAGGAATACTGACGTCCACTCATGCTTAAATAGTACTCACCTGCTCTAAGACCAGCTGTATGTGGGATGGACGAGTATAATGCCTCAACATCAATGCTCTCTAGAATAGCTTGTTGTTCGATGGTTATGCTGTCTAGTCTCCTTAGCAGATCCATGGTGTCCCTAAAATAGGATGGAAGGGACACCACGAAGGGCATTATGATTTTATCTATGTATACCTCTAGATTCTGACTAATACTGCCTATTCCGCAGACGATCGGCCTACTCTTGAGTGGATTAGTCCCTTTGTGAATTTTGAGCAAGCTGTAGAATGTGGCATTTATTGGACTTTTGGGATATAGAAAGCCATATTCCTCCTGGGAGATAAGTTTTTTAACCTTAGCCTCCTGGAGGATATCTTTAAGTTCTCTCAGGTATGATTCAGTTGGAATTGATGTTAGCAGTTCACAGCTTTCCCTGTCCTGCAATATCTGTCCGCACATTTCTTTATAATCCTCAGAGTTCATAATCACTGTGTTGCCTCATTTATCAGATGGTTTCACAGTGATTGAACTGTCTGCCTTCAAGGCAGAAATTGGCTCCCATTCCTCCTTGGTACAATTAGTAGTTACAGAAGATAAGCTCACCTTAGAGAGGTCTGCTGTCACGAGTTGGAGGAAGACATCCAGACAAGATATATCACATGAGAGGGGCATCTTGGTGCTCTTATTTCCAAGTGAGGTAAACGGGCCTTCACCTGTCAAGCTCTTGTCAATCTCCTCCAATCCGTGCAACAGCCTTACATCATGTAACATATTGAAAGGGATACCCAACTCCTGACACAGCCGGTCATCGTTATTTGTAAAGAATTTGTGCCATCTTAATTTGCGGACAAATAGGTGTAAATATTTAGTCCAAGCAGAGGCATCAAAGTGGCGTGTTGGGACGAATGATAAATCTTTACTACGAATGGTCATTTCCATATCATTCAATGTCCTGTGGGATAAATTGATTACTTCGGGGCCTGTTGATCCCGCGTTTTGGATCGGTTTCTCAGAGGGTATGTTACTGCTTGGTCTAAAAAATTCTGCGACTGACCCTGTCCACTCCCTCCCCTTCCCCTACTTCTTCTGTATGAATTTTTGTTTCTCCTGATAGATGTGCCTGTTTGTTCCCTTTCACTATCCGAGGAGAGGTCTCAGTAGTAGATAGTTCGTATATGACCTCTCTGATAGTGGCCTTTTCCTTCAACACGGAATAGGCTTTGTTCTCCTTAAACTCTGCCAAGTCCTTGGTGAACTGCCTGTGCTTACGTTCTCTCAAGTAAAATTGGTATTTCTCAATAGATGTCTGTAATAACTTTTCTTTATTGCTTGAAATCAGGATCCTGGGAGAAAGTTTTAGTAACCTCGATCTGGGCTTTCAGCTTCTCCCCCAAACTTTCAAGGTTAATTTTCTCCTCTTCCAGCAATAGTGTCATGAACTTTAGTGAGCTATCTGTGGCTAGTTGTTCACACTGATTACCAAAGCCGGGGCTCCTCTGTCTATAAACAGGAGTAAGTGCTATTCTTAGGCCCCTAGGGACAGTTCCATGTTTAATATAGTTGTCCAAGCTTTGCACCTCCCACCAGCTTGACAGGTGTTCCTTGTACAACTTATTTAGTTCTTTGAATGCGGTTTTATAGGATGGGGTAAACTTCTTCTGCACATAAGACTTATCAGAGAACACCTCCCTCGTCTCATCCAGCCAAAAAACCTGCCATGCCAAGATTAGTCAATGTACAAAAATAATAAGATAACTCAATATGTGATTATGACCACCTGAATCATATAACAATTTGGAAGATGATCAGTCTAAAACGTAACTTTTAATAGATATGCATATAGAAAAATAGGTCCCAATAATAAGATACTAAGATACAAACTCAATACATCTATGGAGTATTAGTAGGAGGTCCTTGATGCATTATAACACTTAGTGGCCAAGAGTACTTAAGATATAACAGTACAGTTCTCGGCGGCACTTCAAGTGTAGCCATTGGTCCTGCCGCTCCAGTAGAAACGATCCTTGTCCACCAGTGGCCTCGCAATGGTAGATGTCGTCCAAGGCTAAAGAGGATGACAAGGAAGGGTTAGGGAAGCTGGCTACCTTGCCCTGGATTGCCCTGCAAGGTCCTACACTAAACCCTGATCACCTAGTCACGGACCCCCGCGACCAGGTGCTACAGGAACCTAACCCTGGAATTGTGCGCCCTAGTAAGCCCTCTCCATGCCTTATCCCTACATGCACATTTCGCTTTAGTGAGTAGAAAGCTCATCAGGGGAAACGCAAGGGAGCTGCGGGTTGATTGGTAGCTGGAATGCACGGAGATAGATACCATCCGTGCCGCCCTGATAGCCAAAAGATTGTCCAGAGCCAAGGTGGTGCTTCAATTGGACAAAATAACAAAGTAGCAGAGGGAGGACAATTGATAACGATGCCCTTCGTCCTACTGTCACGGATGATGTTACAGAAAGCTGGAACTGATAAATAAACATCCGACTGGCTTGATCCCAAACTAAGGAGCATATGGTGAGCCCTATAAAACCCCTAGAGCTCTCCCTGACTGCTATGCCTATACAAGGGTCTCTATGGTAGACGATTGCATGCCCACGTACCTAATACTGTGTGACACCTGAAAACCCTATAATAGTGAGGGCACACGACCACCAGCTCCCTGCACTTAATACGGACGGAGGCAGGGTCACCTAGAATCAAGCCAGCAAGGAAACACAAATAAAGGAAAAAGACTTATCTGAGGACAGCAGAAGCAGCCTCCAGCAGTGAACACCTCATCCAGGAAGTAGTATAAACCGCAAAGTGAGGCAGTATGGGAGGGAATATAAAGGGAGACAATTAGTCTAAATAGGTGACACCTGGGAGAAGGAAAGAAGATGACAAAGTGAAACCAAAACAAAGAACGTCATGCAAGAGGTAGAGAAGAACGTCTGCCAGACCTTCTCACAGAACTGGCGGTGACACCTACAAGAGCAATGGCGCATAGACCTGATGTAGTCCACGGCAGCGCTGAATCCCGCCACCATTTAAAAGCTAACCCCAAAGTGAGGCTTGGTTAGTGTCCCGCCCCTACTACGTCACGCTGCGTCTCACGCCCGCAGCATGCGCGGTTAGATATATTCACATGACTGAAGGACGGAGCGCTAAGCGGACGATGGTGAATACAATGACGTCACCACGTCCGGTCTCGTTGATTTACACATTTACACATGTATATAGGATTTGGTTCTCTACTTAAGAGATAGATGATACTATATACACATGCACTTTTTTGCTAAGACGTAGATACCTGTGTCTATTGCAGGTGGATGGGACCATTTAAGTGATTGATTGCTATGCACATGCATGTCCCCATCTGGGATCTTGTTTGAAGCGCAATGGCAGCTTTCTACGTCCATGTGGAGATATGTGAGTGCATGTCAACACAATCTGGACACTTGCGACATTTCTCGTTAAGACCCGTGGGTGAGACAGTGCGTAATGTAAATATCCAGCAGGCTTCATGCTGGAGTAGAATGCGATCCCAATCTCCTCCATGGAGTGGGCATCCAACTTTTTAAATTCCTATGGCTTTTAGACACCTTGGGTTACCCTGGTGACAATCGTGAACATGTCTGAACACCACTGTGCTGGTGACAATCGTGAACATGTCTGAACACCACTGTGTCTCTTCTGTTCTCGATGTCACCAAATTGGTCTGCCACATTTGATGGCTGTGCTGACCGTACAAGAGGGATTCTCATGAAGCATTGGCCCATTCTCTTAATGGACCTGGACATCAGGGAGGTGATACATGAGTATCCTCAAATCACATTTAGGAGGGGCAATAGCTTGAGAGATGTTCTCGTCCACAGCCACTTTACCCCTGCCCCCCAGCAGGGAACCTGGTTGGATCGCAGACCAATTGGCAGCTTTAGATGCAGTGGCTGCATAGCCTGTACTATGGTACAGACAGGCAAAACATTTTACAGCTCTAATCTAAAATGGGCATTCCCTATTAGGGACTTTATCAGTTGCAGGACTCAAGGAGTAATTTATAAAATCACCTGTGAGTGTGGTATCGAGTATATAGGGAAGACGAGGCATGAACTCCGCAGATGACTGGGCGAGCACCTTGATGACATCGAGAACAGAAGAGACACAGTGGTGTCCAGACATGTTCACGATTGTCGCCAGGGTAACCCAGGGTGTCTAAAAGCCATGGGAATTGAAAAGGTTGGACGCCCACTCCGTGGAGGAGATTGGGATCGCAATATACTCCAGCACGAAGCCCGCTGGATATTTACATTACGCACTGTCTCACCCACGGGTCTTAATGAGCAGCTCAACTTCAGCTGCTTTATCTGAGACTGACCTAGACCTCTTGCCCTCTTGCTCCCTTCTCCCCTCTTTCTGTGGTGCCATTGATGCCATTACCTGCTTGGCGCACCTGTTTTAATATAGCGTGGTTGCCTTGCAGTGTGCGGCACCTAGGGTGGCCCTAATTCCTGCCATGCACCCTCCTCCATTTGGCTCCTTTGGGCCGACATATTCAACAAACTTCTATTATATTTAAATTGCCACAAATTCCATATACATATGCGGTAGCGTGACCACATACCAGTTGCCGCGCATATGACAGGGGCCAGGGAGAGTGTCCCGGTCGCCCAGCAACCAAGTCATTCTGGTCTCTTGTGAATCAACGAGACCGGACGTGGTGACGTCATTGTATTCACCATCGTCCGCTTAGCGCTCCGTCCTTCAGTCATGTGGATATATCTAACCGCGCATGCGCGGGCGTGACACGCAGCGTGATGTAGTAGGGGCGGGACACTAACCAAGCCTCGCTTTGGGGTTAGCGTTTAAATGGTGGCAGGATCCAGCGCTGCCGCGGACTACATCAGGTCTATGCGCCATTTCTCTTGTAGGAGGAAGGGCGTCGTTATCAATTGTCCTCCCCCTGCTACTTTGTTATTATGTCCAATTGAAGCACCACCTTGGCTCTGGACAATCTTTTGGTATCAGGGCAGCACGGATGGTATCTATCTCTGTGCGTTCCAGCTACCAAACAGTCTGCAGCTCCCTTGCGTTTCCTCTGATGAGCTTTCTGCTCATCATTAAAGCGAAACGTGCATGTAGGGATGAGGCAGGAGAGGGCTTACTAGGGCGCACAATTCCAGGGTTAGGTTCCTGTAGCATCTGGTTGCAGGGGTCATTGACTAGGTGATCAGGGTTTAATGTAGGACCTTGCAGGGCAATCCAGGGCAAGGTAGCCAGCCTTCCTAACCCTTTCTTGTCATCCGCTTTAGCCTCGGACGACATTTACCATTGCAAGGCCACTGGTGGACAAGGATCATTTCTACTATAGCGGTAGGGACCAATGGTTACACTTGAAGTGCCGGCTAGCACTGTACTGTTATATCTTAAGTACTCTTGGCCACTAAGTGTTACAATGCATCAAGGACCTCCTACTAATACTCCATAGATGTATTGAGTTTATATCTTAGTATCTTATTATTGGGACCTATTTTTCTATATGCATATCTATTAAAAGTTAAGGTTTTAGACTGATCATCTTCCAAATTGTTATATGATTCAGGTGGTTATAATCACATATTGAGTTATCTTATTGTTTTTGCACATTGCTAATATGTCACCAGTATATTCCACGGTATTATACAAAAAACTTCAAGACAGGACAATCTTTCTCACACCATGGTCACTATGGTCAGGACGCTTTTGGTGAGCCATGTAAACATCAGGAGAACATGCAAACTCCCTACAGATGCTTGCACTTGGTCGGATTCAAATCCAGGATCACAGGCTGCAAGGAAACAACGCTAACCAATGAGCCACCATGACAGCTATGGAACACATAATCTACACCAGTTTCCAGTGCTTCCTTGCACTAGTTTTAAAGCATAGCACACCAAAAAACCTGCCCCTATATATAAAAAAAAAACACCTCTGCATTCCGTTTTATCAGCTTCCGGCTATGAAATGTTCTTTGAGGTTTGCAACATTGTCCTAAATTATGTTCACCGCCAGATCAGACATTGGCACATTGTAATTAAACTTCCAGACAGGGCTGCAGTCACTAGCTGTTATCTGATCCAGAGTCAATCTCGACCAGGATTATGGTTACATGAAGTGGAAAGTTACTACTAATTGATACATTGTTCCTCTTGAAATAGAAAGTGCAACTATGTTTAGGATTCCAACCCACAATGACCCTTTTTGTACATCTCCCCCCTTTCAGTTCTAGCGTTTCAACTCTAGTCAATTACTACACTTTTCACTCTGCTTCCGACTGACATGATCGATCCAATCACAGTCACTAGAACTTAGCATTGTACATTATACTTGCATTTATTTGGGATGTGCAAAACCAGAATGTGTTGATATGAGATAGCGGTTAAATGTAGATTTAATGAAATGCTAGAACTGCATGTGGTGGGAGACAAACTCTACCTTTATTATTTCCTCGCAAGATATCAGAGAGTCAGCTCCCAGATAATATGCCCACGATAAAGATCTAGCCGCCTGTCATTCCTCTGGTAGGTCAATTTACACGCAAAATGCCATCTGGTATCCCATAACATTTACATTGGATGTGATCTACTGATACTTCTTCCCCTGGGCTCCTATTTAATAACATCTTGTAAGAAGACCTGCCATTAGGATTAGTTTTCCAAATCTCAGGCACCTCAGAAAACTCCCATTAATTGGAATCTTAGCTGTATAATGAGCCCCTGATCGGCTCCAGCTAATGATACAACCTTATGCTGCCTGGACTTTGATGTCATCTCCACCTGTTTTGAGTTTCATGGCTATAATATGCAATTTAAAATTAGTTAATTAGAATTAATCACCCGTTTTATAAGGAACGTGTTAACGCCAATGAAATTGCGAAATGCTTGTCTCATTGTATCCAAGGCTTTACCATCCATGAGACCAGGTGAGCACTCTGCACCAGTGGATGCCCTCCTCTGAATCCAGGGATGGGTGGGGTGGTTTTGACAGATCTAATATTGAATGTTGTTCCAACAAGAGCAATAAGAAGGATTTTCCTGGGTAAACTAGACAATTTTTTTTGGTGCATAGACAGATTTTTTTGGCACACAGACAAAATTCTGACGCATAGACACATTTTTGGCATAGGAACGGAGGTAAATATAATGCAGGATTTACGATACTCCAAATTTACAAAGGTCTATGCACCAGAATAGTAAATTTGCCTAATATTAAGACTGTGATAAGTATTCTTAGACAGCGTAAAGTACGACACTATTAGTAAATCTGCCCCATGAGTTGGGAATATTAGGAGTTACTAGCACGGTGTTACTATGGTTACTACTAGTGATGAGCAAAGTTAAAAAAAAAT
The DNA here is from genome assembly GCF_014858855.1 of Bufo gargarizans. Taxonomy (NCBI): domain Eukaryota; kingdom Metazoa; phylum Chordata; class Amphibia; order Anura; family Bufonidae; genus Bufo; species Bufo gargarizans. The sequence goes on along the minus strand of NC_058084.1, from coordinate 432,754,691 downwards.
TATTCAGCTGCTTCACCGAACTTCGACAAGAAATTCAATTTGTCACAAATTATTTCGTAACTAACCATATTCCAGTACATGGAGTGGGCACAATGATGGGGGAACGGTGATCGTGCTGCCCCCCATCATTTACCCCCTCAGATGCTGCGTTCAACACTGATGGCGACATCTCAGAGTGAAATTCAGCCTATCATAGGATTAATCAGGGGTTAAAACAAAAAAATACATACTCACTTCATCCATTTGATCGTGAAGAGGCTGTTGTGGCCATCTTGTTTGAAGAAAACGCACCATTTCGGATTGAATTCCACTTCGTTAACTTTGATTCGCTCAACAGTTACTACTCTAGCTGGGATACCTTTATGATAGCTTTTATTACCTGCAGGATGGAGAAAATGACATTTTATTTCACTTGTCCCCTACCTAGTGCTATGAACCGTTTTGCAGCGTTCAAACCTGTCAGACTACATTTAAGGGTATGACCCAGGGTTGTTAAAGGGATTGCGTCATTAGAAAATGACCTATTGTTTAAATCAAGCTAAAAGGTGTATTTAGAAGCACCGAGGAGCAGCAGATTGTGAGGAATAAAGCGTTTACATGCAGCGATAGCCTCCACAGTATGAGGGATTAAGATCGCTCATCCTCATACAGCTGCATTGTTTCTGGGCAGCTGATCTCTGTTTAAACAGCACGATCTGCTGCCCAGAAATGATAATTTACTTGCTGCACTAATGACAGGATCAACCAATGAATGAACGTTTCGATCCTTCATCAGGTGATCAGCGGCATCTTTACATGGGCAGATTATCGGTAACGAGCTATCGCGAGAATGTTTATTCCCGGTAATCTGCTAATTATTTTCCAGTGTAAATCCAGCTTTAGTTTTCATGTTAAGCCCTTAGTGACCAGACTCTTTTGGGCCTTAGACCAAGCAATTTTATTTTTTCATCGAGCTATAACTTTTTTATTTTTCTGTCAATGTAGCCGTATGAGGGCTTGTTTTTTGGAGTTGTAGTTTTTAATGGCAACATTTTGAGGTACAGATAACTCACTGATTCACTTTTATTAACTCTTTCTGGGGTGGATGGGAAAAAAACAGCAATACTGTCACTTAGGAAAATTTTACAGCGTTCAGTTTTTGACATAAATAATATAACTTTATGATTACAGCAATAACAAATTCATATAGTTTTTAAGTTTTACAACTTGCGCACAATGAAACTCCCTTTTAAAAATCAGATTTTGACTCATAGGGAGCCACTTCCATAAGGCAGCGCTAGCGAGATGGTCCTCTTTATTGGGAGATACCTCTTTGCATATTATTTTCCCATGGAGCATCGCCAATAAGTCTACATACAACTTTTTTTAATGCTTTCTAAATGCTGTCAATAACAGTTTAGGCAAATGTCCACCCCCATAATCATGTTCAGGAAATAGAATTAAAAAAATCTGTAATCAGAAAATAAAATCAGATTAGAAAAAAAAGAGATGTGTTACTATCTGGTTTTAATTGGCAGATAACATTTTTGGTGACACATTTGCTTTAAAGAAGTCCTACCAACTCTTGTTATTTTATGGAGATAAGTATGTACTAAAACAGACATGACCAGAGAGCTGACAGGCCCTCTTTAAATGAAGTCGTCTTGAAATACCATATACAACCTATAAAACTAGCGCTGCTTCTTAAAAAAAATAAAAATACACATCAAGCAATCTATTGGGTTTGGTGGATAGCCTTGACACTTAAAATTAATGTTTCCACAATTTAACAAATCTGACAAAGTGTTTCATGTCGGTTGGTTAAACTGTCCATTACTTGGGAACCTCAGTGACTCACCGACTATTCAGAAATGCAGAAGTCAGTCCATATAATTTTTCAGTTTACAGTCTTCCCCTCCAACTCATGCAGTCCAAGAACACTGTGTTACCATTTGGTTTTAACAGTGGACATTTTGGTTTTCCGGGATTTACCCGTTCTTTGAGTTCAAGGGAAATTCAGAGTCAACAAAACAATTTAAAGCGAATGCCATAACCAACGAGGACAGTGGATTAAAGGGCTCAAAAATTGTACAAACACCGCCTGCAAGTTCCAGCAGAAATATACAGAATTTACATCTAGCATGAAATCAATATATTAAATTTAACTATAGCATAAAACCCGGGCAGCATATGTATTAAAAATGGAGGGTAAATTGACTATACAATTATATAAGGATAACAGAATGCCTAAAACCAGTCGCCAAATTTAGCTTCAGGAATGTCTATTTTTCTCTAACCATTTCTTAGATATGTTTTCATTGGTCTCTCTGTACATTCCTTAAAGTCAAACATGTAATTAGAAACAACATCTTTCCAAGCTAACCTTAGAAATCGTGTTTTTCTCCTATTTATATTTGGCTAGAAGATTATTTAGTTTTTTTTTATTTTATTGGACCAAATGATCCCACAGGATATGACATGAAAAATATAGAGTGTCGTTACAAAATGAAAAATATGGTTACTGTCTGGACCACCTAATCTCCATACTATGCAATTTTTCTTTTAGCTTACTGTGCAGTCTGACAAGCAACCATTTGTGTTCATTTGTCAATTGCCAGTTAGCTTAACATTTGCTATATAAAGTAATAATAATAGGAGCCATTCCTGTATACAGGAGAACTGAGGTTTCCTATATGTTTATTCTGGAACCACATTAACCATAGCTGTATAAAGGAGAGCTGAAATATCCTATAGGTTTAGCCTACAACCAATAGCAATTTAAAGCAAAATCTATAGTTCCTATAATTCTTGTTTAACTCAGATCAGTGGTGTGCCTAGGGTGTTTGGCACCCAGGGCGGGTCCTTTCTCCGGCACCCCCCCTCCCCCCGCCACCCAATACTTGACCACATACCTCATACATCCAGGTACATCTCCTGTCATGTAGACCTTCTCTTTCCTCTTCTCCTCCGTTAGACCGCCATGACAAATTCTTTCAGTCGCATCTCGTCTCTACAGAGTTTGTAACACAGACATGTTAGATTTCTCAGTTTTTCCATCAACCTCCCCATCCTGGTATCCCCACAGTGTCATCCTGCTGCCACCCCCAATACTGGGCCCGTTGTGCACCCCAATGCCCCAGGTACTATACTGCTGAAAAATAGTGACTCCAGTAGACATAATTGGGGTCATTTATCAAATTGGTGTAACGTACAACTGGAGTTCCAAAAGAGCTGTCAAAAATGAAAGCTGGAATTTGATTGGCTGCTATGGGCAACTAAGCAGTTCTACTTTACACCAGTTTGATAAATTACCCCAAATCTCCCTATAGTGTCTACAGTAGCTATAATGTCCCCTAGAGTGTCCCCAGTAGTAATAACACCCTATATTGTGCTCCAGGTAATAATCCCTGTATAGTGTCCCCAGAAATAATAGAAATGCCCCTACAGTGCCTCCCCAATAACAACACCCCCATGCTGCCCCATATAGTAATTTTCCCCACACTGCCCGCCATAGTAATTTGCTCCCCCACACAGTAATTTCCCGCACACTGCCCCCCCCCACAGAAATTCACCCCCACAGTGATTTCTCCCACACTGTCCCCAAACAGTAGTTTCCCCATCACTGCATCCCACACAGTAGTTTCCCCCACACAGTAATTTCCCCCACACTGCCCCCAAACAGTAAATTCCCCCATCACTGCACCCCACACAGTAGTTTCCCCCACACTGCCCCCCACACAGTAGTTTCCCCCCACAGTAGTTTCCCCAACACTGTCCCACACAGTAGTTTCCCCCCCCCCACAGTAGTTTCCCCCACACAGCCCCCCTACAGTAATTTCCCCCACACTGCCCCCACACTGTAATTTCCCCCACACTGCCCCCCACACTGTAATTTCCCACTATTCTGCCCGCATATACTAATTTTCCCAACACAGTAATTTCCCCGACCCCCACACAGTAGTTTCCCCAACACTGTCCATACACAGTAGTTTCCCCCACACAGCCCCCCCCCACAGTAATTTCCCCCACACTGTAATTTCCCCCACACTGCCCGCATATTGTAATTTCCCCAACACCGTAATTTCCCCGATCCCCCATACAGTAGTTTCCCCCACACTGCCCCCCTACAGTAATTTCCCCAACACTGCCCCCACACAATAATTTCCCCCACACTGCCCCCCACACAGTAGTTTCCCCCACACAGTAGTTCCCCCATAATGCCCCATATAGTAATTTGCCCCACATAGTAATCCCTCCCATAATTATTTGCTCCCACATAGTAATCCCTCCCATAATAATTTGCCCCCACACAGTATCCCACCATAAAATTTTTCCCCACATGTCCTCCTATGTGCCCCCCCCCCACATGTCCCCCAAAGTTGGCACATAAAAAAATAAAATAAATAAAAGCTAAATACTCACCTGCGCTTGCAGAGGAGAGGAAGGCGCGCACACTTCACTGTGCAGCTGCGTCCTGACACAGGCGCGCGCGATGACATCATCACACACGCTTGCGCCAGGATTTCACTACTGCATAGGCCTCAGCTGGTGATCGGAGGCAGGGCAGGGAACTATGCGCTCCCATGCCCCCCAGCAGAATGTGGGTGTCAGCAATGAGAGCTTCCATCTGTATTGATTGAAGCGCTCATTGCATCTGGCACCCCCCCTGAGAGCCGGCACCCGGAGCGGACCACAGCCCCTGCCCCCCCCCCTAGTCACGCCACTGACTCAGATCTAGGGATGAGCAAACTTTTACACATGCTGGTGTAAAATGGGCACAGAACACCGTGAAAAATAGTGGCGGCTGGGGACTGTGTGTAACGAGGGACGACTGCCGACATCAGGCTGCGGAAGGCCTCAGTGTCCACAAGCCTAAATGGCAACATTTCCAGGACCAGTAATTTGGAAAGTTGTGAATTTAGTGCTATGGCCTGTGGGTGGGTGGCTGGGTAATTGCGCTTGCGTTCAAATGCCTGGGGTAAGGACATTTGTACGCCACGCTGGGACACGGAAGTGGATGTGGTCGCTGATGGTGCTTGCAAAGGTCCAGATGCAGGGCAGGAGGCATCCTGCGCCTTTGACAGGAGATTGGACAGCATGTAACACAGGGGAAGAGGAGGCAGTGGTGTGACCCGCAGACACAGATTGTGGACCCAGGCATTCGGCCCACCTATTATGGTGCTTTGATGCCATGTGGCGGATAATGCTGGTGGTGGGGAGGTTGCTAGTGTTCACGCCCCTGCTCATTTTGGTATGGCACACGTTGCAAATTACAATTCTTTTGTCGTCCGGACTTTCCTCAGAAAAGCGCCACACTGCAGAACACCTACCCTTTGGCAAGGGAGATATCCACAAGGGTGTGCTCAGGGGAAAAGTTGGGGCCTGTTTGGTTTGGCCCGCCTTCTCCCTTTTGCCACCCCACTGCCTCTTGCAGCCTGTTGCGGTGCTGCAGATCCCTCCCCCTCTGTACTGCTGTCCTCGCTCGGCTTGCCACCTTCCCAGGTTGGGTCAGTGACTACATCATCCACCACTTCCTCTTCCACTTCCTCACTCTGCACATCCTCCTGACTTGTTGACCTAACAACAACCTCAGTTATTGACAACTGTCTCTCATCCTCTTGAGACACTAATTGCCGTTGACTTATTGGCAACTGTGTCTCATCATCATCATCCGCCTCGAGAAACACTAATTGCCATTCCCCACCGTCATCATCTTGTGACTGTGGATGCTCAAGAGTTTGGGAATCAGGGCACAAGATCTAATTTCCCTCTTAAAGCGGGCTTGTCGAGAGGCCCAAATGAAGGAATGGCGCTGAAAATAGCTCCTCAGAATATCTGAGTGTGGGATCACTTGTTTGGCAAGACTCTCCATGGTGGGAGGAAGGAGGATCAGGGTGAGGATTGAGTTGACCAGACTCTTGGGTACTGAGACTGGACTTGGTGGAAGACAGGGTGGTGCTTAACCGACTGGAGGCATTATCTGCTGCAATCTAACCGACCACCTGGTAGCACTGGTCTGACTACGAGAGCGTTGTCCTGCGCCGCCCTGCAAACTGGTACATAAAGCTAGGTATCGTGGATGATTGTTTTTCTTGTGCTCTGGCAGCAGACACAGTTTCAACGTGCTCTGGGCCACGGCCTCTGCGTGCACCATCAGCATCACGGCCACTTCCATGTGCCTTACTGCTCGCCTTCATCATATGAAATGTTATATATGCTTGAAAGTATGTCACACGTACAGTAGCGTAGGATTTGTAAGTGTATGTGCAAAAAAATTAAAAAAGGTATTTGGGATGTGGAAATGTCACACAGGCGATATACCGCAGATAACGTCGCTGATGTCAGCAGCGGCTAATAAAAATTTACAGGGAATGTCACGGGTATTTGGGATGTGGAAACAGTACACAGGATATGTACCCCAGGTAATGTCACTGTCCGCAGCAGACACCGTCTACGGAAAAAGTACACTGGATGTCACTGATATTTTTTGAATGTGCAAATGTTACACAGGACAGGAGATGTAGTGCAGCTAATGTCACTGTCCGCAGCGGACACCATCTACGGAAAAATTACACTGGATGTCACTGCTATTTTTTGGATGTGCAGACGTTACACAGATGTCGCACAGCTAATATCACTGTCTACAGCGGACACCGTCTATGGAAAAAGTACACTGGGTGTCACAGATATTTTTGGGATTCGCACACGTTACACAGGAGAAATACCGCAGATAATGTCGCTGATGTCAGCAGCGGCTAATATAAAATTACAGGAAATGTCACAGGTATTTGGGATGTGGAAACGTAACACATGAGAAATACTGCAGATAATGTCGCTGATGTCAGCAGCGGCTAATATAAAATTACAGGAAACATCACAGGTATTGGGATGTAGAAACGTTATACAGTAGATGTAGCGCAGATAATTTTACTTTATGCAGCGGACACCGTCTACGGAAAAAGTACATTGGATGTCACAGATTTTTTGGGATGTGCACACGTTACACTGGAGAAATACAGCAGATAATGTCGCTGATGTCAACAGTGGCTAATATAAAATTACAGGGAATATCACAGGTATTTAGGATGTGGAAACGTTACACAGGAGATGTACCCCAGGTAATGTCACTGTCCTCAGCGGACACCGTCTATGGAAAAAGTACACTGGATGTCACTGATATTTTTTGGATGTGCACACGTTACACAGGAGATGTAGTGCAACTAATGTCACTGTCCGCAGCGGACACTGTCTATGGAAAAAGTACACTGGATGTCACTGATATTTTTTGGATGTGCACACGTTACACAGGAGATGTAGTGCAACTAATGTCACTGTCCGCAGCGGACACTGTCTATGGAAAAAGTACACTGGATGTCACTGATATTTTTTGGATGTGCACATGTTACACAGGAGATGTAGCGCAGCAAATGTAACTGACCACAGCGGACACTGTCTACGGTAAAAGTACACTGGCTATCACAGATATTTTTCGGATGCGCACACGTTACATAGGAGATATAACGCAGATAATGTCGCTGTCTGCATCGGCCTAACTATTGCACGCTATTTAGCGCAGGATGCCCTAAAAATAGATATTGCTGCCACACACAACAGTCGTTAAAAAGGACTTTTGGGTCTGTAAAGTTTTAGCAATTTAGCACAGGTTGCACGAAAAATATATATTGCTGCTGCCACACATAACAATAGTCCTTAAAAGGACTTTTGGGTCTGTAAAGTTTTAGCAATTTAGCGCAGGTTGCGCTAAAAATATATATTGCTGTTGCCACACAACAATAGTCCTTAAAAGGATGCATCCAAGCCCAGATGTCCGGACCCTACTAGAACAGATAAAATATGTGACCACTGATGAAGGTCTGTTATGACCGAAACGTCTGGTCTTTAAACACTGTTTATACAAAGGATCTAAAGTGGTCTTTTTGGATGGAACCACTGCTAATACTTGAAAAAATGAAAAAATAAAAGTCTGAAATGCAATAATCCAAAATATGAGTGCCGCAATATTTATTCTATAGCTCTCCCTGACTAACACTAAGCCGAACACGTGTCACCGGGTGCTCTATAGCGCTCGAGGACGTGTTCCAGCCAGTCAATCACTGTAATGCCCCCCAAAATAGTACCAATCAGACTATCACCTCATCCCGCAAAAAATGAGACCCTACCTAAAAGAATTGGTCAAAAAATAAAAAAGCTATGGCTCTCATACTATAGAGACACTAAAATATAATTATTGCTATTATTGTTTAAAACTTAAATAAATAAGGAAAAGTAGACATATTAGGTATTGCCACGTGTGTAGCGATCTGCTCTATAAAAAAGTCACATGACCTAATCCCTCAGTTAAACGCTGTAAAAAAAAAATTGTCTCACAAAAAACGTAATATAGAGCAATTAAAAATCATATGTACCCCAAAATAGTACCAATAAAACTGGCACCTTATCCCGTAGTTTCCAAAATCTGGTCACTTTTTTGAGTTTCTACTGTAGGGGCGCATCAGGAGGGCTTCAAATGGGACATTGGCATCTAAAAACCAGTTCAGCTAAATTTGCCTTCCAAAAACCATATGGCGTCCCTTTCCTTCTGCGTCCTGCCATGTGCCCGTACAGAAGTTTACGATCACATGTGGGGTGTTTCTGTAAACCGCAGAATGAGGGTAATGAATATTGAGTTTTATTTGGCTGTTAACCCTTGCTTTGCTACTGGAAAAAAAATTATTAAAATGTAAAATGTGAAATTCTGAAAGTTTTGTATACCTTGAGGGGTGTAGTTTCTAAAATGGGGTCATTTTTGGGTGGTTTCTATTATGTAGGCCTCACAAAGTGACTTCAGACCTGAACTGGTTCTTAAAAAGTGGGTTTTGGAAATTTTCCGAAAAATTTCAAGATTTGCTTCCAAACTTCTAAGCCTTCTAACGTCCCCAAAAAATTAAGTCATTTTCAAAATAATCCAAACGTGAAGTAGACATATGGGGAATGTAAAGTAATTACTATTTTTGAAGGTATTACATTTACTATCTATTATAAAAGCAGAGAAATTGAAATTTGGAAATTTGCTAATTCTTCCAAATGTTTGGTAATTTGGGTACTTTTTTATGAATCTAATTTTTTTTTTTACTTATTTTTACCACTGTCATGAAGTACAATATGTGATGAGAAAACAATCTCAGAATGGCCTGTATAAGTAAAAGCGTTTTAAAGTTATCACCACATAAAGTGACATGTCAGATTTGCAAAAAATGCCCTGGGCAGGAAGGTGAAAACAGGCCCAGGGTTGAAGGGGTTAAATTGAATATTTGCATGTCTTCTGTGTTTTAGAACCACTCCTGCTTTTTGCTACCAAAGCCAATTCTGATGGGACCATACAGGCCTTACAGCTGCTACACAGACAGAATCCGTTGTGTGTCTCATTTTTCCTTCCTTCTGACAGATCAGGAGAAGGGTCAAAGGGTCAACCTGGCCAAAAAGGCCAAATAGTGGCCCAGTCATGAAGTGGGGAGGGGAGGAACAGCATGAGAAATCCACAAAGTGGCACAATGACATAATGTGGTGGGGGAAGCAGCATCAGGAGACCACAGAGTGGCAAGGTGACATAGTGTGGAGGTGGCAACAGCATCAGGAGACCACAGAGTGGCAAAGTGACATAGTGTTGAGGTAGCAGCAGCATCAGGAGACCACAGAGTGGCAAAGTGACATAGTGTTGAGGTAGCAGCAGCATCAGGAGACCACAGAGTGGCACAATGACAGAGTGTGGAGGTGGCAGCAGTAGCATGATCAGGCCACAGAGTGGCAAGGTGCCATCGTGTTGAGGTAGCAGCAGCATCAGGAGACCACAGAACGGCAAGGTGACATAGTATGGAGGTGACTGCAGCATCAGGAGACCACAGAGTGGCAATTTGACATAGTATGGAGGTGGCAGCAGCTTCAGGAGACCACAAAGTGGCAAGGTGACATAGTGTGGAAGTGGCAGCAGCAGCATGAGGAGGTCACAGAGTGGCACAATGACAGAGTGAGAAGGTGGCTGCATGAGAAGGCCACAGAGTGGCAAGGTGACATATTGTTGAGGTAGCAGCAGCATCAGGAGACCACAGAGTGGCAAGGTGACATAGTGTGGAGGTGGAAGCATCATCAGGAGACCACAGAGTGGCAAGGATACATAGTGTGGAGGTGGCAGCAACATCAGGAGACCACAGAGTGGCAAGGTGACAGTGTGGAGGTAGCAGCAGCATCGGGAGACCACAGAGTGGCAAGGCGACATAGTGTGGCGGTAGCAGCAGCATGAGGAGGCCACATAGTGGCAAGGTCACATGGTGTTGAGGTAGCAGCATCAGGAGACTACAGAGTCTAAAGGTTACATAGTGTGGAGGTGGCAGCAGCATCAAGAGACCACAGAGTGGCAAGGTGACATAGTGTGGAGGTATCAGCAGCATGAGGAGGCCACATAGTAGCAAGGTAACATGGTGTTGAGGTAGCAGCAGCATCAGGAGACTACAGAGTCTAGAGGTTACATAGTGTGGAGGAAGCAGCAGTATCAGGAGACCACAGAGTGGCAAGGTGACATAGTGTGGAGGTGGCAGAAGCATCAGGAGACCATAGAGTGGCAAGGTGACATAGTGTGGAGGTGGCAGCAAGATCAGGAGACCACAGAGTGGCAAGGTGACATAGTCTGGAGGTGACAGCTGCATCAGGAGACCACAGAGTAGAAAGGTGACATAGTTTGGAGGTGACAGCAGCATCAGGAGACCACAGAGTGGCAAGGTGACATAGTGTGGAAGTGGCAGCAGCATCAAGAGATCACAGAGTGACCAAACGGGTGGAAGTGTCGCATATCAGCCTATGTTGGGGGAAGACGCTCTGCCGCTGCAGCTCAAGGTGGGTGTGCTTGGCAGTGTACGAGTGGCTGAAGTGCATGCAAAGTTTCCTGGGCATTTTTAGGATGTCTTGCAGATGGGTGGAAGACTTCAGGAAACGCTTGACAAACAGATTTAACACATGCGCCATGCAGGGCACATGGCTCAGCCCTCCTTGACGCAGCGTCAACACCATGTTTTTCCTGTTGTCAGTCACCATGGTTCCGATTTTGAGTTGTCGCAGAGAAAGCCAGGATTCGATTTCTTGCTGAAGGACACGGAGCAGTTCCTCCCCTGTGTGACATGGAAACTAGGTGAAGAACAGTGTGACACCGCCGTGCCCTGCACATGTGGTATGCTGGTGGGGCACTGTAAATTGTCCCTGCAGTGGATGCTGAGTAGAGATGGCCTTGAGGTTCACCCGGCGGTCGTTTTGCGGCGAAATTTGCTTGTTCGCTGTTCGCCAAACGGGTGAACATATGACGAGTTTCGCGCCCGTCATATTCTTTTACATTGTGAAGAACTTTGACCCATGACACATCCATCAGGTGGTACAGGACAGCCAATTGAGACATTTCAGCACATGACATACCCCCTACCTTATAAATAAACCTGATCTGGGCGCCATTTTACATTCAGTCTTTTGCCAGTGTAGGGAGAGGTTGCTGTGTGGAGCAGGGACAGACTGTTAGGGACACAAAATGCTAGCTAATGTGGCCACAAAAGTCCTTTTAAGGACTAGTATAGGCATGCTATCGATAGGTGTGACTTACTGAGCGGTGTAATATACTTATAATATACTTTCTAACATAGACAGTATATTATAGTGCATCTGTATTGTGCAGCAGTTGTGTGCGGTTCTTCTGCGATACTGCAGCCACACAGATTGCCAAACGCTATTGGAACAAATAATTTCTACTGGTGTGATTTACCAGTTTTCCCCCCCAAAAAAATGATTGAAGCAGGGGTGCTATATACCAATAATATAGTGCATTTAGGTAGTGCCGAATTTGTCCGCGGTTTTGCTGCGTTACCGCATCTACACAGAGTGAAAAAAACTATTTGAAGAAATAATTTCTACTGGTGTGATTAACCAGCTACCCCCCAAAAAACTGATTGAAGCAGGGGTGCTATTTACCAATAATATACTTTCTATATAGTGCATTTAGGTAGCGCATCATTTATCTGCCGTTTTGCTGCATTACCGTATCTAGACAGAGTGAAAAACACTATTTGAAGAAATAATTTCTACTGGTGTGATTTACCAGTTGCCCCCCCAAAAAACTGATTGAGGCAGGGGTGTGATATACCTTATTCCACAAATACTGCTCTTCTATAGGGACTTTTGTCACAGGGTCATTTTGAAAATGACAGGCAGAGGAAGAGGCAGGCCATTCCGCAGGGGTGGTAAGGGTCGGGCAGGTGCACCAGGCCGCAAACTAAGTGGGAAGTTGCAGAAGGTGCGTGCGATTACGTCAAAGGATGCACTAGACTTGGTTGAGTGGCACACCCAGCCTTCCGCTTCTGCACCCTCCTCATCTTCTCTATCTGCACTCTCTTCACTCTCTGTTGTGTGCACCCCCAAAGACACCACCACCACCGACATATCCCTCCGCTCGAGTCAGAGGAATTATTTTTCCATCCATTACAAGACCTTACCGATGCGCAGCCATTGTTGGCATCGGATAAGGAAGAGGAGGTATCAATGGTCGCCACCCAGCAGTCTGACGACAGTACCCAGGTCAGCCCAAGGAGGGTGGTCCCCGCTGTTGCTGCCTACTCCGAGATCTCTAATGTCAGTGGTGGTGAAGGTGACGAATCCGATGATGACGTGTCGATGAACGTCACGTGGGTGCCCACAAGAGAGGAAGAGGAGGGGAGTTCAGAGGGAGAGACGGAGCAGTAGATAGGTAGGAGGAGGAGAAGCAGGCAGAACTTACAGTGCACAGGAGGCAAAAAGCAGACTGCAAATGTATCTGGAACGAGCCATCCACCATGCACGGTCACATCTGGCACTCCCAGGACGCCGGCACATGGTTCCGCAGTGTGGGCTATTTTTAACGTGTCCGCTGCTGACAATAGTGTTGCCATCTGCAGTCTGTGCTGTCAACGCATAAGTCACGGTAAGCCCAACACTCACCTAGGGGCACCTGTCCTCCCATCACTGAGCTCAGTGGGAGCAACACCGTCAGAACTCACAAAGCCACACTCCCAGCGCTCCCGGTCCTGCCTCTTCTCCTCTCTCCTCCCAGTTGTCCTCCACTCCACCTTCCACTGTGCCATCGCCGCGTTCGTGTGGCAAAAGACAGGCCTCCTTGCCCCAAATGTTTAAGCGAAAAAAGATGATGACGCCGGATAACCCTCTTGCCTAACGGCTGACCGCTGGCTTGTCAGAACTGCTAGCCCATCAACTACTGCCATATAAACTGGTGGACTCGGAGGCCTTTAGAAAATTTGTGGCCATAGGAACACCGCAATGGAAGGTCCCCGGAAGGAAATATTTCTCCAAGAAGGTCATCCCAGAGCTATATGGCCACGTTCAGCGGCAAGTGAATGTATCTCTGTGTCATGCCCTGCTCTGACTATGTGCGGAGGTCTGCCAGATTAGCAGCACGTGTTTAGCTTTTTGTTTTGTTTTGGAGTCGTGCTAGATCCGCCTCCCTTCAGGTGCACTGGGTGGGGTCGTTGGTTTAAATTATTCTCACTCCCAGTGTTCCGTGCGGGTTATAGCTTCTGTCTGGCTTTGGAAGCAAGGAAGGAAGGATTGGCTGTTCCTGCTCAGATAAGATAAGTTGGTTTCAGATTTCTTGTTTGCTGTCTAGGCTGTTTGAGTTACGTCTGTCCCCTCCAGGTTCTGAGGGAGCAGGCTGCCTCTATTCCCCTTTCACCATCTCAGGGATTCTAGGGTATTTTCAGCCCAGGCACGAGGACACATTATTCCCACCTTAAGGGTCTGAATGTGGGCATAGCAGTATAGGGAGAGCTGTTAGGGATTTGCTAGGAGGTGACCTTATCCCCAGCTTCTCGCCTAGAAACTTGTTTGTTTATTTATCTGTGAATCTGATATCCTGTCTGCCGTGACACTCTGGCACACAGTGTCGGTGCCAAGATATATCTGACCACAGAGACGTGGTCTAACAAACACGGGCAGGGGAGTTACATAACTTTTACTGCCCATTGGGTGAACCTTCTGACGGCCGTCAAGCATGTAACCCGTGTGTCACTACCAGAGCTTTGAGACGTTCTCACAGCTCTGTGTCTCCACCCCTGTGATGATGTCACTTAGAGTTTGGAGGTGTTCTCACTGTTCTGTTTCTCCGCCCCTGTGATGAGGTCTTTACTCCCAGCTGTCTCTACTGCGTTTGATTTCCCTGCCTTTAAATCACCCCTCCTCCTATTGCAGGGCGTGGATTATATTTCTCTTTTCAGTTGTAGCTCTGCCTTGAGTATCTTCACTTCTTAAGCTACTAGTTCTCTGGACCTGTGTTCTGCTGCTGCAAGCACTCCGGATATTGCCAGCGGCCCTTGGATCCGTCTTCTCTGCGGCTGCAGCTCCATCAGCTAAGTGTGCAGACTTTGTTGTGTACCTGGTGATTTCCTGACTGGATCTGAGGTGGCCACGGTTCCCTCCATATTCTGAGCAGGGCATCGGTGGCCGTGCCCCTTCCACTATTGTAGGGGTTACAGGGCTCATCAGTCTAAGGTACGCGGGCATGCCTCGTTCCACCATTTGGATCCGGGCATGTGCTTTAGCAGCATAGGGAGAGTGTTGAGGGTCTGACAGGGGTCACCCTTTCTCTTCCCTAGTTTGGGTCCGGTCAGTAGCTCTTCTTACTGTGTATGCTCTGGTTACCCTTAAACAGCCGTGACACCGTGGCACCCGTGTGGATTTGGTGTTACTGCCACGGATTGCATGAAGGCCTGCCTCTTTTTCTCCTCCTCCTATTACATCCTCCGTCTCCTCGGCTGACTCCCCCTTTTCCGCTGCTACCATCTCTTCTGCTGCGCCCCCAAGCTCCCCAGAGACAATTTGACGTGCCAGGTGAGACAATGCCATGCTGTGGCTATTGTGCCTGGAAGCCAAGAGCCACACCAGTCCTGCACTGCTTTCAGCTCTGCGGTCACAGGCCGATCAGTGGCTAACCCGCTCAATTTGACAGTTGGTAAAGTGGTGTGCGACAATGGTGCCAATCTGCTGAGCGCGCTGAAACAGGGCAAAATGACACACGTGCCGTGCATGGCACACGTCCTGAACTTAGTGGTGCAGGGATTCTTTGCCATATACCCCAGAGTCCAGGACATCTTGCGGCAGGCCAGGAAAATCTCTGGCCATGGCTCGCTTTGCTGATGTTTAGCAGCGACACCACCTGCCCATCAGACGTCTGATTTGTGACTGCCTGACACAATGGAACTCCACCTTGTATATGCTTGATAGGCTGCTCCAGCAGAAACGTGCAGTTAATGACTACCTGTACGAACTCTGCGGCAGGACAGGTTCTGGGGAGATTGTTGTTTTTTTTACCGCGCCAGTGGCTGCTCATTTGCGACGCATGCACACTTCTGTGGCCATTTGATGAAATCACCAAACGGGTCAGTCACAGCCAGGGCGCCATCAGTAACATCGTACCTTAAGCCTTCTTTCTGGAGCATCCATTGTGTCGGATGAATTCCCAAGGGGGGCTACTCCATCTGAGACAAGTCAACAGGAGTCTAAAGAGGAGTCAGAGGAGAATGGTGCCGGGGTGGAGGAAGAGCAATAAGAGAATGCCTTAAATGTTTCTGGGATCCCTGGTGTTGTCCGTTGCTGGGGGGAGGAGAACGAAGACGACATTATCCTGGATGATGAGCAGGAGCCAGGCCGCTCCACCGCTTCCAGTTTAGTGCAAATGGGGGCCTTCCTGCTGCAGTGTTTTAAGAGGGACCCCCGTATAAAAAGCATAAAGGGCAAGAACCAGTACTGGGTGGCAACGTACTTAGACCCCCGGTACCAACACAAAATGGCGGAAATGTTACCACCATCACAGAGGACTGTCAGAATGCAGCACTTCCAGGCCTTGCTTCGAGAAATGCTGCATTCTGCTTTTTAGGGCCCTGGCAGAGGAATTTCCACTCACAGAGAAACAGTTGCGGGTACCAATCCAACAGCGCCTGCAAGAAGAGGGCGTTTTGAAGATGTGTTGGTCACTGCGGATATGAGATCATCTTGCAGCAGACCCATCGACAGCCTTCCTCCGGATCCAGTCTCAGGGAACGCCTAGACCAACAGGTGTCTGACTACATTGGGTTAACAGCCGATGTGGACGCTCTGAGAAGCGATGAACCCCTGGACTACTGGGTGTGCAGGCTTGACCTGTGGCCAGAGCTGGCACATTTGCCATGGAACTGTTGGCTTGCCCCTCGACCAGTGTCCTGTCCGAAAGGTCGTTCAGAGCAGCAGGGGGGATCGTGACCGATAAGTGTACTCGCCTAGCTCACGACAGTGTGGACTACCTCACATTTCTAAAAATGAATGAGGCATGGATCTCAGAGGAATTCAACACATGTGACGAGTCGACCACGTTTCATTGAATTTCCTTATGACAGCCCACAAATATCCACCACCACCCAGAACAAATCATGGTCCCTGTCTGAGTTAAATACAGCGGCATAAAAGGCCTTTTATGTCCGTTGAATGCCTAATTTTTGTGGCCTGTATTGGCCGACAGTTACATATTTATCCTGTGACAGCCTAATGTACCTCCAGCCACAGAATCAAAAGTTCTTTGCTGTCAGGTGAATGCCTATTGGCTAATTTTTGGGGCCTGTACTGGCTGACAGTTAAATTTTTTATCTTTAGCCACATAATCACACCCCTGTCTCACTCCTCTGCTTCTCATTATGATGGCGTATGAACCGCATTCACCATAAGGACCTCCTAATATGACAGGGTCATGTGACTGTGCCCCTCACCCCATATTGTGCCTTCTTACCACACGCTGTGCAGTGCCCCTAGTCATTCCCTGTACTGTGCCCTCTTATACTCTTTTATCCCGTCACGGTATGGCAGTGTTGTCCGGTCACTGTGCAGAGGTGTTTTCCGGTCAATGTATGGCAGTGGTATCCAATATCTGGATGGCCATAACTTTATCCCTTTCCCTGCCCACGTCATCCTTTCTTAGTCCTGGCATGAGCGGGAAAAATATGCAGATTGAGGTGCTAAGGACCTGTGCACCACAATCTGTGTCAGAAATACACCTAACATAGACGTATTTCTATATAATAAATGATCACCTAATTGTATTATTATTGGGGGGTAGGGCTAATAACTTTATATTATATAGATTCTAGTGTTATTATACTGTGCCCTGTGTTTCCCAGTAGAAAATGATCCTTGGGAAACACAGTCCTCATCCCTGACCACCAGGACCAGTTAGCGGCCTCCCCTCTCCGCCACGCTGCTCCGCTGTGTACTGGTAATTTTTCTGACACTAGGGCTGGGTTCACATCCTATTTTTGCCATCCATTTAATGCATAAAAAAAATGTATGCGTTAACAGAGGCATCAGACTGATGCCGTACAGTGGCGTCCGTTCACCATACAGTTCCATGCTAGAAATAAAATTTACGTTAACGCATGCATTTTTTTAAATAGACTCTGCAGAATACAAAAACGTGGAGTGCTGCACATTTGTATACATCAAACCGATAGGAAATAACATTTTTCTAGGCTCCAGCACAGCACATTTTTGAGAATTTCCCTTTAAGACGCATAAAAATGGCCCCTGATTAAAATACATATTTTTTTGTGGGAATTTTTGCCAATGATCCCCCTCTGGTATATCACTGTCCATGTTGTGGGACTATTTGTGCACTTCTACTAAGTATTTGGTGACTGTAAATCTGACCTGAAGGTTTTTCAAGTTTGTCTGCCATTAAAGTGAATGGGGTTCGCCGCGAACTTGCGGCCGTCCCGGCCGATGTTCGTCTGTCACTAATGCTGAGGACAAGGTGGAGGATGAGGAGGCAGAGGCGGACATTGTCGCAGGACCAACGGCGTGAGAACGTGGAGGCGGAAGCGGTATCACTTTGCTGGTTTGGTTGGGCAGGAACCACATTTACCCAGTGGGCCGTAAAGGACATATATTGTCCTTGACCATAGTTACAGCTCCACACGTCGGTGCTGCCGTGCACTTTGACAGACACCTACAGGCTCAAGTACTGGTCCACCTTCTATTCTACATATGTGTGCAGGGCTGGTACTGCCTTTTTGGCAAAGAATTGGCAGCTTGGGACTCTCCACCTCGGCTTGGCACAAGCCATCAGTTCTCTGAAAGGTGTAGAGTCCACCACTTGGGAAGGGAGCGAGTGCAGTACTAGCAACTTGGCCAGGAGCTTGTCTCGCTTCTGCGCCGTTCGATGAGTGCACGTATACTATTGTCTCTTGGCAATCGCTTCAGTGATCGACTGCTGACAGAATGACTGACTAGGAGGAGCAGGAGCAACAGGACCAGCAGATGATGGGAAGGACAGACAGCTTCCTTCGGCTGAGGTGGTGAAGCCTTGAAATTGGGTGTGTGCCACTGGGTGATGCAGCGGTTGCTGCAGCAGGCTGGAGCACTACATTGGAGCCACGGTTCTCCCAGGCCACTTTATGGTGACACTACATATGTTGACGCCCTGGCCACACTTCACCTTCTGCCCACAGATTTGACAAATGGCCATGTTCACCTCCCCGGCGGCTTAACAAAAAAATTGGCACACTGCCGAGTAGGTGATTTTACCCCCAACACTCCGTTGTGACTGACTGCTACTGCCACTGCCTCCGTGAACCCCTGCACCACTACTTTTCGGGCTCCTGCGAAGCAGGTGGTCTACCCCAGGCACGTTTGGCTCCCAACCTCCTACTGCTGCCACCCTGCTGACTTCCGACTTGCTGGCTCCACCGCTACCTCACGCGCAAGCTGCAACCTTCTTATCCCGATGATGATGAAGCCCCTTCGTCACCCGACTCCCAATTGCAATCGGCTACATCATCATCGAGTACTGTCTGCACGTCACTCTCCTCATCACTACTTGCCCGCCTACTGGAGGAAGCAGCACTGTCTCCTCCAGATCTTGGCTGGGCAGTAGCTGCTGACTGTCCTCTAGTAGCTTGTCCTCGCTGTATTGGGGAGCTGAGCCCACAGCATATAGTACATCTTTGGCTGAGGGAACACACAAGGACAGAGGCAGGTTGAGGACAGGTGAGGGCACATGGCCTGCTCCCGGGCCATGCCAACTAAGGGTTGTGTCTGACAAACCCACCAACTCTTGGCTGGGGGTGTCTGATGTCACTTGCGACGAAGTCGAAGATCGAGTCAACCATTTAAGAACCGCTGGGTTGCTGGTCATGACACGACCACTAACTGACCCTGGAAACTCAGGCCTCTCGAAGTGACCCCTGCTGCCACGCCCCCTTACTCTGCTGTGACTTGTGCCTGCGCCAGAAACATTTAGGCCTGTTCCACTGCCCTGTGCAGGGCCTGTCACTTCTCTGTCTAACATACTGTTAGATCAAATAAGCAAATAAAAAGGAAATTAATACATGCCAAAAAGGGCTGTAATTTTCTCCCTTCACCACACAACGGCTAATAAGTCCCTTTTTTTCCCCACTAATAAACGCCAAATAAAGGCTTTAGAACATATAACTGCGGCCGTGAACGGCAAATCATATTTTTTTGTTGCCTCTAATACATGCCTAAAAGGGCTGTAATGTTCTCACTTCCCCACACAATGGCTAATAAGCCCCTTTTGTTCCCCCACTAATACACAACAAAAAAAAGACTTTAGAACATCTAACTGCGGCCGTAAACGGCAAATAATATTTCTTTTACCACTAATACACGACAAAAAGGGCTGTAATTTTCTCACTTCACCACACAACAGCTAATGAGCCCCTTTTTTCCCCCACTAATAAACGCTAAATAAAGGCTTTAGAACATATAACTGCGGCCGTGAACGGCAAATCATATTTATTTTTTTGCCTCTAATACATGCCTAAAAGGACTGTTATTTTCTCACTTCACTACACAGTGGCTAATAGGCCGACAAAAAACGGCTTTAGAGCATATATATAACTGCACCGCACAAGGGCTAATAAGACCCCAATAACAAGAACAGTTTGCTTGAATTACACAGGTATTGCAAACCTGAAATGAGTAGCAGTATAATGGCAATTTGGATCCCCAGTCAGTGCAGCAAGGTGTAATAGGATTGTTACTATTACCCAGAGTGTAAACTCCCCTACTAAACCCTGTTCTGCTTCAATGCTGTGGAATGAATCCTCCCTATCCTTTCCCTACACTTCTAATGCTCTTTCTCTGAACTTCTATTGAGCAAAATATAAGTTTTCAAGTCTTTCCTAGCACTGTCCCTAGCGTCTGCTAACGTCTCTCCCTACACTGAAAAATGGCTGAATCCAAGATGGCTGAGGCTATTTATAGGGTTGAGACATCACAGGGCTAGCTGGCTGGCTGCTGATTGGCTGCATGCATGGCATTGTGGGTGATCCCTCATTCCCAGAGTTCCTTGCTCCCTGTCCTAACATGTGCAGCAGCCATTTTAGGAAAAAATGCGATTCGTTACCACGAAGTGTGAGGAAATTCGGATTCAGTGCGAATCGAATAATTCCTGAAATTTTGATTGAATTCCACTTCATCAGTTTCGATTCGTTCATCTCTAATAAAGACTGCATGCTTATAGTGAATGCAACATGATGATCAACAAGGTTGGACTGGCAAATTCTGGCAAGCCAACAATAGCAAACCAGGTCTAAGTTGAAATCGCAATGCGATTAGTACTTCAAGTTATATTAATCGCATTGCGATTTCAACTTAGAGCTGGGTTTCTAATGGGTCAGCTTGCTAGAATTAACGAAGTTAACGAATATGGAATATAGCAGTGCTAAGTTGAAATTGCACTGCGATTAATATAACTTGAAGTCATCGCATTGCGATTTCAACAGCACACCTATATTCCATATTCGTTAACTTCTTTAATTCTAGCAAGCTGACCCATTAGAAACCCAGCTCTAAGTTGAAATCGCAATGCGATTGCTTCAAGTTATATTAATCGCATTGCGATTTCAACGTAATTCTCAAATACGATAGTACATTCTAGTATAGAGACGTTCCCATGGTGATGGGGACGCTCCATGAGCACGGAAGTCGGCAGAAGCGGCAACGGGCACTGACTGGAGCAGCCAGGAAGCCAGGAATCCTAAGGACAGGTAAGAACTACTTTTGGGAAGTGGGAAAGAAAATAATATAGCAATAAAAAAAAAATATTCGAAATAGCGAATTTATAGCACTATATTCGAAATATTCGCGAATTAGCAAAGTGCCGATATTCGCAAAAAAAATTGATATTCGAATATTCGCGCTCAACACTATTCTCTACGTCACATCTGACGTTGTGCTTGGTGACCGCCTCACTATTCTAGCTCCCCATGACATTTCTGCCATCCTTCAGCAGACTCAACCTAAACACCTCACTGCACAGCGCCATCTCTGGCTCCAGTGTAGTCTGCTCCTGCCAGATAATGTCACCATTCAGAGATGCCACATCCTCAACCCTGCTGCACTCCTTCCTCTTCCAAGGGAGGAGTATACTGGAGATTCTGAAGATTTTATTGATCTACATGCTGAAGAGGATCTTCAGAAAGATTAACTATGGGCCTCAACTGACTCTCTTTATGAGGAACAAGATCATAATTGCATCACAATGATGGAAGCTGAAGTAGGGACACCACCATCAGTCCAAGACACTCCTCTAACAAACCCACATTGGAGTCTCTTTGTGGACGCCTTAAGGTATGCCGATGACAAAGAAAAGTTTCATACAGGCATGGCGGTCACTAGTGAGCATGAGGTGTTGTGTGCAAGACAATTGCGCCCAGACCAGTCAGCACAGGAGGCTGAACTCATTGCCCTCACTGATGCCTGCCTCACTGATGCCTGCCTCATGACAAAAGACTCTACCGCCAATATCTACACAGACTCTAGATATGCCTTTGGAGTGGTTCATGACTTTGGAGTAATATGGAAAGCACAGGATTACATTACAGCCGCAGGAACCCCAATGAAGAATGCTTCTGCAGTAGCAGCTCTAATGGCAGCAGTACTCCTGCCCACCCAAGTGGCAATGATCAATGTAAAGGCCCATACTCGAGCTGACACCTCTGAGGCCAGAGGAAATGCTCTAGCTGACCAAGCAGCCAAGAAAGCAGCAGTGGAAGAGAAAAGAGTACAGCCAGACCAGATTATGGTAGCACAGGAAGACCTGGAACAGAAAGAAGTCCCATAGGACCTACTGAAACAAATGCAGAAACAGGCCACTCCCATGGAAAAGGAAATCTGGTTAAAAGAGTCAGCCCTGGAAGAAGAGTTTGGACTCTGGACACAAGTAGCCCAGGCAAAACTGAACCCATGCCCACCAAGTGCCTTTCCAGAGCTCTGTACCCATTCCAAAGGATCCAAATCGACCACATCCAGATGCCAATGTGCCAAGGGTTTTGATATGTGCTAGTAGTGATAGACTTGTTCTGTGGGTGGCTAGAAGCCTACCCCGTCCAAAACCAGACAGCAACCACCACTGCTAAGAAACTAATGCAGGAAACTGTTTGTAGGTTTGGGGTACCTGAGGTCATTGATAGTGATCAGGGCCCAGCATTCACTGCTAATCTAGCCCAAAAGGTCTGGAAGATGGTAGGGTCACACCTAGTGTTTCACACCCCTTACTGACCCCAAAGCAGCGGCAAAGTTGAAATTGTCTTAACTGGGTGTTGAAATAAAAAATGCTGAAGATGACTAGGGAGACAGGGCTTAATTGGGTTCAGTGCTTGCCTATAACACTCTTTTTAGTTAGGCACACACCAAGGCCCCCACACAAACTGACCCCATACGAGATTCTATTTGGGACAAGGCTAAGAATGGGACAGTATTTTCCACAGCAGCTACAAATGCATTATGAATCTGTTGCAAAATATGTGATTGCATTGAGCAAACAATTGTCTAACATACATGCACAAGTTCTCTCTTCCATTCCAGATCCAGACTCCCTAGAAGGAAGCAACACTCTGAAACCTGAAGAGTGGGTGGTAGTCAAGAAACACCTCAGAAGCACCCTTGAACCACGATACGAGGGACCCTACCTAGTGCTGTTGACTACTCCAACCTCCATGAAACTCAAAGGGAGAGCCACCTGGATCTAGGCCTCACATTGTAAAAGAGTAAAGCACGTCCTGGCGACCCTGGAACAGTAAGCCATGAGGAAGAACAAAAGGAAACGTCATTCAACACCGTACCCCCTCCCAGCTATGATGCCGTGCAGAGATAGGGTAAGATGAATCCCAGGGTACTATCATAAGCCCTGAAATCGGGAGCTTATCTATTAGAGATAAGTTGTCGCCACTGCAGGTGAAGAGGATATGAAGTGTATGCTCAGTGGATTCATTAGACTTTAGGGATAGCCTACAATCAAGTTTCCGGGGGGGGGGGGGGGACACTGTTATGGACTATTGAAACAGTGTGGATACTTGCTTGTTTTATACACTTGCATCACACTGCTCAGACACCGCTTAGTAGAAAAATCCTGCTTGCTTCCTAGATGTACCACCAAGCACCCACACAGCTTTACCACTATCTTGAAGATGGGAGGGGGGAAGGAGCGCATTCCCTATGCACATGTCAGTGAGGGGGCTGCGGGGCTGCGGAGCTGCGCTCCTAGCTGATTTCTTAAGTCAGCCTGATGAAAAATAAGTGTAAGATTAACCCATTGAATGCTTGCTATTCAGTGGCATAGCTATAGGGGTCGCAGCGGTCGCACTTGCGACCGGGCGCCTAAGTAAGGGGGGCCCACAGGGCCCCCCAGGAGAGACGGAGTAAAGCCCTGACTCATGGAGTGCTCTGACGGGGCCCGGCATGAAGTACAGTGATAATGCCGGGCCCCGTCTGAGCGCTCTTCAAACAAGTACTGTATAATATGAGCGGGGGGAAGGGGTGGTTGGCGCAATGGCAAAGGGCAAGGGGGCGCACACTCACACAGACACCCGGCAGTTCTTGTCACTGCCGGCCGGGCTGTATCCAGAGTGAAGCAGGGCTCCAGCGCTCCCCCTGCTGGCCGCACATCGCGCTGCTGGCTGTGGGAGGAGCGCTGAAAGACCGGGAATGAGTGTGGGAGCACATCATCAAGGACTCAGGTAAGCATGTGTTTTTTTTTGTTTTTTTCCCCCTAAAGCTGCAGACTGGGGGAGGGGGGAAGGAAGGCACTGATGATGATGCCCCCTGTGCAGTGTGTGGTTCCCTCCCTAGTACGGATGATGATGATGATGATGATGATGGTGCCCTCTGTGCAGTGTGTGACTCCCTTTCTGGCACTGATGATGGTAGGCATCTCTAATCTGGCATAACTACTGTGAGGGGGCACATATCTGGGCATCGCTACTATGAAGGGACACATATCTGGTATAACTACTGTGAGGGGCACATATCTGGGCATAACTACTGTGAGGGGGAACATATCTGGCTACAACTACTGTGAGGGGGCACATATCTGGGCATCGCTACTATAAAGGGACACATATCTGGTATAACTACTGTGAAGGGCACATATCTGGGCATAACTACTGTGAGGGGGCACATATCTGGGCATAACTACTGTGAGGGGGCACATATCTGGGCATAACTACTGTGAGGGGGCACATATCTGGGCATAACTACTGTGAGGGGCACATATCTGGGCATAACTACTGTGAGGGGCACATATCTGGGAATAACTACTGTGAGGGGGCACCTATCTGGGCATCGCTACTATGAAGGGACACATATCTGGAATAACTACTGTGAGGGGCACATATCGGAATATCTTCAGTGAGGGGGCACATATCTGGCTACAACTACTGTGAGGGGGCACATATTTGGGCATTGCTACTATGAAGGGACACATATCTGGGTTAACTACTGTGAGGGGCACATATCTGGGCATAACTACTGTGAGGGGGCACATATCTGGGCATAACTACTGTGAGGGGACACATATCTGGGCATAACTACTGTGAGGGGGCACATATCTGGGCATAACTACTGTGAGGGGCACATATCTGGGCATAATTACTGTGAGGGGGCACATATCTGGGCATAACTACTGTGAGGGGGCACATATCGGAATATCTTCAGTGAGGGGCCACATATCTGGCTACAACTACTGTGAGGGGGCACATATCTGGGCATCGCTACTATGAAGGGACACATATCTGGTATTACTACTGTGAGGGGCACATATCTTGGCATAACTACTGTGAGGGGGCACATATCTGGGCATCGCTACTATGAAGGGACACATATCTGGTATAACTACTGCGAGGGGGCACATATCTGGATATAACTACTGTGAGGGGGGCACATATCTGGGCATAACTACTGTGAGGGGACTCAAAAGTGGGCAAAACTACTGTGACAGGAACAAAGGTGGGCATAACTGCTGTGAGGGGCCACAAGAAGGACATATCTTTTGTGAAGGGGCCACAAGATGGGCATTAGTACTGTGAGTGGTCACAATGTGGGCATTAGTACTATGTAGCACCATTTAGGGGAAATGTCCTAGATTACCCTGCTATACATTGGCATGGCTCAGTCTTACAGGACCAGCACAGTGCCCCCTGCTGGTGATTTCACAGGGGCAGTCACCATCCCTTCCTTATGTGATTATTCTTTTTTTCTCTATCACCGCAGGGACCTTGTTTTGGATCCAGTGGACATCACGCCGACGCCAGCGACACCCTGGATGAGGTAGGACCAGATTTTATTAGGACTGGGTGAGTGTAGCCTTGCATTGGGCTTAGTGTAAAAATAATTGCAGCCTCTTTGTAAAAATTGGTGTGGGGGGGCCCCGATTCAAGTTTTGCACTGGGGCCCATAACAGTCTAGTTACGCCCCTGTTGCTATTGCTTCCCAGTAACCAATAAAAAGGCACCACATTTAGTGGTATATTCTGTGTGAACACTTCCAACTAAACTAGAGATTTTACTTTGACTCTAATGGGTGTGTCAGAGTTTAATTTCTCCGTGTTCGTTAAGACAGTTTTCTACTAATTTGGAGCAGTACATCAACCTACCTGGTATGTTGACTAGATCCAAAACAGAAGGAGAGGGCACACATTTACAGATAAGACCAGTGACTACTGCTATCACTGACCTCAGCCATACTGGCAGCACAGAAGTGGTTAAAGCTTCTGAATAGAGATGAGCGAACTTCTGTTTTAAGTTCGGCGTCTAAAGTTCGGCTTCCGGTTAGCGGAGAATCCCGATCTGGATCCGGATATGAATTCCGACTTCCGTTGTGGTCCGTGGTAGCGGAATCAATAATGGCCGATTATTGATTCCGCTACCACGGACCACAACGGAAGTCGGAATTCATATCCGGATCCAGATCGGGATTCTCCGCTAACCGGAAGCCGAACTTTAGACGCCGAACTTAAAACAGAAGTTCGCTCATCTCTACTTCTGAACTGTTGGTCTGGCTGTAATAAACATGTGTGTGATAAGAACACAGAGCAGAGGGGCCATAAACCAGACAGACACTTGGATTCCTCACAGTTTGTGGTCCACAGAACCATCCTGGCTCTGCTACATCCTCACATAAAGCAGGTTCCTCTCAGTACAGGAGAGACAGAGGGGGCGGAGTCTGCAGTCAGTGAGCTCTGCATCTGCCACCACAGCTTCTCCTCACAGTCTCCCTTCCTCCTGCAAAAGTTTATTTATTTCAGCTTTTACCAAGTGTCCCTGCTAAGCCCCTGCCAGCCCTGCAAAGCCAGGAGTGCCAGTCACAGAAGGAAAGCACCTCTGATAAAAGCAGGGTGCTTTAGGACCCAGACAGCAGCACACTCCTTCAGGCATGGACAAGGTTGCTCCTCCATGGCATGTGCAGGGATGGACGAGACAGGCAGCTGTGAGAG
Organism: Bufo gargarizans; assembly: GCF_014858855.1. NCBI lineage: Eukaryota > Metazoa > Chordata > Amphibia > Anura > Bufonidae > Bufo > Bufo gargarizans. The sequence continues at coordinate 432,727,879 of NC_058084.1, read as the reverse complement.
CAGGACAGGAGGGGGCGTGGCTTCAAATAGCAAGGAAACCAGGCAGATCTGCTTAAGAAGATATATTAGTAAGTGTAATATCTCCCCACTTTCTTTCCAGTTTTATTTAGTGCTAACAGAGTGGCCGACCCAATCTAATATATAAAGCTGAGTGTATGTGTGTGTATGTATGTCCGCTAAAGGAATCCGCACCGTCGCATTTACAATCACGAAATTTGGCACACAGGAACATCAGGTGTACGGGAAGGTTTTAGACCGGGTCTCAGCTCTCTAGGATGTACCGTTCCTGAGATATTCCTAAAAAAATGCATTAGCCATTAGAAGCTTGGTCACATGACCCTTATCAGCCAATTAAAGTTCACAGGCCAGTCTCCACACACACACACACAGCTTTACACCAGGTTTCCATAACAACCCAGCCATTTTTCTTCACTGCTGTAGGTGATCTTTAACACCTTAAGGACCCAGCCATTTGTCACCTTAACCACCTCCGGACCGCCTAACGCACATGTGCGTTCCGGAGGTGGCAGCCCTGCGCACAGTCACGCATATATGCGTCATCTCGCGAGACGCGAGATTTCCTGTGAACGCGCGCACACAGGCGCGCGCGCTCACAGGAACGGAAGGTAAGCGAGTGGATCTCCAGCATGCCAGCGGCGATCGTTCGCTGGCAGGCTGGAGATCAGATTTTTTTAACCCCTAACAGGTATATTAGACGCTGTTTTGATAACAGCGTCTAATATACCTGCTACCTGGTCCTCTGGTGGTCCCTTTTGTTAGGATCGACCACCAGAGGACCACCAGATCGACCCCAAGAGAGAAACTCCCTGATCACCCCCCTGTCATTGATCACCCCCCTGTCATTGATCACCCCCCTGTCAGGCTCCGTTCAGACGTCCGTATGATTTTTACGGATCCACGGATACATGGATCGGATACGCAAAACGCATACGGACGTCTGAATGGAGCCTTACAGGGGGGTGATCAATGACAAGTGGGTGATCACGCATATAGACTTCCTGATCACTTCCCTGTCATTGATCACCCCCCTGTAAGGCTCCATTCAGACATCCGCATGATTTTTACGGATCCACTGATACATGGATCGGATCCGCAAAACACATGCGGACCTCTGAATGGAGCCTTACAGGGGGGTGATCAATGACAAGGGGGTGATCACGCATATAGACTTCCTGATCACTTCCCTGTCATTGATCACCCCTCTGTCATTGATCACCCCCCTGTAAGGCTCCATTCAGACATCCGCATGATTTTTACGGATCCACTGATACATGGATCGGATCCGCAAAACGCATACGGACGTCTGAATGGAGCCTTACAGGGGGGTGATCAATGACAAGTGGGTGATCACGCATATAGACTTCCTGATCACTTCCCTGTCATTGATCACCCCTCTGTCATTGATCACCCCCCTGTAAGGCTCCATTCAGACATCCGCATGATTTTTACGGATCCACTGATACATGGATCGGATCCGCAAAACACATACGGACGTCTGAATGGAGCCTTACAGGGGGGTGATCAATGACAGGCGGGTGATCACCCATATAGATTCCCTGATCACCCCCTGCATTGATCACCCCTCTGTCATTGATCACCCCCCTGTAAGGTTCCATTCAGACGTCCGCATGATTTTTACGGATCCACTGATACATGGATCGGATCCGCAAAACACATGCGGACGTCTGAATGGAGCCTTACAGGGGGGTAATCAATGACAGGGGGTTGATCACCCCATATAGACTCCCTGATCACCCCCCTGTCATTGATCACCCCCCTGTAAGGCTCCATTCAGACGTCCGCATGTGTTTTGCGGATCCGATCCATGTATCCGTGGATCCGTAAAAAATCATACGGACGTCTGAATGGAGCCTTACAGGGGGGTGATCAGGGAGTCTATATGGGTGATCACCCCTCTGTCATTGATCACCCCCCCCCCTGTAAGGCTCCATTCAGACGTCCGCATGTGTTTTGCGGATCCGATCCATGTATCCGTGGATCCGTAAAAAATCATACGGACGTCTGAATGGAGCCTTACAGGGGGGTGATCAGGGAGTCTATATGGGTGATCACCCCTCTGTCATTGATCACCCCCCCCCTGTAAGGCTCCATTCAGACGTCCGCATGTGTTTTGCGGATCCGATCCATGTATCCGTGGATCCGTAAAAAATCATACGGACGTCTGAATGGAGCCTTACAGGGGGGTGATCAATGACAAGTGGGTGATCACGCATATAGACTTCCTGATCACTTCCCTGTCATTGATCACCCCTCTGTCATTGATCACCCCCCTGTAAGGCTCCATTCAGACATCCACATGATTTTTACGGATCCACTGATACATGGATCGGATCCGCAAAACACATACGGACGTCTGAATGGAGCCTTACAGGGGGGTGATCAATGACAGGCGGGTGATCACCCATATAGATTCCCTGATCACCCCCTGCATTGATCACCCCTCTGTCATTGATCACCCCCCTGTAAGGTTCCATTCAGACGTCCGCATGATTTTTACGGATCCACTGATACATGGATCGGATCCGCAAAACACATGCGGACGTCTGAATGGAGCCTTACAGGGGGGTGATCAATGACAGGGGGTTGATCACCCCATATAGACTCCCTGATCACCCCCCTGTCATTGATCACCCCCCTGTCATTGATCACCCCCCTGTAAGGCTCCATTCAGACGTCCGCATGTGTTTTGCGGATCCGATCCATGTATCCGTGGATCCGTAAAAAATCATACGGACGTCTGAATGGAGCCTTACAGGGGGGTGATCAGGGAGTCTATATGGGTGATCACCCCTCTGTCATTGATCACCCCCCCCTGTAAGGCTCCATTCAGACGTCCGCATGTGTTTTGCGGATCCGATCCATGTATCCGTGGATCCGTAAAAAATCATACGGACGTCTGAATGGAGCCTTACAGGGGGTGATCAGGGAGTCTATATGGGTGATCACCCCTCTGTCATTGATCACCCCCCCCCCCCTGTAAGGCTCCATTCAGACGTCCGCATGTGTTTTGCGGATCCGATCCATGTATCCGTGGATCCGTAAAAAATCAAACGGACGTCTGAATGGAGCCTTACAGGGGGGTGATGAGGGAGTCTATATGGGTGATCACCCCTCTGTCATTGATCACCCCCCCCCCCTGTAAGGCTCCATTCAGACGTCCGCATGTGTTTTGCGGATCCGATCCATGTATCCGTGGATCCGTAAAAAATCATACGGACGTCTGAATGGAGCCTTACAGGGGGGTGATCAGGGAGTCTATATGGGTGATCACCCCTCTGTCATTGATCACCCCCCCTGTAAGGCTCCATTCAGACGTCCACATTTGTTTTGCGGATCCGATCCATGTATCCATGGATCCGTAAAAATCATACGGACGTCTGAATGGAGCCTTACAGGGGAGGTGATCAGTGACAGGGGGGTGATCACCCTGATCACCCCCTGTCATTGATAAACCCCCCTGTAAGGCTCCATTCAGACGTCCGCATGTGTTTTGCGGATCCGATCCATGTATCCATGGATCCGTAAAAATCATACGGACGTCTGAATGGAGCCTTACCAGGGGGGTGATCAGTGACAGGGGGGTGATCACCCATATAGACTCCCTGATCACCCCCCTGTAAGGCTCCATTCAGACGTCCGTATGATTTTTTACGGATCCACGGATACATGGATCGGATCCGCAAAACACATGCGGACGTCTGAATGGAGCCTTACAGGGGGGGGGTGATCAATGACAGGGGGGTAATCAGGGAGTTTATATGGGTGATCACCCCCCTGTCATTGATCACCCCCCTGTCATTGATCACCCCCCTGTCATTGATCACTCCCCCTGTAAGGCTCCATTCAGACATTTTTTTGGCCCAAGTTAGCGGAAATTTTTTGTTTGTTTTTGTTTTTTCTTACAAAGTCTCATATTCCACTAACTTGTGTTAAAAAATAAAATCTCACATGAACTCACCATACCCCTCACGGAATCCAAATGCGTAAACATTTTTAGACATTTATATTCCAGACTTCTTCTCACGCTTTAGGGCCCCTAAAAAGCCAGGGCAGTATAAATACCCCACATGTGACCCCATTTCGGAAAGAAGACACCCCAAGGTATTCCGTGAGGGGCATATTGAGTCCATGAAAGATTGAAATTTTTGTCCTAAGTTAGCGGAAAGTGAGACTTTGTGAGAAAAAAACTAAAAAAATCTATTTCCGCTAACTTATGCAAAAAAATAAAAATTTCTAGGAACTCGCCAGGCCCCTCATTGAATACCTTGGGGTGTCTTCTTTCCAAAGTGGGGTCACATGTGGGGTATTTATACTGCCCTGGCTTTTTAGGGGCCCGAAAGTGTGAGAAGAAGTCTGGGATCCAAATGTCTAAAAATGCCCTCCTAAAAGGAATTTGGGCACCTTTTGCGCATCTAGGCTGCAAAAAAGTGTCACACATCTGGTATCGCCGTACTCAGGAGAAGTTGGGCAATGTGTTTTGGGGTGTCATTTTACATATACCCATGCTGGGTGAGAAAAATATCTTGGTCAAATGCCAACTTTGTATAAAAAAAATGGGAAAAGTTGTCTTTTGCCAAGATATTTCTCTCACCCAGCATGGGTATATGTAAAATGACACCCCAAAACACATTCCCCAACTTCTCCTGAGTACGGCGATACCAGATGTGTGACAATTTTTTTATGCCAAGGTGGGCAAAGGGGCACATATTCCAAAGTGCACCTTTCGGATTTCACCGATCATTTTTTACAGATTTTGATTGCAAAGTACTTCTCACACATTTGGGCCCCTAAATTGCCAGGGCAGTATAACTACGCCACAAGTGACCCCATTTTGGAAAGAAGACACCCCAAGGTATTCCGTGAGGGGCATGGCGAGTTCCTAGAATTTTTTATTTTTTGTCGCAAGTTAGTGGAATATGAGACTTTGTAAGGAAAAAAGAGAAGAAAAAAAAATCATCATTTTCTGCTAACTTGTGACAAAAAAAAAAAATTTCTAGGAACTCGCAGTGCCCCTCACGGAATACCTTGGGGTGTCTTCTTTCCAAAATGGGGTCACTTGTGGCGTAGTTATACTGCCCTGGCAATTTAGGGGCCCAAATGTGTGAGAAGTACCTTGCAATCAAAATGTGTAAAAAATGGCCTGCAAAATCCGAAAGGTGCACTTTGGAATATGTGCCCCTTTGCCCACCTTGGCAGCAAAAAAGTGTGATACATCTAGTATCGCCGTACTCAGGAGAAGTTGGGGAATGTGTTTTGGGGTGTCATTTTACATATACCCATGCTGGGTGAGAAAAATATCTTGGTCAAATGCCAACTTTGTATAAAAAAATGGGCAAAGTTGTCTTTTGCCAAGATATTTCTCTCACCCAGCATGGGTATATGTAAAATGACACCCCAAAACACATTCCCCAACTTCTCCTGAGTACGGCGATACCAGATGTGTGACACTTTTTTGCTGCCAAGGTGGGCAAAGGGGCACATATTCCAAAGTGCACCTTTCGGATTTCACCGGTCATTTTTTACACATTTTGATTGCAAAGTTCTTCTCACACATTAGGGCCCCTAAATTGCCAGGGCAGTATAACTACGCCACAAGTGACCCCATTTTGGAAAGAAGACACCCCAAGGTATTCTGTGAGGGGCACAGGCGAGTTCCTAGAATTTTTTATTTTTTGTCGCAAGTTAGTGGAATATGGAACTTTGTAAGAAAAAAAAAAAAAGAAAAAATCATCATCATTTTCCGCTAACTTGTGACAAAAAATAAAAAGTTCTATGAACTCACTATGCCCATCAGCGAATACCTTAGGGTGTCTACTTTCCGAAATGGGGTCATTTGTGGGGTTTTTCTACTGTTTGGGCATTGTAGAACCTCAGGAATCATGACAGGTGCTCAGAAAATCAGAGCCGTTTCAAAAAGCGGAAATTCACATTTTTGTACCATAGTGTGTAAACGCTATAACTTTTACCCAAACCATTTTTTTTTTGCCCAAACATTTTTTTTTTATCAAAGACATGTAGAACAATAAATTTGGCGAAAAATTTATATATGGATGTCGTTTTTTTTTGCAAAATTTTACAGCTGAAAGTGAAAAATGTCATTTTTTTGCAAAAAAATCGTTACATTTTGATTAATAACAAAAAATGTCAGCAGCAATAAAATACCACCAAATGAAAGCTCTATTAGTGAGAAGAAAAGGAGGTAAAATTCATTTGGGTAGTAAGTTGCATGACCGAGTGATAAACGGTGAAAGGAGTGTAGTGCCGAAGTGTAAAAAGTGCTCTGGTCATGAAGGGGGTTTCAGCTAGCGGGGCTGAAGTGGTTAAGGACTAGGTCATTTTTAGCAAATCTGACATGTGTCACTTTATGTGGTGATAACTTTAAAACACTTGTACTTATCCAGGCCATTCTGAGATTTTTTTTCTCATCACATATTGTACTTCATGATAGTGGTCAAATTGAGTCAAAAAAATGTCATTTTTATTTATAAACAAAATACCAAATTTACAAAAATTTGGAAAAATTAGCAAATTTCCAAATTTCAATTTCTCAACTTTTATAATAGATAGTAATAACTCCAAAAATACTTATTACTTTACATTCCCCATATGTCTACTTCATTTTTGGATCATTTTGTGAATGCCATTTTATTTTTGGGGGATGTTAGAAGGCTTAGAAGTTTAGAAGCAAATCTTGACATTTTTCAGAAAATTTCCAAAACCCACTTTTTAAGGACCAGTTCAGGTCTGAAGTTACTTAACTTAAAGTTAACTACACCCCTCAAGGTATTCAAAACTGATTTTGCAAACTTTGTTAACCCTTTAGGTGTTCTTCAAGAATTTATGGAAAATGGAGATGAAATTTCAGAATTTCACTTTTTAGGAAGGTTTTCCATTTTAATCATTTTTTTCCACTAACAAAGCAAGGGTTAACAGCTAAAAAAAAAACTCTATATTTATTGCCCTGATTCTGTAAATTACAGAAACACTCCATATGTGGTCGTAAATGGCTGTACAGGCAGACAGCACTGCGCAGAAAGAAAAGGAATGCCATATGGTTTTTGGATACGCAGATTTCACTGGGATAATTTTAAGCTGCCATGTCACAATTGAAGACCCCCTGATGCACCCCTAGAGTAGAAACTCCAAAAAAGTGACCCCATTTTAGAAACTACACCCCTTTACACAAGAATTTAAGGAAAATGTAAATGAAATTTCAGAATTTCACTTTTTTGGCACATTTTCCATTTTAATCCATTTTTTCCACTAACAAAGCAGAGGTTAACAGCCAAGCAAAACTCAAAATTTATTTCCCTGATTCTGTAGTTTACAGAAACACCCTATATGTGGTCGTAAACTGCTGTACGGGCACACGGCATTGCGCAGAAGGAAAGAAACGGCATATGGTTTTTGGAAAGCAGATTTCACTGGTATAATTTTAAGCTGCCATGTCACATTTGAAGACCTCGTAATGCACCCCTAGAGTAAAAACTCCAAAAAAAATAACATTTTGGAAACTACGTGATAAGGTGGCAGTTTTTTGGTACTATTTTAGGGTACGTATAATTTTTGTTTGCTCTATGTTACACTTTTTTTGAGGCAAGGTAACAAAAATAGCTGTTTTGGCAGCGTTTAAATGTTTTGTTATTTACAATGTTCATCTGACAGGTTAAATCATGTGCTATTTTTATATAGCAGATTGTTGCAAACGCGACAATACCAAATATGACTACTTACACAGTAAGACGCTGACAGTTGCCTAGGAGACCCATCCCTCAGGCTGGCTCTCCTGTGCTTTCGTAGCTGGCAGGCCCCGATGCCTGTGTAAGGCATTGGGGCTGCCATGGCAACCATCGGGTCCCCGCCACCGCAGTGCGGGGACCCGATGGCTAAAGAGAGGGAGCGCAAACCTCCCATATGCCATGGTCAGCGCTGACAGCGGCATATGAGGGGTTAAATCCACCAGCATCGGCGTTATCATCGATGTTGGTGGATGCAGCACAGATTCGGCTGTCAGTAACAGCTGGATCCATGCTGCTGATCACAAATGAGCCAGTAAGGTGCCCAGAGGGGCGTCACTCTTGCAGGAAGGAGCCCAGACACGCCCCCTGCCACAATGTGCCCACCCTCAAAAGATTAACTTAAAACCCCGCCCCCAGGTCCTGCTAAGCCACGCTTCTGATCTGGTTAGACCACGCCCCTCCCACTCCCACGCTTCTAATCTGGTTAGGCCACGCCCCCTACCACTCCTCATCTGACAGGGTTTGAAAAAAATGAAGGTAAAAATCAACTTCCTTTAGCTGCATGGGTTGGGAGAGAGGGTGCCTTTCTCTCTGCAGCTTACACTCAGACAGAACAGTGGTGCTGTCTTAGAGTGAGCTGTTCAAAAGGACACTCCCCGATCTGTTTAGGCCACACCCCCTCCCACTCCTCAGCCGACAGATAAAAAAAATGAAGTTAAAAATCAACTTCTGTCAGCTGCAGGGGTGGGAGGGAGGGTGACTTTCTTCCTGCAGCTCACACTCAGACAGCACTGTGCTGCTGTCTGAGAGCGAGCTGTTCAAAAGAACATCCTAGTGTCCATCCAGGCCCTGCACCAGACGGATGACAGGGAGTCTGAAAGCCAGATTGTCTGGCCTAAAACTTGACCTCTGGCCACCCTATGGGCAGGCTGATGTGGAGGTCACAGTTAAGGGGATGGTCCGCTATGGAGGTCAGTGTTAAGTGGCACATTGCTGTAACTGCCACTGTTAAGGGGGCGGGCCCCTGTGGAGGTGACTGTCATGGGGTTGGTGTGCTGTGAAACTTACTGTTAAAGGGGAAGGCTGCTGTAAAGGTCAAAGTTAAGGGGGTGGGCTGCTGTGGAGGTGACTGTCATGGGGGTGGTGTGCTGTGAAACTTACTGTTAAAGGGGAAGGCTGCTGTAAAGGTCAAAGTTAAGGGGGTGGAGGTCCAATTTTAAGGGACGGGGCACTGTGGGGAGGGGTCAGTGTTAAGGGGTGGGGGGCTGTGGAGGTCACTGTTAAGGGGCGTGGTGCTGTAGATGTCACTGTTATAGTAGATAGTGTTGATATATTTTAACGACACACAGAAACATTAAATGAAATAGATTAAATATACCCGTGCAAAGCCAGGTCCTTTAGCTAGTCTAATATATAAGGCTGAGTGTATGTATGTATGTATGTCCACTAAAGGAATCTGCACCGTCGCATTTACAATCACGAAATTTGGCACACAGGTACACCAGGGGCCCGGAAAGGTTTTAGAACGGGTCTCAGCTCTCTAGGATGTACCGTTCCTGAGATATTCCCCAAAAAATGCAAATATGGCACCATCACATGACCTACATTAGCCAATAGAAGCCTGCAGTTCTTTCTCCTCATATCCCAACTGCCATACACACAGACACATGACCCTTATCATCCAATAGAAGTTTGCAGGCCCTTAGTCCCCACATAAACACAGTTTTACAACAGGTTTCCATAACAACCCCAGCCATTTTTCTTCACTGCTGTAGGTCAGCTTTAAAGGGGCAGGGCACTGTGGATGACACTGTTAAGGGAGCGGAGTGCTGTGGAGGTCACAGTTAAGGGGATAGTCCGCTATGGAGGTCAGTGTTAAGGGGCATATTGCTGTAGAGGCCACTGTTAAGGGGGCAAGGTGTTGTGGAAATCACTGTTAAGGAGATGGGGCATTGTGGAGGTCACTAATAAAGGGGCGGCTTCTGAGGAGGCCACAGTTAAAGGGGCGGGCCACTGTGGAAGTCACTGTTAAGGGGGTGGGATGCTGTGGAGGTCAATGTTAAGGGGGCAGGGAATGGTGGAGGTCACAGTTAAGGGGATGATCCGCTATAGAGGTCAGTGATAAGGGGTGGGGTGCTTTAGAGGTCACTGTTAATGGAACTGAACTCTGTGGGGGGCACTGTTGAAGGGTTTCTGTCACCTGAAAAATGGGTATTAAGCTAGCTGACATTAGTCTAAAAAAAATAAATAAAAAAAATAAAGTGTTTAAAAAAAAAGTGATTTAAAAAAAAAAGTGATTTTAAAAAAAAGATAAAAAATAGACTTATTTGGTATCACCGCGTCCGCAACGACCAGCTCTATAAAAATGTCATATGATCGACCCCATCAGGTGAACATTGTAAAAAAATAAATAAATAAACATTACTCCAAAACAGATTTTTTTAGCTCACCTCCCAAATAAAATAATGTTAAATCAAAAAGTCGTATGTACCCCAAAATGGTAGCAATAAAAATGTCACCTCATCCCGCAAAAAAAGAGCCCCCACATAAGAACATAGCTAGAAAAAATCGCAATGATTTCTTTTCTAAAAATGCTCTTATTGTGCAAAACATATAAAAAAAATTGACATATTTGGTATTGCCACGTCCGTAACAATTGGCTCTACAGAAATAACACATGATCTCCCATCAAGTAAACGGTGTAAAAAAAATAATAATAAAAATTATGCCAAAACATTTTTTTTTTGGTCAATGTCACCTCACAAAAAACATAATATCAATGAATTAAAAAGTTGCATGTACCCCAAAATGGTAGCAATAATAACATCACCTTGTCCAGCAAAAAACAAGCCCTCACATAAGATTATAGCCAGAAAAATGATAAAAATATGGCTCTAAGAAAATGCCAACACAAAAACATGATTTATTTTTCTACAAATGTTTTTATGGTGTAAGACGTAAAAATAAAAATAAACTAGACATATTTGGTATCGTTACGTAAAAAATAGAAAAATGACACCAAACAATTTTTTTGTGTCTTTGCCTCCCAATTTTTTTTATAAAAAGCAACCAGAAAGCCAAATGTACCCTAAAATGATGCCAATAAAACCTACAGCTTGTCCCACACAAAATAAGCCCTCACGTAGCTCATTTAACAAAAAAACTAAGAAAAGTTATCATTCCATGTTAGAAAGCCCAGATGCCCCCCCCCCCCTTCTAAGCCCTGGCATATCCCCAAAATAACAGTTTATGACCACAGTTGGAGTGTTACTGTATTCAGGAAAAAGTTAGTAGCAAATTGTGGGGGAGTATTTATGTTATCTTTTATGAAAAAGAAAGTTTGGGCCTAAAGCACCATTTTCTTGTAAAATAAAAAAATTTTATTTTTCATTTTCACACCCAAGTATTAAGATTTTTTTGAAACACTTGTTGAGTGAAGTGCTCGCTACACCCTTTAAAAATTCCTTGGGTCTTCACTTTTTAAGTGTTTTTACTGTGGGGGAACCTCAGGGTCTCCTCAAATGCAAAAACCATTCCAGCAAAATCTGCCCTCCAAAAACCATATGGCGCTCCTTGCCTTCTGTGCCCTGTCATGTGCCCAAATAGCAGTATACGACCATATATGGGGTGTTTCTGCAAACTGAAGAATCAGGGTAATAAATATTAAGGTTTGTTTTGTTGTTACCCATGCTGTGTTCCAGAAAAAAATCGATTAAAATGGAAAATCTGCAAAATAAGTGAAATTTTGAAATTTCACCTCTATTTTGCTTTCATTCCTATGGAATACCTAAAGGGTTAAAAACATTTCTCAAACCAGTTTTGAATAGTTTGAGGGGTGTCGTTTATAAAATGGGGTCATTTATGGGTTGGTTCTATTATGTAAGCCCTACAAAGTGACTTCACAACTGAACTGGTCCTTAAAAAAGTTCCCAAGTCGTAGAGTAAAGTGTAAGACGGCACTCACCATTTGTAGAAAATTTTTATTTTATTAGTCTAAAAAAGACAATACATACATGGCAGGGGCGGACAAACTTTCTTGCAGGTCAGCGACGGCCATTTCAGTGCAGTGGCCAGAAGAAGTGCAATTGACCTGCAAGAAAATTTGTGCGCCCCTGCCATGTATGTATTGTCTTTTTAAGGCTGAGTTCACACGGGCGAGATTTCCGCGCGGGTGCAATGCGGGAGGTGAACGCATTGCACCCGCACTGAATCTGGACCCATTCATTTCTATGGGGCTGTGCATCACTTATGCGTTGCGTGAAAATCGCAGCATGCTCTATATTTTCACGCCTGGTTGCTAGGTGACAGTCTATTCACTGTATTATTTTCCCTTATAACATGGTTATAAGGGAAAATAATAGCATTCTGAATACAGAATGCTTAGTAGGTGGTCAATTGAGGGTTAAAAAAAATGAAAATTATTACCTCACCTTCTCCTCTTGATCGCGTAGTTGCCGGTCTCTTCATACTTCTTTAATGATGAGCTGCCGGCTTAAAGGACCTGTGGTGACGTCAGATCACATGCTCCAATCACATGGTCCATCACCGTGGTGATGGACCATGTGATTGGAGCATGTGATCTGTCGCACCCGCGCGATAAAAACTGAACATTGGAACGCAATCGCAGTCAAAACTGACTGCAATTGCGTACCTACTCGCGCGTGTTTGCCGCAATAGACCGGGACGCATCCGGACCTAATTCAGACACGCCTGTGTGAACCCAGCCTTAGACGACTAAAGGAACATTTTTGTACAAATGGCGAGTGCCACCTTACACTTTACTCTACGACTTGGGAATTATTGAGGACTATATTTTGGCTGAGCACCACAGATGGCATAATTACACGTGTACATGGGATTGCCGGTTTATGTATGTCCCTGCAGTTCAAGCAGTGCCGCTCGATCGTTTCTCTCTGCACCTTAAAAAAGTAGACTTTGGAAATTTTTCTAAAAATTTTAAAAATTGCTTCTAAAATTATAAACCTTCTAACGTCCTAAAAGGATAAAATTACATTACCAAAATGATGCCAACATAAAGTAGACATATGAGGAATGTTAATTAATAAATATTTTATGAGGCATCACTATCTGTCTTAAAAGCAGAGCAGATTCAAATTTAGAAAACAGTGAATTTTTTCAAATTTTTGTTAACTATGGGAATTTTTTTATAAATAAAGGTAAAACATATTGACTCCAATTTACCATTAACATAAAGTACAATGTGTCACGAGAAAACAATCTCTGAATGGCTTGGATAATTAAAAGCTTTCCAAAGTTATTACCACATAAAGTGACACATGTCAGATTTGCAAAATTAGGCCTGGTCAGGAAGGGGGTAAATGGCTTGGTCTGGAAGTGGTTATGGAGGCGAAGCACTGTGGCTGGGGGGGGGTCAGTGTTAAGGGGTGGGGGGCTGTGGAGGTCACTGTTAAGGGGGCGGCTTACTGTAGATGTCACTGTTATGGGGGATACTGTCGATATCTTTTAACGACACACAGAAACATTAAATGAAATAGATGAAATGTACCCGTGCGAAGCCAGGTCCTTTTGCTAGTATATGAAAATACAATTATTGAGTTTTTTTGTTCTCTTTTTCTTTTCAAATTTGATCAAGGAGCTTCAAATTCTGACTTGAGCTATTGGGGAAATTTTGACTTTTGCTTTCAATATTCTGTCTCCCACAGTCTGTAATATGGTAGTTTAGCTTATTCCCATTAGATGGACTGCTCTGCACAATGACTGGATATCAAATAGCTTCGGTGATGTTTAGAATACTTCCAAAATAAGAGGGATTATCCCGTCTCTGCTAAAGACATGGAAACATCAGAGACTGATAGCTACTTGTTCTAGAAAGAATATGTGTCCCTTTGTCGTTGCAAACAGAAGAAGCACTATCTGATTTAGTAGAACAGCGACTGCAATTATGTTCAATGACACAACGCTGGTGAAAGATGAATTCTTCAGTGAAAGCTTACCTTCTAAATGTGCGGTATCCCTGCGAGATGGGGGTGGGGGGTAGACAACCACTTCACAGGTAGCTCCATTCTCTACGCGAAGTCTGGAACACTTGCAGACTCCATAACAAGCAGCTTGTAAAATTTACTGACTTATTCAGAGGAAGTGGAACCAAGAGGCAAATCCCTATAAGAGTTAATATAAAGCAAAGGTTTGTTTTGTTTTTCAGGATTAGTCTTCACACATTTCCTGAAGCAGGACTTCCTATTTGTGATTAGCTCTGACCACAAACCAACCATTGAGAAACACCACCACAACTAATTTCTGTTTCCTGGTACATGTGAAAGGCCAAAAGGTTTATGTCACCACATGGAGCACATGATATCGAGTAACGTGGATTATTTAGGCTGTAAAGATATCTGATAATTTAAAACTTTTGGGATAATAACTGATTTTACATGTATGAGAAGGTACCGTAGGTTTGACGGTAGATTTTAAAGGGTTTTTCCGAGATTTAGATATTAATGAGATGGCAAATAAGACAAGAAGTAAGAAAAAAAAAAGTCAATTATTATTATTAAATGATAAACCTAGGTGACATGTTTCAGCATTAAAGGGGTTGTCCTATGAAATATATTCTACATTTTTCAAACCAGCACTTTGATCTGAAGACTTTTGTAATTGCATGTAATTAAAAATGTTGTATAGCCACTGAGCTATTCACTCAAATCTATCTGTATAGCGCCACCTGCTGTTTGCCCTTTTTCTAAATTCTCTGTCCAGCTCAGTGAGGTTGCACACATGCTCAGTTCCATCCTTCAACTGCCACAAGCTGCAGCAGAAGGGACACATCCTCTCAAAAAAAATGCACCCCCTTGAAGTGCCAGCTTGACATAAATCTAGCAGAGCAATTTCAGCAAGGAATGGGCCAATCTCTAGATCCATGTGAGGTACAGGGCTGGTTCTGAGTTTGCTAGAAAGAGACTACTGTGTACTATATGATTTCTATATTTTATTTTTATTTTATTACATTACTCATGGGATAACCTCTTTAATAGAGACTATAACATAGATGCCAGAAAACTCATAATAAGCACAGAATTGATGGAGTGCAGACTCTAAGGGCTGTATTACACCAACAGATCATCTGACAGATTCTCTCACCAATCATTGGTCAGATGGCCGTTTACACACAAAGATATTTTGTAATACACACCAACTATTGGTCTGATTGGACAGTAATTGGTCATATAATCTGTTGGTGTAATACAGCCCTTAGGGAAAGATACAATGATGTTAAAGATAGGCTTTAAAGGGGTTTTCTGAGATTGAGATATTAATGATCAGACCTCAGGATACGTTATCAATATCAGATTTACGGTGGTCTGACATCCAGGACCCTCAACAATCAGCTGTTTAAAGAGGCTGCAGCATTCTTCCTAGGCCAGTGATGTCACGTTCATCGGTCACGTGCCCTAGACACAGCTCTGTTCCATTTAAGTGAATGGGGCTGACCTGCAATATCAATTACCAATCAATCTCCAATGCTATCAAACTGTGAGGAGGCCTCCTCAAACAAATAATCATGGGGTTTGCAGGCGTTGGACCTCTTTTGATCTGATATTGATATGTACCCTGAGCTTGAAAAAAAACTTGAAATTTTCTGATGCTTTGACGTCCCATTAGCCTCTAACCTCCTGACAATGCTGCTAGCTGGTGAAACATGTCTGGGAGGCTAAGGGCGCCTTTAACAGCTGTGAATCTAAAAAAAATTCAGTCGACAGCCATCTCTCCCCATTGCTCCAGAGGCGGACAAGCCATTGGTGCAGACAGGGGCAAAGTTTTGTCTGGGGGCCCTCGTCAAGCAGATAAACTCTACTCCATCTCACGGCTATGCTCCATCCCTATAAGCCCACTAAGCCCTACTTACAATTTAGCAGTGCAGCCTGGACACTTCAGCTATTGCTCTATATGTAGCTTGGAAGGGCCCTCTTTCCCACTAGTGGAGGCGTCGGAGACTAAGTCGCATGACATGCGCAGTGAGACGGACCATGGTAAGAAATGTCTAAGTCCATAAGACATGCGCAGCCTGATGACAAAATGCGGCGTACACCAATAAGAAGGCAAAGTCAATGTGGGCGGAAACGTTAGCTGGGAGGCAACCTATCAACCTTCGGGATGTGGATGGAAAGTCATCCCACAGGCCGGCCTTTAATTAATGACATCACAAACAGAAGTGATATAATCTAGCCGAGTTAAGATATGTCGGGGGGCAGTGTGAATCTCAAGTTTTAATTCAGTAGAGCTATTCAGCCAATACACATAGGAATTACTGTAACATTGTGCTTGCATCTATCTATACTGGCAGCGCGCAGCCAGTTAAGCAACAATGTTTCATCCTAGATAGGCCATCCTAGGCAGGAGGCTAGTACTAGCAAATGCATACAGTATTATAAGTGGTTGAGACTACTGGTAATTTTAATATCCTATAGTTAGATATTCTAAGTAAAACCAATAAAGGTTAAAGGGGTTATCCCATCATAATGATCACTGTTAAATCTGTTAATGATTTGACAGTGATCATTTTTGTAAATATACTTTATTAACAAATTCCCACCGATTAGGATAAAATTCACCCCCACTTACCTTATTGTTGTGACTCGGTCTCCCCTGGTTACGACCACCGCTCTTCTCCAAAATCCCGATGGTCGCGCTTGCCCAGAAGACTCCTTCTTTTCTCCCGGCCGGTCCGCTCGCTGTCCTGAACGCGCACGCTGCCGCGCATGCGCGACGGTGACTTCTTCCCGGCCAGAATAGTACAGAGCTGCGTACAAGTCACCATTGCGCATGCGCGGCGGCTTGCGCGTTCAGTCCAGCGCGCGGCACGGCCGGGAGAAGACTTCAATCAAGATGAAGCCCGCCCCCAGCCAGAATCCAGGAAGTGAACGCGCGGTGGCAGCAGGTAAGTTTAAAAACGCAAAGTGGGATAACCCCTTTAATTTTTAGGATATAGGAGGCGTAGGATAATAGGTGTAAGGTAGTCCTAGGGACATTAGTTATGATTTATTGAATAAAACACCGCATCCGAACACCATAAGGGAAAATACTGTTATTTGAAGCTCTTTCCCACTGAGCACATGTGCAGTTGAACTGGCGGTACAGGCAGCATGCCCTGGTTTATTAATTTATTTTTATTTTGTTTTGTTTCTTCAGTCAACCACTTTTGGCCAGCATGGTACCCCTTGTCTCTGGGGCCCCACATATTTGCTTAATATGCATGGTGGTAAAGTCCGCTCTGGGTGCAAGTGCAACTGCACAGGGTCATCCTATTGGCAAGGGGGTCCATACAACTATAAGGTTCTCTTGGCTCAAATTAGAGTTAGATTCTGATGCATTAGATGAAGGGTGGATTACTAAGTTATATATAGTAAGGGACAATGAACACAATGAGTAGCCCCTTACACTTGATATATTAGGCAGCAGGGAGTCCACATACTATTTTAGAACAGGGGCCCTCTACTTTATATGTCCACCCCTAGACTTCCCCATACAAATACATATTCACTGGCAATTAGCTATCTTTCCTGAGTCCCCGTACACATAGACAATCGTCTCATCTAACCATGTATGGACTTTCAAAGGGGAGAGAGGAGAACTTCCCTTCCAGACACTACAAAAAGGGGCATATCTCCTTGAAAAACAAATGGATCAAACACTGAGATTTTTGCCCATATCAATTATGTTTAATAAAGGTTACATTTTATGTTATATATTTTTTTTTTTCCGCTGACTTTGTATGAAGTGTATGATATCCGAGGCTTTTCTGTTACAGGGCAGCGTGCACCTCTATTACTGCTGTTTCACATACAAAACAGAGCTGGAAAATGTCTGTGTTCATGAAGCCTAAATCTCAAGTTGTTAAGCTTCACAGGACTCAACATGGGAACATATTCAATAAAATTTGTCAGGCTGTCAAGGTGCAAAATTTTAGTGTGTGGGTTGATAAAGGCTGGCCGTACACATGAGATAGCTGTCAGCTAAATGCTCGCTTATCCGACAGCTATTTTTTCTGATCCCCCCTCCTCAATATAGAGTGGTGAGATTTATACTTTATTAAAGGGATACTTCCATAAATTTTCTATGTAATTTTTTTAAAATAAAATAGGAGTGGGATGGATTTCTGGATATAATTTTTTGAAGTCACTCAATGTATTCTACTTCCTGTCCTGGCTCTTTAAAGGGAAAGTTCAGCGCAGGCGCAATACAGTGAGCTTATGTACCGTACTGCGCCAAGCAGTAAAGTAAACAACCAATCGCTAGACTTCAGGAGACTCCAGGGCCAGACATGAGTACGTCTTAACTGTCTGATCCTGTCAGTCAAAGTAGTCGTGGCGCAGCCAGGAAGGAAAAAAGCGGAACCTTAGGGGCACGAAGGAGCAATGGCACCATCCTCATTGTGCCCAGGGGCTAATCAGCATGCAAAAAAAGCCTATTTTCTCGACTAATTGGGCCACCAATGGAAATATGACCAATACCACTAGAATGTATTGACAAGCATGCATCTGGCTTGTAAGAGTATGGCCACACAGCATGGACGTGATGCATTCATAATGCTGTTGGGAACCGCAGCAGCTCATTTCCCAATAGAAGTCAATGGGAAAATAAGTTTTGAGAATGACCTGGCACTTTCAAAGTTGTGTTGACTGCACCTGATTGACCGCATGTAAAACATGTCCTGCTGCTTGCAGTTGCTGACTGTATGAGATATACAGTTGAGTAGCTACTTGTGGTATATTTTTTAAGTTAATTAATACTAAAGAATCAGGAAAATTCACTACAGTTAAAACAACAGATGCAAACATACCCTAAACATATGACTATGCATGCGGTAACATCATGAGGTCAGACACATGCGTTCCCTAAATGTAGAATGGCCGCATCATGACCGCGCCATGTAGCCATACCATAAGATGGTTTCATACCGAGCTATGTGATCACAGATTCCCTTTAACTTCCTCTGTTTGAACTTTTACCTCAACAAACTGTCTTCCTTAACTGTCTGTCAGGCCATTCACTCTGACCAGAGAGAGACCCCTGTGGCTCACTGAATTAGAGCATCAAACATTACACTAATCAATGCAATGCTTTATGTTGATACTTTTATCTGGGACACTCAAGAGAACAGTGGAGCTGTCATACTGTTATCCACATTCTACACCTACTAGTATCATAAGGATTACCGTTCAGATAACACCTTATTCCTCACAGCTGCAGTAACCTGACAATGGATTACCTTTTTTAAAGATGAGTTATTATATTTTGTGGTGACTGTTACAGCAGGACATAATTTTTCATTTCATTTCCAGTGACATAATATTGTTGAAATGGAAAAGAATAACAGCAAAAATCCTTTAAAGCATGTTCTTATTATGTCTATTGAACTTTTTTTTTTAAATACCCCTTTCTGCTGAAATTGTCCCTTTAAGTCAGATGATTGGGCAAGGCATAAAGACTGTAAAAAGGGAGAACGACCACCACAGTAGTCAGTGGCAATTGTGCATATGTGTGCCATTGTGTTGGGATTGAGAACCATATGCTGAGGTTGAAGGTTACCAGCTGGTGACCAGAAAGAGGAAACAGAGCGAGAGAAACAAGAAACCAAAGTAGAAAATTCTAAAGTAACATCTCAGTGCAATATTTTTGCATAAAAAGTTGGTCATATCTCAATTAAATGGAAATAATGTGTCTGATATTCTGCACATATGACATTCAGGAATGTATGCATAGTAAATGTGACTACAGCTCAAATTATATAAAAATCGTCTTGTGACACTAATAGGCTAATAGAATCAATTATTCATATTGCTCATTTTTGTATTAGTCTACTGGGCATAAGAACCAATATGGTCATGATATCATGGGATGGTACAAACCAATGGCCTTCATTAAAATGCAATACAAAATATTTGCATGTCATAATATCTATAATTTTAAGCTGCACCCATGGACATATCTAACAGGGTAGTAGGCATAGCAGCTTCTATGGGACCCAACAACTATGGGAGCATAGGGTACAGTTAGTGGTAATAAGTACTCACAGGCTCATTGGGCAATTTTATTTCAATGGAGGAGACAAGGACCCTGACAGACACCTCTCCAGCATAAACATAGAGACAGACATGCTGAACCAAAATGTAAAAATTTTCCCCTGACATCTGCTACAGGAAAAAGTGGAGAGGTCCCAGTGGAGAATGTATCTATATCTATGTGTGTGTGTGTGTGTGTGTGTATATATATATGTATATATAGCCAATCATGGCCAAAATATATTATTTTCATATATACTTTTACACATATTTTTTCATGTTAGGCCTCTTTCACACTTGCGTTGTCCGGATCCGGCGTGTACTCCACTTGCCGGAATTACACGCCGGATCCGGAAAAACGCAAGTGTACTGAAAGCATTTGAAGACGGATCCGTCCTCAAAATGCTTTCAGTGTTACTATGGCACCCAGGACGCTATTAAAGTCCTGGTTGCCATAGTAGGATCGGGGAGCGGTATATTTACAGTCCGCGCGGCTCCCGGGGCGCTCCAGAGTGACGTCAGCGCCCCATGCGCATGGATGACGTGCCATGCGATCACGTGATCCATGCGCTTGGGGCGCCCTGACGTCACTCTGGAGCGCCCCGGGAGCCGCACGGACGGTAAGTATGCTGCTCTCCCGCTCTCCGCTACACTTTACCATGGCTGCCAGGACTTTAGCGTCCCGGCAGCCATGGTAACCACTCTAAAAAAGCTAAACGTCGGATCCGGCAATGCGCCGAAACGACGTTTAGCTTAAGGCCGGATCCGGATCAATGCCTTTCAATGGGCATTAATTCCGGATCCGGCCTTGCGGCAAGTCTTCAGGATTTTTGGCCGGAGCAAAAAGTGCAGCATGCTACGGTATTTTCTCCGGCCAAAAAACGTTCCGTTCCGGAACTGAAGACATCCTGATGCATCCTGAACGGATTTCACTCCATTCAGAATGCATTAGGATAATCCTAATCAGGATTCTTCCGGCATAGAGCCCCGACGACGGAACTCTATGCCGGAAGACAATAACGCAGGTGTGAAAGAGCCCTAACTCCCATAAACTTAAATTGAACAGAAAATGTTTCATGGTTTTCAAAAAAAAATTATAAATAAAAATCTGGAAAGTGTGGTGTGCATTTATTTTCAGCCCCCTGTACTCTGATACCCCTAAATAAGATCCAATGTGACCAATTGCCTTCAGAAGTCACCTAATTAGTAAATAGAGTCCACCTGTGTGTAATTTATTCTCAGTATAACTACAGCTTTTCTGTGAAGGCCTCAGAGGCTTGTTAGTGAACATTATGTCACGGCTGAGGATGGGGGAAACCCTCAGCCGTGCGGTGATGGAAGATGGTCGCTGCTTGACCAGGACAACAGGATTAGGGAGCAGGTCACCTCCTATCGCGTCCCTAACCTGACCCTAACTCCTAGCTGCATGGGCCGACCTTTAAGGTAGGAGGACCCATGCTCAGGAACCTCGAAGCCCTAACTCACCCTCCGACCGGTCCCTGGACTAGGAGTCAGGGTAAGACAACCTGTTCCTTCTGGATACGGAGGAACAGGAGTCTCACTGGCCAAGCTGCAAGGAAGGGAGAACAAATACAACCTATGGCAATGGCAGGTACTTGCCACAAACATAACTCTCACCTGCCACAGACACAAAGCCTGGAACCCATGTGGAAGTACAGCCCACAGACAACAGGACTCAGCACACAACACACATCACACGGGAACCCAGGACCATAGGTGCAATAAACAAGCATAAAACCAAACACATCTTCTAGACACCAAACGACATTATATTTGCTGTGACCAGAAGGATGGCCCCCACTGGCAGTTGGTAAGTAACCAGGAGGATGTCTCCAGCAAGCATGGCTGAAGCACCCTCCCTGACTACTGCCTACAACTGAGGCTTTATAGGGCCAAGAGGCCACACCCAACGGTCAGACACACCCCGTGACTCACACACACAGAAAGGGAGTTAACCCTTCCAAAACCACAGAAGGGAAAACACAACTTAAAGGGGAAGTGTCCAAACAACGAACACACTGTGGCTGTTGCCGCAGGCAACGACATGGGTGGCAACCGTGTCCTGGGAGTCAGCCCGAAGGCCAGGGACACTGCCACCACATGTACACTATACAACCAAACGTTGCCACGGGCAACCACAGTGCAGGAAAGATGTCAGTGCACACCAAACATAAACAGAGTGCACACAGACATACCAAAGTGCATACAAACGCGCACACAACTCCAAGGGGACCGCACACATAGCTGTTGTCCGCGGCAACCGCACTTGAGGCTAACAACATTATGCCTCCAGCTGCGGTTGACACTACAACCCAAACCGCGGGCAACTGTATGCGGCTCCCAAGGAGTCACGGCCATAAACATGGTCGTGACACATTAGTGATCAAACAGCATCATAAAAAAAAACAAGCAACACACAAGACAGGTCAGGGAGAAAGTTAAGTAGAAGTGTAAAGCAGGGTTAAGTTATAAGAAAAAACTATCCCAAGCTGTGAACATCTCATGGAACACTGTTCAATCCATCATATCAAAAAAGTAGGACACAACTGTAAACCAAGACATGGCCATCCATCTGACAGCCCAAGCAATAGTCACTCTGGAGGAGCTGCAGAGATCTACACCTCAGCTGCGAGAATCTGTTCACAGGACAATTATTAGTTGTCTACTCCACAAATCTGGCCTTTATGGGAGAGTGGCAAGATGAAAGCCATTTTTGAAATCAAGCCATAAGAAGACCCGTTTGCAGTTTGCCACAAGCCATATAGGGGACACAGCAAACATGTGCAAGAAGGTGCTCTGGTCAGACGAGACCAAAGTTGAACTATTTGGCCTAAATGCACAAAGCTATGTGTGGCAGAAAACTAGCAGTGCACATCATCTTGAACACACCATCCCTACCGTGAAACATGGTGGGGGCAGCATCATTCTGTGGGGATGCTTTTCTTCAGCAGGGACAGGGAAATTAGTCAGAGTTGATGGGAAGATGGATGGAGCTAAACACAGGGCAATCCTGGGGGAAAACCTGGTAGAGGCTGAGACTGGGGTTTAGATCAAAGCATATTCATGTGTTAGAATGGCCCACTCAAAGTCCAGACCTAAATCCCAGAATATGTGGCAAGACTTGAAAATTGCTGTTCACAGATGCTATGCATGCAATCTGACTGAGCTTGAGCTATAAACACCAATATATATGGGGGGAAAAACTCAATATCAACCTGATATTATCACCATTACAAAACACCAAAAACGGCCAATCCGGTTAGGAATTAATAAATATCTCTATTCATGGGATACCCTGGAGAGATACGCAGGGTCTGCTTGTCTTCCGCTGCGTTCCACTGCAGAGTCATTTGGAGCGCAGCGTGTGTTGATGGTGTTAAGGGAGGAGCCGAGGTACTTGGTGCCGGCCGCACATCCCGGCCGCATGTAATGATGTGTGCGCTTCAGACTGGAGCGCACAACGTTGCTTCCGGTCCGGGATTGGCGGCAGGATACTGCTCGGCCCGCATATTCTCAGGTGAGGTATTATTCTCAGGTGAGGTATATGCATGTGATGAGAGAGGAGGATATATATGGACATGGAGGGACTAGCCAAACTAGCACTGCCCCTGATAAAGCATTAGGCGAAACGCGCGTCGGGACAAGGGAGATACAGACTCTGCTACAGGTACAATATGTCATGTGTAGAGGTTAGAGGCTTGGAATATTATTTATTTACAGCATAGCACTAGGCACTTTATGTAATGATCTTATGATAACTAATATGGTGATCCCACATCTCTACTTATGTTGTGTCATATTTTGGTATTGATATTGCTTGTTATCTCCTGTGTGGTAATTTTTTGCCCCATGTGCAGTTGTACCACCGTGTTTTAATTATTATTTTTTGTTATATGCATGAATAAAGATTATTAATTCTTAACCGGATTGGCCGTTTTTGGTGTTTTGTAATGGGGATAATATCCGGTTGATATTGAGTTTTTCTCCCCATATATATTGGTGTTTATTGACATTCTGTTTCTTTTTATTAGGGTAATAGTGACAGAATTATTCCTACCATGGATTTCAGAGCCCGTGAGGCAGCATGGCAAGCCCAGGCTGAGGTGATGTTTAGAGTTGGTGGTGATCAGAACCCAGAGCAGAAAACTACTCGGGACCTTAAAAATACATTGAAGAATTCACTCCACCGTCGTACTACAATTTGGTGGAATAAAATATCCATGGAACAATATCTGGCACAAGATATGATACTTAGGGGATTGCGCTATCAAAAGTGTTCCCATCTTTTGGCCTGGAGTCGGAGGACCTCTGGAAAAAATGGGAGCAGGCCTGCCAAATGTGCTCAAAATATTTCATGCAGATATTGATCGTGGAAAATCAGACCACATTGATGGGAATAGAGGGGGAAATATCTGATGTACAGACTCGGTTGGAGCGGGTGATGTCCCAAACTGAAAAGGAGACATTTAACAAGGAATTGGAGGATGCATACAATAACTGGGCCAAATTGATTGGTGAACGTAAACAGCACAAATATCAACCGGACAGACGTGATATGGAGACAAATCATATGTATAAGTGGCAAAGATCGGGATTGAAACCTCGTGGTAGGACCTTGTCGATGTCATCACAGTCCTTGGTGAATACGGAATCTAGGAACTCTGAAGCTGAACACAGTGCTTACCCTACCAGGAACTGGAAGAGGAAGAATGATCATGCAAAGAGACCTAGCAATAAAAGACCATCATGAATACCCAAGATTTACAGGTAATTAACTTGTCAAATCACATATTAACACAATCACAACCGGAGGTCCTGGGTTTGGGTGTAACGTTCGTGCCACAATCCAAATTTGATTTGTTTTCAGCAGTAAAGGATGTCCATTTGTTCGCCCGTCGTCTGATGTTTAAGAGATTCCACCATAAAAACAGCAACTCGCCATTCACCACTCCAGAGGAACAGGAAGCTTTACTTACACTTCAGCAATTGTTAGATGAACAGGAAAACAGGCCAAGTAAGTTGCCACAACAGTTAATTCCTAGGTCCAAAAGATTTCCTCCTTTGTCCATCTTTTCTAACATTGAAATGTTTGGGAAACTGGTAACTGAAGAATTAAAGAAAGTGCAGAGTAGGAGCCAGCATGATAATCTTACATATACACAGCGACGGGCTCTAAAATTGCTGACTCAACTGGAGGGGGTTGTTATCAAGCCGTCTGACAAGGGAGGAAATGTAGTAGTTTGGCCAACAGCAATGTATGAGAGGGAGGCATTTAAGCAACTACGTGAATGATTGTTATCGGCGACTAACATACAATCCTTTGATATCCTTTCAGTCTTCCCTTCAGATGATTCTCCAGAGAGCAGTGGAGAGTGGGATCATTAAGAATAAAGAAATGGAGTACTTGATTGAGAAAAACCCTACGGTGCCTACATTCTATTTATTACCTTAAGTCCAGAAAAATGATAAAATTCCTCCCAGACGCCCAATAGTTTCCGGAATTAATGGTATGTGCGCACCAGTGTGTAAATTAATAGATCATGTCCTGGGCTCTCTAGTTAATAGCCTTCCTTCATATTTGAAGGACACGGGCATTGTTCTGAGGAAGATTGACGGCATACATTTGGAAGATGATATGAAGTTAGTGACATGTGATGTTGAATCCCTCTATACATCCATTCGTCACCAAGACGGATTGGAGGCAGCACGTTTCTTCATATCAACATAAAGATGGCATGGTGAGTTTGAAGATCTAATATTGGAGTTACTACACTTTGTCCTACATCATAGCTTTTTTATTTTCAAGACCTTCTACCTGCAGCTCCAGGGAACCAATATGGGGGTGGCCTATGCACCCTCATATGCTAATTTGTTCCTGGGGCTGTGGGAGAGAAGGATCTTCTTAACGGAACCTGTGAAATTGTGCGAATGCAGTTCAATAATGGTATCGTTTTATCGACGACATTTTAATTATCTGGCAGGGCACTGTGGACGAATTGCATACATTTATGGACACCTTGAATTCCAACAATTTGAACATCAGATTGACATATAAGATGGGAAAGATGGGAATGGACTTTCTTGATCTTCTCTTGGATATTGATGACAAAGGTTTTATACAGACCAATCTATATCGGAAGAAAACCTCCGTTAACAGTTTTTTACAAGCTCAGTTGGCACACCCCAAAAATTTAATCTCAAGTATTCCCACGGGGCAGTTCCTGCGTATCCGCAGGATATGCTCAAGGGAGGAAGATTTTAAAGCACAGGCAAGAGACCTAGGCAACCGCTTTAGAAGTAGGGGATACCAAGAACATTCCATTAGACAGGGGTACTTAAGGGCTAATAACACTAGGCGGGAACATCTAATTTACACCCCGGGCAAACAGCAAACAGGGGAGGAGAGGAATCTAGTGATATTCATTATGACCTATTTCCATGGACATCAGGATGTCAGGAGGGCCCTGGCGAAATATTGGAACATTCTTAATTTAGACACTACTCTCCAGACTTACCTATCAAAGACACCTGGAATTACATTCAGAAGAAACAAAAGTTTGAAGGATTTATTGACCAAGAGTCATTATGTGGGAATGAAACCTGAGAGAGAATTTGGCTCCGAAGGACCTAAGTGGAGTTGCCGACCATGCGGTGACTGTGTGGGGTTTCCCAATGTGGTCAGAACCACAGTCTTCACAAATTCAAGAGGAAATAAACAATACACAATGACACAGTCTATCAAATACATCACTATCGGAGTTATTTATGTGGCTAGTTGCCCATGTGGTCTCCTTTACGTGGGCTTAACGACACGAGAAATGAAAAAAAGAGTATGGGAACACAGTACTGGGTATACAGGCAGCAAA
Source organism: Bufo gargarizans (assembly GCF_014858855.1). Taxonomy (NCBI): domain Eukaryota; kingdom Metazoa; phylum Chordata; class Amphibia; order Anura; family Bufonidae; genus Bufo; species Bufo gargarizans. The sequence continues at coordinate 432,701,170 of NC_058084.1, read as the reverse complement.
AGAAGAACAAGATGTCTCCATGCTAAAGACCATCCCAAGACACTTCAAACAACACCATAACAGTGACAGTCGTTTATTGCAGTTGAGAGGGATTGACAGAGTAAATTTTAATGATAGGGGGGAAATTCGGAGCGCCTCCTGGCACAACAAGAAGCACGCTGGATATTCATACTGGACACAGTGACCCCACATGGACTTAATGAGGGGTTGAGTTTTGCCCCATTCTTGTAAGAAGGGGCATTCAGTTTCTGCTCTGGGTTGTGATGTTAGCATATGGGACAGGTGTCCCTGGTATTTCCTTGGTTTTAATTGTTTTAGGTATGATCTGAGAATACTCACCTTATTCATCACTTACAATTTTCTCTCCTTTTCGACATAGAAGCAGTGTTGACCCCATGGGCTACCGGATGGTTCTGGGACATCGTCAGATACACTTTCAGGTGTACTAATGTGCTCCATAATACAGACTTAACACGAAGATGGACCCTTGCATTTTGCATGCCATGTTGGTCCGATGGCCCTTTCTTTAAAATATATATGGTTGGACATTTCATTTTGCTATGCATATTGAGAATTATTATATGATTTCTGGTTTCCGGAAGTCTACTAACCTCTAGGGTACCTAGTTATAATATATACTCAGCATATTATTTATTTATTGTTGTTGCATTTGCATCTCTCTTCTCCCATCCCCCCCCCCCCCCTTCTCCTTCAGCCATCATCACATTATCATCTATTTACATACAAACTCATGTATGGTACATTGGGACAATGAACTTGTGTGATAATATACTGTGGGGTTGCTTATCATTAAATATGCACTTTGTTAGCACATATATGCATCCTTATATAAATATATATATTTTATTTTTTGCACATAACTTTTATATCATGATGTCATTGGGCACTTATCATGATTGGGGATTTGCATTGTTGATTGTGCCAATTATGTTTGGGGATATATGGAGGTATGGGGATATACTGATGAATATATCATATTATTATGTGGGAATTAGATATGTATCGTGTATTTTATACTTTGTATTTTATATTTGAGGATAATATAATCATGCAATTATTTATTATCACTTATGAATTGTATTCTATCACATTATGGTCCAAATTTTTTTTTGCACTTTTATGCACTTCTCCCACTGCCACTATCACTCCATACCCCCTTGCATGTGTTTTTGATTTTCACTTTTTGGTTCACATTGTTTTTTCACTGTCAGTGATTTGGCTTCAGTGGTCCGTGACCGATTTTGCTTCAGTTGTGTTTCCTTGTGTCTTCCTTTTTTTTTGTTTGACAGGGGAAAAAAAAGGAAGGTTAATGAAAAGTGTAATTTTATTGCACCAAGGTCTTGTAGAAATAAAACGACACGGACGCGGACGAAATACCAGTTTTGCATCAGTTTTTTTGGACGGACCCATTGACTTGAATGGGTCTGTCCTCCGTTTTACACTGACAAGAATAGGACAGGTTATATTTTTTGGATGGACTGGAATCACGGACGCGGAAAAAAAACTGAGGATTATCAGGTTTTTTTTCACAGCTCCATAGAAATGAATGGGACAACGGGTCGTGTGCATGAGGCCTTAGAATGATCAGTTTTGAGAGATCTTGCACCTTATGCTGGAAACATACTTGGATACCCTGGAGAGATACGCAGGGTCTGCTTGTCTTCCGCTGCGTTCCACTGCAGAGTCATTTGGAGCGCAGCGTGTGTTGATGGTGTTAGGGGAGGAGCCGAGGTACTTGGTGCCGGCCGCACATCCCGGCCGCATGTAATGATGTGCGCGCTTCAGACTGGAGCGCACAACGTTGCTTCTGGTCTGGGATTGGCGGCAGGATACTGCTTGGTCCGCATATTCTCAGGTGAGGTATATGCATGTGATGAGGGAGGAGGATATATATGGACATGGGACTAGCCACTAGCACCCCTGATGAAGCATTAGGCGAAACGCGCGTTGGGAAGGGGGAGATACAGACTCTGCTACAGGTACAATATGTCATATGTAGAGGTTAGAGGTTCGGAATATTATTTATTTTCAGCATAGCACTAGGCACTTTATTTAATGATCTTATGATAACTAATATGGTGATCCCACATCTCTACTTATGTTGTGTCATATTTTGGAATTGATATTGCTTGTTATCTCTGTGTGTCAATTTTTTGCCCCATGTGCAGTTGCACCGCCAACGTGTTTTCATTGTTTTTTATGTTATATGCAGATATTTATAAATTCTTAACCAGATTGGCCGTTTTTGGTGTTTTGAGCTTGAGTTATTTTGCAAAGTAGAATGGGCAAAAATGTCAGCCTCTAGATGTGCAAAGCTGGTAGAGACCCAAAAGACTTGCAGCTGTAATTGCAGCAAAAGGTGGTCCTACATAGTATTGCCTCAGGAGCTGAATATAAATGCACGCTGCACTTTTCAGGTTTTTATTTATTAAAAATGTTGAAAACCATGTATCATTTTCTTTTCACTTCACACATACTTGCTACTTTGTGTTGGTCTATCACATAAAATCCCAATAGAATACACTTAAGATTGTGGGTGTAACGTGAAAAAAATGTGGAAGTGTTCAAGGGGTATGAATACTTTTTTAAGGCCCCGTATGTAGCGTAAAGTCTAAATTTACATTTGCTCACTATATAGCCAATGTTAATCAAAGACGTCACTTTAAGAATTCAATACTACTTACTTACTTGGAAGTAAAAAAAAATAAAAAATTGAGAACATACAGGAAAATGTAAAAATGTGAAATCATTATTCCAAACAGTATAATTGTAAACTTCTTAAAGACGGTAGGAAATGTTTCAAAGCTTATAATTTCCATATTATTATTTCATATAAATTTATCTAAGTGTATAGTTCTACAGTTGTACAATGCTGTGTTTGTTTATGTATTTGCATGTCTGGTTAGATAGGTACATGGGCATCGTATATAAATTACATTGTAATTAACAAAATTAATTGGACATAAACCACATAATTTAATTAATATAAGCATAGTGTGCCATCTCTTAAGATGTAGACTTAACAAATAACAGTATTATGAATATGTATCATCATATAACAGTTTTATAATATTTATTAGAAAAATGCAATTTTATAAAAAGGAAATAATATATTGAATCATCTGAAGATCAATGACCAATATACTAGTTATGATCAGCAGGCATGGCTACTGTACACATGCAGTCAGGGGCTGGGTAAGGTCTGTAATACATAGGCACAGAGATAAGAAAGATTGCATTGCACAAGAGCAAAGGCTAAGGCTTTGTTTCACAATTGCGGTAAGCAGATCAGGTAACATGAATTGCGAAGATACCGTCCAGCCCAGTTTACTATAATGGGGACCGGCGGATATTCAGCCACTACCTGGCAAATATGCAGAGAAGCGACGAAGAGTGCTGCATGCAGTTGTATTTGTCTGGTCGCTCCTCGGCATATTATAGTGAATGGGGCCAGACGGTATCTCGGCAGCGCACAGTAATGCCCGACATTCATGGCTTCGGCAGGCTGCTCCCGGCTGGAACAGCCTGCTGGATCACCTTACCGCAAATGTGAAATAAGCCTTAGTTGAGGACCCTCCAGCTTCTGGAATTGAATACTTTATTGATTGCATGTAATTAGAAATTTTGTGTACCTAGTGAGCTATTCAATAAAATGTATCAGTATAGCACCACCTGCTGTACATTCTATTTCTTATTCCTCCATCCACCTCAGTAACATGTATGAGGTAGTCACACATGCTTAAAGGGCTTCTGTCACCCCACTAAACTTTATTTTATTTTTTGCTTACTTATAATCCCTACACTGCGATTTATGGCTACATGATCAAATTAATCATTTTGGTCCTGTAGATTTAGTTTAAAACAAGCTTTTAAAATATGCTAATTACCTTGCTACCAGCAAGTAGGGCGGCTACTTGCTGGTAGCAGCCGCATCCTCCGATCGTAAAGACGCCCCCTCCACATTGTGATTGACAGGGCCAGGGAACGGGATCGTTCTCTGCTGGCCCTGCCTGTTTGCATTTAAAATCTTGCGCCTGCGCCGCAGCCGTACCTGTCTTCAATTGGCGCAGGCGCACTGAGAGGCGGCCGCTTTATCCTCAATGCGCCTGCGCCGGGTGTAGATGTGACGTCATTGGGCGCAGGCGCATTGAGGATAGAGCGGACGAGCGAGCGGCCGCCTCTCAGTGCGCCTGTGCCAATTGAAGACAGGTACGGCCGCGGCACAGGCGCAAGATTTTAAATGTATCCCGTTCCCTGGCCCTGTCAATCACAATGTGGAGGGGGCGTCTTTACGATCGGAAGATGCGGCTGCTACCAGCAAGTAGCCGCCCTACTTGCTGGTAGCAAGGTAATTAGCATATTTTAAAAGCTTGTTTTAAACTAAATCTACAGGACCAAAATGATTAATTTGATCATGTAGCCATAAATCGCAGTGTAGGGATTATAAGTAAGCAAAAAAAAAAAAGGTTTAGTGGGGTGACAGAAGCCCTTTAATTCCAATATTCAACTGCCATCAGCCATATCTACTGTTTGAAGCTGTGACAGTTACAGGGAGAGAGCTGTAGTAGAAAGGATACGCCCCTGTGAAATAAAATGCACGCTGAGCTGCAGCAGAAAGGACACCCCTTCCCTGAGTTGCCAGCTTAAAATATAACAGCATAAATCTAAATATCTAGCAGAGCAATTGGAGCAATAATTGTGGAGATGTCTGGGTAAATGTGAGGTACAGGGCTGGTTCTAGCTTTGTTAGAAAGAGATTATCATGTAATGCATGATAATTTATTTTTTACATTAATCATAGGATAAACCCTTTATGTTCACAGGGAATCCCTGTGAACTGATCAAATCTGAAACCTTGTATAGTTCCTATACCCAATGAAAGTTAAAAACATTTCTACAAGGAATAAAAAAGTATTAAATATAAGTCAAAATAAATAAAAGTAATAATAATAATAAACATAATACGTGTAACAACCTGTAAATACATTTATAACATCAGCTGTGATGATTGGTGTATTGCCTTAAAAATTCATAAATATAAAAAATAAATAATAAAAAAACAAGCTTCTTACAAGTGTGTAGACCCAACAATAAAAAAAAGTAATGACTGAATGCAAAAAGGCAAAATAAAAAAAATTGCTCATGCCCCCAAGATCAAACTTGCCTGGTGTGCAAAAAGTTAATTTTCCTTATTTTTTTTTTTCTTTTTAAATCTTACCTGTACTATGAAATTTATTGCTTTTATCTTTTAATCATTCTTTAAATAAAAATGACATTTCCAAATACCACCTGGACAAAACTCTTTTTCATGCTCGCCTCACTTCTCAACAGAAGATAAAAAGTCGCAAAATCTAGGGCGTGGAATTATTTACTCTCTTCAGGAAAGAAATAACATTGCTTTGTCTGTTTCATGTTCAAAACTTTATTTTGTCATGTTTCAGATCTTTCCTCGGAGTTCATCATGAAAGTTTGCTTGCTTCTTCTTTTCTAAGGCTTGAAGACTGAGTTGGAGTGAAAGATTCCTTTATTACTATGGTCTGGGACAAATGAATGGTGTCAAACAAAACATGATCATTGACTGGCAGTACTCAGTAAGAGGAATTTATCTGATTTCCCATGCTGCAAACAAGGAAAAGATTCTTTTGGTTGAGCTAATGGATAAGATAATATTTGCCAAGATGACTTTTGTTTCATTTGCAGTATTTTGTTCTTTTTCAAGAACTTCAATTGATGTTTCAAAGCACTGTGTAAATATATCAAAGAATGTGAAGAACTGTGTTAAACAGAAATGAATATATATATATATATATAACACTATAACACTGCACAGTATCTCTTATTAAGCTAGCCACACACATTAAATTAGTATCGGCTGAACCAGCTAATTTTGGTGGCATCTCGCAGACCATGAGTATGCTTAGTCGAGCATGCATATATATGGGAAGATAAGGAGAGATAACTGTCAGCCAAATAGGTGTTTGGCTGACAGCTATCTCGTGTATGGCCTCTTTTAAGTAAACTGATTGAGTAGCAGACACAAAATAAATATATATATGAGATAGATAGATAGATAGATAGATAGATAGATAGAAGACAGATGATAGATAGATAGATAGATAGATAGATAGATAATGCTCCTTTGTTTCTGTGTGCACCTGCTTGTCTAATGAGCTCAGCAGCTTTGATATATATTCTGTGCTGTTTGTCCCACCCCTTGCCAGACCAACAGGTTCTGTCTGTTTTTTTCTAGTCTGCTGAATCCTGTGAAGGAGTTAAAATCCGTTTGTCCATCCGTGGATCATGTTCTGCCTGACTCCCGAGTCTGCCTGCAGCCTGACCTGTGCTTGTTACCCTGGTCTGTTTGTCTGCCTGTGTCCTGCCTTCTGCCTTTGTTTCAAGAAAAAATAAAAAAGCAAAAACCAACAGAACATAATACAATCTCCGTATGTGTCTTTATTTGTTCTTGGTTCAGATCAGATATCACTATTGTAGACCATAGAAAATAAAATAGAAAAGACATGTATTCTTCTCTCAGGCTGCAGCCGTGTCTTCTCTCCCTTTCTCTCTGATACTACTGAACCTGAGCCTGGAAGTTTAGGAGGAGGAGCTGGGTTTAGTCAGGCTAGTTTTTGTCTACACAGTGAGTGTGACCATTTTGTTGAAATGAATCTTCTAGTTACTAACAGTACAAAATAAATTTGGTAAAAGTGGCGTCCATAGTACTATCTGTAGTACTTGTAAATAGTACCACCCTTACTACATAAAACTGAATAGCTAATTTGCTCAGTTGTACAATGATAAATTACTCCTTTCACTGCAGAATTTTCCAGATTTGCCTTTTAGTACTTTTAGAAAGCTCAGTAGTAGTGATGTGCAGGCAGGGGTCATATTCGAATTTGCGATATTTCGCGAATATTTTTTAGAATATTCGTTGAATATTCGAAAATTCACGATTTTTTTTACTTGAAAAATCGCCAAGGTAATGATTGTGTAATATGCAAATTTTCGTGAATTCGAATTTTCGGATTCGAATTTTTATTGTGAATTTTTCAACTTACAACTATTAGACAAAGAAGATCTTCTTTGTCTAATAGTTGTAATTTTTTTCTATATCTGAAGTTCAGATTGGAAAAAAATGATAACTATAAAAAAAAGATTATAGGACTATATTAGCTAAAATACTGTATATTCGATTTTTTTCGAATATTCGCTATATTGCTATAACTTAGTTTTTTCGAATATTCGTAATATTCTAAAACAAGAATATATAGCAATATAGCGAATATTCGAAAAAAACGAATATAGAGCAATTTAGCTAATATAGTCCTATAATCTTTTTTTTATAGTTGTAATTTTTTTCCAATCTGAACTTCAGATGAGAAAAAAAATACAACTATTAGACAAAGAAGATTATAACACTATATTAGCTAAATTGCTGTATATTCATTTTTTTTTTATATTCGCTATATTGCTATAACTTCATATTTTTTTTTATATTCGTAATATTCTAAAACAAGAATATATAGCAATATAGCGAATATTCGAAAAAAAGAATAGAGAAATTTAGCTAATTTAGTGCTATAATCTTCTTTGTCTAATAGTTGTAATTTTTTTCTCATCTGCAGCTCAGATTGGAAAAAAATTACAACTATAAAAAAAATAGATTATAGCACTATATTAGCTAAATTGCTCTATATTCGTTTTTTTTTCGAATATTCGCTATATTGCTATAACTTCGTTTTTTCGAATATTTGTAATATTCTAAAACAAGAATATATAGCAATATAGCGAATATTCGATAAAACAAATATAGAGCAAAATTCGCAAACACTACTACTCCTAAAGTCAAGTATATTGCAGCCTTCTTATTGGCCCACAAGCTAGAAGCAGGGAGGGATCATGTGTACTGATAAAAAAAAAAAAAAGGAAAAAATAAATTTGAATATTCGAAATTACGAATATATATAACTATATTCGAAATATTTGCGAATTTTCGAAGTACCTATATTCGCGATAAAAATTCGAATATTCATGATCAACACTACTCAGTAGCATGTGGTGGAGGAAGGAGATCAAACTACATATATAGTATATACTCACAGTTATCCTGATATATGTATGGATATAGCGTATATAGAATTTATGTACCAAAAGTGGCTTCCATTACATCTCTGCAGAAGTTGTTAGCCAGCTTTCCCAGATTGCTGAATTCCAAATTTTCCTAGCAATGTAGTTAGACTTAGGGTACCTTAACACAATTTTTCAGAACGGGTGCGGACCCATTTATTTTCAATGGGGCCGCAAAAGATGCGGACAGCACAGTGCGCTGTCCGCATCCGCATTTCCGTTTCACGGCCCCACAAAAAAATAGAACATGTCCTATTCTTGTCCGCAGCCACGGACAAGAAAAGGCATTTCTATTACGCTGGGTTCACACCTGAGCGTTTCTGAGATGCGCGTTTAACTGCGCGTTTTATGCACGTTTTTATGTGCGTTTTTATGCGCGTTTTTTGCAATAGTAAACGCGCGTTTGACGCGCGTTTCTGTGATTGACTGCAGTGTTGTCCAATCAGCAAATATTCCTGTGTATATGAAGTTTGGCCAATCCTAGGGCATTGGAGGTGTGAAATTCCATGTGTGTTGGTAGAGTGTGTGGTTTGTAGTCATCATGGAATGCTATAGACGGCGACGTGTTGCGGCACTTGTTGCAGCTATCCACCTGGAACGCTTGAGGAGAAGGCGGGACAGCAGGCGACGTTTCTGGGTCCATCCTGTGATTGCAAATAGACAGGAGAGGGGCCAGTTCTGGGCACTGTATGCCAACCTCCGTGCCCATGAGGACAAGTTTTTGGACTACACCAGGATGTCCATCCACAGGTTAGTACGTATACGTGGTTGCAATGTTTTTGCAATGGTTAAGCTAAGTGTTTTGTGCTTTTTGTATAGTTAACCATGAACATTTTTTTGTTTCCCAGCTTTGACGAGCTCCTGGTTCTGTTGTCTCCTCATTTGCAGCGTCAGGACACCTTCATGCGGGACTGCATCCCACCAGTGGAAAGACTGGTCATTACTTTGCGGTAAGTAGCCTATTATTGTGGCCATTTAAACCATTTGCAGTGTGTTGTGCCATGATCTGAGTTTCGCCCTGTTTCTCTTGCTGTTTGTGACGTATGAGTGTTTGTGCGGGGGGTATGTGATGTGTATGTTGTCAACGTGTGGCATAGATATCCCATACATGCATCATGTATCCACATTTGGCCATGTTTTACCCCTCACTTTCCAAAAATAGTCCAAACAGTTGTTTAAATTTTTTTAACTTTGGTGAATGTATTCACATCATACATTTCCAAATAAAATATGTTTAAACTGTTTTACAAACAAAGGAGCAATGTAGTATAAATAACATCAAAATATTACAAACATTTTTCTAGATAAGTGCCCTTTTTGGCTCCCAAACCCTTGAGCCGGAGAATTTCCCTCTTCTACGTTTCTCAAAGGGTTTCATATTGCGGCCCAGAAAACTCTGCCTCGGGATCCCGCCGGGTGGCATTTCAGTGGTGGTGATGGTGGAGGTGCTTGGGCCCGTGCTTGAAGAGGGATATGGGTATGATGTGTGTTGTGTCTGCCATGTCTCAAGAGGGTGTTGTATGTTACTTTGTGTGTATGTGTGTGCTGGGTATGTGTGAGGGTGTTGTTGTGCATGTTGGGGATGTAGTGGGCCATATTGTGGGGCATATTGTGGGCAATATTGTGGCCCATATTGGTGGCCATATTGTGCTGGCTGCTGTGGTGGCTGCTGTGGGGGATGCTGTGGGGCAGTGCTAGACGTTGCTAGCTCATAAGGGAGGCAATACTTGTCAATGGTGTTAGTCACCTCCTCCCTTACTTTTGTGATGAGATGTCTCGGCACATGTAGCAATTTCTCCTCTAGACTGAGGAGAAAATATGCGTCGCTGCTAAGTTTTGGCACAGGATGTGCCAGGGCATCCAGGCAGCCGATTAGCCGGTCCTCCTGTCTCTCAGTTCTCCTCCTTTTATGTCGGGGCTGCCGACTTGCCTCTGGTACGGCTTGGACAGTCTGCATGGGGCTGACGAAAGTCGGAGTGGGGGGGGGGGCTGGAGGACTCATTGGCCCCATAGATGGGCCCGGCTCACTGTCGATTGTGCCCTCGTCCTCTTCCTCATCAGCTTGCGCCTGGCTGGGTTCCCAGCTACTATCGGTGCTGTGAAGTGGAAAATATAGGTAAGTATGTTCCCCATATGAAATTGAATGTATGTAATGTCATACCACATCCTCTCCTCAATGTGTATGCCCTTGACTCACCTCCGCATTTCGGTGCACGGTATCAAAAATGACATTTGGGCTGCATGCACATAACTGGAGCGTGCGCCTGGGGAGGATCCGCTCCTCTGCTCCTTTTGTTTGCGGCGATGGCGGATAAAGGCGTCTTTCAGGCTTTTCCATTTGCCTTTGATAGTGTTGACTATGAAAAACGAAATAAAAAGCATCCGTTAATGTCTCTTTATTTTCTTACATTTGTTTCAGGTATTTAGCTACCGGACAGTCATTGGCCAGTCTACACTTCGCCTTTCTCATTGGGAAGTCCACAGCCAGTATGATCATCCGTGAAACCTGCGTGGCAATTTGGGACGTCCTTCATCCTGCTGTGATGGCCTAACCACAGAAGGAGGACTGGCTGCAAATTGCGGATCTGTTTTTAGAATCCTGCAATTTCCCAAACTGTGTCGGCGCAATAGACGGCAAACACATCCGCGTTCAGAAGCCCATAAGGAGCGGGAGTCAATTTTTTAATTATAAAAAATATTTTTCATTTGTTCTTTTTGCGGTGTGTGATGCAAACTATTGCTTCAGATACATTGATGTGGGGTCCTACGGCAGCAGCTCAGACTCAGCTGTTTTCGGGCATTCGGCCTTTGGGCAAATGCTCAATAATAATGAGCTGGACCTCCCGGGGAACACCACACTGCCTGGGACCACTTTTCCCGCTATGCCCTTTGTTTTTGTGGGGGACGAGGCCTTTGCGCTGGGGGAGCATCTGATGAGGCCGTACTCCAGCCGGGGACTCTCCATTGCCAGGCGGGTATTTAATTACCGGCTGACAAGGGCACGCAGGGTGGTGGAGTGCGCCTTCGGGATTTTAGCGAACAAATGGCGCTTTCTCCATTCTCCCATTTATTTAAAATTGGAGACCGCTATCTCGGCCGTGAAGGCAGCGTGTGCTCTGCACAATTTTGTCCGTCTACGGGATGGCTTTAATTTCGAAGATTCCCTCAGCCATTCCTTTGAGAGTCGTAATCAGAGCGGTGTGCGTGGGACCCGGCACGGTGCAGCTGTCCGGGACCACTTCAACGCATATTTTTTGACACCACATGGGGCGTTACCCTGGCAATTGGAAGCCATCTAAGTTTATGTTCATTTATATTTTTTGTCTGAAAAGAGTGTTTAGATATTATTTGATTTTCAAATTTGGTTGATTATGACTAGGGCTAAATGATAAATTTGGAAACGATCTTTTGTGCATTTGTTTTTTTTTAACCTATATAGTGCCCCTTGAGGATGCCCCTATAGTGGCCATCAATAGTCGCCCATTAACAAGGGTTAGAAATATGGGCGAAATCATGTGTCCCATTTAAGTGGCCAATACTCGGCCAGTAGAATATAAGCCAAGGAGGGTGAAATAACGGATCCCATCAAGGTGCCCAATACTGGCACGTTACAAACCGAAGCACCTAACATATGCCTTGCCACCCATAGCCCACAAACAGTCTAATTCTAAAAAGTACACAATATCAATAACAACTTAGGATTCAAATCCCTCAACCCAAACTTAGGCCTACATTTCAAAATGCCACTACATTTGCGGATTGAAAGAGCGCAGTCTGGCACAAGATAGTGGTAACCACTGCAAATTGAACATACTGGCCCATTGCATTGTACCAGAATGTGGGGGAGGGTGAACCAGGACAGTACTAAAAACTAAAGGGGCGAGGGGACACTATTACAACATGTAATGTGCACATCATTCTTTGTAAACTAAGGCCACTGAGTGCCCATATACAAGAACAGGGATGGTGATGCTGCGTCCCTCCAGCTGTTGCTAAAATCCAAGTCCATGCATGCCTGCACAGGCTCCAGCAAGTAAAATACAGGCCAGCATTTGTGGAGGTGGCGTTTGACAACAGCTGGAGGGCTGCAGGTAGAGCTGGCCAGGGCTATTACATATAGTTGGTACACCACTGCACACATGGAGTTTACTTTTCACATTAGAACACACATTGAAATACCTTTTCCCTGTTTCACTGTCTTGGTTAAACTGCTCCAATCTGGCCAGATGCTTTTGCCAATATCCTCCCAGGCCTGCTGCCTGCTCCTCCTATTTTTGTAGTTGGCATCCTGTGTGTCATACAGGCAGCGTTTGCCTTGCACCAGCCTGATGAGGTTCTCGGTGTCACAGAGAGACTCCTCCATGCTGGATTCTCTCCAAAACTGTGCTTTGCACCTGGTGTTGGGCCTTTTCCTGCATGTTGCAAAATCCAAGACGCGCGTTCGAACGCGCGTTTTATGTGTCAAAAACGCGCGAAAATCAAGCGTTGCGCGTTCCCATTGAAGTCTATGGGCCAAAACGCGCGACAAACGACCAAAAAAAAGCTCAAGCACTTGTTTGAGCGTCGGGCGTTTTACAGCGCGATCGTACGCGCTGTAAAACGCCCAGGTGAGAACCATTCCCATAGGGAATCATTGGTTCTTGCCTGTTGTGCGTTTTACAGCGCGTAGGAACGCGCTGTAAAACGCTCAGGTGTGAACCCAGCGTTATAGTGCTGGCCATGTGCGGTCCGCAAAATGCGGAACGCACATGTCCGGTGTCCGTGTTTTGCGGATCCGCAATATGTAGACAGCAAAACAGTTGCGGACGTGTGAATGGACCCTAAGTTGATGTTCAAGCTCCTGGAAAAGCTGGGTGACAACACTGTAGAGCTGCATTGTTGACAACAGTGTTGCCTTTTTACCATATGATAGATTTAGACAATATATCAAGGCAGTATTATGTGTATTTTATGTAACTAATTTCACCCTATCACCTCTCCACAGATATTACATTTTTCCCAGAATGCCAGATCAGCCTATGTATGAACTGGTAAATCCTCAACATTGTAGAATAACTCCTGTCTGGCATGCACTTGAATTTCTGGCACATGGAGTGTCAGAGATACAACTAATTTATTAAGAGGCATTTGCATTTTAATAAACTATGCACATCTTACTCCAGTGTAGGGGGATCAAGACTGGCATATGGAAACACCAGTCCCCTACTGACTTAAAGCGTACCTGAGTTTTCAAAAATAGTTTGCATAATGGCAGTGCTTCCCTGTACAACAATAATGGTGAAGGAACAGGTCTTTTTTTTAGAATTCCTTATTGTTTTTTTTAGCCTAATTATTCCTGTCTTCAGCTGCACAGCTAGATGCATTTCTCTCAGCAGGAGTGTCTCCCTTCTATGGAATCTGCCAGTGCTGTACTGTTGTGACAACTATGTTTGTTTTCTTAATTTTCAGAAGCAATGTATAAGCAGCTCTTTTCAGGCTCAGGATCTCAGCTAGCTCTGACACTTCCGAATTCATCTTTGCCGTCTTCTGTGTCTCTGTTACTGGGGACGGATTTTGCCAGACAACAGGCAGTGGACTGCAAATTAGGTGGAAGTGAGACCCCTAGTGGCCATGACTTTACAGCTGAATGAAGTGACTTACAAATTTGCTATTTACACCATTCCCTATGAAAATGAAATTGTATTGTGTGACAGTACAGGGACTCTTTAAAGAACATTTACCATTTTCTAGGGCGCTGACTGGAAAATCTGTCTAATTATGCAGTAATATGGGTAGAATGATCTGTAACTAGGAAGTTTTTCTCTATTCAAATCCATTTAGGAATGCTGAGTAATAACCCATATGACAAATGTAAATACAGGTACAGTATGTTGCAATTTTTAGATAGTCACACTATGTTCTATGAATAAATGCTGCTGGTAGGTAGAAATACAACCAGCATTACCTCAATATGGTGCTCCCATCACCCACTGGCTAGGCTGCTAAAAGTGGCCTGAATATATTCATGGGGGCAGAAGATCATGCGTTTGGGCATCTGGAGGGCTCCCTAATGAATCATTTCAATGGAAATCTTCTGCTTTTACCTGAGATTCTCTTTAATCCACTAATTTATTAATTCATTTTGCTTTTTTCCTTCAGTTTTGCAGATATCTGAGAGATTCTACAACTCTGTTATCCCCTACTTAAACAGAATAAAAGCAAGTAAAGCCATCGAGACAACAAAGACTTCGCTATTGTAACATCTTGATCTTAGACTAAACAAAATATGGCAAACTGAATCTTTCTTTTCTTGTTCTTTTCTTCTTTTTCTTCTCAACAAGATACATCAAAGGACAACATCTGGCTGAAGTACAATATCTGTGTGGCCATGATCACCAGTAGATAACTATTTATTTTTGAATAACGCAAAACTACTGATCAGATCTACCACCTGCTTATAACCAAGTCTTTTCTGTAGCTTCCAGGAACTACATTAGTCAGAAAGTAAAAGATACTGATTTCAAAGGCTACATCCTTGAATCTAAATTATGCTAAGGCCTCGTTCACATTTCAGTTTTTCACTGACGTCTGCTGTTCGCATTTTCCGCGGACACCACACGTACCCAACGATTTAAATGTATCTGTTCACATTTCAGTATTTTTTTCACTGACTGCGGGTCAGTAAAAAGAATAACGGAGACATGCACTACTTTGATCCGTGATGCGGACCAAGCACGCCTTTGAAGTCTATGGGTCTGTGAAAATCACTGATGGCATCCATATTGTGTCCGTGTTGTGTCCGTTTTTCACTCAAGACGAATAGGAGATTCTTTAGAAACAAATTTTCAGCTGAGCAACGTCTGTGAATTACGGATGGTAAAAATGGACCGACGGATGAAACATGCATGCTTTTTTCACAGACGTGACACTGACACGGAAATGTGAACAAGGCCTTAGGGTGGGTTCACATCACGTTTTATGCGTCCGTTTAGAAAAGAAAGGATACAAAAACGCAGAACACCACATAAACTTTTTTTTTTTTGCAATGGAATCTATGGTGAACCTATGCCGCATCAGTCTGAGGCATCCGTTTAATGCATACGTTTTTTGTATACGTTTAACAGATAGGAAAAACGTGATGTGAACCCGGCCTTACCCCTCAGAAGGGGACATTTTTAAAATTTGTAGTAAATATTTTTTGGGATGTTTGGTTGTTCTTATTTTTCATTTCCGCAGTATTATGCCATTGGAAATACAAAATATTCCCCGTCTATAGCCGTCAGCACAGAGAAATGAAATTACTAAAGGGCAGTGTTTCTCACCCTACGGTACGTGCACCCTAAAGGGTATGTGCCCCAGGATGAGAAGGTATTCAATGTGATACAGTTGAATGGTCTGCACTATGGGGACTTCTGGGGCACAATCGGAGACATTTAATATTGAGGGCACAATTACTACTAAGTGCGCTTTGTCAGAGTATTATTACTATTGGTGAGACTTTTGGAGCACTACTACTACGTGGAGCACCCTGGCCCAGTATGAGCACAATTATTTTTGGGTGACACTATGTTTACGGCACTATTACTGTCAGGTGCAGATATTTATGAGGTCACTGTGTGGCAATAATTCTTGAAGAAGGTACTATATGTGTGGTATTGGGGAGCATGGCATGCACAGTATTGTGGGTAGCAGAATGGGGTGTTGAGAAGGTGGGGAGTGTGATAGAAAAGTAGGAACCTAAGATGTCTGTGTGTCAAACTCTGCTGAGATGAGACGTGGATGAAAGAAACCATCATGGCGGTCTGGACTGAATGGAGAAGATGAGCAAAGAGAATCTATATCAGAGGAGACGTCACTGGATGTAACAGGTGTGTGGTGCTGTATTCTCCTATATGTTTGGTAGGGTAGAATGTAAATTATAAAAGTAATAGTCATCCATCATGGGTCCTAATGTAGGGTCTGTCGTTTTGACACAAAGCTAAGAGCTGCAATCTGAACTTTTCTTTCTGTCAAATCTGAAGGGACTGCTGACAGAGGCTTAAAGCAAAGCCGATGACCACGGCATGAAAATAGCCTTATTTTGTGTTGCTTCCTTTAGGGTACTCAGCACAAACTTCTTCTCCCTAGGGGGTACTTGGTAAGAACTATTGCTATTGGGAACTGTCAGTTTACTGCTGCTATGAGTGGAAGATGTTATCTGTTAGTATAATAGTAGATGTCGAATTGTGATAGCAGCATGGCAGCTCTATGGTTCCCTTGATAACAACTATTTTGTTATGAAGTATTTTGAATTTTGTTGTATTTTCCATGTAATAACAATTCTTGACCATCTACTCTTATAACTAGTGTTGAGCGCGAATATTTGAATCGCAAATTTTAATTGCTAATATCGCCACTTTGAGAATTCGCGAATATTTAGAATATAGTGCTATATATTCGTATTCGCGTATAGTGTTGAATATTCTTATCGTGAATTTATCGCAAATATATTACATTGGCGATTTTTCGCAACTAAGTAAACAATGACTGGAGATCACAAATTCTCGAATTTGCAAATTTATAGTGAATATTCGGCCAAA
Organism: Bufo gargarizans; assembly: GCF_014858855.1. Classification (NCBI taxonomy): domain Eukaryota; kingdom Metazoa; phylum Chordata; class Amphibia; order Anura; family Bufonidae; genus Bufo; species Bufo gargarizans. Next base: position 432,684,464 of record NC_058084.1, on the reverse strand, counting down.
AATTCACAAAATATCGCGAATTCGAATATTGCCTATGCCGCTCATCACTACTTATAACTCTATGTTGTGCCATTGCTCTATTATTCCTACTAGACGTGTATGAATGAATTGCCAGCAGTTCGCAACAAAGTTACCAGTTGGGGGTACGTCTCTGCACAGTCTGACACTATGTAATCAAAGCTCCCGCTGTCAGACCCTGCATGGATAGCCCCCCCAACTGGTAACCCCCAGTAGGACCTTTATTGCAGGCTGCTGGCAATTCATTTGCATAAATCTAGTAGGAATAATAGAGGAATGCTACAACATAGCGTTATATGAAAAAATACTCCAGAATTATTATATGAGGAATGTAAGTAGTTGCTAAAACAGACATGTCAGGAAAGTGACAGTTCTTCTTTTAGAAAAAGAAATGCACTAGTTGTGCACTAATAACTAGGAGTGAGCGAATCGAAGTTCACGAAGTGGAATTTGATTCAATACAAAGCCGAATTTCCTAGTGCTTCACGGTAGCGCATCGATTTAACCTGAAATATTGTAAAAAAAAATAAAATAAAAATAATACTTACCTGCTCCATTTGCTCCTGACGGCCATCTTGCTTGAATATCTCGGCTGAAATCCCATGTGTAGTGACATATGACGTCACCACGTCGGCTGCCCGACATCATCTCGGGCCGTGCAAGATTTTGCGCCAGACCTTCAAGCAAGATGGTGGCGGGCGGCCCATCGCGAGTAAATGGATCAGGTAAGTATTTTTTTTTTTTTTTCATTTTACACTCGCGATCTAGTAACGCGGCATCTGAGAAGTACAATAACGGGAGGCGGTCCCTGTCAATGCACCCGTGACTTACAAAGAAATGCGCTTAGTGACGAAGTAATTCGTCACAAAGTGTATTTTTTTTTTTATTCGGCAAAGCAACAGAATATAATTCTTTAATACTTCGCTCATCTCTATTAGTAACACTAAAATTATTTTTTGCTGGTTTTGACCCATTAAAATAAACACACGGATCGGTTTCACACAGATTCTCCACAAAATGTTTTTTATATTCTTTTTACAGACAGCAGGGAACAAAGAAGCAGAACCGTCAGTTTAATGAACGTATAATCCACCTACATATAAAATTCTCGGGTAATGGATGCTCCTAACTACAGAAGCAGAGCTTTATTATATTTCATATACTTTCCACTGCCATAGTTTAGGTAGAGACTTCATCTGATATGAGCTTCTCAGTCAAGTAAAATTTCAATTTTTATGAACTGGGATACAAAAAAAAATGTGAGTTTGATAAAAAAAAAAAAAATGCAATAGGGAGGGCGGGCAGCAGATCTTCAATTGCGGCTTGGCTGACAGCACATCGCTGGCAGACACCGCAAATATAGCCACCAATGCCCTAACTGTTGCTGGACCCCATAAATCTTCCTAGCCCAGCAACACTCTTTCCACAGGACACCTTCTTAGCCAATCCCTGCAACCTGCACTCACACAGCAACTAGGGCTATTTTTAGCCAACATGACCACCAATTTTGGTGGGAAAATTCCTAAATGACCCAAAAGACTACCATGGAATGATCATAATCCCATGAGGATCCTTCCATATGTTATTTTCTGCATCCTGACGCTCTGTGAGCTATTTGTAGCTCCACAATATGGCCTCCTGAGAACATGACGCGACATTAGGGCTCCTGGCAACTGGAAGGTTTTACGAAGCAGTAGTAAACTCTTCTGCATTAGGCCTGAGTCCTTAAAGGGTTTTCCCGGGACTATCATATTGATGGTCTATCCTTATCCTGATGCTCGGCACCTCCAACGATTCGTTGAATGAAAAAGGCTGCAGTATTCGCAGGCAGCACCTTATGGAAATTGTAAATGCTGTTTTGACCACAATATTAATTGACCTATCCTTAGGAAAGACCACTGATCGGCTGATTTAAAGAGGTTGTATTTATCAGTAGACAAAGTTGATACAAGGCACTTACTAATGTATTGTGAATGTCCATATTGCCTCCTTTGCTGGCTTGATTCATTCTTCCATCAGATTGTACATTGCCTGTTTCCATGGTTACATCCACCCTACAATCCAGCAGCGGTGGTCGTGCTTGCATACTATAGGAAAAAGCTCCGGCCTCTTTGGTGGCCGGGACTGTGAGAGCATACATAGGCACACATGTACAGCTGCCCCCGGCCTGGCCACCTCGTATCTGTGCCATAACTCCTGGAAACAAGCAGTGTATAATGTGATGGAAAAATGAATCCAGCCAGCAAAGGAGGCAATGTGGATAATAACAATACATTAGTAAGGGCCTTGTATTAACTTTCTCTACATGATAAATGCCACTTGCTGAAAGGACACAACACCTTTAAGGGCGTGCGTCAATGGTTACCAGGCAGTGATTGTGTCCGGCACTGTAGGTTACTGCAGCTTAGGCCCATTCAGGTGAATGAGTGACTCCTGCTCTACATCCAGGATGAATGGAACCTCTGATCCCAGCTGTTTGAAGGCAATGTACACCTTTTGGGGGCATTTTTTTTATTTTTTATTATTATTGCATTGGACTCATTTTAAATGAGTCCAATGCAAAGAGATTTTTTTTAATGGGTCTTTATTAAAAATCTGGAGCTGTTTTTCTGTACAGAGCTGATATGCTGTAGTGGCAGCCTGTGGATTTTTTGTCTCTTCCGTCAGACCAGGAGCTGACGGGCTCCATATCTCTGGTCTCTGACATTATAAACATTCATTATAGCTCTGTTCTTAAATAAGTGTTTATGACCTCTCAGCAGTTTAGAGATAAGGTTTATTACATGACCAACACAAAGTGAAAGGGAAAGTAGCAGTCACTCAGCTAGAAAAACAGTTAGGCCCCCTTTACACGGCAAGAATTCTGAGCGGGTGCAATGCGTGAGGTGAACGCATTGCACCCGCACTGAATCCGGACCCATTCACTTCAATGGGGCTGTTGAGATGACTGGTGATTTTCACACAACACTTGTGCGTTGCGTGAAAATCGCAGCATGTTCTATAATCAGTGTTTTTCACGCAACGCAGGCCCAATAGAAATGAATGGGAATGCGTGAAAATCGCATAGCATCCGCAAGCAAGTGCGGATGCAATGCGATTTTCACGCATGGTTTTAAGGAGACGAGGGATGAGTTACCCGGGACCCCATTTACATGGTTATAATGGGAAATAATAGCATTCTTTAATTCAGAATGCTAAGTAAAAGGTCCATTGTAGAGTTAAAAAAATAAAATAAATGTAACTCACCTCATGCACTTGATCGCGCAGCCGGGCTCATATTCTTTCTTCTCCTTGCAGGACCTGGCTGGAAAAGGACCTTCAGTGGCGTCCTGCCGCGCAATCAAGTGGATGAGGTGAGTTAAAAAAAAATATATTTTTAACCCGACAATGGACCTTTTACTTAGCATTCTGAATTAAAGAATGCTATTTTTGTCCATTATAACAATGTTATAATGGAAAATAATATACAGAATACCGATCCCAAGCCCGAACTTCAGTGAAGAAGTTCGGGTCTGGGTACCACATACATTTTTTTATCACGCGCGTGCAAAACGCATTGCACCCGCGTGATAAAAACTGAACAACGGAACGCAATCACAGTCAAAACTGATTGTAATTGCGTTCCTACTCGCACAATTTTCCCTGATCGCAGATGAAACGCATTCGGACCTAATCCGGACACGCTCGTCTGCAAGGGGCCTAAACCATTTGTGACAGAACAGCTCAATATTTTTAATAAAGGCGAACCGAAAATATGATTTTTAGCCACAAATGAGTAAAATGCATAAATAAAAATTGCCTCCGAAGGTGTACATAGCCTTTAACCCTTTATTCACAATATGATCAAGGTGGACTTCACTATTAAATTCGGTCACCTGGATTCTTAGTGACCCGACTTGCGAATAAAGGTTCCTTTACACAAGACAATTATAGGTTCAGTTATCAGGGATGAATGTTCATACACACTCTCATTCCCAATAAACAGCCTGTGTAAAGGCGCCGCTGATCACTGGTCAACAAGCAAACACCCATTGATCCGATAAAAGATGCAGACACCAAAATCAACATATCTGGGCAGCAGATCGTGTTGTGTGAACAGTGACATGCTGCCCAGTAAACCTATATGGGGAGAAGCAATCGCAAAAGTGCTAACTGGTCCCCATACAGCAGAGGTGATTGCTGCATTTAAATGCTGCTCTCACCTCTGCAGGCAGACAGTTATCAGGGGCAAACATTACATTCCCCATAATTTCCTGCTCACTCAACCTGGGTAAATGGGTCTTTAGGAACCCTGTGTTATAGTGACACAGAGGAAAATGTACCTGCCTATAGAAGTATGCTAATAAAATGTAACAAAAATGTCTGAAAACGAAGAGGCTATAACGTAGGCTTCCACCTAGATTTATCCAAATCAATATGTCCTATTAGTCCATTTGAATGTCATACAGGGGTGGCACCACCAATGAGGCGAGGTGAGGCGATCGCCTCAGGCACCACCAGGTAGGGGCAAGAGGGGGGGCAGAGGAAGTGCCATGGGCAATGAGCGCTTTCATTATGCCAAAGGTGTTAGGTTAAGAAATTGGCACAGGTGTTTCATTTTTCGCTTCAGGCAGCATTAGGCTAGGTGCACCCTTGATGTCATAGACAGATTGGCGAGAGTAGCCAGGAACCATTGGGGGTCATTTACTAAGACTGGTGCTTCACACGCTAGTATTAGTAAGGCACCTTTTAGAAGAGAGGGGTCCAGGCATCGGACTCGCAGCGTGAGTATGCGGCAGCTCCCGTCCTGACCTCCCAGAACAGACAGGGTTGCATAGCATTATATTGATTTATTATGTTATTTAACCCTTAAAGTTCTGGAATGTGTAGGATATCACTGACAGCATTATGTCAGTGTTATACAATAGCCAGGAGCTCGATGTCTGGTGTAATGTGGACATGTTATTAGATGAGTTGGGCTACGGCCCGTCACTTCCCATATACATCCCGCCCACTTTATGGAAAAGAGGCAAGGAAAAATGTTAAAAGTTGCACATTTTGTTGCAAAACGGCACTTGCAACAAACATTGTGACTTTTCTACACCAGAAAGCTGGCTTAGAGCTAAAATCTAGGCTGTAATCTGTATTATTGCTGCCATGAAATACTGAAGGAAACATTTGTGGCCCCAGCTTCCCAAGTGACAACTACTTTCAGCCAGGAGTTCGAGAAACTCCTCTCCTGACATGTCTGTTTTAGTAACTACTTGCATTCCCCACTTGTGAAGCATCTATTCTTATGGCTCTATGTTTTGCCATTCCTTTATTATTCCTGCTAGGAGTTTATTAATGAATTGTCAGCAGCTTGCAGTAAAGGTACAGATGGGTGTTACCAGTTGTGGTTGTGTCCCTGCACAGTCTTACATCTGCAGCGCTGATTGGCCAGGGTCAGACACGCCTACTACTGGTAACACCCAGCAGTACCTTTACTGCAGACTGATGGCAATTTAATTGTAAACTTCTAGCAGGAGTAATACAGGAATGGCACAACACAGAGTTCTAAGAATATATGCTACAGAACTGTTATTACGCAGGGAATGCGGGGCTGGCACAAGTTAAATCGCCAACGCTGAAGGTTTTTTTTTGGGGGGGGGTTTCACACAGCATCCGGAGGCGAGTGGGGGCGGGGCATGCACGGCAGTTCCCTATAGGCTCCACCCACCTTCCAGGCGGGAAAGACAGTGCAGAGTCAGGAGCCGGAACAAGAAGATGCAGAAGATGGCTGCCGCACTGTCGCTGAATCCGTTGTAGACTGTAGTCCAGCCTAAAGATAGTGATTCAAGCGACCCTGAGACAGAGTGAGTGATAGTCAGTGTCACTGTCCCAGAGTCCCAAAGTCCCACCCTGAGTGTGTAATTAGGTCAGTAGTGACTAGTGTACTGTGTTGGCATGGGCTGAGGGCAGGCAGGCTTTAGGGGTAATATATGATAATATGAGTGAAGTGCCACTGTGCCAGTCAGTGCCATGAGAGCCAGGCCAAGGCTGCCAAGCAGATGACACCATGGCACTGCAGTCAGGGTGCTGGTGAAGGATGACCAGGGACACTGAGACAGTACTGCCTCTCTGCGATGCCATCTGCCCATCTCTGCTGTCCATATACCAGGCCTACCCTGGTATATGGACAGCATAGATGGGCAGATGGCATACTCTGGGCAGTACTGTCTCTCTGGTCATCCTTCCCCAGCACCCTGACTGCCACTTGCTTGGCCTGGCTCTCATGGCACTTCACTGCCTGGTGCTCGGCTATCAGCACTGAGTGACAGTCAGTGCCGCAGTGTGACTGAGTGCCGATAGCCGAGCACCAGGCAGTGAAGTGCCATGAGAGCCAGGCCAAGCAAGTGGCAGTCAGGGTGCTGGTGAAGGAAGACCAGAGAGACAGTACTGCCCAGAGGATGCCATCTGCCCATCTATGCTGTCCATATACCAGGTCTACCAGCATTACCCTTTGATATACCACCTGCCCGCCTGGTCACCCCACCTAACACTCAGGGAGACAAGTGACTCAGACTGTTAGGTGTGGGGTGACCAGGCGGTATATGAAGGGGTAATACTGGTAGGCCTGGTATATGGACAGCAGAGATGGGCAGATGGCATCCTCTGGGGGTTGTATCTTACATGGGACTATATGCTGGAGGAGCTGAAGGAAGAGTGATGTATTTTACATGGGACTGTATGTTGGAGGGGCTGAAGGCAGAGCTGTGATGTATCTTACATGGGACTGTATGCTGGAGGAGCGGAAGGCAGGGGGAGTGATGTATTTTACATGGGACTGTTTGCAAGAAGGACTTAAGGCAGGGGAAGGTTGTATCTTACACGGGACTGTATGCTGAAGGAGCTGAAGGGGGCCATAATTATTACTATAATACTACAGAGGTGGTCATTATAATAATAATAATACAGAGGGGGCCATTATATATTATAATTATACAGAGAGCATTATACTTATGGGCACTACGGGGGAAGGGGACGTCTGATATCTGAGGATGATTGTAAAGTGAGGAATCTAAAACGTTTTCTGTGAAACTTTGCAGAGACGAGACGCGGCTGAAAGAAGGTGTCATGACGGTCCTATCTCCGAATGAGGACGTTGAGGAAAGTCTATATCACAGGAGAGGTCACTGGATGTAACAGGTATAGTGCGGTATTCTACTGTATATTTCATAGCAATGTATGTTATGTCCATCCAAATATCTGTTTTACGGTAGGGTAGGGGGGAGGGGGTATATAGAATTTGGCCCACACTGCCTCAGCCTGGCCCCAGACTTCAGGTCACACTGTGTGTGTTCTGAATTCTGGGGCCTCACACCCATCTACTACATTATCTGTACTCAGAGAGTTATCACTGTGTTATCTGTGGTGTTACATAGGACTGCAGGTGACATCTACTACATTATCTGTACTCAGAGAGTTATCACCGTGTTATCTGTGGTGTTACATAGGACTGCAGGTGATATCTACTACATTATTTGTTAAAAAAAGGGGGCGTGGTCACAGGTTGGGGGGGGCGCAATACTTGGCTTGCCCCGGGTGCTGGCTACCCACGCTATGCCACTGGCTATAACTGACATGTCTAGAATGGTGAACGGTCCTCTTTAATTCAATGGAGCCTTGGAAATGAGCAGATACTAGACATCTCTCATTCATTTTTTCTTGAGTGAAACACAGGACAGGAAAACGCACTTTTTGCGCCCTCATGGAGACTGGATATATTATAGCTAGAGATGAGCGAATTTCTTAAAAATTCGATTTGGTTGCTTTGCTGAATTCTACAAAAAAAATACCTTAATGACAAATTACTTTTTTTGGAAGTAGTGGGTGAAATGACAGGGAGCGGTGATTGCGCCTCTTCCCATCATTGTACCCCTCAGATGCCACGTTCATACATGATCGCAGCATCTGAGAGTAAAAACAGTGTAAAAATTAACTGAAAAAAAAATTAAATCATACTTACCACCTCCATTTGCTCGCGACGGGCTAGCCTCCGCCATCTTGCTTGAAGATCTGGTGCGAAATTTCTGGCAGCTCGAGATGACCTTGTCACGTCGGCTGGCGTGGTGATGTTATACGTCACCACACACAGGATTTCAGCCGAGATCTTCAGTCAAGTCGCGGCCCGTCGCGAGAAAATGGAGGAGGTAAGTATGATTTATTTTTATTTTTTTTACACAATTTAGGTTAAATCAATTCGCTACCATGAAGCATGAGGAAATTCGGCTTAGTAGCGAATCTAATTTATCCTGAAATTCGGATCGGTTCACTCAACTCTAATTATAGCAAACTTTTTTAGAACAGAACGTAACTACAGCCTTCGAGTATCCTGTACACACATAATCCTCCAATTAATCAGATTGTTGACATCATTTGGGCATAATTATATGCAGAACAGTAAATAAATGACCATAATGTAGTCGTCACTCAGCTCCAGGCTACATGACATGCGAGGTGGAGAAACTCTGCCCAGTCCTAATCAGACCAATATCCAGGGGAAAATGCTGTCCGTTCTGCAGACGCACAGTCGGGACTCCATATTGTATTTAACTTGGCTGTAATGTAATGCTTGTTGTAATTAATTTCCATTCCTAGGGGCTCCGTCAATCAAAGCGAGCAGAACTCCAAGAACAGCTGGAGGTATGACTCACAATCACTGTATCATTGCTGGGACTATGGGAATAGGGTAGAGGCAGGAGACAGAAGCCGTAAAGGTGAATCAACCTTGACGAGATGAAATGACGTGGGATGGAAATTTGGAAGAGGATAATTTGGTCTCGTAATGCAGGGACAAAAAAAGGAAAGAGAGTAAAGTAAGGGATATTGGGGCAGATTTACTAATAGTGTTACAAGGAACACAATCACAAGGAATAACAATCACATGTACTATTCTGGCACATGGACCTTAGTGCATTTGGAGTACTGTAAATCCTGCCCCAGATTTATGTCCATGTTTTAAAAATTTGTCTGTGCCCAAAAAAATTTGGGCTCCAAAAATTCTGTCTGTGCACCAAAAATATGTGTTTGTGTACCAAGAAAATGTGTCCGTGCACCAAAAAAACTTGTTTAGTCTAAGTTATGCCACTTGTCGTAGTTAAAGTTAACTCCAAAAATGCGCCATTATGCCTCCTTCACATTTCCGTTTTAGTGTCACGTCTGTGAAAAAAAGCATACGGGTTTCATCCGTGAAGATGTCCGTGAAGCATCCGTGGTTGGTCCGTGTGTCAGTTTTTACCATCCGGGTGTCATCCATAATTTACTGACGTTGCTCAGCTGAAAGTTAATTTCCAAAGAATCTCCTATTAGTCTTCAGTGAAAAACGGACGCAACACGGATATGTGTCAGTGATTTTCACAAACCCATAGACTTCAATGGGCGTGCTCGGTCCGCATTACGGATGCACCTGTTTATTAGGTCACGCATCTTTCCCACAAAGTCACATCCTTTTCCCATGACATGTAAGCAGAAGGTAAATGTGGTACAAGTCATTCACTCCATTATGTATTTAGGTTTACTACAGCTGTCTCAGTAGAAGTTCTATCATTTGAAATGTATGATATATAAAATGAACACACAGTATATAGGTCATTGTTACATTAGTCTTAAAGAGGACTTATACCCTCTCCTGACATTCCTCTTTTTAACAAATGCTTGCATTCCCATGAAATAACATTCCAGGAGCATCTATTGATATGACCCTATGATTTATCATTCCTTCTAGAAATTTATGAATGAATAGCCAGCAGTTTGCAGTGAAGATCCAACTGGGTGTTACCAGTCCCTGCACAGACTGACACTGACTGAATAATGTCAGACTGTTAAGGGACACATCCCCAACTGATAACACCCATTTGAATCTTCACTGCAAACTGATGGCTATTCATTCATAGTAGCATACCTGGGTCTGCAAGCCCCAATAGGGCCACTTTCCCTGTCCCCACAGGGTCATCTAGGGTTATCTACTTTAGGGCCAGGTTCCGGATGGGGCCACCCCTTGCGGGGATAGGACCCCGTGTTAGGAGGCACTTTAGGGCTCAATAGGCCAAGTAGGGCATCAGCAGGGCCCTCTTGTACAAAGTGACCGCCAACTGGAGGACGTATCCAGAAGTGAGAACACCTCCCCTTGGGTATTGGACTTGAAGGTCCTGTTCGTTCACCACCGGTAAGACCCACCCTTATCTCGCCTTATGGCATGTTTATAGACCACGGCACACGGCCACGGTCTTCATTTTTGTTTATGTCTTTAGGTCATACAGTCCACTCTCCGCCCCACTTAAAGGCGTGAACGTGGACCCGACCATCAGACGACCTGCCACCTCAGGTCCCCTGTTGCTTTGTGTCTTGTTTGTTTGGTAGGGGTTTCTTTCCCACCATTGGGATCTTAAACTATCCTAATAAAAGTTAGGTTTTAATACGTTACTACCCCATTTTTTTTCTCATAACACCCATTTGGACCTTCATTGCAAACTGCTAGCGAATCATTTAGAACTTCTAGTAGGAATAATAGAGAAATGGCACAACATAGAGTCTTACGAATAGATGCTACAGAATTGATATTACAAGGGGGATGCAAGTAGTTACTAAAACAGACATGTCAGGAGAGTTTACAGGTCCTCTTTAAAGGGTTTTACGATTTCAGAGAATAAAAGCGGACAGGACTGAATTTTAGTTCCCTGAAAATAAACAATTAAAGAGGTAATGGCGGAAAAAAATTACAATAAAATGTATTTTTGTAACATACCTAGTACTATTAAATATCCGAAAAGAGTATTTGGTGTCTTTGAAAGCATGATAGGCAGCTTAAATAACAATGGCGCACATTTTTTATTTAACCCATAATAAATGTTGATGGGAAGTAAAATCTTACTGCTGTGTATGGCAAAATGGCCTGACACAAAAAAAATAAGTTATGACTGTTTTGGATATGAAAATAAATAAGAGGAGCTGTGGAAGGGGTGTTTGTATGGGGACCTGAAATTCTTGATGGCAGCCCTGGGGTCCATACACACAAATTTTGTCTGGTATTTTTTAGCACAAAATAAAATGCCAGAATAATCAAGTTTTTTACTGCATTTTTTATAGTGTTTTTCAGGCATTTTATGCTTGCCACTAGTCTTTTCTTCATGGTGTTTTTCCCCTATACAGAAGGTGATGTAAAAACGTGTGAAAGGAATACCAAGAGCTACAGCAGACTGTGTGTTTCAAAAGAAGCAAGAGAAACAATAAAACACCACCTAACAAACAAAAATGTCATCAGCAAAAAAGCACTTACAGTGGATATAAAAAGTCTACACACCCCTGTTAAGGGTACTTTCACACTTGCGTTGTTTGATTCCGGCAGGCAGTTCCATTGATCAGGCAAACTGTATGCAAACGGATGTCATTTTTTCTGACTGATCAGGCATTTTTCAGACTGATCAGGATCCTGATCATTCTGAAAAATGCCTGATCAGTCAGAAAAATGCATTGCAATACCGGATCCGTTTTTCCGGTGTCATCAGGCAAAACGGATCAGTTTTGTTTTTTTTCTCATTTTTAAAGGTCTGCTCATGTGCAGACCGGAAGGACGAATCCGGCACTAATACATTCCTATGGAAAAAAATGCCGGATCCAGCATTCAGGCAAGTCTTCAGTTTTTTTCGCCGGAGATAAAACCGTAGCATGCTACGGTTTTCTCTTTTTGCCTGATCAGTCAAAACACCTGAACTGAAGACATCCTGATGCAAACTGAACGGATTACTCTCCATTCAGAATGCATGGGGATATGCCTGATCAGTTATTTTCCGGTATAGAGCCCCTAGGACGGAACTCTATGCCGGAAAAGAAAAACGCAAGTGTGAAAGTACCCTAAAATGTCAGGTTTCTGTGCTGTAAAAAAAAAATAAAAAAAATAGACAAAGATAAATCATTTCAGAACTTTTTCCACCTTTAATGTGACCTATAAACTGTACAACTCAATTGAAAAACAAACTGAAATCTTTTAGGTGGAGGGAAGAAAAAAAAAAACTCAAATAATGTGGTTGCATAATTCTGCACACCCTCTTATAACTGGGGATGTAGCTGTGTTCAGAATTAAGCAATCACATTCAAAATCATGTTAAATAGGAGTCGGCATACACCTGCCATCATTTAAAGTGACTCTGATTAACCCCAAATAAAGTTCAGCTGCTCTAGTTGGTCTTTCCTGAAATTTTCTTAGTCGCATCCCACAGCAAAAGCCATGGTCCACAGAGAGCTTCCAAAGCATCTGAGGGATCTCATTGTTAAAAGGTATTAGTCAGGAGAAGGGTACAAAATAATTTTCAAGGCATTAGTTATACCATGGTACATGTGAAAACAATCTCCCGTATTCTTCATATGTCTGGGCTATGGGATAGAGTGGCAAGACGAAAGCCTTTTTTTACAAATAAAAACATCCAAGCCAGGCTACATTTTGCAAAAACACATCTGAAGTCTCCCAAAAGCATGTGGGAAAAGGTGTTATGGTCTGATGAAACCAAGGTTGAACTTTTTGGCCATAATTCCAAAAGATATGTTTGGCGCAAAAACAACACTGTACATCACCAAAAGAACACCATACCCACAGTGAAGCATGCTGGTGGCAGCATCATGCAGAGGGGCTGTTTTTTCTCCAGCTGGAACTGGGGCCTTAGTTAAACTAGAGGGAATTATGAACAGCTCCAAATACCAGTCAATATTGGCACAAAACCTTCAGGCTTCTGCTAGAAAGCTGAACATAAAGAGGAACTTCATCTTTCAGCATGACAACGACCCAAAGCATACATCCAAATCAACAAAGGAATGGCTTCACCAGAAGAAGATTCAAGTTTTGGAATGGCCCAGCCAGAGCCCAGACCTGAATCCGATGGAAAATCTGTGGGGTGATCTGAAGAGGGCTGTGCACAGGAGATGCCCTCGCAATCTGACAGATTTGGAGTGTTTTTGCAAAGAAGAGTAGGCAAATCTTGCCAAGTCAAAATATCCCATGCTGATAGACTCATACCCAAAAAGACTGAGTGCTGTAATAAAATCAAAAGGTGCTTCAACAAAGAATTAGTTTAAGGGTGTGCACACTTATGCAACCATATTATTTTATTTTATTTTTTTCTTCCCTCTACCTAAAAGATTACAGTTTGTTTTTCAATTGAGTGGTACAGTTTATAGGTCATATTAAAGGTAGAAAAAGTTCTGAAATTATTTATCTTTGTCTCATTTTTTTTACAGCACAGAAACCTCACATTTTAAGAGGGGTGTGTAGACTTTTTATATCCACTGTATGTGTCCTGCATTTTCATATTTCCCAGAGACCTCCAGTTAACATCTGGATCTGGACTGGCTGGGTATTAAAAATGTGAAAGTACAGAAAAACACCAACATAGACTTACGTATGAGCCCAACCTGACAATAGCATTTTTAATAGCATTTTCTTCAGGGCAAAAGACTGAGACCAAATGTCACTTCAAATTTTATAGCACATTTTGGAAAACTCTACATACACGGTGCTTTTGGCTTTTTTGTGGTGTTTAGGGATTTGTGTTCAAGTTTTTTTCTTTCTTTTTTCTTTATGATCATATATATTTTTTTTTTATCCCTTCGTTCTCCTTGATATGAGATCTCTTTATTATCCCTCCCCAAAAAAGATTAATGTGAAATATGAAGACAACATTTTTATACTTCGGAGACACATTTTTATTCCAAGTCACTTGTTTCCATTGGAGTGAAACACAAAAACCAGATGCACATTCTCCTATCAGTCCTACAAGTCGGGGTCAGGATTGGTGAAACAGATGTTCCATGCAGGGAAAATTTCTAGTCTGATTAGCAAAACAGTGGGGCTATTTCCATAATGGAGCAGTCACTTTATGTTCCGAAGAGACGTTTCTACCTTACATTAAATAAAGATGATTTTCCCACCAGATCTGATACCAGAAACGTGTCTGTTCCCCTTCCTTCAGACAGTGAGATCTCATTGAATCAAGGTTAAAGGACTTGGGTGGCAAAGCTCAGACTGTCCACAATCCTTAGGGTTATTAACCTATTTTTCATTTTTTTTCTGGACAACTTTGCCAAAATCATGGATATTCACATGGAAAAATTGCAAAACAATAAATTGTAAAATTACACTGAAATAAATGGAGCATTGAAGGGGTTGTCCAGGATTAGAAAAACATGGATGCTTCATCCAACACAGGCTGTGTGTGGAATTGCAAACCAGCCTTCTTCAATTCACTGGAGCTGAGATGTGGTGCTGATTTTGGAATATAATGACCATGTTTTTGTAATCCTGTGTAACACCTTTAATGTGATTCATCTCTTCATAAGGCCTCATGCACACGGCCGTATATGCGGCACCGCCCGTGTGCTCCCTGCATCACGGATGCGGACCCATTCACTTGAATGGGTCTGCAATGCGGAGCTGCGGTGCGGAACGGAGGCACGGAACCCCGCAAAAAAATAGAACATGTTCTATTTTTTTGCGGTACGGACAGATCCCGGATCCATTCAAGTTGCGGTCCCCAATGCATAGAACGCCTGCACCACGACCGTGTGCATGAGGCCTAAAAGAGAGGCTTGATGTAGATGTTATCGCTTTACTACATTGATTGATATGCCTTAATATAGCGTAGGAATAATGATTGTCTGAGGCACACCAACCCTTTGAAGAAAATGGGAACAGGTCTGCTCAAATATGGTCCCAAATGGTACGAAAAATATAGTTCTGTATAACTAATAGCGCCTAATAAAATACACAACCGACTCATATATTTTAAAATTTAGATCAGTTTTTATTAAAGGGGTTTGCCAGGATTTTAATTAGTAAATTTGTTTCAGTCGAATCGAATTTCAGATTTGATTCAGTTGGAATAAAAATTCTACCCAAATCCCCCTAATTACTGTAAAAATTTGTATATGATGCTCTGAGGTCTCCTAGGACTTATCCAACCCCTTTCAAACTCTTTAACACCAAGACAGCATTAGTAATGTCAGAGTGACAGTGATATACATGGCTATGGTTGAACTGATGGTCGCTGGTGGTAACAAACAGCCTGTTGGATTTTTTTTTTTCTAATTCAAAAATAGTCCTTTTTAGTGGCAGGTGCCTTCTTCTCTGTCTTCTGATCTGTAAAATGGTGGCTTCCATTTTAAGTGATTTGTGGTTGACAAATCGCAAAATTTTGGGATTTGCTGAATTTAGAATCATTTGGGAAATTCATAACAAATTCAATTTGCGTAGAATCAGTTCACTCATCTATACTAATTACTTCATGAGCTGTCCCAATAAAGATAAAGAATAGGAGGCCAACCTGCTTGGTTTTCTCTACTCTAGAGTGGCCCCAAAGATACCTCATGAGTAGAGTTGAGCGGACACCTGGATGTTCTGGTTCGATGGGTTCGGCCGAACTTCACAAAAAAGTTAGAGTTCGGGACCCGAACTTGACCCCGAATCCGAACCCCATTGAAATTAATAGGGACCAGAACTTTTGAGCACTAAAATGGCTGTAAAAATGTCATGGAAAGGGCTAGAGGGCTGCAAATGGCATCAAAATGTGGTTAAGAGCATGGCAAGTGCTCTGCAAACAAATGTGGGTAGGGAAATTACTTTAAATAACATAAAATACGTAAAAAAATAAAAATAAAATCTTGATCTAGGAGGACGAGGTCCATATGGAGTAGGAGGTTGAGGAGGCGGTAGATGTGGCGGTGTAGGTGGAAGCGGCGGTGGAGGAGGAGGAGGTAGGCTACACTGCTTTTTGGAAATATAACCTGTGATAACCCCCTCCAGTCATGCCTAACACACGTTCAGGCAATACACTGGCTGCAGGGCAGGCTAGCACCTCCAAGGCGTAAAGGGCAAGCTCAGGCAATGTGCCCAATTTGTAGACCCAGAAGTTGGGCGGTGAGCGGGAAGGCCGAAGTTACGCTGCAGCGCTGACAGGCGAGCAGCAGGATGAGAACGCCGAAAGCGGGCACAGACGGCCCGCACTTTATGCAGAAGCTCTGACATGTCGGGGTAATTTTTAAGGAATCTCTGCATCACCAAATTTAGCACATGCCCCAGGCAAGGGATGTGCGTAAAACCGACTAGTCCCAGAGCTGCTATGAGATTTCGATTCCATTATCGCACACTACCAGCCCGGGCTTGAGGCTCACTGGCACCAACCACTCATTGGTCTGTTGTTCAAGGCCCGTCCACAGCTCCTGCGTGGTGTGGGGTTTGTCCCCCAAACAGATCAGTTTTAAAACTGCCTGCTGTCGTTTACCCCTGGCTGTGCTGAAGTTGGTGGTGAAGGTGTTACGCTGACCGGATGAGGAGTCGGTAGAGGATGAGGAAGCGGAGTAGGAGGAGTAAGCAACAGGAGGCAAACTGAAGCGCCCTGCAACCCTCGGTGGTGGAAGGACATGCAACAAACTGATATCCGCCTCAGGCCCAGCCGCCACTGCATTTATCCGGTGTGTTGTTATGGAGATATAACGTCCCTCACCGTACTTACTGGTCCACGTATCCGTAGTGAGGTGCACCTTGCCACAGATGGCGTTGCGCAGTGCACACCTGATTTTGTCCCCCACTTAGTTGTGCAGGGAAGGGATGGATCGCCTGGAAAAGTAGTGGGGGCTGGCTACGACGTACTGTGGGTCAGCCACTGCCATAAGGCCTTTAAAACTCTCCGTCTCCACCAGACGGAATGACAGCATTTCAAAGGCCAGTAATTTAGAAATGCTGCCATTCAGGGCCAGGGATTGCGGGTGGGTAGGGGGGTACTTCCTCTTCCGCTCCAGTGTTTTGGAGATGGAGAGCTGAACGCTTCCGAGGGACATTGTGGAGTTGCTTGGTGACCCAGGTGTTGGTGTTGCTGGCAGATCCTCTGTTTGCGGGGTGCCAGGTGGCACTGTCACTCCAGAGGTGGATGAAGAGGCCGAGACTGGAGCAGAAGAGGAAGCAGGAGGAGCCAGAGACCTTTCTTGGTTTTTGAGGTGTCCACTCCACTGCAGCTAGTGCTTTGCACTTAAATGCCTGGTCATGCAGGTTGTGCTCAGGTTGAGAACGTTTATGCCTCGATTCAGGCTCTGATTGCACAGCATGCAAACCACTCGTGTTTTGTCGTCAGCACATTGTTTGAAGAACTGCCACGCCAGGGAACTCCTTGGAGCTGGCTTTGGTGTGCTCGGTCCCTTGCTGCGGTGGGCAGTAGCAGGCGTACTGTCTAGAGGATGGCCGCTCCGCTTTTGCACCCTGCTCCCTCTTCTGCTGTGCTGGTGGCTCTGTGCGACCACCGCCTCTTCCTCCGAACTACACAGTTCACTCGCATGACCTTCATTCCATGTGGGGTCGAGGACCTTATCGCCCTCCACATCATCTTCCACCCAGTCTTCATCCCTGCCCTCCTTGTCGGTCTGCACACTTTCGAAAGCCCCAGCAGTTGGCACCTGTGTTTCATCATCATCCGAGACGTGCTGCGATGGTCCTCCCATGTACTCATCTTGAAACATAACTGGTTAGGCATCGGTGCACTCAATCTCTTCCACTTCTGGGGCAGGGATAGGTGGATGGCCCTAGGAAACCCTGCTAACAGAGTCATCAAAAAGCAGAAGAGACTGCTGCATGACTTGGGGCTCAGACTGCTTGGCTGATTTGCAAGGGGGTGAAGTGAAAGACTAATGGACATGGGCTGCAGGTGCCAACTCTGATCTTTCAGCAGGAGACTGGGTGGGAGACAATGTGAAGGAACTGGATGCACTGTCAGCAACCCAATCTACTATCGCCTACACTTGTTCTGGCCTCACCATTCGTAGAGCCGTATTTCCCCCGACCAAATGCCGCTGCAGGTTCTGTCGCCTACTCGCACCTGAGGAAGGGGTTTCACTTGTGCGTGTAGCTGGCACAGATCGACTATGTCCTTTCCCTGCAACACGAGCTCCACCAGCAGCGCAACGACCTGGGCCACGTCCCAATTTGACGCTCTCCTCATATTTCTCAAATTTAGGATCTTGCCCAAAATTGGGTGTTTTATTAATAGCAGAATAGAACCACAGTATCTAAAGGGTGTATCTCACACATACAGATGTAGACTAGGCCGCAATTAAAGATTTTTGCACACGTGCAGATGCAGCAAGGGCTGTAAAATTGTGTATTTTGCCTAAAAGGGTGTTTTTAAAAACCAAGAAAATTATAGCTGTATTTCTAGCTTAAATTGCACACTGACTAATGCGACAGAGGCCCAAAATGAAGGTTATTGCCAGAAATTGGTGTTTTTTCAAAGCCAGAAAATTATTGAAGTATTTTTAACCTCTTTTAAACAGTAACAAATGCAGCAAGGGCTGCAATATTAAGTATTTTGCAAAAAAAGGTGTTTTTTTACTAACAGAATATGAAAGCTGTATATAGCACTTGAAATGCACACGTGCAGATGCAGCAAGGGCTTTAAAATAGTGTATTTTGCCCAAAAAGGATGTTTTTAAAAACCCAGAAAATTATAGCTGTATTTCTAGCTTAAATTGCACACTGACTAATCCTGCAAAGGCACCAGATGTTGGATATTTCCAAAAATGGGTGTTTTTTCAAAACCAGAAAATTAATGAAGGTTTTTAAAACTTGTTTTTAACAATCACAGATGCAGCAAGGACTGCAATATTAAGTATTTTACAAAAAAAGGTGTTTTTTTAATAACAGAATATGAAAGCTGTATATAACGCTTGAAATTCACATGTGCAGATACAGCAAGGGCTGTAAAATAGTGTATTTTGTCCAAAAAGGATGTTTTTAAAAACCCAGAAAATTATAGCTGTATTTCTAGCTTGAATTGCACACTGACTAATCCTGCAAAGGCACCAGATGTAGGATATTGCCAAAAATGGGTGTTTTCTCAAAGCCAGATTATTATCGCAGTATTTCAAGCTTGGATTTGAATGTCACAAAAGCTTAGATGCAGTGCTGGTGCACTGAGCTTGCATAAAATGGCCGCCGCCACCCACCTAACTAACAGACGGATAAAAGTTATTTTTCTCTGTCACTGGGCTCAGGGCAGGGTAAAAAGATTGTGCACTGCACCCACACAACTAAATCTATGTAGATCGCTGAGTTCAATTGGAGTTCTGATAACAGATTCTGTCATATTCTCTCCCTCACAGCAGAAGCCTCATCCTCTCCCTACATTAAGCACAGCAGAGTGACGTGCAGCGCTACGTGACTCCAGCTTATATAGAGGCTGGGTCACATGCTGCACTGGCCAATCACAGCCATGCCATTAGTAGGCATGGCTGTGATGGCTTCTAAGGTCACACAGTTAAACGCTTGTTGATTCAAAAAGCAATAAGAAATCACCGAACACCAAACCCGAACCCGAACTTTTACAGAAATGTTCAGCTAATGATAAAGAATAGGAGGCCAACCAGCTTGGTGTTCTCTACTCTCCAGTGGGCCCAAAGATACCTCATGAGCTGTCCAAATAAAGATAAAGAATAGGAGGCCAACCAGCTTGGTGTTCTCTACTCTCCAATGGCCCCAAAGATACCTCATGAGTTGTCCAAATAAATATTAAGAATAGGAGGCCAACTAGTGTGGTGCTCGCTACTCTAGAGTAGGCCCAAAGATAACTCATGAGCTGTCCAGATAATGATAAAGAATAGGAGGCCAACCAGCTTGGTGTTCTCTACTCTAGAGTGGGCCCAAAGATAACTTATGAGCTGTCCAGATAATGATAAAGAATAGGAGGCCAACCAGCTTGGTGTTCTCTACTCTCCATTGGCCCCAAAGATACCTAATGAGCTGTCCAAATAAATATTAAGAAAAGGGGGCCAACCAGCTTGGTGTTCTCTACTCTAGACTGGCCCCAAAGATACCTCATGAGCTGCCCCAATAATGATAAAGAACACGAGGTCAACCTGTGCTGTGTTCTCTGGCTGCCACTATAATAATAGAGAATATGAGGCCATCCTGTTTGGTGTTCTCTACTCACCAGTGACCCCAAAGATACCTCATGAGCTGTCCTGATAATGATAGAGTAGAGTAGGAGGCCAATCGGCAGTATGTTCTTTGGCTGCCCCTATAATAATAGAGAATAGGATGCCAACATGACCTTTCTTTACTCATAGACGACATATGAACCATCTTATGGAATACATTGCGCATAGCCTCAAATGCGGTTCGTTTCACCTTTTGTAAACTATGTCTATTATAATAGGTTTTATTTTTATTTTATATGAACTGAAAAGTTCATACTTAGTTATTTTCGTCCATTTTCCTCAGCAGCTGTGTTATCACTTACAGCAAGTAATAATATACACATTCTGTAGGAAAAAGAGAATTACTGTTATGCTTGTTAAAAACATTAGCAACATTCCACAGCGAAGCTAACAGGAGAGCGCGCAGGGGAACCGTCAGGTTTTTTTTTAATAGCTTCTACATGTTGCTACCATCATTTTGCCTAAAAGTACATGGGAATTATTCCAAAGTTCTCTCAGAGTTCACAATGGGTAGTTTTTTTGTATGTTTGTTTTTTCACATTTAACACAATGGAAATCAATGAATCTAAAATTGATTTACCTCCAAGTCTGTCTTCTAAATGATCATTACTGTATATCTGCTATGCATTGCTTAATCAGCCACGTACGCCGCGCGTCCAATGAAAATAGACCCGTCTCGTAATGATGTACTTGTCTTACTGGATATTTTTAGAAAGTGCTGAAGTGTAGAAAATCAGATCATGCTAGCTGTAAGTATCTGACAATGGATTGTAAATCTTCAGTATCTAATCTTAGCTGGATGGGGGGAGGGGGAGGGGGGGGGGGGTTGAGGTAGGTTTTGGCACTGTTTCAAATTTTTTACCCTCCAGAATTCAGATGCATGACATTTTGTAGGAGGTTTGTTATAGCAAGCAGTGACTAGAGCTTATCACTCAAGCCTGATTCCGTCTGTGCGATATCCGGGCTACACCCACATGGCAAAGTAAATGGTGCAATTCACACTTCAGTTTCTGGAAACTCACAGCGTGCGCCATTCATGTCCGTTTTCTGTCCAAGAACTGGGTAACTGGGTGAGTTCATAAAAAAAATGCCATGCAAACATCCAGATATCTCCGTGTTTTGTGAATGGAAATTGGAAAAGCCTTTCAAATCCAGCCTAAGGACATTAAGAATCAACGTGCACAGCAAATATATACCAATTGGTGCATTCTTAAAGGGGATGTCAGGTTTGAACAACCCAAGGGCATACATGCAGCAGCTACTTTAGGGCCCATGGAGAAAGTTTGGTCCCAATCGCCTATACTGTTGGGTAGTTTGGTAGTGAGAACATATGTAGGACTCTCTACAGGGGAACTGCGTTAAGAGGGTTACCCAATATCATACGTCACCCGCGATGCTAGGGAGGCTCGTCACCGTCCCCGCCTGCCATTAGCTGCCCCCCCCCCCGACACCGGATGTTTTAAGTATATTCCCTCTGAGGGGCCCAGCACATGGGGGGACTGTTGTATGATATTGGATAACCCCTTTAAGGAGCACATTTCAGCAGAATCAACCCTAGTAAACCGTAATCATTTTATTCAGCAGGATCAACCCTATCAGGCAGTATATCTTGTCCAATGGGGTTGCTCCTGCCAACAGGCGCTCTTTAACAAAAAGTGGGGTGGGGAATTGTCCCAAGGGTTATTGATATTTCTTGGAGAGCAAAAAAAATGGGCCTTTATTTCTCTGTGGCAACCAGCACCATAATGGGAGCCCCATCTCTTCCATGTACACCACTAAAACAACCCCTTGAGAGAGAGAAACTGATTTTATATAGGAGGGTAAGGAGGAGAAGGAAAGGCAAGGGGTATGGCAGAAGTCCTATTTATTACAGTCCTTACAGTCTAAGGCCTCATGCACACGAACGTGTGCTGGTCGTTCCATGCATTGGGGATCGCAATTTGCTGTCCCCAATGCACGGGCACCATCCATTAGGTTGCCACAGACGGATGCAGACCCATTCAACTTGAATGGGTCTGTGATCCGTCCACACCGCAAAAAAATAGAACAAGTTCTATTTTTTGCAGTGCAGAGACACAGAGAGAGCCCCACGGAAGCACTGCATAGTGCTTCTGTAGGGTTTCGTGCCTTCCGTTCCGCACCGCTCCTTCTGGATTGCAGACCCATTAAAGGGAATGGGTCCGCATCCGTGATAAGGGGTGCACACGGCCAGTGCCCATATATTGTGTACCTGCTGTTTGCGGACCACAATACGGCCACGGCCGGGCAAAGGCCATGTGCATGAGGCCTAAGCCTTATTTTGCTACTTATGGCGCCAATAGCAGAATGAGGAACTTGCTCCCATCCTCAGAATTGTTGTCCCCCAACCATCATCCCATCCAGGTAGTGAATGAAGAGAAATGGTCGTGCACATGAAGGGTTTGCTTCCTCATATGTGTCCGTAAACATCATAAAAATAGAAATAGGGACCAGCATTGATCAGTCATTTATAGCATATCTTGTATACGTGCCATAAATGTGTATAGCGGAATACACCTATACAGGGGTTTCCCATGAAAACATCTTATCCCCGACACGACGGATCCATACTGCCAGGTGAAGACGTCTGGAACCATGAATTTTGGAGCTTGTTTGAATAAGGGTCGTGGGAAAGCGGAGGATAAGAGGTAGCGCTAGTTAGTGACAGGCAAACTACATTGTATAAGAATAATAATCTTTATTTCTACAGCGCCAACATATTCCGCAGCGCTTTACAATCAGGGGGGTCATGTACAATCAAAATCATACATTATATAGCAGTAAACAAGAGGAATGAGGGCCCTGCTCGCAAGAGATGACAATCTATGAGGAGATAGGGGTGACACAAAAGGTAAAAAGTGCTTGTGTTGTGCCTGATCCGGCCATCTTAACAGAAGAGGGGAGTAGATGTAAAGCTGCATCAGCCGGTCACCAGCCGATAGCTGTAGTGCTTCTGGGTGTATGGGGTGTGGTGGACACAGCTAGAAGATGGACCCGGCTCTGAAGCATGAGGTTGGGGGGGGAGTGAATGGAGAAGAGTTATATTAGGGGATGTGATAGGCTACCCTAAAAAGAACACCTAAAACTGGGGATTTTGGGAATGAACCTAATAACCTGGGGCAGGGCGCTGCAGAGAACTAGTGCAGCTCGGGAGAAGTCTTGAAGACGGGAGTGAGAGGTTTGGATTATGGTGGATGTTAGCACTTAGGCTGCTTTCACACTGGCGTTTTGGCTTTCCGTTTGTGAGATCTGTTCAGGGCTCTCACCAGCGACCCCAAAACGGATCAGTTCTGCCCTAATGCATTCTGAATGGAAAAGCATCCGCTCAGAATGCATCAGTTCAGTGTCCATTCTGCGTTAGAGGCGAATAGCAAAACACTGCTTGCAGCGTTTTAGTATCCGTCTGACGAAACTGAGCCAAACGGATGCGTCCTGACACACAATGTAAGTCAATAGGGACGGATCAGTTTTGCCCTTAATGCATTCTGAATGGAAAAGGATCCGCTCAGAATGCATCAGTTTGCCTCCATTCCGTCTCCATTCCGCTTTGGAGGTGGACACCAAAACGCTGCCTGACGAAACTGAGCCAAACAGGTCCGTCCTGATGTAACGGTCAGCAGAGGAAGAGACCGTAGAGCAGGACTCAAGTACAGTGCAGCAGACAAGGAGGCTGAAGTAGAAACCGGCTTTATTAAAGGAGAACTCTAACTGCCGGAGAAGCAGATTTACAATATGAACAGCTTGAGAATTCACAACAAAGATAATGGAAATTTGCATAAAGAAAACAAATGAATCACAAACACAAGTACAGACAATAGCAGGCTACTCTCTTCTAGGTAGTCCTATCTGTCCCCGCTACCCGGGGTGCACCTCTACGGTGCACTAAACTAAATCCTATTCCACTATGTCCTAGCTCCGGTTAGCATCAGTGCACTCACAGTTCGGTGTCCGGCACATGCAGGCAGATACAGTCTGGGTCCCGATCTGGTTGCTTGCTTGCTTGCTTGCTTCAGCGTGGCTCAGCTCTGGCCTCTCTTTGTAGTCTCTGTAACTCTGGTTAGAGATAATCAGCAGCTCTGGACGTGTAATCAGGCAGGGCCTGGAATTCACTCACAGTTCCTCTGGTAAGTGCCTCACACTACAGCAGTCTCTCTTCTACACCAGGACACATCAGGTCAGTCAGAGAGCAAACACACTCTAATGTCCCAGATACCATGTCACAGCAGGTTGGCAGGGAGAAATCACTCTAATCTTCCCTGTGGATCTCCCTCTCAGTGCACAGCGTCCTTCTTCCTGTGTACTCAGACACCTGCACCCCAGGCTCTCTGCTCAGCCCGGGAAAAACACTTAACTCCTTGTCCTCTGGAAACAACTCCTCACACTGTCCTACTCAGCCACAGTGGCCTCTGGTGGCTGGAGGGAAACATGACAGTCTGCTATATATATATATGTGTTGGAAATGTTGCTGGATGATCAGGGCTGCCTCTTACATGCCTCCCCACTT
This sequence comes from Bufo gargarizans, assembly GCF_014858855.1. Lineage (NCBI taxonomy): Eukaryota > Metazoa > Chordata > Amphibia > Anura > Bufonidae > Bufo > Bufo gargarizans. Next base: position 432,659,938 of record NC_058084.1, on the reverse strand, counting down.
AAAGGTGGCCGTCCCCGGCCTTGCTATATAGTCCATAGAAATAATGGTTAATGTAACTTTTTATACAGCAGTACAACATTGTCCACAATACATACAGGTGGACCAAATGAACTCATCAGCAGCGTACCTGTTTGGTGGAACCCCTGCAGTAAGCCTACTGGATCTCCGGAGGTCCTGGCTATCTGTTACGACCTGACTCTCTCCACTAGGAACTGCCAGTCTGGATTCATCCACCACAATAGGAGGTTCGGGTGTGTCCGAGGGCCCCTCTCCATTACGGGCCGGCAATGGTTCTGTGACAGTGCCTTCATCACCTGTAACCTGGGAGGCTCCTTCAGTGTTGGGAGCAGTCCACCAGTCTTCACCATAATCTCCATCAGAGATAACAAGTTCTGAGTATGGGGCAGGAGGAGGTGTCCTCTGAACAGGTGCGGGATCTTTGGACCGGCATGGCCGTAACATATTCCTATGTAGAGTCCGTGAAGCAAATTCCTCATTCTCAACCTGCACTTCGTAGACCGGACCATTAGGGTACACTCTCTTGATCACTTTATACGGCTGTACTTCCCAACGCTCACTCAACTTGCCTCTGGGACGTTTCTCTCGTACCAGTACCCGATCCCCAGGCTGCAATGGAACCTCCTGAACTGGAGGACGGTCTGTATGAGCTCTCTCCTGTAACCGCTGACCTGCCAACCGGCGAATGGTCTGGAGACGCCGACGGTGTTCTTTCACCCATGAGGTGGTTGATCGCTCTATTAGGTCTTCTGGCTGTTCTAGGTTTAATTCCACGATCTCTCGACCAGCCCTACCGAACAGTAACATGTATGGGGTGTAACCGGTGGTGGTGTGGACACGATTATTGTAAGCCCAGACTAATTCTGGCAGGTAGTCAGGCCAGTGTGCCCTCTTGTCTTCCTCTAGTGTCCTCAGCATTTGCAGCAATGTGCGGTTAAAGCGCTCACAGGCTCCGTTTCCTTGGGGATGATAAGGAGTTGTCCTGGATTTTTCAATGCCGTACAGTCGATGTAGCTCTTCCATCACTTTTCCTTGAAAGCACGCCCCTTGATCTGAATGGATCCGCTTTGGACACCCATAGACCCGAATGAAGTCTTGACAAATGGCTCGTGCCGCGGACTCGGCCGTCTGGTCCCGAGTTGGGGTGACTACTGCAAACTTGGAGAAGTGGTCGATCATGACCAGGCAATACTGTGGACCTCTTGACGATTGTCCCACAAGAAGATAGTCTATCATCAACACTTCCAGCGGTTCTGTGGTCTGGATGGACTGTAGGGGTGCTCTCTGTTCTGTACTCTTCGTGAGTTCACACACTCGACACTGTCGGCAAACTTCTTCAACTGTGGCCTCCAGTCGCGGACAATACACATAACGCTGCAGCCACTGGTATGTCTTGACTGGCCCGAAGTGAGCTCCAAACTCATGAGCCTCTTTGGCTATCTCCCGTGCCATTCTTCTGGGTATCACTACCTGCCACCTCGCCTCTAGGTCGGCAGGCTGTTGCCACTTGCGGAACAAAACAGCTCCATGCACTTCCAGTCTGTCCCATTGATGTAGAACGGACTTCATCTCGGCATCCAGATCAGTCCTTTCTTCTTTGTTGGGTTTCCTGCACTGGGTTACCCAGCTTTTCATTTGCTGCAGTCCAATGTCTTCATCTTGCAATCTGCCCCATTCTTCATTAGTTCTCCCCAATGCTTTGGGTAGCTTACGGGCCTCCCCACTTGTCTGGGCCGCGACTGTTGGGGGAGCGAAACTTGCGGAAGTCAGGAGTTTCATCTTCTTCCTTTTGTTCATCCATATCCCCTACTGGAGTTTCAAAAGTAACCCTCGAGAGACCATCAGCATTAGTGTTCTCTGTAGCGGAGCGGTAGCGAATTGAGAAGTCATACTTTGCGAGGCGAGCCGCCCAGCGTTGCTCCAGGGCTCCCAACTTGGCAGTACCCAGATGGGCCAGGGGATTGTTATCCGTCCGTACGAAGATCTTAGCTCCTGTCAGATATCCTGCAAATTTCTCCGTCATAGCCCACACCAGGGCAAGGAGTTCCAGCCGGAAGGAACTGTAGTTATGGGGGTTTCGCTCCGTATCTCGCAAGGATCTACTGGCATAAGCGATCACTCTCTCATGTCCATCTTGTACCTGCGACAGGACTGCCCCAAGTCCAGTAGAGGCTGCCATCAGTAGCTAAGATGAATGGTTTATCAAAATCGGCATAAGCCAAGATGGGGGCCGATGTCAGGGCTTCTTTCAGGGCCTGGAAGGCCTCTTCCTGTTTCTGTCCCCAGGGGATACTTTGGCCCTTGGGTTGCCCAGCCGTTCCTCTCAACAACTCATTCAGAGGGCCCGCTATTTTTGCGTAGTCTTTGATGAACCGCCGGTAGTACCCAGTCAGTCCCAGGAAGGCCTTCAACTCACGCAGTGTTCTCGGCACTATCCATTGTCGTATTGCAGCCACTTTGTCTTGGGACGGTAGCACTCCGTCTTGGGACACCCTATGGCCCAGGTACTCGATCTCCCTCTTGAAGAGATGACACTTCTTTGGCTTTACCTTCAGGCCATGGGATCGCAGTCGCTCGAGTACCTGCCCTAGCCGATTCAAGTGTTCTTGAAAAGTAGCAGAGTATACGATGATATCGTCTAGGTATATCAGAGTGGCTTCAAAATTCAGGTCTCCCAGGCATCTCTCCATCAGCCGCTGGAAGGTTCCAGGGGCATTAGTCAGTCCGAATGGCATCCTGTTGAATTCAAATAACCCCATGGGGAGTATGAATGCTGTCTTTGCCTTGTCCTGCTCAGCCACTGGTACTTGCCAGTACCCACTTGCTAGATCCAGGGTGGAGAAGTATTTGGCTCGTCCTAGAGCCGTCAGAGACTCCTCGATGCGTGGCAGAGGATATGAGTCTCGCGCAGTGCAAGCATTCAACCGCCGGTAATCCACACAAAATCGAATAGTGCCGTCCTTCTTCTTGACAAGCACCACTGGGGCTGCCCAAGGGCTCTGGCTTCCCCGCACCACTCCGGAATCTATCATCTGTTTCAATAGCGTCTTCACTTCCTGGTACAACTTGGGCGGAATCTGTCGATATCTCTCCCGAATTGGTGGAGTGTCCCCCGTCGGTATATCATGTGTGATAGCATTCGTGCAGCCAAAGTCATCGGCGTGGCGGGCAAATGCAGCCTGATTCTCCCACAGCATGGTTTCAACTGCTCGCTGTTGGTCTAAACTGAGAGCCTTAACATCTATCTCCATTTGATCCAAGATGGTTCCCCCATTCCATTCTGGGGTCGGCGCCTCTTCTGCACTGGCAGTAACTGCCAGGGTCCAACCAGCATCCCCTACTGGAGCTAGAGTCACTTCTCTCTGACTCAGGATTTCTCCCTGATGTAGGTACACACGAGCCAGTTCCACCCCTGGCGTCAAGGGAACTTCTAGATATCCCACATTCACAGCTCTTATGGGTACTCGTCCATTCTGGACCACTCCCAGTGTCCGGGCCACCAGGACGTCCTGACCCAGCTCTCCTAGGCCTGTTGGTTCAACGAACACCTCCATGCCTTCAAGATTACGGAAAGTTCCCACGGGTAACGTCAGCACGGTCTCCCGACCAGGGGGAAGGGTGAAGGTAGCCTTTCCTGGCGCTCGGATCGTTCCCACCGCCTGGTGTGCTGGTACACTTTTCTGTGTTCCACAAAAACGGATTAGCCGTTGAAATGCTTTCTGGGTAGGTTTGTGCGGGGTGGCTTGTTTCCAGTAACCCGGCCCCCGTTTGGTGAACATGATCTGATCCAATTCTCGCAGGATATTCATGCCCATTATCACCGGCACATCTTCTTTGAACGTTTCGGGGACCAACAAGATACCTTTCCGCCCCACTTCCTGTCCACATAGCCGTACATTCATCCACACGACCCCTGTGACAGGAATCTGTTGCTGGTTAGCCGCTGTAACCCGGACCAGTGTCTCTCGTTCTGGCTTGGCCAGCGCTTGAAAGTAACGGTAGAAGAATGACTCGGGCATAGTTGTCACTTGAGACCCAGTATCCACTAAGCAGTCGACAGGAACACCTTCGAACTCAGCTCGTATAGTGGGGCACCCTGCGACCAGGTGTTCGGAGCTTTGCTGGGTAACTTGGCTCTCCACCTCCCCTGCAGTACGCCCCACTACTGCAGGGGTCGGTAGTTTAACGGCGGCTCTTGGCGTCCAGCTGGATTATTCCGACACTCTCTGGCGAAATGTCCTAGATCTCCACACCGCCAACACTGTGCCCCTTGACGGCCCACTTTTTGCCTGCGAGTGGGAGGTGCCCTCAGAGCTTGGCTGGATGGCCCCACTGAAGGGTAATGAGGGGCTTGATGGTATGGTAAACTAGCATAAGGGCATTCGGGTGTAGGAACCCACGGAGTCGCCTGATAGGTTTGTTGTCGGGCTGGATAGGCAGCCTCAGTAGTATGGCGCGACTCTATCTGTTTCTCCAGGTGTGTCAACTTTTCGTGCATGGCACTCAGGGAGCTCTGCAAGTCTTGTACCACTCTGACCAGGGCTTCCTCATTTCTTGTAACCCCGGGGGGTGTAACGGTCTGGGTCCGTATTACTCCAGAAGCATAGCCATCTTCTTTGTTTCGCGTCACGGCCTCTGCCAAAATTTGTCGAAAGGTTAGGGTAGGGTCTACTCTGACTCGTTCCCGCAGAGCCTGTTTCAGGGGATTGCTGTAGAGCCCCAGAATAAATTGTTCCCGCAGTATCCGGTCTATGGGTCCCATGCCAGTAACCCCATCTGCCTCTTTTTTTTGTACCTCGGCCAACACTTCCTGTAGGGCTGTAGCGTACTGAGAGACACCTTCGTCTTCCCGTTGAATCCGGTAAAAAAACTTCGCCCGGAGGTGCCCTGCACTGGCTGTTTCCCCATATATTTCTTCCAGGAATCTCACCATTTCTTGCAATGTATTGCGCTGTGGCTTCTGGTTGTAGGAGAACATTTCTTCGGGCCTCACCCTCGAGAGCGGCCAAAGCAATTTCTACTTGTAGTTCTGGGCTGACATTGTAAATCCTAACAGCACTCTGTAACCTTGTCACCCAGTCTGACAGTGTCATGTTCTGGCCATCAAATTTGGGTAGCAAGTTGAACAACGTGCCAATAGGAAGGGCCCTTGCAAGGGTTCCACCATTGCCTGAGGTACTCACATTAACATCATGCACATTGCCTTCAGCCGCCTCCATCTCTGTGACTGTACCCTGCTCGCAGCGCCACTTGTAACGGTCAGCAGAGGAAGAGACCGTAGAGCAGGACTCAAGTACAGTGCAGCAGACAAGGAGGCTGAAGTAGAAACCGGCTTTATTAAAGGAGAACTCTAACTGCCGGAGAAGCAGATTTACAATATGAACAGCTTGAGAATTCACAACAAAGATAATGGAAATTTGCATAAAGAAAACAAATGAATCACAAACACAAGTACAGACAATAGCAGGCTACTCTCTTCTAGGTAGTCCTATCTGTCCCCGCTACCCGGGGTGCACCTCTACGGTGCACTAAACTAAATCCTATTCCACTATGTCCTAGCTCCGGTTAGCATCAGTGCACTCACAGTTCGGTGTCCGGCACATGCAGGCAGATACAGTCTGGGTCCCGATCTGGTTGCTTGCTTGCTTGCTTGCTTCAGCGTGGCTCAGCTCTGGCCTCTCTTTGTAGTCTCTGTAACTCTGGTTAGAGATAATCAGCAGCTCTGGACGTGTAATCAGGCAGGGCCTGGAATTCACTCACAGTTCCTCTGGTAAGTGCCTCACACTACAGCAGTCTCTCTTCTACACCAGGACACATCAGGTCAGTCAGAGAGCAAACACACTCTAATGTCCCAGATACCATGTCACAGCAGGTTGGCAGGGAGAAATCACTCTAATCTTCCCTGTGGATCTCCCTCTCAGTGCACAGCGTCCTTCTTCCTGTGTACTCAGACACCTGCACCCCAGGCTCTCTGCTCAGCCCGGGAAAAACACTTAACTCCTTGTCCTCTGGAAACAACTCCTCACACTGTCCTACTCAGCCACAGTGGCCTCTGGTGGCTGGAGGGAAACATGACAGTCTGCTATATATATATATGTGTTGGAAATGTTGCTGGATGATCAGGGCTGCCTCTTACACTGACACACAATGTAAGTCAATGCGGACGGATCCGTTTTCCATGACACAATCTGGCACAATAGAAAACAGATCCGTCCCCCATTGACTTTCAATGGTGTTCAAGATGGATCCGTCTTGGCTATGTTACAGATAATACAAACTGATCCGTTCTAAACAGATGCATGCGGTTGTATTATCTGAACGGATCCGTCTGTGCAGATCCATGACGGACGCGCACCAAACGCAAGTGTGAAAAGTAGCCTAAATCCTTTGCAGGGCATAGAGCACGGGTAGGGTGGTAGACAGAGATGAGGGAGGAGATGTAGGGGGTGCAGCACTATGGAGAGCTATGTGGGCGAGACGTTTAAGGGTCCATTCACACGTCCGCAAAAAGGTCCGCACCCGTTCCGCAATTTTGCGGAACGGGTGTGGACCCATTCATTCTCTAAGGGCCCGGACGTGAAGCGGAGAGCACACTATGTGCTCTCCGCTTCCGGGTTTCGGCCCCGAACTTCCGGTCCGCAGCTCCGCAAAAGATAGAACATGTCCTATTCTTGTCCGCAGCTGCTGACAAGAATAGGCATTTCTATAGCGGGTGCCGGCCGGGTGTGTTGCGGATCTGCAATTTGCGGGTCCGCAACACACCACGGACGTGTGAATGGACCCTAAATAGAATCCTGTACGGTATGGGCAATTGTATCATTTAAAGGGGTTTTCCAGACTCCTGATATTGCTGACATATCCTCAGGATAGGTCATTGATATCTGATCAATGAGGGTCCAACACCCCACAACACCCCATCTTGCAGCCTCCAGCACTTTTAATAGAACAGGATGCAAAGCTGTGTAACTGCAGCTCAGCTCCCACAGAAGTGAACAAGGGTTGAGCTGCAGTAACCCAGCATGGCCACTACACTTTTAATGGCGCTGTGCTTCCTGATCCATTCAAAGTGCTTGTTTCAGCACCAGAGGCTGCAGGGAACAGCTTATGGGTGGGGGTGCGGGGTGTCAGACCCTCACCGATCAAATATTAGTGACCTATCCTGAGGGTAAGTCATAAATGTCAGGAGCCTGGAAAACCCCATTAACTACAGTCTGCCACAATATCACTGTTATCTGGTTCCCATTTTCACACTGCACCCTGCACTTCGATTATTTTCAGCTTTGAAAAGCTATTTTACTATGTGGTATTGTTTTATTTCATGCCCCCTAATAAATGAAACAATAGCACAAGCTGCACAGATTGTGCCAGTTCTGTGATAGCGGCAATATCATTTACATCACACTGATGATGGCTGTGTGTTCCGCATTTTGCAGAAAGGAACCTCCGGCCCTCAATAGAGCAGTTCTATCCTAGTCTGTGATATGGACAAGAATAGGACATGTTCTATTTTTTATTTTTTTTGCAGGGCCACAGAACGGAGGTACGGATGCGGGCAGTACAAAGAGTGCTGTCCACATCTTTTGCAGCCCCATTGAAGTGAATGAGCCTTCACTTGACCTGCAAAATATGCAGCTCAGATGCGGACTCAAACCACGGTCATGTGCATGAGGCCTAAGTGTAAGGGCTCTTTTAGGCTGGTTTCACACGAGTGTTGCGGAAAAACATGCGCGATTTTTCAGCGTGAGTGCAAAACACTGTATTGCGCTTTGCACGCGCGTGAGAAAACTCGGCATGTTTGGTACCCAGACCCGAACCCGGACTTCTTTACAGAAGTTCGGGTTTGGGATCGGCGTTGTGTAGATTTGATTATTTTTACTTATAACATGGTTATAAGGGAAAATAATAGCATTCTTAATACAGAATGCATAGTACAATAGCGCTGGAGGGGTTAAAAAAAATAAAAATTTGTTAACTCACCTTAATCCACTTAATCGCGCAGCCCGGCTTCTCTTCTCTCTTCTTCTTTGAGCAATAGGACCTTTGATGACGTCACTGCGCGCATCACATGGTCCATCACATGATCCATCACCATGATGATGGATCATGTGACGGACCATGTGATGAGCGCAGTGACGTTACCACAGGTCCCTTTCCTGTGCACAGCAAAGAAGAAGACAGAAGAGAATCTGGGCTGCACGATCAAGTGGATTAAGGTGAGTTAAATTATTATTATTATTTTTTTAACCCCTCCAGCGCTATTGTACTATGCATTCTGTATTCAGAACGCTATTATTTTCCCTTATAACCATGTTATAAGGGAAAATAATAAAGATCGGGTCCCCATCCCGATCGTCTCCTAGCAACCGTGCGTGAAAATCGCACCGCATCCGCACTTGCTTGCGGATGCTTACGATTTTCACGCAGCCCTATTCACTTGTATCGGGCCTGCGTTGCGTGGAAAACGCAGAAAGAGGAGCATGCTGCGATTTTCACGCAACGCACAAGTGATGCGTGAAAATCACCGCTCATGTGCACAGCCCCATAGAAATAAATGGGTCCGGATTCAGTGCGGGTGCAATGCGTTCACCTCACGAATCGCACCCGCGCGGAATACTCGCCCGTGTGAAAGAGGCCTTATTGTTAGATAATTTTGTCTTTTATTTTACTGGTACACTTATTTACCGTACATCAGTTGTGTCTATCAGCCTGACTAGAAGCTAAACTACCATAACCAACCTGTATAATAAAATATTCTAAAAATATTGCAGGTTTTGTGCGTGGTTTCTTCTGTACAGTTTGTAGCACTGAGGTGTCTGCCGCTTAAATAAACATATATTGTAACCCTAGAAGTTCTAATGTGTTGTTTTTGCAACATCACATGTTTAGGCTGGGAGATACAGCTTTGAACACACGGTGCGCCCACATAATGTAATCTCTGTCAGGTAGGAGGCTGTATTATAAAAGCCAAAGATGTTACATTTTTAGATGTTTCTTGCTTAGTATTTTTCTTGTATCGTTTATGAGAAATCCTTTATACAGCACCGAGATCTGCAGCACAGTCCAGAGCAAGCCTCCCCACAGTCCAGAGCATGCCTCCCCACAGTCCAGAGCATGCCTCCTCACAGTCCAGAGCATGCCTCCTCACAGTCCAGAGCATGCCTCCTCACAGTCCAGAGCATGCCTCCTCACAGTCTAGAGCATGCCTCCCCACAGTCCAGAGCATGCCTCCTCACAGTCCAGAGCATGCCTCCTCACAGTCCAGAGCATGCCTCCCCACAGTCCAGAGCATGCCTCCCCACAGTTCAGAGCATGCCTCCTCACAGTCCAGAGCATGCCTCATCACAGTCCAGAGCATGCCTCCTCACAGTCCAGAGCATGCCTCCCCACAGTCCAGAGCATGCCTCCTCACAGTCCAGAGCATGCCTCCCCACAGTCCAGAGCATGCCTCCTCACAGTCCAGAGCATGCCTCCTCACAGTCCAGAGCATGCCTCCTCACAGTCCAGAGCATGCCTCCTCACAGTCCAGAGCAGCCTCCTCACAGTCCAGAGCAAGCCTCACAGTCCAGAGCAAGCCTCCTCACAGTCCAGAGCATGCCTCCTCACAGTCCAGAGCATGCCTCCTCACAGTCCAGAGCAAGCCTCCTCACAGTCCAGAGCATGCCTCCTCACAGTCCAGAGCATGCCTCCCCACAGTCCAGAGCATGCCTCCCCACAGTCCAGAGCATGCCTCCTCACAGTCCAGACAATGCCTCCTCACAGTCCAGAGCATGCCTCCTCACAGTCCAGACAATGCCTCCTCACAGTCCAGAGCATGCCTCCTCACAGTCCAGAGCATGCCTCCTCACAGTCCAGAGCATGCCTCCTCACAGTCCAGAGCAAGCCTCCTCACAGTCCAGAGCATGCCTCCTCACAGTCCAGAGCAAGCCTCCTCACAGTCCAGAGCATGCCTCCTCACAGTCCAGAGCATGCCTCCTCACAGTCCAGAGCAAGCCTCCTCACAGTCCAGAGCATGCCTCCTCACAGTCCAGAGCATTCCTCCCCACAGTCCAGAGCATGCCTCCCCACAGTCCAGAGCATGCCTCCTCACAGTCCAGACAATGCCTCCTCACAGTCCAGAGCAAGCCTCCTCACAGTCCAGAGCATGCCTCCTCACAGTCCAGAGCATGCCTCCTCACAGTCCAGAGCAAGCCTCCCCACATTCCAGAGCATGCCTCCTCACATTCCAGAGCATGCCTCCTCACAGTCCAGAGCAAGCCTCCTCACAGTCCAGAGCATGCCTCCTCACAGTCCAGAGCATGCCTCCCCACAGTCCAGAGCATGCCTCCTCACAGTCCAGAGCATGCCTCCTCACAGTCCAGACAATGCCTCCTCACAGTCCAGAGCAAGCCTCCTCACAGTCCAGAGCATGCCTCCTCACAGTCCAGAGCATGCCTCCTCACAGTCCAGAGCAAGCCTCCTCACAGTCCAGAGCATGCCTCCTCACAGTCCAGAGCATGCCTCCTCACAGACCAGAGCATGCCTCCTCACAGTCCAGAGCATGCCTCCTCACAGTCCAGAGCATGCCTCCTCACAGTCCAGAGCATGCCTCCTCACAGTCCAGACAATGCCTCCTCACAGTCCAGACAATGCCTCCTCACAGTCCAGACAATGCCTCCTCACAGTCCAGAGCAAGCCTCCTCACAGTCCAGAGCATGCCTCCTCACAGTCCAGAGCATGCCTCCTCACAGTCCAGAGCATGCCTCCTCACAGTCCAGACAATGCCTCCTCACAGTCCAGAGCAAGCCTCCTCACAGTCCAGAGCATGCCTCCTCACAGTCCAGAGCATGCCTCCTCACAGTCCAGAGCAAGCCTCCCCACAGTCCAGAGCATGCCTCCTCACAGTCCAGAGCATGCCTCCCCACAGTCCAGAGCATGCCTCCCCACAGTCCAGAGCATGCCTCCTCACAGTCCAGAGCATGCCTCCTCACAGTCCAGAGCAAGCCTCCTCACAGTCCAGAGCATGCCTCCTCACAGTCCAGAGCATGCCTCCTCACAGTCCAGAGCAAGCCTCCTCAGAGTCCAGAGCATGCCTCCTCACAGTCCAGAGCATGCCTCCTCACAGTCCAGAGCATGCCTCCTCACAGTCCAGAGCATGCCTCCTCACAGTCCAGAGCATGCCTCCTCACAGTCCAGAGCATGCCTCCTCACAGTCCAGACAATGCCTCCTCACAGTCCAGACAATGCCTCCTCACAGTCCAGAGCATGCCTCCCCACAGTCCAGAGCATGCCTCCCCACAGTCCAGAGCATGCCTCCTCACAGTCCAGAGCATGCCTCCTCACAGTCCAGAGCATGCCTCCTCACAGTCCAGAGCATGCCTCCTCACAGTCCAGAGCATGCCTCCTCACAGTCCAGAGCATGCCTCCCCACAGTCCAGAGCATGCCTCCTCACAGTCCAGAGCATGCCTCCCCACAGTCCAGAGCATGCCTCCCCACAGTCCAGAGCATGCCTCCTCACAGTCCAGAGCATGCCTCCTCACAGTCCAGAGCAAGCCTCCTCACAGTCCAGAGCAAGCCTCCTCACAGTCCAGAGCAAGCCTCCTCACAGTCCAGAGCATGCCTCCTCACAGTCCAGAGCATGCCTCCTCACAGTCCAGAGCATGCCTCCTCACAGTCCAGAGCATGCCTCCTCACAGTCCAGAGCAATGCCTCCTCACAGTCCAGACAATGCCTCCTCACAGTCCAGACAATGCCTCCTCACAGTCCAGAGCAAGCCTCCTCACAGTCCAGAGCATGCCTCCTCACAGTCCAGAGCATGCCTCCTCACAGTCCAGAGCATGCCTCCTCACAGTCCAGACAATGCCTCCTCACAGTCCAGACAATGCCTCCCCACAGTCCAGAGCATGCCTCCTCACAGTCCAGACAATGCCTCCTCACAGTCCAGAGCATGCCTCCTCACAGTCCAGAGCATGCCTCCTCACAGTCCAGAGCAAGCCTCCTCACAGTCCAGAGCATGCCTCCTCACAGTCCAGAGCAAGCCTCCTCACAGTCCAGAGCATGCCTCCTCACAGTCCAGAGCATGCCTCCTCACAGTCCAGAGCATGCCTCCTCACAGTCCAGAGCATGCCTCCTCACAGTCCAGAGCATGTCTTCTCACATTCCAGAGCATGCCTCCTCACAGTCCAGAGCATGCCTCCTCACAGTCCAGATCATGCCTCCTCACAGTCCAGGACTGCCCAGCTGACGCAACCATGAAAAATTGGGGCATAAAAAGGATGCTTTGGGGCAACTATGGTGGCATTTCTGTAAGGATCAGGGGTGAGGTTTAAAATATCCTATGATTTGGAGATTGAAATTTTAAGTATGGTGGAGAAAAGTCTGTAAAAAACATACCCTGAAATATACTCTATGAGCAATTTACAGGCCTGTTATAGGCATTTGTCCATCTATTTTTCTCACCTATCTCCAGCAGTCCCATAGAGGTGAACGAAGCGATGACTGTGCTTGCACAGTGGGCTCTCAATTAATTTCTATGGGACTTCCAAAAATAGCTGATTATGCTTGCTCTGCTTTTTTCAGAACTCCCATAGAAATTGATTGAGGGCACGCTGTGCATGCAATGTGTGTTCTCCTTCACTTTCGAGGGCTCATTCTGGACATAAGTGTTGGTCCCAGAGGTGGAACCTGAACCTATCTGACATTGGTGGCATATCCTAGCAATATGTCACCATTGTCTGAGATGACAAACCTACTTTAAAAGGAATGTGTCATCAGAAAATTACTGTAACGGCGCGCCGAAGGCACACTCGGTCTCCCATCAGCCGCAGACCTGCTACTTAGCTTCGGGAGCGAGGATCTGTGTTCGGCCTCGTTCCCAGGGCGGCTTTTGCTAGCTGGGAGGCTCCCTGCTCCTAGGTCTGCCTTGAGTGCCGAGCTGATCACTCTGTGCTCAACTTGCCTGTCTGTCGGTCATGTGACGCTGGCCACGTCGCATGACCCTCACTCCCCACTATAAATACAGGCAACCTGCTGGCTACAGGTTGCCTGTGATTTTGGTCCCTTAGGCCTCATGCACACGACAGTATTTTTTCACGGTTCGCAAAAACGGGGTCCGTAGGTCCGTGATCCGTGACCGTTTTTTCGTCCGTGGGTCTTCCTTGATTTTTGGAGGATCCACGGACATGAAAAAAAAGTCGTTTTGGTGTCCGCCTGGCCGTGCGGAGCCAAACGGATCCGTCCTGAATTACAATGCAAGTCAATGGGGACGGATCCGCTTGACGTTGACACAATATGGTGCCATTTCAAACTGATCCGTCCCCATTGACTTTCAATGTAAAGTCTGGAGTTCTTTTATACCATCGGATTGGAGTTTTCTCCAATCCGATGGTATATTTTAACTTGAAGCGTCCCCATCACCATGGGAACGCCTCTATGTTAGAATATACTGTCGGATATGAGCTACATCGTGAAACTCAGATCCGACAGTATATTCTAACACAGAGGCGTTCCCATGGTGATGGGGACGCTTCAGGTTAGAATATACTACAAACTGTATACATGACTGCCCCCTGCTGCCTGGCAGCACCCGATCTCTTACAGGGGGCCGTGATCAGCACAATTAACTCCTCAGGTGCCGCACCTGAAGGGGTTAATTGTACTATCATATCCCCCTGTAAGAGATCAGGGCTGCCAGGCAGCAGGGGGCAGACCCCCCCCTCCCCAGTTTGAATATCATTGGTGGCCAGTGCGGCCCCCCCCTCCCTCCCTCTATTGTAATAAATCGTTGGTGGCACAGTGTGCGCCCCCCATCGGCCCCCCTCCCTCTATAGCAGTAACAACATTGGTGGCCAGTGTGCGGCCTCCCATCTCCCCCCCCCCCCCATCATTGGTGGCAGCGTAGTTCCGATCGGAGTCCCAGTTTAATCGCTGGGGCTCCGATCGGTAACCATGGCAACCAGGAAGCTACTGCAGCCTTGGTTGCCATGGTTACTTAGCAATAGTACAATAGTAGAAGATTCATACTTACCTGCTTGCTGCTGCGATGTGTGTGACCGGCCGGGAGCTCCTCCTACTGGTAAATGACAGTTCATTTAGCAATGCGCCGCACAGACCTGTCACTTACCAGTAGGTGGAGCTCCCGGCCGGACACGAACATCGCAGCAGCAAGCAGGTAACTATGAATCTTCTACTATTGTACTATTGCTAAGTAACCATGGCAACCAGGACTGCAGTAGCGTCCTGGTTGCCATGGTTACCGATCGGAGCCCCAGCGATTAAACTGGGACTCCGATCGGAACTCCGCTGCCACCAATGATCGGGGGGGGGGTGGAGATGGGAGGCCGCACACTGGCCACCAATGTTGTTACTGCTATAGAGGGAGGGGGGCCGATGGGGGGCGCACACTGTGCCACCAACAATTTATTACAATAGAGGGGATTTATTACAATAGAGGGAGGGAGGGGGGGCGATGGGGGGCGCACACTGTGCCACCAACGATTTATTACAATAGAGGGAGGGAGGGGGGGCCGCACTGGCCACCATTGATATTCAAACTGGGGAGGGGGGGGTCTGCCCCCTGCTGCCTGGCAGCCCTGATCTCTTACAGGGGGATATGATAGTACAATTAACCCCTTCAGGTGCCGCACCTGAAGGGGTTAATTGTGCTGATCACGGCCCCCTGTAAGAGATCGGGTGCTGCCAGGCAGCAGGGGGCAGTCTTGTACACAGTTTGTAGTGTATTCTAACTAGAAGCGTCCCCATCACCATGGGAACGCCTCTGTGTTAGAATATACTGTCGGATATGAGTTTTCACGAAGTGAAAACTTAGATCTGAAAAAGCTTTTATGCAGACGGATCTTCGGATCCGTCTGTATGAAAGCAACCTACAGCCACGGATCACGGACACGGATGCCAATCTTGTGTGCATCCGTGTTCTTTCACGGACCCATTGACTTGAATGGGTCCGTGAACCGTTGTCCGTCAAAAAAATAGGACAGGTCATATTTTTTTGACGGACAGGATACACGGATCACGGCCTCGGCTGCAAAACGGTGCATTTTCCGAATTTTCCACGGACCCTTTGAAAGTCAATGGGTCCGCGAAAAAAAACTGAAAACGGCACAACGGCCACGGATGCACACAACGGTCGTGTGCATGAGGCCTTAGGCTGTGTATTATTATTATTATTATTGTTATTTAGCTTACCATTGGATTTGACCCTTGATCTGCTTCCTGACACCTCTTCTGCCTGCTCCCTGAACCTTGACGCTACCTCTCGGATTTTGACCTCGGCTTGCTTTTGGATTTTTTCTTTGCCTCTTCTCTTGTACTGACATGACCTCCCGGATTTTGACCTCGGCCCGCTCTTGGATCTGTCTCTGTCTCCTCCCTCGTACTGACGTGACCTCCTGGACTGACCCCGGCTAGTTGACCCGCCTCACCCTTCCGTTTTTGGTGGTACCTTGCTTGTTCCACCTCTTTGTCCGCTCGAGTGCTACCTCTCATTGGCTGTCCGCTTCCCTGCTGTCTCTTTCTCTCTGCTTGCACTTACTCAGGTCAGGGACTGTCGCCCAATTGCACCCGTCACCTAGGGCGGGTGGTGCAAGTAGGCAGGGACCGGGTGGCAGCTCAGGGGGTGCACCTCCGCTCTATCTTTATACCCGTGACGCTACCACGTGACAGAATCACAGGCCTTAATTTAGCATGGACCCTCTACAGAGCCTCACCGAACATGTGCAGGGTCTTGCTCAAATAGTACAGGAACTTGGGGAGAGACTACAGGTTCAGGAGACCGTCCGAACTCCCCCCATTCTTGCTCCCGCCACCGTTCAGGTGGAGCCACACATTAAATTACCCGATCGGTTTCCGAAGTTTTTTAGCTTTCAAGGAAAGCTGTAAACTTTATTTTAGACTACGTCCTCACTGCTCTGGTCCTGATCCACAGAGGGTTGGTATTATCATCTCCCTGCTTCAAGGGGACTCCCAAGAATGGGCCTTTTCTTCGCCTCCGGATTTCCCTTGTATTGATTCTGTGGACCTCTTTTTCCAGGCGTTAGGGGTTCTTTATGATGAACCAGACCGAGCCTCTGTGGCAGAATCCAATCTTAAGGCCCTCACTCAGGGGAATCATCCCGTGGAGGATTATTGTACGCAGTTCCGCAAGTGGTGCGTTCCCTCGGGTTGGAACGAACCAGCGCTCAAATGTCAATTTAGGGCAGGCTTGACTGAGAAGTTAAAAGACATGTTGGTTTGTTATCCCTGTCCTGACTCTTTAGAGGAGAGCATGACGCTAGCCATCAGACTAGATAGACGGATCAGAGAGAGACAGCGAGAGCATTTGTTTTCTCCTCATACCCGTCTTCAACCTGAGGTCTCCCCCATTGAACCCAAGATGGAGGCCCACTCGGACGAGCCCATGCAACTCGGGATGACGCGAAGAGAGCTACGCCGTCGTCGGGGCTCTTGTTTTTATTGTGGAGATCCCGACCACTGGATCCGTCAGTGTCCTAAAGCTCCGCCTTCTGGAAAGTCATCCAAGTCTGAAGCATCCAAGGACAAGGTACTCCCGGAGATGGTAAGAAGTAAATTATTGTTTCCGGTTTCTTATGCCTTTGGAGTCTTAAAGGGGTCAGGAAATGCCTTTGTGGATTCAGGGTCAGCTTTTAGTTTTATTGATTGCAAACTTGTTGAACAAATGGGAAATCCTATACTAGAATTGTCCACCCCGATCCAGGTTGTCGCCATCAATTCTACCCCCCTGCTAGGGGGCACGGTAAAACTCCGTACTCCGGAGGTTACCCTGTCTGTGGGGGTCTGCCACTCAGAGAAATGCTCTTTCTTTGTTTTAGAGAATCTTCCTGTTCAGGTAGTCCTTGGTATGCCCTGGCTTCAGCAACACAATCCGTTCATTAACTGGAGTTCGGGCGAGTTAGAGAGATGGGGGCCTAACTGTAGTTCTTGCTTAACCGTAGTTCAAGCTGGGGTTTCATCAGATATTATTCCTAATTTTATTTCTGATTATTCAGATGTTTTTTTCCACCACTGAGACAGATACTCTCCCTCCCCATAGGTCTTATGACTGTGTTATCGACTTGGTACCCGAGTCCAAATTTCCTAAAGGACGGATTTATAATCTTTCCGGTCTTAATTGCAGGGCCATGAAAGACTATATCCAGGAGGGTCTCAAGAAGGGACATATTAGGCCCTCCACCTCTCCCCTGGGAGCAGGATTCTTTTTCGTCAAAAAGGACGGTGGTCTCAGACCCTGCATTGACTATAGAAATTTGAATAAAATCACTATTAGGAATCAGTATTCCATCCCGTTGATTCCTGATTTGTTTAACCAGATTTTGGGTGCTTCGTGGTTTTCTAAATTTGATTTGAGAAGAGCGTATAGCCTAGTTCGTATTAAGGAGGCAGATGAGTGGAAAACTGCTTTTAATACTCCAGAGGGACGCTTTGAGTATCTTGTTATGCCATTCGGTCTTTGCAATGCCCCAGCTGTGTTTCAGAATTTCATGAATTACATTTTTAGAGAACTCATCGGCAAAATTATGATTGTTTATCTCGATGATATTCTTGTCTTTTCACCTGACTGGGATTCTCATGTGTCTCACATCAGATTGGTTCTTAAAATCCTCAGGGAGAATCATCTGTCCGTTAAATTAGAGAAATGTGTGTTTTGGAGTTCAAGAGATTCCTTATCTCGGCTATATTCTTACTCCTCATTCATTTAAAATGTATCCCAGTAAGGTTCAGGGTATCCAAGACTGGGTAAGACCATCCTCCTTAAAGACACTTCAACGCTTTTTAGGATTCGCCAATTTTTACCGTAAATTAATAAAGAATTTTTCTGTTATTGCCAAGCCCCTTACTGACTTAACTAAAACAGGTTCTGATCTGGTAACTGGTCGTTGGAGGCCTGTCGGGCCTTTGATACCCTTAAAAATTGTTTTCAGATGGCTCCAGTCTTGGTTCAGCCCGATACCGAGGAACCTTTTGTGGTGGAGGTTGATGCCTCAGAGGATGGTGTGGGGGCCATACTTTCTCAGGGGTCTTCTAACCTCACTAATTTAAGGCCATGCGCCTTCTTCTCTCGTAACTTACTCCTTTTGTATACATGATGTGTTTCATAAGTCATTGCTTAAAAGATGTGTCACCAGTGGTTCCGGTTAAAAAACCTCCTCCACTTGTGGAGGTTGAAGGTCAGGATGAATTCATTATCTCTAGAATTATTGATGTTAGAAAGATTAGGAACTCCTTTCAATACCTGGTCCACTGGAAGGGCTATGGACCCGAGGAGAGGTCTTGGGTCCCAGCTACTGAGATCCACGCCCCGAGGCTCATCAAGAAGTTTCCTGATGAGCATCCTGGGAGATTTGTACCCAAGGTCTTGGGTCCGGTGGCCCCTCGTAAAAGGGGGGGTACTGTAACGGGGCGCCAAAGGCACACTCTGTCTCCCATCAGCTGCAGACCTGCTGCTTAGCTTCGGGAGCGAGGATCTGTGTTCGGCCTAGTTCCCAGGGCGGCTTTGCTAGCTGGAGGCTCCCTGCTCCTAGGTCTTCCTTTGAGCGCCGAGCTGATCACTCGGTGCTCGACTTGCCTGTCTGTCAGTCATGTGACGCTGGCCACGTCACATGACCCTCACTCCCCACTATAAATACAGGCAACCTGCTGGCTACAGGTTGCCTGTGCATTTGGTCCCTTAGGTTGTGTATTATTGTTATTTAGCTTACCTTTGGATTTGACCCTTGATCTGCTTCCCGACACCTCTTCTGCCTGCTCCCTGAACCTTGACGCTACCTCACAGATTTTGACCTCGGCTTGCTTTTGGATTTGGTTTTTGCCTCTTCTCTCGTACTGACATGACCTCCTGGACTGACCCTGGCTAGTTGACCCGCCTCGCCCTTCTGTTTTTGGTGGTACCTTGCTTGTTCCACCTCTGTCCTACCTCTCATTGGCTGTCCGCTTCCCTGCTGTCTCTCTGCTTGCACTTACTCAGGTCAGGGACTGTCGCCCAGTTACGCCCCATCACCTAGGGTGGGTGGTGTAAGTAGGCAGGGACAGGGAACCGGGTGGCAGCTCAGGAGGTGCACCTCCGCTCTATCTTTATACCCGTAACGCTACCCCCTGACAATTGCCTATAGTTTAAATCATGTTTTTGATTATCTTATTTTTAATTTTACATTTCACTATCTATCTTAAAAAATATATAATAAAAAAAATTCTGCAGTTTTCATACTGGCCACTAAGCCCAATAACAGGCGCCATGATTTGGTCTGTACAGGTCACTTAACTGCAGTTATCTGCTTATCTGTCATTCTAATCCTGCCTGTAGTGATATCACCTCTGTGTATAGATGAGATAGGATCCACCATTCATAAAAGGTGATTGTCAGATCTTATCTATTCTTTCCTTGTACAATGGCCTCTGCACAGGTCACAGCCATGCCTGGAAAACTCTTCCTTAGAAGTCACTGAGGTCCCCTCCTGACCACTGTGTCTATGGCCCATGGGGCTGCAGTAAAGCAATATTCTTAATGCTGTGTAAATGCTGGTAAAGGGGTTGTCCCACAAAACATATTCTACAGTTTGGAAACCAGCACCTGCATCTGAATACTTGTGTAATTATATGTACCGTATTTTTCACCCAAAAGTGGGGGGAAATGCCCCTGCGTCTTATAGGGCGAATGCTGCCATTTTACATCGCAGTCTGCGATGTATCAGCGGGGAGGGAGGAGGGGCTGGAGTCTGTAAACTTGCGGCGGGGCCCGGTGCAGTCACTGTATTCTTACACCAGACCCCGACGCTCACAGCAGTATTTCAAAACAGTAATCCTCAACCTCTTAATAACTAACTAAAGTTGCGCTCTCCCCTGTATCAGCACTTACTAACAAGCATCCGTAGCAGGCAGAGCGGCTGGCAGCGTTACTTCACTCACTGACGTCGCGAGCCTGCTCCTCCCACTATTAATGAAGCAGACGGAGTAGGCGCGCGACATCAGTGAGTGAAGTAACGCTGCCAGCCGCTCTGCCTGCTACGGATGCTTGTTAGTAAGTGCTGATACAGGGGAGAGCACAACTTTAGTTAGTTATTAAGAGGTTGAGGATTACTGTTTTGAAATACTGCTGTGATCGGCGGGGCCAGGTGTATTGGGGGACACTGTTACAGATGATCTGTGGATGACACATATGTTGCAGTGTCATCCACAGATGCCCCCACCCCAGAACAGTGCCATTCACAGATGCCCCTCCCCATAACAGTGCCATTCACAGATGCCCCTCCCCATAACAGTGCCATTCACAGATCCGCCCCCATAACAGTGCCATCCACAGATCCCCCCCCCATAACAGTGCCATCCACGGATCCCCCCCATAACAGTGCCATCCACAGATCCGCTCCATAACAGTGTGTCATCCACAGATCCCCCATAATAGTGTCATGCACAGACCACCATTAGTTCAAAACCCACCAAAAGCATACCTTTTGGTTAAAAAATATTTTATTTTCCTCCTCAAAAACTTACGTGCGTCTTTTGGGCGAAAAATATGGCAATTAAAAATTTAGCATAGCTACAGAATTATTTAATAAAATGTATCTGTATAACACCACCTGTTATTATTATTTTTGTTATTTTTCTTATTTCTTTGTCCTGCTCACTGAGATGGCCGCACATGCTCAGTTTCATCCTTCAGCTGCCTCTTGAACTGTTATAGGAAGAGCACGGACACACCCCTTTACAGCAGAAAAGACACTCGCCTTCAGCTGTCAACTTGAAATAAATCTAACGAAGAAAAAAGAAAGAAGCTCAGAGTACCAAAGCGGTGATAGTTACATAAATATTTTATTATATCAAATACATGATTAAAAACACACATACATATGATGCCATAAAACAGGGTAGAGGGAGCAGGGGAAGGAAGAAAAACGCCACCCTGACGAAGGCACGCCGAAACGCGCGTTGGGGTAACGCCATCCTGGTCTCCTTGTCCACATTTGGTCCGCCTTTGGCAAGTTTGAGGTCATAATTGCCCTTCCATGGCTATGTGCTGCCGATGTTGAGATTTCTCACTTGGCTTCCTTTACTTTTCTGCTGGTCTTATACAACTCATTGCATTTACCTCTCTGGTCAGCATACTATGCACTATGGCTGTGGTCGGCTCCCCCACTGACTTTCACTTACCTCATATTACCCTATATACAATTCTTATTATTTCTGGTCTATGAGTTAGTATCACACTCTATATATTGTCTCTCTTGACCTCACATACTTTATTTTTCATATTAGGTATTGTGCGACCTATGTGTCCATCCAGGGTGGCGTTTTTCTTCCTTCCCCTGCTCCCTCTACCCTGTTTTATGGCATCATATGTATGTGTGTTTTTTAATCATGTATTTGATATAATAAAATATTTATGTAACTATCACCGCTTTGGTACTCTGAGCTTCTTTCTTTTTTCTTCGTTATTATACTCGGAGCTTGTACCGAGTCACTTCTTTTCGGGTACCTCACTACATCTACATTGTGCAGGCACTGTCCTTCATTTGTTTTAGAGATACCCGGGGTCTATTCTCTTTTCTTCAGAAATAAATCTAGCAGAGCAATGAATGTGGAGATCTCGGGATCCGTGTGAGGTGCAGGGCTGGTTCTAGCTTTGTTAGAAAGAAATTGCTGTGTACTATACGTCTGATTTTCATTATTAACATTAGTCATGGGATAACCCCTTTAAGAACAGCTCAGGCAAGATGGCCGCCCCCATAATCATGTCCAGGAAACAAAATAAATCTGCAACCAAAAAAAATATATATATTAAAAAAAGGGAGATGTGTTACTATCTGTCTTTAACCGGCAGAAAACATTTTTGGTGACACATTTCCTTTAAACTGTCCCTTTAGATAAGGGCAGATTATCTGACAGATTTTCTGACCAATCATTGGTCAGATGGCCGTTTACACACAGATCTTTTGTTATACAAACCAACTATTGGTCTTGGATTGGACAGATATTATTCAGATAATCTGTTGGTGTAATACAGCCTTAACTCTCCACCAATGGCAGATGTGGGGAATGATGAGAAACATCAGACGCTGCCAAAAGGCGCCTTCCAGCAGCCATCTTCTATGTATGGCGGCCAGCTGTAGCACCAGTTAGAAATTTACAAAACTCAGAAAGCCTCATTTAGAAAGACCATTGATTTAAAGGGGTTCTGCACTTTTATTTAACTGATGATCTATCCTTTGGATAGATCATCAGCTGTTTGAGAATGCAGCAGTGCTCCAGGAGCGCCGCGGCCTTCTCCCTGTTTACCGCCCGCCGCCGGCCCACTGACGTCACGACTAGTATCAACTAGCGTGGGCGGGGCTAAGCTCTGTTCACTTGAATGGAGCTTAGCCCATGCTAGTTGATACTAGTCGTGACGTCAGTGGGCCGGCGGCCGGGCGATAAACAGGGAGATGGCCGCGGCGCTCCTGGAGCACTGCTGCCTTCTCAAACAGCTGATCGGCGGGGGTCCCGGGTGTCGGACCCCCACTGATCAGATGCTGATGATCTATCCAGAGGATAGATCATCAGTTAAATGAAAGTGCAGAACCCCTTTAAACAGTGTGTCATCAGCAATCCTGGGACCCCAAATATAACATGTCAAAAAATTCTGAATTACAGAAACCCCTGAAAGAAATTTGGACATTATTAATTACTACAGCCCCTTCACTCCAAACATCAGTAGAGGCCAAGATTATGGAACCTCTACATTTTCAGGAACTTCTACTTTTTCACAATTTTCTCACCAGAACCAGTCCATTGTATTAACCTGTATTTTGCAAAACGTCCTTATATTTAATACAGGTAAAAGTGTTTGAAAAACTTGGAAAATTTTTCATTTTTCATCAGTGTTTTTCCATTCCCATCTGAATATCTGTAAGACCAGAAGGAGCACTGTCAATCAAAGCGGAATAAAACATCTCTCTGCAGGGAGATTGCCTTGCTTTGGTCTGTTTTCCTACACATAGTGAAGGCGAGTCACTTTGTTTACTCTGCAGCATGCCAAGACTTCTGCAGACAGGAACATTGCGGTATTCGATTTTTCCCTTGCATATTTTGGACTTTGTGAGGAAATCCTTAGCTGTTCCTGACAATTAGCAGTTTAACATATAAAGAAAACTTCCGCTGGTTATGAACAAGACGATATGACTGGAGCTATCAATGCAGACATGCCTGTTATTATTCTAAAGTATGAAACATTTGCCCTGAGGGTGCAGGATGGCCTGTCGACATAGAATGGAATTGTCCATGGTTTCTTGTTTTTTTTATTTATTTACTATTTTAGCTGAAAGGAATATATATAAATATATATATTTTATGTCAGTCATTTTAACTTATTTTATGATAGATAGATAGATAGATAGATAGATAGATAGATAGATGGATGCCTAGCTATAACTGACTGGCACCCCACAACAACTTTTTGAACTGCCCCCCGATAGCTCTATCAGATCAGGCTTGACATCTGATCCGTCCATTTCCTACACATATATACTGTATGTCATGTCACTGTATATAATGTATCAAAAACATACAATTGAAGCGGCACAGTGAGACAAAAAATATTATGCAAAGAAAAAAAAGAAGAAAGAAAGAACGGGATAAAAAAATTTAGATTTACTTCTCAGTGCTGCCTTCTTCATACTTATTGTGTGTAATGTTTTGTATAATACTGTTGATGGGGCCCTGACAATAAAATCTTTCAGTCCTCCTACTGTACAGGCCCCTTCTGAGTTGGGGCCCCATAGCAGCCGCTTCCCCTGCTTCCACTATAGCTATGGCCCTAGATAGATAGATAGAAGTTTTAATGACTAATATAACATAAAATAACTGGAAAAAAAAAATGTGCACAAAATTAGATTTTCTGTAGACTTTGTAGAATTTTTTTTCAAAGGATAGTATTCCAGGTGCTGAAACCGCCACTTATTGTGATAATGGATGGGCTTCTGCGCTCTGCACAGCTACATGGCTCTTTGACTCTCATGTAGGCTACACTTAGGAAAGACAGTCAATCTGTAATACTCCAACAGAAGCTATCCCAAGTCTCTGTCCAGCACCAAATCTCTTTGACATAAACTTTTGTGCACTTTAGGGAGAGGGACGCACGTGGCACATTTTGTTGCTGTAAATTGCCGATTTTGCCATGGTTCCATAGCAAAACTCATTGCAAAGTGAAGATGTGGGAGGAAATATGCAGCCTACTATCAATTGGCATGCTATTGGTATAAAATCTGCACTGCATGTCAAGTTATCATTTCTGTTGCAGAAACCTCCACGTTGCATAAATCAGATTTTTTTACTATCTCGTCCACCATGTTGCTACTGTAAATACAGCGTATACGCATTTATAGTACGCAGTGTGCGGCCTCACCCATTTGCTAAGATTATAGCAGAGATGGACTCCTGAACCATGCAGGCAATCAGGCACTGCCCAACAGTCCAAAAATTAGGGAGATCTATAGCTTTTCACCTAGAAACTGCACTGTATATCTTGAAGGAAGTCACAACTCCTAATAAGAAAAAAATGAGTCTCGTCCCCTGCCCCTCTTATCCCCTGCCTGTAGCAGTAACTAAGGGGGAGATAACTGTATTTTGATATAAATATGAGTTGTATAAATCTATCTACAGTAAGCTCCCCCTAGTGGCAGCGACAGGTGGCCATAAATTATAAGTAAACTCTATAAGCTATGTGAAGTGAAGCAGCAGACTTGGAAACTGAATCCCCTTGAAGATTTATTGGACCACAAACCCCCACCAAAGATGGACATGGCATAAGCCACTGTCATACTAGTCAGTTCATTGCAGGGGACTAATATGTAATCTAATTAGTCAACCACTTCTCAGTCCCCTGCAATGAACTGACTAGTATGACAGTGGCTTATGCCATGTCCATCTTTGCCTTTGAAAAAAATTATAAACAGCATCGTATGACAGACAACATCAGAGCACTGGCCAGTTTAAGACATTTGTTAGGTTGGCTGTCCTGCTCTCCCCTGTGGGCTTGATACCCACACCACTCACCGTGCTGCTGCCTCCATGCTTCTGCCTTGTTTATGCAGCACACCAGACCTGCAGGGTATTGCGATAGTGAGGTCACGGTTATGGGCAATCGAGGGTTACTCACTTTTTAGAGGAGAACCCTGGGCAGGCATGCGGCAGTGAAGGAGAGGTAGACACAAGTTCCTCTGGGGCACACTTTAGATGTAGGGACCAGACCTGATGGTGTGTGAGGTGCCCTGGATGTTGCAGGTATTTTGAGTGCCTGAGGTAAGGTCCCTTTAAGGATCGTGACACCAGTGCCTGTAACGGTGGCACACCGTTTTATAGGAGTAGTAATTGAGGTACACAGCTGGTATGGTAAACCAAACGTTGCTTTACTTGGTAACAGTCCAACTTTGTACATACAGATGTTTATGCAGTCCCTTGAACCATACAGTTCACAAGCAGGCTTATTTTTAATAAATGGCAGGTAACAATCTTGCAAGATACTTGGAGGGTAAACAGTTAATGCTTCGCAGAACTATGCTGCACTATCCCCACAGCTATTCTAGCTGGCTGGATCCCAAAGCCCGGATGCCTAATTGCTGGCTTTAATCCTTGGTAATAATTCTTCCTCCCATATTGACCCTTGCTTCTATTTTGCAGTACCTCTGCCTATCAGCTTACTTATCTGAGCTGGTTGTATTTTTCCTGTTGTAAGGGAAGCTGCAGGTTTCTCCCAGGAGGTTCATCCCTACTACTGGGGTTACTTCTTCTGTGGTTGTTGGATTACTGATCTCCAGGCAGGCTGTACTCCTTCACTAGCCTCCCGGTGGCAACTAGAAGCCTGGAGTATCTAGCTGCATGTCAGGAGGAGGCCCTCAGCATATCTCTGGCTGGTGCCTTCTCACTTCTGTCTCCACAGACTCCTGACTATGACCTCACCCCTCCCTGTCTGGGCCTGGACATTTATACTAGGGGCTCCCTATCTCCCTCTAGTGTCTAGGATGTCTAACTACACCCAAATAGGCCTGCTGAGCATATAACAGGGGAAACAACACATGTAAAAACACATTAAATACATATAGGAAAATAACATCACTGTCCCTTGTGAGCAGAAGTAACACATGACCCAATTGACCCTTGTGTAGTGCCCACTCCTACCTAGTGGGACACTACACGTTCACGCCTCTGTCTCCTTAGGGCTGTCTCTTCAACACAGTGAAAGCCAGATATCCCTCAAAGGAAGGAAAACCGAGCAAAGGGGTGTCCCCGTTACAGAGATCACCAAATCCACCATATTAAGTTGCCCCTATGTCAAGATCCCGCTCTTGTACAAGCTTTAAGGATGTGACAGGGAAGACCTAAGCCAGTAATCCATCCACAGACAGCTGTTTCGGGGTGTTTTCCTTAGGGTGTGTGCACTCACCTCCAGCCTCTAAAAGGCCCAGTGTTGATTGGGAGCCCCTGAGTATTTAAGGCACCCTCTCCAGCTGGAGGGTGACTGAGCTTTAGGTTCCCTGGTGACCAGCAAAGGTGTTCTGATGGTCTTGTACTATTGTGATTTGCCTGGGTTTATCCTGCGTTTATTCCATCTGTGCTCCAGCTTGTACTTATCCTGCCTGTGTGTTCCAGCACTTCTAGTTTTAGTTTTGGCCCTATGTAGACAGTCTGACTGCCTCATCTGTATCTTCACTATCACCCTGTTTATTCTGTGTCTCCCACCATCTACACTTCAAGTGTGCTGTCTGGATCTCAGAAACCTGCATTCAAGTCTTAGTGAATATTCAGATTGTATCTGCAGCTTTCCTGCATTTTTGGCATCCTGAATTTCGGGTGCTTGCACTACAGTCCCTGACCCCTGTGCATCAGCTGCCTACTACACCGAGACTATCCCAGGAGAAAGCGGTCCTGTTACTTCTCTGTAACGAAGGCCAGATCCCTGTACAGGGGTTAAAGGGTGAATACCAGGGGAGTGCAAGAATAACTCCCTTAGTATTTAGCCCAAAGCCAAACCAGTTAGTTGGCATTGTGGGGCCACACTCATTGTTCCATAACAATATTAAGATTTGTGCGGACTTGATATTTGGACAAAGCGTTAGACTCTACTTACAGGTTAGTGGTCAAAGTCTTCTTCGGAAACTTAAAGGCTATGGGCACCTTTTCTTATAACATTTTACTCATTTTGGGCTAGAAATATATATTTTTTCAATTTATATTTCTTTAATAGTCTTTCTTCTACAGTTTTCATCTTCAGTGCATTTGCAGGGTAGCAGGCTCTCTGCTTCGCACTGAATCCATCAAGGAGCTGCTCTGAGGGCTCCGTCTGTAGCTCTTATCTGTGCTTTCCTAACAGCTCATAAACACTCATAATAGCTACATTTATCAGTTTAATAAGAGGTTAGTTATAATGAGTGTTTATGAGCTGTATTGACTTCAGAGGTAAGGGCTACAGATACAGCCATCAGAGCAGCACCCTGACGGATTCAGTGTGAAGCAGAGAGCCTTCTGGCCTGCAAATGCACTAAAGCTGACAGTTGTAAAAGAAAAAACTGTTTAAAATGTTACAAAAAGCCCAAAAGTAGTAGAATGCAGTAATAAAGATGTCCATAGATTTTAAAGGGGTTGCCCAAAATGTGATATTGATAGCCTTTCCTCAGGATAGGTCATCAATATCAGACTGGCCAACACCCTGCTGACCAGCTGTTACCTTGTAGCTCGGGTGTCGAAGTCGGTAGTGGAACTATACACCTCCATCCATTGTGTAGTGGACCAAGCTGGACCGAGCTGGTATCTGAAGCATTGTTTCCATTGAAGCGAATTGGAGCACTGAAAGCTCTGGACAAGTTCCCCTTTAAGCAATTACTCAACAGGACTGGGAACCCACACATAAATATACATCCATTTTAGTGGGTGGTCAGAGCTCACCATCCCTCCACATCTGCCTTTCTTCCATTAGTGTATTTAGTTATCTTCAGAAAAATGCTGATTCAGTTTCCCACTGAGTGGGAGTTACTGGACCAGAGTAGTAACAAACATAACTCTTATAAAACGAAGGCTATAATTACACTGAAACAGCTGATATAAATATGTTCCCTGCTTTTTTCATCCATATAATTTTCACCAACTTTGGTTAAAAAAAATGGAAATTGCAGGGCTAGCAAGGCCGCTCTTAATATAGAGCAGGCAAACAAAACAATCTAAACAATACAAATGTGAACCCGAGAAACTTATGACTGAATGATGGAAAAGTGGATGGTGAAATTAGGACCATTCCCCTTCTGTAGTCATTTTACTGAAGGGGAAATTTACCTAAAATAATAATCTGAAGGGAGAGACAGGATATTTCCTTAGAGATGTGTGCAGTTACAGTTTAAAGTACATATAAAGTGTCTGCTAGGCCTAGACCTCATAAATTTTATGTTGTGGTCATGGTACAGACAGAAAACTAATGTCTAGGGGCATTACAAATAGTGATGGACGAACATCAGCCGGAACGATTCGCCAACGCGATCAAATGTTCGCAAACCGCAAGTTCGCGTCGGGCCCCATCAACTTTAATGGCAGGCGAACCTGAAACACCAAATACTTACTAGAAGTGCACAAATCGTCCCACAACATGGAGATTGAGATACCAGATGTATTATGCGAATTTGCCATCTCCGTTCATTTTTTTCATTGCAAAATATCGGCAATGAAATTTCCGCGTATGCACATGCGCAAAATAGGCGTGGCCTACTACAGCAACTGGTTTCCACCGACCCGAAGTTGGGTGCGATCAGAAAAGATGGCTGGCAGCAATTTTCGCGACGTTGAGGAAGAACTCCTGATTAGAGTTGAGCGAACACCTGGATGTTCGGGTTCGAGAAGTTCGGCCGAACATCCCGGAAATGTTCGGGTTCGGGATCCGAACCCGATCCGAACTTCGTCCCGAACCCGAACCCCATTGAAGTCAATGGGGACCCGAACTTTTCGGCACTAAAACGGCTGTAAAACAGCCCAGGAAAGGGCTAGAGGGCTGCAAAAGGCAGCAACATGTAGGTAAATCCCCTGCAAACAAATGTGGATAGGGAAATTAATTAAAATAAAAATTAAATAAATAAAAATTAACCAAAATCAATTGGAGAGAGGTTCCATAGCAGAGAATCTGGCTTCCCGTCACCCACCACTGGAACAGTCCATTCTCAGATATTTAGGCCCCGGCACCCAGGCAGAGGAGAGAGGTCCCGTAACAGACAATCTGGCTTCATGTCAGCAGAGAATCAGTCTTCATGTCATAGCAGAGAATCAGGCTTCACGTCACCCACCACTGTAATAGTCCATTTTCATAAATTTAGGCCCAGCACCCAGGCAGAGGAGAGAGGTCCCGTAACAGACAATCTGGCTTCATGTCAGCAGAGAATCAGTCTTCATATCATAGCAGAGAATCTGGCTTCCCGTTACCCACCACTGGAACAGTCCATTCTCAGATATTTAGGCCCCGGCACCCAGGCAGAGGAGAGAGGTCCCGTAACAGACAATCTGGCTTCATGTCAGCAGAGAATCAGTCTTCATATCATAGCAGAGAATCAGGCTTCACGTCAGCCACCACTGCAACAGTCCATTGTCATAAATTCAGGCCCAGCACCCAGGCAGAGGAGAGAGGTCCCGTAACAGACAATCTGGCTTCATGTCAGCAGAGAATCAGTCTGCATGTCATAGCAGAGAATGAGGCTTCACGTCACCCACCACTGCAACAGTCCATTTTCATAAATTTAGGCCCAGCACCCAGGCAGAGGAGAGAGGTCCCGTAACAGAGGATCTGGCTTCATGTCACCAGAGAATCAGTCTGCATGTCATAGCAGAGAATCAGGCTTCACGTCACCCACCACTGCAACAGTCCATTTTCATAAATTTAGGCCCAGCACCCAGGCAGAGGAGAGAGGTCCCGTAACAGAGGATCTGGCTTCATGTCACCAGAGAATCAGTCTGCATGTCATAGCAGAGAATCAGGCTTCACGTCAGCCACCACTGCAACAATCCATTGGCATATATTTAGGCCTAGCACACAGGCAGAGGAGAGAGGTCCCGTAACAGACAATCTGGCTTCATGTCAGCAGAGAATCAGTCTTCATATCATAGCAGAGAATCAGGCTTCACGTCAGCCACCAATGCAACAGTCCATTGTCAGATATTTAGGCCCAGCACCCAGGCAGAGGAGAGAGGTCCCGTAACAGAGGATCTGGCTTCATGTCACCAGAGAATCAGTCTGCATGTCATAGCAGAGAATCAGGCTTCACGTCAGCCACCACTGCAACAATCCATTGGCATATATTTAGGCCTAGCACACAGGCAGAGGAGAGAGGTCCCGTAACAGACAATCTGGCTTCATGTCAGCAGAGAATCAGTCTGCATGTCATAGCAGAGAATGAGGCTTCACGTCACCCACCACTGCAACAGTCCATTTTCATAAATTTAGGCCCAGCACCCAGGCAGAGGAGAGAGGTCCCGTAACAGAGGATCTGGCTTCATGTCACCAGAGAATCAGTCTGCATGTCATAGCAGAGAATCAGGCTTCACGTCACCCACCACTGCAACAGTCCATTTTCATAAATTTAGGCCCAGCACCCAGGCAGAGGAGAGAGGTCCCGTAACAGAGGATCTGGCTTCATGTCACCAGAGAATCAGTCTGCATGTCATAGCAGAGAATCAGGCTTCACGTCAGCCACCACTGCAACAATCCATTGGCATATATTTAGGCCTAGCACACAGGCAGAGGAGAGAGGTCCCGTAACAGACAATCTGGCTTCATGTCAGCAGAGAATCAGTCTTCATATCATAGCAGAGAATCAGGCTTCACGTCAGCCACCAATGCAACAGTCCATTGTCAGATATTTAGGCCCAGCACCCAGGCAGAGGAGAGAGGTCCCGTAACAGAGGATCTGGCTTCATGTCAGCAGAGAATCAGTCTTCATGTCATAGCAGAGAATCAGGCTTCACGTCACCCACCACTGCAACAGTCCATTTTCATAAATTTAGGCCCAGCACCCAGGCAGAGGAGAGAGGTCCCGTAACAGAGGATCTGGCTTCATGTCACCAGAGAATCAGTCTGCATGTCATAGCAGAGAATCAGGCTTCACGTCAGCCACCACTGCAACAATCCATTGGCATATATTTAGGCCTAGCACACAGGCAGAGGAGAGAGGTCCCGTAACAGACAATCTGGCTTCATGTCAGCAGAGAATCAGTCTTCATATCATAGCAGAGAATCAGGCTTCACGTCAGCCACCAATGCAACAGTCCATTGTCAGATATTTAGGCCCAGCACCCAGGCAGAGGAGAGAGGTCCCGTAACAGAGGATCTGGCTTCATGTCAGCAGAGAATCAGTCTTCATGTCATAGCAGAGAATCAGGCTTCACGTCACCCACCACTGCAACAGTCCATTTTCATAAATTTAGGCCCAGCACCCAGGCAGAGGAGAGAGGTCCCGTAACAGAGGATCTGGCTTCATGTCACCAGAGAATCAGTCTGCATGTCATAGCAGAGAATCAGGCTTCACGTCAGCCACCACTGCAACAATCCATTGGCATATATTTAGGCCTAGCACACAGGCAGAGGAGAGAGGTCCCGTAACAGACAATCTGGCTTCATGTCAGCAGAGAATCAGTCTTCATATCATAGCAGAGAATCAGGCTTCACGTCAGCCACCAATGCAACAGTCCATTGTCAGATATTTAGGCCCAGCACCCAGGCAGAGGAGAGAGGTCCCGTAACAGAGGATCTGGCTTCATGTCAGCAGAGAATCAGTCTTCATGTCATAGCAGAGAATCAGGCTTCACGTCACCCACCACTGTAAGAGTCCATTTTCATAAATTTAGGCCCAGCACCCAGGCAGAGGAGAGAGGTCCCGTAACAGACAATCTGGCTTCATGTCAGCAGAGAATCAGTCTTCATATCATAGCAGAGAATCAGGCTTCACGTCACCCACCACTGTAACAGTCCATTTTCATAAATTTAGGCCCAGCACCCAGGCAGAGGAGAGAGGTCCCGTAACAGACAATCTGGCTTCATGTCAGGAGAGAATCAGTCTTCATGTCATAGCAGAGAATCAGGCTTCACGTCACCCACCACTGCAACAGTCCATTTTCATAAATTTAGGCCCAGCACCCAGGCAGAGGAGAGAGGTCCCGTAACAGAGGATCTGGCTTCATGTCACCAGAGAATCAGTCTGCATGTCATAGCAGAGAATCAGGCTTCACGTCAGCCACCAATGCAACAGTCCATTGTCAGATATTTAGGCCCAGCACCCAGGCAGAGGAGAGAGGTCCCGTAACAGAGGATCTGGCTTCATGTCACCAGAGAATCAGTCTGCATGTCATAGCAGAGAATGAGGCTTCACGTCAGCCACCACTGCAACAATCCATTGGCATATATTTAGGCCTAGCACACAGGCAGAGGAGAGGTTCATTCAACTTTGGGTAGCCTTGCAATATAATGGTAAAATGAAAATAAAAATAGGATTGAATGAGGAAGTGCCCTGGAGTCCAATAATATATGGTTATGGGGAGGTAGTTAATGTCTAATCTGGACAAGGGACGGACAGGTCCTGTGGGATCCATGCCTGGTTCATTTTTATGAACGTCAGCTTGTCCACATTGGCTGTAGACAGGCGGCTGCGTTTGTCTGTAATGACGCCCCCTGCCGTGCTGAATACACGTTCAGACAAAACGCTGGCTGCCGGGCAGGCCAGCACCTCCAAGGCATAAAAGGCTAGCTCTGGCCACGTGGACAATTTAGAGACCCAGAAGTTGAATGGGGCCGAACCATCAGTCAGTACGTGGAGGGGTGTGCACACGTACTGTTCCACCATGTTAGTGAAATGTTGCCTCCTGCTAACACGTTGCGTATCAGGTGGTGGTGCAGTTAGCTGTGGCGTGTTGACAAAAGTTTTCCACATCTCTGCCATGCTAACCCTGCCCTCAGAGGAGCTGGCCGTGACACAGCTGCCTTGGCGACCTCTTGCTCCTCCTCTGCCTTGGCCTTGGGTTTCCACTTGTTCCCCTGTGACATTTGGGAATGCTCTCAGTAGCGCGTCTACCAACGTGCGCTTGTACTCGCGCATCTTCCTATCACGCTCCAGTGCAGGAAGTAAGGTGGGCACATTGTCTTTGTAGCGTGGATCCAGCAGGGTGGCAACCCAGTAGTCCGCACAGGTTAAAATGTGGGCAACTCTGCTGTCGTTGCGCAGGCACTGCAGCATGTAGTCGCTCATGTGTGCCAGGCTGCCCAGGGATAAGGACAAGCTGTCCTCTGTGGGAGGCGTATCGTCATCGTCCTGCCTTTCCCCCCAGCCACGCACCAGTGATGGACCCGAGCTGCGTTGGGTGCCACCCCGCTGTGACCATGCTTCATCCTCATCCTCCTCCACCTCCTCCTCATCCTCGTCCTCCTCGTCCTCCAGTAGTGGGCCCTGGCTGGCCACATTTGTACCTGGCCTCTGCTGTTGCCAAAAACCTCCCTCTGAGTCACTTCGAAGAGACTGGCCTGAAAGTGCTAAAAATGACCCCTCTTCCTCCTCCTCCTCCTCCTCCTCCTGGGCCACCTCCTCTTCCATCATCGCCCTAAGTGTTTTCTCAAGGAGACATAGAAGTTGTATTGTAACGCTGATAACGGTGTCATCGCCACTGGCCATGTTGGTGGAGTACTCGAAACAGCGCAACAGGGCACACAGGTCTCGCATGGAGGCCCAGTCATTGGTGGTGAAGTGGTGCTGTTCTGTAGTGCGACTGACCCGTGCGTGCTGCAGCTGAAACTCCACTATGGCCTGCTGCTGCTCGCACAGTCTGTCCAGCATGTGCAAGGTGGAGTTCCACCTGGTGGGCACGTCGCATATGAGGCGGTGAGCGGGAAGGCCGAAGTTACGCTGTAGCGCAGACAGGCGAGCAGCAGCAGGATGTGAACGCCGGAAGCGCGAACAGACGGCCCGCACTTTATGCAGCAGCTCTGACATGTCGGGGTAGTTGTGAATGAACTTCTGCACCACCAAATTCAGCACATGCGCCAAGCAAGGGATGTGCGTCAAATTGGCTAGTCCCAGAGCTGCAACGAGATTTCGCCCATTATCACACACCACCAGGCCGGGCTTGAGGCTCACCGGCAGCAACCACTCGTCGGTCTGTTGTTCAATACCCCGCCACAACTCCTGTGCGGTGTGGGGCCTGTCCCCCAAACATATGAGTTTCAGAATGGCCTGCTGACGTTTACCCCGGGCTGTGCTGAAGTTGGTGGTGAAGGTGTGTGGCTGACTGGATGAGCAGGTGGAAGAAGAGGAGGAGGAAGCCGAGAAGGAGGAGGTGGCAACAGGAGGCAAAGAATGTTGCCCTGCGATCCTTGGCGGCGGAAGGACGTGCGCCAAACAGCTCTCCGCCTGGGGCCCAGCTGCCACTACATTTACCCAGTGTGCAGTTAGGGAGATATAGCGTCCCTGGCCGTGCTTACTGGTCCACGTATCTGTGGTTAGGTGGACCTTGCCACAGATGGCGTTGCGCAGTGCACACTTGATTTTATCGGATACTTGGTTGTGCAGGGAAGGCACGGCTCTCTTGGAGAAGTAGTGCCGGCTGGGAACAACATACTGTGGGACAGCAAGCGACATGAGCTGTTTGAAGCTGTCTGTGTCCACCAGCCTAAATGACAGCATTTCATAGGCCAGTAGTTTAGAAATGCTGGCATTCAGGGCCAGGGATCGAGGGTGGCTAGGTGGGAATTTACGCTTTCTATCAAATGTTTGTGAGATGGAGAGCTGAACGCTGGCGTGTGACATGGTTGAGACGCTTGGTGACGGAGGTGGTGGTGGTGGTGTTGGTGGTACATCCCCTGTTTGCTGGGCGGCAGGTGCCAACGTTCCTCCAGAGGCGGAGGAAGAGGCCGAGGCGGCAGCAGCAGAATAGGCCGAGGCGGCAGCAGCAGAAGAGGTAGCAGGGGGAGCCTGAGTGACTTCCTTGGTTTTAAGGTGTTTACTCCACTGCAGTTCATGCTTTGCATGCAGGTGCCTGGTCATGCAGGTTGTGCTCAGGTTCAGAACGTTAATGCCTCGCTTCAGGCTCTGATGGCACAGCGTGCAAACCACTCGGGTCTTGTCGTCAGCACATTGTTTGAAGAAGTGCCATGCCAGGGAACTCCTTGAAGCTGCCTTTGGGGTGCTCGGTCCCAGATGGCGGCGGTCAGTAGCAGGCGGAGTCTCTTGGCGGCGGGTGTTCTGCTTTTGCCCACTGCTCCCTCTTTTGCTACGCTGTTGGCTCGGTCTCACCACTGCCTCTTCCTCCGAACTGTGAAAGTCAGTGGCACGACCTTCATTCCATGTGGGGTCTAGGACCTCATCGTCCCCTGCATCGTCTTCCACCCAGTCTTGATCCCTGACCTCCTGTTCAGTCTGCACACTGCAGAAAGACGCAGCAGTTGGCACCTGTGTTTCGTCATCATCAGAGACATGCTGAGGTGGTATTCCCATGTCCTCATCATCAGGAAACATAAGTGGTTGTGCGTCAGTGCATTCTATGTCTTTCACCGCTGGGGAAGGGCTAGGTGGATGCCCTTGGGAAACCCTGCCAGCGGAGTCTTCAAACAGCATAAGAGACTGCTGCATAACTTGAGGCTGAGACAGTTTCCCTGGTATGCATGGGGGTGATGTGACAGACTGATGGGGTTGGTTTTCAGGCGCCATCTGTGCGCTTTCTGCAGAAGACTGGGTGGGAGATAATGTGAACGTGCTGGATCCACTGTCGGCCACCCAATTGACTAATGCCTGTACCTGCTCAGGCCTTACCATCCTTAGAACGGCATTGGGCCCCACCATATATCGCTGTAAATTCTGGCGGCTACTGGGACCTGAGGTAGTTGGTACACTAGGACGTGTGGATGTGGCAGAACGGCCACGTCCTCTCCCAGCACCAGAGGGTCCACTAACACCACCACGACCATGTCCACGTCCGCGTCCCTTACTAGATGTTTTTCTCATTGTTATGGTTCACCACAACAACAAATATATTATTTGGCCCAATGTATTGTATTCAAATTCAGCGGGATATAAATTTGAGGCCTAGTATTTAGGCGCTGGGTGACCGGTATGGATTTAGTGACAGAATTAGACTTGGAAATGCACAGAAGCGTGTGTGTGAAGTTATTCTGAATGACCCTATGTGCACCTTCAATATGATCTACCCTTTTAGGGATAGATTTCAAATAGCTCTGATATAGCAGAAACGACTAAATTATGAAATTGCTAAATTGGGAATTGTATTTCAACCCAGAACAAAAAATGTGCTTTGACGGACACTAAATAACTTTCCCAGCCACAACAGGACAGCGGTAACGAGAGATTTAGCGGGATATAAATTTGAGGCCTAGTATTTAGGCGCTGGGTGACAGGTATGGGTTTAGTGACAGAATTAGATTTGGAAATGCACAGTAGCGGGTGTGTGAAGTTATTCTGAATGACCCTATGTGCACCTTGAATATTATATACCCTTTTAGGGATAGATTTCAAATAGCTCTGATATAGCAGAAACCACTAAATTATGAAATTGCTAAATTGGGAATTGTATTTCAACCCAGAACAAGAAATGTGCTTGAACGGACACTAAATAACTCGCCCAGCTACAGCACTAGGGACAGATTTAGCGGGATATAAATTTGAGGCCTAGTATTTAGGCGCTGGGTGACAGGTATGGGTTTAGTGACAGAATTAGACTTGGAAATACACAGTAGCGGGTGTGTGTGAAGTTATTCTGAATGACCCAATGTGCACCTTGAATATTATATACCCTTTTAGGGATAGATTTCAAATAGCTCTGATATAGCAGAAACCACTAAATTATGAAATTGCTAAATTGGGAATTGTATTTCAACCCAGAACAAAAAATGTGCTTTGACGGACACTAAATATCTTGCCCAGCAACAACAGTACAGCGGTAACGAGAGATTTAGCAGGATATAAATTTGAGGCCTAGTATTTAGGCGCTGGGTGACAGGTATGGGTTTAGTGACAGAATTAGACTTGAAAATACACAGTAGCGGGTGTGTGTGAAGTTATTCTGAATGACCCAATGTGCACCTTGAATATTATATACCCTTTTAGGGATAGATTTCAAATAGCTCTGATATAGCAGAAACCACTAAATTATGAAATTGCTAAATTGGGAATTGTACTTCAACCCAGAACAAAAAATGTGCTTTGACGGACACTAAATATCTTTCCAAGCAACAACAGTACAGCGGTAACGAGAGATTTAGCAGGATATAAATTTGAGGCCTAGTATTTAGGCGCTGGGTGACAGGTATGGGTTTAGTGACAGAATTAGACTTGGAAATACACAGTAGCGGGTGTGTGTGAAGTTATTCTGAATGACCCAATGTGCACCTTGAATATTATATACCCTTTTAGGGATAGATTTCAAATAGCTCTGATATAGCAGAAACCACTAAATTATGAAATTGCTAAATTGGGAATTGTACTTCAACCCAGAACAAAAAATGTGCTTTGACGGACACTAAATAACTTTCCCAGCTACAACAGGACAGCGGTAACGAGAGATTTAGCGGGATATAAATTTGAGGCCTAGTATTTAGGCGCTGGGTGACAGGTATGGGTTTAGTGACAGAATTAGACTTGGAAATACACAGTAGCGGGTGTGTGTGAAGTTATTCTGAATGACCCAATGTGCACCTTGAATATTATATACCCTTTTAGGGATAGATTTCAAATAGCTCTGATATAGCAGAAACCACTAAATTATGAAATTGCTAAATTGGGAATTGTACTTCAACCCAGAACAAAAAATGTGCTTTGACGGACACTAAATAACTTTCCCAGCTACAACAGGACAGCGGTAACGAGAGATTTAGCAGGATATAAATTTGAGGCCTAGTATTTAGGCGCTGGGTGACAGGTATGGGTTTAGTGACAGAATTAGACTTGAAAATACACAGTAGCGGGTGTGTGTGAAGTTATTCTGAATGACCCAATGTGCACCTTGAATATTATATACCCTTTTAGGGATAGATTTCAAATAGCTCTGATATAGCAGAAACCACTAAATTATGAAATTGCTAAATTGGGAATTGTACTTCAACCCAGAACAAAAAATGTGCTTTGACGGACACTAAATATCTTTCCAAGCAACAACAGTACAGCGGTAACGAGAGATTTAGCAGGATATAAATTTGAGGCCTAGTATTTAGGCGCTGGGTGACAGGTATGGGTTTAGTGACAGAATTAGACTTGGAAATACACAGTAGCGGGTGTGTGTGAAGTTATTCTGAATGACCCAATGTGCACCTTGAATATTATATACCCTTTTAGGGATAGATTTCAAATAGCTCTGATATAGCAGAAACCACTAAATTATGAAATTGCTAAATTGGGAATTGTACTTCAACCCAGAACAAAAAATGTGCTTTGACGGACACTAAATAACTTTCCCAGCTACAACAGGACAGCGGTAACGAGAGATTTAGCGGGATATAAATTTGAGGCCTAGTATTTAGGCGCTGGGTGACAGGTATGGGTTTAGTGACAGAATTAGACTTGGAAATACACAGTAGCGGGTGTGTGTGAAGTTATTCTGAATGACCCTATGTGCACCTTCAATATGATCTACCCTTTTAGGGATAGATTTCAAATAGCTCTGATATAGCAGAAACCACTAAATTATGAAATTGCTAAATTGGGAATTGTATTTCAACCCAGAACAAAAAATGTGCTTTGACGGACACTAAATAACTTTCCCAGCTACAACAGGACAGCGGTAACGAGAGATTTAGCAGGATATAAATTTGAGGCCTAGTATTTAGGCGCTGGGTGACAGGTATGGGTTTAGTGACAGAATTAGACTTGAAAATACACAGTAGCGGGTGTGTGTGAAGTTATTCTGAATGACCCAATGTGCACCTTGAATATTATATACCCTTTTAGGGATAGATTTCAAATAGCTCTGATATAGCAGAAACCACTAAATTATGAAATTGCTAAATTGGGAATTGTACTTCAACCCAGAACAAAAAATGTGCTTTGACGGACACTAAATAACTTTCCCAGCTACAACAGGACAGCGGTAACGAGAGATTTAGCAGGATATAAATTTGAGGCCTAGTATTTAGGCGCTGGGTGACAGGTATGGGTTTAGTGACAGAATTAGACTTGAAAATACACAGTAGCGGGTGTGTGTGAAGTTATTCTGAATGACCCAATGTGCACCTTGAATATTATATACCCTTTTAGGGATAGATTTCAAATAGCTCTGATATAGCAGAAACCACTAAATTATGAAATTGCTAAATTGGGAATTGTACTTCAACCCAGAACAAAAAATGTGCTTTGACGGACACTAAATAACTTTCCCAGCTACAACAGGACAGCGGTAACGAGAGATTTAGCGGGATATAAATTTGAGGCCTAGTATTTAGGCGCTGGGTGACCGGTATGGATTTAGTGACAGAATTAGACTGGGATATGGCCAAAAAATAACCACACTATTGCTGGTTAAATGCACTTGGTGACGGGCGCAGCTTGCCCCTGATGTAGTATATGGCCAAAAAATGAACAGACTATTGCTGGTTAAATGCACTTGGTGTCACAGCTTGACCAACCACACTACTGAGGGTTAAATGCACTTGGTGACGGGCGCAGCTTGCCCCTGATGTAGTATATGGCCAAAAAATAAACAGACTATTGCTGGTTAAATGCACTTGGTGTGACAGCTTCACCCTGATGTAGGCTTTAGCCAGAAAACAACCACACCATTGAGGGTTAAATGCACTTGGTGACAGGCGCAGCTTGCCCCTGATTTTGTATATGGCCAAAAAATGAACAGACTATTGCTGGTTAAATGCACTTGGTGTGACAGCTTCACCCTGATGTAGGCTTTAGCCAAAAAACAACCACACCATTGAGGGTTAAATGCACTTGGTGACAGGCGCAGCTTGCCCCTGATTTTGTATATGGCCAAAAAATGAACAGACTATTGCTGGTTAAATGCACTTGGTGTGACAGCTTCACCCTGATGTAGGCTTTAGCCAAAAAACAACCACACCATTGAGGGTTAAATGCACTTGGTGACAGGCGCAGCTTGCCCCTGATTTTGTATATGGCCAAAAAATGAACAGACTATTGCTGGTTAAATGCACTTGGTGTGACAGCTTCACCCTGATGTAGGCTTTAGCCAAAAAACAACCACACCATTGAGGGTTAAATGCACTTGGTGACAGGCGCAGCTTGCCCCTGATTTTGTATATGGCCAAAAAATGAACAGACTATTGCTGGTTAAATGCACTTGGTGTGACAGCTTCACCCTGATGTAGGCTTTAGCCAAAAAACAACCACACCATTGAGGGTTAAATGCACTTGGTCGCAGCTTGTGCTGGCGCACCACAAGACACAAAATGGCCGCCGATCACCCCAGAAAAATGTGACTGACAAACGGTCTGGGCAGCCTAAAAACAGTGAGCAATTGAGGATCAGCAGCTCAATGATCCACAGCTGCAGATCGATCAGTTAATCAAGTCCTTTGGAGGAGTTAATCTGCCTAATCTCGCCCTACTGTCGCAGCCGCAACCTCTCCCTACGCTAATCAGAGCAGAGTGACGGGCGGCGCTATGTGACTCCAGCTTAAATAGAGGCTGGGTCACATGGTGCTCTGGCCAATCACAGCCATGCCAATAGTAGGCATGGCTGTGATGGCCTCTTGGGGCAAGTAGTATGACGCTTGTTGATTTGCAGCCTTTCAAAAAGCGCCAAGAAAGCGTCACAAAAGCGCCAAGAAAGCGACGAACACCGAACCCGAACCCGGACTTTTACGAAAATGTCCGGGTTCGGGTCCGTGTCACGGACACCCCAAAATTCGGTACGAACCCGAACTATACAGTTCGAGTTCGCTCATCCCTACTCCTGATCACTGTAAGTAATTTGACATTAAAGCAGTGTATTTGATTATATTTCACATGCATGTCAGAACAATCGCGGTAGCAGTGGAAAAAGAGGAGTCAGCCGAGGAGGAGAGGGAGGATGAAGTAGGAGAAGAAGAGGCAGGCCTGCATGCAATCCGTGGCGGTAACACCAAATCCACACGGGAGCCACGGGTTGCATGCTTGACGGTCATCAGAAGGTTCACCCAGTGGGCAGTAAAAGTTCTAGCTGATTCCAAGGTAGCAGCACTAATCGCTTTATATGCAGATAGTGTGTTGTGAAAGGCACCATTGTGAAAATCCCTAATGATGCAAAAAAAATTTTTGCAGTACACACAACTTCACATTTTATAATTTCTCAATAGATATTAGTGATTGGTGCACTAAGTATTGTTGTAACATCACAGCACTAAGTCTGTAGCATGTATGTATGAACAGCAGAGAAATATCTCTCACATGCACATTGAACATCCATTGTATTGCAGCCCTCAATCAGTATTTGGTGGAAGAAGGTATATAGCAATAGCACCCCTCAATCAGTATTTAGTGGAAGAATGTATATGGCACCCCTCAATCAGTATTTGGCAGAAACAGGTATATGGTACCACTCGATCAGTATTTTGTGGAAGCAGGTGTATCGCAGCCCTCAATCACTATTTAGTGGAAGAAGGTTGTCACGGACGGTGTACAGGAAACAATACAATGCAACATGCATATATGACTCACTGGATCCAAAACTAAGGAACCAAAAGGGAGACCCCTGCACAAAACCTGGCACTTTCCCTGGCTGCTCAGCCTATGCAAAAATCCCAGAGGTGGATGGTTGCATATCCACGTACCTCGACTATATAACACCTGAACACCCTACAATAGTGAGGGGACTCGACCACCGGCTCCCTACACCAGACACGGAGGGAGTCAGGGTCACCTGGGATCCAGCAAACCGAAAATAACAGATAAATGTACAGCACTTAACTTAGTAGCAGACTGGGAAATAGGATCAGCATGCACACACACTCCAGGAAGAAG
This sequence comes from Bufo gargarizans, assembly GCF_014858855.1. Classification (NCBI taxonomy): domain Eukaryota; kingdom Metazoa; phylum Chordata; class Amphibia; order Anura; family Bufonidae; genus Bufo; species Bufo gargarizans. Next base: position 432,617,957 of record NC_058084.1, on the reverse strand, counting down.
TATAAGCCGCCCAGTAATGCATTATGGGGAGGAATTTAAAGGGAAGCAATCAGTCCAACTACATGACAGCTGAGAGAGGCTAACGAGATGAGGAACTGAAAACCACAACAAAGAAAACTTCAAGGAGGAGGTTCTGAAAGGCTTCTGTCAGAGCTTCTCAGCTGTCTGGTTGTGACAAAGGTATATGGCCACCCTCAATCAGTATTTGGTGGAAAAATGTGTATTGCACCCCTCAATCAGTATTTGGTGGAAGAAGGTATATAGCAATAGCACCCCTCAATCAGTATTTAGTGGAAGAAGGTATATGGCACCCCTCAATCAGTATTTTGCAGAAACAGGTATATAGCACACCTCAATCAGTATTTGGCGGAAACAGGTGTATGGCACCCCTCAATCAGCATTTGGTGGAAGAAGGTGTATAGCACCCCTCAATCAGGATTTTGTGGAAGAAGGTATATGGCACCCCTCAATCTCTATTTGGCAGAAACAGGTATAAAGCGCCCCTCAATTAGGATTTTGTGGAAGAAGGTATATCGCAAGCCCTCAAACAGTTTTTTGGGGGGCAACAGGTACAGTATATCATACCCGTTGCAATTAGTTACTCCAATAGCGTTTGTCCCTCTATCTAGCTGCAGTATCGCAGGAGAACCGCATACAAATGCACTATAATATACTTTCTATGTTAGAAAGTATATTATAAGTAAATTACACCCCTCAGTAAGTCACACCTATCGATAGCACACCTATACCAGTCCTTAAAAGGACTTTTGTGGCCGTATTAGCTAGCATTTGGTGTCCCTAATAGTCGGTCCCTTCTCCAGACATTAACCTCTCCCTACACTGGCAAAAAACAGAATGGAAAATGGCGGCCAGATCGGGTTTATTTAAAGGGTAGGGATTGTGTCCATGTGCTGAAACGTCTCAATTGGCTGTTATGTCCCACTTGATAGATGTGTCATGGGTCAAAGTTCGGCACTATGCAAAAAAATATGGCGCGGGTGAATATCTCCATATGTTCTCATGTTCGGCGAATCGCGACCGAGCAAAGTTCACAGCGAAACGACTGCCAGGCGAACTGCAAGGCCATCTCTAATTACAAATAGCGGCACCCATACATGTGTCAGACTGGGGTGCCTGGGACCCACCAGTGGAATTGTTTCTGGGGGCCCACCTTACAGCTACCATAAATGGCAATATTACTCATTTTTCAGGCACATGCACATGATTGTTTGCATTTTAGCACACAATACAGTGTGCAGAGCGGTATTGTGCACTGCACTATATCGAATTGTTCCTAATTTAGCAGCTCATTGTAGGGGTCATACACACAAACTTATTTCCTTTCCTTGTCTGTTCTTTTTTCTTTTTCTTTTTTTTGCAGACTGTATGCGAAATTATTAATTTCAATGCGTCCGCAAAAAAAAATAAGTTACTCCATGTGCATTCCATTTCCGTATGACCATGTTTCCGTTCCGCAAATAATTAGAACATGTCGTATTATTGTCCACATTACGGACAGAGATAGCACTGTTCTATTAGGTGCCAGCTGTTCCGTTTCGCAAAATACGGAATGCACATGGATGTCATCCATAAAAATACATACTGTTGTGTGCGTGAGCCCTAATTGATAGTGCTTACAATTGCTTGTCCTAGACGACCCACCCAGTCCCTCAGCCAGCCTAAGGCTGAATTCACACGTCCGTGGAACACGGTCCGTGAGATACCGGACTGGCATCCTGCTTAGTGCAGGAGCGCATGGCGTCATTGGTTGCTATGACTCCGTGCGCTTTGTGCCGCCGCTGCTGTACAGTAATACACTCGTATAGATAATACGAGTGTATTACTGTACATCAGCGGGCGCACGGCGTCATAGCAACCAATGACGCCATGCGCTCCTGCATTCAGCAGGAATCTTGGCCGGTATCTCACGGTCCGTGTTCCACGGACGTGTGCATGAGGCTTAAACAATACCTAAAGTGAAGCAAATGTTTGCCGGCATATTAAAATGGAGACGTTTATTGGAGTGAATATGCCATACACCACCATGTATCACCACTATAGGGTCTTTCTCAAGTTTCTTGAACACTTGAGAAAGACCCTGTATGAGTCAATATGTGGTGGTAAATGGCATATTAACAACAGTAAACATTTTTGAAGATCCTGGGAAACATCTGCTTTAATTTAGGGTCCATTCACACGTCCATTTGTGTTTTGTGGATCTGCGGATCCGCAAAACACGGACACAGGCAATGTGTGTTCCGCATTTTGCAGACCGCACAACGCCGGCACTTAATAGAAAATGCCTATTCTTGTCCGCAATTACGGACAAGAATAGGACATGTTCTATTTTATTCGGGAACGGAATTGCAGACCCGGAAGTGCGGATCCGCAATTCCGGATCCGGGCAGCACATCGTTCGGCCCCATAGAAATTAATGGGTCCGCAATTCCGTTCTGCAAAATGCGGAACAGAATTGCGGACGTGTGAATGGACCCTTAATCTGACATTAATTTTTTTCTGTCTTTGCTATCATAGTGGTGTCTTTGCACACATAATGTCGTGTGCAAGCGCTATGTTTTTACAGTGTTCATTATGTTGTAAAAATGGTGCTTATCATGTTTCACGACTTTGAAAAAAAAAATTGCATTAGCAAAATTTTTGTATTTCTATCTACAGGCCTTGAGAGGGCTTAATATTTCAGGGTAAGATGTAGTTTTTATTGGTATCATTTGGGCAACATTCAACTTTTTGTTCATTTATTTATTCATTTTTGGGGGGAGGTAAGGTGAACAAAAATTAATTCTAGAACAGTTTTTTTTATTTTTATGTTGTTCTCTGTGCAGTATAAATGCATGCCAAGGGCATGATGTAGATTCCATCAAAACTAGTGGACATTCATGCAGGACTTTTTTTTCCTCCTAAAAGGGTGGACTGTTTTAGGTCTTAAGGACATACTGGGGATATATATTTCTAAACTGGTGTAAAGGAAAACTGCCAATGGCAACCAATCAGATTCCATCTTTCAGGAGCTCTGAAAAATAAAAGGTAGAATCTGATTGGTTTCTGCAACTTAAAGGGGTTATCCCATGAATAATGTAAAATCATATATAGTACATGGCAGTACCTTTCTAATAAAGCTAGAACCAGCCCTGTACCTCACATGGATCGAGAGATCTCCCCAATCATTGGTCTACTAGATTTATATCGAGCTGACAGCTCAATAGGAGTGTCTTTTCTGCTGCAGCTCAGGGGGCGTGTCCATGCTCTCCCTATCACAGCTCAGGAGGCGTGTCCATGCTCTCCCTATCACAGCTCAGGAGGCAGTTTTAAGATGAAACTGAGCATGTGCGGCCATCTCAGCGAGCAGGTCAAAGAAATAAGAAATTAAGTGGCACTATACAGATACATTTTATTGAATAACTTGATGGCTATACAACATTTTTAATTACATGCAATTACAAAAGTAATCAGATGCAGGTGAAAACTGTAGAATATTTTGTTGGATAAGCCATTTAAGCAAGTTACCCTTTACACCAATGTTTTTAAGAACCATTAACTTGTTACATTATGTCGGTAGATGTAGATATAATTTTTTTTCCCACTAGGACCATTACGGAAATACAAGTTATTTATTGATTAACCATTTGCTCAAAGATTTTAAACATCCAGACAGTCAGCATTTCCTCTGCAAAGACGTTTCTGAACAGCCTTGTAGGGATTGTAAATGTACGTTAATTGTGGAGTTGCTAAAGCGGGATCTCACTGTCAGGAGAATGCAGGGATGTATTTATTTTTTCTACCTTCACTGCCTTTTCCATCTCTGAAGGTGTGCAATAATGTGATAAATAATAAATTATAAGTAAAATTAAAAAAATTGCCAGTGTCTGCACAAATGGCCACAATGCCAAGCTGCAGCCAAAAGCCAGTCTACAAATAAATTAACTTGTTAGGGACTAACCTTTTATTTTTGCAATATGTTACATTAAAAAAACTTTTTCAAAGGAAAAAGTGGTTTTGTGACCCCTAAAGACTGCTTCTGGTTGATGGGGCACCCATAGCACAATAAAAGCAAAAAACAAGATGGCTGCACACCGTTATACATACAAACAATAGAGCTAAGAAATGGGGGTCATTCTAAATAAAAGTGGTACAATACCGGCTATAAATGAGTTAACGGAAGCTCTTAGCGCACATATTTGCTCAAACATGTGTCGGGCCCATCTACTAGGCGTCAAGGTGGCTTTCGCAGATGGGTCCCTAACACTAAATATACTGCCTCTGTTTGGACTTACTTAAGCCTACAGTATGTATAATGGTGTGCAGCCATCTTGTTTTTTGTAATTATGTTTGCACCTGTGATTCTGAAGGTTCTAGTCTAAATTCTCTTGTAGTATATTTTGAGGGTAGTTCCTCTTTTAGACTGAACACGCCCATCTACCTGGGACTTCTGAGCAGAGTACGTATGTAGATGGTCTCTACACTGCCCTGAACATTGTAGACTTAAGTAAGTCCAAAGTGAGGCCGTATATTTAGTGTTAGGGACCCATCTGCGCCTGGTAGATGGGTCCGACACATGTTTGAGCAAATATGTGTACTAAGAGCTTCCATTAACTCATTTATAGTCAGTATTGTACCACTTTTATTTAGAATGACCCCCATTTCTTAGCTGTATTGTTTGTATGTATAATGGTGTGCAGCCATCTTGTTTTTTTGTAATTATGTTTGCTTCATGGATATGCACCTGTGATTCTGAAGGTTCTAGTCTAAATTCTCTTGTAGCACAATAAAAGTCCGCTACCGTGTTCTGAAGACTCCGGAATATGGGCGGGCAGTGTCAGCTAGAGGATGCGGCATGAAGTGGCGCAGACAGTGAGAGCCGATACTGCACGTATCAAGAGGCTGGGCCCACCATTTTAAAACATGGGCCCCTCTGCAGTGCACAGTACAACTCACCAGCTCTAACTTTGTTGAGGCAGCCCAGGACAAGTTAAGTGGTGAGATGATCGTGACAATCAAGATCACCTCACCACTTTCTACAGTCTCAGTGAGTAGCTTGGCTCTGCGCTTCTTTTTGCCGGCGGGAAGCTGGGCTGCCTGCCACTGACATCATCTGTAACTAAGAAAGGACCCACCAAGGATTTCCCCACCTCCCCAGTGGGCCAGTCCGAGCCTGCATGTAGTAATGGCATTACATGGCAGCCATTCAAATAAATAGCCCCCCATGTAAGGCTACTTTCACACTAGCGGTAGCGTTTTCCGGCAGGCTGTTCCGGCGGGGGGAGGGGGGGGGAACAGCCTGCCAGATCCGTGCTACCGCTAGTCCACCTTGCCACGGAAAGTCCACTTCAGACCCATTCATTATAACCGAGGCGCGCCGGAGGTCTGGCTGCAACATGGCAAACATGCAGAGAGGCGGCTAGACAAAAACGACAACATGCTGCGTTTTTTGTCCAGCCGCCTCTCGACTTGTTTGCCATGCTGCGCCCGGACCTCCTGCCCGCCCCCATTATAGTGAATGGGGCCGGAGTAGACTAACGGTAACGCGGATTCACCGGAACAGCCTTCCGGAAAAGGATACTGCAAGTGTGAAAGTAGCCTAATACATGGCTAGTCAGAGTCTTCTAGAGACAATCTTTTTTTTACCTCAGGCTAATTAAGGGGGTCTTGATCCAATTTACATTTTGAAATAATTTCTTTAACCACCTCAGGTCCCCTAGCTTAAACCCCCTTAATGACCAGACCACTTTTTACAATTCTGCACTACACTACTTTAACGGTTTATTACTCGGTCATACAACTTACCACCCAAATGAATTTTACCTCCTTTTCTTCTCACTAATAGAGCTTTCATTTGGTGGTATTTAATTGCTGCTGACATTTTAACTTTTTTTGATATTAATCGAAATTTACCGAAATTTTTGCAAAAAAATGAATTTTTTCACTTACGGTTGTAAAATAAAATAAAAAAACTACATTTCTATATAAATTTTTCTCTAAATTAATTGTTTTCCATGTCTTTGATAAAAAAAAATGCAATAAGTGTATATTTATTGGTTTGGGTAAAAGTTATAGCGTTTACAAACTATGGTACAAAAATGTGAATTTCCGCATTTTGAAGCAGCTCTGACTTTCTGAGCACCTGTCATGTTTCCTGAGGTTCTACAATGCCCAGACAGTAGAAACCCCCCACAAATGACCCCATTTCGGAAAGTAGACACCCTAAGGTATTCGCTGATGGGCATAGTAAGTTCATAGAAGTTTTTATTTTTTGTCACAAGTTAGTGGAAAATGATGATTTTTTTTTTTTTTTTTTATTTTTTTACAAAGTCTCATATTCCACTAACTTGCGACAAAAAATAAAAACTTCCATGAACTCTCTATGCCCATCACGAAATACCTTGGGGTGTCTTCTTTCCAAAATGGGGTCACTTGTGGGGTATTTATACTGCCCTGGCATTTTAGGGGACCTAAAGTGTGAGAAGTAGTTTGGAATCCAAATGCATAAAAAATGCCCTGTGAAATCCTAAAGTGCTCTTAGAATTTGGGCCCCTTTGGGCACCTAGGCTGCAAAAAAGTGTCACACATGTGGTATCGCCGTACTCAGAAGAAGTAGGGCAATGTGTTTTGGGGTGTATTTTTACATATAACCATGCTGGGTGAGAGAAATATCTCTCTAAAAGTCAACTTTTCCCATTTTTTTATACAAAATTGTCATTATAGAGAGATATCTCTCTCACCCAGCATGGTTATATGTAAAAAGACACCCCAAAACACATTGCCCTACTTCTGAGTACGGCGATACCACATGTGTGACAAAGGGGCCCAAATTCCTTTTAGGAGGGCATTTTTAGACATTTGGATTCCAGACTACTTCTCATGCTTTAGGGCCCTTAAAATGCCAGGGCAGTATAAATACCCCACATGTGACCCCATTTTGGAAAGAAGACACCCCAAGGTATTCCGTTAGGGGCATGGCAAGTTCATAGAAGTTTTTTTTGGGCACAAGTTAGCGGAAATTATTATTTTTTTTTTCTCACAAAGTCTCCCTTTCCGCTAACTTGTGACAAAAAATTAAATCTTTCATGGACTCACTATGCCCCTCAGCGAATACCTTGGGGTGTCTTCTTTCCGAAATGGGGTCATTGGGGTATTTATACTGCCCTGACATTTTAGGGGCCCTAAAGCGTGAGAAGAAGTCTGGAATTTAAATGTCTAAAAATGTTTACGCATTTGGATTCCGTGAGGGGTATGGTGAGTTCATGTGAGATTTTATTTTTTGTCACAAGTTAGTGGAATATGAGACCTTGTAAGAAAAATAATAATATAAATAGCAATTTCCGCTAACTTGTGCCCAAAAAAAATAAAAATTCTATGAACTCACTATTTCAAGAAAAATCGATTCACTACCACGAGGCACAAGGAAATTCGGCTTTGTGGTGAATCGAATTAATCCTGAAATTCAGATCGAAATCCATTTTGTGGACTTCGATTCACTCAACACTAGTAATAATCAATATGGCTACCAATACAGAACCCACAGGGTGTCACCTGGCTTATACTTAAAGGGGTTTTCATCTTGGTAGGTCATCAGTATCAAATCGGTGGGGGTCCTACACCTGGGACCCCTGCCAATCAGCTGCTTGAGAAGGCAGCCACAGCCTTCTCTCTGCTTACCAGTCTGCCATTAACAAATTATTTGGAATACAAATCCTAATGAAGAACTGTTCTTGGCCAACAAGTCTCTTGGTGGTCCCAAACCTTCCCACCATCCCCTGGATGAAGTGTATTTTAGCATCCTGTACTGATCAGTCACAACTGAGGAGTCTAGTACTTAGTGCAAATGGAAACATTGTAAAGTAATAAGTGCTCACAATGGACTATATTAACATAACAATCATTGTGTTTGCCAAGTACAATTGCATCTATTTGTTATTTGGAATGTGTTAATTATTCCTACTAATTACATGCAAAACACTCATTATCACCTAGTGAGATGTAGGGCAGGCCCACTCAGATTTAATGACAAATTAATGAATGTGTTTTCCCTCAAATATACCCGAGACTCACGTTTATGTGAAAATCAAATATGTTCCTGGTATCGTTGGCACTCGCAGTGTAGGTTTTAATTGTTCTGGTGATACAAGCTTCATATCCTCATTAACCATGATGTTCTCGGTCCAGCTGAGACACTCACTCTAAACAGTATCATTCACATGCTAATTCTTCTTCTTGTAATATGGGAGCTTTGTTATAATGTGACATTTAAATGAACCTCACAATGTACTCCAGGGAATTACATGTTAAACAAGGTAGATTGTGTAAGTGGTGGACAAGAAATCCAGACCTGAATCTAAGACCATACTGTATGTGTCCAAAGTGGTGGTCCATGTACGGTAGTAATATAGTAATAACAGAATAAATAGATAGAGAGAGATTGAAGTAAAAAAAAAAAAAAGCAATAAAGCCAGTAATGGGTAGCAATAAGGATGGGATGCAGACCCATTCACTTCAATGGGGCCGCAAAAAATGCGGACAGCACTCCATGTGCTGTACACATCTGTTGCTTCATTCCGTGGTCTGTTTTGCGGACAAGAATAGGCAGTTATATCAATGGCTGTCCTTGCCGTTCCGCAAATTGCAGACCACAAAACACACATCGGTAGCGTGCATGAGGACTTAAAGAAATGATTATTTTCTAACTCCAAACACACCGATCATAATAAATCCCTGGATCAACGTCGGTTCTTCAGACATTTAGCAAACATAACCTGCAATAGTGTTACATTCCAGAAAGGCATCCGAACCTCTCTTGAACTTGTTCAATGAGGCAACCATCACAACTAGAGATGATCAAATTTCTAAAAAGGCCCAGAGACAGAGTTGTGAGTTGGCAGCAGCATGAGGAGGCCACAAAGTGGCACAATGACAGAGTGTGGAGGTGGCAGCATGAGGAGGCCACAGAGTGGCACAATGACAGAGTGTGTAGGTGGCAGCATGAGGAGACCTGAGTGGTGAGGTGGCAGCAGCGTCAAGAGACCTCAGAGTGACCCGGTGACAGAGTGGGTAGTTTGGTGGCAGTAACATTACCCGCTGACGATGGTGGGTGTAAGAAGGAGCACTTGGCATCAGATGTGTGGCAACAGGCAGGTGGCAGCATCAGAATAGTAGCTGAGGCAGGTAGCCAGAAGAAACTGGTCTATTTTATCAAAGTGTTGTTGTGGCACCATGGATAGTCTAGCCACATTTTGGACAGGCGAGTTCTCCTTGGGAGTTAGTTGAATTGATATCGTGGCTCACCCGTATCTATCAATATGGTAAAGGTGCACTGTTTTTAAGATGAATCACCTGTTCATCAATAATAAAGCAAATGAAGATGTATAGATAAAGACAGGCACTCACCACTTGGTATGTCTATAGAAATTATTTTATATTCATTAAAACACATAAATATTACTAAAAATACAATATAATATAATATACTGAGGTTCGGGATCCGCTTATATAAATAGATTCATAAATGGATAAACAGTATATACAAATCAGATTATACCGAAAGTTAATAATATATTCAGAAATAACTGTGTCTTGTGACTGTGAAATTAAGCTTGTAAAATTATAAGATTGTGAAAGATAAGTGCAGTTCTCCTGTAAAAAAGTCCTTCTCCAAAGAAAATTTTTTATGGTGATAAAGATTTGTGTAGAAACCTTGCAGTAACTTAGTATCTTCTTATAACTTGTTTGCATATAGCGTGTATCCAATGTTATTAATGTAAGAAAGAGAAAGTCTTTCAATTTCTAGCAGCATATGTCATCCACACTTGCGATAGTACAAGGTAACTCAGGACAGGGTTTGGTTGTTGGGGCGTCCCCCTCTTCCTCACCCCTCTTACCTTGTCTTCAAAGTGTAGCTGCCCTGAAAGTTTTGCCGTTCTTGCGCTTGCTACGTCCGGTAATTACTACTTGCTGTTTCATGTCCTCTGGTCTCGGCGTTCCACGTGGTATACTTTCGTTTCGCCTTCCAGGCAACACTCAGCTGGAGTCGCGGAATCTCGCGATACCTTCGACTGGTTTTCTGTTTCAGCCATATCCAGACCAGCGCATAAGTCTTCTAATGACTATAATAGTCCCTTAGACTCGGCTCGGGTTTTTTTAGGTGGGTAGTTCGTCGCTCTCTCAAGGACCAGCCAGACGCGTTTCGAGGGGTCTCCCTCTTCCTCAGTGGCTATGATACGAATGCTACTACCCCCTTCTTTAAATACTCTATTTCCACAGATCCCACCAAAAACCCGACATGGACTTATCCTCTTTCAATTTTTACCTAGTATAACCTCAGTATTGTTCTATAGACTATACACCTTATACATACAAAAATTTATTTAATATAGTTTAAAACTTGAAATTTTATAGACTGATAAAATTCTATACAATTGATAAAATTAATGCAATTAATATTAATAAAATTGATAAAATAAATAAAATATCGACAGACTGGAAAAGCTTTTCATTTTAACTGTATATAGTTGTTTTCAAATTATTCTCTGTGTCTCTATATTAAAGACACAATAAAAAACGCATCACACTCAAAAAACGCATATGCGTTTTTCATGCGTTTTAGGTGCGTTTTTTATGGATTTTGCTTCCCCTTGTCTTTTTTAGTTATACCATATATATTATTTCCTAAGGAAGGGATACTTTCCATTCCCCATATTCTTTTTATTCTTTTTTCCTAACTGAGGTCTCTTAAAACTCGATGGGATCTTAGAGTAGTATAGGGAGAGGGAGTTCTCCTTGGGGTAACTATGGCACTAAACACCCGCTTTGATGCCACACTACTGGCCAGGCAGAACAGCTTTTCCAGGGCAAACTTGGCCAATTGCGGCCACAAATCCAGTTTGGCTGCCCAGTAGTCCAGCGGATCTTCAATGTGGGGTGGCAGGGTGCTGTCCAAGTATGCCACCACCTGCTGGTTGAGGTTCTGCTACAGGTCTAGCTGCTGGTGAGTAGTTTCTTTACTAGGCGGGTGAAGAAAGCTGCTCATCAGTGACTCTAGACTCAGCATCCATAGCAATGAAACGTGAGCGCAGAGGTCCCCCCCACCCCTGGTTAGACCTGCAAGAGGATGGGCGCACATAGGCAGTGGCCAACTGACTACGTAGGATATCTCTATAGTAGTTCAGTTTGTCCTCCCTCTCAGCTGGTATTAAAAAGGCCCCCATTTTGGACCGGAAGAGAGGGTCCAACAAGGTGGAGAGCCAGAAGTCATCCATCTGCCAAATAGTGACAATTCGGCTATCACTACCCAAGCAAGTGAGCATGGAGTTGGCAATTTGTGCAAGTAACTCGGAGGGACTCCCTGCTTTCATCTGCACTGCATACTGTCACGGTGTGCTTGGGTCATCTGCCTAGTCTTCCTCATCTCCCTCTGGCTCCTCAGGCTGCTCCTGCCAGGGCCGTTGCAAGGATTTTTGCCAACACAAGCGAAGCTACATTCCCCCCCCCCCCACCTCAGAAGTTGAACTCTATGGTTCAGTTGACCCATTGTTGTCCGTTTGTTGCAGCCGTACTACAGACGCTAAAATGCTCCAATAGTTCAGCCATGTGGAAACAAGATAAAAGGCACAGTTAAAAAACAAAAAAAACAAAATCAATGAAAAGAACCATAAGAAGGCAAATAGCGCATGCACACAACCGCCATTTTCTGACCCATTCATTTCTATGGGGCTGAATTTTTGCAACTGTTCTGCAAATTACAGAGCAAGTTCTATTTTTCTTCATACTTTCAGACGATAACAGTCCTTGCAATTGATGGGTGTGAGAAAAATACAGAACGCACGCAGAAAGACCCCACCACCCTCGCAGCTCACCTGGCCTTGGTCCCATCTGCAGCAGCTGGCTTCTCCTCTGTGTGGTCCTGGTATCTTCTTTCTGCTTCAGACAATCGCTGGTTTGAGGACCGTATTTTTCGCCCTCTAAGACGCACCTAGGTTTTAGAGGAGGATAATAAGAAAAAAATATTTTCCATTACACCTCAGGTCAAACCAGCAATCAGACCCCCAATGTTAATCAGACCTTAGATCAAACCCACAAGGCCTCAGATCAGACCCCCATGTCAGACATCAGCCCCCATCCATCAGCCCCCCATGTCAGCCATTAGTCCCCCATGTCAGCCATTAGTCCCCCATGTCAGCTATAAGCCCCCATCCATCAGCCCCCTATGTAAGCCATCATGCCCCCATGTAAGCCATCATGCCCACATGTCACATTTCTCCCCCTCCATGTCACATTTCCCCCCCCCCTCCTTTTTACATCTTTTCTCCACCTCTGTCACATCACCCCCGTGTCACATTTCTCCCCCCATGTCACATTTCAACCCCTCAATGTCACATTTCTCCCCCTCAAGGCCTCAATGTCACATTTTTCCACCTCCATGTCAAATCACCTATGTCACATCAGCCCTCCATGTCACATTTCTCCCCCCTCCTTGTCACATTTCACCCCCTTAATGTCACATTTCTCCCCCTCCATCCATGTCACATTTCTCCCCCTCCAAACCATGTCACATCACCCCCTTCGTGTCACATCATGATCGCATCATTACCCCCTATTGTGTCACATTTCTCACCCACCCCATGTCACAGACTACAGACATTGTCCACCCTCCCATCATGTCACAGTCACCATCCCCCCCCCCATTTATGAATGTTGTTTGTGTAATAATTTTTTAAAAACACATTTATGCTGTGCACTCTGGCGCTAGTGCGCTTATCAGTGATCACCTACCTACCTATCCTGCTGCTACGGCAATCTGGCTGTGTGTGAGTCAGACTCGCATACACAGTCAGCTCCAGTCCTTGCTGCCGCCCCCCGCTGCTGCGCCACTCGCCAGTCACACCCCCCTGGCCTGACTCCGTGACCGTGTTTCCGTGTCGCTCTGTGAGTGAGGGCCAGGGCTTCACGGCGCACGCAGGATGGGGCGGATGGCCAGCGGTGCTGCGACGGAACTCACAAGTAAGTGATTAAAAAATAAATAAATAAATGAAGAAGGTTCATTTTTCCACCCTCCCCCAGTGTGCGCCCTAAGGAAGCCGCTTGGTCTGCCTTATGGTAGCTCCGGCCCTGGCTCCTGCTCTTACTCTGCTGTCACCTGTGTAGAAAAACCACCCATTTTGCTACACATTGCTTATGCTCCAATGTCCTCCTCCTACTCCTCCTCCAGTTCAGCCCCTACAGGGCTCATGTGGCCATAAGATCTAGGCTCCACGTCTCCAGTCCCCTGACCAGACTGATTTACCAGCTTCTGTTCTAGGATATAAAGCAGTGGAATGACGTTGTTCATCCGGTAGTCCAGGCGGCTGACAAATAATGTGGCCTTCTCAAAGGGTCTGAGCAAATGGCAGGTGTCACTCATAGGCTGCACTGGCTAACATCGAACTTACACAGGGGAGTACCTTTGCCCGCCTGTATCATCAAGAAATCGTTTTTGGCCTTTCTCTGTTCATATAGTCGGTCCAACATATGGAGGGTGGAATTCCAACGGGTGGAAACATTGCATATCAGCCTATGTTGGGGGATGCCGTTCTGCCGCTGCAGCTCAAGGAGAATGTGCTTGGCGGTGTATGAATGGCTCAAGTGCATGCAAAGTTTCCTGGCCATTTTTAGGATGTCTTGCAGATGGGTGGAAGACTTCAGGTACCGCTTGGCAACCAGATTGAACATGTGCCCCATGCAGGGTGCATGGGTCAGCCCTCCTTCACGCAGCGCCAACACCATGTTCATCCCGTTGTCGGTCACCATGGTTCAGATTTTAAGTTGTCGCGGAGAAAGCCAGGATTCGATTTCTTGATTAAGGACACAGAGAAGTTTCTCCCCTGTGTGACTCTGTTCGCCCAGGCAAACAAGGTGTAGAACAGCGTGACACCGCCGTGCCCTGCACATGTGGTATGCTGGAGGGGCACTGTGAATTGTCCCTGCAGTTGAGGCTGAGGACACGGTGGAGGATGCGGAGGTGGACATTATCGCAGGACCAACGGCGTGAGAACGTGGAGGTGGAAGCAGCGTCACCTGGCCAAGTTGCTGGTTTGGCTGGGCAGGAACCACATTTACCCAGTGGGCCGTAAAGGACATATATTGTCCTTGCCCGTAGTTACAGCTCCACACGTCGGCGTTGCCGTGCACTTTGGCAGACACAGACAGGCTCAAGGACTGGCCCACCTTCTGTTCTACATATGTGTGCAGGGCTGGTACTGCCTTTTTGGCAAAGAAATGACTGCTTGGCACTCTCAACCTTGGCCCTGCACAAGCCATCAGTTCTCTGAAAGGTCCACCACTTGAAAAGGGAGGGACTGTAGCACCAGCAACTTGGCCAGGAACACGTTCAGCTTCCACGCTGTTGGATGACCACACGCGTATTGCTTTCTCTTGCCAATTGTTTCGGAAAATGCTGCTGATGAAATTCGTGATGAGGAGTAGGAGGACGAGAAGATGGAGCATCAGGACCAGTAGATGATGGGAAGGACAGACAGGTCCCTTGAGCTGAGGTGGTGGAGACCTGACTGCCTGAATTTGGGTGCATGCCACTGGGTGATGCAGTGGTTAATGCGGCAGGCTGGACCACCACATCGGAGCCACGGTTCTCTCAGGCCACTTTATGCTGACACTGCAAATGTTGACGCAGGGCCGTGGTGCCAACATTGGCACCCTGGCCATGCTTCACATTCTGCCCACAGATTCGGCAAATGGCCATGTTCACCTCCTCGGGAGGCTTAACAAAAAACTGCCACACCGCCGAGTGGGTGATTTTACCCCAACACTCTGCACTGACTGACCGCTAGGGCCGCTACCTCTGTGAACCCCTGCAACACTACTTTCAGGGCAGATAGGTTCCAGCTTCCACCCTGCTGACTCTAGGCCACACCACGACTTGCTGGCTCCGCCACTGCCTCACGCGTAAGCTGCCACCCTCTTCTCCTGATGATGATGAAGCCCCTTCGTCACCCGGCTCCCAATTGCGATCGGCTACATCATCATCGAGTACTGTCTGCATGTCACTGATGTCCTGCTCAATGGTCTGTGAGCCAGGAGCTTGACCGGTCGCAACACCAGCTCCCATGCCACTCTCCTCATCACTACTTGCCCACCTACGGAGGAAGTGGCGGATGTCTCCTCCACATCTTGGCTGGCCAGTAGCTGCTGACTGTCCCCTAGTAGCTCGTCCTCTCTGTATAGTGGACCTGAGCCAACAGCATATAGTACTTGTCTGGCTGAGGGAACAGAAGAGGACAGTGGCAGGTTGAGGACAGGTGAGGGCACAGGGCCTGCACCCGGGCCATGCCAACTAAGGGTTGTGTCTGACGAACCCACCAACTCTTGGCTGGGGGTGTTTGATGTCACTTAGCACGAAGTGGATGACTGAGTTAACCATTCAAGAATCGTTGGGTTGCTGGTCAAGACATGACCGCTAGATGACACTGGGAGCTCAGGTTTCTCAAAGTGCCCCCTTCTGCCACACCCCTTACTCTGCTGTGTCCTGTGGCTGCGCCAGAAACATTTAGGCCTCTGCCTGTCTCCTGAGCAGAGCCTGTCACTTCTCTGTCTGACATACTGTTAGATCAAATAAATAAATAAAAAGGAAATTAATACACTACAAAAAAGGCTTTAGAAGATATAAGAACGGCAAATAATATTTTTTTTTTCCACTAATACACCCCAAAAAAGGTTGTAATTTAGTCACTTCACAGCACAACGGCTAACAAGCCTTTTTTTTCCCCTACTAATACACCCTAAAAAAGGCTTTAGCACATATAACTGCACCACTGAACAGCAAAAAGGCCCTTTTTTCCCCAGTAATACACCCCAAAAAAGGCTTTAGAACATATAACTGCAACGCTGAACGGCAAATAATACTTTTTTTTTACCACTAATACACCCCAAGAAAGGCAGTAATTTTGTTACTTCACCACACAAAGGCTAATAAGCTCCTTTTTCCACTAATAGAACCCAAAAAAGGCTACAGAACATAAAACTGCACCTCTGAACAGCTAATACCACTTTTTTCCCACTAATACACCCCAAAAAAGGCAGCAATTTTGTCACTTCACCGCACAAAGGCTAATAAGTCCTTTTTTCCACTAATATATCCCAAAAAAAGCTTCAGAACATATAACTGCACTGCTGAATGGCTAATAACACTTATTTTTTCACTAATACACCCCAAAATAGGCTGTCATTTTGTGACTTCACCGCACAACGGCTAACAAGCCTTTTGTTCCCACTAATACACCCCAAAAATAACTTTTGAGCATATAACTGCATTGCTGAATGGCAAATAAGCCCTTTTTTCACTAATTCACCCCAAAAAAGACTTTAGAACATATAACTGCACTGCTGAATGGCAAATAACACTTTTTTTTTTCACTAATACACCCCAAAATAGGCTGTCATTTTGTGACTTCACCGCACAACGGCTAACAAGCCTTTTTTTTTCCCACTAATACACCCCAAAAATAACTTTAGAGCATATAACTGCACCGCTGAATGGCAAATAAGCCCTTTTTTCCCTCTAATTCACGCCAAAAAAGACTTTAGAACATATAACTGCACTGCTGAACGGTAAATACCACATTTTTTTTCCACTAATACACCCCAAAGAAGGCTTTAGAACATATAACTGCACTGCTAAATGGCAAATACTTTATTTCCCCACTAATACACCCGAAAAAAGGCTTCAGAATATGTAACTGCACCACTGAACAGCTAATACAATGTTTTTTTTTCCACTAATACACCCCAAGAAAGGCAGTAATTTTGTTACTTCACCACACAAAGGCTAATAAGCTCCTTTTTCCACTAATAGAACCTAAAAAAGGCTCCAGAACATATAACTGCACCGCTGAACGGCAACTAATTTTTTTTTCACCACTAATACAGCCAAAAAAGGCTGTAATGTTGTCACTTCACCGCACAGCGGCTAACAAGCCTTTTTTTCCACTAATACACAAAAAAATAGTTTTTAGAACATATAACTGCACCGCTGAACGGCAAATAATACATTTTTTTCCCACTAATACATCCCAAAAAAGGCAGTATTTTTTTACTTCACCCCAAAACAGCAAATCAGCAAATCAGCAGTTTTTTTCCACCCCAAAAAGGCTTTAGAACATATAACTGCACCGCACAAGGGCTAATAAGACGTACAAATATTTCCTAGTAATAAACCCTGTTAATGGCTGTATCACACAGCACTTGCACCCCAATAACAAGCAAAGTTTGCTGGAATTACAGAGGTATCATCTATTGCCAACCTAAAAGCAGCATAGTAATTCCTCCCTATGCTTTCCCTACAACTAGACTAAGCTTTAACTCAACTTGTAAATCGTTTTTACAGCCCAATGAAGTATTTTATAGCACTGTCCCTAGCGCCTGCTGACATCTCTCCCTGCACTAAGCACATCGGAAAATGGCAGAATCCAAAATGGCTGATGCTATTTATAGTGCTATGACATCACAGGGGCTGGCTGGCTGCTGATTGGCTGCATGCATGGCATTGTGGGTGGTCTGTCGTTTCCAGAGTTCTTTGCTCCATGTCCTAACACATGCAGCAGCCATTTTAGGAAAAAATGTGATTTGTAACCACAAGGCGTCCTGAAATTCGGATTCAATTCTACTTTGTCAACTTTGATTCGTTCATCTCTAATCACTGCATCCTGTAGAAGAGAATTTCATAAGCTCAACTCTGTTACAGCAAGGAATCCCATTGTATGTTCAAGGTGAAACCTTCTTTCTTCTAGAGGTAGAACATGCCCTCTTGTCAGGACTACAAGGCCTAGATATAAAAGATCATTAGAAAGGTTTCTGTTCTGTCCATTCATATATTTGAACATTGTAATTAGATCACCTTTAAACTCTTTAAACTGTTTGACAACCTGTCTTAGTACTGCAAACCACTCTGACAAATAACCACTTTTACTTTGGGCTAGATCTAAGGGAATTATCCTGGTGGTTCCCAGGTTTTTACCCTTTAACCCCTCTACAGGAATCCGGCCTTCACTTCAGAGGAGCCACCATGTCACTACTACTTGAAGTATTCCCAATGTAGTTAGTAGCTGAACCCAGTGGGTCAGAGACATCGTTATGAATCCCCGAGGGAACAGGCAATACTTAGAGTCAGGAAACAGGCCAGGTCGTGGCAGACAGAGTTTGTGCATATCCATTAAAAAAAATCTGAGTTCAATACGGTAAACAGGCAAAAGAAAGGGTAGTGGCAGAGGGCCAGAGACTGTAAACAGGCAGAGTTTGGTACAAAGGCAGGTAAACAGGAAAAATAGATAAATAGGACTAGCAAGCTAGAATACCTAAAGCTCAAGCATCTTCCACCTGGGAAAGGCACCTTAAATACACACAATTGGCCAACCATAGGTTGAAACAGATCAGGGCATGTGCACCATGGCTCTTTAAGAGTGAGCAGGAGAGCATCCTAGAGACAGAGGGAGACATATTGGCAGCAGAAGCAGACCTCGTCCTGCAATGAGAGCATGCAGGACGCCAGACCAACTATCAGCAACTGGGGAACGAGACGCATGTATGAGCCGCCAGGCAGAAGAGGGACTTAGCTGGTGAGTAATGTGCTCCCCGTGCCTGCCTGGATGAGTGGGGCAGCAGCATGCACTGGCCACCAGCATAACAGTAATATATTATCTTACTCCATGTTAATCAACTGACAGAGCTTAGTATTATCTGTATCTCAAAACTGATCCCTGTGGTACCTCATCTGTAACTGTGACCCAATCATGAAATGCTACATGGTTCACCATGTCTAACTACACCAAATTAAACAAAGGGACACACATATAAGATAATCGCAAATTTTATTAAGTAATAAATATTACAAAAAGACATAAAGAAATAATGTTAGCAGCAGCAATGCAGACTAGCGCTGCGACAAGCAGCTCATTTGCCGGACACAGAGTATAACTGATGCAAGTACTGGGGAAACTCCAAAAGTAACATAGGTGCCGCATAAAGCAAGCAATATTGGAACAACCCTCAATAGGATGTAAACCCCCCCACTGAGTATATAAAAGCTACACAAATATGAGCCAATATGAGGGCCACGTGTAAAGCACCTCAGAAGAAGCCCATAGGCAGTATTAAGGACAACAGTAGTAGTAATAAAAACCAAAGTAAGCTGAAGCAAATAAAAGCATATTACCTAAAGTTGAGTGGGATCACAATAAGGATCAGATCCTGGACCGGCAAAGAGCGCACCCCGACGCACGTTTCGCTCCGCTTTATCAAGGGGCGTATGTAGCTATACCCATTGACTATCTTACATATACCCTAAGTAATAGAAATCAAATGCAATTCACCTGTACACGGACCAAGTAAATCAACGATGGCCGCGTCATCTCGCGAGAACGCAAAGGCGACGTCAGCCGTCACATGACTTGCTAGGGCCGAGTTAAGGAGTGAGGAATAGATTGCGCGAGTCAGCACTTATCGCTTCATCTCGCGAGATCTCGGGAACCGACGTCGACCGTCACATGACTTGCTAAGGCCAGGTAAGGAATGCATCACGCGAGGCAAAGACAACGAGATCGCAGATTAAATCACGATCACGTGATCCCACATCGCTTCCTAATATGAAGATTCCTATCTCACCATGGTAACCGGTAATAACAAGCTCATCATCCCACCGCGGTAGTCCAAAGGGGTCCTACCATCCATACCTAATATAATGCTCAACCATTAATCACTCGAAAGGGGGGCAGAATAATCCATGATAACACTTTGGTGATATAACAACAAATCTATAACACAGATAACAGAGCCGCAAGACAATATAATTATGATAATATAAAGCGAAATAGCGCTTGATAAGCGCAATAAAAGTGCTGAGTGCAGAATAAATACATACAAACCGGATTCCCAAAAAGTTGGGACACTATACAAATCGTGAATAAAAACTGAATGCAATGATGTGGAGGTGCCAACTTCTAATATTTTATTCAGAATAGAACATAAATCACGGAACAAAAGTTTAAACTGAGAAAATGTACCATTTTAAGGGAAAAATATGTTGAATCAGAATTTCATGGTGTCAACAAATCCCCAAAAAGTTGGGACAAGGACATTTTCACCACTGTGTGGCATCTCCCCTTCTTCTTACAACACTCAACAGACGTCTGGGGACCGAGGAGACCAGTTTCTCAAGTTTAGAAATAGGAATGCTCTCCCATTCTTGTCTAATACAGGCCTCTAACTGTTCAATCGTCTTGGGCCTTCTTTGTTGCACCTTCCTCTTTATGATGCGCCAAATGTTCTCTATAGGTGAAAGATCTGGACTGCAGACTGGCCATTTCAGTACCCGGATCCTTCTCCTACGCAGCCATGATGTTGTGATTGATGCAGAATGTGGTCTGGCATTATCTTGTTGAAAAATGCAGGGTCTTCCCTGAAAGAGATGACGTCTGGATGGGAGCATATGTTGTTCTAGAACCTGAATATATTTTTCTGCATTGATGGTGCCTTTCCAGACATGCAAGCTGCCCATGCCGCATGCATTCATGCAACCCCATACCATCAGAGATGCAGGCTTCTGAACTGAGCGTTGATAACAACTTGGGTTGTCCTTGTCCTCTTTGGTCCGGATGACATGGCATCCCAGATTTCCCAAAAGAACTTTGAATCGTGACTCGTCTGACCACAGAACAGTCTTCCATTTTGCCACACTCCATTTTAAATGATCCCTGGCCCAGTGAAAACACCTGAGCTTGTTGATCTTGCTTATAAATGGCTTCTTCTTTGCACTGTAGAGTTTCAGCTGGCAACGGCGGATGGCACGGTGGATTGTGTTCACTGACAATGGTTTCTGGAAGTATTCCTGAGCCCATTCTGTGATTTCCTTTACAGTAGCATTCCTGTTTGTGGTGCAGTGTCGTTTAAGGGCCCGGAGATCACGGGCATCCAGTATGGTTTTACGGCCTTGACCCTTACGCACAGAGATTGTTCCAGATTCTCTGAATCTTCGGATGATGTTATGCACAGTTGATGATGATAGATGCAAAGTCTTTGCAATTTTTCGCTGGGTAACACCTTTCTGATATTGCTCCACTATCTTTCTGCGCAACATTGTGGGAATTGGTGATCCTCTACCCATCTTGGCTTCTGAGAGACACTGCCACTCTGAGAAGCTCTTTTTATACCCAATCATGTTGCCAATTGACCTAATTAGTGTTACTTGGTCTTCCAGCTCTTCGTTATGCTCAAATTTACTTTTTCCAGCCTCTTATTGCTACTTGTCCCAACTTTTTGGGGATTTGTTGACACCGTGAAAATTTGAATGAACGTATTTTTCCTTTAAAATGATACATTTACTCGGATTAAACATTTGATCTGTCATCTATGTTCTATTACAAATAAAATATTGACATTTGCCATCTCCATATCATTGCATTTAGTTTTTATTCACAATTCGTTTAGTGTCACAACTTTTTGGGAATCCGGTTTGTACTATTATCCCCCATATGAGCAGACACAGTAAATAACAGAGCCACATCACAATACAGCTATAATGATGTAAATAATAGATGCACATATAGCGCATAAAGAATGCAATAAAGGTGCTAAGTGCATGATAAATACAAGACCATATCCCTATATCCTAAATGTGATGAAGCACAATAAATATATATATATATAAAAACACAAATAATGCAGCAGCACAGTCAGACGTTGTGCACTGGGTGCAATTCCTCACAGAGGCCGGCCCCTCCTCCACGATATATACAGGAAAAATGACGAGGCAGCACTTCCAGCTTTCAGTGATAGGGTGAAGACCCCCAAAAAACTTTAATCGAGCAACGTTTCGGCCTACTCAATGAGGCCTTTATCAAGCTACATAACAGTGCATAATAACAGGTATATATACCCACAATTCAATTCAAACCAATTACAATTAGTGATTCCACATGTCATCAATCAGGTCACATGATCACCCACTACATTATCATGTGACATTTGTGCGTGTTAAACATTAATAAGTGATTCATACAAAAAGTATTACAACTACAAAAAGTGGTCATCCAAGATTACGATAAATATATGTATTGTCAATTATAATATGTACGTCTATCACTAAACAGAATTTCTGTCCCTTACGTCCATACCAACAAAACGTACATAAAGTGTACATGTGCTCAGTGTATACAGGGTTAAAAACATTGATCTGTGATGCAGCTGCATCGTATCTAAACATTAAAAGCAACCTGATGGAGCTCACCATCCTTGGGCCCATGGTATCAGTCAGCGTTGGCGTCCCCACATCCGCAGTGCGCATGCTCCGGGTCAGACGTCACTGGTCCCGCCCCCGATGTCACCACGCACCTGCGTGTCAGCTCCATGGACCGCAGCGTCATCAAATGGAGCGCATCGCAGGCGCAGCAGTGCAGAGGGGAGGGGGGCCAGGTCATGTGACACGGTACATGTCACGCAGCTACAAGGGGCGTATTCAGTGTCCATGGAGATGAGAGATACAAATCTCAATATGGGCGATTGCGGAGGTGCCAAAGTATATGCTAGTTTATATCGATATATCTCACAATATATTAACCACCTCACTGTGTGTAGGGCGAACGGGGGGGGAGCTAGCAATCTGTTTTGGCCATATAGGCCAGCGAGGATCGGTTCTTCTCCACCGGGTCCCTGTCACAGTATTATTTCAGTGCGTGCAATTACAATGGGACAAACCCTTCCCATCTAACTGCACACGCAAACTATATTATCGGTGCATATCCACTATCCGGTTTGTGGCAAGTGTGATATCGTATATCCACCCATAATAATCACTGCTTCTAAATTATCTTGTCGAGGTCTGCAGACACATTGTGCATCTGATCGCCCATTTGTACACATATCCGCAACCTCCCATCAAATCTCCTATGGTGATCACTTCATGCACTGGCATGTCACGGGGTCCATAGGTGGCTCCATCAGAAAAATAGATAAAGGGTCATTAAATTCATCCAACAGTTTATCTGTAAAACATGACAGAAAAACATCATCATACAGACGATAAGATAATTTACAAACAGAAAAACACTGTTACATATCTCCCACACCAGACAGGATGAAGCGGGACCCCCACAGATTCAGCAGGCCAACCGCACATCCATTATCCACATAATTCCCATCTACATTCTGCATTGAGGCCATCAGGCTTCAGTGTGTGTAACCTGTGTATCCACATAATCTCCCGTTGTTTAAGCAGCCTTTCCCTGTTCCCACTCCTTTTGAGTGGGGGGACATGGTCAATCACCCTGAATTTGAGGTCCTTCTCCCTGTGTCCAGCTTCAAGAAAATGCTTGGGCACTGGGAGATCTTTCCTCTTCTGACGGATCCGTGTCACATGACCTGGCCCCCCTCCCCTCTGCACTGCTGCGCCTGCGATGCGCTCCATTTGATGACGCTGCGGTCCATGGAGCTGACACGCAGGTGCGCTGTGACATCGGGGGCAGGACCAGTGACGTCTGACCCGGAGCATGCGCACTGCGGATGTGGGGACGCCAACGCTGACTGATACCATGGGCCCAAGGATGGTGAGCTCCATCAGGTTGCTTTTAATGTTTAGATACGATGCAGCTGCATCACAGATCAATGTTTTTAACCCTGTATACACTGAGCACATGTACACTTTATGTACGTTTTGTTGGTATGGACGTAAGGGACAGAAATTCTGTTTAGTGATAGACGTACATATTATAATTGACAATACATATATTTATCGTAATCTTGGATGACCACTTTTTGTAGTTGTAATACTTTTTGTATGAATCACTTATTAATGTTTAACACGCACAAATGTCACATGATAATGTAGTGGGTGATCATGTGACCTGATTGATGACATGTGGAATCACTAATTGTAATTGGTTTGAATTGAATTGTGGGTATATATACCTGTTATTATGCACTGTTATGTAGCTTGATAAAGGCCTCATTGAGTAGGCCGAAACGTTGCTCGATTAAAGTTTTTTTGGGGTCTTCACCCTATCACTGAAAGCTGGAAGTGCTGCCTCGTCATTTGTCCTGTATATATATATATATATATATATATATATATATTTATAATAAGAGACATTAAACAATAATGACCTTACAGAAGCCTTTGAACACTTCATATAATAAATAAGCTATAAAGTGCTAGTGTGGAAAACAAAAGAAAAAAGTGAAATAAAGTGCAAGTGCAAGGTGAAAAATAAAGTGACATGCAGTGAACTTAATTAATATATTGTAAAGTAAAAACATGATCGTCATACAGTTCTAAGGCACATATATCTCATGATTCTATACAAATATATCAGCTAAAAATATCAGAAATTATAATAACAATAGATAGCCGCCCAAATATATGTCCAAAGAGAACCCCCTAAATAACTAAGGGTATCTCCAACGATACTATCTTCTCCGTACTCCTGTATCCCCTTCCAAAATTCGAGTATATGTACTGTACACCATCCAAATGACCTAAAACATGTGCGTAGTCATCAGGTACTAAATCCCATATATGTATAACCTGTTAAAAAATAGATAAAGAACAATGTTACTATAAAATATCAGTTAAAAACAACATAAGAGAGAGGCTGGTTCGGAACCCGGACCATAGATACTATATCACACCAAGGTGTTGAAGGCTACAGAAAAAGAACACATCCAATGGTAAAAAAAAAGGACTAATCTAAATGAATGGGGCAAAGCTATTGCCCTCATTCAGACCTGAAAGTGTAGTGGTATTGAGGAGAAAAATCCATTTAGTTTTTCTTTGAGCCAGTGTAGTGTCCCACTAGGTAAATGTGGGCACTACACAAGGGTCAATTGGGCCACGTTGTTCCCAAACTCCTGAGGAACAGTGGCATTGTATTTTACATTACATTTTAATGTCTATTGCTATGTTTTTATGTGTATTTTCCCTGTTATCTGTGTATCAGGCCTGTTAGGGTATAGTCCCTCCTCCTAGACAGTAGAGGGAGCTAGGGAACCCCTAATATATATAGTCAGGTCCTGTTCAGGGAAAGGAGTGTAGAGTCAGGAGTCTGTGTAGAGCCAGAAGAGAGTGTGCACTTTAGCCAGAGAGGAGCTGAAGGCCACCTCCTGACATGCAGCTAGACAGCCCAGGCTTCTAGTTGCCACCAGGGGAAGAAATTATCTCCTGAGAAACCTGAAGTTCCTATAACCAGTGCAGAGCAGAGCACGACCAGAGAGCTGAAGGGCAGAAGGATATATTGAAAGCAAGGAGATATATACCTGAGGAAGTTTCCCCTAACCAAGGATAAAGCCAGCAATAGGGCATACGGGCCTTGGGATAAAGACAGACAGGATTCTGAGGAAAAGTGCAGCCTGATCTGTAAGTGTTTAACCCGCTGAGTATCTTGCAAGAACATTGTACCTGCCATTTGTATAAGCTTGCTTGTGACTGCTGCTGACATATGGAACTTTGCCAAAAGATTGTAAATAGTTAACTGTTTCCAGTAAAAGGAAGTTTTGGTTCACCACAACATCGTGTTCCTCAATTATTCCTACCATCAATCGGTGTGCCACCATTACCAGCACTGGCGTCACAAATTTAAAGGGATCTTGCCACCGGCACATTAAACACCTACAACATCCAGGGCACCTCATTTACCATCAGGCCTGGTCCCTATATACAGAGAGTGCCCCAGAGGTCCCCTGTGCCAGCCTCTCCATCACTGCTGTACGTCTGCCCAGGGTATACAAAAGACTGTGATTACTACAACCATCCTCAGTTAGTAACCACCCCTGTGACCTCACTATTCGCCTCACCCTGCAGGGCGGCGTACTGCACCAGCACTTTTTTCCAATTGCCACATCTCGTGTTTATTATAATTCGATCAATACCTCTGACCCGTAACAAAGACCCGTCCGAGTCATGTCTTTCTTTGAAGTGCCGTGCTAAAGTTTTCAACTGTATCTCGTCTTCCTCTTCTTTGGCTGCTATAATGGATAACACATGTTCCCTAACTCTTCTCCTCAGTTGACGGGACGTCATCCCCACGTAAATAAGGTTGCATGGGCAAATCGCCCAGTATATGACCCCCACCGTCATGCAGTTGATGGAGTGTGTGATCCTAAAAGTCTTATTATTTGCAGAATTGTGGAAATGAGTTGCTCTCTCCATGTTTGCACAAGCAAAACATTTACCACAGGGCCTACTCTCCCAAGGGGTCCCCTTTGTCCCAAATAACCCTTTGTCTTTGCGGGTATAATGGCTGCGGACCAAACGGTCACGCAGATTTTTTGCCCTCCTAAAGGTAAGGGATGTGGGGGTATAACGTCCTGTAGTTGGGAATCCTGCAATAGGATATCCCAATATTTGGTTAAAGCATTGTTTACCTCCTTCCACTTGTTGTTAAATCCGGTGATAAATCTTATTTGTTTTCTTGTGCAATAGGTCTCTTCTCCTTGATGACCTGGCCCTTTGGTAGGCTTTCTCAATAGAGCGCTTGCCATAACCTCTCTGTTTGAACCTCTCTCGAAGGTCCACCGCCTGGAATTCAAACATCTCATCAGAAGAGCAAACCCTGCGAGCTCGCAGGAATTCTCCCACTGGTATGCTTTTAATTAAATTACCAGGGTGTGAAGAACTTGCATGTAGGAGAGCATTGACCGATGTTTCTTTTCTATATAGAGTGGTCATAATCTGTCCCCCTGGTTCGACCTGGAACAGTACATCCAAAAATTCAATGTTTGTGCGGGCAATCTTATAGGTAAGCTTGATATTCTTGTCATTGTCATTAAGCAAACCAATGAATCGTCCAAACTCCTCTTAAGTCCCCTGCCAGATGATAAGAATGTCGTCTATTTAACGTCCCCAATATTGGATGCCGTTAGACTCTGGCAGGGGATCTGTCTGGAGGACCCCCCTCTCCCACAGCACAAGGAACAAATTGGCATATGAGGGCGCACAAAACACCCCCATTGCCGTTCCCTGGAGCTACAGGTAGAAGGACCCCCAAACAGAAAGAAGTTATGTGTAAATATAAGTTCCAACAGAGAAGATAGGACAATATATTGGTGCTGTTCAGGACCATATTGGTGCTGTTCAGAAAGAATGCTGCTGCTTCTAAGCCATCTTGATGTCTGATGGATGTATACAACGATTCCACGTCACATGTAGCAATAAGCATGTCCGGTTCCAGATGGTTCACCATGTACGACGGGAACATTTTCCATTGTGTAAGTCAAACGTACATGAACATGATTTATCAAAGTGAAAGCCACTACAATATAAACTTTAGGTTGTTCATCTATAGTGGAGGTTCTGGCAGGAGAACATGTTGCAAAATCCAGTAAAAATAAATACAAAATACTGCAGAATGCCAGAATTCATTCCAGAAAACCAAGAGACCTTATAATATTGATTGGGATCCGTTGGGCACAGGCAGTGTGGTGGAACAGACTACCAGAATCTAGCCGCCGACGTGTACGTAGCCTAAATATGGCACAATGCATGACAAACATATGCTATGTCTGCCATTGTGTAGAAAATCTCAAAAAATATTACCATTTCATAATTATTATTGTTGTTATGTCTTAATATGTCTTAATAGGAAGGTCACAAACAGGGCTTTTTCATAGCTTTTAAGCTATTTTGATTGTTATATGTTATTATTAATAGCACAACACATTTAGCTTTTTCTTATTTTGCAAAGAATAAGCATTAATTATTAAGATTAGCAAAGTAAATCTAAAATGAAAAATTCTAAAGACTTTCATACCTAACCTCAGTAATATTGTACTTTTCAAGGTCAAATGCTAATTATCTTTCATCCGAAATCAAGCAAGTTAGGTTTATTAGGATTACATTCACGGTCTTGCAAATAATTGTTCTGTCAAATGCAATTTGTGTGCAGAGTGGTTCTTGGTGATATTATCCCAATGTAAAAAATCTTGTTTATCGCTCTGTTTATTACGCTACAGGGGAAATTGTCCAACCTTAGCACAAAATCAAGTAGAGAACAGAATCTCTGAGAACCAATGGCCTCAACAAGTTTGTTCCTTCCAGGCATGGTGGTATTGAATAACAATGACCCTCTTTAGACCTTTACTCTTTTCCCTTAAGGAAGCTGTCAACTTCTCTTTGGTTGAGAAATCCAAATATGTTCTTAAAGGAATAAAATAACGCACTTGAAAAATACTTTGTGTCATTTAGTTAAACAGTGATTTGTAAATGCATGTAAAAGCACCTGCATAGATAGACACTTGCAGTTAGAGGCTTACTGTATTTACAGTAATTTTTGTGACATTTTTAATGGTTTTCTTTTTGTACAGTTATTTTTTAAGCATTTTAAGTTAAGTTTTATCTCTTAAAATGTTTACAAATGCCATAAAAGTGCAGCTAAAACATAGCAAATGGTGAGCATGAATCTGGGCTAAAACATGTAGCTAAGCAGAAGCACACGTGAAAAATAAAACAGTAATTAAAAGGTTATGAAGATGGCAAAGCACTGCGCATGGGGTATCTACAGTGGCCCACAGAAGCTGTAGCATATAGTCCCTTAATAAGGAGCCATGCAGTCTCTATGGGTCACAGTAAAAACTATGTCATGTATAAAAAGCTATTCTCCTTATTATATCACTTACTTATATGCTTCAATAAAATACTGATTGAACCGTAAAAAGCTATTCTCCCCTAAAAGCACCATACATCCAGTACCCCATAGAATATGCCGGCATTTATTTAAAAGGCGTTGTCCCAACTTATGACGTATCGCTTAGGTTGGGTTCCCACCTCTGGGACCTGCTCTCATCTCCAGAATAGGGTCCTGATTCCTGAAGTGAAGGGAGTGTTCACTCCGTATGCAACGCGTCCTCTCCAGTCACTTCTATGTAGAGATGGCCTCGCGGTTCGCCCGGCGGCCGTTTCCCTGCAAACTTTGCTCATTGGTGGGTCGCCGAATTCTTTTACATTGTGAAGAACTTTGACCTATGACACATCCATATTCTTTTACATTGTGAAGAACTTTGACCTATGACACATCCATCAGGTGGTACAGGACAGCAAATTGAGATGTTTCAGCACATGGACATACCCCCTACCTTATAAATAAACCTGATTTGGCCACCATTTTATATTCAGTCTTTTGCCACTGTAGGGAGAGGTCAGGGCCGGTGCAAAGATTTTCGCCAACACAAGCAAAGCTACATTTTGCCCCCCCTCCCTACTCGCAGCTCACCTGGCCCTGGTCCCATCTGCAGCAGCTGGCTTCTACTCTATGTGGTCCTGGTATCTTCTCTCTGCTTTAATCGCTGGTTTGAGGACCGTATTTTTTGCCCTCTAAGACGCACCGGCCTATAAGACGCACCGAGGATTTAGAGGAGGATAATAAGAAAAAAATATTTTCCATTGCACCTCAGGTCAGACAAGCAATCAGACCACCAATGTTAATCAGACCTCAGATCATATCCCCAATGCCTCAGATCAGTACTCTATGTCAGCCATCATGCCCCATGTCAGCCATCATGCCCCCATGTTAGCCATAAGCCCCCCCATGTCAGCCATAAGCCCCCCTATGTCAGCCATCAGCCCCCATGTCAGCCATCAGCCCCCCATGTCAGCCATCATGCCCCCCATGTTAGCCATCATGCCCCCCATGTCAGCCATCATGCCCCCCCATGTCAACCATCATGCCCCCCCATGTCAGCCATCATGCCCCCCCATTTTCAGCCATCATGTCCCCCATGTCAGCCATCATGCCCTCCATGTCAGCCATCATGCCCCCCATGTCAGCCATCATGCCCCCCATGTCAGCCATCATGCCCCCCATGTCAGCCATTAGCACAAATAAAATACAAATAAATAACTTACCTCTCCTGCTCTTGGACGCTGCCGCTCCTCACCACCAGCGCTCTCTCTCTTCTTTCTGGTTCTCGGCTGTCAGCTGTGAAGGCTGCGCACAGTGAGGTCACATGGTGCGCAGCCCTTTACAGCAGACAGCCGAGCGGAGGACCAGGAAGCCGTGAGTACAGATCCTTCACCGCTTCCCGGTCCTCCGGTACTAATGAAGAGCTTCCAAAATGGAAGTGCTTCATCAGTATTCGCCCCATAAGACCCAGGGGAAAAATATGGGGTATTAAAAAAATAACGTCTCTGCGCTCTAAGGCAGCCACCTGGTCTGCCTTATTATAGCAACGGCCCTGGGAGAGTTTGCTGTGTGGAGCAGGGACAGACTGTTAGAGACACCAAACTCTAGCTAATAGGGCCACAAAAGTCCTTTTAAGGACTGGTATAGGTGTGCTATCGATAGGTGTGACTTACTGAGGGGTGTGATATACTTATAATATACTTTCTAACATAGAAAGTATATTATAGTGCATTTGTATTGTGCAGCAGTTGTGTGCGGTTCTCCTGCGATACTGCAGCTACACAGAGTGACAAACGCTATTGGAACTATTAATTTCTACTGGTGTGATATACCAGTTGTCCCCCCCAAAAAATGATTAAAGCAGGTGTGTTATATACCAATGATATACTTTCTATATAGTGCATTTGGGTAGTGCAGCATTTTTTTGCAGTTTTGCTGCGTTACCTCAGCTACACAGAGTGACAAATGCTATTGGAACAAATAATTTCTACTGGTGTGATATACCAGTTGCCCCCCCCCCCCCAAAAAAAATGATTAAAGCAGGTGTGTTATATACCAATAATATACTTTCTATATAGTGCATTTGGGTAGTGCAGCATTTGTTTGCGGTTTTGCTGCGTTACTGCAGCTACACAGAGTGACAAACGCTATTGGAACAAATAATATCAACTGGTGTGATATACCAGTTGCACCCCAAAAAAACTGATTGAACCAAAGGTTTTATATACCAATAATATACTGTCACGGAAGGTGTACAGGAAACTAGAAGACACAAAATGAAGATCCGACTGACTGGATCCAAAACAAAGGAACAAAAGGGAGAGCCCTGCATCAGACCTGGCTCTCTCCCTAACTGCTCAGCCTATGCGAAAATCCCAATGGTAGATGATTGCATATCCTCGTACCTTGACTGTATAACACCTGAACACCCTATAATAGTGAGGGGACACGACCACCGGCTCCCTACACTTGATACGGAGGGAGTCAGGGTCACCTGGGATCCAGCAAACAGGAAAACACAAATGAACGAACAAAACTTATCTGTAGAAGACTCAGAAGTAGGATCAGCATGCACACACTCCAGGAAGGAATATAAACCGCAAAGTGATGCAGTATGGGGAGGGATTTAAAGGGATGCAATCAGTGCAACTACATGACAGCTGAGAGAGGCTAACGAGATGAGAAAATGAAAGCAAAACAAAAGGAACCTCAAGGAGGAGGTTCTGAAGGACGTCTGTCAGAGCTTCTGAGATGTCTGGTGGTGACATATACATACCATATAGTGTATTTGGGTAGTGCAGCATTTGTTTGCGGTTTTGCTGCGTTTTCGCAGCTACACAGAGTGACAAATGCTATTGGAACAAATAATTTCTACTGGTGTGATATACCAGTTGCCCTCCCAAAAAACTGATTGAAGCAGGGGTGTTATATACCAATAATATACTTTCTATATAGTGCATTTGGGTAGGGCAGCATTTGTTTGCTATTTTGCTGCGTTACCGCAGCTACACAAAGTGACAAACACTATTGGAACAAATAATTTCAACTGGTGTGATATACCAGTTGCCCCCCGAAAAACTGATTGAAGCAGGTGTGATATACTAATAATATACTTTATATTTAGTGCATTTCAGTAGTGCAGCATTTGTTTGCATTTTTGCTGCGTTACCGCAGCTACACAGAGTGACAAACGCTATTGGAACAAATAATTTCAACTGGTGTGATATACCAGTTGCCCCCCAAAAAAACTGATTGAAGCAGGGTGCTATATACCAATAATATATATTCTATAAAGTGTATTTGGGTAGTGCAACATTTATTTGCGGTTTTGCTGCGTTACCGCAGCTACAGAGTGACAAACGCTATTGGAACAAATAATTTCAACTGATGTGATAAAGCAGTTGCCCCCCAAAAAACTGATTGAAACAGGGGTGTTATATACCAATAATATACTTTCTATATAGTGCATTTGGGTAGTGCAGCATTTGTTTGCGGTTTTGCTGCATTACCGCAGCTACACAAAGTGACAAATGCTATTGGAACAAATAATTTTAACTGGTGTGATATACCAGTTGCCCCCCCAAAAAAACTGATTGAGGCAGGGGTGTGATATACCTTTTTCTACAAATACTGCTCTTCTATAGGGACTTCTGTC
Source organism: Bufo gargarizans (assembly GCF_014858855.1). Lineage (NCBI taxonomy): Eukaryota > Metazoa > Chordata > Amphibia > Anura > Bufonidae > Bufo > Bufo gargarizans. Next base: position 432,585,647 of record NC_058084.1, on the reverse strand, counting down.
ACAGGGTCATTTTGAAAATGACAGGCAGAGGAAGAGGCAGGCCATTCCGCAGGGTTGGTAGGGGTCGGGCTGGTGCACTAAGCAGGAATCTAAGTGGGAAGTTGCAGAAGGCGCATATGATTACGTCAAAGGACGCACCTGAGTTGGTTGAGCGGCTCACTCAGACTTTCGCTTCTGTACCCTCCTCATCCTCTCTATCTGCACCCTCTTCACTCTCTGCTGTGTGCACCCCCAAAGACACCACCACCACCATATCCCCTTCACTCGAGTCAGAGGAATTATTTTCCCATCCATTCTAAGACAATACCAATGCGCAGCCATTTTTGGCATCGGATCAGGAAGAGAGGTATCAACGTTCACCACCCAGCAGTCTGACGACAATACCCAGATCAGGCCAAGGAGGGTGGTCCCCGTTGTTGCTGCCTACTCCGAGATCTCTAATGTCAGTGGTGGTGAAGGTGGCGATGATGACGTGTTGATGGATGTCACGTGGATGCCACGAGAGAGGAAGAGGAGGGAATTTCAGAGGGAGAGACAGAGCAGCAGATAGGGAAAGGAAGGAGTAGAAGCAGGCAGAACTTACAGTGCACAGGAGGCAAAAAGCAGACTGCTAATGTATCTGAAACAAGCCATCCACCATACACGGTCACATCTGGTGCTCTCAGGACGCTGGCACATGGCTCTGCAGTGTGGGCTTTTTTTAACGCTGACAATAGTGTTGCCATCCGCAGCCTGTTCTGTCAACGCATATGTCGCGGTAAGCCCAACACTCACCTAGGGATGACCGCCTTAAGAAGGCACCTGGCCTCCCATCACCAAGCCCAGTGGGAGCAACAATGTCAAAACCCACAAAGCCACACTCCTGGCTCTCCACGTCCTGCTTCTTCTCTTTCTCCTCCCCTTTGTCCACCACTCCACCTTCCACTGTGCCGTTAAACTTTTTGGGATCCCTGGTGTTGTCCGTGGCTGGGGGGAGGAGACCGAGGACCACATTATCCTGGAAGATGAGCAGGAGGCAGGCCACTCCACCGCTTCCAGTTTAGTACAAATGGGGGCCTTCATGCTTGAGTGTTTGAAGAGGGACCCCCATATAAAAAGCATAAAGGGCAAGGACCAGTACTGGGTGGCAACGTACTTAGACCCCCGGTACAAACAAAAAATGGCAGACATGTTACCAGCATCACAGAGGGCTGTCAGAATACAGCACTTCCAGGCCTTGTTTCGAGAAATGCTTTTTGCAGGCGCTGGCAGAGGAATTTCCACTCACAGAGTAACAGTTGCGGGTACCAATCCAACAGCGCATGGAAGAAGAGAGCGGTTAGAAGATGTGTTGGTCACTTCAGATATGAGATCATTTTTGCAGCCAACCCATCGACAGCCGCCCTCCAGATTCAGCTTCAGGGAACGCCATGACCGAAAGGTGTCCGACTACATCGGGTTAACGGCCGGTGTGGGCGCTCTGAGAAGCGAGGAACCCCTGGACTACTGGGTGTGGCCCTCGTCCATGGTCCTGTCCTAAAGAAGGTTCAGCGCAGTAGGAGGGATTGTGACTGATAAGCGCACTCGCCTAGCTCACAACAGTGTGGACTACCTCACATTTCTAAAAATTAATGAGGCATGGATCTCGGACAAATTCAACACATGTGACAAGTCGACGATCACATTTAATTGAATTTCCTCATGACAGCGGTGAGATATTAACAGATCTGACAGAGGTGACTGGCAAGCAAGGGGTGGATAGTGCAGTCCACACCCCTATTCCACCAGGTGCACAATCAATCTGGGGATAACAACACAGCCCCAGACTGTCAGTCAGTGAGATTCTGGAAAGGTGATGTTGCACAGCATGGGGGCTGGAGGACTTGGGGAGCACAGAGTGATGCCTGGGAATGGGTCGCAGGGTCCTAGTCAGGCGGACTAGAGAGCCCAGCTTACCCAAGGGACTTTTTATTTGCACAGCCTAGGGGCTGGTGGATTACAAGGTGGGAAAAGCCGCATCTACTTCACCTGTGTGAACGGGGCTTAGAGGTGAGTCAGGGAATACCTTTGTTTAGTCAGGGCCCAGCCGGGCAGGTATTTATTTTTGTTTTGGTGTACATGGGAACCTCATGCTACCCAGTGGTATGTAACTGGACTGTCCTGTATGCAAAGAATTTCTAAATAAAAGCAATGTTTGACCCCTAATCCTGTGATGGATGAAGATCATTGTGTGAATGACCCCCAGATAAGAACTAATTTCTACACAGCCTCACAAATATCCGCCACGACCCAGAACAAATAATGGTCCCTGTCTTAGGTAAATACAACGGCATAAAAGGCCTTTTCTGTCCGATAAATGCCTAATATTTTGGGCCTCGGAGGAATTCAACACCTGTGACGATCACGTGTTTCAACTATTATCATTAGGGTTCTTTTCAAGAGGAGGGATTTCGTTAGCCATGTTTTTAATCCAATTTTATATTTTTAGTTCTTTTCAACATTTAGTTCTTTTGACCATGTAATCTACCTCCAGCCACATACTTACTTGTTTTTTTCTGAACGCTGAATGAATAATTGTTGGGGCTTTGGAGGACTTCAACACCTGTGATGACCACGTGTTATTGAATTTCTACTATTATCATTAGGATTTTTTCAAGAGGGGGGATATCGTTAGCCATGTTTTTAATCCAATTTTATATTTTTAGTTGTTTTAAACATATGTATTTGACCTGTATTTGTACTGGCCTGCAGTAAAATTGATATCCATTGAATGTGTAATATACCTCCGGGCACATAATTACTTGATCTTTTCTGTCCGTTGAATGCCTAATGTTTGGGGCCTGTAGTCCAGTGGCCTACAGTAAATTTTTTATCCACTGACCGCATAATGTAAATCGAGCCACATAATCAGAATTTCTTTTTTGTCAGGTGAATGCCTAATTTTTAAGGCCCGTACTCCCGTGGCCTAAAATAAAAAATTTCTAGGCTCCAACAGGGCACATTTCAGAGAAATTCCCTTTAAGACGCATAAAAATGTCCCCTGATTAAGATACATATTTTCTGTTGGAATTTTTGTCATTGATCCCTCTCTAGTATGTCACTGTCCATGCTGTGGGACTATTTGTGCACCTCAACTAAGTATTTGGTGGCTGCAAATATGAGATGAAGGTTTTTCAGGTTCGCCTGCCATTAAAGTGAACAGGGTCCGTCGCAAACTTGCGGTTCGCGAACATTTGATCGCGTTTGCAAACATTTGATCGCGTTTGTGAACTGTCCCGGCCGATGTTCGTCCATCACTACTGCTATGGGACTTTCAAAATTAGGCGAGTGACGGTATTTGGACGGCAGCTATGCATATATGGCTTGCTCTCCATTCGCTTCAGGGTCCCATGGGACCAGCATCTATCAGGAAAACCCCTTCAACCCTCTTACATAAAGGCTGAACCTGCTCTATACATGGCAGGTGCTGGCTGTATAATACAGCAGGCACCCAGCCACAATGATCGGCAATGACGCATCTGTGAGGTTAGGCAGATCTGTGAAATTAGTGTTTTTCAATCGGCGACCCTGCAGTGAAATTGCATGGCTTTGATTGGTCACCATGACAGACTGGGGCCTGCTAAAGGTTCCCAAGCCTTTCATGGCAAGCTGCCTGGAAAGCAGTGCATAAAGCACAGTTTTATAGGCAGGCAAGGAAAATCTCATAGACCATAATAGCTCTCTATTATGGTGTATAAGACAAGTGATCGAAAGAGAAAAGGTTATATTCCCCTTAAGGGGCTAATAGTTATTGAATAAAAAGTAAATAAAAAACAGTATAACATTTTTAATTAAATATAAAAAATTCGAATTACTCTCATTTCCCAATTTTACATATAAAAATAAACATAACAGGTATTACCACATCTGAAGATGTTTGTACTATTAAAATATTTTTAAAAAAATATGTTTTTTATTTTTTTTATTTAACCCCACAAAGATTTTTTTTTCCATTTTCCAATACAAGACATGGTAAATTAACTGGTGTCATTAAAAAATAAATCGTGTCCCTCAAAAAATAAAGTCTTATATAGCTATATAAATGGAAATATAAAAAGTTATGGCTCTTGGAATGGAGGAAAAATCAAAAATACAAAAACAAAAACTAGCTTGGTCTTTAAGGGCTTAAGCAAGATTTTTATGCAATCTGACGACTTGACAAGGAAAAAAAACTCAGTATATTTCCATATAATATTCCTACTTTGAGCCCATACTGTGCCTCCATGTGCTTCTGATTTTACACGTTTTTGTGGGGGCTTTTTTGTACTAGAATTGAAGACATGAGACAAGAGTTTATAGCTTGATGTATTTATTTCAAGAACATTCTGTCGTGGGAGTCACCCTGTACCTAACAGTTCCTGAATGCAGACACGTTTCCTGGCCAGAACAGATATATAAAAGGTTCTCAGTGTCATTTCATTTATGTTTCCACTGCTAGGATAACTTTTTTCTTATCTGTAAATGCTGCCAGTGAGATGTCGGACGCTGGGAATGTGAAGTAAACAATTATGTCACTTGTGGTATGTGTGTGAAGAAAGGCAGGAAAGCAGGTTGTCACTCAGAAATTTCTCAATATGATTTACTTGGGAGATCTATGCTTTTATATTATGGGTGTTTTATTTTGTTAACACTAAGGCAGTGGCATATCTGTAGTGGTTGCTATGATGGCATTTACTGCTGGGCACTGGTCCCTCTGCCACACACATGACAGGAGGGGGCCTATTTACAGATTTTTACATTGGGTCCCATGAGTAGTGATGTTCGTGAACGACAGGTTCGTGGCGGGCCCCATTGACTTTAATTGCAGGCGAACCTGAAAAACCTTCAGGTCATATTTGCAGCCACCAAATACTTACTAGAAGTGCACAAATTGTCCCACAACATGGACAGTGACATATCAAAGAGGGATCATTGGCAAAAAATCCCACCAAAAAATGTGTATTAATCAGCGGCAGTTTTTTCGCGTCTTAAAGGGAAATTCACAAAAATGTGCCCTGCTGGAGCCTAGAAAAAAAATATTTTAGGCCACAGGAGTACAGGCTCCAAAAATTAGGCATTCACCTGACATAAAATAACTTGTGATGATGTGGCTGGAGGTACATTAGGCGGTCACCGGTTTAAAATTTTACTGTAGGTCACTGGAGTACAGGCACCAAAAATTAGGCATTCACCTGACAGAAAAGAACTTGTGACGATATGGCTGGAGGTACATTAGGCGGTCACCAGATAAACATTTTACTGTAGGCCACTGGAGTACAGGCCCCAAAAATTAGGTATTCACCTGACAGAAAAGAACTTGTGATTATGTGGCTGGAGGTACATTACGCGGTCACTGGATAAAAATTTTACTGTAGGCCAGTACAGTCCCCAAAAATTAGGCATTCACCTGATAGAAAAGAACTTGAGATGATGTGGCTGCAGGTACATTAGGCGGTCACCGGTTAAAAATTTTACTGTAGGCCCCTGGAGTATAGGCCCCAAAAATTAGACATTCACCTGACAGAAAATAACTTGTGATTATGTGGCTGGAGGTACATTAGGCGGTCACTGGATAAAAATTTAACTGTAGGCCAGTACAGTCCCCAAAAATTAGGCATTCACCTGACAGAAAAGAACTTGAGATGATGTGGCTGCAGGTACATTAGGTGGTCACTGGATACAATTTTTACTGTAGGCCACTGGAGTAGAGGCCCCAAAAATAAGGCATTCACCTGACAGAAAAGGCCTTTAATGCTGCTGTATATACATAAGACAAGGACCATTCTTTGTTCTGGGTGGTGGCAGATATGTGTGGGCTGGCATGAGGAAATTTAATTACACATAGTCATCACAGGTGTTGAATTCCTCCGAGATCCATGCCTCATTCATTTTTGGAAATGTGAGGTAGTCCACACTGTCGAGAGGGAGTGTGCTTATCGGTCACAATCCCCCCTGCTGAGTTGAACGTTCAATCAGACAGGACACTCGATGAGGGGCAAGCCAAAAGTTCCATGGCAAATTGTGCCAGCTTTGGCCACAGGTCAAGCCTGCACACCCAGTAGTCCAGGGGTTCCTCACTTCTCAGTGTGTCCACATCGGGCGTTAACCCAATGTAGTCGGACACCTGTCAGCCTAGGCGTTCCCTGAAGCTGAATCCGGAGGGCAGCTGTCGATGGGTTGGCTGCAAGAAAGATCTTATATCCGAAGTGACCAACACATCTTCAAACCGCACTCTTCTTGCAGGCGCGGTAGGATTGGTACCCGCACCTGTTTCGCTATTAGTGAAAATTCCTCTGCCAGCGCCCGCAACAGTAGAATGCAGCATCTCTTGATGCAAGGCTTGGAAATGCTGCCTTCTGCCAGCCCTCTGTTATGCTGGTAACATGTCCGCCATTTTGTGTTTGTACCGGGGGTCTAAGTACGTTGCCACCCAGTACTGGTCCTTGCAATTTATGCTTTTAATACGGGGGTCCCTCTTCAAACACTGGAGCATGAAGGCCCCCATTTGCACTAAATTAAAAGCGGTGGAGCGCCCTGGCTCCTGCTCATCGCCCAGGAGAATGTCGTCCTCAGTCTCCTCCCCCCAGCCACAGACAACACCAGGTATCCCCGAAAAGTTTAAAGTCCCCCTCAAAACCTGCTCCTCTTGTTCCTCCTGCTCCCCCCAGCAACCATCCTCCTCTGACTCCTCTTTAGATGCCTGCTGACTTGTCTCAAATGGAGTAGCCCTCACTGGGAATTCATTCAGCATTGCGACTTCCTCATCTTGCAGCCCCTACTCCTTGATGGCTTGATCAATGGCACGACGCAATGCACACTTCAGAAAGAAGGCGTAAGGTACGATGGCTGCGACTGACCAGTTTGGTGATCTCATCAAATGGCTGCAGAAGTCTGCATGCGTTGTGCATGAACAGCCACTGGCGTGGTGAAAAGAAACCAAGCTCCCCAGAACCTGTCCTGCTGCAGAGTTCATACAGGTAGTCGTTAACGGCACGTTGCTGCTGGAGCAGCCTATCAAGCATATATAAGGTAGAGTTCCAGCGCGTTGGGCTGTCACAAATCAGACGTCTGATGCACAGGTGGTGTCGCCGCTAAACATCAGCAAAGCGAGCCATGGCCGTGTAAGATCTTCTAAAATGGCCAGAGATTTTCCTGGCCTGCTGCAAGACGTCCTGGACCCGGGGTATTTGGAAATGAATCGCTGCATGACTAAGATCAGGATGTGTGTAATGCACGGCACGTGTGTCATTTTGCCCTGTTTCAGCGCACTCAGCAGATTGGCACCGTTGTCGCACACCACTTTACCAACTGTTAAATTGAGTGGGGTTTGCTACTAATCAGCCTGTGACCTAAAAGCAATACAGGACCGGTGAGGCTCTTGGCTTCCAGGCATAACAGCCGCAGCACAGCAGGGCAACTTCTCACCTGGCATGTCGAATAGGTTTCGAGGAGCTTGAAGGGTGCAGCGGAAGAGGCGGTAGCAGTGGAAAAAGAGGAGTCAGCCGAGGAGGAGAGGGAGGATGAAGTAGGAGAAGAAGAGGCAGGCCTGCATGCAATCCTGGGCGGTAACACCAAATCCACACAGGAGCCACGGGTTGCATGCTTGACCCAGTGGGCAGTAAAAGTTATGTACCTTCCCTGCCCGTGTTTGCTAGACCACATGTCTGTGTTCAGATGTATCTTGACACTGTGTGTCAGAGATATATTCACTTGCCGCAGAATGTGGGCATATAGCTCTGGAATGCCCTTCTGGGAAAAATATTTCCTTCTAGGGACTTTCCATTGCGGTGTGCCAATGGACACAAATTTTCTAAAGGCCTCTGATTCCACAAGTTTATATGGCAGTAGTTGGCAGGCTAGCAGTTCTGACAAGCCAGCGGTCAGTCGTTGGGCAAGATGGTTATCTGGCATTATCAACTTTTTACGGTCAAACATTTGGGCCACGGAAGCCTGCCTTCCGCCAGACGAATGCAACGACGGCACGGTGGAAGGCAGAGTAGAGGACAAATGGGAGGAGAGAGGAGAAGGAGAAGAAGCAGGACGTGGAGCGCCGGGAGTCTGGCTTTCTGGGTTCTGACGGCGTTGCTCCCACTGGGCTCGGTGATGGGAGGCCAGGTGCCTTCTTAAGGCGGTCATCCCTAGGTGAGTGTTGGGCTTACCGTGACTTATGCGTTAACAGCACAGGCTGCAGATGGCAACACTATCGTCAGTGGCTGACAGGCTAAAAAAAGCCCACACTGCGGAGCCATGTGCCGGCATCCTGGGAGCGCCAGAAGTGACCATGCATGGTGGATGGCTAACTCCAGATACATTTGCAGTCTGATTTTTGTCTGCTGTGCCCTGCGAGCTCTGCCTGCTTCTCCTCCTTCTCTGTTGCTCCGCTTCTCCCTCTGAACTCCCCTCCTCTTCCTCTCTTGTGGTCACTCACGTGACGTCCATCGACACGTCATCATAGTCACCTTTACCACCACTGACATTTGAGATCTCTTAGTAGGCAGCAACAGGACCGCCCTCCTTGGGCTGATCTGGGTACTGTCGTCAGACCGCTGGGTGGCGGCCGTTGCTACCTCCTCTTCCTCATCCGATGTCAAGAATGGCTGCGCATCGGTAAGGACTCGAGTGGAGGGGCTATGGGGGTGGTGGTGGTATCTTTTGGGGTGCACACAACAGAGAGTGAGGAGGGTGCAGATACAGAGGATGAGAAGGTGTCACTGCCAGTTCTGTGAGAAGGTCTGGCAGACGTTCTTCTCTACCTCTTGCATGACGTTCTTTGTTTTGTTTTCCCTTTGTCATCTCCTTTCCTTCTCCCAGGTGTCACCTATTTAGACTAATTGTCTCCCTTTATATTCCCTCCCATACGGCCTCACTTTGCGGTTTATACTACTTCCTGGATGAGGTGTTCACTGCTGGAGGATGCTGCTGCTGTTTCCTCAGATAAGTCTTTTCCTTTATTTGTGTTTCCTTGCTGGCTTGATTCTAGGTGACCCTGACTCCGTCCGTATTAAGTGCAGGGAGCCGGTGGTCGTGTCCCCTCACTATTGTAGGGTTTTCAGGTGTCACACAGTATTAGGTACGTGGGCATGCAATCGTCTACCATAGAGACCCTTGCATGGGCATAGCAGTCAGGGAGAGCTCTAGGGGTTTTATAGGGCTCACCCATATGCTCCTTAGTTTGGGATCAAGACAGTCAGATGTTTATTTATAAGTTCCAGCTTTCTGCAACATCATCCGTGACAGAAGGGTGCAGAAGCGGAAGGCTGAATGAGCCACTCAACAAACTCTGTTGCGTCCTTTGAAGTAATCGCACGCGCCTTCTCCAACTTCCCACTTAGGCTCCGGCCTGGTGCACCAGCCTGACCCCTACCACCCCTGCGGAATGGCCTGCCTCTTCCTCTGCCTGTCATTTTCTAAATGACCCTGTGCCTAAGTCCCTAGAGAAGAGCAGTATTTGTGGAAGCAGGTATATCTCAGGCCTCAATCTATATTTGGTGGAAACAGGTATACCCAAGCCCTTAATCAGTATTTTGTGGAAGCAGGTATATTGCAGGCCTAAATCAATATTTGGTGGAAACAGGTATATCAAAGCCCTTAATCAGCATTTTGTGGAAGCAGGAATATCGCAGGCCTCAATCAATATTTGGTGGAAGCAGGTGTATCAATCCCCTTAATAATTATTTTGCGGAAGCTGGTATATCTCAGCCCTCAATTAGTACTATGAGGAAGCAGGTATATCAAACCCCTTAATCAGTATTTTGTGGAAGCAGGTATATCGCAGGCCTCAATCAATATTTGGAGGAAGCAGGTATATCATTCCCCATAATAAGTATTTTTTGAAAGCAGGTATATCGCAGCCCTCAATCAGCATTTTGTGGAAGCAGGTATATCAAACCCCTTAATCACTATTTTGGGGAAGCAGGTATATTGCAGGCCTCAATCAATATTTGGTTGAAGCAGGTATATCAATCCCTATAATCAGTATTTTGTGCAAGCAGGTAAATCGCATCCCTCAATCAAAATTTGGTGGAAGCAGGCATATCAATCCCTTTAATCAATATTTTGTGGAAGCAGGTGTATCGCACCCCTCAATCAGTATTTTGTGGAAGCAGGTATATCGCAGGCCTCAATCAATATTTTGTGGAAGCAGGTATATCAAACCCCTTAATCAGTATTTTGTGGAAGCAGGTATCTCGCAGGCCTCAATCAATATTTGGTGGAAGTAGGTGTATCAATCCCCTTAATCAGTATTTTGTGGAAGCAGGTATATCGCAGGCCTCAATCAATATGTGGTGTAAACAGGTATATCAAACCCCTTAATCAGTATTTTGTGGAAGCAGGTATGTCGCACCCCTGAATCAATATTTGGTGGAAGCAGGTATATCGAACCCCTTAATCAGTATTTTGTGGAAGCTGGTATATCACACCCCTCAATTATTTTTTTTGCCACAACAGTTATATCACACCACCTTGTTTATTTGGGGCAACAGGTTTATTACACCCCTCAATCAGTTTTTTGGGTGTCAACAGGTATATCATACCCATTGCAAATAGTTGTTCCAATATCGGTTGTTCCTCTATATAGCTGCAGTATTGCAGCAGAACCGTACACAACTGCTAAACAATAAAAATGCACTACCATATATACTTTCTATGTTAGAAAGTATATTATATGTATATCATACCACTCAATCAATTTTTGGGGGGGCAACAGGTATATCACACCTGTTGCAATTAGTTGTTCCAATAGCATTTGTCCCTCTACATAGCTGCGGTATTGCAGCAGAACCGCACACAACTGGTGCACAATACAAATGCACTATAATATACTTTCCATGTTAGAAAGTATATTATAAGTATATCACATATCTCACTATATCATACCTATCGATAGCACACCTATTCCAGTCCTTAAAAGGACTTTTGTGGCCCTATTAGCTAGCGTTTGGTATCTCTAACAGCCTGTCTCTGCTCAACAAAGCAACCTCTCCCTACACTGGCAAAACACAGAATGTAAAATGGCGGCCATATCAGGTTTATTTATAGGGTAGGGGGTGTGTCCATGTACTGAAACGTCTCAATTGGCTGTCTTGTCCCACCTGATGGATCTGTCATGGGTCAAAGTTCGGCGCAATGCAAAATAATATGGCGCCTGTGGACATCGCCATATGTTTGGCAAATCGCGAACGCGCAAAGTTTGCCGCGAAACGACTGCCAGGCGAACTGCAAGGCAATCTCTACTCATGAGCTTCAATTCATACTTTCATGTGAAGGTATAAGTGTAGGAGACTACAAGTATAGAGAGGATAGTCAGAGGGGGCAGACTTCTACCAGTTATAAGGACACCTGGGCCTGTATCAGAGTCCTTTTTGCAACCTACTTCCAGACCAGGAGATAAAAGTTCTAGCTGATTCCGAGGTAGCAGCACAAAGAAGTGAGCCATGGTGCTACAAAATCAAAGAACAAAATCTTCTTCTACAGAACGGCTTTAAGAGAATGTGTCATCAGAAAATGACCTATTGTTTAAATCACAAATTTTTTTTGTTTAATTTTTAGTGATTTTCTTTTAATTTTCAATTTCATTATCTATATTTACAAAAATACCTAAAATGGTGCTCTCCTCAGGACCATACCCTTTCCAATGGATTAATTAGAGAGAACCTTGAACCATCTGGGAGTTAAGGATTCTACCTACCTCATACTCAAAACAAAGTCCTGTCGACAGAAACATTTTTTCCGTCCTGCATAACGGAAACAAGACGGATCCGTTTTGCTTGCCCATAGACTTCTATTGTGACGAATCAAAACAGAATGCCTCTTAAAGGCTTCCGTTTAGCATTCCGTCTGGCCAATCAATTATATTCCATTATGAAAGGAGCCTATAACGGAATGCCATAACGCAAGTGTGAACCCGCCCTAAACACTCTACCCATCAGCTAAATGTCAGCTGTGTGTCTCCCCATGTAAACAGCTGCTGATATAATGTAAAGAGTACAGGGATGATTAATCATAGCAACGTTTCTTTATCCCTCATGGAGTTTCCGTTGGCCTGTGTAAAGTCTCTTTAAAAGAGCCCCAATTGACTTGCATTACTGTCAAACGGCGCTCATTATTGTCCAGAATCTGACCATGTAAAATGGACCTTAGAGTTTATATGTTGATAGCATGATAGCAAAACCTGGACCATAGGGTTCCAGGATGGGCCAGATGATAATAATAATAATACCTGATCCATTAGCTCGCGATGGGCCGGGCACCGTCATCTTGATTGAAGGTCTGGTGCGAAATCTCACGCAGCCCAAAATGATGTCCTCATGCCGTCACCACGCATTGGTTTTGGCCACTCAAGATGGCGGAGGCCGGCACATCGTGAGCAAATGGATCAGGTAAGTATTATATGTTTTTTGCTTTTACACTATTTTAGGTTAAATCGATTCACTACCATGAAGCACGAGGAAATTTTGCTTTGTGGCGAATCAAATTTATCCTGAAATTCAGATTGTAGACGATTTGGTCACTAAAACTAATTATAAATTTATTTTCCATGTCTAACTTTAAGGGGGTTTACAGTATTAGATAAACATGGCTTCTTCATTCCAAAGACAGCGCCACACCTGTCCAAAGTTTCTTTATGGTATTGCAACTCAGCCCTATTCATTTCAATGGAGATGAGCTGCAATGCTAGACACAACCCATGGACAAGTCTAACACCATTTTTGAACAGCACTTCTAACACGTTCTAAAACCATCCCTCATAGGTCAGGAAAGATTTTCCCAATGTCCTCAATATGGCCACGTGCACAGCGTCGAAAGATGATTCTTGTGGCTCTAATCAAACAATATGCTAGAAGTACAACAACACAATATATCACAGAATTTTACTTGTCAGATTGAGATACAAGTGTAAGATTATTATTTAGAACAAAAAAGGTGCTAAATTCTTTTCAGCCCCAGCTGTTCACCATATTGCTGTTTAGATACTGCTCGGCTTAATTGTTAAAATTAGCATAAAGCAATGTAATCACAAGCTTTTGTTTTAACTACAGCTCAGAAAGACTATTATCTCCTGAAGACTAATTGTGTGCGACTACTAATCATCGGGAGACAACCTACAGCAAAATGAGCTTGAAGCGGAGGAGTTACAGGAGGTGAATTCTAGGGTTAGGACGAGTATTCTGTAACAAAATACAAAAATGTGCCAAAGCCTTGTGGTAAACGACATGACATTACGAACTAAACTGATCAGGGCAATTATCGGGGGGGAGTGGTGCTTGCTCACAATAATCAGCCTTTGTAAAGGTATCACCGATGACCCAATAAACAAGCAAACACTCGCTGAATGAAAGCATCACCGCTGTGGTCACCTAAATCATCATTTCTGGACAGCAGATCATGCTGTCTCAACACAACCTGCTGCCCAGAAGCAATGAATTGGTATGTGGACAAGCAATCACAGTATCGATGACCTATCCCCATACGGAGGTAATGACTGCTGCATGTAGATGTAGCTCTCACCTCCTCCAACGAGCAGTCAGTTATCAGGAATGATAATTGCCTTGGTCTGTCGGACAGTATAATAGGACTTTTAGAAACTTCCAGGAGTAAAGTTGCCAGCTGGACATACATTTTAGCTCATTTAGCTGGACATACATGAATAGCTCATTCAGCTGACAGCTATCTCTTCTAATACACCTGCATGCTGTGCTCGACTGAGCATGCATGTGTTCTGAACTGGAAAGTGGAGTAAGTGCTGCCTGATACCTTTCCCAGAAAACAAAAGTACTGGTCAAGTTGGAATCCAACTGCTTGATCCATATCTCAACAATCAACAGCAGAAACCTCCCCACTATAAGGGCTCATGCACACGACCGTATGCCCTCCGAGACCTACAGTCTGTGAGTAGGCCATATGTCCCGGAGCGGCATAGATCGTGCGCACGGGAGCACACAGCATCATAGTAACCTATGATGCTGTGCGCTCCCGTGCGCACGATGTAGGCCGCTCTGGGACATATGGGCAGCTCACGGACCATATGTCTTGGAGGGCATACGGTCGTGTGCATGAACCCTAATTCATATAAAATATAACTTTTATTAAAGGGGTTGTCTCACTTCAGCAAATAGTATTTATTATGCCGAGAAAATTAATACAAAGCACTTACTAATGTATTGTGATTGTCCACATTGCTTCCTTTGCTGGCTGGCTTCTTTTTTCCTTCACATTATACTTTGCTCGTTTCCATGGTTACGACCACCCTGCAATCCATCAGTGGTGGTCGTGCATTAAAATATTACACTAAATGTATTTGGTCCTTCTTACTCACGGTTTGTTGAGAGTAGTTATGGTGGCGGTGAGCTCCTTTCCGTGTGCAGTCGGCAACATCCTATCTTAACCCTAGGATGTCCCTCCAGCTACCCCTGAGTGTAACTATCTAGATTGTGGCCTTTCTGATGCCCTGACGAACCAACTTTGATGTTTGAGAAACGCAAGCGTTGGGATCTTGTTTGTTTTTGCAATTAGGGTGTATAGAGGATCCAGAAAGGTCTTGCCTGTAGGCAAGGGTAGCTGGGGGGACACCCTAGGGCAGTGGTGGCGAACCTATGGCACGGGTGCCAGAGGCGGCACTCAGAGCCCTCTCTGTGGGCACCCACGCCCTGGAAAAAGTCTATGGTGTACCAATATGCCTTAGACTTTTCCTGCCATTCATCAGTGCAGGGCGCACTATGAACGGCACGAGCAGCGCATTGAATGTAGGCAGGCTATTATAGCTAAATGATAAAGTAATAGTATATATATATAGTATACTATATTGGACTGTAGTATTCAGGTTAAATTGCCATGTTGACACTTTTCGATAAATATGTGCGTTTTGGGTTACAGTTTGGGCACTGTAAAAGGTTCGCCACCACTGTCCTAGGGTTAGGATAGGATGGTGCCGACTGCATACAGAATGGAGCTCACTGCCACCCAGGCTCGCACTGGCCCACAGGGGCACAGGTGAATCCCCCAATGGGTCCCTGAGCAAGGTGGGCCCCTAGTCTCCCACCCCCCGCACAAGTGGCACATAACACAGTAGACTTACTGCACTACATACATATATTCAGTGTACAGCACCTCCACAAGCCTGTACTCATGTAAAAATCTTATAGATTATTAGAGCTGAGATGACTTCTAGGTATAGAGGAAAGCTGCCAGTGTCCTCTTCTCCCCAGGACCTACCTTCTCAAAGCTGCTGCAAGGACCCCCATATTCAGTCATCTTGCTGCCGTGTGAGCAGGTAATATTTGAATGTATCCGTCTGGTGGGCCCCCAAAATAAATTTTACTGGTGGGCCCTAGGCTCCCCAGTCCGACACTGCTGCCAGCATTACTACTATCTCAGCATTCTGTGAGCAGGGGCGTAGCTATAGGGGGTGCAGAGGTAGCAGTCGCTACCGGGCCCAGGAGCCTGAGGGGGCCCAAAGACCCCTGTGCCACATAAGACACTGGCATTATAGAAAGTGCATACTGGTCAATTTACACCTCTGGCTGGAGGGAAGGGGTTAGGTTAAGAATTTGGCATGAGGGGGTGCCCTTTCAATGTTTGCCAACAAGCACTGAGGGACAGGGGCCCAAGCTGAACTCTTGCACCAGGGCCCATGAGCTTTTAGCTACGCCCCTGTCTGTGAGTAAGGAGGACCAAATACATTTAGAGATCTTGTTCCCTAATCATAGAGATCCTCTATTCACCATTTGCACATCATAGAATTATCGCTGAATTATCTTATAGGGGTGTAATATTTTATTGCATATTAATAAAAGTTATATTTTATATGAATTATAGTGAGGAGGTTTCTGCTGTTGATTGCTGGTAGTTTACTCCCTCTAGATATATATGTTATTACAGTGATCTGGGAGGCCCCCATACACCTTAGATCATCAGTTGGTCCTGCTGAAAACAATAGGTTCGGCCTGTATTAATCAAAATTGTATAAGCAGCATAAAACTGCCTAAACAGAAAGTCATAAGAATAGATGCTCCAGAATTGTTATTACTTGGAGACTGCATATAGTTACTAAAACAGACAAGCCAGGAGGTGTTAAAAGGTCCTCTTTTGTTAAGAGTGTCTTTGATAATATCCTAAACTCCCCCTTGTGGTGACAGGTCCCTTTTATCTCTTAAAGGGGTTGTCCGCTTTTTACTATTGATGACCTATCCTCAGGATAGGTCATCAATATTAGATGGTCGAGGGTCCGACTCCCGGCACCTCCACCAATCAGCTGTTTGAAGAGAGGGTAGCGATCATACGAGCGCTGCCTTCTCTGCTCCGTTTACCTGCTCGCCGCAGCAATTGCAGTGGTAAGAAGTGTAATTACAAGTATGGCTTCCCCATGCACTTCTATGGGACGGCTCTGTCTGTGCAAGTGAATACTACAGAGCTGTCTCATAGAAGTGATGAGGACGCCATACTTGTAATTACACTGCCCACCGCTGCAGTTGCTGTAGCGAGCAGGTAAACAGAGCGGAGAAGGCAGCACTCAAATGAGTGCTGCTTTCTCTTCAAAAAGCTGATCGGTAGGGGTGCCGGGAATCGATATTGACGACCTATCATGAGGATAGTATAGGTCATAATAGTAAAAAGCGGACAACCCCTTTAGTGCATAATCATGTATATGTATGTCATTTTGCATAAAGGTTTGTATGGAGCAGCCCGCTGCGCTGAGCCTACTCCATATATGGCAAACTCCGTCATTGTAACCCCCAAGGTGCCGCAGTCAGTAGTGATCATGGCATCTGTGTAGTAAAATAAAGCTAAATAAACAATAAAAAAAATCAACATAATGGGTACTATTGCTGCGTCCCAAAATGTTAAACTATTAAAAATTTTAATTTAAGAATGTTCTTCCTGCTCAATTCAAAATTTTTGGTCACTTTGCCCTTCCCCCCCCAAAATTTTTTTTGAATAAGACCTCCTGTACACGAACGTGTGCTGCCCGTTGCCGTATTGCGGACCGCATTTGTGGATCCGCAATACACGGGCGCCGTTCCGTGGGCATTCTGCATCACGGATGCGGACACATTCACTTCAATGGGTCCACAAATCTGGAGATGCGGAATGGTGCGGAACAGAACCCTACGGAAGCACTACGGAGTGCTTCCGTGGGGTTTCGTCCCGTACTTCCGTTCCACAAAAAGCGGGCGGATCGCGGACCCATTAAAGTGAATGGGTCTGCGATCCGCTGCGGCTGCCCCACAGTCAGTGTTCGTCCACAGGGCGCACATGTTCCTGTGTAGGAGGCCTAACAGTGATTAAAACGTCATACACACCTCAAAAATGGCACCAATAAAAGCTACTTTGCCCTGCAAAAATCAAGCCCTCACAGCTCTGTAGATGGAAATATAAAAAGTTATGAACGTCAGAAAATGCTGATGCAAAAAAAAAAAAATGTTTCTTTTTTTTCAAAGCTTTGGTATTTGGTATAGCCGTAATCATACTGACCGGCAGAATAAGGATGCCTTGTGATTTTTAGCACACAGTCAACGCTGTAATATCACAACCCAAAAAAACTTGGCATAATTGTGTGTATTTTTTTTTTCAATTTTACTCCACAAATAATTTAAATGGTGCCTTTTAAAAAATACAACAACAATAAGCCCTTCTACGGCTACGTGAACGGAAAATTTTAAACGTTATGGCTCTTGGAATATGTGAATGAAAAAAAAATGAATAAACAAAAAAGGTGGGTGGGTTAAGGGTTTAATGCAATATGTTATCATGGCAGGACATTTACTTTAAGGCATTTTTCACACAAATCATACGGATCGGCTCCAGATACGTTCAGGATACGTTCAGTGAAACTTGCATTATTTCGTAAGCAAGTTCAGTCCGTTTTGTCTGCATTTGCAGTCAGTGTTTCAGTTTTTTCCACGCGGGGGCAATTCAGCATCTGGAATAATCCACACAAGGTTCATCTATAATAAAAATGACTAAATGCTTGGTCTGCATTGTCTTTTTGATTGTGTGTCAGAAACCTCTAATGCTCACTATTGCTCAGAACTCGCTCCAGCTGATCTCTCCTGTAGAGGTGGAAGCTGAACCGCACCATTTGGATGATACAGATGCTATTTTGATAACTTTATTTACCTGGGAGAATAGAACTGCCATCGGCACAGAACGCTGCCATTTCTGTAATTAGAAGAGCAAACCTTGCATGACGCATCCACTGAATGTTACTGAAATAGATGCCTGGAACCCTAAAAAATGACTGAAAAACATTTACTGATTTAGGACCAGAATAGCTTTATTTTGCATATTAGTTGCTCCCAGTCAAACTTCTCAAATTTCTATGGGAATGTCAGAGATAAGTAATTTTAGCCCAGTATTTAGAAATCCTTGTGCTATTAGTTTGTGTGGTATATTTTTACATTCTAATAGTATAATATTTTTTGTTTTAAAACTATCCTGGTACCTTCCCTGACGTGTCTGTTTTAGTAACAAGCATCTGTTCTTATAACTTTACGTTGTGCCATTTCTTTATTATTCCTTATGAATGAATTACTAGCAGTTTGCAATGAAGGTCCAGATGGGTGTTACCAGCTTTAGGGGCATTGATTAGATGTGTCAGACTGTGCAGGGACCAGGGGCGTTGCTAGGGGCTCAAAAGATCTGGGGCCCAAGCCCCAATGATTATGGCCCAGTTCTCTAAATTGACCCTCCCCCCGCACACCGCATTTTGCTGTAGTAGCTATACAGCAGCACATACTTGTCACATCCAGGGCCTCCCAGGTGACGTCTCCTCCAATGTAGATCTTTTCTGTCATCATCTTCTCTATTTGGGCCGTACAACTACTTTCAGCCGCACCTCGTCTCTGCAGAGTGTGACACACAGACATCTTAGCTTCCTCACATTTCTATCATCTTCCCTCAACCTGGAGTCCCCACAGTCGCTGTGCCCCCCAATACCCCCAAATACTATCCGGAAGAAAAAGGAGTGCCCCCATAGTAATAGTGCTCCTTAAAGTCCCACCAATAGTAATTCCCTTCTATCATGCCCTCATTAGTAATATAGCCCCCTACAGTGCCCCCAACAGTGATAATGCTCCCCAATAATGCCCCCATTAGTAATACTGCCCCCTACAGTGTCCCCATTAGTAGAAGAGCCCTCCAGTATTAATAATGCCCTCACAGAGCCTCCAGTAGAAATAAGGCCCCCCCCCTATTGTCCCCCCAGTGGTAATAAAGCTCTCTACAGACCCTTCAGTAGTAATAAGGCCCCCATAGTGCTCTTAGTAGAAATAAGGCTGATCTATAAGTCCCTCCTATAGAGCCCCCAGTAGTAATAAGAACACCTAATGTCCCCTGGATTTATAATACCCCTACAGTGCCCCCAGTATTTATACTGCCCCTACTGTTATAATGCTCACCCTGAAGTGCCCCCAGTATTTATACTGCCCCTACTGTTATAATGCTCACCCTGAAGTGCCCCCAGTATTTATAACGCCCCTGCAGTGCCTGCTGTAGTTATATTCCTCCCTCCACCATACGGTCCCATGTAAATAACATCACACCATCTCTCCTGCCCCCTCCAAAATACAGTCCCATGTAAATAACATCACTCCCCTCCCTTTACCCCCTCCTATATACAGTCCCATGTAAATAACATCACACCATCTCTCCAGACCCTCTCCAAAATGCAATCCCATGTAAACATCACCCCCTCAACATTCAGTCCCATGTAAATAACATCACTTCCTCCCCCAGCAGCTTTCAACATACAGTCCCATGTAAACAGCAATGCCCCCTAAATATTCAGTCCCCTTTAAATAACATCACTCCCTCCCTCAGACCCTTGTAACATTCAGTCTCCTTTAAATAACATCCTCCCCTCCCACAGCCGCCTTCAACATACAGTACCAGGTAAATAACATCATCCCCTCCCATAGCCGCCTTCAACATACAGTCCCATGTAAATAACATCACTCCCTCCCCCATCTGCTTTCAACATACAGTCCCATGTAAATAACATTGCCCCCTCAACATTCAGTCCCATGTAAAACACATCACTCCCTCCCTCAGACCCCTGTAACATTCAGTCCCATTTAAATAACATCCTCCCCTCCCACAGCTGCCTTCAACATACAGTCCCATGTAAATAACATCACCCTGCCCCAGCCCCCTCCAACACACAGTCCCATGTAAATAACAGCACTACCTTCCACATCCGCCTCCAACATACAGTGCCATGTAAATAACATAATCCCCTCCCACAGCCGCCTTTAACATAAAGTCTGTTCAGATGGTGCAGTACTGCGTGGTGGCCTTTGTTTTTGTGGCGCTGTGCTGGTGGGTCAGTGGGACCCAGTGCCATGGGTGGCATTGTCAGATAGCAGGGTTGCTGTTTGGCTCCTGGGTCCTGCCACCTACTAGGGCAGTGCCGCTTTGTCACCGCACTATGCTGCTCCTATTTGTCAGAGTAGGTCCCACTCTTAGAGGCAACCTTGACGTGGTGAGTGGGCTTATGCCTTTTGATCAAAATTTACACTAATGCCTCTTGTACAGCATGTAGTATAGGGGGCTGTACACCTAATATTACGCTGAGAAGCGAGTTTAATTAGATCAAAGCATAGCATGTGGATGTGCGATCCAGTTCTTTTTCTCCCCTTGATATATACAGTCCCATGTAAATAACATCATACCCTCCCATAGCCCCCTCCAATGTACAGTCCCATGTAAATAACATCATCCCCTCCCACAGGCCCCTTCAACATACAGTCCCATGTAAATAACATCCCTCCCTTCAACCCTAACATACAGTCCCAGTTAAATGACCACAACTCCCAGCATTGCTCTGCCTCTCTCTTCACTTACCTCTCCTCATGTAGCAGACATCACCACAGCTTCTTCCCCCAGCACTTCTCCTCTTCACTGCCGTCCTCTCCTGCACTGGTCACATGATGGTGACATCATCGCAGGTTCTTCTCAACCACTGCCTGTTTTACTGATTCCATGACCTGTGATGTCATCAAAGGTCCTTCAGCTCTTCCAGTGCATTAGATTCAATTGTATTGCCATCCTAAGGACGGCAATACAGTTGTATGTAGCTGGCAGGCAGTACATTTGGGCCCTGGGACAAAACATTAGGAACCCAGGCCCCGAATGTTTTAATCTAGCAATGCCCCCGGCAGGGACACACCTGAACTGGTAACACCCAGCTGAACTGTTGTTACAGCAGTGGGTGTGGAACCACTGTGTTAAGCCTCATTCACACGTCAGTGTTCCACGTATGTGTGCCGTACGAGTTCTCCACGGACAGCACACATACCTATTCATTTTTATGTGTGTATTCACACATACGATTTTTACCACAGTCCATGGGTCCGTGTTTTTAGGGGGTGCATGCTCTATTTTGTCCATGTTCATGGATCCATCATGCCCATTATAGTCTATGGGTCCATGAAAACCACGTATGACATCTATGTTTCATCTCTCTTTCATGGATCATTAAGAAGAGATGCTTTGAAAATTATTTTTTAGCTGTGCGGTGTCAGTGAAACATGTCTGACAGCAAAAAACGGATACACGGACCCAACACTGATCCATCACAAACATCTTCACAGAAGCATCACTGACCACCTTTTCACTGATTTAAGCACGGACATGGACGTGTGAATGAGGCTTTACCCAACAGATTTGACTTAGGGCTAATCGTAAGGGCATTATCCTAGCAGTCCCCCAGTTTTCACTCTTTAATCCCTGTAAAGGGATCTGGACTTTGCTGCAGGGAAACCACTAGGCCACTACCTCTTTCAGTAGTCTCTGTGTAGTTTATAGCTGACACACAGGGTCAGAGACACAGATGCAGGACACTGAGAAGTCAGGCAAAGTTGTAGTCAGGGGCAGGCCAAGGTCAGGACTCATGGAGTACCTGCAAAATGGATCGAGGTCAAGGCAGACAGTGAAGGGTCAGAGTACAGTAAACAGGCAGAGATTGGTACACAGGCAGATAGAATATAAAAGTGAACCTGATGAAGGAGATGTTCCATCCCCAAAACACGTTGTTCATTCCTGGAAAATAAATAAATGTTCTTAACGAATAATCTTTTTGGAAGTCCTGCAGTGCTGCATATTTTTTTTAACTTGCCCTATTTGAAGGATCTTAGTAAGGTAAGGAACCTATTGCTCAGGCACCTTCCCACGTAGTGCACCACTAGGCTGGATTAGAGTGAAGCATTGTGATACATTGAGTGAACTTCAATGTGGCACGTGAAGTTAATTCCGTTTGTTGAAACTGTTAACAAGATCCGTGCCTGCATTTACCAGCAAATTTATGTGGATATTGCAGAAAGTTTCAGTAAAGTACTGGCTAATGGTTCAATTCAAAGGCTGCTCTCTGCTTCCATTTATCTCCACACTCCTCTTTCATCACTCCCCTGTGAAACCTTGCCCTGCACCTCATCAGAACCTCAACAACAAGGGCACCCCACCTTACATTTGACGGTAGATCCTTCTTGCTAGATGGTGCGTTGGGGAAGAGGGTTCGTCCCCTCCTCACTGCATAAAGGTGGCCCTAAGGGAGCGTCAGAGTGGGAGTCCCACCACTGTCCGGACTACCACCTCTTCCATCCTCACCTCTGGTACCCTTCCCACACCTGCATGTATACATGTTGGAAGAGGTTGATGGTACTTTTTAATAGGTGCCTTTTTATACATACACTTTTAGAGTGCTTTAGGATGCCTATAACAACTTTTCACAATAACTTGCCACTGGGGGTCAGTAGCTTAACATAGACACTAGTGGTATATCACGAAATGCTAAATATAAGAAAAAATGGGATTTCAGTTCACCCACCATCTGTAATGACCGGCAACACACACAGGGAGGAAAACAGGGAAAGCCCTGCACAAGGGAGAGGGAAAGGTGGTGACCCCTAACTCACCTTGCAGCTGGTACCTGCCTGCCCTGTCGTCCCTAGACGGGTTCCTCACCCGTGCGGCGATCACGTGCCTAAACCCTGGCTTTCCCTGAAATGAGCCCTAGATAATGAACGGGCCGGTGGGATCGCTAGTCCTCACCACTGCACTAAGAGGGAAACACCAGGGAGAGGACAGACAAACACAGACAAACACAAACACCCAGGTGGACGGCAACAATTGTCCACAAAGGTCCAACAGGGATCCGGAGGGTAGCGTTCTAAGGCAACACTCAGAGAACGCAGCAACACAGCTCCAGTGGGTCAGAATAGATGTCCAGGCAGGAAGCTCTATATCTGGCAACCAGAGAAGTGTGAGAGGGGAATATAAGGAGGATTGGGAGTGCTGGACAAGGAACAGCTGAGAGAAGGAGCTACGGATCCCTGAGTGAGCCAAAAGGGTTTGTAAAGCAAACCCAGAAAGCTACAATAAGGAAACTTCCCTATCTGACATAGAGCGTGCAGCCAACCGCTGCGACCTCCTGACCCCGGGTACAACGGAGTCAGGCGTGGCTCTTGACACCCTCGTGACACCATCCTCCTTCGCCGTATATGGATCCCAGACCAGGAATCAATCAAAACAGTACAAAAAAATCGAGCAGCAGGCTCAGGATATAAATCCAATTTCTTTATTTCTTCATTATAAAATTCATAGGCCGACCACATAGGCAAGAGGGAGATCTTTCCCCTAAGACAGTCCCCAAAACACAAAGGCAAAAAATAGTTATGAAACATAATGAAAGAGGCAGAAACAGTAATTATGGGAAAAATAAAAATAAAGATATAAAAGAAGTATCCCAGGAGGTGTCTGCGGTACAAAATGAGCGGTGTAGAGAAAGCTCAAAAAACGGATCCAGAGAGCAGGCCGTAAACCTGGAAGAGGGCCCCAGATATCCGAAGAGGGCAGGAGCGAAGCAAAAGTAGAAGAGGAGGTTTTAAATCTCTCGAGTTATATACTCTCAGAATTAAGTTTATTAAGAAAAGGACTATCTTTTTCTCTTGCCTCGGACTTTGACCTTTTTCGTACAATATTGGACGTTAATAAATTTGCTCGAAATTTGACAGTAAAAATAAATTTTGATTTGATAGGAAATCCTGGTGGAAATGCTGATACTACTGTGGGGGAGGGAAAATATTTCTGATGTCATAAATGTAGTACCTTTAAGTCTGGCAGAACAGCACTGCAATCGTATTATGACCTCCCTGCAGTGTGAATCTAGCCCTATTTCTGATGATAAGGGAAAAAGCTTTAAAATCCCTAATCCAGATTTTTATCCAGTAAACTCCACAGTACAAGCCTTAGATTAGTTTCAAGAGTTAGTAGTAAAGGATTTGGTGTCATTAAAAGTTAAATCCTTAAAACAGAGAAATAAACTAAAAGATAATCTTACTAAACAGGAAAGTAAGGCATTAGGCACTTTAAGGGTTAACCAAGACCTAATGGTAAGGAAATCAGTCAAGGGAGGCTGCAATGTGATTTTGAATGCAGGTCTCTATAAGAAGTGCAATGAGGAGTTAGGCCCTTGCACACGATCGCATGCCCTCCGAGACATACGCTCTGTGAGCGGGCCATATGTCCCGCAGCGGCATTGATCGTCTGCACAGGAGTATACAGCATCATAGATTACAATAATGCTGTGCACGTTGGGCCGCCCGTGGGGCTAATGTCCCGCACTCATAAGAGGGCATACGGTCGTGTGCAAGAGGCCTAACTCACTGATTCTTCTACATATAGGATGTTGAAAGCAGATCCCACTAGGGAGTATGGTTTAGCCCTGGGTAAAATATTGGATGAAAGAGTTTATATGGGAGAACTGGATGTAAAAAACAGGGATCACCTCATGGTGGAAAGACCTGTGGTCCCAATCTTCCATTCGCTCCCCAAAATACATAAAAAAATCTTTCCTCCCCCGATGCGACCTATAGTGTCGGGAATAGGGAGTTTGGGAGAGCGATTGGGAGAATGGGTGAATCACTACTTACTACCATTGCTGAAATATATTCCAAGTTATTTGCAGGACACAAAGCTTGTTCTGGATATTGTAAGTAGAATAGAATGGATGGAGGCCTTTAGGTGGGCCACATGCGGTGTAGTGGCACTTTACCCTTCAATTCCACACCACTTGGGCTTGCTTAGCTTGAAAAGACATCTGGACATATATAGTAAATATAGGCCAGCTCTCAAAGAGTTTCTTTATATGTCTGTGGAGTTCCTGCTCAGTCACAATTACTTCTCCTTGGGAATTTTTATTTGCAGACTAGGGGAGCATCCATGGGTGCGAAGTTCTCCCCCTCATTCGCAAATATATACCTGTCCCATTGGGAGGGTTGTCATCTCATGACCTAGGATAACATATTCATGTCCTCGATCGTGTGGTATGGGAGGTTCATAGATGACATTGTGATGATCTGGAACTCCACAGACCAGAGTTTTGTTAATGCATCGACTACATGAATAAGAGCGATATGAATCTAAGATTTATATATAATTTGTCCTCAGAGGACATTTATTTTTTGGACATTAAGCTATCAAATTAGGCGGGCAAGGTGGTTAGCAGGTATTACAGAAAAGACACAAGCGGTAACACCCTGCTTCTAGCCTCATCATACCATCCGAAACATGTAATAAAAGGCAATCCCTATGGTGAGACCATTAGAGTCTGCCGAAACTGCTGAGAAGATTCAATGTTTGAGTCAGAACGAATAGCTCTGTTTGAGAGATGGAGATTGAGAGGGTACAGTGATCGTATTTTGAAGCAGGCAGGAGAGAAAGTAAAACGTGAATAGAGAGGCATTGATTACACATATTACAGTGAGGGGGGAAGGTGAGGACAACAGACAACCTCCTACAGTCGCCAGTTTCAGGAGATAAAAGGTATTATCAGGAAATATCTACCCATTTATCAGGAAATATCTACCCATTCCCTTATTTTAGAGCCAGGCTTTCAAGTGGAAGCAGACGGTCACCTACTTTGTACTCCGCTTTGTCCCCTCGCTTGTTGATAGAAAAGTCGGATACTGGCAAACCCACGTGGTTGAATGTTGTGGGCAGTTACAAATGTGGCAGACCTGCAATGCCTGCAGCATTCAATACGTGGGATGCACCTCAAACAGTCTGAAAGTGAGAACAAGGCCTCATGCACATGGACGTTGCCTGGCCGTGGGTGTATTGCGGCTCGCAAACAGTTGACATGAATGGGTCCGCAATCTGGAGCTGCGGTGCAGAACGGAGGCATGGAACCACACGGAAGCACTACGGAGTGCTTCCGTGTTGTTTCTCTCTGTGCCTCCGCACCGTAAAAAATAGAAGATGTTCTATTTTTTTTGCGGTGCAGACGGATTACAGAGCCATTCAAGTTGAATGGGTCTCGATCAGTCACGGCCGCCCCACGAACGTTGCCCATGCATTGGGGACTGCAAATTGCAGTCCCCAATGCATAGAACGGCCGCACAACAGCCGTGTGCATGAGGCCCAAGAAAGGATGTTTCCAGTCTCAAACTGCCGAATGTCTCTATGCTATGTAGGCATTTTAGAGATGTTCATCAGGGTGACCTGACAAGCCTGAGTGTCATGGGTATAGCAAGGGTATTTAAATCCGCATGAGGAGGAGACATAAACAGGCGATTGCTGAATAGAGAACCCTTTTGGATGTTGACACCGAGAAACACGAGAAACACAAAGAGTATGAATTATCAAGATGATTTGATTTATGAGTACTGACTCGCTCCCGTTTAGTTTTTAGTTTGACCTTGCCTGTCTGGTCGGCCTATTAATTTTATAATGAAGAGATAAAGAAATTGGATTTTATCCTGAGCCTGCTGCTCGATTTTTTTTCTCCTGTTTTGATCACAAAATGCTACTTACACAATAGCAAACGGGGGGCTCACAGAGGACCATTTAGGATAAAATACTAACTTTTTGTCATTTTACATAGATTTATTCACCGTCGACCCACATGAAAATACACCACTACTATAAATGACACATTGTCGGTAAAGGTACTGTTACAGATTTTACATTTTGACTCAAAAGCTTCAAGATACACCTCTGGTCCAAAAAAGCAAAAAAATCCCATGTGAGTTTATTCTCCAATTTCTCATGGAGTTTACTGTGCATTGCTGCCTTGTTTTCTGTTGGAACAGTAACTCTTATCCTTGAAAACCTGTAGACCTGGACCCCCGCAGACACACCGCCTCCAGGCAGAAGGTAACTCGTCTGCACAGGTAGACTGACTCATCACATATAGCTCCACGTCCTTGTGTGCTCAGTGTTTAATTTCCCTGCAGGCAAAAAATTTCCGGTCTCCAAAGACCCTTGGTCTCAGTCACTTTGCACCATGACACTGCAGATGTACCCCCTCCATCGATTGTCTATGGAGGCAAAATGCTTTTTGTTGTCATCTCCTGAGCACTAGGTATAAAGGGTGAACTGAATGCTCTCCATTTTGCAGCATGTGGACTGCAGTTCATCCTTTGCCATTGTTTGTCTGTTACTTTACATGGACCGATTAGTTAACTAAAAGTCCTTTTACATGGGACGACAGAGCAGCAGATTGTCCAGAAGCAAGCGTGCCTTCCTGGCAATCGTCTGCTCGTCAGTGGAGAAGAGCACTTCACTTACCTGCAGCAATCTCCTCCAGTGCATGGGGAGGAGCGATCGCTAATGCCATTGCTCTTCCCCATGCTGTCTCGCTGTTTGCCATCAGCAGATCGCGTTTACACAGCACAATCAGCTGCTGGTAAATGATAATTTTTGTGTGCACACAAACAATCCGATTAATGCCCTTTTCGAAGCCCTGTGGTGCCAAGACAAGCTTGTTGTGGCCAGCTGCAGGAGTAACGGGCAGATAGTGAGATTCAGATGGTGGGGTTGGCCCAGAAAGAGATGAAGGAGATGTGTGTGGTGACCCTGATGTGCCTCACCACCAGGCTTTAACAAAAGTGCTTGGAGGACAGTGAAACATTCAGCAGATAAACGGGGATGTTTGGGACTAAGGCCTCTTTCACACTACAGTATGTTGAATTCCGTGTTTTGCGTTCCGTTTTTCACTGATTCGTTGTTCCGTTTTTTTGCTTCCGTTGTGGTTCCGTTTCCGTTCCGTTGTTCCGTTCCGTTTTTCCGTATGGCAAATACAGTATACAGTAATTTCATATAAAAAATTGGGCTGGGCATAACATTTTCAATAGATAGTTCCGCAAAAAACAGAACGGATACGGAAGACATACGGATGCATTTCCGTATGTGTTCCGGTTTTTTTGCGGACCCATTGACTTGAATGGAGCCACGGACCGTGATTTGCGGCCAAATATAGGACATGTTCTATCTTTTCAACGGAACGGAAAAACGGAAATACGGAAACGGAATGCATACGGAACACATTCCGTTTTTTTGCGGAACCATTGAAATGAATGGTTCCGTATACGGACCGTATACGGAACGCAAAAAACGGACCGCAAAACGGAAAAAAAAAACGGTAGTGTGAAAGAGGCCTAAGAGAGAAGAATGTAGATGGTCCACAGGCAGTGCTTATAGGAGCTGATATTGGCGTGTGAACCAAGTAGACCTATTCTATCTGAGAGCATTGGGGTATGCCGAAGGTCAAAGAAGCCTGACATACAGTAAACCGGGAGACAAGGTGTGCAGCATGAGTGAGCTGTTACGAGCATTACCTAGTCCATTGGGTTGAACTTTTAACATAGTAACATAGTTCGAAAGGCTGACAAAAGACATACCGGTAAGTCTATCCAGTTCAGCCTATTATCCTGCAAAGTTGATACAGAGGAAGTCAGAAAAAAAAAATCATGATGTACAAGCCAATTTTTCTCATCTTAGGGTACGGCCACACGGTTAGGTTTCTGGATCAAGTTCTGAAGACAAAATCAGGAGTGGATCATAAAAGGAGAGAAAGTATAAAGGACAGATACGACTTTTTTGTGAATTCATTCCTGGTTTAGGCTTCCAAAACGGCATCCAGAAACCAGACCGTTATGGCTGGACCCTCATGGTACAAAAATTCAATCCCAACTAAATCTGACAATTAGAATAACTCCTTGGAACAATTATGCATCTCCTGAATTCTAGAAACTATAAGGTTAATTAAGAAGAGTGTGGGCACCACCATTGTAAATCTCCAGCAAATCCCTGACTGGTTTTCCAATCCACCAGTAAAACTATAAATATGAGCCTAATTACTCTTAAATCTAACTACAGAGAGAAAGCAACATTTCAAATCATAGTCTTCAAATACACACAAATATATTCAGGGGAATGTATAAATGGTTCTGCACTAGTTTTCTGAAGTAGAAAAGCCCCAGTTTTTGCAAACGATCTTATGCCCATTTACACTGTGGTCACCACTTTTCTAGAAAGTGGGCAGAGTGTAGGTGGGAGGGGGCAGGATCTATGTGGCCTACCAGTTTTAAGATTATTTATGCCAGAAAACTGCCATAAATTACTCCAGACTCCAGGCTGGCATAGATTTCAGGTTCTGGCACATAGACCTGCCATGATGCGCCAAAATTACATTTTACAATTTTCAAGCCAGTACCTGGATCTGAACACTATTTGTTGTATGTAATTTTCTATTTAGTATAGGCGCTGAGCTATTCAATAAAATGTATCTATACAGCGCCACCTGCTGTTTGTTCTGCCTCTTATTTCTGTATTCACGACATTAAATTGCTCAGGTGGACGCACATGATCAGTTAGTTCCATTCATCAACTGCCACCAGCTGTATCTACAGTTATAAGCTGTGACAGTTACAGGGAGAAAGCTTCAAAAGAAAAGACACACCTCTGAGAAGGTATACACTCCCTGAGCTCCCAGCCTGAAATCCATTAGAGCAATGGAGAGGGAAATCTCTGGGCTGGTTTTAGCTTTATTAGAAAGAGATTATCACATACTATATGTTCTCTGATTTTCATTATTTACATCACCTTTAATAATTTTGCCACATCTCACTCCAGTGGAATTTATACTAAGACCTGTCTATGCAATGCCAGTCTTATTAAATTTCCCACATTGTCTTACCAACAGAATGATTCTCTCATAGAACACATGGCATAATCCTATGTAAAAGCAAATATCGTATTTTTCACCCTATAAGACACATCAGCTTAGGTTTTAGAGGAGGAAAATAAGATTATTTTTTTTTCAACCCAACTCAAATCAGACCCCCAATCAGACCTCCCAACGTTCATCCAACCTCATCTCAGACTCCCAATGTTAATTAGTAGAGATGAGCAAAGTTCAAAAATTCGATTTAGCTGGTTCACCGAATTTCACACGATACAATTACTTTGCCACAAATCATATTCCATTGTATGTAGCAGGTACAATGACGGGGAACGGCTATCATGCTGCCCCTTATCATTGAACCCTTCAGATGCCGCGTTTATCGCTGTTCGCAGCATCTGGCATCTGACATTAACATGCATACTCACCTCATCCATTTGATCGCGGAGAGGTAGTTGCGGCCATCTTGATTGAAGAAACCTGTTGCACGGGGACGTGATGACATCAACACCTCATCCCTCAGGTCGGGCGTAGTTTCTTCAATCAAGATGGCCGCGACGGCATCACAGCAGGCAAATGGGTGAGGTGAGTATGCATTTTTTTTTTACTGCCATTTCAGGAAAAATTGATTTGTTACCAATGAAACGCAAGGAAATTCGGCTTCGTGGCAAAACAAATTTTTCCTGAAATTCACATCAAAGTCCACTTTCATTCACTCAACACTGTTAATTAGACTTCAGCTCAGATCCCCCCAAAAAACTCAGATCAGACCCTCAGTGTTAATCAGACACCCAAACAGACTTAAAATCTGATTGCTAATGTTTATCAGACTCCAGCTCAGACCCCCAATCAGATCTCAGCTCAGACCCCCAATCAGATCTCAGCTCAGACCCCCAGTCAGATCTCAGCTCAGACCCCCAGTCAGATCTCAGCTCAGACCCCCAATCAGATCTCAGCTCAGACCCCCAATCAGACTCCAGCTCAGACCCCCAATCAGACTCCAGCTCAGACCCCCAATCAGATCTCAGCTCAGACCCCCAATCAGATCTCAGCTCAGACCCCCAGTCAGATCTCAGCTCAGACCCCCAGTCAGATCTCAGCTCAGACCCCCAGTCAGATCTCAGCTCAGACCCCCAGTCAGATCTCAGCTCAGACCCCCAGTCAGATCTCAGCTCAGACCCCCAATCAGACTCCAGCTCAGACCCCCAATCAGATCTCAGCTCAGACCCCCAGTCAGATCTCAGCTCAGACCCCCAGTCAGATCTCAGCTCAGACCCCCAGTCAGATCTCAGCTCAGACCCCCAGTCAGATCTCAGCTCAGACCCCCAGTCAGATCTCAGCTCAGACCCCCAATCAGACTCCAGCTCAGACCCCCAATCAGATCTCAGCTCAGACCCCCAATCAGATCTCAGCTCAGACCCCCAATCAGATCTCAGCTCAGACCCCCAGTCAGATCTCAGCTCAGACCCCCAGTCAGATCTCAGCTCAGACCCCCAATCAGACTCCAGCTCAGACCCCCAATCAGATCTCAGCTCAGACCCCCAATCAGATCTCAGCTCAGACCCCCAATCAGATCTCAGCTCAGACCCCCAATCAGATCTCAGCTCAGACCCCCAATCAGATCTCAGCTCAGACCCCCAGTCAGATCTCAGCTCAGACCCCCAGTCAGATCTCAGCTCAGACCCCCAATCAGATCTCAGCTCAGATCCCCAATGTTAATAAGACTCCATTCAAAGCTCAGATCAGACTCCCAATATTAATCAGACCACAGATCAGACAAAAATAATAATAATCAACTCATCTCTCCTGTTCCGGACGCTGCTGCTGCCACTCCTGAAAGCCAGCGCTCTTTCTGTTGCATTGTGCTGTGACCTGACATCGCACAGTGTGAGGCTACAGGGCGCGCGTACGGGGCGCCCACAGGAGAAGACCAGGAAGCGGTGAATAAAGACCCCACACAGGGAGCGATGTACAGTATTCACTGCTCTCCTGTCCTGCCATACTAATGAACGCTTCCATAATGGCCCCATAAGACGCTCTGACATTTTTCCCCTACTTTTGGGGGAAAAAGGGTGCCTTAGAGGGCAAAAAATACGGTAGTTAAAGGATAAAATTCTAGCTGCTGGAAGCCACCACTAGAAGGGGAGCTTTCTATATACTTTTTATATAATAAACTGTATTATAGAACATTGACCCCTAAAAAGAAATATTAGGAAATGAATCGGTGTCAGGTCTGAATTGTAATGTCACTTCCATTACTAAGATAAAGTTTAAGTTTAGAAGCCTTTATAATATAAGGGACATATTTTCCTTGGTTTTTCAAAGTGGTTCTCGCACTCTTGATTTATGATGTATACTTAGAGATTTCCGTAATATGTTTATTTAAAAGAATCCTTTCAATTGTACTTTTAATTAGTCCCATCCCACAGTTACTGCTTTTAGACCTATTTATAGCCATTGTCCTTGTCGAATATCCTGCTGAACCTCTACATGCCCTGGTTATTTACACCATGATAGCACCTCGGGTAAAGTTTATCTGACAGCTCCCAAGATTTATCTGTTTTAGTAAACACTTGTATTGCCCATTAAATGATGCTTCTGGTGCGTCTTCGTGAATAACTTACTTCGGCTCATCAGAGCCCATACATTCTAATACTGTACGGGGACAAATCTCCGTACAGTATCATTCCAAAGTTTTGAATGAAGCGACTTCGAAGCTCGCTTTGCTCAACTCTAGTTACCAGTACCACTGCCTATAACACTTGTCACCACTGGTCCCTCTGTGAAAAATGCTGTTCTAAAGAGAGCCATCCCCATTAGTCTTTTGTCAGCTGAACTCTCCAAGAACGCGAGTTTGGCTGATTCCCCCTCGACAGATTGTTCAGCCGACATCTATTGTATGAGCATGGGCAGCTTGAACCCGGACATATCCCCATTTTCACCCCTCCGGCCCCCCTGATATGAGCAGCGGAGCATTTCATACTCCAATGCTCTCCTCTGCCCTGTGCTGTGTCGCGCAGGGCAAGGGCTTTTTTGTTTATATTATTACGCTGCTAGGCGGAGGCTTCTGTTTACAGGCTAGGGCTGCGCTAAAGCCCGCCAATTAGTGCCAGTGACGTCACAAGGCTCACTGCTAGGTGGAAGCCTCTGCCTAGCTTTTCCCATGGAGAGCCCAGTAAGGGCTCTTTCACACCTGCGTTCTTTTCTTCCGGCATAGAGTTCCGTCGTCGGGGCTCTATGCCGGAAGAATCCTGATCAGTTTTATCCTAATGCATTCTGAATGGAGTGAAATCCGTTCAGGATGCATCAGGATGTCTTTAGTTCCGGAACGGAAAGTTTTTTGGCCGGAGAAAATACCGCAGCATGCTGCGCTTTTTGCTCTGGCCAAAAATCCTGAAGACTTGCCGCAAGGCCGGATCCGGAATTAATGCCCATTGAAAGGCATTGATCCGGATCCGGCCTTAAGCTAAACGTCGTTTCGGCGCATTGCCGGATCCGACGTTTAGCTTTTTCTGAATGGTTACCATGGCTGCCGGGACGCTAAAGTCCTGGCAGCCATGGTAAATTGTAGTGGGGAGTGGGGGAGCAGCATACTTACCATCCGTGCGGCTCCCGGGGCGCTCCAGAGTGACGTCAGGGCGCCCCACGCGCATGGATGAAGTGATCGCATGGCACGTCATCCATGCGCATGGGGCGCTCTGACGTCACTCTGGAGCGCCCTGGGAGCCGCGCGGACTGTAAGTATACTGCTCCCCCGCTCCCCACTACTACTATGGCAACCAGGACTTTAATAGCGTCCTGGCTGCCATAGTAACACTGAACGCATTTTGAAGACGGATCCGTCTTCAAATGCTTTCAGTACACTTGCGTTTTTCCGGATCCGGCGTGTAATTCCGGCAAGTGGAGTACACGCCGGATCCGGACAACGCAAGTGTGAAAGAGGCCTAAGTCACCGGATCTCCCAAAAATGCCTTTTCCCTGAGCGATTCAGGGCAGAGGAGAGCATCGGAGCATGAAATGACTATATCAGGGGGGCTGGAGGGGTGAAAACAGGGATATGTCTGTGTTCAACTCTGAACCCAGACAACTCCTTTAAGTGCTCATAAGCATTTTATTTAAGTATCTACCATTAATAGGAAAGGTGGTGCTCGCGGGCAGAGATCCTGGCTGGGGGTCCCGACATGTACCAACAATATATGTATATATGTCATTTTATTTTTTTAGGACGTTGGAATTTTAGAAGCAATTTTTCACATTTTCAACAAAATTTCCCAAACCATTTTTTTAAAGCACCAATTCAGTTATAAAGTTATTTTGAGAGGCTTAGGTAATGGAAACCACCCATAATTGACCCCATTTTAGAAACTACACTCCTCAAATTATTCAAAACTGATGTTACAAACTTTGTTAACTCTTGATTTTTTTGCAGATTTTTCATGTTAACCTCCCTGACGGTATTCCCGAGCGTGACTTGGGGTTAATTTTCGCTGCCAGAAGCGGTAACCCCGAGTCACGCTCGGGGTTGATTGCAGAGGGAGCCGCGGGTGTCCTTACCTAATCCCGGCGATCCAGCGATGTTCCCCGCTGTGATCGCCGGTGAGAGCCCTGGCGGATGTGTCATCTCTCTTCCTGGTTCCGCCTCTGTGAGCCGCAGCGCCTCACAGAGGCGGAACTGGGCGGGAGATTCAAAAAAAATACATTGTATATAAGTCAAACACACACACATAAAGTTAGGTGATACAATCCTGTCAGATTACACTATCACCTCAGATTTGACAGATTTGACATCTGATCATTCTACACTGCCCTGGCTGCCCTTTTAGCTGTTTTTTCTAAGCCCCAAAAAAATATTAAAAAAATAATATATTTTTTACCATGGCATCAAAGCGTCACTTTAGCATCACCAAAGCGGGTTTGGATCAGATAAGTGACAGCGACAGCGACACAGAGCCCCTCGCAGAATTGAGCGACAGCGATAGCGATTCGTGGAAAGATTCATCATCCGACTCTGAACCTGACCAGAGAAGTGGCGACAGCAACGAATCTGCACTTGAGCTCAGTGAGGTGCGCTCTTGGTGCCCTATTGATTGCGGTATGGATGCAGTACCACCGCCAAGATTCCCGTTTACAGGATCGCCTGGGATGAAGGTAGACGTTGATCACAATGATCCTTTGGCGTACCTAAAATTATTTCTGACTGATGACGTCATTGAAAAGATTGTCACGGAGACAAACCGCTACAAAGAGCAGCAATCCACTACTCTGCACAGCAAGTTTTCCAGAACCAGAAAATGGGAACCGGTGAGTAAGGAGGACATATGGAAATTTCTGGGGCTAATACTTCTTCAGGGGGTGGTGGGGAAACCCCTGCAGAAATGGTACTGGACTACCAATAAATTGCTGGCAACCCCATTTTTTGGCACCATCATGTCCGAGTACCGATTTTCCCTCATAATGAAGAATTTACACTTCACCAACAATGAGGAATTTGACGAAGCCACACATCCAGCGCCAAAACTGAAGAAGATCTGGGAAGTATTCCAAATGATCATAACCAATTTCCAGCAGGCCTATGTGCCAGACAGAGACATCAGCATTGATGAAAGTCTGATGGCTTACAAAGGACGCCTCAGCTGGATTCAATACATCGCATCCATCGCGGTTTGGAATAAAATCCTATATGCTCTGCGAGTCTACAACTGGCTATATATGGAATTCCATCATATACACCGGCAAAGGAACACAATTCAACCCCAGGTACAGCGGCTATGGGATGGCAACGTCATCAGTCCTTTCACTGCTTGAACCATTGCTCAATCAGGGGTATTGTGTGACAACAGACAACTTTTACACGTCGCCTGAGCTGTACGAGTTTCTACTAAAAAACAAGACTGACGGATATGGAACCGTTAGGGCCAACCGACGTGGCCTGCCATGTATGTTGTCCAAGAAAAAACTGAAAACAGGAGAAATGGTGGCCTGGCAGAAAGGAAAGATGATGGCAATGCGTTGGCGTGACAAAAAAGACGTGTGCCTAATGAGTACAGTACATAACACCTCCACTACCACGGTCCACACAAGAGGTGGGAAAGATGTCATAAAGCCACAACTTGTGATCGACTATAATAACACCATGGGAGGAGTCGATAGAGCCGATCAGGTGATGACATTCTATCCAGCAATGCGGAAGCAACAAAAAAAATACTACAAAAAAATATTCAGGCATCTCCTGGAACAATGTCTGTGGAATGCCTATATACTGCACAAAGGAAAGAGTGATAAGCCTCTTGTTCACTCTGACTTCATCTGGAAGGTGGCGGAGCAGATTTTTGTGAACTACCAAATGCCATCAGTGGCCGTGAACAGATCTGGACGTCGCGCTGTTGACGTTGTAAACCCAGAGAGGCTGACTGGTCGTCACTTTATGGATTACATCCCGCCAAGCGCAAAAAAGGCAGCACCTACAAGGATGTGTGTAGTTTGCTGCTCAAAGCGAGATGGAAATGGAAAAAAAATCCGAAAGGAAACCAGGTTTCATTGCCCTGATTGTGACGTTGGTCTATGTGCAGTCCCATGTTTCAAAATTTACCACACCCAGGATGTTTACTGAATTTTCTTTTGTTTGACAAATTTCATTATTAATTACATTACTGAATAAAATTATATTATTTATTAGATTATAACTCATGATTTTATTTTTTCGAACTTTATCACATCTGAGAGGTCTACTAGAGTCTTCTTTGGTCAGGTTTAAGTAAGTAATTACTAAGAATTGCAGGCCTACAATACATAACACCAAATTTCCATGCAAAAAAATGGTACCGCTTTTGGAACAAAATTCCTGACATAATCATACCGCCAGGGAGGTTAATCAATTTTTTCTTGGAACACAGCAAGGGTTAAGAGCAAAATAAACTTCAATATACATTACACTGATTCAGCAGTTTGTAGAAATACCCCATATTAAAGAGGTTATCTCATCATGGACAATCGGGGCATATTGCTAGGATATGCCCCCATTGTCTTATAGGTGCGGGTCTCACCGCTGGGACCCGCGCCTATATCGAGAATGGAGCCCCGCGAGGTGGTGGCTGGACCAGAGTCCTCCAACTATGTTTTTTGAGGCATTCTTACATTGCAGTATTTTCCCTTCACCTGCCAAAAACGTTTGCACAGTAAATCCTAAATATGTCCAAAGTTGTCCTTTTAGCCTTCATCTGGCTGGTACAGGTCAGCATACCACAAAAAAGGATAAAATTGTGCAGTAGACTACATGGAATCAAGTTTAAAAAAGCACATTGTTTAACATGGTAACCTGTGGTGGATGCCATTGTATAGCATCCATCACAGACATCTGTTAGATGCATGCATCATACGCTTTTCAATAGCTTTTTATCAAATATCCATTAGGCCTCCTGCACACGAAAGTGTGCGCCCCGTTGCCGTGCTGCGGCCCGCAATGCACGAACACCGACCGTGAGGCAGCCGCAGCGGATTTGTGGACCCATTGAAGTGAATGGGACTGCATCCGTGATGCGGAATGCACACAGAACGGTGCCCGTGTACTGCGGATCCGCAAATGCGGTCCGCAATACGGCAACGGGACACCTACGGTCGTCTGCAGGAGGCCTTAAGGAGATGCCATTATAACCACGTATCTGTCACAGCCTCCATTTTAAGGGGTCGTCCTGCGAAAAGTATTCCACATTTTTCAAACCAACACCTGGATTTCAATACTTGAATTGCATGTAATAAAAATGTGGTATATCCCATGAGTTATCAATAAAATCTATCTGTATTGTGCCCGTTTGCTCTTTTTCTTATTTCTTTGTCCACCTCAGTAACATTGCTAAAGCGGTCACACATGCTCAGTTCCATCATTCAACTGCCAGCAGCCAATCTACTGTTAGAAGCTGTGACAGTTAGGCCTCATGCACACGACCGTATGTGTTTTGTGGTCTGCAAAGCACACATCTATAGAAATGTCCTATCCTTGTCGAAAAAATGGAAAAGAATAGGACATGTTCTATATTTTTTTTAATGCAGAATTGGATGTGGAACAAAAATACAGCCTTAGGCCTCGTGCACACGGCCATTGTGCGGCCATTCCGTGCATTGGGGATCGCAACTTGCTGTATCCAATGCACTGGCAACATCCATGTGGCAGCCGGGACGGATTGAGACCCATTCAACTTGAATGGGTCCGTGAACCGTCCGGACCGCAAAAAAATAGAACATGTTCTACTGCACCGCAGCTCCGGATTGTGGACCCTTTCAAGTAAATGGATCCGCATCTGTAATGCGGGGAGCACACGGCCAGTGCCCGCATATTGCGGACCCGCTGTTTGCGGGCCGCAATACTGCCACGGCTGCAGTACAAAGGAAACCTCCTGAGCTGTGATAGGGAGAGAGCTGCAGCAGAAAGGACACACACCCAAGCTGTGATAGAGGACGGACACATACCCTGACAAAGGACATGCCCCCTGAGCTGCCAGCATAAAATAAATAAAGTAGAGCAATTGGAGCAATGAATTGGGAAATGTCTGGATCCATGCGAGGTACTGGGCTGGTTCTCATTTTGTTAGGGCTCATGCACACGACTGTTGGCTGTTTTGTGGTAAGCAAATTGCGGATCCACAAAACACGGATACTGGACGTATGCATTCCGCATTTTGCAGAACGGAACATCTGACCCCTAAAAGAACAGTAATGCAGAAAATAAAACAATATGTTCTATTTTTTTGCGAAACGGCCATGCGGACATACGGACACGGAATGCACACGTCATTTCCATTTTTTCTTTTGAGGCCTCATTGAAGTAAATGGCTGCAAACAAACAGGCACGTAAAAAAATACTAGAGATGAGCTAAGTATTGTACAAAATTCTAGAAAAAAATTTGCTTTGTGACTAATTACTTTGTCACGAAGCGCACTTCTTTGTAACTAGTGGGTGCAATGACAGGCGATTGCACAACCCCTGTCACTGTACCCCTCAGATGCCGCGTTTATACATGATCACAGAATCTTATATAAATAACACAGTGTAAAATTAAAATAAATTAAAAAATCATACTTACCTCCTCAGTGGCGTGCCTAGGTTTGTGGGCGTTCCGCCCTGGGCAGTGGCGTACCGCCCATAGAGGCAGACCACGCCATTGCTATGGGGCCCGCGGCACTGGGGGGCCCGGAGTGCAGAGAAGGCCCCGCCCACACTATTTGGCCCCGCCCACTCATGATGCGGCTATAGCGCTATGCGGCTGCTTTTATTCTCAGCCTGCCCTGAGCCAACTATTTTTCCCCCCCAGGGCCCCCTCAAGCCAGGAGAAGTAACTTAGAACGCAGCCGGCCAGCCGCAGCTGAATAACTAAAATAAGATTTACAGGGGGCGGAGCGGAGGCCGGCGAGAGGAGAGGCCCTGCGTGACGCGCACTGTGCAGGGCAGCTGGGCAGGCGAAGTGAGGGGGGGCCGGGGGAGCGGCTTCAGTTGAGGTGCGACGCAGGACTTTTAGTCACGTACCTCACTGTGACCTCCTGCGTCGGATCTCGCGAGATGACGCGGTAACGCGGCGCGGGAAGGCACAGTGAGCGATCCTGTACCAGGATGTCACAAGCTGTCCTTAGAGAGGTAAGTATTAATTATTATTATTTTTTTATGTACCCTAAGTTCTACCCTTATTGCAGAGGCACTGGGGGCACGAGAGGAGGACCACTGACAGTACTCAGTCAGTGGACATCATAGTATTAATAAGAGTGGAGAGACGACCATTATATTAATAATAAAGAGGGGGCCATTACATTAATAATAAAGAGGGGGCCATTACATTATTATTATTAATATAATGGCCCCCTCTTTGTTATTAATATAATGGCCCCCTCTTTGTTATTAATATAATGGCCCCCTCTTTATTATTAATATAATGGCCCCCTGGGCCCCTCTTTATTATTAATGTAATGGCCCCCTCTTTGTTATTAAAGAGGGGCCATTATATTAATAATAAAGAGGGGCCCATTATATTAATAACAAAGAGGGGGCCATTACATTAATAATAAAGAGGGGGCCATTATATTAATAACAAAGAGGGGGCCATTATATTAATAATAAAGAGGGGGCCATTATATTAATAATAAAGTGGGGGCCATTATAATATACAGGGGGAATAATATTATGGGGAATGGGGGACTATCTGTCTGGCTCTAACACAATATTGGGGGGCAGCAGGATGAGTTGTTGAGACACCAGGAAGGGGAGGATGATAGTAAAGTGAGGAACCTAAATTTTTTTCTGTGAAACTCTGCAGAGACGAGAAGCGGCTGAAAGAAGGTATCATGGCGGTCTTATCTCTGGATGAAGACGTTGAGAAAAGTCTACATCACAGGAGACGTCACTGGATGTAACAGGTATGGTGCGGCATTCTCCTGTAATAATATTATCCATGCACATATCTGTTTCTCGGAGGGTAAGGGGTATATAGAATTTGACCCACACTGCCTCAGCCCGGCCCCAGACTTCAGGTAACACTGTGTGTGTTCTGAATTCTGGGGCCTCACACCCATCTACAACATTATCTGTACTCAGAGAGTTATCACTGTGTTACATAGGACTGCTAGTGATCTACTACAGTATTTGTTAAAAGGGGCGTGCCCCGGGTTGGGGGGGGGAGGGAGAAAGCACACTGTCCTGAGAATTTTTTGGGGGGGGGCATTAGGGGTTGGGGGGGCTGATAGAGGACAGTGTGCTTTCCTCCTACACCTACTCCTTCCTAACAAACCCCCCCCCCCCCCGGGCATTTTGGAGGGCATTAGGGGTTGGATATTAACCCCTCTAACTCCTTGCTGCTAATGCTGAGTGTGCACATAGCCACCAGATGATATTTCACCAGCCAGCCAAACCACCCCCCCCCCCCCACACACACACACAAACACATGTGCATATGTGCACACTCAGCAGCAAGGAGTTAAAGGGGTTTGGGGTAAGAGAAGTGATGACAAAATGGCGCAGGTAGCAAAGGGGTTAAGATGTGGGCGATGGCTTACGTCCGGCTTTAGCACAGTGGACAGAGGCAGGAGGAGTGATGTGTATGCGCTCCTGCGCTGCACTCGCTCAGTTGTGTGGCATACATATTGCGCCCTGTGTCCACTCTGCTAAAGCCTGGCAAGTGACATGCCCATTGTATAAAAATATAAAAAAATAAAAATGTTTATCCCTAACAGTTTCTGTAGGTCATGTATACATTTATTTAATGGGGGGGTGGCATGGGAGGAGCCAGGTCAGGAAGTGGGAGGGGCCATGGTGGGTAGCGGGCGGGGTTAAGGGGCCCAATTCAGATTTTTGCTATGGGGCCCAGTGATTTCTATGTACGCCCCTGGCCCTGGGTGTCAGGCTGTCAGCTATACAGCAACGCCCGGCCCAATGTCTCTGCAAGGAAGGAGAGCTGTGATTCTCTTAGGAGAAAGGGAACTTTGATGACATCATCACCATGTGACCAGTAACATATCAATATTACTGTTCACATGGCTATGAGGTAAGCAAAGGTCCTTTCTCTCTACCAGGAGTGTTGCTGTAGGAGAAGTTTGTCATAATTGTGGAGCTTTTTTTGTGAAGATTACATCAGGAAAAGGTGATAGGGGCTGTTATGCTATTATACTGTAAGCTACTGTATAGTGTGGGGTGTTGTACTGCTCTGCTGCAAACTGTGGGGTGCTGTATACTGTGGGGTGCTATACTGCTCTACTCTATACTGTGGGGTGCTGTATATTGTGGGATATTGTATACTGTAGGGTACTGTATACTGTGGGTGCTGTATACTCTATACTGTGAGGTACTGTATACTGTGGCGTACTGTATACTGTAGGGTGCTGTATACTGTGGGGTGTTATACTGCTCTACTATATACTGTGGAGTGCTATACTGTATGCTATAGGATGCTATACTGTATACTGTGGGGTGTTATACTATGTATTGCATACTGTGGGGTACTATATATTGTGGGGTGTTATACTATATATTGCATACTGTGGGGTGCTGTATACTGTGTATTGCATACTATGGGATACTGTATTACACTGTATACTGCAGAGTGTTGTACGCTATACACTATGAGGGGCTGGGGGTGTTATGCAATAGACGTCAATTCAACAAATCTGACCTAGATAAATGGAGGGTATTAGGTTCTCCTAAATAAAAACTGCTTTCCCCCCTACGGCTGATAGCCCCAATTTACATTTATCCTATAATTTGTAATATTAAATCCACTCTATTTCATTAAAAGTCCTCCGACCACTAAACACCAGCGAACTATCGTAGTGTATTATTCTGCACCAGGGATGTGGTTCTGTGCACTCGTCCCTCTATTGCTTTCTTTTCATTGATTAATCGCATTGATTATATGGTTTAGGGTCAGCACTGACGATAGCCGTCCTCTAAAATAGTTTCATACGCTGCCCCCAAAATGTTTGCCAGATCCCTGGCATCCTAAGGGGTAATGGGCAACTATATACGTGGCATATTTTTCTTTAATATTTACCAGAAACAAAATAAACATGGGGCACAAAGCGAAAGAGGGGACGGTCTGGGAAAATAGAGGCCTAAGATGGGTAGAGCCCCCGGTCTATCATATACTTAATCCGCCCCTGGTGCGCGCTCTGATAAGCCAAGGAGCACGCTCACGCCTATCTCACTTGTATGCTTGCCGCCAGCCGCCGCTCACCTTCCAGGCGGCACTGTGGTGTGTGGCAGTTAGGAGTGGTACAGACAGTCACTGTGGCACTGTGGTGTGTGGCAGTTAGGAGTGGTGCAGACGATAACAGTGTCACTGTGGTGTGTGGCAGTTAGAAGTGATGCAGACCTGCGTGACCCGAGTCCCAGCGCTGTACAGATATGGCGGGCTGATCGGGCAGGTGCAGGAGCTGTGTCCGTCCGATCAGCGGCATGGGTCTGGCTGTCACTGTCAGCTGAGCCCCTGCTATCAGGGCAGGGTGCACCGGCATCAGTGAAAACTTCAACCCTCTCTATAAAAATATAACATGAGCCGTCCCGTCAGGTGAACCTGTAAAAGAAAAATATAAAAGCTGTGCAAAAACTGCCGTTTTTTCTTCACCTTCCTTCACAAAATGTGTAATACCAAGCTTACATTGTATTTTCATGGTGACAGATTCCCTTAAAATTTTCCTTTACCAGCAATTTTCTGTTTACTAGCAATAAAAAATGTTATTTCAAACAAAATAAATATTTAAGTATATTTAAATGTAAAAATAAAGTTTCTTATGGTTTCGGCGGGGGGTGCCATAGAAAGTACCCGCCCAGGGTGCCAAATACCTTAGGCACGCCACTGTACCTACTCAAATTGCTCTTGAAGAGCCTATGGCCGCCGTCTTGATTGAAGATCTAGCGCAAAATCGGAGGTAAGTATGATTTATTTTTATTTTTAGGGCCATTCAGGGAAAATTGATTCACTACCATGAAGCACGAGGAAATTCGGCTTTGCGGCGAATCGAATTTTCCCTGCCGCTCGAAAAAAAATATACATTTGTGTGCATGAGCCCTTAGACAGATATTGCAGATTTCCCAGTGTCCCCCTTCTGGAGGCATAGTCCCTCTGTCCCTCTTTTCTCCTTAAATGTCCCTCTTTTAATTCTGAGGTATAGATTTGCATTGTTACATTTACAATATTGATC
Organism: Bufo gargarizans; assembly: GCF_014858855.1. NCBI lineage: Eukaryota > Metazoa > Chordata > Amphibia > Anura > Bufonidae > Bufo > Bufo gargarizans. The sequence goes on along the minus strand of NC_058084.1, from coordinate 432,542,017 downwards.
AAGAAAGTGTTTGTCTGGTTCCTATCTGTATATTAGACTCCATGTTGTATATATTTTTTTTATTATCTGTTATTATTTGATTCAAATTGGATTTTAGACATTTCTATTAGGGATGAGCGAATCGACTTCGGATGAAACATGCAAAGTCGATTCGCATAATACTTTGTTCTAATACTGTACGGAGCAAGCTCTCTGTACAGTATTAGAATGTATTGGCTCCTATGAGCCAAAGTTATTACTTCACGAGACTTTGCATAATAACTTCACAAATCAATTTCTACTGTAAAAAAAAACATTTCCCGAACTTGGGTTCAGTTCCAAGTGGTACCTTGGAACCGAACCCAAGTTTGAGAAATAGTTTTTTACAGTACAAATTCATTTATTAAGTTATTGCGCAAAGTCTTGCGAGACTTCGCGAAGCAATAACTTCGGCTCATCAGAGCCAATACATTCTAATACTGTACGGAGAGCTTGCTCCGTACGGTATTAGAACAAAGTATTATGCGAATCGACTTCGGATGTTTAATCCGAAGTCGATTCACTCATCCCTAATTTCTATATTCAGATAATTTTTGCGGTATTGTGCGCTAAGAAAACCATTAAAGGGCATGAATATGCAGGAAAAATGGAGTTTCCACAATGGACCACAAGTGTCCCTCTTTGACTGTCCAAAAAGTTGGGATGTATGATATTGTCAAGTACTAGATTATATCTGATTTTCATTTTCAGGAGACAAAGGGCCAGATTTATCATTAGCTCAGGTCAGAATAATGGAGTGAAAAAGTCCCAAAAAAATGCGCAAACGCTAAAACTGCGCACAAATTTGCGACTTTTTACTGCTCTGCACTATGCTCGCCAGTTTTCTGAAAGTAGGCGTGTTTTCTTATGTAAATGAATCTCTAGACAGATTTACTATTGGGACTATTTAAAAAGTCGCAAAAAAGTCCCAATTTCACTCCAGTGAGGACCATGCTTATCTTATAAGACTTTTTAATAGAAGATGCGACTTTTTCATAAAAACGTGCGACTTTTTTATAAAGATGTGCGACTTTTGTAAAGCTGCTTACTGAAGGATAAACTGCTACCGTCAAACCACATTTATTACAGTCTTAAAGAGCCGATCATAAATCTGACTTGGCTAAAACTGACTTTGAGGTCTGCTATGCAATTATCAGAGCTTTGCCCACTATTATCAGTTGGGCATCTATCTATTGAAACCTGCAAGAATTTACCAACTATCCTGAGTCCCCTGATGAACCAGCCTTGATTACGTCTGGGGAAACGCGTCGGGACATATTGCCAAAGAAGGGACGAACATCATTGATCCGTTTAGGCAGGGTATCAATAGGCGACAGTGAGGGTTTAGCCACCGAGAGGTGGGGTCACCCCTTTTGGGGCGGGTGCTCCGCCTGTAGGCAGGGGTACATTGAGGGTTGTATTAGGGATATTGTTCCCTTCCCCTTATCCACCACCTCTCTTTCTACCGTTTGGCCAGGTACTCAGTCATCTAACTGTAAGTTGCCGCAAATTTTTCTATACATCGGACTTCATTATCCTGATACGTCCAAGTAAGGCCTTGTCTAATTATTTGACGTAGCCTAATATATATACTAAGAAGGGGTATTATTTTAACCAACAACAGTAAAAGTTATGTTTTATATGAAAAGTCATTTTTCTCTGTGATGTCAAACTGACTTTAGCCATATGTTAAAGTGAAGTGAGCTGTCAGAGTCATGATAAATCTGGCCCCAAGAGTTTATCCAGGCTTAAAGGGAACCTGTCACCTGGATTTTGTGTATAGAGCTGAGAACATGGGTTGCTAGATTGCCGCTAGCACATCCGTAATACCCAGTCCCCATAGCTCTGTGTGCTTTAATTGCATAAAAAAAACAATTTGATACATATGCAAATTAACCTGAGATGAGTCCTGTCCCTGACTTATCTCACATACAGGACTCATCTCAGGTTAATTTGCATATGTATCAAATCGTTTTTTTTACACAATAAAAGCACACATTGCTATGGGGACTGGATATTGCGGATGTGCTAGCGGCCATCTAGCAACCCATGTCCTCAGCTCTATACACAAAATCCCGGTGACAGGTTCCCTTTAAAAACAGGCCAAAAACTCATCAGTGTAGCTTAAGAATATCCTGGGTAAGGGCTCGTGCAAACGAACATGTCCGTGTCCATTCCGTTAATGCGGAACCATTCATTTCAATGAGTCCCAAAAAAAATGGAAGTTACTCCATGTGCATTCCATTTCCGTATGTCCGTTCCGCAAAATACAGAAGGCACCCAGACGTCATCCGTATTTGTTGAGGAGCCGTCTTTTGAGGACCGCAAAATACATCCGGTCGTGTGCATGAGCCCTAAGGAAGAAGTTGGGTTGTCTGTCTGACTTTTTTTATTTGACTAGAGACTGAAGTATATACTATCCATGTTGAAAATAGGAATAGAAATTATTCAGAACCACCAGATATACTTTTTGAGGACATTCATTTCCTAGATGACAGCAGACGAAGCTCAATCAATATTGGCAAGTAAAAATTCATTGTTTTTATCTCTATCAATTCAACATGTCTGCCCGCGTTCCTCAAACGTAAGACAATAGTTGCACTTCCTTTCAGGCTGGGGGGAAGGGGGACAAGCACAATCCTTTGTCTGCTGATTAACTGCTCTATTGACGGACTGGACCACTAATTGCATGCTCCTTATAGTTACTCTACATTACTGTAAGAATTAATGAGACACAATTACAGTTCCCAGCGATCTCAGAGCAAGCTTACTCCAGAGCTCTCCAGATGAATAAGAGGCCCTACAGAAGAAAGACAAAAATTCAGCCTTTTGTGTAGTGGTTGCGGAATGTTGTTTTTGTGAGGTTTTTCTTGGCTGTTAAAAAATAGTATTTATTTTAATGCTTTTTTAATAATTAGGCCCTTCAGGGAACTCAGCAGAAAGAAGAAAGTTCTTGGGAACGAGTTGTTAGTAAGAATTCTTGTTCGGTGCTAAAAGGCATTTTCCTTTAGCTTAGAAGACAAGTTGTCCGCCTTCAGAAACATTTAATGTGTTATGGATAAAAAAAAAAAAAAAAGTATAACCCCTTTATTGGAAAGAAGACAACAAAGCTATGCCTCTAAATTTGCATATGGTTTCCCAGAAGCCCTGATAAAAGTGCAAAGACTCCATGCCGCATGGTATGTGTGGGAAAATATTTTTTTTATCCTACTTAAATAGATACCACGGTCTCACCTCATTAGCTAATTAATTATCTATATAAATGCATTCAAATTCCTTTAAGGCCTCCTACTGTATGAGGCCTTACAGGTGGCCATAGTGTGGGCATATTTTGGCATCCACATTACAGCTGCAATTCCCAGGCCGAAAGCATCTTAAATCCCCATGACGCTGTTAGTTTGGGTCATAAAACTAGCATTTGGGCCAGGATTGGCAGCTGTGATATGAATTACGACTATTGGTTTGAGGCTGTACACATTTATCAAACTGGTGGCTTAGTTGCCCATAGCAACCAATCAGATTCCACCTTTCATTTTGGACAGCTCCTTTGTAAAATGAAAGGAGACATTTGATTGGCTGCTATGGGCAACTAAACCAGTACTACTTTACACCAGTTGGATAAATTACCCCCATTGCGTCCAAGTTGTGGTAACCAGTCACTGATTACCACTAATTGCTGTGCTGCATTTGTGGTTGTAATTTGAAACCGTGTCAAGTACACGCGTAATCATGGTAATTAGCGGCAAATCGGATATTGGCCTTTGGGTTATAGTGTCTGTTCTTATCAATGTTTGTCCAGTTACCACTGAGATGGAGCAGGTGTACACATGGAGTGGAAGCTTTCAGGTGTATACAGGTTAGCTGATAGCTACCTGAAGGTGATGGGAAGTTGTTTGAACAGTAGTGACCCAAGGGTGTCTGAACTCATTGGGGGTGGGAGCCCACCGAGTAGGGTTGCCACCCAGCTGGTATCTCACCGGCAAGGCCGGTATTTTAGTGGCCCTGCCGGTGCCGGTATTTTCCTACAAGGGATAAATTAATATATTTATATTTTAGTGGCTCACCACCCTGCCTGCTCTGAGAATAGGTGCTCTGTCTATATGACTCACCCTGTCAAATTCAATGAATATATATATTGTTGTAGACAGCCAGGCACTATTCACCTGGAACCACACAGAGACAGCAGATACATCTATTATACCAGTATTTATTAATACAACATCTAGAAATACAATAAAATAGGATAACAAAATCAGTAAAATGGTTAAAATAATAAAAAAAAAATGTAAATATCATAGACCAAAAGACAAGTTTTAAACTCTAAATGTAACAGATCTAATAGCGCTGGGGGCTATGGTAATGATGTGTGGCATATGTGGTTAGTATCCGTCACATATATAGTACAGTAAGTATTATGGGCGAAAGTCCTGTAGTTATTCTAGTAATGTCACTAAGTAGCTCACACTTATCGTACATGTACAGGTGAAACTCGAAAAATTAGAATATATTGCAAAAGTCTATTTATTTTAGTAATGCAAATTAAAAGGAATTGTATTAATGCAGCTTAAAATTACAATTTTGTTAAAAGGTTCAATATTCTAGGCTCAAAGTGTCACACTCTAGTCAGCTAATTTTGTCAGCTAATTGATTCATAACCCCCTGAGCAAAGGGTACCTCAAAATTGTGACTTCGGGGCTTCATAACCTGTAACCCATAATCATCCAAATTATAACAAATAAAGGCTTGAAATATCTCGCTTTGCATGTAATGAGTCTATCTCATATGTTAGTGTCACCTTTTAAGTTGCATTACTGAAATAAATGAACTTTGCACAATATTCAAATTTTTCGAGTGTCACCTGTAGAAATATATGGTCTCTTCTGTGCATTAAATTAGTTTGCGTTTTATATTGTGTTTAATTCAGACTTCTTCTATATTCCCATTTAGTTGCTTTTTCCTTTCATCTTTATGTACTATTTCCTCTTTGACGATACATTCTTAACAGAGAGGAGGAGATCTTGTTACAAGGATGTCACATTTAGAATCCAGAATAATTTTTGATTTTGATACACTCATACCTGGGGGACTCAATGCTGAGTTAGAACTTTTTGGTTTCCTGTAGAACAGGGATGGGTGCCCTTCACTGACGGGAAATCGGAGTCAGGCTGTTGTACCAGCACTTCGATCTCCTCTCGGTGGGAGGCCCCCATCTCTTGCGTCCAGATTTGTGAACCTTTAGAAGGATACCTTTTGGAAGGATGCCTGGAGAAAATATACACAATATATATGAAATATGGGAGAATATGCAGCGTCCCACTACGTGTGTGTGGGCACTGCTTAAAAGCACTTTTTATATTATTAAAAGCACTAGGTTGTAATGTATAACTTTGCATTTGTGTATCTGCAAAATCCCTGTTAACAGGCCTATTAGGTGTAATTTATACATCCCACCACTAGATGGGGATAAAGTTCAGGTTATATATATACCTAGGTCAGGCCTAGTGAGACTAGTTGAAACCAGGATGTAGTTCAGAAGAGAGAAGATCCGAGGTAGTCAGATCAGAATTAGTGGGAAGAAAATGTAGGGTGAAGACTCCATAACACAGATTAGTGAGTGGAGCCAACTTCGCTAGTAGGTGATACTCAGATGTGAGGCGCAGAAGAGCGTTTTCCTTGACCAGTCCCTGACCAGTAGGAGAAGAGTTTGCCTCCCTGGAAAAGAAACAAGCATTCCTATTAATTCATTGGTGATAAGAGCCATTATTGAGGGCCACAGACACCTTTGCATGGTGGAGGTTTTATAGCTTCAGGCAGCCACACCAACTTTCTGAGAGACAGTTGAGGTTTCCTGTCTAAAATATTCAGCTTGTAGGGAAAGACAAGGAATAGGATCCCAACACATCTAAAGGAACCAGGTACACCTAACCCACTGCTCCAAAACCAAGAAACCTAAACAGCCTAAAACAGTGGATTTGCAGAATTGACTTTGTACCATCTAAAGACTGCATAATTGTACTGCTGCAACCAAAAGACATCCAAAGTAAAAGTTGTGAGTTGCATCTTACCACTGTCTACCTCATTATTACTACCTATGGTTGTACCACCATTAACGGTACTGGCGTCACGACAAAGACCATCAAGGGACTCAGCCGCAACAAGCACCCTAAGCACCCTTAACATCAAGGGCACCTCAACCACCATCTTGGCTGATGCTTCCTACCACAGAGCGTGCCCCGGAGGATTTCGTGCTGTCCACCTCAACACTGTGCTGCCAGCCCAGGGAGGCTATCTGCTAACCGTGAGTAAACTGATGAACTGTGTGTTATATAATTTGGCCCCTCATCGGTCCACCGTGCACCTCACGTGTTGGCCCTGCTACTGGCTGGCTGCAAATACAAGGGGGATTTATACTAGAAGCAGAAATAAGGTCTGGATACAAGGACTGTTACTAATGAGTGCTTCCATTGCAGAGCACTCATTAGTTCAGCCTTTACCTCCCCCTACCCCTTCCCCCCCATCCCTTCCTTGTGTTAATAAAAAAAAAATAAAGCACTCACCTCCTCCATTTGCTCGCGCTGCTGACTGGAAGCTCAGGACAGGACCTGTGAGATGTCATCACGCTAAAGTGTAGGTCCTGTCCTGAGCTTCCAGTCAGCAGCAAGTGTTCACAGCGGTGCGAGCAAATGGAGGAGGTGAGTGCTCTTTTTTTGTCAGAAGCAGAGAAGGGGGGACTAATGGGGGGCATTATTTTTATGAGGGGCACTAATGGGGGCATTATTCTTCCTGGGGGCACTAATGAGGGGCATTATTCTAACTGGGGTCACTAATGAGGGGCACTATTCCTACTGAGGGCACAAATAGGGGGCATTATTCTAACTGGGGGCACTAATGGGGGGCATCATTTTTCCTGGGAGCAAAAATGGGGGGCATTATTCTTACGGGGGTCACTTATAGGGGCATTATTCTTACTGGAGCCATTATTCTTCCTGGAGCCACAGATGGGGGGGCATTATTCTTATGGGGGGAACTAATGGGGGCCTTATTCTTACTGGGGGGTACTAATAGGGGCATTATTGTTCTTGCGGGGCACTAATGGGGGCATTATTCTTACTGGGGTGCACTAATGTAGGCATTATTCTTACTGGGGGCACTAATGGGTGGCATTATTCTTCCTGGGGGCACTAATGGGTGGCATTATTCTTCTTGGGGACACAAATGGGGGGCATTATTTTTACGGGGGCACTAATGGGGGCATTATTCTTCCTGGGGGGCACTAATTGGGGCATTATTCTTACTTGGGTGCACTAATGGGGGCATTATTCTTACTGGGGGAATTCATTGGGGCATTATTCTTCCTGGGAGCACAAATTACGGGCATTATTCTTACTAGGAGGGTACTAATGAGGCCATTATTCTTACAGGAGAGCACTAATGGGGCATTATTCTTACTAGGGGGCACTAATAGGGGCATTAATTTGAGGGTGCACTAATGGGGGCATTACTATTACTGGGGGAAATAATGGGGGCATTACTATTACTGGGGGGCACTAATGGGGGCATTACTATTACTGGGGGGCACTAATGGGGGCATTTATATTATTGGGGGCACTACCGGGGACAGTGTTAATTCTGAGGGCGCTAATAAGGGCATTACTATTACTGGGGGCACTAATGGGGGCCTTATTAATTATGGGCAGCACTAATGGGGCATTAATATTACAGGGGGCACTAATATTATTGGGAGCGACAGTATGACAGTGACTTAACACCCTGTGTTAAGCCACACCCTCACAACCACACCCCATTTGGGGTGTGGCTTAACATGGCCTGTTTTTTATGTTGGGAAAGGTGGCAACCCTTCCACTGAGTGATTGCACATTTGCACACACTTCACTTTCTCACATTTGTAGTGCACTCACTTCTTTTTGCCTGGGCTTTTTGGCATGGCAAATGAAGAATTTTCATAATTCTGCTGAATGTCCAGGCCGTAAGGCACACATTCACTGTATCTTTTATGTCACTGTATGTTCACATTTGGTGGTCACAGGATCTTGTAGAGTGCCTGTGAAGGTTCTCATTCATCCTGGTCATGGTATATCAGTAATAATAAGTAAGAGCAACTGGACTTGTATTTCTTTTCTCCTCGAAAATGTTTTGCTAGTCATCAGTCTGGCTTTTTGTCACGGCAAGTGGGGATAAGAGGAACACCAAGTAAACAAACAGCAACAGGTAAACAGACTAGGCTCCAAAGCTAGGAAGGAGAGAATGGTAACCTCCTAACAATCCCTGAGCCTCTCCATGACTGCTGACAGTATGAGCTAGTCCTGATGGGGAACAAACTCATACGCTGGAACCTAAGCCCTGCTGACACTGTAGCAAACCCTAACTTAGGGAGCGGGAAATGAGACAGCCGGTACCTTCCACCGACCATGAAGGGACCAGCGTCTCCCTGAGACCTAGAAGAAACACACGCACAAAGAAGAAAACAGGAGGACTTAGCTTGAGAAGAGCCGGGGGTAGAGGATCCACAAACAACCAGTATAGAACTCCAGAAGGAAAATATCAACCGCAAAGTCAGCAGTAAGAGGCAGACTTAAATAGAGCCTCTTAAACAGCTAACGAGCAAAACCTGTGGAGAGGTGGGATCCTGCCCACGACAACAAACAGAAAGGAAACACAGATAGACTTGCAAGTGCTGCAAGTCTATCCGATCTTCTCAGATCTCTCACCACACTTCATTAACCTCCTGACGAAGCTGAGGCGAAACGCGCGTCGGGGTTCCAGCCTGTCCTGTGTTCGTTGTCTCTGCCCTCCATCATGTCTCTTGGTATGTTATGATTTTTCAGCAGGTGCCTGTGGGCGAGTTTTAGCCTATAGCCTCGATTAGATGGTTTGGTATATGGAGACTTATTTATTTGAGTAAGTCAGATAGATATTGTGTAACTTTTTGTTACTATTTATGTATCACTAAGGGTCCTATATCTATATTTACTCACGTAATGGCTATGCAATGGAGTGATGATCACAATTACTTGTAGTGGTTAGTACCAGATACTGCTTACTTGTAAATCACCCCACTGCATATTATACATACATCAGACATGTATTCCACCTTTTTGGCGGGTTATTGAGACAACGGCCGGGGGACTACGGCATCCAGGTTGTTTGCTGACTTTTTCAAATAAATTCTGTGTTATCTTTCATATCTGTAATCATGATCTATTTATGATATAATAAAGTATATATATTTTTAAATATACTGGGCATTCTATGGTTGTTCTTTAGCAACATTTTTAGGTTTGTACAGGCAGTGACACTTTCTCAATTAGATTGGCGTGCACAGGAAATATCTGGAATTAAATACTGGTGACTCATGATGGAGATTTCTCATACAAGCCATTCGAATTGAGAAAGGCAGTTTGATGACCAGTTAAGCATCTTCAAGAAAAAAATAAAAAACAGTATGTCCAGTTGCTCTGACATATTACTACAGATCTTTTAGGGTGGGGTGCCCTTATGGACTACTTCCTGAGTTCTAGGGGTTGTGGTTTCTCACCCCCACCGCAACCCCTCAGATTCCTTTTCAGGGGGAGCAAAATTTCGACTAGGGCTCCTGGCTGACATCTGGGGTGACAGCCTTGGTGAAATCACAGACTTCCGGGGTTCAGCTGAGGTTGATCACATATCCCTACCCTCACAAAGTCTTCTGGTTTATGGGAGCTCTTCTCTTATGGAGAGATCTTGTGATAGACCTCATCCTTGTGCACTTTTTGGTGTAGCACACTGCACTCTTGCACTTGGGTGAAGAAAGTCACATTCCTCGTGTGTTCAATAAAAGCAAAAATGGCAAGCCTGATCCTCTATTGCACACAGAAGTGCACGGAAGGGCTCCTGCTACAGCCAGTTGTCTTACAGTCAGAGATGGTTTATGTGAAAATCTCCTATTCTTATGGGACACATATAGAAGAATTCTCTATATATTTTTCAGTTTTAAATGATATATGGATCAAATGGAGATTTTGTGTGCTTTTTGAATTAATGGCCACATACCTGACAATGAAAATGCATGCATAATTTTTTTTTAAGTACCCAAACCTTTCCAGATAGATGTAGAAGTGCCTGCTCAGAGCACTTTACACCTTCGACTTTCATCAACTCTGTTAGGGTTTTCCAACATGTGGAATACAGATTCCATATACTTTCTATGGATCCGTGCTCCACATGCTTGAAAACCCAAGTAGGGCTGACAAAAGTTCAAGGTATAAAAGCAAAGTTAGTTACCCTTAACATAAAAACACAACCACTTATAATACATTTATTACAAAGACTTGTTTCTAAAGTGGCCAACCCTTTTAAGCAGAGTCAGACTGGCCCACTATAGCACCAAAGGATCTTCTGGTGTGCCCAAGCTCTGACAATAATGGATCTCTAGTAAAACAGGCCTTTAAGTTTCTGGTGGGCCCCAGGGACTTCAGTGACACTCCCGTGTGTGGGAGTGAGACACCACACCGGACGAAGAAGGAGAGGGAACAAGGAACAAGACCTAAAAGCTAGGGAAGAAAGAAGGACACCTCCTAGTCAAATCCCAAGTCACAATCCTGACTGGCTAACAGTATGAACAGACCCCAAAGGTAGGTGCGTTCATACGCAGGAGTACCTAGAGACCTAACTCACCCTATAAGACCCTGGCGATAGTGACAGGACTGAGACTACCTGTTCCTCCAGAAAGGGAGGACGAACAGGAGTCTCCCTCAGGCCTACAACAAAGGGCAGGGGAAAAACAACACACAGATAAACCAAAACAAAATGCAAAATAGAAAGGAAACACTTAACTTTCTAGTAGTTATGGCAGCAACAGGAACTCAGTCAAGAACCAAACACCAGAAGACCACAGATACCACTGAAGCTATACACCACACAGCATTATGGGGGAAGCAACTTTAAATAAGGAAAGTTAAATGACCACAATAGCAACACCTGGAGTTTAGAGGTGTGGCCAGTATTAGAAACAACACAGATGCCTATTGATACACAAGGAAACCTGTCAGATCACAGCACGTGTAGCCAGTCTCACAGATATTCTGTCACCCTCTGTCATTGGGACGTCCGTATGTCTCGGTAAATCCGTGATATTTAGTCCGATGCTGCCTTTAAGGATAACACTAAATGTTTATGCAAGTTCTTTCTTCAATTACTACAATCTATAATATAAAAAAGAAGTAAGCAGCACTCCACATCCAAAAATGAAAATAACTATTATATCAATAATCCGGATACCTAATGGAGAGGTCTAGTTAAGGTGGTGCCCGCAGATAGGGATCCAGGCTGGGGGACCCTTGTAGTAGCCAAATAGATGAAAAATTTGCAGCACTCCTCTAATAGTGAATTCAGTGTTAATTTAACAAGCAGCTAACATGACGTAACGTGACGTTTCGACTAAAAAGTATTTATCAAGCAGTGGTCAGTGATACATGTTAAACCTTAAAGGGAACCTGTCATCAACTTTCTGCTGACCTCACTGAGGGCAGCATATAATAGTGACAGAAATGCTGATTTCAGCAGAGCTAATAGTTAGAGGTTGATGAGAACCAGCATCATAATCATGGCAGCCCAGGCCTTAAAAAGAGTCAAATCTACTTGAAAAGAGTCCTGGTTATTCCTAATCTCCTGCTCTCCTCACCCATCTGCTGATGATTGACAATTGTCTCCTAGAGAGAGATAGGGAGAAAACTAGGTAGAAGCCGGTCAATCATCAGCAATTGGGCAGGGAAAGCAGGAATTTATGAATAACCAGGACTCTTCTCAGGTGGCCGGGACTCTTTTCCAGGCCCAGTCTGCCATGATTGTGATGTTGGTTCTCGGCAACCACTTACTTTTCACTTTTAAATGACAGACAACTGAAATCAACTCACCTGTCTCTACGTTATACTGTCGTTAGTATGGGCAGCATAAAGTTGATGACAGGTTCCCTTTAAATAGTATGTGCTGAAAAAACATCCATTAGTGGGTCTGAGCACCGTGTCTCACCATTTAGAATTAGACATATACATCACATAATGAAATAATTAGTGTTCAAAGATCTCATAAGGTAAATAGAACACTTACATATGGTGGCCCTCCATGTGGGCTATCAAGAGACTCCAGGCCTAAGGCTTAATAGAAGCCAGTGTCCAGCGGGCTATGGCCCTGACTGCGCAGGTGCAGGCTGGAGCGCGGGAGAGAGGAGAGTGCGTTCCAGCCAATAGAGATACTGAACGTCACCTGTGAAGAGTGACGTCCGTAGTTGACAGGCAGAAAGTGTGATGGGAGGAAACCCATCCCTGAAAAGCAGTCCCCACCAATGAAAATTCTATTAAGCCTTAGCCCTGGAGTCTCACATGGAGGGCCACTTTATGTAAGTGTTCTCTTTACCTTATGAGATCTTTGAACACTAATTATTTCATTATGTGATGTATATATCTAATTCTAAAGGGTGAGACATGGTGCTCACACCCACTCATGGGCGTTTTTTCAGCACACACCCATTATTGGGGTCACTATTTAAGGTTTACTATGTATCACTGACCACTGCTTGATAAAGACTTTTTAGTCGGCACGTCGCCATGTTAACTGCTTGCTAAATAAACACTGAATTCACTATTGGAGGAGTGCTGAGGATTTTTCATCTACAATCTATAATAGTCAGCAAGTGACATCAGCAGACGGACTAATGGACCCATATATTATTCAATTGTCTTCCCTGCTGTCACCAGTATATCTATGAGTCCGGGTACGATAGCAGCCACTTCTAGCTTGGTATATGGTTTTCTCAGTGTTCGATCTGTTTATCTCCCTATGCGCTGGCTTCTATGACCTGAGATTTCTGCTGTAAATTATTAATCTTAGTGTTGCAGCAATCTTATCTGTATCTTGATAGGTAGCAAGCTGTATGTGGATATCTCACCTGGGAAATGAACACTTCATGTGTTTCATTACATTACAACTTGAGTGTGTCCACAGGTGGTGGGAACACCGGCCTTCACCAGACCCTGGGCCAAGCAAACTATCTACATTAAAGAGCATCTATTTTGCTTAACTCAGGTTATCATAATGTCTCTACGTGACAAGATAGTAATGTCTTTGTGCAAAACAAGATAGAAATTTCTTGTAGTTGGGAAAACATTAGACTACAGAGGGGTGATATCCTCAGTATAGACCTGTGTACAACTACAGTCAAAGTTGAAAGGGTGGAATGGTGAGGGTAACAGCCATAACAACTGCTGAGCCTGACGGGACCCTCAGACCTCTCCCCATCCCTCACAGGCATATCAGTGAGCATGGGGAATAGATCTGCCAACTTTAGAACAAGGACCTTAATTAAACCACCAGCAGTTGGTGAAGCCCACCTTCCCTGATTACAGTCCCTCAAATTTGAGGGTTATTTAGATATATCAGGGAATTGCAGGTGAGAGAAATTGAGTTTGCCCAAAAGAGACAGTATAAAAATCATGATATTTTAAACTTTTCATTTGCTGTTGATCATGGCAGACTGAGGCTCTTTTCTAAATTTTGCTATAAGGCCCCCTGGTAACCTGCTATGCCCAGGGGAGAGGGCATACAAATTGTGATGCTTTCTTTGTGAGCTGGGTAATGCCTGCGGGGGGTAGGGTTGAAACCAGGATTTACATTAAGGGTCTGAGACCAATTCTGTATTTTCCCCAGTTTGTACCTTTCTGTATGTACTGAACTCATCTGTACACTTGATGCTTCTCGGCATCCTTAGAGATCTAGAGACCTTGTCCTCTCTTGTTATTATGTCTAACACATAGAAAGTACATAGGTCGCAAAGATTGTCCAGCTATAAATGAAATAAGAACAGTTTTATACAGAAGCATATTTAGTGTCTCCAGGAGGTTATCATTCACATTCCGTCCTCTTTCCACATCTGCATTGTGAATACATAAATAATCAATAAAAATGTAAAAATGATTGTGAGATTTATAAATCATAGATAATCTGTCGTATTGTATTTAGGTGGACCTCCTCCTTGTCCTTACAGAATATCAAGTGTCTATGGGCACCAACAGGGGCATAGCAATAGAAGGTGTATAGTTTGCCGTCATACCCAGAGGTAGATCTGACCACCATGCAGGCCATGCAAATGTATGTGGCAGCCAGTCCCCGCCAGCAGTGGCACCACTTTCAACTACATCTATATCCCGAAAATACAGTTGCATACAATGGTGAAGCAGGGACCCATAAGCTCCACCATTCACTCTGCAACCGGTGGTATTGGGGTATTGTACTGGGGGGACATAAGGAAGCACCATATTGTGTTGGAGGTGGTGGGAACATGGCCGCTGATGGAGAGTTCCATCTGTCAGCGGCCTCCATTCAACCTGGAACTGGTGATATTGGGGTATTGTACTGGGAGGACATAAAGAAGCAGCATATTGTGTTGGAGGAGCTGGGAACATGGCCGCTGATGGAGAGTTTCATCCGTCAGCGGCCTCCATTCACCTATACTGGGGATTGAGTGCACATGTGCATTGGAACTACGTGGAAACATGAATTATTCATATTACGTTATTGGACATCAGGGCTTATAGTTTAATAATGTTAATAATGCTTATTACTAGCTGTACGCATGCGCTGTTACCAGCACATGTGCAACTAGTAATATACACTGGCCAACCCCTTTAACCCCTAAGATGTCGCAGTCAATAGCCGTCTGTCAGCCAGATATGCTGGTTTTGCTAGTCTCGCCTCCCAAAACAAAAAAAGGTAATTAAAATGTTGTCAAAAGTCATATGCACACCAAAATGGTACAAACTCATTCATAGTAACATAGTTTATAAGGCTGGAAAATGCACATCTGTCCATCCAGTTCGGCCTGCCATCCTGCAAGTTGAATTAGAGAAAGGCAAAAAAAAAAAAATGTGAGGTAAAAGCCAATTTTCCCCACTAAAATTCCTTCCCGACTCCAATTAGGCAATCAGAATAACTCTCTGAATCAACGACCCCTCTCTAGTAGCTATAGCCTGTAATATTATTACACTCCAGAAATACGTCCAGGCCCCTCTTGAATCCCTTTATTGTACTCACCATCACCACCTCCTCAGGCAGAGAGTTCCATAGTCTCACTGCTCTTACCATAAAGAATCCTTTTCTATGTTTGTGTACAAACCTTCTTTCCTCCAGACGCAGAGGATGTCCCCTCGTCACAGCCACAGTCCTGGGGATAAATAGATGATGGGAGAGATCTCTGTACTGACCCCTGATATATTTATACATAGTAATTAGATCTCCCCTAAGTTGTCTTTTTTCTAAAGTGAATAACCCTAATTTTGATAATCTTTCAGGGTACTGTAGTTGCCCCATTCCAGTTATAACTTTAGTTGCCCTCCTCTGGACCCTCTCCAGCTCTGCTATGTCTGCCTTGTTCCCAGGAGCCCAGAACTGTACACAGTACTCCATGTGTGGTCTGACTCGTGACTTGTAAAGTGGTAGGACTATGTTATCATCACGGGCAAAATGCAATCCATTATCTTATTGGCCTTGGCAGCAGCTGCCTGACACTGATTTTTACAGCATAGTTTGCTGTTCACTAAAACTCCTAGGTCCTTTTTCATGTCAGTGTTACCCAGTGTTTACCATTCAGTATGTACGGGTGACTTGCATTATTCCTTCCCATGTGCATAACCTTACATTTGTCAGTATTAAACCTCATCTGCCACTTATCTGCCCAAGCCTCCAATCTATCCAGATCCCTCTGTAGTAGTATACTGTCCTCTTCAGTGTTATCTCCTTTACACAGTTTAGTGTCATCTGCAAACATTGATATTTTACTGTGCAAGATCATTAATAAATATATTGAAGAGAATAGGGCCCAATACTGACCCCTGAGGTACCCCACTAGTGACAGTGACCCAATCTGAGTGTGTACTGTTAAAGGGAGTCTGTGATCACATTTACCCCTTTTTAACAGTTCCCATAGCGCTGTAGCCGCAACACAGATTATTAAAACGGTACCTTTATATGCTTTTGTGGACTTGTAAAACTGCCAAAAATGAACTTTGATGCATATGCAAATGAGGGCTCGCAAGTGCCCAGGGCGGCGTCCACCGCGTTGGTGCCCAGGCAGCTCTGCCTCTTCGGCTCTTATTCCCGCCCAGCCTCTTCCTCTGCCCGCCCATCTGTTTTCTTTCCGCCTGCACGATGACTTCCTTGGCCAGGGCATGCGCACTGCGATGCCCATTGCTGACACGGCATCGCAGTAGCTTATGCGCTGGCTAAACGGATCAAACAGATAAATTTACCTCTCTTGGCTCTCTGTGTCTGCAGTGACAGCTGCTCGCTCGGCTTTCTTCCTCTTCTCCTGCGCCGTTTGACCGCCTCCTTTCTGCAGTTTTCGCGCTGTTAGCCGGCGCATGAGCATAAGCTACTGCGATGCCATGCCAGCAATGGGCATCACAGTGCGCATGCCCCGACCAAGGAAGTCAGCGCATAGGCACGGGATCTCGCTGAGAGGGAGAGAAAACAGATGGGCGGGCAGAGGAAGAGGCTGGGCGGGGATAAGAGTCAAAGAGGCAGAGCTGCCTGGGCTCCAACGCGGTGGACGCCGCCCCTGCGAGCCCTCATTTACATATGCATCAAAGTTCGTTTTTGGCAGTTTTACAAGTCCACAAAAGCATATAAAGGTACCGTTTTAATCATCTGTGTTGCGGCTACAGCGCTATGGGAACTGTTAAAAAGGGGTAAATGTGCTGACAGACTCCCTTTAATAACCACCCTCTGTTTTCTATCACTGAGCCAGTTACTTACCCACATACAGACGTTTTCTCCCAGTCCGAGCATTCTCATTTTATATACTAACCTATTATGTGGTACAGTGTCAAATGCTTTGGAGAAGTTCAGATACACGACATCCATTGATTCGCTGCGGTCAAGTCTAGAACTTACCTGCACAAAAAATAATCCCTCACATAGCTCCATCAATGGAAAATGCATTAGATCTACCCCAAAATGGTGCCATGAAAAAAGCACAACTAAGGCTACTTTCACATTAGCGTTAATATTTTCCGGTATTAAGATCCATCATAGGGTCTCAATACCGAAAAAAATGCATCCGTTTTGTCCCCATTCATTGTCAATGGGGACAAAACGTAACTGAACAAAATGGAGTGCACCAGAATGCATTCCGTTCCATTTGGTTCTGTTCTATTACTGGAGAAGAAAACCGCAGCATGCTGCAGTTTGCTTTGCCTCCTGGGATGAGGATCCGTTTTCTTTGGCACAATACAAAACGTATCCGTCCCCCATTGACTTTCAATGGAGTTCATGACGGATCCATCTTGGCTATGTTAAAGATAATACAACCGGATCCGTTCATAATAGATGCAAACAGTTGTATTATCATTAACGGAAGCGTTTTTGCTGAGCCCAGCAAAAATGCTAGTGTGAAAGTAGCCTTAGGCTACATTCACACAAACTTATTTTGTTTCCGTGTCTGTTACGTTTTGTTTTGCGAATAGGATGCGGACCTATTTATTTCAATGGATCCACAAAAAATGCAGACAGCACTCCATGTGCTATCCGCATCAGTATTTCCATTCCGTACCCCACAAAAAAGATAGAACATGTCCTATTCTTGTCCGTTTTGCAGACAAGGATAGGCATTGTTACAATGGATCTGCAAAAAAAACGCATGCCATATGGATGTCATCCGCATTTTTCACAGATCCTCAATTTGCGGACCGAAAAACACATATGGTCGTGTGAATGTAGCCTTATCCTGCAAAAAAACAAGCCAACATACATACTGCTGGCAACAAAATTAAAAAGTTATAGGGAAAAAGAAGAAAAAAATTACTTTGGTCCAAACAGGCCTGGTTCATTTATGGATGCAATACCACATACATCCTGTGGACAGGTTTGGCGCTGTATCTGGACGAAACGTTTTTTCTAATCCTTGACAGGGTTATTTGGTTGTGTAAACAATAGTGAAAAAAGTTTCTGAACATGGGACAAATTAGAAAATAAATGCACCAACATGATCTCCTTCTTGGGGAGGTATAATAGAATATATTTTTTATTTATTTCAAACAGACTGCTGGAATATAGAGATCTAGGCCTGCGATCTGTTACTGTGCTATGTGCCCAGCTTCTGGAATACCAAGAATAGACCATACCTAAAACTTAATTAAGTTTGACTTTTTTAAAGCCTCAAAGCAGTTTGAGTAAATAGTCATAAATCAAATCATGAAAGCATTCAATCAATGACATCAGAAAACTAACAAATCTGGGAAGCCAAAATCTAATTCGGTTTTTATTTTATAGTTCATTGCCATCATCTCGAGTCAATTGAATGCCTTTTCTTTGAATTGTATTTCATAGCTCACTGGCATTGTTCAACCTGTTTTTTTTTTTTTCTTGTTTTGCCAATATACTGTAATATCACCATTCACCTTCACAAAAAAATCTATTATTCCTGAAAGAGTTAATAAACCACAAAGTTTAATTAAAACACAAAACCATCATTATAGATTCTAGCCTCTCCTTGTGTTTCCATATGTTTGTAATAGTTAGAAATACAACGGGCTGAACATATCACTTGGCACCGCACAAAGAGAGCGGACAGGAAAGGGACTCTCTAGAGAGAGCAAGATCCTACAAGGAATCATTCGATACCCTAGTTTCCTCCCTTCTACCATTTACTTCCATTTGCTTTTGTCATTTTTATGGCTTGCCTTTGATGTCACTTTTTCTAGTGTATATGTGCACCGTTATTGTTGGGTTTTTTTGTTACCTGTTTTTAAAGTTGTTTTTAGGTCTATTGAATTGTGTGGATTCTGAAAAATGTTGCAGCTGCTCAAACATACAGAGAACTGAATGTACACAAAGTGACTTGGGTGAGCTACTGTCGTCATTTATTCATTCATCCATCTAACCCTTCCCCCGTCCTGAATAACAAAAAAAATACAAATGAACAAAAGAAAAAGTTCAAGAGTAAGAAACAAAAACATTGAAATACTATTCATTGCACTTTGTGTTCATCTTTTTAAGCAGGAGTCTGAGGAACACTACCAATGTCTTTAAACCTACAGCAGACTCCTTTAAGTTCTTCACTACAAGATCAGTTCAGAAGCCCTTATTAACCATAGCATAGAAAAGCTCAGCTCACAATTGATGTTGCTAATATTAGGCTATGTTCAGGCTGTATTGTGGTGTAATAAACTTACATGTCTGGGCTCCAGCGGTGTGATGCTCAACCTCGGCATGGCCGTGCCGGGAGAGACGTGCTGCTGAGTTTGCAGAGTTTGCTATCAACAACCATGTCAGCTCCTCCAGTGGCATTTCACCTTTCTTTTGCAATTATGGGTTTAATCCACAGTTTTCTTCTGAGTTAAATTATGTGAGTCTTCCGGTGGATGCCATCTTGAATGATCTGTGTACAGTTTGGGCTTGCAAGAGCCTGGAAAAAGCTCAAAGCATCTAGTGTGAACAAGCCAATAAGAAATGTTCCATGGGTCTGAAATTTGGTATGGCTTTCCACTAAGAATTTACGTCTGAGGGTTCCTTCTGGAAAATTAGCTCCTAAGTTTATTGGCCCATATAAGATCACCTCTGTTATTAATATGGTATATTTTGCTCTTCATTTCCCATCCTCCTTTAGGATACATAATGTTTTCCACAAATCACTGCTTAAGAAATACATTCCTCCTGTGATTCCTCCATCTAAACCTCTTGATCCAGTTGTTATCCAAGGTGAACTGAAGTAAATTCTTCTCTCCCAGAGAGTTCAGGGCTCTCTGCAGTACCTTATCCATTAAAGGGGATATGGTGCTGAGGAGAGAACATGGCTTGTGTTGTGGAATCATATATCTAGTATCAAATGTATACTTGCTTGTATTATATCTAACAGTTTGCTTAACAAAATGGCCCCTGAAGTAGCAGCCAGCTCCCTTAATAATCCCTTACTAATCACTTTATGATATTGAAATTGCTGACATAATGCTGACTTTTGCTAAAGTATGGAGTGATAATGTGATACGTTATCATGGGACTTAGTAATGTGACAATTAGATCAAATTAGCCGAGTCATAAAGTTCCCCTTTTCCTGCTATAAAAAATCATGTAATCTGAATAATAAACGGAACATCTAGCATTGACTTCTCTGTGACAGTCTGTGTGTGATCTCTCGTGGCGTACGTATGCCTATCATTTCATACCATTCGGAGCAGTACATCAACCTTCCCTGACTATTAGGTCAGATCCAGAATCAGAGCCATATCACTTGCTGCTCTGGATGTTCATGCTCCTAGTCTGATTAGGAAGTTTATCTTGAGTTCCCATTGAAGCCTGTTCCATATGTTGAGTGTCTGGTGGCTCCTCGTAAGAGGGGTCGGTAATGTAACAAACTTACTTGACGCTGCGCGATCCTCAGCCTCGGGATGACTTCACTGGAAAAGAGGCGCTCCTGAGCCATGATATCAGTTGGCGCCCAACGAGGGGCTTGAGAGAAAGTAACATCGGTAGCCGAAGGTTTGGGTTCCCGGAGCACGGTGGATGACACTTGAGGACGGGGACTGCAGCCCCAGAGACAAGGTAAGAAAACTGGTTATCTTTCCTGCCTATTTTTGTACCCCACCGTGCTGTGGTAATCTTTTCTGCTGGTCGATTGTTACACTGTGAGTAGCAGCCTTTGGCTGATGTTTAAATCTCGAGTCCCTAGAACCTAGTCTATAAATAAAAGTTTGTCTTTACTGTAAATATCTGTTGAGTGTGTGTCTCCCCTGAGAGGAGGGGCGAGAGAGAAAGAGAGAGCCTGACAGTGGAACGTAGCAGAGGATTATAAATTCTTATACTGATTCTTTGAAGTTACAAAGGTCAGGGACAGATAATGCTGTGTTAACAGACCAGACGTGGGAGCTAACAGGAAGAAGGGCTGTCAAGGGTTGAGTCCCGTTGTGACTGCCATTCCTGTCAGGGAGTGTCATGTCTTGCCTGTCTGTGTGGTGTGTATGTCTGACGCCCTGTGCTATGGGAGGTACTGTGTCTCTGCTACCGGGGAATACACTGCTCTGCAGCTGGTGGCTGAGGAAGAGTGAAAAAAAAATGTGAAGAGTGGCAAGTTGGAGCCAGAGTTGTGGAAGAAAGTGTTGAGCGATAAAAGAGGAGTTCTGAGTAATGGAGGACTGTTGGGAGCTGCCCAGGCTTGGTGCCGAACTTTCATATCGCTAGGCGGCTGGCGGTGGATCATAAAGATATGATGAAGGTTGTAAAGTTTATGTGTACAAGAAAGAAGATGGATGGCCACTGCCCTATAATGGCTCCGGTCCCACTGGTTGGGTGTGTGCCAATTGCGGGCAGCAAAACCCTGATCCATGTGATACCTGCTTAGCGTGTGGTGCTCCACGACCACACCCGGAGGGGGGAGGGAAAGCCAATCCCCACAGAGCAACAGACTACGACTACCCCTATCCTGCCCCTAGTTCCGCCTCCGATGATGGTTGCAGTGTGCCCAATGCAACCACCCACTACGCCCCAGGCTGCCCCCACCGCTCCAAACAGTGAGTCCTTTGCAGACCCTCCCATTCCTGCTCTTTTTATGGTGCCTTCCTTCCCCCCTTGTAGCCAGTATTAAACCCTGATGGGTCATATTATGTACCACCAGCCTATTAGCCCCAGCCCAAACAGAAATCCCTGAGCAGGGAATAGGTTCCCTTGTTTATGAACAGGGCATAGAAAAACCAGAACAGGTGGAGGACGAAGAGTCAGAAGGCCCAGAACCTGACACCGGGAGAGAGGGGGGGGCTGCAGGATGAGGATGCAGAGGAAGCAGAGAGAAGCAGGGGAAGCGCTCTGGTAATTAAGAGGTCAAATGGAGGAAATGAGAAGGCAGATAGCAGAACAATGACAGCCCCCACCATGGTGAAATGCCAAACCCTCGTAGCTCCTCCCTTCTCCCCAGGGGTGGAGAGGATCCAAAAATGTGTCCTTCTCACCTAACCATAGCTACGACCCTTGTAAATTCACTCCTCGACCCTGAGCTGCAACCCATGCCATTTTTTTCAGGAAGATAGAGCAGATCAGGAAGACCCACTCTGTTACGTGGAGGGATCTGTCAGGTCTGACTAATATCAAGGCAGGAGACTCTTTCTGGCTGTTGATGGAGTAATCTTTGCAACCCCCTTGTCAGGGGGATGCAAACTAGGAGCAGAGTTATGACTCAGGGGATTTCTGCCGGAGACTGGGTGAATGGGCACAATCTTGTCTGGCTGGCCAATCGGTCCAATTCCAGGATCTGAAGCAGGATAAGGCTGAGTATGTAGAGAAGTTTGCCATCAGAATGGAGCAGACATTTAAAGATCTTGGGTTCACCAAACAGGGCCCTGTTCAGAGTGACATGCTGTCTAGTGCTTTTACCCGTGGACTGAAGCCTAACATACAGAAGGCCCTAAAAATGGCTCGCCCGAGTACCGTTTTCTGACCATTGAGGTCCTCACCATTGTAGCAAAGGGCATTTAGGCGGCTACTGGGACTCAGAAGGCGTCTCTCATGGTAATGACCGGGGGAGGGTCAGGCAACAGACGGAACGTCCTCCCCCGACCTGTTATGAGTGTGGCCAGCCAGGCCACTTCAGGAGAAACTGCCCAAACCAACAGCAATGGAAGCAGCAACAACAACGCACTAATCAAGACACCATAGTACAAAGGCAGCAGCTCCCACAGGGGCAGTCCCAGTCCCCATTTGCTTCCATGCAGGACTACCCTCCTGCATAGGACAGTGGCAAGCCAGATGCACATGTCGAAGGCAAAGAGTATCAAATGGTGCTATCTACCCCCTGTTGTGGTCCAACCCCAACAATACAACTACAGATAGAAGGGGAGCAGCGTACCTTCTTTGTGGATACTGGTGCAGCCAGAAGTGTCCTTCGACATGCTGACTTGCCAGACCCTGATTCTATTGATAATATATCCTGTTTGTCTCTTGTGTAGGGACAGATAGACAATGTAGGCCATCTCCTTTGACCCGGCCTCTTACAGTATCTCTAGGCCCTCAGCCCACCTCCTCCATGCTGTCAAGGTTTGTTGTTTCTTCTACCTGCCCACTCAACCTCCTAGGGCCAGATTTACAGCGGAAGATGGAAGCTACTATCCAATTCCATTCAGATGGCACGGTATCCCTCACTTCCCCCTTACAGCTGGGAAAAATGGTTTTAATAGCCGCCCTGACTATCTCCGAAGAGCAACTGTGTTCTTTGATGCATGCTGAAATACCTCCTCTTTTCTTCTCCCTTATCCCTGATAGCTGACTATGGGTACAACCAGTCATGGTCCATCTGAAGCCCGGAGCTGTTTTACCCCAGAAACCTCAGTATTCTCTTGCCCAGATTGACGCCATCACAGAGCAACTCTCAGGGTACCTAGAGGTTTGGGCCGTAGTACCATTTCTCCCTGCAACACGCCCCTCTTCCCCGTGAAGAAAAAAGGGAAGAAAGGACAACCTGATTCCTTCAGGATGGTACAGGACTTGAGGGCAGTGAATGAGGCCACCATTCTTGAAACACCAGTTGTTCCAAATCCTCACACCCTGTTGTCTCTCATCCCAGCTGATGCGCAGAGGTATACAGTTATTGATCTTGCAAACGCTTTCTTTTCTGTGCCTCTACACCCAGACTGTCAGTATCTGTTTGCCTTTTCCCATGCCAGATCTCAGCATACATAGACTGTCATGCCTCAAGGGGCTCAAAATAGCCTCTCACAGTTCAGTAAAGCCATGTCTTCCGTCTTGGACGAGTGGAGACAACAGCATGAAGATACTATCCTCCTTCAGTATATGGATGACCTATTCATATATACCAACTCTCTTGAACAATGTCAGTCTGCATCGTTCTCCCTCCTGCAGTTCTTGGCTACTCAGGGGTACAAAGTCTCCAAAGACAAAGCCCGGTTGTGTGAAGTGAAGGTTGTTTTCCTTGGACACTGTCTAAGCCCTGGAGCTAAACATCTCACTGAAGAAAGGAAAAAGGCCATTCTGGAGATACCAGAACCTACTACCCCACGCCAGCTCCAGGCCTTCTTAGGCCTTGTCTCTTATTGCAGACATTGGATACTGGATGCTTCTATCTTCATGCAGCCGCTGTATGACTGCATTCCACATGACCCTTTCTGTCTCACCTCAGAAGCAAAGGCCTCTTTTCTACAATTTAAAGCTGCAGTTTCTTCCTCCCCAGCACTTGGTATTCCAAATTATAACCTCCCATTCAGACTCTATGTCATGGAAAGACAAGGACATGCCACTGGAGTGTTGACACAGAATCACGGAGGAAGTAAAAGGCCTTTAGGTCCCATAGCCAGAGGTTCTCCCTCATGCATCAGAGCTATTCAAGCCTGTAACCTGTTCTTGGACAAAACTTCAGATATTGTCCTGGGACATTCCCTATAAGTTCTGGCACCACATGACATTTCTGCCATCCTGCAGAAGACTGCATTTGTCTGCTGCATGCCATCTCTGCATGCTTTGCTCCCTATTGTTGCCAGATACAGTCACTATATCTAGATGTCATGTCCTCAAGCCTGCCTCATTTCTTCCTTTTCCTCAGGGGGGAGAGGATGAAAACAAGGATGAAGAAGATTTTGTCTACTCAGATGATGATTTCTACAATAGTGACTGTCATGAGTGCCTGGAACTTGTTAAACAGGAAACTGAACCATTGATAAATGTCTCAGAGACTCCTCTGCAGAACCCTGAATTCTTACTCTTTGTGGATGGCTCCAGATTCGCAGATGATTCAGGCAGATACCACACTGGATATTCTGTCACCTCCCTTTATGAAGTAGTAAAGGCTCACTCACTATCACCATATGTGTCCGTGCAAGAAGCAGAACTTATTGCACTCACAGAAGCATGTACAATTGCTCGAGACACGACTGCCAACATCTACACTGATTCTAGGTATGCCTTTGGAGTGGCACACGATTTCAGACCCATATGGAGGTGTAGACACTTCATTACAGCCAACGGAACGACTATCAAGAATGCCAGTTTAGTAGAGAAACTGATGGAAGCGCTGACCATTCCTAAACAAGTGGCCATATTGAAAGTGAAAGCCCATTCCAAAGCAGATACTCCGGAAACTAGAGGGAATGATGAAGCAGCAAGGAGAGCAGCCATGGAGGAAAAAGAATAAGTTGCAGTGTTAGCGGTCCAGACCAGGTCGAGGAACAGCTCAGGTATACCCCACTCACTCCTCCTAACCAAGGAAATGCTCCAGGAGGTGCAGGAGAAGTCGTCTGACGAGGAGAAAAAAATATGGGACGAAAGAGGAGCGGATGTGGGCAGTGACACTGACTGGATCTGGAGGAAAGGACATTTGCTCTGTCTTCCTCGAAGCCTGTATCCTATGGTAACTTCCTGGGCCTATGGGCCAACTCACCAGAACAAGACGGCCATGAACAATCTCATACCCTCCATATGGTTTGCGCCTGGAATATCTATGTTCACTGCCAGATATATTAACAGCTGCATGGTCTGTGCCAGTTGTAATCCTGGGAAAATGGAAAAAGTCCCGGTAAAATGTTCACCCAAACCTCTCTACCCGATTGAACAATATTGCAGCTGATACCGGAATGGGGGGGGAGGGGGGTTTGGTAAGGGGGGGCGAGTAGAAGGGGGAGGAGTTCTGGGTTCAGGTTAAGGAATTCATGTCATAAATATATTTGTAGATGTACATGTACATTGATTTGTGGAGACTTACTTTTTGACATAATGCAGTACGCAGACCTGCAGGGTATTGCGATGTGAGGTCACTGTTAATAGGCATACGAGGGTTGCTCTGGGTTACTCACAGTTTGTAGGGGGACCCTGGGCAGGCGTACAGCAGTGATGGAGAGGCTGGCACAGGAGACCTCTGGGGCACTCTCGGTGTAGAGGGACCAGGCCTGATGGTAGATGAAGTGCCCTGGATGTTGCAGGTGTTTAATGCGCCGGGGGCAAGGTCCCTTTAAGATTCGTGACGCCAGTGCCTGTAACGGTGGCACACCGATTTAAAGTAGTAATAAGTGAGGAACACGTTGTTGTAGTGAACCAAAACTTCCTTTACTGGAAACAGTTAACTTTATACAATCTTTGGTAAAGTTCCATACACAGCAGCAGTTGTAAGCAGGCTTTCACAATAATGGCAGGTACAATGTTCCTTTGCAAGATACTCAGAGGGTAAAAACAACACTTACAGACCAGGCTGCACCTTTTCCCAGAAATCCTGTGCACTATTACTCAGAACTCCTGGCTGTCTCAATCCCAAGGCCCGTATGCCCTAATGCTAGCTTTATCCATGGTAGAAAACTTCCTCAGGTATATATCCTTGCTTTGGGTGAATCCTTCTGCCCTTCAGGTCCTTTATCTAGCTGGAATACTGGCTCTGCTCTGCTTGGTTATGGGAACTTAGTTTCTCAGGAGGTAACTCTTCTCCTGGTGACAATCTTCTGAGCTAACTATGGCTCAATATCCTCAGGCAGGCTGGAACCCTTCCACAAGCCTCCTGGTGGCAACTAGAAGCCTGGGCTGTCTAGCTGCATGTCAGGAGGAGGCCCTCAGCTTTTCTCTGGCTAAGGTGCCCTCTCACTTCTGTCTCTCCACAGACTCCTGACTACACAGACTCACTCTCCCTGCACAGGACCTAACTATTTATACTAGGGGCTCCGTATCTCCCTCTAATGTCTAGGAGGAGGAACTACACCCTAAAAGGCCTGCTATACACATCACAGGGAAAAATACACATAAATACATATAAAAATACATAAAAATGGACTGTAAAATACACTGCCACTGTCCCTCAGGAGTAGGAGAACCACATGGCCCAATTGACCCTTGTGTAGTGCCCACATTTACCTAGTGGGACACTACAATAGTTTTAATGTATGTTGCTTTTATTCTTTGTGACGTATTTAAAACTAATAAAAACGATCTGATTCAAACCTCTCTACCCATTCCAAATGATCCCGATTGACCATATACAGATGCCTCCCACCCAGATTAACATTGGGCTGATTGCTCAGCTGATTTATTACTGTGTTCTAGTGTTTCTGACTAATGGAGAACCAAATTATGGACCTATTACATTCTGATCCAGGGACTTGGTGATCTATTTAAATCCCTTCCTGGCCATACACCAGTGCCAGTGATAGATTTGACTCACTAGCTGTGTTCCTGGTTCCTGCTCACTTCCTGGTTCCTGCTCCTGTGCTTATTTGCATTGCACATGCTTTTGACCCTGGCTTGTCATTTAACCACTCTTTGTCTCTCATTTGGTACTGTGTAGCCCGATTGGCTTTAACCCATTTTACATACTACTCTGTATTGTATTTGTCTGTCTTTGTTAGGTCACCTCTGCACTTATATAGCATAGGGACCATCGACCAGTTGCGGTCTGGCTATCCAGGGCTTGTACTGCAAGTTAGGGAAAGCAGGCTGGGTACTGACCTTAGGGTTCACTGCCCTTGTCTGTCCCTACCTACAGTCGTTACATGTGGCTTCTATTTTTTATGATGGACACCAATGGAGCCCAACAGACCTCCAAATGATAGAATCTGCGATTGAGGTGCTGTTAGGAGCTTCCAAAACATATGTAGCACTGAAGGTTCTTATAATTTGTTGTATGTGACATCAATTGATCATCTTATAGATATAAACAGTGTAGAAGTGTGATTTAATCTCAAAATAAATGCACAAAAATGTAGTAATGCTGAATATTTATCTCTTGTTACTTTCACATTTGTGTTCTTCATAACATTTGCTCTTTTATCAAAATGTGTACTCCCTCACTGTTTATGACAGTGGGTATGGAACCACTGTGTTACCCAATAGGTTTGACTTTGAACTAATCCTAAGGGTGTTATCCTGGCAGTCCCCTGGTTTTCACTTTTTAACCTCTGTACAGGGATCTGAACTTCACTGCACAGAACCACCACCTAGTGGAGAAGTTTTTGTGTGATTATCAGCTGACCCACAGGTGTCAGAGACACTGGTGCAGAGCTCAGAGGGGTCAGGAAAATTCGTAGTCAGGAACAGGCCGAGGTCAAGGCAGGAATAGTGTGCTCGCAACAGTACATGAGCAGACAACAGACAACACACCTTTGCAGGAACTCAGCAAGCTATAGAATCTATTGCTCAGGCACGATCAAGAGAAGGTACCTTAGGTACCCAGAGGTGGCCAGACATAGGCTGAAGCAGAATAAAGAGCTGCACATTCACCCTACAGGCACAGAAACGGAGGCCAGAAACTGGGCCCACCAGGAAGGAGAGAACAGGAGGCTTTATGTGCCACTGGGAAGCTAAAAGCCAGGACCAGAGAGTAAAGCAGCCGTCACTGCAACACCTACCTTTCCTCTTGGCAGGAGATATCCCGAGATACGTGGTGTAACATGACCAGCTTTGAATTACTCTGTAGGACACTCCATGTAATGCAAATGTTTGTTTTTAATTGGTCATTTTGTATCACTCATTTTGAGATATCTTGAGCTAAAAGGAAAGGTGAGGAGGGACATTTAGTACCCCAGAACAAGCTCACTAGAAAGGATACATTGTTATAATGTCATTGCTAAGTGAAATGTTGTGATCTTTAAGATGCTAAGTTAAATGTTGTGATTTACTGTATTTGCTTACCTAATAGCACTGTATAGAAAGTTTAGTGTTAACTCATCCCCTTAGGTTACTAGGAGACGGACCTGGGTCCACCTCCTGGATAGTGAGTAGTGAGAGTCTAGCTATACAACAGAGAGGATCTACTTGTGCAAGCTCTTCAGAGCTAGGCCTGAGCTCAGAGAACCTTCATCTCTAGGCTTCTACAGCCAAGGAAGCAACAACCTCCACTATTGCTGCCATCCATACGCTGCAATTTGGGGAAGACTTGCACTCTGATTTACTTGGAATTGTGCCTTCTTATTGTTGGATGTACTACTATTCCTATTCTGCACTTTAGTAAAGAGAGACTTATTTATTGAAATCAACTGGCCTGGCTACTGACTCCTCATCATCCGTCAGCAACTTTATCTACACTCCTGCCTTGCACCCTACCAAAACACTTTACATCAAGGCCACTCAAATCACCATCAAGCAGCATTGGAGAAAGGTGGACCCTGTTCTTGTGATTATGGCGTTCCCAGTAGTCAGACCATCAAAAATCTTGCAACATCCTCCATTGGCCCCTTAAGCAATGCCATCTGTTTCCACAGTAAAACATATTATATGCAAATGACAAAATAATATGACTACATTATTATTACATTTTTTATCATACCTATTTGTTTAAGGGATAATGTGAACATCTGAAAAACTCAGTATGACATACAAATGCATGTACTCATGATTCAGATCCACCAGTGCTCCTCTGCAGACAATCCTATGGATAAAATGATATTTCTTTTTATATGACAATACCAATTATGTTTATTTTTTTTGTTGTCTTTTTATACAATAAGTCCTTAGGGGACTTGAATCTCTGTATTGCAGAAAGTTGTGATTTTACCAGCAACCTATTACTTGTATAAAGTTCTAAGATGACAGTCTTGGGGACCTTCACAAGGCCCTCGTCTGCCATGACAAATGCCCAGCCCTCCATGATTGCATTGTGAGGACGTAAGTCGAGGGACAAAGCTGCTCAAATGCTATGGCCACAATTGTCTGCACCACCTGAGGGGTTAAAGAGTTGGGATCAGAGTTATCTGTGATCCTGGCTGCTGCAAGCCGGTGTTAGCTGTGTAACATAGCCAGTATCCACTGCGTATGGAGTATAGTGAGCTCCTGACCGAGATTCATGTGTCCTAAATGTACGTCAAGGTGCCCAAAGAGATTAAAGATGACTGCAGTCTCCAAAAAAAAACATATAAAACATTGTAATATATTTTATTCAGTGAGAAATGTCTAGTTCTCCTGTTATCAGCTGTTTACCTGTGCAGGAGGATCATCTTACACATGTCAATGCAAGTCTATGGAGAGAGGATGGGGAGTGGAGTAAGCAGGAGCTGAGGAGACATGCACAGGCAAATAAAGAGTGCACAGCTACATAGGAAGGTTATAGCTCTGCACATGTGCTTCATTCACAAGCATACATGTCACTACTTCTCTGTAATGTCCTTCGTGATCTTGAGGCTGCTTCTGAATAAGAAAAGGTTAGGAAGCAGATTCTCTTCTACTTTCTGTGTGTGCAGTGGGTGGCAGCTATTATCCACCCACCATGTCTAAGAGAACTGCATTCTAGATATTCAGCAAGCACAGAGGAAAACCGGTAAAACAAATGTCAGATATAATGGCCAGATTAGAATGGAAAATAAAACAGTGGTGTGAACCTAGCCTTAGGCCTCATGCACACTGCCATGTCCATATTTTGTCACACAAAAACGGTTCTGCAAAATACGGTTAAATTCCATCTTATGTAATCTGTATTTTTCATACTCCAATCAACAGAAAGGGTTATTTTCGTCTGCAAATACTGGCAAGAATTGGACTTATGCTGAAACTTTCAAGCAGACAAACAGTTCTGCAAAAATGAAGAAAAAAAACATACTGTATGTGTACACGGTCCCTTAGAAATGAATGGGTCAGTGTGCTACAGTGTCCATGAAAAGACGAATAGTGAACTGAAGACAAATGCAGTTGTGTGCACATTTCACAGAGATGTTTCTCTGCAGAATATACTACATTTGTCGCCTGTGGAGCTCAAAATCTAATATATGCACACACTAGAGCCAAGTACATAGGAGGCCGTGTGTCACGCAGTGCGTTACCATACACAAAATCTGACTGTCAGTGTAAGCCTCAGGCACTTCTGAGCTGGCTAGAAACAATTATTTACAGCTCCTGAACACTGTACAACCAAGAAATCTAAACAGTATGTGCAGTTCAGTGGGGAAGCCAGGGATAGGAGAAGATGCTGCAATATCCTGTGCCCTTGTCATAAATTAAGCGCATTCGGCCATCAGTCCATCTGACTAATTGAAACTGATGTCAGCTCGTAGCCGCAGTCATCATTTACACCACAAAACTGGACTAAGTGTTGATAAATGTGTTGTGGCTGATGGCCCTGCCCATGCCCCCCTTTTAAAAAGTAAAGATACTAGAATTGAGCAAAGTTTTGTAAAATTGAAATCAGCTGCTTCACCGAATTTTATAAAAAAAATACGCTTTGTGACGAATTAATTCGTCACGAACCGCATTTCTTTGTCAGTAGTGGGTGCAATGACAGGGAGTGGTGATTGCGCCGCCCCTGTAATTGTACCCCTCAGATGCCGCATCTGATATACCGTATTTTTCGCCGTATAAGACGCACCGGCCTATAAGACGCACCTAGGTTTTTGGGGAGGAAAATAGGAAAATAAATATTTTTAACCAAAAGGTGTGCTGTGTGTTTGGTGGGTTTGGAACTAATGGTGGTCTGTGGATGGCACTATTACTGGGGATCTGTGGATGACGGACACTGTTATGGGGGGGATCTGTGGATGACGGACACTGTTATGGGGGGATCTGTGGATGACGGACACTGTTATGGGGGGATCTGTGGATGACGGACACTGTTATGGGGGGATCTGTGGATGACGGACACTGTTATGGGGGGATCTGTGGATGACGGACACTTATGGGGGGAACTGTGGATGACGGACACTGTTATGGGGGGATCTGTGGATAACAGACACTGTTATGGGGGATCTGTGGATGACAGACACTGTTATGGGGGATCTGTGGATGACGGACACTGTTATGGGGGGATCTGTGGCTTGCACTGTTACAGGGGGGGATCTGTGGATGGCACTGTTATACATGTGTCATCCACAGACCCTCCCAGCCCATAACTGTGCCATCCACAGATCCCCCGCCGCTCCAGTATACTAATATAATATGTCTTATTCAATTAATAGTTATTAAATATGCCTCTTTATTCCTAATTATACCTTAAATCCTAACCGCTTCAGTACAATGCCGGCAGGCCGGGCGGCCGGCGCGTCACTCACTGACGTCACTTGCCTGCGCCGCCTGCTTCATTCATAAAGTAGGCGGCGCAGGCACGTGACATCAGGGAGTTACGCTGCCGCCCGCCCGGCCTGCATTGTACTGAAGCGGTTAGGATTTAAGGTACTATTAGGCATAAAGGGGCATATTTAATAACTATTAATTGAATATGACATATTATATTAGTATACCGGAGCGGCGGGGCGGGGCTATAGTACAGTGACTGCACCGCCCCGCCGCTATTGCCGGCCCCCAGCTCCTCCTCCCAGTCCCTCCCCGAGTCCCCGCTCGCTTTACATCGCAGCTTGCGATGTAAAACTGACAGCATTCGCCGTATAAGATGCAGGGGCATTTTCACCCCATTTTGGGGGGAGAAAAAGTGCGTCTTATACGGCGAAAAATACGGTACATAACAGTTTAAAGTTAAAAATTAAAAAATACTTACCTGATCCATTTGCTCACAAGGTCTGGCACGAAATCTCATCATGATGTCAAAAGGAGCAGGTAAGTATTTTTTATTTTTTTGCGTTATTTCAGGTTAAATTGATTCGCTACCTCAAAGCATGAGGAAATTCGGCTTTGCAGCAAATCAAATTTATCAGAAATTCAGATTGAAGTCTGATTCACTGATCCCTAAAAGATACAGTTAAATGTATAAAAAATTGTCTTGTATTACTGTGTTTAATTTCAATTAACAGTGTAAAATCACAGAGGTGGGTGAGTCATGTAAATTGGAGAACTGTCTTAAAGGAGTTGTCCACTTTTTATTAAAGGATAACTGTCACACTTAGACCCTAATTTAAATTTTCATATATGTAGTTACTAATAACATTATATTCCATAATCGGTTACTATTAGACTGACTTACCCCATATTTAATAAGATTCAGCCCTTAGCAACCAGTCTGCATAAAACTGCAATTTCGCTATTCAGTTAAGATGGCCGCCACTGCCCTCACCCTGAGGCTAATCCTGCCTGCCCTCACTAGCCAGTAACAATAGCCCCCCAAAAGTGTCAGTAACCAGAGCCCTCCCCCTAAAGAGTTAATCTCCTGCAGCACAAAGGGGTCATCTTACCACATGTTGCTTTCATTTATACACTGAGCAGACGGCAGATCTCCCTTCCCTGTTGTGCTCTGCTCCAACTCTGCTGCTCCAGCTCTGCTGAGTGAGGGAGCGTCTGCCAAGCGCAGGGACAGGGAGAAGTGCACACAGCCCAGGCACTGTTATCAGCTGCTGGGGAAGACCTGGCTTTAATCATTTACTTACAGTCCCTGGCTGTCAGTAATCTGACCTTGCACGCTGCGTGCTTCTGCGTCCTCCGTCCTTCAACACATAGACGGACCCTGCCTAGCAACCTGATTTTAAGCACAGGTAAAAGTAGGCAGTACAGGGAACAAAACTGTGGAATTAAGGGGTAATTGAGTACACAGTGAAAAGTTGAAATAGGGCCACCAAGGAGATATTAATCACCACAATCCAATACTCCAAAAAAAAAAAAAAGACAGTTATACTTAAAGTGATAGCCTACACTTAGGATAGGCCACCACTAGCTGATCATCTGGGGTCTGACACCTTGCTGATCAGCTGTTCGACAATACGTTCACCACTGGAAGCAGACAGCTCCATCTACTTTGTAGTGGACTGAGCTTATCACTTTAGCACTGCTCTGATTCTCTTCTAAGAGAGAAGTGATGCAGTGAAGAGCTTATTATACGACACAGTAGACGGAGATGTCTGCTTCCGGAGCTAGAGCAAATGCCGAAGAGCTGATTCAGGTCCAGAGTGTGGGACCTCAGCCGGTTAGGTAGTGATGTCGTATCCTGAGGATAGACAATCACTTAATACGAGGTGGACAAATTTTGAAATATTATATACCGCTAACAGAATACAGTACACATGGGCGAGATTTATTACACTGTCTAAAACTAAACTTGTCTTTGCTGACCATAGCAATCAGTCACAGCGCAGCTTTTATTTGTAGTTTCCTCTTAAAAATTTGAAAGATGGGCTGTGGTTGGTTGCTAAAGGCAAAAAAAGAAAAACTGTTTATCCTAAAGATAGGTCATCAGTATCTAAGTACTGGAAAACCCCTTTAAGGAGAAAACAGTTGACTGCCTGTAGCCACCACTAGAGGGAGCTTAGCAGCTTGCTGCATACTGTTTTATCTTTGGGCTCAACCTATAACATTATACAGTAAGGTTATAAGCTCCCTCTAGTGGTGGCCATAGGCAGACCATTACTTTGTGTCTATGCTAAGATTTTTGAGCTCTGTAAAAAAAATATTAATAATTGGCACTAACTTATGAAAGGTGATACACAATAGCTGTACCTACAGTTGATGTAAGAAAAAAATAGGAATCTAACATTTTTACTAGTCACTACCGTAGATGTCTTATCGCTTATAAAAATACTCATCCACTGACCCCGGCAAAACCTTTGGTGGTTTCAGCACATCAAGGGTTCAGTTTCAGAAAACTATGAGAAAAGGGAAAGATACAATCTTCAGATGTTCTGGAAATTTTCCCCTATATGGTCCAATACTTCACCAGATCTTTTTATAACACAAGTGCCTTCAGCTTTAGGCAAGTTTACTGAACGTATTATTACAGGAAAGGAAAGTGGACGTGACCATGAGATCTGGAGTCCCATGACCTGAAGGAATCTATAACAGTAACCACGTGATAATGAATGTGTGTATATCAACACGTATGATAGGGGCTTCACAGATTCTCACACGTTGCTTCATAACATGTATATCTTCTGTTTATGTTCGGATGGTACAGATGTCTAAATGGAAGTATTCCATTATTCTCTTACTCCTGAAAAATTACTTCTATGACATATGTACATATTACTTCTATGAATGTGCCGAAAAATTCAGACCGAGAGGAAGAATATCTAGTCCACACGCTGAAGAAAAAATTCACTGGAAAATGCTCTTTTATATGACCATTCACATTACATATTTGTTGCTTCTTAAAAGGTTTTCAGAGGGATCCAGAGAATGGAGGGGGCACAGAGATGGTTGGAATAGTTGTGTTTCCCCTGCACAGCATGGCCCAGTCTGTGCAGGTAACTATGAGCTCAAAAGCTCATGTCAACTACAATAAACCATAAAAAATTGGACCCACAAAAAGGAGCCACTCCCTGAGAGGATAGGATTAAACGCTATACCAATAGTTAAAAAAATAGACCATCAGTAAAAGGGAAATAGCCAGATATGAGGCATCCAATGTCTAAGGATAAGAATAAGTAGGCAAAGAACACAATAATGATAATAATTAGAGATGAGCGAATCGAATCAGACAAAGTGGAATTCGATCCGAATTTCTGGAAAAATTCGATGTGCAACTAATGCGAATTTCCTCGCGCTTCGTAGTAACGAATCGCAATTTTTCCAAAAATGGCGGCTAAACGTGTGAGGACTAGTGTTGAGCGCGAATATTAGAATTGCGAATTATTTTCTCGAATATCGCAATTTCGAGATTTCGCGAATATTTAGAATATCGTTCTATATATTCGCGAATTTGAATATCCGTTTTTTTTTTTTTTTTATTATTATATTTTTTTCTTTCCCACTTCTCTAAAGTTGTTCTTACCTGTCCTTTGGATTCCTGGCTTCCTGGCTGCTCCAGTCAGTGGCGTTTTCAACTTACTGCTATATTCCATATTAGCTAAGTTACAATCTAATCTATATGTGTATTTTACGAAATTTCGCAATAGTCGAAATTGCGATGCGAGTAATATAACACGAAATAATCGCATGAAGATTTCAATTTAGCACTGCTATATTCCATATTCTAGCCTAATATGGAATATAGCTGTGCTAAGTTGAAATCTTCATGCGATTATTTCGTATTATATTACTCGCATCGCAATTTCGGCTTTTGCAAATGTTCTTAATATTGCTCTAACTTCGTCTTTTAGAATATTACGAATATTCTAAAAGACGAAGTTAGAGCAATATTACGAAATTTCGTAAAATACACATAGATTGTATTTAAGCTAATATACTGCTATAGTAATATTTTTTAATAGTGTACATATTTTACAAAACTTAAGTTCAGAAGAGGCAAAAAAAAAATAGACGGAAAAAAGGGATTATAGCACTATATTAGCTAAATTACAATCTATATGTGTATTTTATGAAATTTCGTAATATTGCTCTAACCTCTTCTTTTAGAATATTCGTAATATTCTAAGAGACGAAGTTAGAGCAATATCACGAAATTTCGTAAAATACACATATTAGCCTAGCCATAGTCAATTAGCATAGGAACATTGCCTTATACTATCAAGATAAATAATCGCAATACGCGGAAAAAAAATTGCATATTATTCGCGATAATTGGAATAATTACGAATATTCGATTTTGAAGAATATAACACGAATATTCATTCGAATATTCGCGAAATATCGCGAAATCGAATATGGCACCTCCCGCTCATCACTAGTGAGGACATGGGGCAAGGAACTGTGAGAAGGCGGCATCACCCAGATTAACATGCATGCAGCCAATCAGCAGCCAGCCAGCCCTGTGATGTCACAGCCCTATAAATACAGCAGCCATCTTAGATTCTGCCATTTTCCAGCGTTCTGAGTGCAGGGACAGACGTGAAAAGGCGCTAGGGAGAGCAATAGGAAAAACCCCATTGTGAAAAAAACTGAAAAAATGATTTATAAGTGCAGGGAAAGGATAGGGAGTAATCATTTCACAGCATCTTAGTGCAGGGAGAGACGTCAGAAGGCGCTAGGGAAAGTGCTAGAAAAGCAATTTACAAGTGCAGGGATAGATTATTTGGCGATCCAAATAGCCATTATACAGCTCTGTCATTCCAGCAATTTGTTCTTGGGGTGCAAGTGTTATGTTGAAAAGCCTTTAGTGGCTTATATCTGTGGAAAAATATAAATATATACGCAGTTCACTTCTGCAGTTATATGTGCAGCAAAAAAGTATACAATGGAGGAAGTCGGCAGCGGACCACATGCACCACAAAAACATCCTACACAAGATTAAATAATGTGTGGATGAAAATATAAGAATACATAAATCACAGAAAAAAGGTGCACCACAATAATATGCTGGGGATTGCCGTTAGCAACGGATCACTTGTGGAGGAATTGCTCCCCCGGTTATAAACACGCTACAGTGGCCCTCCTCCTGAAGAAGCGAGACCGCGAAACGCACGTCGAGGAGAGTTTCACCACCATCCCCATCACACTTAGGTATGATATTATCACATTTTATGGTGCATTGTTATGTCTACACCACTGACAGTTATAGAGACTAGTAGAGCACAGTATAGGTTTGAGGGGTTATAGGCCCTATATCTATTTAGATTAATACTATTGCTAGAGATAACTGGTCACCATTTTGTGAATAGGCAGTTCCTTCAGTATAACCTGTGTAGACGCCACTAGTCATATTATGAATTAGATAAGGGTTGATACGGTGGTAAAATCTGTGTGTATTCCCGACTGATATTATGGTACATGTATTATGATATTATTATTTTCTAATCATGTCTAATAAAGAGTATTTCTATGGTTTAAAAAAATCTATTTCACTCGTTTTTTGTTGGATAAGTATTAATTATTGAGTGTTCTGGTTAGACAAAGTGCTATTTGATTTGGGGCGTACTGTAGTGTTGCAGTTATTTGTAGTAAAAGCATTTAGTGACCTATTTCAGTACAAAAATAAAAATATATTCTCAGTTCACTTCTGCAGTTATTTGTGGCGAAAGCGTTTAGTGACGCTGCTGCTGCCATCTTCACATATGTCACCATGCCACTCTGTGGTATCCTCCTGATGCTGCTGCTGTCGCCACCTCCAGACTCGGTCATTGTGCCACTCGGTGGCCTCCTCATACTGCTGCCACCTCCAGACTCTGTAATTGTGCCACTCAGTGGCCTTCTCATGATGCTGCCAACTCCAGACTCTGTCATTGTGCCACTCTGTGGTTTTCTCCTGATGCTGCTGCTGCCGCCGCCACCTCCAGACTCTGTCATTGTGCCACTCTGTGGCCTCCTCATACTGCTGGCACCTCCAGACTCTGTCATTGTGCCACTCTGTGGCCTCCTCATACTGCTTCCACCTCACCACAATGTTATAGGTCCACTCTGTGGACTTCTCATGCTGTTCCCACCCTCCCCACTTCATGACTGGTATACTATTTTGGCTTTCGGCCTGGCTGACATCATCATTTATTTGAAAAATGAGACGCACAACGGATCCTGTCTGTGTAGCAGCTGTAAGGCCTGTATGGTCCCATCAGAATTGGCTTATGATTTGTTAGCCAAAAGCAGGAGTGGGTACAAAACACTGAAGACATTATTCCATTCACCTGTCATCTCTGTTTTAGATCCACTCCTATATTTTTTGGGCATTAGCAATACTGATAGATTATTGAGCAAATGCTGACCGAGTGAAGGTGGATGCTCCACAGACAGGATCCGTTTTGTGGGTTATTGTTCTAACGGATCAGAGGAAGGGCAAAATAATCAGTGACGTCAACATAAACTTACTGCTCACACCCTCTCCACTCGAGGGGGGGGGGGGCTTTACTTGTATAAGCGTTTAATAGAACAGGTTCTGTTGACATCTATGTGGAATCAGCTGACGACGGTGTACAGGGAGTGCGCTGAGTTAATACTTGAGTTATTTGGTCAGCTTTGGCCCTGTGACTGCCCTAATAAGTGACGTATGCAGTGATTTTAAGAGCAGCGACTGCCATCTGCATGTCATACGGACTCACAGTATTATTTCACTACTACGGCAGACTCCCTATGCGTGTTACTGCAAGGCACAGTGTTCTACACCACTAGAAAGGCTCTCTGCAGCCAGGAAATAGAATTTTTTTAGCATAATTCGCCACGAATATATTCAGATCAAACCAAATTTTCCCCCCAAAATTTTTAATAATAATGAATATTGGTGGTTCCCAGAATAAATAATGAAATAGTGGCTCTCAGAAAAATAATATGTATTAAATCAATTACACTCACTTTACTGTGGAGGATGTCTGTCGGATAAAGCTCAAGACACCTCCAAACAGAGCCCCCCGGCCGAGTTCTCTTCTAGAATGGTAGAAATGATGGCAGCAGGATGTCCTGCTCCTGACCAATATTTCTTTATTCGTATAAAACTCATGGCTCTCAACGCGTTTCGGGGGTCAACAAATACTAGCCCCCGGACACTGCAGGAGCTGAAGGACCTGTGATGACATCACAGTTAGGTGATCTGTGCTACAGGCAGAGCTCAGTGGCTTATTATATTTGTAATGATAGAATTGCAAAGTATTTAAAAACGGAGAAATAATCATTGATCACAGTAATTTGTCCACTAGGAGGCACTGTTGCCAGCACATTAGTAATCCTCACTAATGTTGGGTCACTCACATGCAGATAATGTAACATAGTAAGGCTGAGTTCCCATCACCGTCCCATTTTCCGTTCTTCTGATCTATCTTTTTCTGTAGAGGCGTTTCCCCCATAGACTTCAATAGGGTTAACATAAACATAAAATCTGTAACAAAACCTGCATGAAAACCACACAAAAATTGCACCCAAACTGCAATAAATAGTGTGGATTAATGTGCGTTTTTTGGTGCGGTCTTGCACATAAATCTGCACGATGTGCAGGCACCCTTCCAAAGTCTCACTGCACTTACCGTAAAGAATCCACTTCTATATTTGTGTAGAAACCTCCTTTCCTCCAGAC
This sequence comes from Bufo gargarizans, assembly GCF_014858855.1. Taxonomy (NCBI): domain Eukaryota; kingdom Metazoa; phylum Chordata; class Amphibia; order Anura; family Bufonidae; genus Bufo; species Bufo gargarizans. The sequence goes on along the minus strand of NC_058084.1, from coordinate 432,502,290 downwards.
GCAGAGGATGTCCCCTAGTCACAGTCACAGTCCTGGGAATAAACAGATGATGGGATAGATCTCTGTACTGACCCCTGATATATTTATACATAGTAATTAGATCTCCTTTCAGTCGTTTTTTTTCTAAAGTAAAAAAAAAACTAAATTTTGATAGTCTTTCTGGGTACTGTAGTCCACCAAGGGGAGTAATCATCGCAGTCGCAGAGGGAGTGACTGCAAGTGGTCTGACTAGTGATTTATAAAGTGGCAGGACTATGTTCTCATCATGGACATCTATGCTCCCTTTGATGCATTTCAATATCTTATTAGCCAATCTTACATATACAAAGAAAAAGATACCTTTAAATTAGGAATTAATTTTAATAATGAATTGTCTGTAAATTTTAATTTGCTAAACTTCTGTCCAATAACACAGAACCTTTTTCATTTTCATTAAAAACAACAGTTCGTACAAAGAGACAACTGGAAAACAACAATAATTACAGCTCTTCTTAGTAATTCCTAAGGCTATGTTTAATGTTGAGCGAAGCAAAGCAATTGAATCAGAATTCGGTCCGAAGTTTAGAAAAACTTCGATTCGCAATAAAGCCGAATTTCCTCTTGCTTCCTGATTACTAATCAGTTTTTCCTAAAATGGCAGCTGCATGTGTTACAAAGTGAAAGTAAGAAGACCGGGATTGCGAGATCACCCGTAATGCCGTGCAGCCAGCCAATCTGCAGGTGGCCATCTCCTGTGATGTCAAAGCCCTATAAAAGCCTCATCCCGCGTGGTCTCGGCCATGGTGAGCATAGGGAGAGATGTGACAAGCACTCATGCGCTAGGGACAGTGTTGATGCAAAGTGTTAATAGGACAATATTAGAGAGGGAGAGTGCAGGGAGACTGCAGGAAAAGTGTATGTGTGTCATTACGCAGTGTACCTACATTCACAGTTAATCTGTTCTGTTAGAGACACAGTTACTGTGCCTCAGTATTAAAGGCAGGTGTCATATATCAACTTTCTGTTAGCTGTAGCAGTACGTTGCATCTGTATTATGGGTAGGTGTAATTCATCGCCCTGTACATAAGTGTGCAGTGGAGTGAAATTTATCATAGCTAATCCATACTGTTAAGTGTAGCGTTACTTTGCATCCGTATTACGGGCAGGTGTAATTTATTGCCCTGTACATAAGTGTGCAGTGAAGCAAAATTTATCATAGCTAATTCCTCCTGTTAGCTGTAGTGTTACTTTGCTTCCGTATTACAGGCAGGTGTATTTCATTGCCCTGTACATACAACTGACGAGCAAAAGGGTAACAAAGTTTTGAACTTTTGACTTTCAGGCTTCATATCTCACCATCCACTACAGCTTCAAAAATGAGACTACCATAATTTTATAGACAATCATCTTGGCTATCTCATACATAAATTGGACATGTAACTGCATTGTTGCTGCTTTGCTCCTGATGGTGGAATAATCTTTTTCTTCTTGTATACTACAAATTACAACATTTCTCACATTCCCTAATAGCTCAGTGTGGTAAGGAGCAGCAGCAGAATATTTCCCAAGAAAAGACAAACAGCATCAGGCTACTTTCACACTAGCGTTCATAGGTCCGTTCGTGAGCTCCGTTTGAAGGAGCTCACGAGCGGACCCGAACGCCTCCGTCCAGCCCTGATGCAGTCTGAATGGAGCGGATCCGCTCAGACTGCATCAGTCTGGCGGCGTTCAGCCTCCGCTCCGCTCAGCAGGTGGACACCTGAACGCTGCTTGCAGCGTTCGGGTGTCCGCCTGGCCGTGCGGAGGCGAGCGGATCCGTTCAGACTTACAATGTAAGTCAATGGGAACGCATCCGCTTGAAGATGTCACCATATGGCTCAATCTTCAAGCGGATCCGTCCCCCATTGACTTTACATTGAAAGTCTGAACGGATCCGCTCAGGCTACTTTCACACTTAGAATTTTTTCTAAGTTATTAATGCAGACGGATCCGTACTGAACGGAGCCTCCGTCTGCATTAATATGATCGGATCCGTTCAGAACGGATCCGATCGAACGCTAGCGTGAAAGTAGCCTTATCCAGCTCATTGATAGCGGTATCTCGGCCAAGAAAATTGCCAAAATGCATCATGTGAGTGCCATGATAGTTGGAAGAATACGAAATGAAGTCTGTCCATCCATTCTAAAGAAAATTCACAGAAATACCACCATTCTAAAACATAACCTTTAATCCTAATATATTAAAAGTCAATACACCCTTATAAATATAAATAATTGATAATAAGAAAAGAAAATCAAAATCTAGGGTCAGATTGCTATACCCTTCTGAGGTTTTTGCATAAGGGTTAGGATATGTTAGTGGGGCCTATTGGGGGTAGTATCCCTATTTCTGGCCCTGGTACAGTGACCCTGCCTAGATACGGAATAGCCGCCCGATAGGGGCGATCCCGTTTCTCGTACCTCCTAGTGTCCCTGGATGGACCCTGACAAGGGAAGGATAACCTGTAAAATAAGTTGCCCTGACAAAAGACCTAGGCTATTCTAAAGAAAAGATGTGGCTGTCCAGGCAAAATATCGGAATCAACAAGTCAGCTTATCACAAAGTCTATCAGTTCTGGCATGACAAACACGGCAGTAGAGGTGGTTCGTATGCTTTGCAATAGTGAGATCACAAACATCCATGCAAGCACCATGCGATACCCATTATACAAGTCTAGAATGGTGACCCAAAAAAAGTGGAAGAAGCCTTGACTTCAATATAGTCATAAGAAGATTCGGCTCGAGTTTGCAAAAAAGTGCGAACAGTGGACAGTTAAAGATTGGAAATGGGTCATTTGGAGCGATGAGACAAAAGTCAATAGACTGGATTCTGATGGGTGCAAATAGGTCTGGAAGAAACAAGGGAAAAGAGGGCTATCGGATCGAGAAATTGAAGGAACTGTCAAGTTCGTGGAGGAAGCCTGATGATACAGAGTTGTTTCATAGCCAAAGGCATTGGATACTTGACCAGGATTGATGGTGTCTCAGAGCTGAGCTATATGTGAGTAATGGGTATCCTACAAGATGAGTTACTTCGTTCACTCAAATATTATGGGTATGTAAAGGACGACAGTGTTCCAGCAGCACAACGACACGAAGCATATGTCGATATTGGCGAAGAAATGGTTTAATAACAATGAAGTCGAGGTGCTGGATTGGCCCCCACAGTCCCCAGACCTCAACCCAATCGAACGCTTGTGGGTAGAGATGAAGAAAAAGCTGTATTCGTACCCAAGTGAGTCGACCAGTATGCACCAACACTGGGAACGTGTAGAAGTGACCTGGGAACGGATTTTGGTCAAGACATGCTTGAATCTGATCAACAGCAGGCAGTGTTGAAAGCCCAAGGTGGATTCACAAAATACAAAAAGAATAATAAAAATCTAAATTTAGAATTATAGGAGCAAAACAGTAACAATGGAGTTACATGACAAGAATCTGCATAACTAATCATATGCAAAAAAGTTGCAAGTCCAATTTATGTATGAGATATCCATGACAATTGCCTTTAAAATTATGGTAGTCTCACGTTTGAAGCTGTAGTGGATGGTGAGATATGGAGCCTGAAAGTCAAAGTTCAAAACATTGTTACCCTTTTGCTTGTCAGTTTACAATAGAGCAACATTTATCATAGCTAATCCCTTCTGTTAGCCATAGCATTATGTTGCGTCCATATTACGGGCAAGTGTAATTAATGGCCCTGTACATAAGTGTGCAGTGGAGTGAAATTTATCATAGCTCATCCATTCTGTTGGCGATACAGCTGTTATACACTATGGCCAACAGACAGTTGCCTGGGCCCTCCAAAGGAGTATGCAGTGGCAAAAATACAGCACAAGTAGCAGCAGAAGAAGGGCTGGTGGTAGCAGCCGCAGCAACAGGCCAGGTCTGCCACTGTCATCCAGCGGTCGTGTTTTGACCAACAATTCAGCTGTCCTGGAATGGTTGACTCACTTTTCAACATCATCTCAAGTGACAATAGATACACACAGCCAGGAATCGGTGGGTTCCTCTGACACCACACATACAGGTAGTTGTCATGGCCCAGGAACAGCCTCTATGCTCTCACCTGTCCTGAACCTAACTTTTGATACTCCTTCTGATAGCCAAGTAATGATAGCCACTGGGTCTGTTCTGCTTTTCAGCAAAGTTTAGTGATGTGAGAACAGTCAGCAGTTACAGGCTAGCCCAGACTTAGAGGAGAGGTCCACTGTGGACTCCTTTAGGCGTGCAACTACCGATCATGACAGTCGGGTGGGAGCACATGTTGTGGGAGGTCAGGGATGTGTGCAAGAGACAGGTGAGGGTGACACAAGTGACGCCAAACATTTGTAGATGATGATGTAGCTGATCGCACATGGGAGCTGGGTGAAGAGGGGGCATCATAATCAGGGGGCAAGGGTGGCAGTGTGCCAATGAGACTGCAGGGTGGCAACATGTCTGTGATCCAGCAGGGTGGAAGGGTGTCCATGAGGCAGCAGGGTGGAAGCAGTGGGAGATCTGGAGCAAAAAGCAGGATGGGTACACGGTCTACTACTTATGAGTACGAACGTGTGCGCCCCGTGGCTGTGCTGCGGCCCACAAATTGCAGACGGCAATGCAGGAACACCGACCGTGGGTCCACGATCCACCCGTTCTGCAAAAAGATAGGACATGTTCTATATTTTTGCGGAATGGAAGTACGGGACGAAACTCCACGGAAGCACTCTGTAGTGCTTCCATAGGGTTCCTTTTCGTGCTTCCGTTCCGCACCATTGCGCATCTCCGGATTTGCGGACCCATTCAATGGGTCCGCATCTGTGATGTGGAATGCACACGGAACGGTGCCCGTGTATTGCGGATCTGCATATGCTGTCCGCAATACGGCAACAGGACTCCTACGGTCGTGTGCAATAGGCCTACCTGTGAGGAAAATACTAGCAGTGCACAGGTTCACTAAAGCAGTGGTAAGAAGGCATCACGCAGTGGTGGTGGGAAAATGCCATACTGGGCAATGTAGGAATTTTTCACCAAGTCACTGAGGGACATTAGGGTGTCGGTATGCAGGATGTGTGGGCAGAAGGTGAGGCGCGACCAGGGTACTAATGCGGCACGATGGTCCTGCGTCAACACATGGAGCCACTCATTTACTGTTACAGCCTGATGCAGCAACTGCTGCATCTCCCATCAGCCCGCACCCCCTCTTAAGCAGTCAGGGCTCAACAACGTCTGCAGAAGGAAGCTGACGTTTCTTCCGATTGATCTCAATGTCGTCTATTGCTCTTGATGCTCCTCCTACTCCTCGTCATTTGTTTTGACAGCAATTGATCACCAAAGCGATTGCAAAAAGACAGTATGCATGCACTCATCCAACAGAGCAGAAGCTGAACGTGCACCTGGCCAATTTGCTGGTTCTACAGTCCCTCCCGTTCCACGTAGTTGACCTTGCACATTTCAGAGAACTGAAGGCTTGTTGCCCCGCCAATGTGGAGAGTCCAAAGCCGACATTACTTTTCCAAAAAACTATACCAGCCCTGCACACGTACATTGAGCAGAAGGTGGGCCAGTCTTTGGGCCTCTCGGTGTCAGGTAGAATTCACTCCAGCACTGACATATGAACTTGTAACTATGGTCAAGGACAATATATGTCATTTACAGCCCACTAGGTAAATGTGGTTCCAGCCCATGCACACCAGCAACTTGACCAGGTAATTTCAATGCCGCCTCCACATTGTAATGCTGGGATTTTTGCGCCAATGTCCTACTCTGCCTCCTCATCCTTTACCTTGTCCTCACCCTCCTCTCTAGGCATAGTTCACAGTGGTCCTCCAGCATATCACCTAGGCAAAGCTAGGGGTTGTCACGCAGTTCTGCACCTCGTCAGCCTTGGCGAACGGAGTGTAAATGCACCTCTTTCCTCCACTGACCAGCAGACAGCTACCGGGAAAGAATTGTCCCTTCCTGATAATTGCCTGCTCAGTCAGCACATGTAAATGCTTAAGTCAGACATCTCTGGTGGCAGCTTCTCTCTCTGAGAACAAAGCTGAAATCCAACAGCCTGATCCTTTTCTCCCTCAACATCTGGTGTTGGGGGAGAATCAGGAGGACCTATACAGATTAGAAGATCAGTCGGTCCCTTCAGCAATATTGTAAATCAGCACCAAAATACAGACTCTTATTATACAGATTTTTTAGAAGCTTTTTCACATTTACATTATTAGGACATAATTGCTGCACATATTTGCAGACATTATATTACATAACATTCATTTTTTTGATCTACAATTATATGAGTAAAACTGTATAGGGCAATTATTGAGAACAAACCATTTGTTGGCAATCACTGCCCACTTGTTCAGCTGCATTCACATGCTACTGCGATCATTCATTCCCATGCAGGTTCAATATGTATCAGCAGTGCCACCATGTTTATACAGGATAACATGTTCCCGACAAAACCATTTTAGGTGCCACATGAAAGACGCGATCACTTGTTCATTGGGTAATTAGTGGCACCTTTACATGGGGCAATTATTCTGCATACGATTGTTCAGCTCTGATAATTGTCCTGATATTCTGCTGGTGTAAGAGGGTCTTCAGGGGTATACAACGTTGGTTTGTACACTTCTCCCGCTCAACAGACAGGAGAACATTAGAGAAGATGACTGCAGTATGTCAATGTTCCTAGAAACTTTTTTTCCAGAAATTGCAGACAGAACTTGCAACCAAAAGTGACTTTGGAAATTTGCTAACTGACATATCTGGCGATCCCTGTAAATCCCAAATGTACTTAATTGACCACAAACAAAGGAACTTAAGTCATTAGTCGACCAATTTATCCCTTGAGAGTGCATTCCTATTCTTTGCACACAACGACCACACAATCGTATGTTGTGTAGCTAATTACTAGGTCAGCAAATCCTCCCACAAACAGAACGAGAACAAAACTGTGCATAAGGCAGGGCCATTAACAACTGGTTAACAAAAGAGAACCAAGACGTTAATTTGTTAAAACCAGTGATTTAGGGGAAAAGGTCAAGGAAAAAAAAAAGCCAGAAAGCAACTAAAAGATAAATTGATTATTGAGCATTTGAAATAGTTCACCATTAGAATGTGCAAAAAAAAGATAAGCAGAAAGTTGTTAATTTGCAACTGCGGTTTACCAATTCTAGTAAATTTAACATTTTATCTATTCAATAGCATGGGTATGATATTAGTGGATTTTTAAAATGAATGTTTGGTTATAGGTAAACCATATAGAAGTTAATTTCCCCTTCGAATGGTCTGTGGACCGACTAGATTACCTTGGGCTTCAGCAGACTAAGAATTTAAAGGTGTTGTCTCATCTCGCCATTACTAAGGTGAGGTCCCGACCACCAGCGTTCTACTGTTTTATTGGCTCCCATTGTGGTACATCAGAGCTACAGAAACAGCGTACCACAGCAAGCTATGCTGTTTCTGAGTTAGGGAAGCAGCTATGCTGTTTCTGAGTTAGGGAAGCAAGCTATGCTGTTTCTGAGTTAGGGAAGCAGCTATGCTGTTTCCATAGCTCTTATGCACCGCAATGGGAGCTAATGAAACAGCAGAACGCTTCGGCACTGGTGGTTGGGAATGTGTCTCATCTTGCTGTAACTAAGAGACAACCCCTTTAAGGCCTCTTTACACGATGGATGATTTGGACAACTATTGGGAACAAACCATTCAGTCCCAATAATTGCTAGTAGAGGTAAGAGCTGCATATTGAATGGGATGCTACTGCTAAAAAATAAAATAAATTAAATAAAATTAGACCAGCACCTATAAATAATATGATATTTAGTGCAGGTGCACACTGGCATGGCTGAAATACAAAAGCAAACAAATACTATATGTAGCAGCACCCTGCTCTGTGTGCAAAGACACAAGCAAACACTGGAAACATGAATTATACTAAACAGCATTACTGCTATACTTACTAAATTTTTGATCAAAATTCTGCCTGGCCCATCTATCAACCACAATGTCTTTGAGCATACAGCAGGGTGCTGCGACATATAGCAACTGCGTTGTATCGCTACTGCGTTTGTAACACCCTGTGCAGAAGTTACCACTTCTGCACCCTGCTACTGTCTTTATTGGTCTAACCTCATGTCATCTTGTTTATTTATTCCAGGTCCTCCACAATGTGCATTACTATTTTGTTATGCAACTGTTATGTTAACATGTAATATGCCTGGTTCACCAGCAGGTGGCAGAAAACACTGCAGAGCTGTACTTAGCTAGAATGGAAGTTACCATACTATTCTACCCCCCCCCCCCTACTTCCTGCAGGAAGGGTGGGGCAGAAGTTCTAGTCAGTCTAGTTTACCCCCAGCTAGGAGAAGGGTGTGCAGGGGCAGGTCTCTGGTGGATGTGCCCACGCCAGCCAGAGCACCCTGACAAAGCCTGTAAAATGTTTGGAGAGTTGTGATTTCAAGTAAAGCTGCCATTGAACTTTATCTCAAGGTCTAGACTCAAGTTCTTTTAAATCCTTCAATTATTCCCCCTATTTATTGCTTCAGAGCCAAAGCGTGGAGTCCAGCCATGTCCAGGTAGGAGCACCGTGACACACATAAAGAGACATTTTAGGCCGCAACATACCACTCGGTATTTCCTACACATGGGACGCGCGATATAGAGGTCCCTAGGGGGAGGCAACTGTTGCACGTTCACTTGTCTACATACAGATTCATTGTTTATAGGCAGCAGATTTCCATTTCCATAAAATGGTCTGCTGCCCAGGAACAATGATTTTGGGTGCCGCATTAATGATGCCTTCAACCCATGAATGAACACTTGTTCACTCTTCAGGTGATGGGTGGTACCTTTACATGGGTCAATTAGCTCCTTCTAGATATTTTCCCCAATGTTTGGCCCATGTTATGGAACCTTTAGACTCCTTATTTACTGCTAACCCCCCAATATTATGAAAAGTCCATTCACTCTTACAAAACTAAATTAAAGTAAATTTCATATTGCATGGTTAGACCAAATCTGGACTTAAATGATCCCACTCCCTTTACCTCTTTTGCATGCTCCCTATCTTGGTTCCCGTTTGTTATTTTGTGTATGGCCTAATGCCTAGTTAACACTTTAGTGGAAGGGTGGGATTTCCAGGGTCGTATGTTGTATCAACAGTCATCACAGACTGAAAGATGGACTGGGGTCCCAAATCTTGACAAATAATATCAGGCAGCTCAGTTGGTTCAACTGTCCCTTGCTTCTTGCACAAAACAAACCACCTCTCTGGCTTTCCCTGGAAACCCTGGAGTGATACTGTCTCACCATAGACATGATACTATGGCTCCCCCCATCATAACGCACACACATCAATAATCCTAGTCTGCCCACTTCTTATAAATTTGTGATTTGCTCAAGTATTTCATCTTGCTATTTTCCCCCTTCCTGGCTTTACCAGCTTTTTGTGACAACAATCTGTTTCCACCAGGTAAAGAGGCCCCACATGCATTTCGTGCCTGGACTTTGTTGGGTCTTACAAAAGTCCACCATTTACTCTCCATTAGTGGGGTAAAGTTATTTCCTGTTTTACAAGAGATTTAATCTTCCTTCTGGGGAAATAGTTTGTTATCTACAACTTAAGCACTCTTTATCTACCTGCTCAAACCAATTACACTGCCGCTCTCTTACTCCAGCTGAGCAATTTTGCCACCTAAGCCCATATGGGGTAATATTATTAGTCCATGCTCACTAGATGCATCAGACTATGGCCTGTTGCTGAAAGATGCTGAATGGGCACAAATTTGGTCTTATACCTCCAAAGCCCTACTTAATACCCTGAAGCTTGGAGCCAATCTTAAAGTTCTACAGCAATGGTACTTAATTCCAGCTAGAATTGCAAAGATGATTCCAAATACTCCTCTCTGTGTTTTAGAGCATGCTAGCCTTCAGGTGACATGCTCCATGTATGATGCCATGTCCTAAAGCCTGTAGGCTCTGGAAAAGAGTATACTCATTTATTTTCATTGCCGGCCACTATCGTATTAAAACCCATGGGAAGCCCTCTTAACAAGAATATCCTGGATTTCTCCAGACATTATCGTAGCCTTTTGTCTTTTATATTTCTTGCTGCTTTTAAAAAAAAACATGGTTGGTCTTCTCTGAATATGTATATGAATATGTCAATGAGAAGCTTACAGCCCTTGTTTGCTCTCCTATTGTTATGTCAGTATTTTTTTGCAAAAGGTGAATAAAAGTTTACAGTTTAAAATTGTATATGTTTTGGAACTTTAAAAAAGGGCATACGGCTAATGATTATCATCAGAGATGAGCGAAGTTATCAAAAATTGGATTCGCTTCTTCGCTGAAGTTGACAAAAATTGTTCCAAATTACATTTTGTCATGAATCGCATTCCATTGTATATATTGCACATCCCCCCTTCCCCGTCAGATGCTGATAACAGCATCCGACAGTCACATTGAGGCCTTTCAGTGGTTAATCAGGGGTTTAAAAAATACATACCTCATCCTTTTGCTCGCGCAGGGTGCGTTGCGGCCATCTTGATTGAAGAAAACGCTCCAAATCACGTGTGTGCTGACGTCCTGACCTCGTCACTGATAGTCTCCCACCTTTGAGCCCTTTCCAGTTCAACTGTATCTTTATCAAATGTGAAGCACAAAACGGAATCCCATATTCAAGATGGGATCTAATAAGGCATTTGTAGAGGGGTAATACTACATTGGGATCTGGTGAACCTGAGCCAACTGTGCGGACATCCATTTATCTAAATGATCTGCATGTAACACCAAAATGAGAAACAGAGTAAAGAGGAGAAGTAAAGGAGAAAAAGAAAATGGAAAAATATAATTACCGGTATAGCTTTGTCAGGATGTTCCCGTTTTCCATAACTGATAGCTACACAACATACTCGGTGTATGCCCCTGCTTAATATTGTAAAAAAAACAGTCACCATGTAAATGCAGTGCAATCTGAAGGCGGCATGTTATAGAGCAGGAGGAGCTGAGCAGATTGATGTATAGTTTTATCAGAAAAGATTTAGTAAAACTTGTATTTTGTGCATTAAAATCTCTGCTCTTTCTGAGCTCAGTAGCCGAAGTGGGTAGACATATCAGTGATTGACAGCTATCTATGTAAACACACTTACACAGGAAGGCTGTCAGTCAGTGATAGGACCGCCCCCATGGGCTACTGAGCTCAGAAAGAGCAGAGATTTTAATGCACAAAATACAAGTTTTACTAAATCTTTTCTGATAAAACTATACATCAATCTGCTCAGCTCCTCCTGCTCTATAACATACTGTCTGCAGATTACACTGCATTTTCATGATGACAGGTTCCCTTTAAATTAGTAAATTAGTTGAATTTTTATACTTAAAGGGAGTCTGTCACCAAAATCTGACGTTGTCCACCACTTACACGGCTCTCTGGCACACCTATCCGTGATTCAAATGGTACCTTTGCAATTCTCTTCTGACTTTCACCAGCAGGAAAAACGACGTTTAATCCATATGTAAAAGAGGGCTCGCAAGTGCCCAGGGGCGACATTCGGTGTGTAGGAGCCCAGGCTGCTCTGCCTTTTTGTTACATAACTCCTCCCCAGCCTCTTCCTTGGCCCGCCCTGCAAGTCCCTTGCTTCATCCACAGGACTGGCCGATATCCCGTGCGTGCGCAGTGCACCGCTGGTCCGAGCATGCCCATTGTGGGCACGGCATCGCTACATGTAGTGCGCATGCGCCGGCCTCTTGTCCTCCTGTTTGCTTCTGGTCCGCCCCCAGCCTCTTGTCACTGGTTTCACGGCGTTTGCTGGCGCATGCATGCCCGGGCCAGCGGTGCACTACACGCGGGATATCGGCCAGTCCTGTGGATGAAGCAAGGGACTTGCAGGGCGGGCCAAGGAAGAGGCTGGGGAGGAGATATGTAACAAGAAGGCAGAGCAGCCTGGTCTCCTACACACTGAATGCCGCCCCTGTGCACTTGCGAGCCCTCTTTTACATATGGATTAATTGTTGTTTTTCCTGCTGGTGAAAGTCAGAAGAAAATTACAAAGGTTCCATTTGAATCACGGATAGGTGTGCTAGAGAGCCGTGTAAGTGGTGTACGACGTCATATTTTGGTGACAGACTCCCTTTAAAGGGGTTGTGTCACTTCAGCAAGTAGCATTTATCATGTAAAGGAAGTTATAACAAGGCACTTACTAATGTATTGTGATTGTCCATATTGCTTCCTTTGCTGGCTGGATTCATTTTTCATCACATTATACACTTCTTGTTTCCATGGTTACAACCACCCACCCATCAGTTGTGGCCATGCTTATACACTATCGTGTGCAATCACGGCCACCGCTGATGGATTGCAGGGTGGTTGTAACCATGGAAGCGAGCAGTGTAAAATGTAATGTAAAAATGAATCCAGCCAGCGAAGTCAGCAATATGGACAATCACAATACATTAGTAAGTGGCTTGTATTACCTTTTTCCTTATGATAAATGCTATTTGCTGAATTGACACAACCCCTTGAAGTGAGACAAGTAGAAAAAAAAAAAAGTATTCTTTTTCCACAAACAGCTCCACTCTTGTCCATGGACTGTGCTGGTATTGCAGATCAAATGAAAGAGGCTGGCATGCACTACCAGACACAACCCATTGACAAAAGTGGTGCTGTTCCTGCAAAGAAAAATAATAAAGGCAACCCTTGTCTTAAAGGGGTATTCTGGTTTCATGAAATTGATGACCTATCTTCAATATAGGTCATTAATTTAAGATTGGTGGAGGTCTGACTCTCAGCGCCCCCACCAGTCAACCATTTGAAAGGCGATGCAGTGCTAGTGCGAGAACTACATCCTCTTCAGTGTTTACCTGCACGCCATCTACATTCTAGTGGCGGTACAGTGCAATTACAACTGTTCGTCCCATTCAAGTAAACTGGAGAGGATCTATAATTACACTGCGCCACCACTACTACCATGTAGACAGCATGGAGGTAAACACTTAAGAAGGGCGAAGCACTCCCACCAGTGCTGCAGCCCCTTCAAACAGTTCATGGGTGGGGGTGCTGAGAGTCGGACCTCCACCACTCTGAAATTGATGACCTATCCCGAGGTTAGGTCATCAATTTCATGAAACCAGAATACCCCGTTAAGACAAGGGGTTACCTGATATTGAAGCAAATTGAAAATGTCTGAATGATGTCACTTTACCTTGTGAATAATGGAGGCAGCAGGTGCACTTTAACTCTACAAACCACAAAACGGAAGCAGACCATCCATTAACCATTCATCTTTGTCAGGAGCAAATCCCATTTCCTGCTATTCCCATTAATAACAAACCATCAGCTTAAGTCAAGTAATGGGGGCAAAATCTTAAAAGTTTCTCTGGGGAAAAAAATGGGAAAAATGGAGGAATCCTGCTTTCCTTACTTATTTCTAGCACAAATATAAACTTTAGTAATTAAACTTTTCACCTTTGCAAGTAGCTGACTGTGTATTCCTGCACAGTGGGTGGTTTGAACGGCAGACATATTGACTTGGAACAATATACAAAGCTGAAATCTGAATCTGGAATGTAACAATGTATATCTCTGGTGCCACTCACACATCCTCTGCTTAGATTTGCATATATTTTGCTTTCGAAATGAAGCACATAGAGCGCTTCCATAATGAGCCGCTCCAAGACAGCAAAATGCACCGTCAGGAGAAATAATATTGAAGATGAGAAGTAGCAATTTCCATAATTATTGATATTTTACGTGAAAGAGAACGTCGACACTTTAGAAGTCTCGAAAATATTTAGAAGAAAATGAGAAAATTAGCCTTTGGAGAAAGGTCAGCCAGAATAATGAAGTTTTCTGGATTTATAAAGGATTGTCGGAGAACAGTTATCAGCATTGAGCAAAACTTTCTAAGTGTGGATCAATTTAAAGATAATGCAAAATTGGTGACTGGAGGGCGTCTAGGTAATTAGGAGCCGGCATGTAAGGAAAAGAGAAACAGCTCACAATTAAATCATTAGAAAGTTAGTGACAAGATCTTAAAACCGGTAACTCTTAATTCTGTATGAGAATGACATAGGGAAGGCTTGACGGTTAATTGCATCTATTATCCTGACTGTACATACCACTGGAATCACTGGATACTATGCATGCACTTCTAGGCTGCTTGTTTAAAGGGGTATTCCCATCTGGGACATGGGACAGTTATGGCATATCACAGGGGTGTAACTGAAGGCTCATGGGCCCTGCTGCAAGGGTTCAGCTTGGGCCCTCCTTCCCTCAGTGCTTTGTAGCCAAGGACAGGGAAGCACATAGCCTTCATGCTGCGTCAGGCAACAATTGAAGCAGCAACCCTCTTCCCACCATGCCAAATTTTCAACCTAACCCCCTCCCTCCAGCCAGAGGTGCAACTTGACAATCATGCACTTTCTATATACTGTTTGGAGCCCCTCAGGATCCTGAGCCCGGTAGCGACTGTTACCTCTGCACCCCCTGTAGCTACCTCCCTGGCATATCAATAGGACATGTCATATGTGTCCCATCTCTGGGATCCACTCCTATCTCAAGAACAGTGAATGGAGAGCAAGCCAAGCAGGCATGGCCAACTTCGATTCACTTCTATGGAGCTTCTGAAAATAGCCAAACTCTGGCTTAGTTATTTTCAGAAGTCCCATAGCAGTGAATGGAGAGGACGGCGTGCTCTCTGTTCACATTGGGGCCTCCTTCCTGAGAAAGAAGCACATTCCAGAGGTTAGACTTGCATCTATTAGGCATATATGTCATATCCTACCATAAATTGGCCAGATAGGACAACCCCTCTAAAGGCGCTCCACGTTCTACACAGGTGAGTTCATTCCTATATTCTAAAGGGTTTTTCCTGGCTCCTGATATTAAAGCCCTGTCCTCAGGGTAGGTCCTCAATATCTGATCAGTGGAGTTCCAACACAAACAGCTGTTCCCTGCAGCTGGATCTGAGCCAAAGGCACAGCTCCATTCCAAGTGTAACTGGGTTACTGCAGCTCTGACCCCATTCACTTGAATAGGAGCTGCGCTGCAGTAACCTGGCATGGCCACCACACTTTGAATAGAACTGTGCTTCCAGCTCTATTCAAAGTGTTAGTTCCGGCATTGGAGGACGCGGGGAACAGGTGATTGGTGGGGGTGCGGGGCTATGGACCCCCACTAATCTGATATTGAGGAACTATCCTGAAGATAAGTCACCAATGTCAAGAGCTTGCTCCTGCATAGAACATAATCCAGGTCGAAACGCGTCAATGTGCGGGGGGGGGGTGAGATGGTGTCCACATGATGTAATTTGTTACCGAAAATAAAGACAAAGCAACAGAATCTTCAATAGTGCTGGAACTTTTTTCTGCTGTTTATAATCCAGGTCTACCTGTGCACTAGTAAGTCAGGTGAGTGTGGACCCTTTGACCTTATTTAGATGTTAACACTTGTTGTTTTTATTACTTTGACAGATAATTCTTTATTCCATCTTAAGAGCTTTACCTAAGCTATCTACCAAACACGTATGTCAAAATTAGCCATGCAGTTGGAGAACATTAACACATCCATATTCATATCAACTCTCTATTGCCGCACATACCAATGTGTTTGGATGTAATTTCATGGACTCTCAATAATATACAGCAGACTAGCAGCCAGAGGTCACTATGAAGGAGATCCTATTGGATCTTAGTGGAAATCCATCAAATCATATTTATGATAAAATATTATTTTTGGTCATTTCCTTTTCAAGTTCCCTTTTAGAGTATGCTCATGTATTGAGGTTTTCTTACATATGAGCAGGGGCGTAGCTATAGGTGTTGCAGATGTGGCAATCTCTATCGGGCGCCCAGGGACGTAACTAAAGGCTCACGGGCCCTGATGCAAGAGTTTAGCTTGGGCCCACTGAGGGACAGTGCTTTGTGGCCAGGGGCAGGGAAGTACATAGCCTTCATGCTGCCTGAGGCAAAAATTTAAAACGGCACAACCCCCCTCCCCCCATGCCAAATTCTTGAACGAACCTCTTCCCTCCAGCCAGATGTAACTTGGCCTGTATGTACTTTCTATAATATCAGTGCCTTCTTATGTGGCACAGGGGTCTTTGGGCCCCCTTAGGCTCTTGGGCTCGGTACCCCCTATACCCTCTGCACCCCTTATAGCTACACCCCTGGCCAGGGCCGGCGTTAGGGGGGGGCAAACAGGGCAATTGCCCAGGGCCCCCTTTCTGAAAAGGGCTCCTTGCAGTTAGTTGTGCTGACGGATGGGAGCCTTTTTTTGCATTCAACTGCGTTATTTTTCTCCTCCACATGCTCCCCAGGTGCCTCTCTAACATGCTGCAGCGGGTCCAGCCCCCCGACCCTCCCAATCTCCCCGTCTCTCTGTCTCCCCAGACATCGGCACAGCATTATTCACAATCCTGTTTCCACAGACCGGTATCTGGACGTTCTTTGTGGGCGGGGATAACATAGCTCCGCCCCCTATCATTTGCCTGCACTTGCTCCTGGCTGCAAGGCCCAAACCAGACTGGGATGACTGGACCTTCTGCTCAATCGACCCCCAGACTCTGACCTCAGCTGCTGGACTGCAGGGGCTCCCAGGACCCTCTTAGTAAAGCAAGTGGCTCCCTCTCCAGCTAGTAAGTCCATCCAGTCAAAAACACGCAGCAGTATCTGAGGAGGAGGCGGTGCAGGGCTGCTGGGGGTCACACTCTCATTGTAACAGCCTTGCCCTGCCCTCAAGTACTGATGGTCACTAACCTGTGAGTTCCCATTGTGAGCTCCATGTTTCCCCTGTGCCCCCTCAGTGAGTTTCCCTTGCCACCTATGCCCCCTCTGTATGGGCTCCCTGTGCCCATCTGTGTTGGCTCAATGTGCCCCCTCTGTGTGGACTCCATGTGTGCACTCCCTGTGCCCCCTCTGTGCCCCCTCTGTGTGTGCTCCTTGTGCCCCCTCTGTGTGCGTTCCCTGTGCCCCTCTGTGTGCGCTCTGTATGTGCACTCCCTGTGCCCCTTGTGTGCACTCCCTGTGCCTCCTGTGTCAGTTGTGTGTGCCCCATATGTGAGCTCCCTCTGCCCCCTGTGCTCCAATTTAGGCCCCCTGTGTGAGCTGTGTGTGTTGTCTATGTTCACCATGTAAGCTTCTTGTTCCCTCTATAAGAGCTCCCTGTGCCCCCTGTGGGCGCTCCTTGTGTCCTGTGGGCTCTGTATGACTCCAGTATGAGCTCGGTCTGCAGCACTTTTATGGCACAACCAAACGGCATGCTTGTGTGGTGTTGTGAGTCCAGTAGTGAGCCCAGTGACGTAACCGGCACTGATGGGCGGGCTTTATTTGAAAAGCGCTGCGGAATATGGTGGCGCTATATAAATAAATATTATTATTATTTAGCACTGCCCTAGCCTGTAAAGTGGATAGGGCAGCACTAAAGCCAGCCCATCAGAGCCGGTAACGTCACTGAACACACTGCTGGGCGGAAGCCTCTGCCTAGCAGTGCGTGGAGGTAAACAAACAAACCCTTGCCCTGCAGGGCAAGGGAGAGCATCGGAGCATGAAATGCTCAGATGCTTATATCATAGGGGCCGGAGGGGTGAAGATAGGGATATGTCCGGGTTCAGCTCTGAACCCGGACAACCCCTTTAAACTAATGAAGACAGCATTGTTTAGATGGTCTGCATTGTTAATGGGGGGCGGGGTGTTGGAGTATAGATTAAGAATTTGAGGTCCACATCTGAATCCAAATTAGCAGTGTCTTTTTTTTCAGTACTTGGGGAGGAGCAGAACAGGGCTGCTAATAAAGGCATCTGTAGAGCCAAATATTACAGCCAGATCCCCATCACAGTGTCTCAATCACAGATCCCCATAACAGTGTATCATCCACAGATCCTCCATAACAGTGTCCTCCAAAGATCCCCCCATAACAGTGTCATCCACAGATCCCCCATAACAGTGTGTCATCCACAGATCTCCATAACAGTGTGTCATCCACAGATGCCCATAACAGTGTGTCATCCACAGATCCCCATAAGAGTGTCATCCACAGATGCCCATAACAGTGTGTCATCCACAGATCCTCCATAACAGTGTCATCCACAGATCTCCCATAACAGTGTCATCCACAGATACCCCATAACAGTGTCATCCACAGATCCTCCATACCAGTGTGTCATCCACAGATCCCCCATACCAGTGTGTCATCCACAGATCCCCCATAAAAGTGTGTCATCCACAGATCCCCTATAACAGTGTGTCATCCACAGATGCCTCATAACATTGTGCATGTGCAGCATTATCTCCATTCACTGCTATGGAATTGCCAGTGATCAGCTATTTACAGAGCCATACATGCACATTGTACTCTCTCTTCACTTCAGGGACCCGGATGGAAGAACCCCTTTTTTTTAGCTTGTGGTTTTATAAACTGCACCATGGAAAAAAATATGTGCCCTGGCCATTCTTCATGCGGGTTCCATGTCCAAAATTTCCATTTAAAATAGGCAGGAATGAAAATCCACAGCAAAACTGCACACATCCCCCCAAAAAACTGATGCAGATTCTGTTCTGTTGAGTTTTTTTAGGCACAGAAAATACTCTGTGTGACCATACCCAAAGAGGCGCAGGATCAGCAGCTTACAGTGGAAAGGCTAAAGAGAGATAATGTGGCATTCTACACTCAGCTGCTGTGGTTGCAACCTTTGTTCGTGCCTACAGAGTCCTGTCAGACTTAGGGCCCTTGCACACGACAGTATGCCCTCTAAGACATATGGTCCGTGAGCGGGCCATATGTCCCGGTGCGGCATTGATCGTGTGCACGGGAGTACACAGCATCATAGATTACAATGAAGCTGTGCACGTTTATTTTGACGTGCGGCTTCAAAGTGACGTTTCGGCCCAGAAGGCCTTTATCAAACCTCTGCCGCTGTAGGGAGCTGTGTCAATGTATGCTGCGCAAGGCTTGGTGATGGCGTGTGTCCAAAAATCCCAGAACCACACAGTGGGACCTAGTGAATGACATTCAGAGAGCTGGGACCAATGTAACAAAGGCTACCATCAGTAACACACTACGTCGCCAGGGACTCAAATCCTGCAGTGCCAGACGTGTTCCCCTGCTTAAGCCAGTACTGTCTGAAGTTTTCTAGAGAGCATTTGGATGATCCAGGAGAGGATTGGGAGAATGTCATATGGTCAGATGAAACCAAAGTAGAACTTTTTGGTTAAAACTCAACTCGTCGTGTTTGGAGGAGAAAGAATGCTGAGTTGCATTCAAAGAACACCATACCTACTGTGAAGCATGGAGGTGGAAAGATCATGCTTTGGGGCTGTTTTTCTGCAAAGGGACCAGGACGACTGATCTGTGTAAAGGAAAGAATGAATCGGGCCATGTATCGTGAGATTTTGAGTGAAAACCTCCTTCCATCAGCAAGGGCATTGAAGAAAAAACGTGGCTGGATCTTTCAGCATGACAATAATCCCAAACACACCGCCCAGGCAACGAAGGAGTGGCTTCGTAAGAAGCATTTTAAGGTCCTGGAGTGGCCTAGCCAGTCTCCAGATCTCAACCCCATAGAAAACTTTTGGAGGGAGTTGAAAGTCCGCGTTGCCCAGCGACAGCCCCAACATCACTGCTCTAGAGGAGATCTGCATAGAGGAATGGGACAAAATACCAGCAACAGTGTGTGAAAACCTTGTGAAGACTAACAGAAAACCTTTGAGCCTCTGTCATTGCCAACAAAGGGTATATAACAAAGTATTGAGATTAACTTTTGTTATTGACCAAATACTTATTTTCCACCATAATTTGCAAATAAATTCTTAAAAATTTAGACAATGTGATTTTCTGGATTTTTTTTTCTCATTGTGTCTCTCATAGTTGAGGTCTACAATGATGAAAATTACAGGCCTCTCTCATCTTTTTAAGTGGGAGAACTTGCACAAGTTGACTAAATACTTTTTTGCCCCACTGTATGAGTGCATGACAATAGCCCCACGGGTGGCCCGACGTGCACAGCATCATTGTAATCTATGATGCTGTATACTCCTGTGCACACGATCAATGGCGCTCCAGGACATACATCCCGCTCACGGACCGTATGTCTCGGAGGGCATACGGTCGTGTGCAAGGGCCCTTATTTAGGGTGAGCGATATAAATGATATACGATAATATCGTCATCAATTTGGCCGACTGATATAGATTTTAGTTATATCGCCATATCACGATAGATGACTAGGGAGCGGTAGTGAATTGAAGAAGCTAAGTTTTCACTCACCGCTCCATGGCCTCCCGACTCTGTACTGCGCTGCAGGGCCTTGCATTCACACATCGTTAGTGCGCTGGCTGACGCTGTGTGTGACGTCAGGTCCCTCAGTGCATGCTGGGAATAAGATGCAGCCCGTCTCGTCTCCTGTGGACTCAATCAGCCAGCCGTCCAGGAAAGGTAAGTAGCAGCAGGTGCACAAATCTACTGGGGAGTGGGGGGGTCGGGTGGTGGATGGCTATGGTATGATGATGGCACTGGCTGGGGGACATGATGATGGTGGTAAATGGCAATAGCATGGGGCTGATGGTGCTGGCTGGGGGACATGATGATGGTGGCAATGGCACATGGGGCTGATGGCGCTGGCTGGGGACATGATGATAGTGGCAATGGAACATGGGGCTGATGGCGCTGGCTGGGGGACATGATGATGGTGGCGATGGCACTGGCTGGGGGACATGATGATGGGATATGGCATGGGGGCTGATAAATAAAAATATTGTTTTCATAAAGCAATTTTAGCAATATGTTAGTTTAAGGTTTTTCTTATTAGAGTACTGTAACCACCAGACATCTGAGAAGCTCTGACAGATGCCTTTCAGAACCTCCTCCTTGAGCTTCCTTTGTTTTGCTTTCAGTTCCTCATCTCGTTAGCCTCTCTCAGCTGTCATGTAGTTGTACTGATTGCATCCCTTTAAATTCCTCCCCATAGTGCATCAGTGTGCGGTTTATATTTCTTCCTGGAGTGTGTGTGCATGCTGATCCTACTTCCCAGTCTTCTACAAGATAAGTGTTGTGCATTCATTTGTGTTTTTCTGTTTGCTGGATCCCAGGTGACCCTGACTCCCTCCGTATCTAGTGTAGGGAGCCGGTGGTCGTGTCCCCTCACTATTATAGGGTGTTCAGGTGTTATACAGTCGAGGTACGAGGATATGCGATCATCTACCATTGGGATTTTCGCATAGGCTGAGCAGTCAGGGAGAGTGCCAGGTCTGATGCAGGGGTCTCCCTTTTTGTTCCTTAGTTTTGGATCCAGTGAGTCGTATATTCATTTTGTGTTGTCTTGTTTCCTGTACACCTTCCGTGACATTATAAACTGCCAAAACCGTCTCAAGCATGGATCCGGTTTCACTTTTGACTGAACGCTTCCAGGGTCTTTCATTGGAGGTAGCTGATCTCCGTAAGACTCTTTCTCAGTTTCAAGTGACCGGTTCAGCTTGCGTTCATGGAGTTTGTTCTGAGCCTAAGATCTCGCTCCCGGATAGGTTCTCCGGGGGTAGTGAGAATTTTGTGCGTTTTAGAGAGGCTTGCAAACTCCATTTTCGCCTTCTTCCCCATTCCTCTGGTGATGAGGAACGGAGGGTGGGGATCATTATATCGCTGCTCAGGGGTAACGCTCAGTCGTGGGCCTTTTCGCTGCCGGTGGGGGCACGGCCCCTCCGTTCAGTGGATGAATTCTTTTTAGCCCTGGGTCAGATATATGATGATCCGGATCGTATTGCTTTGGCTGAGTCTAGACTACGTCTGTTATGCCAGGGTAAACAATCCGCAGAGATATACTGCTCAGAATTTCGGAGATGGGCAGCTGATACTGGTTGGAATGATGCTGCACTCCGAAGTCAATTTTGCCATGGTCTTTCAGAGGGATTGAAAGATGCATTTGCCTTTCATGAGAGGCCTACTTCCTTGGACTCTGCTATGTCTCGGGCCGTTCGTATTGACAGGCGTCTTAGAGAGAGAGGAGAGATCACTCCTTCCTGTCATACTCAATCCCAGGACAGTGCAGCAGTCTCTTTCTGTGCGCAGGGGTCTCAGTCGCTGTCAACCCCTTCTGAGCAGGAGCCCATGCAGCTGGGGTTGATTGCCTCTGACAATAGAAGATTCAGCCCGCATGGGAAGGTTTGTTTTTGTTGTGGAGGTATAAATCATTTGGCAAATGTTTGTCCCTCTAGGAGATTCAGGCAGTTTTTTGGGAGTAATAAAGAAACAAAAAGGAAAAAATCCTTTAAAAATGTTCCATCTGTTACCATTGGCAGGGTTGAGGCGGAAATTGAAGGTTTTCTGTTTGCTTGTAGTTCCCGTTTTGTCCTGCCTGCCAGGGTGGCGCTAGAGAGCAAGAACATTTTTTGTGAGATTTTTGTAGATAGTGGAGCAGCTGTCAATCTCATTGATAATCAATTTGCGATAACTCATGGTTTCCAGGTATGCACTTTGGGAAAGGATATTCCTGTTTTTGCTATTGATTCCGCTCCACTTTCTCAGAAATCATTAAAGGGCATAGTTCACAATATCCGTTTAATTGTGAGTGATGCTCATGTTGAGGATGTGTCATGTTTCGTCCTTAGCGGATTGCCTACTCCTCTAGTGTTGGGGCTACCCTGGCTCACTAAACATAACCCCACCATTGATTGGCAAGCGAGGCAAATAAATGGTTGGAGTGACTTTTGCAGAGAGAATTGCCTCACGACATCTGTTTCTGAGGTTTCTACTAAGACTGTACCATCCTTTCTCTCTGAATTTTTGGATGTCTTCTCTGAGAGTGGAGTCCAGGATTTGCCCCCACACAGGGAGTACGATTGCCCTATTAATCTCATCCCAGGCGCCAAGCTGCCTAAATCTCGTTTATACAATCTCTCCCAACCTGAAAGGGTCGCTATGCGTGCTTATATCTCTGAGAGTCTGAGAAAAGGACACATACGACCCTCGAAGTCACCTGTTGCCGCTGTTTTTTTCTTTGTTAAGAAAAAAGATGGTTCTTTAGGACCTTGTCTGGATTTCAGGGAGCTGAACAGTATCACAATTCGTGACCCTTATCCGCTTCCTCTGATCCCGGACCTGTTTAACCAGATTGTTGGGGCTAAAGTTTTTTCCAAATTAGATCTAAGAGGGGCATACAACCTGGTCAGGGTCAGAGAAGGAGACGAATGGAAGACGGCCTTCAATACCCCTGAGGGCCATTTTGAGAATTTGGTTATGCCTTTTGGTTTGATGAATGCTCCAGCCGTTTTTCAGCATTTTGTGAACAGCATTTTTTATCATTTAATGGGGAAATTTGTATTAGTGTATTTGGATGACATTTTGATTTTTTTCTCCTGATTTCAAAACTCATAAGGAACACTTACGTCAGGTCTTGCTCATCCTGCGGGAGAATAAATTGTACGCGAAACTGGAAAAATGTGTGTTTGCGGTTCCAGAAATTCAATTTCTGGGGTTTCTTCTCTCCGCTTCTGGTTTTCGCATGGACCCCGAGAAGGTCCGCGCTGTGCTTGAGTGGGAGCTTCCTGAGAATCAGAAGGCGCTGATGCGTTTTTGGGCTTTGCCAATTATTACAGGAAGTTTATTTTGAATTATTCCTCTGTTGTTAAACCACTCACTGATATGACCAGAAAGGGGGTAGATTTTTCTTCCTGGTCGGTAGAGGCGCGTAAGTCCTTTTCTAATATCAAGGAGAGTTTTGCTTCCGCTCCCATCTTGGTACAACCTGATATTTCTCTACCCTTCATAGTTGAGGTTGATGCTTCTGAGGTGGGTGTGGGTGCGGTATTGTCTCAGGGTTTCTCTCCTGCCAAATGGCGACCGTGTGCCTTTTTCTCGAAGAAACTCTCCTCCGCAGAGAGAAATTACGATGTGGGAGATAGGGAGTTGTTGGCCATCAAGTTGGCTTTTGAGGAATGGCGCCATTGGTTAGAGGGAGCCAGACACCCTATTACCGTGTTTACTGACCATAAAAATCTGGCCTACTTGGAGTCAGCCAAGCGTCTGAACCCGAGACAGGCCAGATGGTCTTTGTTCTTTTCAAGGTTTAATTTTGTTGTCACGTTCTGCCCTGGGGTTAAGAATGTGAAGGTAGATGCCCTGTCACGTTGTTTTCCGGGAGGTGGGAATTTTGAAGACCCGGGTCCCATTTTGGCTGAAGGTGTGGTGGTCTCTGCTCTTTATCCTGAATTGGAGGCAGAGGTGCAGGTAGCCCAGTCAGAGGCTCCTGATCTTTGTCCTCCTGGGAGGTTGTTTGTGCCTCTCGCTTTAAGACACAAGATTTTTAAGGAACACCACGATATGGTCCTTGCTGGGCACCCGGGGGCAAGAGCCACAGTGGATCTCATCGCTCGGAGATTCTGGTGGCCTGCGCTTCGTAAGTCGGTTGAGGGTTTTGTGGCAGCCTGCGAGACCTGCGCTCGTGCCAAAGTCCCTCATTCACGGCCATCAGGTCCTCTCCTTCCCTTACCCATTCCTTCCCGTCCTTGGACACATCTGTCCATGGACTTCATAACGGACCTGCCTCGTTCCTCGGGGAAGACTGTGATTCTGGTAGGTGGTGGACCGTTTTAGCAAAATGGTGCATTTCATCCCTTTTCCTGGCTTGCCCAATGCTAAGACGCTGGCGCAGGCATTTATTGATCACATTGTCAAATTGCATGGTATTCCTTCAGACATAGTCTCTGATAGGGGCACGCAGTTTGTTTCCAGATTCTGGAAGGCTTTCTGTTCTCGCTTGGGGGTTCGGTTGTCATTCTCTTCTGCTTTCCACCCGCAGTCGAATGGCCAGACAGAGCGCGTCAATCAGAATCTGGAGACATATCTGCGCTGTTTTGTGGCGGAGAATCAGGAGGATTGGTGTTCTTTTTTGTCCCTTGCTGAGTTTGCTTTAAATAACCGTCGTCAGGAGTCCTCTGATAAGTCACCATTTTTTGGTGCATATGGGTTTCATCCGCAGTTTGGGACATTCTCGGGAGAGGGGTCTTCTGGTTTACCTGATGAGGACAGATTCTCCTCGTCTTTGTCATCTATTTGGCAAAAGATTCAGGATAATCTAAAGAGCATGAGTGAGAGATATAAGCGTGTGGCGGATAAGAGACGTGTGCCTGGTCCGGACCTGAATGTTGGTGATCTGGTGTGGTTGTCTACTAAGAATATCAAATTGAAGGTTCCCTCCTGGAAGTTGGGTCCTAAGTTTATTGGGCCTTACAAAATCTTGTATGTCATCAATCCTGTTGCCTACCGTCTTGATCTTCCTCAGACTTGGAAGATCCATAATGTTTTTCATAAGTCCTTATTAAAACCTTATGTCCTACCCATTGTACCCTCGTCTTTGCCTCCTCCTCCGATTATGGTTGATGGTAATCTTGAATTTCAGGTCTCTAGGATTGTGGATTCTCGTGTTGTCCGCGGTTCTCTCCAGTACCTCGTTCATTGGGAGGGTTATGGTCCTGAGGAGAGGATGTGGGTCCCAGTGACGGACATTAAGGCCACTCGTCTCATCAGGGCTTTCCATAGGTCTCATCCTGAGAAGGTGGGCTCTGAGTGTCCGGAGTCCACTCGTAGAAGGAGGGGTACTGTCACCACCAGACATCTGAGAAGCTCTGACAGATGCCTTTCAGAACCTCCTCCTTGAGCTTCCTTTGTTTTGCTTTCAGTTCCTCATCTCGTTAGCCTCTCTCAGCTGTCATGTAGTTGTACTGATTGCATCCCTTTAAATTCCTCCCCATAGTGCATCAGTGTGCGGTTTATATTTCTTCCTGGAGTGTGTGTGCATGCTGATCCTACTTCCCAGTCTTCTACAAGATAAGTGTTGTGCATTCATTTGTGTTTTTCTGTTTGCTGGATCCCAGGTGACCCTGACTCCCTCCGTATCTAGTGTAGGGAGCCGGTGGTCGTGTCCCCTCACTATTATAGGGTGTTCAGGTGTTATACAGTCAAGGTACGAGGATATGCGATCATCTACCATTGGGATTTTCGCATAGGCTGAGCAGTCAGGGAGAGTGCCAGGTCTGATGCAGGGGTCTCCCTTTTTGTTCCTTAGTTTTGGATCCAGTGAGTCGTATATTCATTTTGTGTTGTCTTGTTTCCTGTACACCTTCCGTGACAAGTACTCGATTAAAGGGGTTATCCCATCACAATGATCACTGTTAAATCTGTTAATGATTTGACAGTGA
Source organism: Bufo gargarizans (assembly GCF_014858855.1). Lineage (NCBI taxonomy): Eukaryota > Metazoa > Chordata > Amphibia > Anura > Bufonidae > Bufo > Bufo gargarizans. The sequence goes on along the minus strand of NC_058084.1, from coordinate 432,476,123 downwards.
TCATTTTTGTAAATACATTTAATTACCCAATTCCCACCCTTTTTTAGAAAATAAGTCCCCTCTTACCTGATCGTTGTCTTTCGTCGCCCCTGGTTATGGTTACCTCTCCTGTCGAATCCCGCCGGGCCGCGCTTGCGTAGAAGACTGAAGATTTTAACCGGGCCGCGCAATGTCCTGAACGCGCATGCCGCCGCGCATGCACCATGATGACTTCTTCCTGGCCAGTATAGTACAGAGCCGTGGACGCGCATGCCGGCTCTGTACTATACAGGCCAGGAATAAGTCACCATGGCGCAGGACATTGCGCGGCCTGGTCGGGAGAAAATCTTCAGACTTCTGCGCAAGCACGGCCCGGCCGGGAGAAGAATCCAGAAAGTGAACGTCGCGCTCAACAAGGGTAAGTATAAAAAGTGAAGATGGGAATACCCCTTTAATACTCAATTGCTAAAATAATCGTTTCCTGTAGCCCTAGATGTCATCAAGCTGTGCGCCTGTTTTGGTCAACTCGCAAGCATGGAGGGCCTTACACGTGTGAAGGAGGAGGAGGATGAGGTGCTCATAAAGAAGACTGGTGCGATGTCGGTCATATGGACCTGGTTTGGGTTTAAGGAGTCAGATGTTGAGCAGAAAAATATAATCTGCAAACTATGCTGGGCGAGAATAATAGTGAAGATGGGGAATACAACAAATTTGTTTTATCACCTCAAAATGAAGCACGGAATACAAAGATAGACAAAAACTGCGCCCTCCTCCACAAACGCCCAGTCAGTCAATTGGAAACCAAAAAGGTGCCCCTGCCCCTACACACCAGATTAATCTTTTAAAAGCATTTTCTAAAGGCATTCCATATGACAAAAGAAATCGGCGGTGGATTCATATTACAAATGCCATTACCCTGTACCTGTGTAAGGACATGGTGACGTTTCTTACAGTGGAGGAAAGCGGCTTTCAGAACATGATTAAGACACTCGATCCACGTTTTCAGTTTACCCAAACTGAAATGCTCCAACTGTATGACAAAGTCCGCAAGCAAATGAAGTAAGAACTCTGGAGCATAAAACACTATTCAACTACTACGGACTTGTGGTCCAGTCGCACAATGGAGCCTTACATTAGTCTCACAGTCCACTTCATCAATGACGAGTGGAAGTTGTGCAGCAGATGCCTACAGACATCTTATTTTCCTGAGGATCATACGGGTGAACTGATATCTCAGGGATTACAGGAAGCACTGGAGTCATGGGGACTTCAAGAAGAGTTACAAGTCTGCATAACCACCGACAATGGCGCAAATATCATGAAAGCAGTGAAAATGAACGGCTGGACAAGACTGCAGTGCTTTGGCCACAGGCTCCACCTCGCCATCGGTACGTAAACGTTTCTTTTAGTCCTAGACTAGTTCAACATTATGCGGGGGTATTGTGCTAATAATATCTTCAAATTTTGTCCTTAGAGAGAAGTGTGAAAGATGCCCGTGTTAAACATGCAATTGGCAAATACAAGAAAATAGTGAGTGCCTTTTCCTACACTTGGAAAAGGAAAAGAGAAATGGCTAATGCCCAGGCTGAGCTAAACCTGCCTACTCACCGCCTCATCACTGAAACACCAACAAGATGGGGGTCTCGACAACAGAGGATTCAGCGGCTGCTTGAACAACAGAAGGACATATCACAGGTCCTGAAAGCAGACAGGAAAACCAGGCACCTGGTACCAACATGGCAGGACATTGATGCGTTAGAATCTATGAACAAGAACCTCAATCCCCTGTTGGAGTTCACAACCGGCGGTAAACAGTGAGAAGTCCGCGGTGCTGCTCGAGCGCCGGTGCCTTTTCAAACAGCTGATCGGTGGGGGGACCGGGTGTCTGACCCCCGCCAATCAGAAGCTGATGATCTATCCAGAGTTTAGATCATTAATTAAATTAAAGTGCAGAACCCCTTTAAAGTTACTGTCAGTGCAGCCTGGATGATTACAGTGTTTACTTTACCGTTTAGAGAAATCATGTTCAAATATGAGCGGTGGGAGGGTGATCTGTGGTCTGTGGATGTCATGAGTCATTACACTGTTATAGGGGGGGAGGGATCTATAGATGATACTCTTATAGTGTTATAGGGAGGGGGATCGGGGGTCTTTGGATGTCATGATACTGTTACGGGGGGGGGAATCTGTAGATGACACTGTTATGGGGGGGGGATCTGTGCCACTCTGTGGATGACACTGTTAGGCTCCATTCAGACGTCCGTAACAGCGGCAATGTGCGGGTCCGCATTTTTTTCCCGGAACGGAATTGCGGACCCGGAAGTGCGGGTCCGCATTTCCGTATCCGGCAGCACATCGTGCTGCCCTATAGAAATAAATGGGTCCGCAATTCCGTTACGCAAATTTCGGATGTGTGAATGGGGCCTTATAGGGAGAGGGATCCCGATATGACACTGATATGGGGTGGATCTGTGGATGACACATAACATAAGATGCTATAAACGGTATGTGTCATCCACAGATCCCCCTCCATAAGTGTCATCCACAGATCCCCAGGCAGCTAGGAGATGTTGAAATCTGAGTGATTGGGGTTTTTCTTCCCTATTGCGGTTTTAGGTATTGGGTAAAGTATCGCAGCATTTCTAAGCATACTTGTGTAAATGTATCGTTGTTATAGCTGCCCCCCCCCCCTACTTTTGTCCTGGCCCCCAGTGTGCCCCCCCCAAATCTGAAAGCTAGAGACGCCACTGATCACCTCCGTTCTTTTGAGCGCCTCGAGCTATTCCAGGGGAAATGTGAAATAGATGCAGAAGGGACAAGTGGCTGAAGCCATAGCTTCAATAAACATTTTTTAGCTGTCATCAGCAATTTGTGACCCAACGGGGATATGGACTCTACTGTATACTCACTAACTGTCTGGTCATCTCTATCTATGATGACATGTAAAATTACTAGGGAAGACGTGATATCCGTTTACCGCCTATTTTAGACAGAACTGAGCTTAGGTCTTTCCAGTAGCCCTCTATTTTAGGACAACTCAATAGTCCATGAAATAAATCTGACCTTGGCATGCCACACTTAGGACAGGCAATCCGTCTATCCAGGTTGACCTTAGATCTAGGGATATCAAACCCATAAATAGCGTGATGGAGAATTTTTAAGCACAAAGGCTTATAGATCTCTCTAATCCCTAAGGTCTCCTCCCACCTCCGAAATACCTTCTTAGGATCTTTCTTCTCCCATCTATCCCTGAGACATTGGTACAATAATGAGATTGAAAGTCTGGTTTTGGTTTTCCACAGGTCCTTTTCCTCAAAGAAGAAGAAAGAAGAGAAGCCGGGCTGCGCGAACAAGTGGATGAGGTGAGTTAATTTTATTTATGTTAACCCTTCCAGCCCTATTTTATTAAGAATGCTATTATTGTCCCTTATAACCATGTTGCGGATGCTTGCAATTTTCACGCAGCCGATTCACGTTTTCAACGTAAAAAAACGCACAAATACAGCATGCTGCGATTTTCACGTAACGCACAAGTGATGCATAAAAATCACTGCTCATGTGCACAGCTCCATAAAAATGAATGGGTCCGGATTCAGTGCAGGTGCAATGCGTTCACCTCAGGCATTGCACCGGCGTGGAAATCTCGCCCGTGTGAAAGAGGCCTAAGCATCGCAAGCATCAGCAAGCAGGTGCGGATGCGGTGCGATTTTGACGCATGGTTGCTAGGTGACGATCGGGATGGGGACTTGATCTTTATTATTTTCGCTTATAACATGGTTATAAGGGAAAATAATAGCATTCTTAACACAGAATGCATAGTACAATAGGTCTGGAGGGGTTAAAAAAAATTGAAAATAATCCACTTGTTCGCGCAGCCCGGCTTCTCTTCTTTCTTCTTCTTTGAGGAAAAGGACCTGTGGTGACGTGACTGCGCTCATCACATAGTCCAGCACATGATCCATCACCATGGTGATTGATCATGTGATGGACCATGTGATGAGCGCAGTCACGTCACCACAGGTCCTTTTCCTCACAGATCATCAAAAAAGAAGACAGAAGAGAAGCCAGACTGCGGGAACAAGTGGATTAAGATGAGTCAAAATTTTTGTAATTTTTTTTAACCCCTCCATCCTTATTTTAGTAAGCATTCTGTATTAAGAATGCTATTATTTTCCCTTACAACCATGTTATAAGGGAAAGTAATAAAATCTAAAACCCGAACTTCTGTGAAGAAGTCCGGGTTCGGGTCTGGGTACCAAACATGTCGATTTTTCTCATGCGCGTGCATTAAAACGCTTTGCACTCGCGGGGAAAAATCACGCATTTTTCCGCAACGCACTCACATCTGTTCCCGCGCGTCCCCCGCAATGCCCGTGTGAACCCAGCCTAAGAGTTAACTGCAGGCACTGGATGTAGAAGGAGAAGCTGACCCACTGGTGTGGTGGAGGCTGCACCAGGCTAATTTTTTCAAACTTGTGTTCCTGGCGAAAAACCTTGTCTGATGTGCAAGAAGTTTGGCACGCAAGGAGCATAAACACTGATGTTGTTCAGTTGTGTTGGTATTTGCACTACATATTGCAAACAAAGTTTGAAATTTGTTGTATATTTACACGGAACCTGTCATCAGCTTTATGCTGACATAAAGGGCAGCATAAAATAGTGACAAAAATGCTAATTTCAGTGGTGTGTCATTCAACTAAAAGTGGTTGCTGAGAACCAGCATCATAATCATTGCAGCCCAGGGCTTGAAAAGAGTCAAATCTACCCAAGAAGAGTCCTGGTTATTCCTAATCTCCTGCTCTCCTCGCCCATCTGCTGATGACTGACTGTTCTCTGCTAGAGAGAAAGGGAGAAAACTAGGTAGAAGCCGGTCAGTCATCAGCAGGTGGGCAGGGAGAGCAGGAGATTTATGAATAATCAGGACTCTTCTCAGGTGGCCGTGACCCTTTTCCAGGCCAAGTCTGCAATGATTGTGATGTTGTTTCTCGGCAACCACTAAAATCAACTCACCTGTGGCTACTTTAAACTGCTGTTGGTATGGGCAGCATAAAGTTGATGACAGGTTCCCTTTAATAGAAAAGAAACCTGTTGAACGTGAAGGGTTTTTAGTTCAAATATGTGCAGCTTTATTTTTGTGCAATATAAATAAGTAATCAAGACAGCAGGAAGAAATGCAATGTTTATTTTTTTTACATTTTGCACTTTATTTTAAACAATTTTGTGTTTTACTAACACTTCATCTTTACATTGTTTGCAGAAAGATCTGTTACACATCTTAAAAATGTATTACATTTTTTTGTCATTTGTATACATACAAAAGAAAATAATATATTGCGATATATCGTTATATCGAACATGCTTTAAATTATATAGTGAGTAGCAGAAGGACCTGGCTTCGTACGGGTATATTTCATATATTTAATTTTATGTTTTCGTGTGTCGTAAAAAGATATCAACAGTACTCCCCATAACAGAGACCTCTACAGTACCCGCCCCTTTAACAGTGACCTCTGCAGTCCCTGCCCCTTTAACAGTGACCTCCACAGTGCCTGCCCCTTTAACAATGACCTCCATAGTGCCCTCCCCTTTAACAATGACCTTCACAGTGCCCACCCCTTTCAATTTTGCCCAGGGCCATACTTTGTCTAAAACTGCCTCTGCCCCTGGCTACGCCCCTGCATATGAGTTTATTAAGACGTATGTGTCATCGCTGCACATCTGCATATTTCCGATTCCGATCCCACAAGCGTTATGATGTTCTTTTGATCATGGAACATTTCTCCTTGGACAACAGATGAAGTAGATGATTTTCCCATGGAAAACTGATCGCATCAGAGCAAAGTTGCCATCAAATATTTGCCTTGTTCCACATGAAAAACATTTAGTTTGTTGTTCCAAGTGACAAGTTAGTAGTGGTCTGCCCTGGCTGAGACTACATGTCCTTCTGTTCAGAGCAGTATCTAGGTAGCCTAGTATGCAGATGAAAACTTCATGACCTGAGGGATTGGGCTGCATAACGGATCCATCCCGTTTCCGCTATGCAGGGGAGTTCTCACCTGCATAGCGGAAATGGGACAGATCCGTTATGCAGCCCATAGACTTCTATTATGACGGAATGAATAACGGAATGCCTCTTATGGCATTCCGTTATGCATTCCGTCATAGAATTCCGTTATGGTCCGTGGTAACGGAATCCATAACGCAATTTAACTTTTTACCAGTAAATAAATCGCAAAAGAATTTCATAACCGGAAATTCACACATCTCTAGTTGCAACTTTTTAGTGACTTTTGCAAAAGTCGCACATAGTAATAATGCCATAAGTCTAATCTCACTTTTCGCTCTTAAACATAGACCACTTTGAAAAGTGGCGAGTCTCACCAAATGTCACAAAATTTGACCAAATGTTTCAGAAAACGCCACAATCGGCATCACGTGTGACATTTTTTAGACAAGAAATTGAATTATCTCATTTCATAAATGTCCCCGGTGTTTGTTACTCCCTCCCAACCTCTTGGCCCTTGGGTCAATTCATCGCCTCCTACTACTGTCTCCTAATGTCTGCTAATAATGCAGTTCTTTGAAACAGTCGAGGTCTATCTTCTTGTAACCCAATAGTCAACCAAGGCTGGGACCCATACGAAGCCTCACAGTCTTCCTCTAAGATGTGTATGCCATGGGCTTTTAGGACCAGAACATCACCATGAAGTATATGGGAGGCAGGCAAAATTTCCCCTACGGCTGAAACCTACCTGTTTTTTTGTTTTTGTTTTTTTTACTAAAATCTTTACTATGCTACCAGGTCAATCTCACGTCATGTCCTCTTATGCTAAGCTCATTTTAAATTGCAAACATCTGGAAAGATGGGAAGAGATAGCTGTTGGCCAAACGATCGTTCAGTGGACAGTCGCCTCAGCATGGATGCTAGTACAAAAATGACCAAGATGGAGAATTTTTACATACAGATTACATGTCCGTCACAATAAGTGAGTCATAATGACACGTCTCAGTCCTGCACAGAGGCTGGAGAACTTTGTGTGCGGTTGAGACAAGTCATCATGGTTTTCTGTGACTAAAGCTGAAACATCATCATAGATTCAGCTGCCTTTCTACATTTACAAGGCCAGTATAGCAAGAACTGCTGGCCCAAGGTGGAAAAAACTCCAAAAATATTAACCCTTTCACTACAAAGAAAATTCTGCCTCTGGCACTCACTTTCCTTTTCTATATCTTTTCATGACAGGGTATACTACTAACAGGGCCTCGTATGGTTATGTAGATGGCAGACCTGAATGTCTTCGTATGGCTTCCAGCTTCCATCACAACCACTGCCCTCCCTATGACAGCATCATAAGGAGCTAATGAGGTAGAGAGGAGGCCCTTCCCTCTGTATACCACTTAGATGCCACAGTTAGCATTGACAGCAGCGTGTAAGGTGTTCAATTACAAGGATTTGAGTTACAGTATGTCTGATCCTGGCTGTCGTGCAGGGACGGCTCCTTCAGGCATTGCTGAAGTCAGAACAATCCTGCCGGGGGGACTAAAAGGCGGCACTGGATTGGAGGGGCCTGAGAAGAGAAGTAACAACTTTATCTTTATTATATTTACAACATCCATAAAGTTAGGCTATTTTCACATCTGCGTTTTTGCTGGATTCATCATGGCTCTGCAAAAAAGCTTATGTTAGGACAATACAACCGTCTGCATCCGTTATAAACATATCTGGTTGTATTATCTGTAAAATAGCCATGACGGATCCGGCACTAAAACCATTGTAAGTCAATGGGGGACAGATCCTTTTTCTTATGTCTGAGAAAACGGATCCGGCACCATTGACTTATATAGTGTTTTATGCTGGATCAGTCTTGCTCCGTATCCCATGATAAACTGAAAAATTCTCCTTGCAGCGTTTTTCTGTTCGGCATGGGAACGCAAATGGAATGGAATGCATTCTGGTATACTCTGTTCCGTTCAGTTCAGTTTTGTGCCCATTGACAATGAATGGGGACAAAACTGAAGCGTTTTCCTCCGGTATTGAGATCCTATGATGGATCTCAATAGTGGAAAGGAAAAGCGCAGATGTTAAAGTAGCCTTAGTTTGTCTCTGTTTTATCATATATTAACAGCCTATGTGTGAGTATTGCATGTGAGTTTTTTACAAGGATGGTCCATGCATTCTGCATTCTGCCCTGACTCTTTAACTTCCCCTTTGGTTTTTTACCACGGAAAACAGCCACACTTAACTCTCTCAGTCAGACCATTCCTGTGGCCAGAGAAAGAAGGGGATGAGTGACTAAATTAGAGCAGCACATATTAAACCAATCAAAGCATTGCTTTTCTGTGGACATATTTTTCTGGTCTTATCAAGAGAACAATAGAGCTGTCATACTCTTATCCCAATTCTACTAATCTACTATTTAATAACCGATAACATCTTTCGGTTACAGCAGCAGTAAACTAAACAATGGATTACCTACCCATATAGGAGTTTTATCTTTCCTTGATGACTGCTACAGAAGGACATACAGTATTTTTGGTATAGTAATTCCGGAATGAAAAAGAGAAACAGCCAAACATTTTTAAACAAAAAAGGTTGTCTCAGTTCTGAAAATGGCATTTACCATGTAGACAAAGATAATACCAGGCACTTACTAATAATGTATTGTGGTTGCCCATATTGCCTCCTTTGCTGGCTGGATGAATTTTTCCATCACCTTATACATTGCTCGTATCCAGGGGTTACGACCACCCTGCAAACCAGCGGCTGTAGCGGTGCCTGCACACTGAAGGAAAAAGCACCAACCTCTCTGGTGGACAGGAATGTAAGTGCACATATCCACAGCAGCTCCTGTTCCAGCCGCCTAGTACCTGCGCTGCAGCGGTGGCTGTAACCCCGGGATACGAGCATTGTATAATGTGATGAATCACAATTCATTAGTAAGTGCATAGTATTAACTTTCTCTGCGTGATAGATGCCATTTGCTGAAGTGAGACAACCCCTTCAAGTTTAAAAAATACCCCTTTCTGATGGAAGAGAATGTCCTGGGACCAGAGCTCTCTACAATCAAAGGCTTTTATTAAAGATTAGGCAATAAAATCAGTCCAATGATGTGTTTCAGCAATAAAAGCCCCTTTTCAGATGAGGACATAATATACACTGAGCAAAAATATAAACGTAACACTTTTGGCTTTGCTCCCTTTTTGCATGAGCTGAACTCAAAGATCTGAAACATTTTCTACAGACACAAAAGACCCATTACTCTCAAATATTGTTCATAATCTGTCTAAATCTGTGTAAGTGAGCACTTCTCCTTTGCCGAGATAATCCATCCCACCTCACAGGTGTGGCATATCAAGGTGCTGATTAGACAGCATGAATATTGCACAGGTGTGCCTTAGACTTCCCACAATAAAAGTCCACTCTGAAATGTGCACAGTTTTGCCTCCCTCGGGGGGGGGGGGGGAGTCAGAAAACTAGTCACTATCTGGTGTGGCCACCATTTGCCTCATGCAGTGCAACACATCTCCGTCGCATAGAGTTGATCAGGTTGTTGATTGTGGCCTGTGGAATGTTGGTCCACTCCTCTTCAATAGCTGTGCAACATTGCAGAATATTGGCAGGAACTGGAACACGCTGTCATATACGCCGATCCAGAGCATCCCAAACATGCTCAGTGGGTGACATGTCCGGTGAGTATGCTGGCCATGCAAGAACTGGGATGTTTTGAGCTTCCAGGAATTGTGTACAGATCCTTGCAGTATGGGGCCGTGCATTATCATGCTGCAACATGAGGTGATGGTCGTGGATGAATGGCACAACAATGGGCCTCAGGATCTCATCACGGTATCTCTGTGCATTCAAAATGCCATCAATAAAATGCACCTGTGTTCGTTGTCCATAACATACGCCCAGGGCCGGACTGGGGATAAAAACCAGCCCTGGAAAAAGTTGCACACCAGCCCCACAGCATTGCGTCATTATTTACTTGTTTATAATAGGAGAAAGCATTCATTTTAAAACACGTGTGTAAACACGAATATGAACTTTGCCCCACGATAGCTCTTTTGTAGAACCCCCATAAAAACTTACAGTTACTTGACTTGGCCCTTGGGGATCTCGGACGCCACTTCAACACTTGGCCGGGGGCTCGGCGGAGCTGATGTTGTGCTTTAACCTAATGAGAAAGATTTCATAATAAGGATTTGGAGAAAGGGCAGAGGGATAGCAGAGCAGGGAGAGGCTGGTGCTGCTACTAGGGGGTCATACCATGGGGGAGTAATAAAGCCCACCATAATGCCCCCCCAGTAGTAATAATTCTCCTTATAATATGCAAAACATTTGTAATGCCCCCAGTTGAGCTAATGTTCCCATAATGTGCCAATATAAAATACCCCTTCTCAGTGCCCCCGTAGATGACCCCCATAGTGCCCCCCCCCTTCCCCATAGTACCCACCATAATGTGTCCCAGTATAAAATGCCCCTATACAGAGCCCCCATATAAAATATCTTCTTTTTTAGCCTCAGTAGATGCCCCTATAGTGCCCCCCAATAATCTGCAGTAAGATGTGCCCCCATAGATGCCCCCAATCATGTGCCAGTAATAAGAGCCCCCCCACCATCATGTGCCAGTAGCCAGAGCCCCCCCATATCATGTCAGTAGCCAGAGCCCCCCCATATCATGTGTCAGTAGCCAGAGCCCCCCATATCATGTGCCAGTAGCCAGAGTGCCCCCAATCATGTGCCAGAAATAAGAGCCCCCCCACCATCATGTGCCAGTAGCCAGAGCCCCCCATATCATATGCCAGTAGCCAGAGCCCCCCCCATATCATGTGCCAGTAGCCAGAGTGCCCCCATATCATGTGCCAGTAGCCCCCCATATCATGTGCCAGTAGCCCCCCTTATCATGTGCCAGCCCAGTAGTCCCCCCTTATCATGTGCCAGCCCAGTAGTCCCCCCTTATCATGTGCCAGCCCAGTAGCCCCCCTTATCATGTGCCAGCCCAGCCCAGTAGTCCCCCCTTATGTGCCAGCCCAGTAGCCCCCCTTATGTGCCAGCCCAGTAGCCCCCCTTATCATGTGCCAGCCCAGTATTGTACCTATATAAAAAAGAAAAAAAAAAGAATACACTTATACTTACCTCCAGCAATGCGATGCGATGCAGGCCGCCTCTTCCGTCTGTGTCCCTCGCTATACGGCTCAGGGGACGCGATGACGTCATCGCGCCGCCTGCACCGGCCTGAGCTCTGATAGGCTGCCAGCACTAAGCCGGCAGCCTATCAGAGGAACAGGAGGGGACACACCTCTCCCTCCTCTGCCGCAGCACAGGCATCTGTATTGCCGTCCTGAGGACGGCAATACAGATGACTATGGAGATGAGCGCTTCCGCAATGGAGGCGCTCATCTCCTGCTCTGCCCTGCCGCCGGCCGCGGCCGCCCCTACTTGTCACCAGGGCCGCGGCCTTGCGGCACTCAGGCTTGCCGGCCCACCGGGAAATTTCCCGCTATCCCGGCAGGCCAGTCCGGCCCTGCATACGCCTGTCCATACCAAAACCCCTCCACCACCATGGGCCACTCGATCCACAACGTTGACGTCAGCAAACCGCTCACCCACACAACGCCACACACGCTGTCTGCCATCGGCCCTGAACAGTGAAAACTGGGACTCATCCGTGAACAGAACACCTCTGCAACGTGCCAGACACCATTGAATGTGAGCATTTGCCCACTCAAGTCGGTTACGACGACCTTCTGCAGTCAGGTCTCGATGAGGATGACGAGCATGCAGATGAGCTTCCCTGAGACGGTTTCTGACAGTTTGTGCAGAAATTCTTTGGTTATGCAAACCGATTGTTGCTGCAGCTGCTGGATGTGGAGGTCCTGGGCTGGTGTGGTCACACATGGTCTGCAGTTGTGAGGCCGGTTGGATGTACTGCCAAATTCTCTGAAACGCCTTTGGAGACGGCTTACGGTAGAGAAATGAACATTCATTGCACGGGCAACAGCTCTGGTAGAGATTCCTGCAGTCAGCATGCCAATTGCACGCTCCCTCAAACGTTGTGACATCTGTGGCATTGTGCTGTGTGATCAAACTGCACATTTCAGAGTGAACTTTTATTGTGCAATATTTATGCTGTCTAATCAGTAGTGATGGACGAACATTGGCCGGGACGGTTCGCGAACGCAATCAAATGTTCGCAAACCGCAAGTTTGCGGCGGGCCCTATTCACTTTAATGGCAGGCGAACCTGAAAAACCTTCAGCTCATATTTGCAGCCAGCAAACACTTACTAGAAGTACACAAATAGTCCCACAACATGGACAGTGACATACCAGAGGGGGATCATTGGCAAAAATTCCCACAAAAAATATGTATTTTAATCAGGGACCATTTTTATGCGTCTTAAAGGGAAATGCTCAAAAATGTGCCCTGCTGGAGCCTAGAAGAATGTTATTTCCTATCGGTTTGATGTATACAAATGTGCAGCACTCCACGTTTTTGTATCCTGCAGAGTCCATTTAAAAAAATGCATACGTTAACGTAAATGTTATTTTTACCATGGAACTGTATGGTGAACGGACGCCACTGTACGGCATCAGTCTGATTCATCTGTTAACGCATACATTTTTGGTATGCATTAAATGGATGGCAAAAATAGGATGTGAACCCAGCCCTAGTGTCAGAATAAGCACCAGTACACAGCGGAGCAGCGTGGCGGAGAGCGGAGGCCGCCATGTACTGACAGAGCACTAACTGGTCCTGGTGGTCAGGGATGAGGACTGTGTTTCCCAAGGATCATTTTTTACTGGGAAATACAGGGCACAGTATAATACACTAGAATCTACTCTGCACAGTGACCGGATAACACCATTGTACAGTTACTGGATAACACTGCCATAACGTGACGGGATAAAAGAGTATAGGAGGGCACAGTACAGGGAATGACTAGGGGCACTGCACAGGGTGTGGTAAGAGGGCACAATGCAGGGCATAAGGGGGCACAGTGAGGGGTGAGGGCACAGTACAGTGTGGGGGTCACAGTCACATGACCCTGTGATATTAGAATGTCCTTATGGTGAATGCGGTTCATACGCCACCATAATGAGAAGCAGAGGAGTGAGACAAGGGTGTGATTATGTGGCTAGAGATTTTTAAAAAATTAACTGTCGGACAGTATAGGCACCAAAAATTAGGCATTCACCTGACAGCAAAGAACTTTGGATTCTGTGGCTGAAGGTACATTAGGCAGTCACAGGATAAATATGTAACTGTCGGCCAGTACAGGCCCCAAAACTTAGGCATTCAACGGACATAAAAGGCCTTTTATGCCGCTGTATTTACCTAAGACAGGGACCATGATTTGTTCTGGGTGGTGGCGGATATTTGTGGGTTGTCATGAAGAATTCCTCCGAGATCCATGCCTCAAGAAATGTGAGGTAGTCCACACTGTCGTGATCTAGGCGAGTGCGCTTATCGGTCACGATCCCCCCTGCTGCGCTGAATGTCCTTTCAGACAGGACACTGGACGAGGGGCAAGCCAACAGTTCCATGGCAAATTGTGCCAGCTCTGGCCAGAGGTCAAGCCTGCACACCCATTAGTCCAGGGGTTCATTGCTTCTCAGACGATAACCTGATGTAGTCGGACACCTGTCAGTCTAGGCGTTCCCTGAGGCTGGATCTGGAGGATGGCTGTTGATGGGTTGGCTGCAAGAATGATCTCATATCCGAAGTGACCAACACATCTTCAAACCGCCCTCTTCTTGCATGCGCTGTTGGATTGGTACCAGCAACTGTTTTTCTGTGAGTGGAAATTCCTCTGCCAGCGCCCTCAAAAGCAGAATGCAGCATTTCTCGAAGCAAGGCCTGGAAGTGCTGCATTCTGATAGCCCTCTGTGATGGTGGTAACATTTCCGCCATTTTGTGTTGGTACCGGGGGTCTAAGTACCTTGCCACCCAGTACTGGTGCTTGCCCTTTATGCTTTTTATACGGGGGTCCCTCTTCAAACACTGGAGCATGAAGGCCCCTATCTGCACTAAACTGGAAGAGGTGGAGTTGCCTGGCTCCTGCTCATCATCCAGGATAATGTCGCCCTCGTTCTCCTCCCCCCCCAGCCACGGACAACACCAGGGATCCCAGAAATGTTTAAAGCATGCTCCTCTTGCTCCTCCTCCACCCCGGCACCATCCTCCTCTGACTCCTCTTCAGACTCCTATTGTTGACTTGTCTCAGATGGAGTAGCCCCCCCTGGGAATTCATCCAGCATTGCGATTCCTCATCTTCCTGCTCCTGCTCCTCGACGGCTTAATCAATGACACGATGCAATGCACGCTCCAGAAAGAAGGCGTAAGGTACGATGTCACTGTTGAAACCCTGGCTGCGACTCACCAGTTTGGTGATCTCATCAAATGGCCGCAAAAGTCTGCATGCGTCGCGCATAAACAGCCACTGGTGCTGTGAAAAAAAAATTAATCTCCCCAGAACCTGTCCTCCCGCAGAGTTCGTACAGGTAGTCGTTAGCGGCACGTTTCTGCTGGAGCAGCCTATCAAGCATATACAAGGTGGAGTTCCATCGCGTCAGGCAGTCACAAATCAGATGTCTGACGTGCAGGTGGTGTCGCCGCTGAATGTCAGCAAGGCAAGCCATGGCCGTGTAAGATCTTCTAAAATGGTCAGAGATTTTCCTGGCCTGCCACAAGACGTCCTGGACCCCAGGGTATTTGGCAATGAATCGCTGAACGACTAAGTTCAGGACGTGTGCAATGCACGGCACGTGTGTCATTTTGCCCTGTTTCAGCGCGCTCAGCAGATTGGCACCGTTGTCGCACACCACTTTACCAACTGTCAAATTGAGCAGGGTTAGCCACTGATCGGCGTGTGACCACAAAGCTGAAAGGAGTGCAGTACCGGTGTGGCTCTTGGGCTTCGAGGTACAACAGACGCAGCACAACATGGCAACGTCTCACCTGGCACGTCGAATAGGTTCTGGGGAGCTTGGGAAGCGCAGCAGAAGAGACGGTAGCAGCGGAAAAGGAGGAGTCAGCTGAGGAGGAGACCGAGGATGGAGTAGGAGGAGGAGAAGAAAAGGCAGGCCTGCATGCAATCCGTGGCGGTAACACCAAATCTACACGGGTGCCACGGGTTGCATGCTTGACGGCCATCAGAAGGTTCACCCAGTAGGGCAGTAAAAGTTATGTACCTTCCCTGCCCGTGTTTGCTAGACCACGTTTCTGTGGTCAGATGTATCTTGGCTCCGACAATGTGTGCCAGAGATACATTTACTTGCCGCTGAACGTGGCCATAAAGTTCAGGGATGCCCTTCTGGGAGAAATATTTCCTTCCGGGGACCTTCCATTGCGGTGTTCCTATGGCCACAAATTTTCTAAAGGCCTCCGAGTCCACCAGTTTATATGGCAGTAGTTGGCGGGCTAGCAGTTCTGACAAGCCAGCAGTCAGCCGTTGGGCAAGAGGGTTATCCGGCATCATCATCTTTTTTTTCCCTCTAACATTTGGGGCAAGGAGGCCTGCCTTTTGCCAAATTAACGCGACAACGGCACGATGGAAGGTGGAGTGGAGGACAACTGGGAGGAGAGAGAAGAAGGAGAAGAGGCAGGACGGGGAGCACCGGGAGTGTGGCTTTGTGGGTTCTGACGGTGTTGCTCCCACTGGGCTCGGTGATGGGAGGACAGGTGTCTTCTTAAGGCGGTTGTCCCTAGGTGAGTGTTGGGCTTAGCGCAACTTATTCGTCGACAGCACAGGCTGCAGATGGCAACACTATTGTCAGCAGCGGACACGTTAAAAAAAAGCCCACACTGCGGAGCCATGTGCCGGCGTCCTGGAAGCGCCAGATGTGACCGTGCATGGTGGATGGCTCGTTCCAGATACATTAACAGTCTGCTTTTTGCCTCCTGTGCACTGTAAGTTCTGCCTGCTTCTCCTCCTTCTCCTCCCTATCTGCTGCTCCGTCTCTCACTCTGAACTAGCCTCCTCTTCCTCTCTTGTGGGCACCCACGTGACTTCCATCGACACGTCATCATCGGATTCGTCACCTTCACCACCACTGACATTAGAGATCTCGGAGTAGGCAGCAACAGCGGAGATCACCCTCCTTGGCTGATCTGGGTACTGTTGTCAGACTGCTGGGTGGTGACAGTTGATACCTCCTCTTCCTGATAAGGTCTTGTAATGGATGGGAAAATAATTCCTCTGACTCGAGCGGAGGGGATATGGTTGTGGTGGTGTCTTTGGGGGTGCACACAGCAGAGAGTGACGAGGGTGCAGATAGAGAGGATGAGGAGGGTACAGAAGCGGAAGTCTGAGTGAGCCACTCAACCAAGTCTGGTGCGTCCTTTGACGTAATCACACGCACCTTCTGCAACTTTACCCTTAGGTTGCGGCCTGGTGCACCTGCCCGACCCCTATCACCCCTGCGGAATGGCCTGCCTCTTCCTCTGCCTGTCATTTTCAAAATGACCCTGTGACAAAAGTCCCTATAGAAGAGCAGTATTTGTGGAATAGCACATCAATACCAGTCCTTAAAAGGACTTTTGTGGCCCTATTAGCTAGCGTTAGGTGTTCCTAACAGTCTGTCCCTGCTCCACACAGCAACCTCTCCCTACACTGGCAAAAGACTGAATATAAAATGGCGGCCAGATCATGTTTATTTATAAGGTAAGGGGTATGTCCATGTGCTGAAACGTCTAATTGCCTGTCCTGTCCCACCTGATGGATGTGTCATGGGTCAAAGTTCTTCACAATGTAAAAGAATATGGCGGGCGAGAATATCGCCATATTTTCACCCGTTCGGCGAACAGCGAACGAGCAAAGTTCCCCGCGAAACGACCGCCGGGCGAACCGCAAGGCCATCTCTACTAATCAGCACCTTGATATGCCACACCTGTGAGGTGGGATGGGTTATCTTAGCAAAGGGGAAGTGCTCACTAACACAGATTTAGACAGATTTGTGAACAATATTTGAGAGTAATGGCTCTTTTGTGTATGTAGAAAATGTTTCAGATCTTTGAGTTCAGCTCATGCAAAATGGGAGCAAAACCGAAAGTGTTGCGTTTATATTTTTGCTCAGTGTATATAGAAGGTGTTTTATCTCTGAAACTGGACTGATTTTATTGTGTAATTTCAATAAAAGCCTTCAATCATGGAAAGCGCTGGTCCCAGGACTTTTTCCTTTAGCGTCCATTCACACGTCCGTTGTTTCTTTCCTGATCTGTTCCGTTTTTTGCGGAACAGATCTGGACCAGATCTGGACCCATTCATTTTCAATGGGTCCTGAAAAAAATCGGACAGCACAATGTCTGATTTTTTTTCAGGACCCATTGAAAATGAATGGGTCCAGATCTGGTCCAGATCTGTTCCGCAAAAAACGAAACAGATCAGGAAAGAAACAATGGACAGTGTGAATGGACCCTAACTGATGAACTACACACGTCTGGCTCCTCCCTTGGTAAATTTCCATTAGAGAGGTCCCTAAATTCCATCAGCAGCTCTGCGGAAGGTATATTTTGATTGACATACAGTTTAGTTTTCACGGACTCAACACAACAACTACAGCTGAGCCCTAAGTCACACCTTGATATACACTACTAACAAAAAGTTAGGGGTATTTGGCTTGTGGGTGAAATTTCAGGATGAACCTAAAATGCATTCTAACCTTTACAGGTGAACTTAATGTGACTTTCTCTAAACTTTTAAATGCACATGTCTAACTGTTCAATGTTTCAGTACTTTTTACACAACTTGCTGTTCTCTAACAAGGAGCTAACGACTAAATTCACAACAGGTGTTTGATCCATGAATCGCCCAATAAATTTCCTGGTTCAATCAGAATTGGTATTTAAACAGTCCTCCTCATCATTCTGTCCACATCTTGACATCATAAGACAAAGACTACACCTAACAATTGATCAACAGTACCTCGCCATTGCGAGGCTTCAAGCAGGATGTTCTTAGACGGCAGCGGCCACTGAGCTTAGAGTGTCATAGACTGTCATTAGCAGGTTGCAACAGAGATAGAGAGAGACTGGAAGAGTCACATAAAGTCATAGAAGTGGACGTCCTTTGGCCCCATCCCACATTGATGACTGATTCATTGTGAACAATGCCCTGCAGATCCGGATGATAAATGCCACACAACTCCAGGCACATCTAAGGGAGGTGAGAGGCACCCAAGTGTCAATCAAACCATTCAAAACTGTTAACATCAGCATGGTCTGCATGCTAGTTGACCTGCAAGAGTACCTGACCACACCACCAGGAATAGGCGGCATCGTCTTACATTGGCCAGGGAGCATCTACGCTGGACAAGGGACAAGTGGGCTTCAGTGCTGTTCACTGATAATATTCGATTCACGCTGAGCAGAAATGGTGGCCGCCAACAATGTTGGAGACATCAAGGAGAGAGCTATGCATCAGCCACTGTTGTCACCAGATGAGCCATTGGTGGTGGTGGTGCTACAGTGTGGGCAGTTGCGTCTAGTCAATACAGAACTGCCCTCAGTAGAGTAGGCATATCCTTGTATTGACTATTGATATCTTTAATCAAACAAACTTCAATTTTGCTATTGTTACTGCTGTAAACTCCTCAGCTTCCAGAAAAAAATAAGAAGCATTTATTCTCTTACATTTATACATACATGTACTCCCAGCCCAAGTTAATTAAGACGACAAACTCTAGTTCTTCTCTGGTGATAAGCCCCACCTGCAAACCGTAGGTCACCGCACAGCCAGACACTATCTGAATAAATCGTACAAAATTCACAGAACTTTTTCAGATAGGATTTGTAGGAATACATTATGCACTGCTGCCACAGTAACTGCGTGATAATTAGAACACGTTGAAGGCCGACTAGTGCTGGAGCCCACAGAGCTATGTATTATTACCAATCAGTGTGACCCCCATAGCAGCAAACTGTGCATACAAGCCGATGGCAGCGTAATAAAAGCGTAAGGCATATTTACTGAAGTTAACTAGTTAAAGATTATCTAACTAGACAACAATCTCTTACAACCATTCACCCAAAAGCCAATTAGGGAAAAATCTCAATGTAAATTAGAGCAGAGGGAATAATTTACAGACATAGTAGTATGGACAGAGACTGGAGGAGCTGTCCTAAAAATAATACGTGCAGCAATTTTCCCATCTGTGATATTTTTCCATTAGATTGAGCAATTTCCAATTTCATATCACTGCAGTCAATAAAAATTCTTAGAGCAAACATTTGCTCACCAGGTCCCTTATCTATACAAAACGAGTCAAATATTTATTTAGCTCAAGAATTTAAAGACGACAGGAGATTAAGAGAAAGCAAATGTCAGGCACCCAGGAGACATTCACATTCCAGGGTTTTGTACAATATCTAAAAATTACAGGCACGTTATCATCAGAATGATGTAAAATTAATCTATTATAGAGTGTGCACGTTTTTATGGGGTAGTTCTGTTTATTATAAATTACATTTATTGAAAGAAGTGCTCTGTACACTCCGTTCGACATACACACTCTGCACTGAAATAGTCAGTAAGAGGGCTTCCCCTAAACCTGAACATTCATTTTAGATACATGAGCTCAGGCTCAGACTGGCCCAAAGGGGAACAGTTGAATCCCCTGGTGGGCCCCTGAGTAAGGTGGACCCCTACTCCCCTATCCCCTGCACAAGTGTATGGATAGGAAGTGTACAGCATCTCAACAAGCCTACGTTCATCCAAAAAACTGGGTAGATCATTTAACAGAATACCTAGTTATTATAAATGAAACTGGGAGGCCGAGATGGCTTCTAGGTAAGGAGTCAGGATGGCATGTATTCTCTTTCCCCAGAGACCTGCACTCTCAAAGTAGTCATCTCATTGGGCAGGTAGTGTTTGCATGTAGCTTTACAGTGGGCCCCCAGAATGAATTCTACTAATGGGCCGTCAGCATCGCAGACCGACGCTGTATAGGCACCGAACCCCCCCCCTCTCCGTAGCTTGGCAGAGCATGCATTTTTTCTGAAGGAGGGAGAAGGCAGCCATGGCCAGTTTAGTGGCCGGGTTTGGGGTGGCCCCAGTGCTACACTCAGTCCCCGGACTAGTAGCTGCTCTCCGGAAGACAAATGTCCACAAATGTCCAGGCTTCAAAGTACCCCTGCTCCAAGGCACTACACCAGACACCTCTGATAGTGGCTTATCTCCCTGGAAAAAAAAAGGATTGGGCATACTAAAATCCAGGCACCAAATCTTTTTAGGGGAAAATTATTGGGAACGAGTGTTTGTATGAACGTTTGTCCCCAAACAATTGTCCTGATTGATGGTCTGTGTAAAAGGGGCTTTAATCAGTGTAAAAAGTATGATATATTAGATGAGAGGCTAAATGGTGTATACTTAAAATGTTTATTCACAACAATCTAGACAAACCCTTCAGCACATGGACACCCCCCCACCCTATAACAGAACTCGATCTAGCAGCCATTTTACATTTTGTGTTTTGCCAGTGTAGGGAGAGGTTGCTTTGTGGAGCAGGGACAGACTGTTAGGGACGCCAAACTCTAGCTAATGGGACCACAAAAGTCCTTTTAAGGACTGGTATAGGTGTGCTATCTATAGGTGTGATATAAAGGGGTGTGATATACTTATAATATACTTTCTAACATATTGTGCAGCAGTTGTGTGCGGTTCTGCTGCGATACCGCAGGTATATAGAGGGACAAGCGCTATTGAAACAACTATTTGCAACGGGTGTGATATACCTGTTGCCCCAAAAAAAACTGACTGAGGGGTGCAATATACTTGCTCCTACAAAATACTGATTAAGGGGTTTGATATACCTGCTTCCCCAAAATACTGATTGAGGGTTGCGACATACCTGCTTCCGCCAAATATTGATTGAGGCCTGCGATATACCTGCTTCCACAAAATACTTATTGAGAGGTGCGATTAACCTGATTCCACCAAATATTGATTAAGGGGTTCTATATACCTGCTTCCAGAAAATAAAGATTGAGGGGTGCGATATGCCTGCTTCCGCAAAATACTGATTAAGGGGTTTTTATATACCTGCTTCCACAAAATACTGATTGAGGGGTGCGATAAACCTGCTTCCACAAAATACTGATTAAGGGGTTCTATATACCTATTTCCAAAAAATACTAATTGAGGGGTGCGCTATACCTGCTTCCACAAAATACTGATTAAGGGGTTTCATATACCTGCCTCCACAAAATACAGATTGAGGGGTGCAATTTACCTGCTTCCACCAAATATTGATAAGGGTTCTATACACCTGCTTCCACCAAATACTGATTGAGGCCTGCGATACACCTGCTTCCACAAAATACTGATTCGGGGGACTGATGTACCTGCTTCTACAAAATACTGATTAAGGGGATTGCTATACCTGCTTCCACCAAATATTGATTAAGGCCTGCAATACACCTGCTTCCACAAAATACTGATGAAGTGGTTTGATATACCTGCTTCCACCAAATATTGATTGAGGCCTGCGATACACCTGCTTGCACAAAATACTGATTAAGGGGTTTGATATACCTGCTTCCACAAAATACTGATTAAGGGGATTAAAATACCTGCTTCAACCAAATATTGATTGAGGCCTGCGATACACCTGCTTCAACAAAATACTGATTAAGGGGTTTGATATACCAGCTTCCAACAAATACTGATTGAGGCCTATGATACACCTGCTTCTACAAAATACTGATTAAGGGGTTTGATATACCTGTTTCCACAAAATACAGATTGAGAGTTACGATATACCTGCTTCCACAAATACTGCTCTTCTTTAGGGACTTTGTCACAGTGTCATTTTGAAAATGCCAGGTAGAGGAAGAGGCAGGCCGTTTCACAGGGGTAGTAGGGGTCAGGCAGGTGCATCAGGCCGGAGCCTAAGTGGGAAGTTTCAGAAGGTGCGTGCGATTACGGATGCACCAGAGTTGGTTGAGTGGCTCACGCAGCCTTCCGTTTCTGCACCCTCCTCATCCTTTGTATCTGCACCCGCCTCACTCTCTGCTGTGCGCACTCTTAAAGACACAACCACCATAGCACCTCCACTAAAGTCAGAGTAATTATTTTCCCATCCATTCCTAGACCTTACGGATGAAGGTGACGATGATGACGTGTCGATGGACGTCACATGGGTGCCTTCAAGAGAGGAAGAGGAGGGGAGTTCAGGGGGAGAGACGGAACAGAAGATAGGGAGGACAAGGAGGAGAAGCAGGCAGAACTTGCAGTGCACAGGAGGCAAAAAGCAGACTGTAAATGTATCTGGAGTGAGCCATCCACCATACTCGGTCACATCTTGCGCTCCCAGGATGCCAGCATATGGCTCCACAGTGTGGGCTTTTTTCAACGTGTCAGCTGCTGACAATAGTGTTGCCATCTGCAGCCTGTGCTGTCAACGCATAAGTCGAGGTAAGCCCAACACTCACCTAGGTACACACTCCCGGCGCTCCACGTTCTGCCTCTTCTCCTTCTCCTCTCTTCTCCCATTTGTCCTCCACTCTACCTTCCACCATCGTCGCGTTCATCTGGCACAAGGCAGGCCTTCGTGGCCCAAATGTTCGAGCGTAAAAAGTTGATGACCCCGGATAGCCCTTTTGCCCAATGGCTGACCGCTGGCTTGTCGAAACTGCTAGCCCGCCAACTACTGCCATATAAACTGGTGGACTCGGAGGCCTTTAGAAAATTTGTGGCCATTGTCACACCGCAATGGAAGGTCCCCGGAAGGAAATATTTCTCCCAGTAGGGCATCCCAGAGCTATGTTCAGCGGCAAGTGAATATATCTCAGGCACACAGTATAGGTGCAAAGATACATCTGACCACAGACACGTGGTCTAGCAAACACGGGCAGGGAAGGTACATAACTTTTACTGCCCACTGGGTGAACCTTCTGACCTTCAGTATGTAACCCGTGGCACCCGTGTGGATTTGGTGTTACCGCCACGGATTGCATGCAGGCCTGCCTCTTCTTCTCCTCCTCCTACTCCATCCTCCCTCTCCTCCTTGGCTGACTCCTCCTTCTCCACTGCTACCGTCTCTTCCGCTGCGCCCCCCAAGCTCCCCAGAAACCATTCAACGTGCCAGGTGAGACGTTGCCATGCTGTGCTGCGGCTGTTGTGACTGGAAGCCAAGAGCCACACCGATCCTGCACTGCTTTCAGCTCTACGGTCACAGGCCGATCAGTGGCTAACCCCGCTCAATTTGATAGTTGGTAAAGTGGTGTGCGACAACGGTGCCAATCTGGTGAGAGCACTGAAACAGGGCAAAATGACACACGTGCCGTACATTGCACACGTCCTGAACTTAGTCGTGCAGTGATTCGTTGCCTTCATGCTCCAGTGTTTGAAGACTGACCCCCGTATAAAAAGCAAAAGGGCAAGGGCCAGTACTGGGTGGGAACGTACTTAGACCCCCGATACAAACACAAAATGGTGGACATGTTACTAGCATCACAGATGGCTGTCATAATGCAGTATTTCCAGGCCTTGCTGCGAGAGATGCTGCATTCTGCTGTTGCGGGCACTGGCAGAGGAATTTCCACCCACAGAGAAACAGGTGCGGATACCAATCCTACCACGCCTGCAAGATGAGGGCGGTTTGAAGATGTGTTGGTCACTTCAGATATATCATTCTTGCAGCCAACCCATCGACAGCCGCTCCGCAGAGCCTCAGGGAACGCTTAGACCGACAGATGTCCTACTACATGTCCTACTACATCGGGTTAACAGCCGATGTGGACGCTTTGAGAAGCGAGGAACCCCTTGACTACTGGGTGTGCAGGCTTGACCTGTGGCCAGACCTGGCACAATTTGCCGTGGAACTCTTGGCTTGCCCCTCGTCGAGTGTTCTTCAAGGACGTTCAGCGCAGCACGGGGGATCGTGACAGATAAGCGCACTCGCCTAGCTCACGACAGTGTGGACTACCTCACATTTCTAAAAATGACTGAGGCATGGATCTCGGAGGACTTCAACACCTGTGACGACCTAGTGTAATTGAATTTCTTCACATATCTGCCACCACCCAGAACAAATAATGGTCCTTGTCTTATGTATATACAGCGGCATAAAAGACCTTTTCTTTCAGGTGAATGACTAATTTTTGGGGCCTATAGAGGCCTACAGTAAAATAGTTATCCAGTGACCGTCTAATATACCTCCAGCCACATAATCACTTGTTCTTTTCTGTCAGGTGAATGCCAAATTTTTGGGGCCTGTACTCCACTGGCCTACAGTAAAATGGTTATTCAATGATAACCTAATGTACCTCCAGCCACATAATCACTTGTTCTTTTCTGTCAGGTGAATGCCTAATTTTCGGGGCCTGTACTGGCCTACAGTAAAATTGGTATCCAGTGACCGCCTAATGTACCTACAGCCACATAATCACTTGTTCTTTTCTGTCATCTGAATGCCTAATTTTTGGTGCCTGTACTCCACTGGCCTACAGTAAAATAGTTATCCAGTGACCATCTAATATACCTCCAGCCACATAATCACTTGTTCTTTTCTATCAGGTGAATGCCTAATTTTTGGGACCTGTACTGGCCTACAGTAAAATTGTTATCCAGTGACCACCTAATGTACCTCCAGCCACATAATCACTTGTTCTTTTCTGTCAGGTGAATGCCTCATTTTTGGTGCCTGTACTCCACTGGCCTACAGTAAAACTGTTATCCAGTGACCGTCTAATATACCTACAGCCACATAATCACTTGTTCTTTTCTGTCATCTGAATGCCTAATTTTTGGTGCCTGTACTCCACTGGCCTACAGTAAAATAGTTATCCAGTGACCATCTAATATACCTCCAGCCACATAATCACTTGTTCTTTTCTATCAGGTGAATGCCTAATTTTTGGGACCTGTACTGGCCTACAGTAAAATTGTTATCCAGTGACCATCTAATATACCTCCAGCAACACAATCACTTGTTCTTTTCTGTCAGGTGAATGCTTAATCTTTTGGGGCCTGTACTCCCGTGGCCTAAAGTAAAAATTTTCTAGGCTCCAGCAGGGCACATTTTTGAGAGTTTCCCTTTAAGACGCATAAAAATGGCCCCTGATTAAAATACATATTTTTTGTGGGAATTTTTGTCATTGTTCCCCCTCTGGTATGTCACTATCCATGTTGTGGGACTGTTTGTGCACTTCTAGTAAGTATTTGGGGGCTGCAAATATGACCTGAAGGTTTTTCAGGCTCTCCTGCCATTAAAGTGAATGGGGCCCGCCACGAACGCGCGGTTCGCAAACATTTCATCGCAAATGCGCGT
This sequence comes from Bufo gargarizans, assembly GCF_014858855.1. Classification (NCBI taxonomy): domain Eukaryota; kingdom Metazoa; phylum Chordata; class Amphibia; order Anura; family Bufonidae; genus Bufo; species Bufo gargarizans. The sequence continues at coordinate 432,450,873 of NC_058084.1, read as the reverse complement.
TTGCGAAATGTCCCGGCCGATGTTCGTCCGTCACTAATCTGCTGCACAATCTAGCAGTAAAAGTGTAGAATTTTCCTGCAGTGACACCACAGGGCAAACAAAGTATTACACTTCTAAAGATAGCTTTTATTTATAAAAAAAAATTAAAATAAATATTATGCATAGGCAGACATTGAAGTCATCACGTTCATAAGCTAACCTTTACATCATGGTCTGGCACAAAAAGAATTAATAGAACATAAACAACAAATCTAAAAGATACCAGTGAGGGTCAGGTCACATGGTCAGGTTTCCAGATTAAATTTTTGAGGCAAAAATCATAAGTGGATCAGAAAATGAAAGTATATAGGACAGATATGAATTTTCCTTTTTTTTTATTCACCTGCAGTTTTGGCTTCCAGAAACCTGACCATGTGGCCTTATACTTAGGCATCATGCACACGACCGTAGTTGTGGTCCGCATCCGAGCCGCAGTTTTTGCGGCTGTGATGCAGACCCATTCACTTCAATGGGGCCGCAAAAGATGCGGACAGCACTCCGTGTGCTGTCCGCATCCTTTGCTCCGTTCCGTGGCCCCGCAAAAAAAATATAGCATGTCCTATTCTTGTCCGTGATGCAGACAAGAATAGGCATGTCTGCAATGGGCCGTCCGTTCCGCAAATTGCGGAAGACACACTGGCGGATTCCGTCTTTTGTGGATCCGCGGTTTGCAGACCGCAAAAAAACGGCACGGTCGTGTGCATGAGGCTTTATGGGTGTTATTTTGTACACTGACTGATAACATGGTGAGTTAGGGGTGTATTAGACAGCCCAATTTAACAGAAGCATTCCTTCCCGGCAAACTTCTGCATCGCTAGCGGAGGAGACCACTGCCATTACATGCAGCGATCTCCTCCTCAGTATAGGGAAGAGCGATCATTATACCATCGCTCTTCCCTATACTGAGTCACTGTTTACCAGCAGCAGATCGTGCTTACACACCATGATCTGACGCCTGCAAATTATTTTTTTCAACTGTCAAAAGATTTGGATGAATGATACCTGTTCCAGTAATTGGTGGAGCACTAAGCAATGAGGAACCCTGAGATCTGACATATACTGTATTACCAGTCCTGCGGAAAGGTTATAAATGTCCATTGTGGGGGAAAAAATCACTTGTGACAGATCAAAAGCTTTGATTGGTGGAGATCTGAGTGCTGAGATCCCTGACAATTGAGTTAAAAGCGATGTCTTACCTCCCTGCTAGAAAGGAAAATGAGGACAGCCTCACAGACTTTCTATTGAGGTCCGGGAAGTGGAGAATATAGTGCTCCTGGTGCTGGTTTTACTCACTGCTCCTTGGTCTTTTGCCAGCGCTGCGCTGTGTCTGGTCTGAGGTCTAATGAGGATTGGGGTTCTAATTTGGGAGTCAGATCTGAGGTCTGATGAAGATTGGGGGTCTGATTTGAGGGTCTGATCTGAATTCTGATGAACATTGCAGGCCATGATTTCATGTCTGATCTGAGGTCAGATAAACATTGGGGGTCCGATCTGATGAGGACTGGGGGTCTGATTTAGGGTCTGATAAGATCGGGGGTCTGTCCTTAGGTCTGATGAAGATTGGGGAGTCTGATGTAGGAGTGTGATCTGAGGTCACATAAGGATTGGGGATCTGATGAAAATTGGGGGTCTAATCTGAGGTCTGAGAAAGATTGGAGGTGTGATTTTTTTTATTTATTTTTATTATTTTTGTCTTCTAAAATTCAGGTTCGTCTTAGAGAGCGAAAAATACAGTAAATCACCACAAGAGTGGCTGAATTAGCACTAATCTTCAGTCAGCATTTTCCCTAAGGTATCAATCTAGTCAAACCTTTTTTGGAAGCGAGATAATGTTGCTCTCTTCTTCTTGTTTCTAGTTTTTACTATTTTACACTTAGATGGATTTTGGAAGGCCTAAGTAGAATTCTCAAAACTATCAGCCAGCCTGCAGGCAGGTAAAGGGAAATTACACTGATTCATAGATTCATGTGTAGCGCTGATTTATGCAAGTAACCCTATTACACTAGGTATGCTCGTCGCTTCTTGCCAAATAAAAGCAGCTCTCCCTCCACAGAGCCATGGACAGGTCATGCTAAATATTGCCACATGACACATTTCCTCTGAAAGGAAAACGTGCACAGTGACCACTAACCTTCCATTACTACAAACTGCATCACTGTATAGTCATTAGACTTGGGATTCAAGACTTAAGCTGCAAAAGTCAGAAACTTGGTCTTTGTTTGACAGGCATTCCAACCGCACATTATAAATTAGCTAGAGCCCAGAAGGTTAGGCGGCATGACATGGTAATGATAGGTGTCACCTCTACTTAACCATAGACATGACAATTTGTAAATACATTTTAGTCCGGCAGTGCAGCAGGTCATGTTTATCCAAGTCACACTCCATACAATGACAGAAAACCAGTTGTACATTTTATGTCTCTGTTTATTCCTGTCCTCCGCTGGTGACGTTCTCCTGCAGCAGAATAAGCAGAATAGTCCCACACTGATACTTCTGTGAATGGAAAGATCTCTATTGATTTAGAACTGTTTGAAATGCAGAAAGAAATAGAAAAAGTAAACTATAGAGATAGATAGATAGATAGATAGATAGATAGATAGATAGATAGATAGATAGATAGATAGATAGATAGATAGGATAGATACAAGATGAGAGATAAATAGACAGACAGACAGATAGATAGATAGATAGATAGATAGATAGATATGAGATAGATAGATAGATAGATAGATAGATAGATATGAGATAGATAGATAGATAGATAGATAGATAGATAGATAGATAGTCTGTGTAGAAGCTTACCCACAATATGAGGTTCCCACAAGCCTCCTGTATATCCATCAGTCCGATCCAGGTGACTAGTACTATTTGATACCCTTATCATAAAGGGTTTGTTTATTTATTTGTTTATTTGTTTGTTTTGTTTTCGCAGTGTGGTTCTTGAAAGGAGTTTTCCAGTATTGAGTTCCGTCCTAGGGGCTCAATACCGGAAAAAAAAACCGCTTCATTTTTGTCCTAATGCATTCTGAATGGAGAGCATTCCGTTCAGGATGCATTAGGATGTCTTTAGTTCAGTCACTTTTACGGTATTTGGCCGAAGAAAATAACGCAGCATGCTGCGGTATTTTCTCCGGCCAAAATTCCGGAACACTTGCCGTAATGCCGGATCCGGTATTATTTTCCATTGAAATGTATTAATGTCGGATCCGGTACCAAGTATTCCGGAAAAATTGATCAGTTTTTTTTCCGGTCTGAGCATGTGCAGGCCCTTAAAAATGTGAAAAAATAAATACCGGATCCGTTTTTCCGGATGACACCGGAGAGACGGATCCGGTATTTCAATGCATTTGTCAAACGGATCCGCATTCGGATCCGGAAACAAACGATATCTGTTTGCACACTGATTTCCCGATCCAGCAGGCAGTTCCGGCAATGGAACTGCCTGCCAGATTCCTCTAACGCTAGTGTGAAAGTCCCCTTATCAGCAGACCTCTAAACTACAGGCGCCTCATGCTACCATTTTTTTAAACACCTTTACTACATCAAGTACTCAGTTAAACATTTATCAACCCCAAACTTTTTGATGCCAATTTTCTGGTGTACAGGGATTGCTAAATGTCCTCTTGTCTATGTGTGTATAAGCATTATGGGGGTTATTTATTAAGACTGGCATTTTAGACGTTGGTCTTAATAAGGCCCTGCTCTGGCGCATGGCAGTGGATCTGCCGAAGTTTTTCTTGAGTCTACATTGGCACATTTTAATATTTATGACCTATCTTCAGGATAGGTCATGAATATCAGATCAGGTGTTGGACTCCCGCGATCAGCTATATGAAGGGAAGGCATGCGCAGTGCACACGTGCCACCTCCCGTCCCTCTTCCTGCTCACTGCTGTTTTGCCATAGACATAGCAGCATGCCCTCCTGAATTCAGCTGTATTGCTCAGGACTGGGATACAGCTGATTACTGTAACGGGGGCGGCACTGTGATATTTTGGGTATTGCTGGTCCCATCGACTTTTGTTGTCCTCACCTACTTGTGTTGCCCTGTCTTCTGTCAATTTGGACCCACCTACAGCACGGGGCCTCTTTTAGTTTTTTTAACCCCTTAGTGACCAAGCACATTTTTAAGAAATTGCATTCCAAGAGCTAGAACTTTTTATTTTTTTCAAAAATGTACTCGTCTTATTTTTTGCAGGACAAGTTAGAGTTTTTAATGCACCATTTTAACTACATGTAATGATTGATTAAAGCCAGCCGTTTAGCTAAAACCCCCTTTGTTTACGTCAGTAAAAACACATATGGGTGGTCACTAAGGGGTTAAGGGCCACTTGAAGCTCCCAGTCCACCCCTCATACCAGACAAAGCCATAATGACATTGCTGTGCTTGGCAAAATATTAAAGGGGTTTTCCAGGATTAGAAAAACATGTCCGCTTTCTTCCAAAAAGAGCACCACACCTGTCCACAGGCCGTATTGCAACTCTGTCCCACTGATTCCAATTGAGCTGAGTTGCAATACCAGACACAACCCATGGTGCTGTGTTTGGAAGAAAGCAGCCATGTTTTTATAATCCTGGACAACCCCAAATCCAATGTTGAACAATCCTAAGTGGAAGCACCTCGTCTAGACTGACCGAATCAATTCCGCGGAGATGCTGCCTGTGCCCTTTGCTCTGCTAATTGGAGCAGCAGTGCAGATAGGAAGTTGTCAGTGCCGGGCTAAATGCCTGGCCCTGTCAATCTTGCGGCAGGTGGTCACCTGTTCACCTGTGGGGACAGTCTCTAACAGGCCAAGAAGCCCTGAATCAATTTGCTCATCTCTACTGCAGATCCTTGTAGCAGTTGGTTCCAAGGGTTTCCTGCTGGGAGACTAAGCAGTCAGAGGCCATCTGCCTGGCAGCAGCAGTGTGAATGCTCATTTTGCCCCTGCAGGGGAAACAAGGCATTACAGGTTCCTTTCTGATAGTCCCTGACATCCTGCAATGCCAGAATCGGTGCTGAATGCAGATGTGATTTGCCCTGACTTACCAGTTGTGCAGAACACATACCCAAGAACCCTCCCAAATTTTTCAAATTTTTATCATTCAACGTAAAAGTAAAAAATCTGAATAAATATATATTTATATATTTTTTTATTTTACAGGAAATTATGGAACATGTCTCATTCTTGGCCATAATGAGGACAAGAATAGTCATTTCTGCTGATGAGTGTGAGAACAATGCAGAATCCATATGGACAGTATCCATATTTTGCAGATCCTTTTTGGACCCAAATACATACACGGCCATGTGCAGGGGTTTTTAAGACGTTTTCTGCACTTCAGTGTTTTTTCAAGGCGTTCTTTTCATCTGAATTTTTAGTTGTTTTTTTTTTGCGGTAAAATTTCCAGGTCCAGAAGTTAGCTGAAGGTCTATGGGAAACATGAAAAGCACATTTTTTTTCTGTAGGCGTACTTGCTAATTACCGTAGGTGCAATTTTTGGGGGGCGTTTTGACAGCTCAAAAAATGCTGGAGAAAAAACATGGTTCACACAATCATTTAGAAAAAATAGTACTAAAAACCACCATAAAAACCATAAGCAGTTTCTATGGTGTTTTTTTAACAAGCAAAAAGCTCCAACCCCAAATCATGTGTGCAGGGGTCTAGGCTGGTGTCACTCAGAGGCCTCTTTCACACGGGTGAGTTTTCCGCACGGGTGCAATGTGTTAGGTGAACTGAATCTGGACCCATTGATTTCTATGGGGCTGTGCAGATGAGCGGTGATTTTCACGCATCACTTGGGTGTTGCGTGAAAATCACAGCAAGCTCTATATTGTGTGTTTTTCACACAACGCAGGCCCCATAGTAGTGAATGGGGCTGCGTGAAAATCGCAAGCATCCGCAAGTAAGTGCGGATGCGGTGCGATTTTTACGCATAGTTGCTAGGATGAAAGTCTATTCACTGTATTTTTTTCCCTTATAACATGGTTATAAGGGAAAATAATAGCATTCTTTAATACAGAATGCTTAGTAGAAGGTCAATTGAGGGTTAAAATTTTTAAAATAATTAACTCACCTCCTCCAATTGATCGCGTAGCTGCCGGTCTCCTGTTCTTTCTTCAGGACCTGTCAAAGGACCTGTGGTGACATCACTGTGCTCATCCCATGATACATCACATGATCCATCACCATGGTGATGGACCATGTGATGAGCTCAGTGACGTCACCACAGGTCCTTTGACAGGTCCTGAAGAACAGGACTGTTTACTGTATATGCCATACGGAAAAACGGAACAGAAACGGAAACACAACGGAAACAAAAAAAGGAACAACAGATCCGTGAAAAACAGACTGCAAAACACTGAAAAAGCCATACGGTCGCGTGAAAGAGGCCTTAGTGTTCAGCGAAGCAACCGAGGAGGCATTCGGTCTGAAGATTGGAAAAACTTTAAATCACGATGAATTCCTCACGCTTTGTGGTAACAAATCAGTTTTTCCTAAAACCCTCATCCCACACAGTCTCCGCCATTGTCCTGTGTGCTGAGCATAGGGAGAGACATGGCAAGCGCTGATGCGCTACATGTTGCTGCAAAGTGTTTTAAAGAGAATAGTGGAGAAGGAGAGTGTATTGCACATTCTAGTGCACTGACATTCAGAGATAGGGTGGGTTCACATCTGCGTTCTGGATTCCGTTATGGCTTTCCGTTATAACATGGTTATAACGGAAAATAACGGAATCCATAAGACGGAAGGGTGGATCCGTTATGCCGCCCATAGACTTGTATTATGACGAAATGCAAAACAGAAGCCTTTAAAAGGCATTCTGTTTTGCATTCCGTCTTAATAGAAGTCTATGGGGAATCATAATGGATCCGTCTGGTTTCCGTTATGCAGAACGGAGAAAAAAGTCCTGTCGACAGGACTTTGTTTTCTGTCTTGCATAACGGGACCCAGACGAATCTGTTATGATTCCCATAGACTTCTATTAAGATGGATCAAAATGGAGGCTTCCGTTTTGACTTCTGTCTTATGGATTCCGTTATTTTCCGTTATAACCATGTTATAATGGAAAGCCATAACGGAATCCAGAATGCAGATGTGAACCCACCCTTAATCCGTTATTTTAGTAATACAGTTAGTGTGCCTCAGTTTTAAAGGCAGCTGTAATATATCGCCGTGTGCATCACATTCTAGTGCACGGACATTCCGGATCACGGATGCAGACCCATTCACTTAAATGGGTCTGCAATCCGGAAGGAACTTTCTCTCCGTGCCTCCAAACCGCATTATTTTTTTGTGGTGCGGATGGATCACAGACCCATTCAACTTGAATGGGTCTGCAACCATCTGCCGAATCCTCACAGATGTTGCCCGTGCATTGGGGTCCACAAAAAACGGATCCGCATTTTTGCGGATAGGATACGGCCGTCTGAATGAGCCCTTACTTCACAGATGTTGCGATCTGAGTTGGTTAAATGACGAGGTTCAGCAGGATCACCGTTCCCCGTCATTGCGCCCAGGCGTCTGCTGTATTGTACAGCTAGCACCCGCCGCATATGAAGCCTGCTCACTGCAGCAGCCCGCTCCATACATTCCTTCATCCACTGTGACGTACTGGTATACCAGATTTATAGCGATTTGTAATAAATTAATTCTGAACTAGTCGAATTTCTGTGCAAACTTCTGCGAATCGGACAAACTGAAATTTTAAAAACTTTATTATGAATCCTAAAAATGGCATAAGCAGGGGCAGACTGACCATAGACCCTACAGGGAAATTTCACGGTGGGCTGATGACCAGAGCCCTCCTTACGGCTGCCGATCAGGTGCATAATGATATGATGCTCTAACCATTAATTAATGCTAGGGGCATGATTTTTTTTTGTATATGTAATCTTTGGAACATTCGTTTTGTTTTTTCTGAAAAAGAGCCAGCTCCAGATCTTAGCTGAAATTCTGTAGGAAATATGAAACGCAGGGCACACAAACAAATTTTTTTTTTAACTCAGCTTTTGCCTGTATCTTATCTCTCTGTAGGAAAAAACATCTGACCAAAAAATGCCAAACACACATTTGTTTTGCATAAAACACCACTAAAAACAGCCATAAAAAATGCACGTGGTATGAAAAATAACACAAAAATAATACAAAATAATTATATAAAAAAAGCCAGACACAATTTGTGTGTAGGAGCCCTCAAAGGGGTTGTCTTGTTTCAGTAAATAGTATGTATCATGTAGAGAAAGTTAAGACAAGGCACTTACTAATGTATTGTGATTGTCCATATTGCCTCCTTTGCTGGCTGGATTCATTTTCCCATCACATTATACACTGCTTGTATCCAGGGGCTATGACCACCCAGCAATCCATCAGTGGTGGTCGTGCTTTCACACTATAGGAAAAAGCAGCAGCCTATATGGTCCCAGCCTGGGCTTTTTTCTATAGTGTGCAAGCATGTCCACTGCTGCTGGATTGCAGGGTGGTCATGGTATTAACTTTGTCTACATAATACATGAAGTGAGACAACCCCTTTAAGGTGGTTTCACATATAGGAGGAGATATATCAGAACTGGTGTAAAGTAGAACTGGCTCAGTTGCCCATAGCAACCAATCAGATTCCACCTTTCATTTTTCAGAGGAGCTCTGAAAAATGAAAGCTGGAATCTGATTGGTTGCTTGAGCAACTAAGCCAGTTTTCTTTTTATACCAATTTTGATAATTTTCCCCCATCATGTATTTTATTTTTTAAATATGTTTTTGTGGCAGTTATTTATGCGACCAAAGCAAAGAGTAGATTTAAAGGGATGGGAAATATGAAGGACTTAGACTTCTCCTTCCTCCTGGATGTAGATTTCTAGCTTTGGCTTAAAAAAAATGCATAAAAAAAGTCAGTGGTGTTTCTTATATTGCCGAGGGGACACCTCACACGCTGTAATACAAGAGATTGGATTTTAAGTGCACACAACTTTACCCAGGGTAACTCAATCAGACACAATGGCGGTAAAAGCCCCTTTGTTTGCTCTTTGTTAATGCCTCGCTTCCTCCTCTCCAATGTGCGTTACTAGGTCAGAATTTTCATTTGCAACTTAGTGGAAGTCATTGCCGTCCGTTTGCACTAAGTATCTGCTAGTGGGGATTTTTCCCTTATGTCTACAAAGAAGAAGGAAAGCTGTTTGCAGAAAAGCTGCTGGGGATTCGGACTTCCACCCCGCGCACACAAAGCATCCAGGGGCTACCTCTCCCAGTGTCAGGATTTGCTCAATGTTTAATCTGCTGAGTTTACAGAACATAAAGCTGTAACTGGAATTACCCACTGCATTTTATCAGCTTCCAAAATTGCAATTAAGGACAAAGTACAAACAAATATTTGCTGTATTGTCCCTGTGATTTCACAGTCTTGCCTGCTGCTAGTTGTAACATTATATGCTTTGTCGCAACTTTCTCTGTACTCAAAGGGGGTTGACTGAGTTATATGAAAATCTCCCCGTGCCCCTAAATGTGATAAAGCAATAAAAGAAAATACACTTTAGGCCCCTTTCACATTGGCAAGTTTTCCGCGCGGGTGCAATGCGTGAGGTGGACCCATTCATTTCTATGGGGCTGTGCACATGAGCGGTGATTTTCACGCATCACTTGTGTGTTGCATGAAAATCGCATCATATTCTATATTCTGCGTTTTTCACGCAACGCAGGCCCTATAGAAATGAATGGGTATGCGTGAAAATCGCATAGCATCCGCAAGCAAGTGCGGATGCAATGCGATTTTCACGCATGGTTGCTAGGAGATGATGTTAGTAAATTGATAAAAGTAAATTTGCTGTATTATTTTCCCTTATAACATGGTTATAAAGGAAAATAATAGCATTCTTAATACAGAATGCTTACTAAAATGTCGATTGAGGGGTTAAAAAAATAATAAAATTAACTCACCTTATCCACTTGATCGGGCAGCCGGCATCATCTTTTTTATTATCCTTTCAGGACCTGCAAAAGGACCTTTGACGTATCTTCATTCAGCAGGACCTGCGCTGACGTCACTTCATCAAAGGTCCTTTTGCAGGTCCTGAAAGAAGAAGAAAGAAGACTATGGCGGCCGCGCAATCAAGTGGATGAGGAGAGTTCATTTTATTTATTTTTTATCCCCTTAATTGACATTTTACTATGCATTCTGTATTGAAAATGCTATTATTTTCCCTTATAACCATGTTATAAGGGAAAATAATAAAATCTACAGACCACGATCCCAAACCCGAACTTCAGTGAAGAAGTCCAGGTTCGGGTCTTGGTACCACATTCAGTTTTTTATTACGCGCGTGCAAAAAGCATTGCACCCGCGCAATAAAAACTGAACAACTCAATCGCTGTTCAAAACTGACTAAAATTGCATTGGCACTCGTGCTGGTTTCCCGCAATGCACACGCCACGCATCCGGAGAAAATCCGGGATGCCCGTGTGAAAGAGGCCTTAGGGCATGCGATTGTGACACAGTTGCCCTGTGGTAAAGTACTGCACAGCCGTAGAGCTGCAGCGGGCTCCAATGAACTAATTAGGACCGTACTGTTAAGGACGGGCTCGCATCAGCGTTAGTAATTCCGTTATAGGGTTCCGTTATGACAGAGTTATAACGGAATTTGAGAACAGAATGCAAACCTGAACCCTTTAAGAGGCATTCCGTTTTGCTCTGTCCTAATACATTTCTATGGGCACAAATAACAGTTCCGTTTTGTTCCGTTATGGTATGACGGATAAAAAAAGTCCTGTCATGCATAACGGAAAATATTGGTTGCACATTTTAGATGTTGATTTCAGCTGGACCGTCTGACAATCTATTGCGTGTGGGATGTCTCCTGACTCTCTCCCAATGACAGATGGCAGGGGATATAGAGATCGGACATGAAGGATTTCAGCTACCTGACCTTTTTGTTCTTGGGAAGAAAAGTCCCTGGCAGACACCCTCTTCCTTCACCCTCTTCAGGACACATGCATGCTCAGCCAAGTCTGTTTGTGAAGAAGTGGTTTGATAGAGATATAACTGTCCACGGCTACCTGTCGCACGACAGAAATCAGAGCAGAGAAGGGTCAGGCATGCTTGATTTCAACATGTCCAATCCTTTTATTCTCGAAGACATAAGCCACCACTAGACGATCAGTTGGCCAGTATTTATCTTGTGTGTATGGCCAGTTTTAGACATGGTAAAGACAATGCAATGCAAGGGCTATACCTGATCCCATCACCTATCCTGTGCCCCACTATTTGTGATGATATTACGCTGTTTGGGATTTATAAATCCTTTCATGCAGTGAAGGAATGCCACATAACCCATTGACACCACCATTGGCATGACTTTATTGTACATCCCACTACTACTCTTCCTTTATGTGTCAGTGTACCAATAGTCTCATTGTATTAGAGAGCTGCTTGGAATTGCAACCTCTGCACAATCTATAACTACAAACAGCAAAAAAGTCCTCGGTTAGAAATAAAATAAAATAAAAAAATATTAAAAATACTCCAGGTAAACTATTTTATTAATTAATCCATAAAAACTATTTATCATGTACACAGTAACATTTTTTTTTAATTGTATTATGTACACAAGGAATTTTATTATGTACATGATAAATAGTTTTTTATGGATTAATAACGTATTTTAATTTACTTATTACATATTTTTTATATTTTCTATTTAAAACAGGACCATTTTGATGTTTAAGTTCGAAAGTGTATGTTGTTGGTGTTCAAAGGGTAATATCTAATAGATAGGTGTTTGTTTTTTACAATTTATAACTACCCCACTTGTAATTTCATATGGACAAAAGCAAGGGCATAGCTGGAGGGGGCCTGGCATGGTTTTTGTGTCCCCAGTGGGAAATGCCAACAGGACATTGGGCCTTCCGGGAACAGGGCAGTGAACTGAATCACATTTTTAGTACTTTCTTGCTTGTGTGTTACATACACCTCACCTCATAAAATACCCTATGTTAATCCAGCAGTTTCTATTTGAATGCACCTAATATCTGAGAAGCTATTTACTACAAAAAAAAGGTTGAAAACTTAATTTGGTGCCTGTAAAAGGACACTGCTGGATTATTATTATCTATGGCATTTCATTAGAGTTAAGTCCCTCGTACAATAAGGTATTTTCACGGTACATTGATTAACAGCCTAAAAAGACAACAAGGCCTGAGGCTTTTTTTTTTGTTTTCTTTCCCTTTTTTTCATATCCTTTTTTTTTACACCTTGAGAGTTTACAAGTTTAGATTTTGAGAGACTTCTACCACAAAGACTTGACTCAATTTTACCTTTTCATACATCCACCATTCCATCTGAGTGTAAAAGCAACTGGCAGAATAAGTTCCTTTAATGCTGTGCCAGATGGCAACCTTAGCTGTATACGGGAATACAGGTGAGCCTAACCCTGTAACACAAGAGGACAAAGATCTTTTCAATCATGGCTTATGCTATTGAGAGAGGGAAAAAATGAGATGGTCACTGGAACAGCAGTCACTCATTATATAAAAGCATGTGAAAGACAGCGGCGTACACCTGAATGTGAGGGATTCCATGTACAGACTGCAGGTTTTTGACTGGGAGGTAAAATGAAACCGGTGAAGTTGAAAATGAAAACCTGACATGTTTTGTAAGGGGCTTAAATAGCAGAATAAAAGAGGGAAAAGGTTTTGTCTTAGATATAAATCTCATCTTCTACATTTTCTAATCTGAATTTTGGATGTATTTTTTAACATGAAATAAATAAAATAAAAAAATGACAGACTGGTTCACAAGTGCATGAGGGACCATCCAATGGATCCAACACATTTCAAAAACAGTAGAAACCTAATATAACAGGCCAGCAGAAGACAACCACCTTTGGAAGTGACTTGTGATTCTCTTCTTCAGGGTATGACGACACAGTCAGGTTTCCTGATGCAGTATTGGAAGCCAGAACCAGGAGTGGATTCAAAAACCAGAAGTCATATCGGTCCTTTATATCTTCTCTTCTTTTATGAGACACTTTTATGAACCACATATGATTTTCGCTTCCAGAACCGCATCAGGAAACCTGAACTGTGTGGCCGTACCCTTAGGGTTGATTACAAAAATAATAAATGATGAGTTTAAAAAGTGGACATGGGCCTGTTCTGTATATATGGTAAGCAGAAAGAGCTTTGTCCGATACTGTTTAGGGGATCTCTATTGCAGATCCTCCATGTTTCTTCATATGCATCCTGGTATAGAAAAGACATTATATGTTCAGCAGAACTGACATTGTGACCGTCACGGTAGAGATCAGTGAAGCCTTATACTTCATCTGTATCCCGATCCCTAACTACTTGCACGATCTGTCCTAAACGATGGCCTACACCTTCCTTAAATAATTGCTTGGGTCTATAAGAAGAGAAAACCAGGGAGAAATTAATAAACCAAGTGACAGCCAGGCACAAGGTAAAACAATACCTCAAACCCAGAAATACTTCGGGCAACAGACGGACTAGGTCAAAAACCAAGTCAAAACAGGACCAAGTAAGACTACAATATGCAGAACAAAAAAAACTAACTGACGTCAAAACCAGGAAAGTGAAACATGCCAAATCAGGAGTCACAAACCAGACACAATACCAGGCCAAAAGTCCAAAACTAGGAAGTCACAGCAGGGTCCAAAAACATCAGGCTGAACAGCCAAGTCAATATAGATGGAGGAGATAGTAGTAAATAATAGTAGAAAATCCATTTTCAGTTTAAAGAAAACCCATCACCTTGAGCATAATGTCTGATCTGCAGGCAGCATGTCATAGAGCAGGACAAGCTGAGCGGAATAATATATAGTTTTGCGGAAAAAAGTTCAATATACAAAAGAAAAAATGGCGTAGTGTTAAACAGACAGGAAGTGCTCAAACCCATATGCAGTTGTGCATGTATGTACAGGGGAGCAAATCCTGCACTTGTAACCCGTTGCTAATGGCGATCCCCAGCAAAAATGCATACAGTGGAGGATGCCCCCAGCGGACCACAAGTACCACAATAGACATCCTACACAAGATAGCAATGGCAGTGCTCGGGCTCAGACATGTCCTCCACAGTGGGATATGTTGGCTAATCTCTCAATTTTAACATCAGTATGAGGGTTTAGTAAGACCGCAGAGTGCATCTGTCTTTGCAAATGTTATTATATTGAAAAAAGTTCAGTATAACAAATTTTATTCACTTTAATCCCCACTCTTTCCATGCTTTAGTGTCTAGTGGGCAATGCACAGTCATACAGGGAAGACTGACGACTGATATCCGAAACATAGAAAGAGCATGGACTAAAATGCTAATTCCCATTTCCACTCTGTGATGTACTATTACGTCCCAGGACGCTGGTCTTTAAAACTCTGTGCCATAATAGTACGTCACAGTGATGAAGCAGGGTCTGTACCTTGCCGTTCTAGCACCAGTCAATAGCAACTGTGGCATCTGAGCGGTTAGACAATGGGAGGGAGTTCCCTCTGCCCTAAGCACATCACTCTTAGAACCGAATCGTGGGGTGCCAAGTACTTGGCATGGCAACCAGGGGACTTCTAAAGGACCCTAGGCCTCCCATATCCTGGCCACTAATACATACTGCCTTTCAAAATTACGATGCAATGTAATACAGAAGTATTACAGTGTAGAGTATAAGTGATCAAAAGATTGCAGGTTCAAGTCCTCTAAGGGGTGTATACATTTTCTTGGATTTTATTTTATCCTGCGTTGGAGTGCTGCTCTTTTTTGCACATTATATTTGGGTAAGCTTCAGTCCCCAGAGCGTGCACCCGGCTTTTCTATACCTGTATTGGGGCTGCCTCCCATTTTTGCCTTTACTATATATATATATATATAAAGTTCAATAAAGTTTTTGAAAATATTAAGAAGAAAAAACCAAAAACTGTTACAAAAACCTTTTCCAGTGTTCACTATGAAATGTTCCCTTTAAATTTTGAGCTTAGTGAGTGTCTTCATGAGAAATACAACATTTTCCCATAACCTTGTTAGGCCAGGAAAATTAATTTTACATTTTGGTTAGACTTTCATGGTCATGTTCCTAGCACCCAACTGTGTTCATACAAAAAGAGTGAAGACTTTCAGGTTGCACAAGCAAAGTGGAGATAAATTTTAGATCCGCAGATGTTGAAATATATTTGAATAAAAAAAAACAAATGTAGTTTGTTTACCTATGGGCATTGATCAGCCATAGCATTAAAACTGTCAGGTGAAGTGAATAACACTGAGTATCCCATGACAATTGCTCTTGTCATGGGGTTGGATTTATTAGGGAGCAAGTCAACAGTTAGTTCTTAAAGGGAACCTGTCACCCGGATTTTGTGTATAGAGCTGAGGACATGGGCTGCTAGATGGCCGCTAGCACATCCGCAATACCCAGTCCCCATAGCTCTGCGTGCTTTTATTGTGTAAAAAAACCGATTTGATACATATGCAAATGAACCTGAGATGAGTCCTGTATGTGAGATGAGTCAGGGACAGGACTCATCTCAGGTTAATTTGCATATGTATCAAATCGTTTTTTTTACACAATAAAAGCACACAGAGCTATGGGGACTGGGTATTGCGGATGTGCTAGCGGCCATCTAGCAGCCCATGTCCTCAGCTCTATACACAAAATCCCGGTGACAGGTTCCCTTTAAAGTTGTTTTGTTGAAAGAAGACAAATTGGGCAACTCTATGAATCTGATCTCCTTTGACAAAGGCCACTTTTGTGACATAAAAAAAGTTGCACACACCGTGTTTGCAACTTTTTAAACACCACTTGTGACAAATTTTGTTGCAAGTGGTGTTTATACGACGCCCTCACCACTTTCCCAAAAATAGGGGCATGGAGAGGGCGGGACCAGCGGGCCCGAAACATTTATCTTCATTTGCAACAGAAATCTACAGCATCTCCAAGCTGCCGTAGATTTCATTGTGGGACATGGACTGCTGCAGGATGTGCCTAATTTATGACCTGCCAAGAACCTTGTCATAAATTAGGACATCCTCTGGCAGTGCAGGAGATATCAAAGACCGGCGTAAAACTCTGGTCTTTGATGAATCGTCCCCCAGTTCTTGTGGGGTGCTCCCAGTAGGCAGTAGTGAGTACCTACCAGCAGTGATCCAAGGAAGGACAAGCAGAGAACAGACGACAAGGTCATTGGCTCCTAAAGATGTCCATGGAAGGGAAGGTCACAGAAGAGATACTGTAGCACAAATTGCATCCTTTCCTGAATTAAATTACAAAATATCTTAAAAATATCCATAATGACATTAACAATCCCATCCTATCATTATAACAGAAATTACGTTTACCGCCATATGTCATTGGTAACAATGTAACAGTTGAGAAGGTCCTAGTGTCATTGTAACTAATACCTTTAATCACGGGGGAGATGGCCGTATAAACTTTGGCTCATCTGTTCTCTTTCTTCTTGTTCAAAGTTCTAGAACTCTGTACATCTGTTGTCAAATCTCAGAGGAGAATCTTGTAACTTTCTCATTGCTATTTATTTCTAGGACTGTGCTTAATATGATATGAGTCTCTGGAAGCAGGAAGCTCCTTTCTTTTCCTTCCACTAATTGTTCTTGGGGGTTACCCCAATTTCACCTCTATTTACAATGAGATTATTTATCAGTGCCTCGGCTCCGCGAGATGCTCAGATACGCATATTGTAAAGTGCAGTCTGCTTATGCAAAAGAGGAAATGCAGAGATATGAAGAATGATGTCATGTTGTCACAGAAGCTGTCAGATTCCTAACATAGGGACAGTGAATACAGTATTATTCTGTATCATTATAAGCCTCAATGGTACATTGATCACTAACAAAGCACAGTGATCCATATTTAATATGATAATTAAAACTCTTTTACTTTATTTTGCTATTTCATTTTGCACTTTACTTTCCGTATTTTGACATTTTTTATTCACTTTGTAAAACTCTACATTAATAAGTTGAACAGAATGTTAAAACCTACAGATGTATGTGCAGCGATCCTGGGAGGGGAGAGGGCGAGAACAGGCGTAATGGTGTTGAGGATTGGTGTGGTAGTAGTTATAGTGGCAGGAGTGGTAATGGTGTTGAGAATAGGAGTGGTAGTAGTCAAGGAGGCAGTCCTCACTCTAGCGCGCCCTGTGCTATGCAGTGATGGGACAGGTACAACTTTTCTTTTCCTTTGATAATGCCTAGTAGTAGGTGAGTTCCCTTTGGGTATGCCTAGTAGTAGATGAGTTCCCTTTGGGTATGCCTAGTAGTAGGTGAGTTCCCTTTGGGTATGCCTAGTAGTAGGTGAGTTCCCTTTGGGTATGCCTAGTAGTAGGTGAGTTCCCTTTGGGTATGCCTAGTAGTAGGTGAGTTACCTTTGGGTATGCCTAGTAGTAGGTGAGTTCCCTTTGGGTATGCCTAGTAGTAGGTGAGTTCCCTTTGGGTATGCCTAGTAGTAGGTGAGTTCCCCTTGGTGTAAGTATGGTGCTTCCCTAAGAGAAAAGGAATGGCATTCTAGGCTTCATGCTGTCCCGAAGGGTGGGCTGCCAAAGGTGTCTGAAGGTCCATGGACAAAAAGGGACCCACAGTCCCTGTCAGATACATGAAAAAAACAAAAGATAACATGGGTACATGGTGCTCAAAAGCATAGTTGTTACCCCGGCTCAGTTGTCCCACAGGCCCAAACTATTTTAAAAGTCCTCCATTGGTTATACTACCGGTTATACTACCTTTAGGGGCCATCACTGCTGTACCATCCACATGAGCTCCAAATTAACAGTACGGGGTCACCTCTGTGGTTTTTATGCCCTTGACTGAATGTCTGCATTCAATACTAGGTGCAATTTCATGATACTTTATGCTTCATATATCAGGGCACCAGGGGCGGCCTGGGAACTTAAAGTGGCCCTGGAAAAAATACTAAAAGTCGCTCTGTTTTGTAGTCGGTCCAAATTTATGGAAGGCAGGGCCAGCAATACCATATTGTGGCACATAATACCACCCCAACAGAACCAAATACCACAGTCCATCACAAAATACATCCCCAAAAATTTCCACTGGCCGTCCATGAGGAGGACTCAGGCCCCGGGCATCGGCCCACCGGGAAATTTCCCTGTAAGGTCTATGGCCAATCCGCCCCTGCAGGGCACTTAGGTGAACAGACTACATTGACTACAATGTGGTCCTTTCAGTTTCTTTTCGGGATGTTGTGTTTTTTACTGGACATGCAGAACTTTTTTGCTGGTCTTTTGAAGGACTTTTTGATGAAGTCCCCGAACAGAGCTTCCAATGCAGATGTAGACAAGCTTTAAAAGGATCCTTAGAGAAATAATGGTTTCAGAATTATGTGACCCACCAAGGAAATAGGAAGTTTACCAGAAAAAGGACCCTGGGGTCAATAGATTAGTCCACTCTATTTTACAACCTTTCCCAGACGGCTTAGTGAAGGGCATTTCATATGGTTATATATTAATCCGACTGTTAATCTCAGCACCCGCATTTTCAACAAAGCAAATAGTTAGTCAATAGTAGATCCATTCCACGTGACAAACACCAGCAAATGTCTTAAGGTTGTATCCTGATTGTAAAGCGCTCGGGAATAAGTTGGCACTATATAAATAAAGATTATTATTATTACACAGCCTGATGTGGCAGACTATTGTTGGGAGGGAACGGAGGAGACCACTGCTATTACATGCAGCAATCTCCTCCGCAGCACGGGCAGGAGTGATCGCTATGCCATCGCTCGTTCCCATGCTGTATAGTGGTTTGCCAGCGGAAGATCGAAATGAGACGCCACGATCTGCCACCTGCAAACGATCATTTCTTAACATTCAAAATATTTGGATTGCCTGACGAGCGAGCATCGGGCAATCGGCAGAAGTGTTACACTGCCAGATGATTGCTAACGTTCATATGAATCATATCTGAATCGTATCTGCTGAAAAATTGGCAGGTGTAATGCTGGCTCCAAAGTAGGAGTCAATAACACTAATTATATTCAATCACAAATGCAAAATAATACAATTTATCAAAACTGAGAACATTTCGGATAATACTGTTATCATGGTAACTACTCATTCAAACTTCTAGTAAGATGACTATGAAAGTTAAGAATGTGCCAAAAAAATATAACTTTTGCCATCTAGAATCTAGCGGCTGCCTTCATCTCAGCTTAAAATGTCACTTAGAGGGCATCTGTCAGCAGATTTGTCCCTATGACACTGGCTGACCTGTTACATGTGTGCTTAGCAGCTGAAGGCATCTGTGTTGGTCCCATGTTCATATGTGCCCGCATTGCTGAGAAAAATAATGTTTTACTATATGCAAATGAGCCTTTAGAAGCAACGGGGGCGTTGTCATTACACTAGAGGCTCTGATCTCTCTGTAGCTACCGCGCCCTCTCCACTCTGATTGACAGGGCCAGGCTGTAATCACACTTGGCCCTGTCAACCTCTCGGTGTAAAGGCGACGCCCCCGTTGCTCCTAGAGGCTCATTTGCATATTTCAAAACATAATTTTTCTCAGCAATGTGGGCACATATGGACATGAGACCAACACAGATGTCTTCAGCTGCCAAGCGCACATGTAGCAGGTCAGCCAGTATCATAGGTACAAATCTGCTGACAGATGCCCTTGAAGTATATGTGGATATTAGTAATATAGTGGGGGACATTTATAAACGTGGTGTAAAGTACACCTGACTTAGTTGCCAACAGCAACCAATCAGATTTCACCTTTCATTTTCCAAAGGAGCTGTCAAAAATGAAAGGTGGAATCTGATTGGTTGCTATGGGCAACTCAGCCAGTTCTACTTTACACCAGTGTGATAAATGACCCCAATAGTTGATAAGGCTGTATTCCTTGTATGCCATTTCCAATTTTAAAATCATGCTATGTTTCATTAGATGCCATATTGTAGACTTACACTCCCCTACAAATATTGAGGGAGGATTAATAAGATTGGCATTTCAAACTTAAAGCCTTAAAGTCTAAAACTCAAGATGACTACAGCGCTACCAAAAACTGACACATCTTGGGATGTCTTTAAGCCAGAAAATAAAACCTGTGCCTAACATAAGCAGGTGTAAATTTGCACCTATTTTGAGGTCTTTTTGGGGTTTTTGGGCGCTAGCTAAAGGCTTATGTGCCCTGGTGCAAGAGCTCAGCCTGGGCCCCCCTTCCTTCAGTGCTTTGTGGCCAGGGGCAGAGAAGCACATAGCCTTCATGCTGCCTGAGGCAAAAATAGAAATGGCACCAACCCCCGCCATGCCAAAATCTTGACTTAACCCCTTCCAGCCATCACTTGTGCGTTGCGTGAAAATCGCAGCATGTTCTTTATTCTGCAATTTTCGCGCAACGCTGACCCTATAGAAGTGAATGGGGCTGCGTGAAAATCTCATCCGCAAGCAAGTGCAGATGCAATGCGTTTTTCATTCATGGTTGCTAAGAGATGTTGCTTGTAAACATTCAGTTTTTTTATCACACGCGTGCAAAACGCATTCAATCGCATTGCACCCGCGCGATAAAAACTGAACAACTGAACGCGGTCGCAGACAAAACTGAACAAACTTGCTTGCAAAATCGTGCATTTTTCACTGAACGCATCCGGACCTAATCCGCTCACGCTCGTCTGCAAGGGGCCTTAGATTTTAGGAGAAAAAATAAATTATTATTATTATTACTACTGTATAATATGTGCTGTAAATACAATTTCTTATATGTCGGTGCTTACATGATACATATTGGAAGCTTTTATAACATTTTGTTACATTTGTAGGAGGCACCTGAGGACTTTTTAACATTGCTTAGGGTTCACATCCCCCAAGTATGGGAAAAAACGAAATACTTGGCAAACAGATTGTTCCTTATGCCTGCCTTATCAAATTTCCCCATATGTAAGGCCATTTGTCCAGGCTGGATACAATGCGAGGATCAGGGCAGAGGTGTGCAAAGGTTGGAATTCCCCTGAAGGGGGGCTTCATGTGTTTCCTGTGTTCTTACATTCTGCATTTCCCACGAAAACCTGATTGCAGCAAATATCCAACCTGTTACCCGATGTCCTTTTTATGTGCACTCTGCCTTCATTATAGAACTCCAACATACCTAAAAGTGTGTTTGAACTATTAAGAGGTTCATTTTCTTTTTTTCCTAATGTACCTTTTGATCCCTCGGAGAGTTACATTTCTGCATTATAGCAGTGTCTTGTTCTCAGAGCAGACGACTTGTGTGCAGGACTGTTTGCACAGTGCACATGGTGGAAGGCCTCGTTCACACAGTCATTTCATGGGGTCCTCGTGGAAATCTGAGAGCTCCGATATGCGCTGTGCCCCTCATCTTATATAGAGGCTCACAAAGAAAAACAAAAAGCTGCGGTATTATTCTTCATTGCATATGACAAAGGTAGAAAATGAGGAGCTGCCGAACAAATCTGACACGGCTTATGTCGATATAAACAGATCGCTATTTTCCCAATTAGGCCACCTGCACGTGATAAACGCCCATAAGATCCGCACGAATTTCCATTCGGATTTATGTGCGTTTCTGCACTATATCTGCACCAAAATCCGCAATGTCTATCAGCGGTTTTTGATGTAGATTTGATGCGGTTTTACCGCAGACCTCACCCGTCTATTGAAAAGGATGAAATCCACAGCTATAACCGCAAACATAATTGATATGCTTTAAATGTTGAAATCCGCAATTCAGGTAAATTATCCGAACAGAAAAAGTCTGTAATGTGCAAAAAATCTGCAAAAAAAACCCGCAGTGTACATGAGATTTGTTGAATGTCATACACTTTACTGATACTGTAATATGCTGTGGTTTTTCTGTGCGGGAAAAAACGCTCGTATTCCGAAACGCGGGCAGGTGGCTGCACGTGGTGCGTATTACACGTGGTTTTTCTGTGTGGATGTAATGCAGAAAAACCACAGTGTAAGGGCTCATTCATAGGACCGTGGTTTGGTTCCGCATCCGAGCCGCATTGTGTGCTGTCCGCATCCGTTGCTCCGTTCCTTGGCCCCGCAAAAATAATTTGTGTCATGTCCTATTCTTGTCCGTTTTGCAGACAAGAATAGACATTTCTATAAAGGGCCGTCCGTTCCGCAAATTGCGGAAGGGACACAGGCGGCATCCGTGTTTTGCGGATACGCAATTTGCGGACTGCAAAATACAGCACGTTCGTGTGAACAAGCCCTAATACAAAGCTGTGTACAAAGTGAATGAGATTAGACAAATCTTACATACACTTTGATTTTTTTTTCCCCCCGAGACTTTAAGGCCCCTTTCACACGGGTGAGAATTCCACGTGGGTGCAATGCGTGAGGTGAACGCACTGCACCCGCACTGAATCCGGACCCATTCACTCCAATGGGGCTGTGCACGAGTGGTGATTTTCACGCATCACTTGTGCATTGCGTGAAAATCGCAGCATGCTCTATATTGTGCACTTTTCATGCAACGGAGGCCCCATTGAAGTGACTAGGGCTGCGTGAAAATCGCAAGCATCCGCAAGCAAGTTCGGATGCAGTGCAATTTTCACGCATAGCTGCTATGGGATGATAGGGATGGGGACCCGATCTTTATTATTTTCCCTTATAACATGGTTATAAGGGAAAATAATAGCATTCTTAATACAGAATGCATAGTAAATTAGGGATGGAGGGGATAAAAAATAATAAATAAACTCACCTCATTCACTTGTTTGCGCAGCCCGGCTTGTCTTCTTTCTTCTTCTTAAGGACCTGGGAGAAAAATGACCTTTGGTGACATCACTGCGCTCATCACATGGTCCATCACCATGGTAATGGACCATGTGACGGACCATGTGATGAGCGCAGTGACGTCACCAAAGGTCCTTTTCCTCCCAGGTCCTCAAAGAAGAAGAAAGAAGACAAGCCGGGCTGCGCAAACAAGTGGATGAGGTGAGTTTAATTTTTATTTTATTTTTTAACCCCTCCATCCCTAATTTACTTAGCATTCTGTATTAAGAATGCTATTATTTTCCCTTATAACCATGTTATTAGGGAAAATAATAAAATCTACACAACACCTAACTTCTGTGAAGAAGTCCGGGTTCGGGTCTGGGTACCAACATGCCGATTTTTCTCACGCGCGTGCAAAACGCATTAAAACGATTTGCACTCGCATGGAAAAAATCACGCATTTTCCCACAAAGCACCCGCATCTTGTCCGCCCCTCACACGCAACGCCCGTGTGTAAGAGGCCTAATACTATCCCCTGGATAGGTCGTCAGTATTTGATAGGTGGGGGTCCGACACCCAGGATCCCCGAGATCAGCTGTTCAAGAAGGCAGCGACGAGCGCAGTAGCAGGAAGCCAGAGGATAGGTCATCAGTATAAGGCCTCATGCACACGACCGTTTTATTTTTTCCGTTTACGGGCCGTTCTTTGCGTTCCTTATACGGAACCATTCATTTCAATGGGTCCGCAAAAAATGGAATGTACTCCGTATGCATTTCATTTCCATATTTCCATTTTTCCGTTCCGTTGAAAGATAGAACATGTTCTATTATTGCCTGCAAATCAAATTCCGTGGCTCTATTCAAGTCAATGGGTCCGCAAAAAAAATGGAACACATACGGAAATGCATCCGTATGTCTTCCATATCCGTTCCGTTGTTGCGGAACTATCTATTGAAAATGTTATGCCCAGCCCAATTTTTTCTATGTAATTAGTGTATACTGTATATGCCATATGGAAAAACGGAACGGAAAAGGAAACACAACGGAAACAAAAAACGGAACAACGGATCCGTGAAAAACGGACCGCAAAACACTGAAAAAGCCATACAGTCGTCTGCACTAAGCCTAAAAGTCTCAGAAAGCCCTTCTAATTCAGTGCAGAAATTGACCTGTTGTCTGGATTTTAAAATCCACAGCATGTCAATTATTTGTGTGATTCCGCACCTTCTGTAGTGTGGTTTTCCCCATAGAATTCAATGGGGTTGATAACAGAAAATCTGCAAGAAAATCCACACCAAAAAAACGCATAAAAACTGAACAGAAAACATGCCAAAACCCAGATAAATAGTGCAGATTTAGTGAACTTTTTATGCAGTTTTGGTGGAGAATTCATGCGGATTTTTTGCACACAAATCTGCACCACGTGAAGGTACCCTAAGACCACCTGTACATGAGTGCGGGTGAACACATATATGATCCGCACAAATTTTCTTGCCTATCCGCGCCAAAATCCGCATCCGTGTATCAAATCGGTTTTTATACACAATAAAAGCACACAGAGCTATGGGGACTGGGTATTGCGGATGTGCTAACGGCCATCTAGCAACCCATGTCCTCAGCTCTATACCCCAAATCCTGGTGACAGGTTCCCTTTAATCTCATACACTTTGCTGGTTCTGTTCTACTCTGCTGGTTCTTTGCGCATGGGAATCCGAAAGGTAATATCTGCGAGCAGTCCGCAAGGTGTGTGGCCTAAGGCACATGATCAGGATCATGTGTAGAAAATCTGCATTGTAGTACAGTACCTGCAAAGTGCATTAGAGTAATCAAATCTCATGTACACTTTGCAGATTTTTTTCAGTACGCAAATTAACCGAATTCCAAATCTGCAGCATGTCAATTATGTTTGCGGTTTTAGCTGCAGATTTCACCTTTTTCACCTGCAGCAAAACGGCACATAATCTGCACCAAAATCCGCACATAAATCCGCATGGATATTCATGCAGGTGCACTAATGGTTAGGGTTCAGCGCAGCAAGTTTCAGATCATAGATCCAAAATCACTTTGGTCAAAACTTTGTTTTAATGGTGTACAGAGATCCGTCTCCGTACAGCATCTAAACATATGGGCTCCGGCAAGGGGAAATTCGTTAAAGGGAACCTGTCATTAATTTTATGCTGACCGTACTCAGGGCAGCATAAAATAGTGACAGAAATGCAGATTTCAGCGTTGTGTCACTCATCAGCTAAAAGTAAGGCCACGGAAAGGCGGTGTGGATGGGTCCGCATCCCGTCCGCAAAAAATGTGCATGGGATGCGGACCAATACTACGGTTGTGTGAATGAGCCCTTAGAAAGCAATGTAGGCCTCTTCGTCGGAACACTTGGCGAGCGCTGATAGAGTGCAGTCTAATACGTGTTTTGGCTTGGCGACCCGGTTACACATTTTCTAGACACTTATTCTGAATGGAATTTATTTCCTCAACTTCCAAGTAACCTGCTGAAAGATGTAGCAAGTAATGGGAGCCGTGGTGTGAGCCAGAGGCGAGCAGGTTCGTCTGCCTCCCCCCACCGCCAGCTGCAGGAAAGAGACATAATTCATGGTTTGCAGGGTTGGCGAGGATTTTCCACTTCTGTTTGCAGCGGGAGGAGAAAGGACGTGACTTCATCTGACGCTCAGCGACTCTTTAGGAAAGTGATGCATGTGACAAGGCATCCTGTCAGATAGAGGAAAATAAAGTCGCAATCCCCTTCTCTCACTGATTATTCAGAGGGAAAACATTGCAAATTATTATTATTAGTGAGAGGAGGGAAGCCATGAAGAACATCTTCTCCTGCCGTCCCCTGCAGTAAAGTGAAAAGGCAGATGTGCGTAAGTCATCCGTTGTAGGCAGGTGACAGTTTATGGCTGGCTTCTTAATTCTGCTTGTCAGGAATCAGAAGCAGGTTCAGTTTTCAGGATTTCATAAATCAGATACAAGTGACTGAATGCTTTTGACCCAGACTATAATTAATTTTCCTGTTGGAACACAAACCTCCAGACCTATGCAGAGAAGATGAATTATGGCTCAAACTGTAGGTTTCATTCACATGTTTTCAGGGGCCAACTGGGAACTTAAAGTTGCAATGGAAAAAAAACTAAATGTTGCCCCATGTCCAAATTGACAGAAGGCAGGGCCAACATAAGTAGGCAGGGCCAACAAGAATGGATGGCCAGTCTGTCCCAGTATTGTGCAAGGCAGTCAAAAGCAAATACCTCAATCCATGTGCAGTAAAGTCTACAGCCTTAAACGTGCATTACCATTACTGTCTTGTCTACACACTGTTCCATTTTTAATGGTCCTCAACCTTCTGTAAAATGTCTGTTCTTCTCTCCCTCAGAGGTTTTTCTAAGCGCAGTTACTTTTCTGGTAGCTGTAATTCACAGGGATGGTTTAGCTTGTCTGGCTTGCACAAGAGCAGCAGCATACACATCCTCTCTCTCGTAGCTTACTTGCCAGGAACTCTCTAGCCAGGAGAAAGTGGGACCAGTCCACCACCTCTTAACCATCACTCAGGACTTCCAGGTAACTATTTCCTACCCATACACAGCCTTGTGGAATACAGAGTGCATAGTAAAGTCATATTAGCCATTGTTATCAATGGAAGTGCACCCACAGTGTATATTAACCCTTCAACAGTGAACCACCAGGTCATTGCACACACACCCTATTTTAACAGAAGTTGTCATTGCACATCTGTGACCGGTTAAAAATAGAAAGCATATGCACACAATAAAATCTTATACAGTCTTTTTTCCACCTGCAAGACACAATAGCGCGAAGTATATCCATTTAAACAGTGGAAACAGACTGGACTAACTAGGACCAGCGGTATTACTAGCACAGAGACATGAGGGTGGTGTTGCCATAAAAAGGGGTATAGTCCATGACAAGGGCAAATACTGGAACTAATTGGCATAGTGCATAGGAAAAAGGTCTTGAAGAAAGCACAGGGGGCTAAAGAGCATAAGTCCATCCCAAGATATATAACTTAAATGTTGCAGAAACATCACAGAGGGCTTTAGCACACAAAACTCTCTCTCTGGGTACAGGTTCTTAGAATAGTCACAGAGGGCTTTGGGATAGAATGTGCTTATCTGGGCACAAGTTCTTCAACATTGCGTAACTTCAGGCTGGGGCTCAACCCGAGAAGGAGGGGAAAGTGCAACAAGCACAACTTGGATGTGGGGTAAACAGATGATGGAGTCATTTTGGGCAGAGTTCACAGGGAAGGCTCTAATTAGCCAACAGTTCAGAACAGAAACAGGGGCAGTCTCTTACCCTCGATTGCAACCTAAGGCTGGGTGGTATCTCCAGCCACTGGATCCTCAGCAGGCTGCTTCTTCTCGGATGCATGGGCGCGGTGGTAGAATTGGCAGTATTTGGCCTGAATGGCTTCTCTTCTATCTCCGGTATCTCTATCTAGCCTTTGAACCTACTCAAGCTCTGCTATGTCTTTCTTATCTGACCTGATCTGATGCAAATTAAAACCTCACTCTTAGGCCTCATGCACACGACCGTTGTTCTGGTCCGCATCCGAGACGCAGTTTTTGCGGCTCAGGTGCGAACCCATTAACTTCAATGGGGCAGCAAAAGATGCGGACAGCACTCCGTGTGCTGTCCGCATCCGTTGCTCCGTTCCGTGGCCCCGCAAAAAAAATATAACATGTCCTATTCTTGTCCGTTTTACGGACAAGACTAGGCATTTTTACAATGGGCCGCTTGTTCCGTTCCGCAAATTGCGGACGGCACACAGGCGGCTTCCGTGTTTTGCGGATCCGCAATTTGCGGACCGCAAAAATCTGAACGGTCGTGTGCATGAGGCCTTATAGTCTGTACATCAACTTACAGTTATGCTTCTACTCTGGTCTTACTGTCTTACAATACCAGTTTTTGGCTACCCTTCTTGGTAAGCAGAGCGGGGCATTGATTTATTTTACAACACAATAATGTCTAAATGTCTGATAGATGTTGGTCCCATCTCTGGGAAACAAACACCTAACTTCAGATTAGGGATTCCCCACCGGTTTGGCGCCTACTGGCAACCTCATCCAGGTGAAGAATGAATGGAGAAGTGGTTGTACCGCTCTCTCCATTCAGAACTATGGCAGCCACATAAACAGATCAGCATGCCTGCTTGGCTAACTCCGTAGATGTGAATGGAGAGAGAAGCAGATATGTGCTGCCATATCTAAAGTTATTCTCCACCTCAGTGGGTGAGGCGAATAGGCTGCTGGTAGCTGCTTATCTGATGTAGGAAGAAAGGATCAGCTATCTTAAAATCCAACATGCCTGCTCCTTCTTTCCCCTGAAATCTGCTGCTGGGGAAAGTTGGGACATCCCATACACAATAGATGGTCAGCTAATCCCACCACAATCAGAAAGTCCGGCTGGCTTTTATCTTATGTGCATTCACAGCTTAAGGCCTCATGCACACGACGACTGTATGTATTTTGCGGTCTGCAAAAAACTGGATCGGCAAAAAGTACGGATGACGTCCGTGTGCGCTCCGTGTTTTGCGGAATGAAACAACTGGCCCCTAATAGAACAGTCCTATCCTTGTCCATAATGCAGACAATAATAGGACATGTTCTATTTTTTGGTGGAACAGAAATACGGACAAACTGAAACGGAATGCACACGGAGTACCATCATTTTTTTTTTGCGGACACATTAAAATGAATGGTTCCGCATATGGTCCGCAAAAAAACCCGGAAGGGATGCGGAAAGAAAATACGTTCGTGTGCATGAGGCCTAACTATGAGCCTGGAACGAAAAAAGAATTAGAGGTGCAATACCAAACACAACCAGCGGACAGATATGGTGCTGTTTCTGGGTAAAATGCAAACCTATTTTTAATAATCCTGGACAACACCTTCCAAGCATCCATCCAGTTTGCGGATACCCGTGCTAACGACATTACATCCACTGCCCTAAGTTACAGGTGAGATGATCACATCTTTTGTGCAATTGGAAAAAACACAGACTAAACACTGACCCATTATAGTCAATGGGCAACTTCACATGTCCTTTGGCCCGTTGGTCTGTACTGTGAAAGCCTACACATGCACTCTTTTGGTCCAATTTTCGCTCAAGTCTTATCTGTTCAAGTGAATGGGTGTGGGTGTCTCCATTTACAAAAACTTCCTTCTGAAAATCTCTAGTTTGAAATAACCCTTAGGCCCCTTTCACACGAGCGAGTTTTCCGCGCGGGTGCAATGTGTGACGTGCACGCATTGCACCCACACTGAATCCGGACCCATTCATTTCAATGGGGCTGTGTACATGAGCGTTTTTTTTTTCACGCATCAATTCTGAGTTGCGTGAAAATTGCAGCATGTTCTATATTCTGCGTTTTTCACGCAACGCAGGCCCAGTAGAAGTGAATGGGGTTGCGTGAAAATTGCATTGCATCCTCAAGCAAGTGCGGATGCAATGCAATTTTTTTACGGATGGTTGCTTAGGAGATGATGAGATGAGCCCCGGGACCCCATTAAAGTCCATATACTGTATTTTTTTCCATTATAACATGGTTATAATGGAAAATAATAGCATTCTGAATACAGAATGCTAAGTAAAATGTCCATTAAGGGTTACAGCTGTTATCGTCTTCTTTCTTCTTCTTGCAGGACCTGCGCTGACGTCATCGCGCTCACCACGTGGGGAGCACGGTGACGTCAGCGCAGGTCTTGCTAAATGAAGATAGTAGGACCTTCAAGAAGAAGAAAGAAGACGATAATGGCTGCGCGATCAAGTGGATGAGGTTAGTAATTTTTTTATTTTTTTTTAACCCTTGTGCGGTTTCGCTCTGGTAGACAGGATTAGCGGACGCAGTATAGAGGCAACAACAAGTTCTTTGGATCAAACAGTTCAGTCTTTTATTCACACTTTAGGCAAGTGACAAAACAAGCAGTCATATTCCAACGAAAAGTCACCTTGCGGTGTTGGTGGTAATTCACACCATGCAGCAATTCTGCCTCAAAGAGTCCTTGACCATAGCAGCACCAACCTGTTTTCACGTCAAAAGGGGGGGGGAAGCCTTCATCCAGACACAAGGCTCCCAGATCCCAACTCAGAGACCTCGCTTCTGAGCCCAGCTGCCTATTTAAGGACAGTCAGGTGCAGCCAAAACCCAGACCGGCACTTAAAATCCTGTCCGGTATTTGACCTCACCTGGCTGTAAATCAGCCCAGCAGCACATGCTGGGAGGAAAATACCTGTTTTCCCAGACCAAACCTCTCACTGTGTCACACTCTTAATGGACATTTTACTTAGCATTCTGTATTAAAGAATGCTATCATTTTCCATTTTAACCATGTTATAATGGAAAATAATAAAATCTACAGAACACCGAACCCAAACCCGAACTCCAGTGAAGAAGTCCGGTTTCGGATCTGGGTACTACATTCAGTTTTTTATCACGTGCGTGCAAAACGCATTAAAACACTTTGCACTCGCGCTGAAAAAACTGAACAACACAACGCAATCGCAGACAATGCGCACTCGCGCAGGTTTCCCGTAACGAATCCGGACAAAATCTGTGACGCCCGTGTGCAAGGGGCCTTAGGCCACCTGCACACGTTGCAGTTTTTCAGCGCGGATTTCAGTGCGGAAATACCACAGCATATTACAGTACCAGCAAAGTGCATGGGATTACACAAATCTCATGTATACTTTGCAGATTTTTTCTGTGCGGAAATTGACCTGCATTGAGGATTTCAAATTTTAAAGCAAGTCAATTATGTTAGCGGTTTTAGCTGCGGATTTCACCCTTTTCAAGTCTGCACAAATAAAAACCGCTGTTAGACATTGCGGATTTTGGTGCGGATAGGCTGCAGAAATGCACATAAATCTGCATGGAAATTCAGCATTCATTGCCCTTGCAGCTTGTGGTCAGACTATAGACACCACTGGTGAACTCTCTCTCCCAATGTCCACAAATATTGATGAATCTGCTTGCATAAATCAAATATCTGTGCAGGTGATGTATTTTGGCCAGACGTTCCATGCTGGTCGACAGAAATAATAAAACGCTCTGAAATCACTTTTTTTTTGTACTGGCATTTTAATACAGTTCCCTTGCATTTTTTGCTCCCTCAGCCAAAAAATAAAATGCCAAGAAAAAGACGTGTCAGCAGCCGTAGAACTTAAAAGAATTGTGTCATGAAGCATATTACATTTTTCAAACCAGCACCTAGATCTGAAGACGTTTGTAATTACATGTCATTAAAAATTTTGTAAAGCCAGTGAGCTATTCAATAAAATGTATCTGTATAGCGCCACCTGCTGTTTGTTATTTCCCTTATTATTTTGTCCATCTCAATGAGGTGGTCGAAGACACACATCCCTGCTCAGAAAGCCTACTGTAACTTTTTGGTTTGGTTTGTGACCAAAACCCCATCAAACCTCTTCCACTGCTTGGGGGGGGGCCTTAATCGGCGTGAGGGACTTATAGGCCATACCTGCTCCTCTGGAATTCTGGGAAGAAAGGGATGCAAATGAGCTCTTAACAAGCTCTGCCTCTAATGCCACCAGATGTAAGGCAGCTATTCTATAAGTCAATATTCGACCCTTTAAATAGGCCTTGAGACATGACTTGGATAATAAATAAGCCAGCGTCTCATCTGCAGACAGCTGTTTCGGGGTGATTGCCCCTCATCAGTGCAGAGCAGAGTACTGGCTTAACTGGGCGAGAGGCCTAGGTCAGGGCTCGGGGGATACTATCTCTCCATGGCGTGAGGAGACTAGATCACATGTCCTTCTGGTCATCCGCGATGCGTACAATGATTACTCATGTGTGTTGCCAACTTTACTTTATATCCCATAGGTCTTTAAAAACCCATCCATGACTTATCTAAAAGCTATAAACAGGGAACTGAACTGCACCTATAGGAAATGAATGACTACCCTCCCTTTCTAATTAAAATAAACTTGTCACACAAGAGGAAATCAGTAAAGTGCAACCTTTGTCCTGCTCCCAGAATGCACGGTGGAGGCTCTCGGTTCACCTTGTGTGTTCATTGTGACAAGTGAAGCCCACCGCACCCCCCCAAGATCTGATGCTACATGTTCGCTCAGAGGAAGAACGCTGCATCCAACACCCATGCAAATCAGGGTCATTATATTTCACTTATAAAAATGATTAGCCGTAGCACATAATTAGCACTGCTAATGACTGTTTTCTTTCCAATCATGTCCGTGTAACCAGAAGGGGTTGTAAGCAAACTAATACAAAGCAGACAATGGCGGGTGAAGACAATGGGTCACCTACTTGTTTGTCACTTCTTCCTCCTTCCATCTGACCCTCCTCAGAGTTTAAGAAATAGGGTTGGGGGGGGGGGGGGATTTGGCTTCGCAATAGTTTGCTGAGCTGCAAACTGGATAAATCTTTAAAGTTTTGCAAAAAGGAGGTGGGGGGAGTGTTGCCACCCTGCATGCATTGAAAATACTTGTTCCTGAGATTACAGTAATTACATCCTCAGCATGGGTCCCATACAAGCGCAAAATGAAACATCAGCACATCAATTAAAAAGTAAACAGTCCATTCTTAGGGTAAGACAGATCCCTGGGATGTCCTAACAAGCGTGAATGGAGCTGCCAGGCTCCCCGGTTATCTGCCCGGCCTGGAAACATTTAAGGTGGTGTAAGCAATTAACAGAACACATTATCAAGGAAGCCAAGACTGATTGCTGCCACGTAGGGGGCTTCCAAGCATCACCTCCAAGCCACGCCCCCCCCCCCCCAAATAAAATATATATATTACAAATCAATACTCAAGGACAAATCACAAACCTAAAGCATCTAGTATAAATACATTCACTATATTACATTGTATCCTGTATAATTACATTTACTATAAAGCAGTAGTATTCTGTGCTACTGCCCTTATCTTCAGTAACTACCACAATGGATGGATAGATAGATAGATAGATAGATAGATAGATAGATAGATAGATAGATAGATAGATATGGGATAGATAGATAGATAGATATGGGATAGATAGATAGATAGATAGATATGAGATAGATAGATAGATAGATAGATAGATAGATAGAAGATAGATAGATAGATAGATAGATAGATAGAAGATAGATGGATAGATTGATAGATATGAGATAGATAGATAGATAGATAGATAGATAATAGATAGATAGATCAAGACAAATTGATTGATTGACAGGTAGTGAGAAGATAGATAGATCAATATAAGATAGATAGATAGATAATAGATAGATAATAGATAGATAATAGATAGATAGATAGATATGAGATAGATAGATAATAGATAGATAGGAGATAGATAGATAGATAATAGATAGATAGATAGATAATAGATAGATAGAGAGATAATAGATAGATAGATAGATAGATAGATAGATAGATAGATAATAGATAGATAGGAGATAGATAATAGATAGATAGATAGATAGATAGATAGATAGATAGATAGATAGATAGATAATAGATAGATAGGAGATAGATAGATAGATAGATAATAGATAGATAGATAGATAGATAGATAGATAGATAGATAGATAGGAGATAGATAGATAATAGATAGATAGAGAGAGAGATAGATAGATAGATAGATAATAGATAGATAGGAGATAGATAGATAGATAGATAGATAGATAGATAGATAGGAGATAGATAGATAATAGATAGATAGATAGGAGATAGATAGATAAGATAGATAATAGATAGATAGATAGATAGATATGAGATAGATAGATAATAGATAGATAGATAGATAGATAGATAGATAGATATGAGATAGATAGATAGATAATAGATAGATAGATAGATAGATAGATAGATAGATAGATAGATAATAGATAGATAGATAGATAGATAGATAATAGATAGATAGATAGATAGATAGATAGGAGATAGATAGATAATAGATAGATAGATAGATAGATAGATAGATAGATAATAGATAGATAGATAGATAGATAGATAGATAATAGATAGATAGATAGATAGATAGATAGATATGAGATAGATAGATAGATAGATAGATAATAGATAGATAGATAGATAATAGATAGATAGATAGATAGATAGATAGGAGATAGATTTAGAAAAATGTATCTCATGACTATGTTCCGGCAGTAATGTACAGTGACATAACATTTAGCAGTTACATGGCAGATAAACTACAATCCCAGTTTTCCTCTCCAGTTACTATTACTATAGCTCATCGGAACATGGTGAAGGCATGCTGGGGCTTGTGGTTCCCAGGTGACTGAAGGGCTACTGATTGTCTAAGAAAGCAAAAGATAACATGAGGTTCTTGGTAGGTGACACTGAGTGACGGAATACATCATCCAGGGGGCTTCATGTACAAGAATAAAGCTGCCCATAAAACCACACCATCCATTTTCAACTTTAATCATCAGATGTCTCTGGCGGCCACTTACCTCTCCTGCCTCCATAGACATGACACATATTCAGCCAAGCTGAAAGTCTATAGGGATGTTGTCTGGCCGTCAGTTATGTGTATGGCTCCCTGTCTAAGGCTTCTTTCACACCAGCATTTCTGCTGGATCTGTCGGGGATCAGCAAAAAATGCTTCCGTTACTGATAATACAACCGTCTGCATCCGTTATGAACTCCACTGAAAGTCAATGGGGACGGATCCGTTTTCTATTGTGTCAGAGGTAAACGGATCCCTCCCCATTGACTTGCATTGTGGGTCATGACAGACCCGTCTTGCTCTGCATCCCATGACGCTTGCTGCGGTTTGCTCTCCGGTATGGGAACGCAACCAAACGGAACGGAACACATTCTGGTGCATTCCGTTCTGCTCAGTTACATTTTGTATCAATTAACAATGAATGGGGACAAAACGGAAGCGTTTTTCTCCAGTATTGACATCCTATGACAGATCTCAACACCGGAAAAGAGGAACGCTAGTGTGAAAGTAGCCTAACCCGACCTGGACTACAAACACGAAAGAACAGTAGGCATGGGGGTATTGTAATCTAATTTATCAGAACCAGCGCCTTATGGATCCACATTACAGAGCTGGAGGCACCCACCACCTCACTGTATGGAGCGTCCATACTGTACCCCGATAATACGGTATTAGAGAATGTGCCAAATTTATTTCCAGACAGAAAAAACTTTTTGCTCCTTGGTCTAAAAGTGGAGAAGCATGGAGGATCCGGTACTGGCCCATGGATCTGTGTATAATGGCAGACCAGGCACTAAAGATAACTGCAGGTAGGACCCGGTCACACACAGGACCATGGATTCTAATGGGGCTCACAATCTAAGCTCCCTATCAGTATGTCTTTGGGTTGAGGGAGGAAACCGTAGTATCCAGAGGAAACCCCCGCAAACATGGGGAGAACATACAAACTCTATGCAGATGTTGTCCTTGGATCCCAGTGTCGTAAGGCACCAGTGCTAACCACTGAGCCACCGTGCTAACCACTGAGCCACCGTGCTAACCACTGAGCCACCATGCTAACCATTGAGCCACCATGCTAACCACTGAGCCACTGTGCTAACCACTGAGCCACCGTGCTAACCACTGAGCCACCGTGCTAACCACTGAGCCACCATGCTAACCACTGAGCCACCGTGCTAACCACTGAGCCACCGTGCTAACCACTGAGCCACCGTGCTAACCACTGAGCCACCATGCTAACCACTGAGCCACCGTGCTAACCGCTGATCCACTGTGCTAACCACTGATCCACCATGCTGCCCATAATCTCCTGCTCCCGCACGCCATCACTACATCCTTGAATTTGCAGGACTATAGGAAAGCTGGGTGATAACCCATTGGGACCATGCCTGACTAGTACTGTCACTTAGTAAACGGCGGTATAATATCTGTCCCAGACAACGGACGCGGTCAGAAAGCAGGATGAAATGTGGAAGTCACGTATAGATGAGACATGGACCCCGCCGCCCTGTGCGGATCCTTCATTCTCTACAATCATTTCTGTGATTGATTTGCTTGCAGGGCACTGACAACATGCAAAGCAAATAAAAGCCGACCTTGTACGAGGAAGATGAATTCATCCCAGTCTCTAAGCTGGTCAATGATTGATTGATTAGTTTAATGATTAATTGGGTGATTAGGCCACAAATGTCATTAGCTGTTATCACGCAGGTTTTCTGCCTTGGGCAAGGTCTTCCAGTAGCAATCAAAAAAATCACCTAGAGTAACCCAGCCTGGGGGCTCATCAATGAGATCCGTCTGTGCGAACCCCCAATCTAGAGGTGTCAAGGTGATAAGACGTCCCATTCTACAGAACCTACCGCGTCTAGAGACGCTCACACTTTATAATTAGGTCCCTCAGCGCCGATCTCAGGGACTGCAGATAAATCTACATACATAGAAATCAATAGGTCATATCCAAGATGGCCACCATCCCCTAGGACACGTTCACACGCTGCAGACTACATGTCGTCATTTCTGTAACTGACAAAACTGTTCTTGGTGGGGTTCTCTGTGTACGGCGTGCATGGATTTCTGCAAGCCCCATTCAGATGTATGGGAAAGTAACAGAAATGTCTACAGGGGGTGCGCAAGCACCATGCTTCATTTGTCTCCATGTGCCAGATGATAGATAGATAGATAGATAGATAGATAGATAGATAGATAGGAGATAGATAGATAGATAGATAATGAGATAGATAGATAGATAGATAGATAGATAAAATTCCACAGCACATCCAAATTGTAAAAAAAAGTAGAAAAACGGCTTTATTCACCAGACACACGACGTTTCGATCCGCTTACTGGGATCTTTCTCAAGCAGTGACCCTGCAGGGTCACTGCTTGAGAAAGATCCCAGTAAGCGGATCGAAACGTCGCGTGTCTGGTGAATAAAGCCGTTTTTCAACTTTTTTTTACAATTTGGATGTGCTGTGGAATTTTTCTATTTTTATACATTGGAGGTGGATCGCCCCAACAGCCGCTGGCACTCTGACCGTACTTTACAGATAGCTGTGCTGCCCACACCTTTCTACCTTTCATAGATAGATAGATAGATAGATAGATAGATAGATAGATAGATAGATAGATAGATGATAGATAGGAGATAGATAATAAATAGATAATAGATAGATAAATAAATAGATAGATAAATAGATAGATAAATAGATAGTAGATGATAGATAGATAGATAGATAGATAGATAGATAGATAGATAGATAGATGATAGATAGAT
This sequence comes from Bufo gargarizans, assembly GCF_014858855.1. Classification (NCBI taxonomy): domain Eukaryota; kingdom Metazoa; phylum Chordata; class Amphibia; order Anura; family Bufonidae; genus Bufo; species Bufo gargarizans. The sequence continues at coordinate 432,413,919 of NC_058084.1, read as the reverse complement.
AGATAGATAGATAGATAGATATGAGATAGATAGATGATAGATAGATGATAAATCTCCCTTATAGTCTTTTAGCTAATATCTGGAGTTTTTTATTTATTTAAAGATATGCAACAAAAAAAAGCACCATAAAGGCCACCAAAAAATATGTGTGAACTCATCCTAAAGGCTGTACGGCTATTACCCAGACTGCGCCATGTGTGAGCCCCACTACCTCTGCCTGCTGTGATTGTGTGCATGACTTTTTCTAAGCTCACCATATTGCGCTCTTCCTGTGAGAGCGCTACTTTCAGAGACACTTGTGGCGTGCTGTAAAAAACTCAGCGATTCAGTTACAATTCCAGCTGTTTTCTGTGACCACATGATTCTCCTCTCTATCCGCTCCTCACAGCTACGAAAAAAAATCCCAAAGATCCAAAAAATATCTTTCCCAGAAGCCAACGCTCTAATTCTAGACTTCTCTACGTCTGTAGCCTCATTATACAGCGCTCTGTACATGTGGCACGGAGGACTCCTCAGCATTTAGCATATAGTATATTGGAAGCCATATCGTCCACGTACCAATAACGAGGGACAATGCCCTCCGTACAGAGCCCCTTGTTTGCACCTCATTTGCATGTGATTAGATCACCTTTCTTAATGACTTCATCAGGGGTGTGACAACTCATCTGGAGACACTGTATGATTAACTGAAATACAATCTCCTGGACAGGTTACCGTTTGCACATAATTATAAAAGCTTCACACCGAGTAAATAAATGCCTAAATGTCACAGTCAAACAGACAAACAAAAAGCTCTCAATACAATTATGGGCAAACATTTTGAAGAGAAGCTCCAGCGTTCATCCATCATCAGTCTAAAGACCCCCATATACACTAGCGTATTATAGGAAACACTAGTCTAAAGATGTCGGGGAAGAGAAGGCACTGAATTTTTTCACCCAATCCTTTTGTTCTCCTCCGTCCCCATTGACAACACGTACACGTTAGACCAAACTGAAGTGTATGTGTATGGGGTAGTCAGAAGAGTCTGCTGAACGATAGTCCGACTGACTGCTATTGAATGTGTAGGGCCAGGTTATTTTCCAGTATCACACTGAAGGCTCTGTTTTTTAGTATTATTTTTTTTTTGTGGCCTACATGTGGAACCATTCATTTAAAAAAAAATAAAGAAATCCCCAAGTCCATTACGCAAATAAATAGAATATGTCCTATTCTTGTCCGTTTCATGGACAAGGACAGGCATTGTTACAAAGGATCTGCAAAAAAAACTGATGTAACATGGATTTCACACAGATGTCATCCGTTTTTTTGCGGATCCATGTTGTGCGGACCTCAAAATACATACGGTAGTGTGCACAAGAACATGACCATACTGGCTCTGTGTACCACCAAACTCATGAGCATTCACATGACCGTATTTTCGGTCTGGGTCTCATGCCCTTTTTTTTACATTTATTTCTATGGGGCCAAAATAAAATTTGGACATCCCACGCATCCATTATAGAACATGCCCTGTTCTTCTCCATTTTGCTGACTAAAATAGCCATTTTTTTCAATGGGGCCCGCGAAAAGTGCAGGATCCACACAGGCCGCGTCCATATTTTGTGGATGCGCAAAGCTGATATGGTCGTGTGAATGCACCCTACCTTTGTATGTAGAGGCATATGGATGTCTTGTGCTACCAGATGGCATATAATGGGGGCATTTTCCCCTAAAAAAACATTACTTGTAAGGGCAAACATCTCAAAAGTGTATGGAGAGCAAGCCACGCATGTGCAGCCTCCCCTCCCTTCACCGCCATGGACCTTCTGAAAGTATCCAAGTGTGGTCACTCTGCTATTTTGGAAGTCCCATTGAAGTGAGTGGAGAGGATGTCACCCATGCGTGTTTGGGCTCTCCTTTTCACGGCATGGCCCCCCGATCTTGAGGAGTGGGTCCCAAAGATGGGGCATGCACCTATCAGACATTTATGACATATCCAATCATTATGCAATAAATGTCCAGAAGGGAATACCCCTTTAAGATATTTTAATTTTCAAAAGAAAAATGCAGTTCTTCTCAATAATAACAATACTATAGTAATAATAGTATAGTAATATTATTATCCCTTTCAGAGAACCATAGTAGTTGGTAAACCTGCTCATAAATTCATACCCATATGTGCAGGTCAAGTGTTTAAAGGGTTGTAGGGTCTAGGACCCTCTAGAATCAGGGCAAAGAAAAAGTTGCATTATTATATTGACCAGGAGTTCCCCTTTAATGCATTTCCAAGCTAGAGATTACCTTAACAATACAGTCATCGTGTCACCAACACAGCCGCCGGTTTTCCTTTCTAGAAAGACCTCGCCTTCACCAAACTTACAAACTCCCAATGTATGAGGCTGAAACGTTGTGATAATTGTCGTGGCCTCCTGGTTTTGTCGTACTCCTCTTTGCTTCTCCCACTGCTGTGTTCTGCAACTTCTTAACATACCACTCGGAGTATCAATTTCCTGGACTCCTAGACTATCTGTCTGCAGTCACCAAATCTCAATGGTCATAAATAAACACGCATCCAGATATACATATTTCAGGGGAGAAGATGCAGAACACTTCCGAAAATGTCAGGAGCATCTGGTACGGCCAGTTAGATGGAAACTCCATTATACGGGGGAATATGGGTATCCGCTTCAGAAGCCTTGTGACACTAGGACCACGGAGCTGGAATCCAACCAGGGCAATATTCTTACTGTCCATGTTACCCCTGTATTATCTCACACTGCAAGAAGATTCTGATAGGACGGGGTTCATATGTAACATTTTGCTGGTTTACAAGGAACACACCTTCTCCTCCTGTGTGACGGGGTCGCTTATCAACAAGGAAACGTTCCTTCAGCGGGTGAAGGCGTCACTGGAGCGGTCACTGAAATCATCTTTTCTGGATAGCAGATCATCTGGTCTAAAGAAATAATGAATGTGTATGAGGACTAGAGAGATTTTTTTTTATTTTTTAATTGGCCTTGTGACAAATTACTTCATCATGAAGCACGTTTCTTTGTAAGTAGTGGGTGCACTAACAGAGAATGTCGATTGCGCCGCTCCCCTTCATTGTACCCCTCAGATGCCACGTTCATAGCTGATCGTTGCATCTGACGTTAATATTACAGTGGCAAAAAAAATTAAAATAATTAAAAATCATACTTACCTCATCTATTTGATCAAAGATTAAAGGTCTAGTGCAAAATCTCACACGGCCCATGACGACGTCATCACGTCAGCCGGCGTGGTGATGTCATACGTCACCGCGCACAGGATTTCGTGTGAGATCTTCAATCAAGATAGCGGCGGCCGGCTATTCGCGCTCAAAGGGATGAGGTAAGTATGATTTTTCTTTAGTTTTTTGCCGACATTCAGGGAAAAGCTATTCGTTACCACGAAGCACAAGGAAATTCGGAGAATCAAACTTTTCCTGAAAAATCTTTGTGGACTTTGATTTGCTCAACGCTAATCGGGAACAAAGATCACTCTAGCGATCCTTTATCCCCATACGGCGGAGGGATTTCCGTACACAACTTATTTTGTCTGGAGGAACCCCAGCATATTTGCCAGGTAGCGGCCGGATCTCTGCCTGATCCCATTATAGTCAATTGGGCTGGCGGGCATTGCAGTAACATCCATCCATGCCAAATCCAGAGAGCTCCGACAGGCGGTTCTCTGCACGAACAGCCTGCCGGAGACCGGTGACGCAAATGTGTAAAAAGCCTAAGGGTTCGGTCACACAGTCAGGTTTCTGCGTGCAGTTTTGGAAGCCAAAACCAGGAGGGAATTCAAAAAACAGAAGCCGTATCCGTCCTTTATACTTTCTCTTCTTTTATGATCCACTCCTGATTTTGGCTTCAAAGACTGCATCGGGAAACCGGACAACATCGCCGTACCGTAAGGGTGCGGCTACACTGCGACGTGTCGTGCGAAAAGGGTACAGCTACACGGCAACATTTTTCGCAATACTTTTTTTGACGCAGAAATATCATGCGACATTTTTTGTAATGATAGTCAATGGTAGAGTTGAGCGAATCAGGGGTCAGGTTGCTGTATCCAAACCTGAGTCTATAAAAACTTTGTTAAGAATATGGGCTCTGTCCTACTGTAAGGGTCCATTCACACGTCCGTAAGTGTTTTGCGGATCCGCAAAACACGGACACTGGCAATGTGCATCCCGCAATTTGCGGACCGCACATCGCCGGCACTATAATAGAAAATGCCTAATCTTGTCCGCAATTGCGGACAAGAATAGGACATGTTCAATTTTTTGGCGGAAACGGAAGCACGGATGCGGAAGTGCGGATCTGCAAATGCGGATTCAGAAAGCACATTCCGGCCCCATTGAAAATTAATGGGTCTGCACCCGTTCCACAAAATTGCGGAACGGATGTGTACCCATTTTGCGGACGTGTGAATGGACCGTAAAATGTATGGCCTCCGCGGAGGTCTTTCCGAAGTTTCAGCAAATAACACGAGACGTGACAATTCCTTTATTCTCATAAATTTATCAAAATACGAAGCTGAACTCGGCTTTGTTAATGAGGCACAAAGCAGAGTTCGGCTTAGTGTTTTGATACAGTAATTTATGCGAATAAAAGAACTGACGCGTGATAGAGGCGAGACGAAGTAAGTCTTACGAAATTTGCTAAAACTTTGGAAAGACCTCCGTGGAGGCCATACATTTTACAGTAGGACGCAGCCTATATTCTTAACAAAGTTTTTTAAAAAGAATCAGGTTCGGATACTGCAATCCGAACCCAATAGACTCAACCCTAGTCAATGGTGTTGCCATGAGACATGCGACGCGCCCCGACTGCGACACAACAGTCGCAAAAAATCTGACTTGGATTTGAACAGTCACAGCATGCCACGCGTTGCATTGCGACACCGTTGACTATCATTACAAAAAACGTTGCGCCACTTTCCTGCGACAAGAAGTGACAAATGCAGCCGTAGCCTTAGAGACCAGACAAGCAGCAGCAGCGGGGCATGCTCCCTCCTGTGTACTGCACTGTGGATCCATTGCTGATGCGTTATTATTATTATATTTTTATAACTATTTTATTATTATTTATTTATAATTATTTCATTATTATTATTTTTATTTATGTATTTATTTGAATTAAAAAACAATACTAATTATTCTGAGATTCTGCAGATTTATATGGATAGCTACTGTAAATACACCAAATATGATTTTCTGGATTTAATTTAAAAAAAATTACAAAATAACACACAAAAAAAGAAGAAATGCACAGTAGATTGAACATAACCTCCTGCAAATTGATGGGGCAAATAAATGTGTATTTGTGCAAGTGCCACCGGTTAGTCCTCGTGATGGCTTTAAGTTGCTGTAAATACATCAAGTTAATGAAGTGTGTAATAAAATACATCACAGCAGCACATGCATGACAATGCCCAGCTAATACACACACTGGGACCACCTTTACAATAAGGCTGATTGCTTCAGGCAGCAGTCCCACCTCCCTCTGGAGGAAGAGAGGGGGGGGGTGAGGGGGGACTGGTGGGGGGGGGGGTGCTCCTGGTATAAATATTCAGTGGAGGAGTTCCTGAGCACTAGTAAAGCTTGCACAGTGAGGTGGAGCAGGACTGAGTGCAGCTTTCCCTCCCAGCTGGAGCTGTCACTGTGGATGTACAAGCTGCAGACACTGCAGGAACTTCTTTCTCTTAACTTTGCACTGACTGAAGCTGGCAGAGCCCATGCCCCTGGTGATCTGCGAGTGGCACAGGGGTGAGCAGAGGAGATGAGCCTGGGCTGTGACATTTTGCACGATCAGAGCAGAGACTAGGACGGGATGGAGAAGACCTCGCTGTTTCTGCTGCTGGCCGCTGTGTTCCTGCTCCCCGGTGCTCAGGGTGCTGCGGCCAAGGAGCTGACCTGCCAGGAGATCACTGTGCCCCTGTGCAAGGGCATCGGCTACAACTTCACCTACATGCCCAACCAGTTCAACCACGACACGCAGGACGAGGCTGGCCTGGAGGTGCACCAGTTCTGGCCGCTGGTGGAGATCCACTGCTCCCCGGACCTCAAGTTCTTTCTGTGCAGCATGTACACCCCCATCTGCCTGGAGGACTACAAGAAGCCGCTGCCACCCTGCCGGAGCGTGTGTGAGCGGGCAAGGGCTGGCTGTGCGCCCCTCATGCGACAATACGGCTTCGCCTGGCCGGACAGGATGCGGTGCGACCGGCTGCCTGAGCAGGGGAACCCCGACACTCTGTGCATGGACTATAACCGCACCGACCTGACCACCGTGGCCCCCAGCCTCCCGGAGCAGCCCCAGCGCCCTCCAAAAGCGCCCACACATGGGCACAACAAGGGGAAGACACGTGTGGAGCCCCCCAGGACTAAGCCGAGACCCCCTGCTGGGTGCGAGCCAGGGTGCCAGTGCAGAGCACCCATGGTGCTGGTCTCCAACGAAAGGCACCCACTGTACAACCGTGTGAGGACTGGGCAGATCCTTAACTGTGCCATGCCCTGCCACAACCCCTACTTCACCCCCGAGGAGAGGACCTTCACCAACTTCTGGATTGGACTTTGGTCTGTGCTTTGTTTTGCCTCCACCTTTGCCACCGTCTCCACCTTCCTGATTGACATGGAGCGTTTCAAGTATCCAGAACGCCCCATCATCTTCCTCTCAGCCTGCTACCTGCTGGTATCTGCTGGCTATCTGGTCAGGCTGATAGCTGGGCATGAGAAGGTGGCATGCAGCAGGGAGCACGACCTGGAGCACATCCACTATGAGACCACAGGACCTGCCCTCTGTACCCTGGTGTTCCTGCTCATCTACTTCTTTGGCATGGCCAGCTCCATCTGGTGGGTCATTCTGTCCCTCACCTGGTTCTTAGCAGCTGGCATGAAATGGGGCAATGAAGCCATAGCTGGATACTCCCAATACTTCCACCTGGCGGCCTGGTTGGTACCTAGTATCAAGTCCATAGCTGTCCTAGCTCTCAGCTCAGTAGATGGTGACCCAGTGGCAGGCATCTGTTATGTAGGCAACCAGAACCTGGACAATTTGAGGGGCTTTGTTTTGGCACCTTTAGTCATCTACCTCTTCATTGGCAGCATGTTCCTGCTGGCTGGATTTGTGTCCCTTTTCAGGATCCGCAGTGTCATCAAACAGGGGGGCACCAAGACGGACAAGCTGGAGAAACTTATGATCCGGATAGGGATATTCAGCGTGCTGTACACTGTGCCAGCTACCATTGTGGTGGCATGCTTCTTCTACGAACAACACAACCGCCAAGGCTGGGAGGCAGCACACAACTGCAACTCCTGCCTACCCGAACTGGCACAGCCACGCCGGCCGGACTATGCGGTCTTCATGCTCAAGTACTTTATGTGCCTGGTGGTTGGCATCACATCTGGGGTATGGATCTGGTCTAGCAAGACTCTGGAGTCCTGGAGGGCTTTCTGTACTCGCTGCTGCTGGGGCAGCAAAGCAACTGGTGGGTCCATGTATAGTGATGTCAGCACAGGGTTGACATGGAGGTCTGGCACTGCCAGCTCAGTGTCTTACCCAAAACAGATGCCCTTATCTCAGGTCTAAGACTAACAGGAAAAGGGGTGGGGGTAGGACCCAGAGACACTTGACTGTCTGAGATCTGCCAAGCCCCCCACCCCCATCTTTTTTTTTTAGTTTCTTGCTATTAGCATGATAATGAACTCTTAATGGTATCCATTAGTAGGGACTTGAATGACTGGTCAGAACAATGTACCTGGAATTGAAGCCTCCCTGATTCCTCTCCATTTATATGCAAGGAGCATTGCTGAAACCATAATTTAACTGGCCAGGGGCAGGGGATTGTCTCTGCGCTCTAAGTAATGAGGCAATAACTTATTTGTTTCTTGTAAGCATGTGTGGAGAAACCTTCATATATATTTTTTTTAACTTTGCTGAATGTGTCCTTAAACATTTCTTTTCCTGGCACTGCTAGGTGGTGAACCTGTCAGTGCCCAACTGCCTAGGACATCCTTATCAATCCGCTATGCCTTGTGGCAATCCCCAGTCTCACGACAAAACCATGGGGGATGGAAACTGTTAATTAAGCCAAGTAAATGCCTTAAATCATGTCTTAAGTCCCAAGTAAATACGGGTTTTCTTCCATTACAGGATGTATTTATAGAAATATTTGTAAGATATGTATATAATACAAAGTTATAATGTAACTGTAAATATGTGTATAAAGTTTAGAGGCTTCTTCTTAAGAAACAAAGGAACTGATTATTCTATTTTGTCAATAAAATATTTTTTTTTTATAAATTATACTTACAGTTTCCTTCACTTTTTCTTTTCTGATGTCAAATTTATAGTTAGGTGTGGTGGGTTTTCGGGGGGGGGGGGGGGGCTAGATACAGTTAACACAGGGTTCATGTCATGACGTGAAGTGGTTAATGATTACAGTGGCCTAATTAGATAGGAAAATAGATTAAAATCTTAAAAATACATGAGTTAAATAAATTGTATGCATAGAATTTTTTCAAAAAATGTAGTAAAAGCGATAATTGAGTGAGCTAGACAATTCATGGTTAATTGCAGACCTCATGGCGAGTCTTGGTCAAAACTCAACTTCAGTTGTTCCCTAGGGTGACAATGTTCCCCAGCAACCTGTGACTGCTGTCCCTTAGGCAAAAACTTTAGCCATAGTCTCAAGATCACCTGCAACTTTTCCCCATCTAGAGAATAACTGAAGCTGAAGAGCAACCATGATATTCTCAAAACTTTTGACAAGTCTCTTACCAGGTCTTAAAACGTCAAATTGGTCAATTTGCTGGGATAATATAAGGGGTTAACGTCTTGGTAACCTTTTATACTTAACTTGTGTATATTAAACGTGATCCCTATTGTGTGCACAGAATTCATTGTGCGTCCGTCAAGCCTAAGGCCATTTACTGAATAAAAGGGGGGCTGAATTAGTTGTAAAAATGCTTTGGAAATTATTGAACTTTTTACCTGTCTGCCTAGTGGCTCAGCACATGGGTCCCCCCTTTTAAGAGAGACCAAATGAATGGGGTTAATCTGGAAGGAACTTGGTCTTTTCAGCCTGAGAAGCTTTGATCTTTTCTGTCCTCCATGCATGATCTATAGTCTTCAAGTCTGTTTCCCAGCTCCCTGTCCCCCCCTCTTTTTGAACACCAATTGACCACCGCAAGGCCTTAAAGGATCTTCAATTAAAGACATTTGGGTTGTTGTTTTTTCCGTTTTTTTTACACATTTTATATTTTAGTATGAGTTGTAACAGTTTGTGCAGAGGAAGGGAGAGCGAGAGAGAAGGCTGCCTTTTCCCATTAGCCTTCCCTACATTGTTAGCCAAACTGCAGGCAGCAAAGCATGAGGTGGAGAATGAGAATGCCCTACAGGTGGTCTGTTCACATAATCCTCCAATTTGCAGAGTTTTCTTTTACAAGACAATTTCATTACAAAAAAAACCTCTTCTCTGCTCCCTTTTTTCCCTTAATTGAACCAATTGCATGGTCATTGTGGAGCAGGGCTTCTTCAGATACTCTTCTGCTGGGTCCTGGGACTTAAATAAATTGATGGGACCTGGGGGACAGTCCTGAGCCCCCTCTCTATATAGTTTGTTCAGTTGCTTACACTTATTCCTTCGTGGTTTGGCCACAGTTTAAGAATAATGGATAGGAGGATATGTGTTTGAGTGCATATATGCCCTGGGGACCCTTATTAGCCTGTCATTCAGGATCAGACATGGCAGCTAGCTTACTAATGACATCCGTCATCAGTGGTGGCTGAATCCTTCACTGCTCAATAAGAGGGTTTAACTTCCAAGATCCCAAGATCCCTGCACATTTCAACCGCGCTCAATCATATGACATCAACTACGTAAAGAAAGGTTTTTTACTATAAGTATATGTGTATGTATGTGTGTATAATATAGATATGTGTGTGTAAGTATGTACATATATGTGTGTGTGTATAATATATATATATATGTGTGTGTGTGTAAGTATGTACATATATATATGTGTGTGTGTGTGTATAATATAGATATATATGTGTATGTATGTGTGTATAATATATATATGTGTGTGTATAATATATATATATGTGTGTGTGTAATAAAGATATAGATATATATATGTGTGTGTGTGTAAATAAATATGTGTATGAATGTAAATAAATATATATGCGTGTATGTATATATTTATTTACAGTCAGTGTGTGTCTATATACATATGCACATTATTAAAAGACTATGGGGGTCATTTTTTTATGAACACTTATATGCCACTTTTTGACGTATTAAAGTTCACAGATTTTGACACATAGCAAAATCTGTGACTTTTCTCCGCTCACGCTAAGATTCCAGAGTACCGAAAAAAAGGGGAGTAGCGGGGAATCGGGCTGGCCGGCAGGCCTGGCTCATTTATCATTTTTCACGCCAGTTTTCCACGTGAAAAATGTCTTAAATCTACGCCAGCAAGGGAGCTAGTGTAGATTTAAGCCTGCTGCACGGCCTGCTGGAGGAAGCGCCAAAGCTGTCGTTTTGCGGGTTTTGCATGAAACCCAAATATATAAGATAGTTTGGACAGCTATGTCCTCCTGTAAATATATTTAGGCTCAGTCTAGGGCAGGGATTAGCAACCTTCAGCACTCCAGCTTCTGTGAAACTACAACTCCCAGCATGCACACGTACTCGGCTGTTCTTGTAACTTCCACACAAGTCAAAGGAGGATTCTGGGAGTTGTTGTTTCAGAACAGCTGGACTGCCGGATGTTGCTGATCCCTGGTCTAGGGTATATGTTGACCCTCTTGTGGGGGGAGGGAATTGGAGCCAAATTATATATTTTTAGGGTTGAGAAAAAAACCTTCTGTGCACCTCCGTATGTGACTGGAGGCATAAAGCGGTTCACTTCTAATGGTGCAATGTTACCATCGGAGTGTGGGAGGAACCAGAGTAACTCACAAGAAACCCACCCAAACATGGGAAGAACATACAAACTCCATGCAGATCTTGTCCTTGGTCAGATTTGAACGTAGGACCCTCTGCAAGGACCCCAGTGCTAACCACTGAGCCACCGTGCTGTCCAGCAATATAGATGCAGCAGAACTCTTCATCTATAAATGCAAACCTAGTAAAACACTTCCGTAGCGTTAGAAGAGCCCAAATCCCAGCGTCAGACAGCGAATAATCTCCGGCTGAGTTTACTTGTAGTAAATGGAGCTTGGAGTTTGGAGAGCGCCGCTCGGGTAAGTTGTGTGGGTGTGTGTAGCTTAGCTTCCCATGTGTAGCCTGGAGCTATTCCCTCGGAAGGAGCAGAGACTTTACTAAATATTACCTACAGTCTACACAGAGTCAATGTTTAAGCTGGAGATAAGACAAGATTTGTAGACCGAATTTCCTAGGCTGACTTTTATCTTGATTGGTGAGGACATAATAGGTGGGCTTTACGGAAAACCGGCTCCCCTGGAATTTTAACAACATAACACCACATAACAACAGGGCGACAGACACTGCAGCGTGGCGCTGTTACCAGGCGGGCTTATCTGATTGACCCTAATTGCAGATTTACAGTGTAAGACTGTTGCTAATTATAAATTGCACTGATAAGATCGTCTACCTTCTACCTGACGACACTTGAGTAATTATAGAAGGCTCCAGTGCTTGGGATATCATAAGGACTTCCGCACACACAAAAGACACATTTGCCACATGCTGCTACTCCACCAAAAAAGGCTAGCAAAATCTACGATGGTGACGTTTTGTGGTGTATAAGGCTCCTATTACACAGGCCGATAAGGAGCACCAGTCGTCTACATACAAGTCGAATAGAAGTTGCTTAAAGGGCCCAATGCAAAGTGAATGGGGAAGGAATGATCGTTATGATCATTTGTCCCCATCCGCGTTGCATATTGTTGGCAGCATATCAGCTGTTTACACAAGGCGATGTATTGCCATCCAATGAGGATTTTAGGTGGCACATGAAAGTGGAGGTCCCCCGACAGATGCTCATTGTGGTGATCAGCGTCACCTTCACACAGGCCATATGTCAATCGCCAACATTAGTTCCTAATAATGGACCCATTCTCAGCCTTGTGTAAGATATTATTGGAAGACTGCAAGCACTTCCCCCCATATAATGCACTATCGCCCCCCAATTAAGGCTAGGGCTACATGGCTACTTTGGTCTCGGGACATGAAGATGGTAATATTACACTGTGAAATCTCAAGAATGATTGTGAACGCGGTCAGATTGTGACATGTCACCAAATGATCTAAACATGTCGGATATTTGGTTGCAAGTCCAACACAACTCGCGGACTCATAACCAGAAGTGCGATGTAGACCAAGCCGAAGTCAGTGGGTAAAGAGCAGACCTGGAGCCTGCCGCCATTACTTACAAAGGGAGAATGGCCTAAAACTGTCCACACATTGCATCGGAAAATGTGAATTTCTTAAGTTTCCATTCACCAAGTAATATCATGAAAGGTATATGGGCACAAGTACAGCAAGGGTTAACTGGTAGGTGCTCTGCTTCTGGTGATTCCCCCATTATTACCATCGCACCCTGGACTAAACCATACTGTGGAAATATAAGGAAAATTACCTTCTACACAATTTCAGTCTTTTAGCCCATGATCAATTACCATGAAAAAGTGGTGTAATCACTTCTAAAAACGGTATTTATCCATCTATTCCTCTATCTCATATCTATCATCTTCTATCTATTATCTATCTTCTCGTTATCTATCTATTTATCCATATATTCATCTCATATCAATCTATTCATAGATTGTAAGCTCTTGTGATCAGGGCCCGGACTCCTACTGTTTCAGTTGTACATTAGGCAGTTACTTTTGTTTTGTCCATGAACCCAATGAATTTGTAAAGTGCTGAGGAAAATGGTGGCGCTATATAAATAAATGTTATTATTATCTATCTTCTCGTTATCCATCTATCTATTTATCCATCTATTCATCTATCTCATATCTATCTGTTATCTATCTATCTCTCCATCTTTCTATCTCATTTCTATTTCTAACTTTGCTTATTTGCGAGTTGAAGTAAAGTAGTTGAATGAAAGGTCAGAGTGACTTCTGAGACGTAAGATCCGGACTAATCTAGAATCATTGCTGACATTTTGGGCGACCTCCCGGTTTCTGCTTCTTTCGCGGAGGAAGCGCAGTTCTCCAGATTAGGGAGCTCCAGGCAAAACATGCAAAGCTGCTTATCAATAACTATGACTAGACATACGGCCGACTACTCTGCAGACTACAATGCCGATCAATACATTAAAGGTCCCTCATTCAGTGCTGGGATTAATATTAAACTGCCATATTATTCAATAGCCTTATCAGTGCTTAGGGGCGACCATTCAGATCACAGATGTGCCCTGCTCATGACTGAAAAAGTAAAGTTAATGAAGTATGGATGCTTTATCTGTCTTAGTAAATGTTGTCACTGTCACAGGTAGCTATACAGCATATGTAACCGGGGCACAGATATGTAACAGCCGTCTCTGGACCAGGCTGTAAAGCTGCGCTGCCATCTAGTGGAAACTTGTCAGATGACATCTGTATTAGTTATAGCGGGGCAGGAGTCAAATGCATTAATTACTCAACTTTAACATCATTTTTTTAATGTATTGGTCTGCAACCTGTTGCTCTCCAGATACTATAAAACTACAACTCCCAGCAGCTGTTAGTATGTGTTCCGGGGGTGTAATTTTGCAATATTTGGAGAGCCACAGGTTGCAGACCTATGGTCTGGAGATAAATAGGGATAAGCAAACTTCTGTTTTCAAGTTCGGAGTAGAAGGTTCGGGTTATCTAAGAATTCCGTTATGGATTCCGCTACCACGGACCATAAGTTATAGTCCGTGGTAGCGGAAACCATAAGGGAATTCTTAGATAACCACAGAGCGGTTTGGGCCCACCCTCAGTGCACTTAGCTACTCATTTACATATAGATTAAAAGTACTTTTTCTCCATAACGAAGCAACGGATTGCTTAGTGAAAGGTATCATTATACTGAGCTGGCACTACAAGGCATTGTGCCTGGTTTATGGGTGAATATTGTGGTGACACAATCCCTTTAACCAAGACATCAGAATTTCTTCATTGACAACTGTAAGGGGGTCAGAAATGTAAGGGTGTGGTCTGTGACCATTAAACTGCATCACACTTAAAGGGGTTCTGCAGTTCTTTTTAACTGATGATCTGTCCTCTGGATAGATCATCGGCATATGACCGGCGGGGGTCCGACACCCGGGACACCCGCCAATAAGCTGTTTGAGGAGCCAGCGAGCACAGCGGCCTTCTCTCGGTTTCCCTCAGGCCTAGTGACGTCACGACTAGGATCACTGGCTTGGGCTGAGGTAAACCCCACTCAAGTGAACAAAGCTTAGCCCCGTCCAGGCCAGTGATACTCGTTGTGACGTCACTGGGCCTGAGGGAAACAGAGAGAAGGCCGCGGCTATCCTAGAGCGCCGCTGCCTTCTCAAACAGCCGATCGGCCGGGGTCCCCCGCCAATCAGATGCTGATGATCTATCCAGAGGATAGTTAAAAAGAACTGCAGAACCCCTTGGGGATGGCGCAGAGACTAAATGGACCCAGCAAGGTTTACCTTGAAGGTTTACCCAGTTAGAGGCAATAAGCATACGGTTACAGACAACACAATGGAGGCACTGAGGTTGCTAGTTATCAATAGCAGCAGAGCCGTCTCTGCATACAGTTTTCCAAACAGTAATAGAACAATCCCTACACCCCACGGGTGACTGCCACTGGTAACAGAACGGTGCCCATCCTCGGCACACGGCAGTACACTTACAGCAGTGAGGTGGCAGGGCTCAGCAGGCTGGCTCACAGTCTCAGGTCACTCCGTAGGCTGGCTGTGCCTATACACAATATAGCCTCCAGGCCATAAGTGGTCCAAAACCAATCGTGGTGTCCAGGGCCATCTCTACTTCAACAAGTCGTCTTTAACAGGCCCAGAGGTGCACCTAGCCTTTCTGCTGCCTGAGGCGAAAACTGAAATGGCGCCCCCCCCATGCCAATTTTTTAAGCTAACCCCTTTGCCACAATGAAACGCTCATTGCCCATGGCCCTTCCGCTGCCCCCCTCTTGCCCCTACCTGGTGCTGCCTGAGGCCACACCTCAGCTGCAATGTGTCTCAAGTGGGTCCCATTGCTGCCTACTTTTCCCATGGCTCAGACTTGCTTGTACCCCTGGCAGTGGGGGGTTAACATGCCACACAGGCACATGCCCAAACTCTTACCACATGTGGCTTCAGCTAAATCACAACAACCTCCGATTATTTATTGCAATCGGTTACATATTATCAAACAGTGACCACGAGTGTCAAGAGTGAGCATCCCAACAGGTTTCATTGGAGCCTCCATCACAGATTCTAGCAAAGATATTGGCCAAAAAATAGTCCTGCGTGCAGTAAAATGACAGACTCCTATTGAAGTCAATGATAGCTACAGTATAGAAATGCAAATGTGGTAAACTCCCCCTAGTGGCTGCTGCTGACAGGTCTAATCACAGATATGTGCCCCCTCACAGTAGATATGCCAAGATATGTGCCCCCTCACAGTAGATATGCCAAGATATGTGCCCCCTCACAGTAGATATCCCAAAATATGTGTCCCCTCACAGTTGATATGCCAAGATGTGTGCCCCCTTCACAGTAGATATGCCAACATATGTGCCCAGTGTCCCCTTCACAGTGGTTATGCCCAGATGTACCCCATTCACAGGAAGTGAAAAAACAAACAATAAATTCTCCTCGCCTCAATCACCTGGCTCCTCCCATGATCTGCGCCCCCCATCAGCAGCAGCAGGATACTGTGACACATGGCGCTGCTGTGTAGGAGGAGCCTTGGTGATTCCCAGCCTGCCCCGCTCCTCCTCCTACACAGATCAGCAGGACCATGTGTGAGGACATCGTGCTGCTGCTGTGGAGCGCTGGCGGCTCAATAGTGGAGCGGGGAGCAAATAGTTCCCTGCTTCAGTGGCGTGCCTACGGTGTTTGGCACCCGGGGTGGGTCCTTTCTCTGGAACCCCCCCCCCCACCCCCTCCAATACTTAAACAAAAAATTGTACCCCCTCACAGTAGTATTGCCCTCATTGTACAACCTTCACAGTAGTTTTGTACAATGTGTGCCCCCTCACAGTAGTTATGCCCACATTGTGCCCTCTCACAGTAGTTATGCCCTCTCTGTGCCCCTTTCACAGTTGTAATGCCCTATCTGTGCCCCCTTCACAGTAATAATTCTCATTGGGCCTCCTTCACAGTAATAATCCCTATTGGCCCCCTTCACAGTAATAATGCCAACTGTGACACCTCCATACTAGAAATGCCCAATGTGCCCCCTTCACATTAGTCATGTCCTCTGTGCACCCTCCAGAGTAGTAATGCCCTCTGTGCCTCCTCCATAGTAGAAATGCCCTCTGTTCCCCTCCATAGTAGAAATGCCCTCTGTGCCCCCTCCATAGTAGAAATGCCCTCTGTGCCCCCTCTATAGTAATAAAGTCCTCTGTGCCTCCTCCATAGTAATAAAGACCTCTGTGCCCCCTCCTTAGTAATAAAGTCCTCTGTGCCCCTCCATAGTAATAAAGTCCTCTGTGCCCCCTCTATAGTAATAAAGCCCTCTGTGCCCCCTCCATAGTAATAAAGACCTCTGTGCCCCCTCCATAGTAATAAAGTCCTCTGTGCCCCTCCATAGTAATAAAGACCTCTGTGCCCCCTCCATAGTAATAAAGACCTCTGTGCCCCCTCCATAGTAATAAAGACCTCTGTGCCCCCTCCATAGTAATAAAGACCTCTGTGCCCCCTCCATAGTAATAAAGACCTCTGTGCCCCCTCCATAGTAATAAAGACCTCTGTGCCCCCTCCATAGTAATAAAGTCTTCTGTGCCCCCTCCATAGCAATAAAGCCCTCTGTGCCCCCCTCCATAGTAATAAAGACCTCTGTGCCCCCTCCATAGTAATAAAGACCTCTGTGCCCCCTCCATAGTAATAAAGTCCTCTGTGACCCCTCTGTATTAAAAACAAAAAAACACAGTAAGTACTCACCTTGTCCCGCACCTGAAGCTCACAGTCCTCTCTTCCCTGCAGGCACAGATTGCTCTGCAGCACTGTGTGGGCGGAGCTTATGCAGATTACTGGGCTGCAGGCTCCGCCCACACAGGCCGGCAGCGCGATCTGTGTCTGCAGGCTGAATGGTGGAGCAGGGAGAAGTCTTCCTGCTTCACCATTCAGAGCACAGCTGGCCTGAAGAAGAGGAGGAGCGCTGGAGATGAGCGATGAGTGACAGGACCCAGCTCCCTGCACTCCAGCAATAAGCGCTTCCATCTGTATTGATGGAAGCGCTCATTGCTTCTGGCCTCTGACAGCTGTGCTGTGGGCCCCCGCAGGAGCTGTGGGCCCCAGCACTTGCCCGGGTATGCCTTGGGGACGAGCCTCCCTAGCATCACCTGCGACGCGGGGAGCCAGGTAACTATATTCAATGTGAGGGGCCCGGGCATATGTGGGCCATTTTTTGTCTCGGATAACCCCTTTAAAGGGTAACTGAGCTTTCAAAAAACTTTTGATATGTCATAGGTTTTGATCGTGGGGGTCTGAGCGCTGAGACCCCATGGATCACTAGAATGACTGAAGAGAATCACTCACATAGCACGTTTTCCCTCTTAACTGCTTAATAGAAAGTCTATGGGCCCATCTCAATTCCATCTCCTGCAGCAAGCAGAGAGAGTGCAGTATCTGAGCACTTCGCTCTCCTGCTTCTAGCGATGGGTGCAGGTCTCAGCGCTCAGACCCCACAGGTCAAACCTTTGATATGTGGCTGTGACATATCAAATGTTTTTGGAAAGCTCAGTGACGCATTAAGCATCTGACGGCTCTCCTGACGTGTCTGTTTCACACTTTCACACTTGCGTTGTTGTTTTCCGGTATTGAGATCCGGCAGAGAATCTCAATACCGTAAAATAGAGATCCGTTCAGGATGCATCAGGATGTCTTCTCTTACAGTAGCATTCCGTTTTGTGACCGGACACAAAACCGCTGCAAGCTGCGGTTTTGTGCCCGGTCATAAAAACTGAAAAATACGGATCTGGCACTGAAAACAATGTAAGTCAGTGGTGACAGATCTGTTTTTTATGGAGCCTAAAAAAAACCTATCTGTCACCCATTGACTATCAATATATTTAGTGACGGATGCGTTTTTTCCTTTTTGATTTAACACAACCGCATCCTAACGGAATGGATGTATCCTGATGTGCAAAATCTAAAGGGATCCACCTAATTCCGGTAAAGAGATCCTCTGCCGGATCTCAATACCGGAATTAACAATGCAAGTGTGAAAGTAGCCTTAGTAATTGTATTCGCCACAATATAACAATTCTGGAGCATATTTTCTCCGAATTTAGAGTTGTGCCCCAAGTGGTCGGTGAGTACAGAGGCTCAGTGGTCAGGCCAAACTTGGGGACACAGCACCACTGAGGCCAGGTATTAGCTGCAGCAGTGCACGTGACCATGGATGGGACATCATACTTCGGAGCGCGGACGGGGGCTTCTACACTGGATTGGAGCAGTGTTGGAAAGGTGAGTGTATCCTTTTCTTTCTGCTGAACAGTTTCCCCGTCTTTGCCTAAATTTGTTTTAGGGTCTGACAACAACTTCACTATTGTGGATAACAAAACATAAGAAAATTTCCTTTTCTGACGAATATGTTTTGCAGAAAGTGTTACAAAGCCGCAATAATGGAATAGTAGAGAGCGAAAAGAACGTACAAAATCAGCATAGACAGAATACGGGGGTCATTTATTAAGACCAGCGATTTATACGCCAGTCTTAATCCCCCTGAGCTGGTTCCGGATGCGCCGAAGTTATGTAGAAGCGCCGGCCTCTACATAACTTTGGGGGGTTGCGCAGCCGGCCGTCTGCCATGATTTAAACTGCTCAAGCTCCCTTGCTAGCGTAGTTTAAGACCATTTTCCACGCCATAAACTGGCTTAGAAAATGGTAAATGAGACGAGCCAGCCCAGCCTCTTCCACGCCAAATCTGCAACAAAATTACACCAAAAAGTGTCGTACTACCAATAATAAATGACCCCCTATAATCATATAGATGAGATAGATGGGATATATGACAGATAGAGATAGATAGATAGATAGATAGATAGATAGAATGGATAGATAGATAGATAGATAGATAGATAGATAGATAGATAGATAGATAGATAGATAGGCTATATATTACTCTTGAAAGTTATCTCTCTTCCAGGACGAATAGAACTATCCACTGCCACCTATAGATAGCTACCCTTTAACCCCTTCCCGACCTGGTACTAAGAAAAACATACATTTTCATCCTGCTGATCCCATGGGTGCGGTGAGATCTGAGCTCAACGGCAGGAACAGAGTTGCAATGCAGAGTCCTGCTCCTGCTGCACCTGCCAGGACAATGGGGGCATATCCTAGCAATATGCCGCCATTTTCTGTGATGGGAACACCCCTTTAAGTATCCACCTGAACTATCTATGAGTCAATGTTCATTTTAGTAACTTCTCATTTTGTTTTTGCTTTTCAATGAGACAATAAAAGTAACATTTTATTTCATTGTTCCACTTTTGTGTTAAAGGGGATCTCCGGGCTTGTAATATTGATGACCTCTTCTCAGGATAGGTCATCAATATCAGATCGGCGGGAGTCCGACACCTGGCACCCTTGTCAAAAAGCTATATGAAGGGAAGTTGAGCGCACTGCGCACATGCCGTCTCCTGTCTCTCTTCCTGCTATGTGTATGGCAAAGCAGCAGTGAGCAGGAAGAGAGAAGGCACATGCACACTGTGCGCCGTCTCCCCAGCAGATCGGCCGGGGAGCCGGGTGTCGGACGCCTGCAGATCTGCATAATGGATCCATCCCGTTACCATTATGTAGGGGAGTCCCCTCCTGCATAACAGAAACGGGACAGATCCGTTTTGCAGCCCATAGACTTCTATTATAACAGAATGCCTCTAAAGGTACTCCGTTATGCATTCCGTCATAGAATTGCGTTATGGTCCGTGGTAACCATAACGTTCACCATAATCGTGAACGAATTTCATAACCTGGAATTCGCTCATCTCTATCCGCCATGTATGAACTGCTACACAGTCAGTGTATTGGGCCAGTGTTCAGCCGTGCTGGCTCAGGAACATTGCCACCTGCATTACTGGAGCACATTACATTGTTGCCTTTGATTTTCATTTAACCAATAATAGTTGCAACATACTTGGCTACATCTTACATCCTAAGACCTCGCTATTTCTACCATTCTTGTTTCATAGAATTACGGGTCCATACTATCAATAGCTGCTGGGCCCGCAGCATTACTTGTGGACTGGAACCTATTATGTTTTGCACATAATATATGTTTTTAGATTGATTTATATTTTTTATGTCATTTGTACTTTTTATTATTTTCAGTCATTTATTGTTTGTCTTTTTAGTCAAATAAATTGTGTATTTTGAAAATATGCTTAGAGCATCTCACCATTATTAGGGCTCGTTCACACGAACGCGTGCTGCCCGTTGCCGTATTGCAGACCGCATTTGCGGATCCGCAATACACGGGCACCTGTTCCGTGTGTATTCCACGATCACGGATGCGGACCCATTCACTTCAATGGGTCCGCAAATCCGGAGATGCAGAACAGAAGCACGGAACGGAACACTACGGAAGCACTACGGAGTGCTTCCTGGGGTTCCGCTCCGTGCCTCCGCACCGCAAAAAGATAGAACATGCTCTTTTTGCGGAACGGAGGGATCGCGGACCCATTTAAGTGAATGGGTCCACGATCCCCATGCGGCTGCCCCACGGATAAATCTCCCCCTTAGTGTCTAGCAACCCAGAAGACCATTTTTTCTGTTTTTGTTTTTTTACAACTTTATTTTAATGTGTGTTTTTTCTTTTTTTTTACTGTCAATTGTGTACATGAGGCCAGGGGTCGGTGAGTGCAGTGCTGCTAGCGCTGTTACTACTTACCGTTCCATGGTCTTCTGGTCCAGGTGCCGCACTGTGCTGCGTCCTGACAGCGTTCAGCGTGAGGACGTAGTGAGCATAGGCATGTACTGTGACCTCATGTTGAGCGACGTCAGGTCAGTACAGAGCTGCAAGAGGAGTGCGCCGGATATCCAGAGTGCCGGAGCCTTCTGGAGCAGGAGCGGAACGTTTTATTTATTTAGTTTTTTTTTGTCTGATCTGAGGTCTAATTGATAAGGAAGGGGAAAAAAATTGTTCTCCAGAATACAAGTCATGTCAGGAGAGTGTAATATGTATTAGAACAGAGTTACCAATGTGGCGTGCTGTCTGTAACAAAACCAGCTGCTACGTCTGTACTCTGCAGAGCGCCTGTGTAAAATTGGCATCTCGCCTGTATATGGTCACTGTATGGTGGTTTTATTAAGTATGTTGGCGTTTGTATAGTAGTAGTGTAAAATTGTTCCTGTCTGAAAGTACAGGCATACATCCCTCATATGTCCCTCACCAGGGGTTTCTGTGGTCCACTATTATTTTATTCCTTGTGTTGATGGTGAGGTTACACATTTAAGGGAGTGGTGAGAGGAGTCACTAAGTAAAAATTCGCCATAGAGTACATTCCACGCTGCTATGTTTCTGTGATTGGTGGAGGTGTGTGTGATATTGTATATGGGCTAGAGAGGTTTGTGTGCCACGGCTGCTTTATAGTCCCAGTCTGGCCCCGAGAGTGGCACATCTTTGCAGGGAACTAGCAAGCTAAAACAACCATTTATCAGGCACACTCTCCCAGGGGAGGGCACCCTAAATACCTTAGGAAAGCTGGACAGATTAGGGTGCACATGCTGGCCCTTTAAGAGCCAGAAAGAGACCATGTGTGCCCTACAGGCATAGTCAAGCACAGCAGGAAGGAGAATAGGCCACAGCCAGCATGGAGTTGATAGAACAAGGCTACTCCAGCAGCCGTGCCCGCTGGTAAGGAATGAGAGATGCAAGTAAGAAGTTTTGCAGCGATGCCCACTGCTAGCAGAACAATACTTATGGCACAGATGGCCAGTAGTGACAATATGCATATGTGGCTAGGGTGTCAGTGGATCCAAGTGGCCTTCAATCATGTAGAATATAGACTGTGGAAAAATGGATATATAATGTGCAAGAAAGCTCCATACCCTATCCCTTGATGAAGTTGGCAAGGAAAACTGGTCGCGAGGAGATGGAAGGTCCATTTTAATGTTTTATCAACTTTTATGCTTGTTCATCCCAATACTTGTTGGTAGGCAGGACCATTAAAATGTATTCAATTTTATCAAAATGAGCTGCACAAGGTTCCTCTGTCCATGATGTCCCGGTGCAGTTTCAGTTAAAGACCTGAGATTATGTTGAACCTGCAGAGTTTGGAAGAGCAGAGGAGGAAGAAGTGGTGCGGTGCGGCTAGGGTTCACCAAACCATTCTTGTTGTGTTCCAATGAAGAAGTACACAAGAAGGATGACCACCTGCACAAAGCACTAGGAAAGTACAGTGCCTTGCAAAAGTATTCCCCCCTTTGACTTTTTTCATATTTTGTTGTCTCACAACCTGGAATTAACATGGATTGTTTAAGGATTTGCATCATTTAATTTACAGAACATGCCCACAACTTTGAAGATTTTTATTTATTTATTGTGAAGCAAACATCAAATAGGACAAAATAACAGAAAAAAGTCAATGTACATAACTATTCATCCCCCTAAAGTCAATACTTTGTAGAGCCACCTTTTGCAGCAATCACAGCTCCAAGTCGCTTTGGATAAGTCTCTATGAGCTTGCCACATCTTACCACTGGGGTTTTTGCCCATTCCTCCTTGCAAAACTGCTCCAGCTCCTTCACGTTGGATGGTTTGCGCTTGTGAACAGCAATCTTTAAAGGGAACCTGTCACCAGGATTTGGGTATAGAGCTGAGGACATGGGTTGCTAGATGGCCGCTAGCACATCCGCAATATCCAGGTCCCATAGCTCTGTGTGATTTTATTGTGTATAAAAACCGATTTGATGCATATGCAAGTTAACCTGAGATGAGTCAGAGCTTGAAAATATGACTCTTCTCTGGTCACACAAGTAAGATATGACTCTTTTATGTTAATTTGCATATGTATCAAATCAGTTTTTTTACACAATAAAAGCACACAGAGCTATGGGGACTGGATATTGTGGATGTGCTAGCGGCCATCTGGCAACCCATGTCCTCAGCTCTATACCCAAAATCCTGGTGACAGGTTCCCTTTAAGTCTAACCACAGATTTTCTATTGGATTGAGATCTGGGCTTTGACTAGGCCATTCCAACACATTTACATGTTTCCCCTTAAACCACTCAAGTGTTGCTTTAGCCGTGTGTTTGGGGTCATTGTCCTTCTGGAAGGTGAACCTCCGTCCTAGCCTCAAATCACGCACAGAGCAGTACAGGTGTTGCTCAAGAATATCCCTGTATTTAGCACCATCCATCTTTGCCTCAACTCTGACCAGTCTCCCAGTCCCGGCTGCTGAAAAACATCCCCCCAGCATGATGCAGCCACCACCATGTCTCACTGTGGGGATGGTGTTCTTTGTTATGTCTGGCGAAAACCCAACACATCACGTTTTCTTTGGCCAAAAAGTTAAATTTTTGTCTCATCAGACCAGAGCACCTTCCTCCATACATTTTGGGAGTCTTCCACAGGCCTTTTTGCAAACTCACAACGTGCCTTTTTGTTTTTAGCTGAAAGTAATGGCTTTCTTCTGGCCACTCTGTACGGCTTATTGTCGTCCTATGTACAGATACTCCAGTCTCTGCTGTGGAACTCTGCAGCTCCTCCAGGGTTACTTTAGGTCTCTGTGCTGCCTCTCTCATAAATGCCCTCCATGCCCGGTCCGTGAGTTTTGGTTGGCGGCCGTCTCTTGGCAGGTTTTCTGTTGTGCCATTTTCTTTCCATTTCGTTATGATAGATTTGATGGTGCTCCTGGGGATCATCAAAGATTTGGATTTTTTTTATAACCTAACCCTGACTTGTACTACTCAACAACATTGTCTCTTACTTGCTTGGAGGGTTCCTTGGTCTTCATGGCAGTGTTTGGTTAGTGATGCCTCTTGCTTAGGTGTTGCAGCCTCTGGGGCCTTTCAAAAAAAAAGGTGTGTATATGTAATGACAGATCATGTGTCACTTAGATTGCACACAGGTGGACATCATTTCACTAATTATGTGACTTCTGAAGGTCATTAGTTGCACCAGATCTTTTTATGGGCTTCCTAACAAAGGGGGCCAATACATACGCACATGCCAATGTTCTGTTTTCTATTTCTAAACAATAGTTTTATTTATATATTTTTCTCATTTCACTTCACCAACTTAGACTATTGTGTTCTGATCTATCACATACAATTCAGATTAATAAGACATTGAACTTAAAGCTGTAATGTAGCAAATTACGAAAAAAGTCAAGAGGGGTGAATACTTTTGCAAGGCACTGTACTCTACCTAGACATAGACTGAAGACTACTTGATATCTAAACTACTCCACACTTACACATATAACAAAGAATTGGTGAGAACTTTTATAACCCTGTAATCTTTGTATACAAAGAGCTCCTGGACATTGATTGTATTTGCCGTTGGAGTCCTCCATATCCCTATACTGGAATAACAAAACTGAATTTGGTTGCAGATCTCAACCCTTCCTTAAAACTCCAACTCCCTCCCATGAATCTACCTAATCATCCTGTTACCTGCACTGTCATGTCATTATCTGGTCACCTTTCCACCTTTAAGAAGCTGGTTAATCAGGTGGAGTTTGACTAGGGCTAATGATTTTACCTGACAACATACAATGTGTATAGGTTACCGTATCCTAATTACTCATCTTTCAGAAAAGATTAGGTTCCTTGCAAATGATTTATTAACAAGCCCAAATAGTTTCCAGTTTCCATGAACTGCTGAAAAGGGTCAGGGTCTTTGGATGGGAGATTAGACCCCTAGGGGCTTGAGGATGGGATGGGCTGTGGCCCACTAAGCTTGACACCTGGGTGTGTACTTATTGCAAATATCTTAAGCTGTAAATCACTGTTACAATGGACAGAGCCCAGAGGCCTTTTTTTGGCTGATAATCAGAGACTTTATCCGATGAATGGTCAGTAATTTGTAGCTTTGTCTAATTGAAATATATTATTGCTAAAAAAATAATGTCCCATCTAGTAAAAAACATTAAAAAAAATTAAAAGCAAAGTGAAATGTCCCGAACAAATAGCAGATAGGAATCCAAATCACAATTCCCTGTCATTGTCTGAATAGTGATTTAGTTCTGCAAGCGTTCCTCACTAGCCGCCTTAGAGAACCCCAACTGGTCATGTATTGAGGCTTTTCAACAATCCAGCTCTCCTGATTAAGTTTACAATTTACTTTGGGGGTGGGAGCACCACAAGGGGATAGGGTACCCCTGCTGTTAGGGAGCCATCAGACTCATCAGGCTACACACCCAATAGTTACCTTGCCAATTGGCACACACTGCCTCACCGGTAGCTTCTGCTAGTCAGTTCTAAACCTTGGTCATGTGAGTTGGCAATTATTGGAGCTACACTTTTTGTCCGTTTATATAGAGCCAACATATTCTGCAACACTGTCACCATTCATCCCTTTTCCCGGATGGATGTACCGGATGTTTACATAGAGGGAGCCTAGTGGATCATATTGGGTCAGGAGGAAAAGGAGCGGGGAAGCAGGTAAGTAATCTTCCGTTTACAGGTCTGATAAAGTGGGGGGGGGGGGGATTTGCCAAAACACCTGCCCCCCATTCTTGCACAACCCCTTTACAGTTTAATATACAGGGTATTCTTAGAAGAGCAGCCTCTAAAAGGGAAGGGCTCCATAGAGAAGAGCAAGGACTCCTTACAGAATCAAAAAGTGAATGGGCCATTTGGCCAAGCCTCATAGCAACTGCCTGGTCTGCCTCCATTGATGGTGAGCCACTGATGGCATCTTTCCAAAAAGACTAAACCGAAACTGCATGGATCACCTGGTGGTCAGGGACCCTGATTGCACAAGCTGTTCGGCAGGTAATTCATGAAGGGTAGTGACCAAGTGATTTCAAAGACCTATGGAGTTGCTGGGCCGTTGTAGACTGATGCAGCCCCATGAGTAACACCTAGGAGTGATAAGCTGTAATAAGAACTAACTTCTCAGAGACCTATAGTGGCACCGAAGGTCCAGGCAATAGCTGTTAGCCATCTTGATTATATCACCTGCTCAATACTAAGCAAATCCTGAATATATGACCAGCAAGTGGGGCCTGAGGACTGGAGTTCAGGAACATTGCTCTAGAAGGTCAAGGCTTGGAAACAATAATGGGCCTCTAATAAAATACAGCTCCAAAGGGCCAGGTTAAAGGCAATTCATTTCTTATGGTTTGAATCACAAATAACCCTTGATTTGTCCCGTAATTGAATGATAACAAATACGACAATGAAATCAAACCTGGATATGCATATTTAGGAGAGATGGAAGGTATCACCATAATTATTTCATCTAGTGAGCCCAAGGAACCTTATCTGACACCCCACCTGAATAAGTATATTAGAGTTACCCCTTTAAAGATCTGTCACCATTCCTGACATGTCCGTTTTAGTATCTTCTTGCATTCCCCTTGTAATAATTCTGAATCCTCTATTCTCATGACTCTATGCTGTGTGATTCCTTTATTACTCCTGCTAGAGGTTATGAATGATTTACTAGCAGTTTGCAATGAAGGTCCAGATGGGCGTTACCTATCCATTCAGTGTCATACTGTGCAGAGACACACCCCAAACTGGAACCACCCATCTTGACCCTTCGATGCACACTGCTGGTAATCCATTCATCACTTCTAGAAGGAATAATAAAGAAATGGCACATCACCAAGTCATAAGAATAGATGCTCCAGAATTGCAATCGCATAGAAAATGGAAGTAGTTGTCAGGAGACGTGACATATACTCTTTAATGACTTCCCGAATTGCTCAAAACGCCCCATCGACAAGGAGAATTGTTAAATTATGGGGAATGCAAGTATTTATTCAAGCCAACATGTCAGGAGGTTCAAAAGGTCCTCTTTAAGTCACCCCTTAATTTTTAACATGCACTGGAAAACCGAGGGCTGAAACCTCACTGGTCATGACTTTCTTTACATAAGGTCTCATTCAGACGGCTGTAGCGTAGGTATAATGGCCACAAATCCTGGCCCCCCTGTGTCAAATGAACCAAATGTAAATGATCCTAAAACTAAAAAATGGAAGCTAAATTATGGCCGTCAGAATGAGACCTAAGGCGTAATTTAATTGCCTTCTGCGATTCTTTTGAAGCACCATTATATTATTCACTTTACATAATCCACAAATCAAATAGTCACATAAAACTAACAATCACCCTCAAAAAAGTTACCGATGCCTCTCCAGCACACTGGAAATATTCTAAATATGTGCTCAACCGGCCCCAGACATTAGGGGGTTAAGATTATAAATACCCTGATCATTGTAATTGTGCACATTGCAGGGAATGAATCTCCCTTGAACAAATGGGGAGAACTTTTCTTAAATCCATAATTGGCCACAATGTAAAATCTGAAAGGCCCTTTATCTAATTAGGAGTGTGTCAATCAACCCCTCGGCCTTTCATCCCGCAGCACATGTATATTTAGCAGTTTTCTGTTTTGCAGCTTTTATGATGCGAATTCCCAATTTATCAGGGGGCAGAGGTACACACAAGACCCACACGTGAACGGGGTGTAAATCAGCACATCAAACGAATTCTCGGCCACAGAAGAGAGGGAGAGACGTTCTCATTAATGGCATTAGCTGAATGGAAGCGGTACAATCTGGATTACATTGCACAATGAGGCGTGCATCTGAAAACGGGTGCTAATATATGTCTAAAGGGTGCAATGGAAAAACGACAACTAATTAGTTGCTATGGGAAACCTCTATACTTTCTGTATTCATTGCACCGAAATCCCATCACATAGGACCAGTGGTGTCACCTGTGGCCACAAATCAGAACATAGCTGCCATCTATAAAGACAAGAGTAATGGGAAACTCCACCATATAGGACTCCTGATACGTTCCATATGATTTGGAATAGGGTAGCCAGATATCCGGCTTTAGGCTGGACAGTCCGGTTTCCTTGTTCCCTGTCCTCCGTTCAACACAAAGCCTGGATGGACATTTGCTTGTCCTTCATTTATGTGCGTCCATGCTCAGACAGCAGAATTGCACTGACTGAGTATTCCCCCCCAGTCAGTCACTAGAGACGGCCAACATGTGACTGACTGAGGGTGAGGGTGACCTTAAGGTCCCCCCCCCCCTTTTTTTTTTTCTTGTCCAGCACCTTTCCTGGGAGTAGGGAGGTGGCTTAGCAGAGTTGGCGGTGTGGCTTAGCAGATCTGAGGTAGGGTCTTCAATGTCCAACTTCCCGGGCACAAACCAAGTGGCCACCCTAATTTGACAGCACCCAGTTTGCACTACGGTACACTACGGTACATATGGATGGGGTAGCTCATAAGGTGTAGGACTGGGTTAAGCCCATGATAATAGTGCTAGTACTCACACAAGAGGCCCTTATTGCTCCCCTCAGTGGTTCTAGATATGTATATTACTAGGCAGAACATTAAGAAGAAAAGATTTACACAGTTCTTGAAAGCAGAAACTAGGAAAGAGGCAATTATTCTGACACCGATGTACGTGAGAGAAGTCTCTGAGTGTGAGTGGCAATCTCTTGTACAAACAATGGAAGATAGTGAACTTGCTATAATCATTCCCCTAGTGCTACCAGTTGTATGTAGAATTCGAGTGAGGGAGATGCTATGGATAAGCCATTAGATAATTTATTAAATGTACCTTGAGCAATGATGGTAGAAGTCAAAGGAAAATTCTCTCTCCAGCTCTGTGATGCAGAGCCTCAGAGACCAGTCGCCTCACCCTAAACACTATGATTAGGGTTAGTTATTATTATTTTGTATTATATTACTAATCTTTATTACCACAGCATATGGCAGATATTACCGTGATGCAACATCCCACGGTTGCTTCAAACCCACGTGACTTTAGCATGTCACATGACCATGTGACATCACAAGTTACTAACAGCGCATGGAGTTTAGACACAACCATGATACATGTCTGACAAACAGGAAAAGACTGCAGGACACAGGATGTGAGCTCATAAAAGAGGATGAGCTACAGCATAGTCAAATGAAGTGAATGGGGCTGAGCTGCGATACCAAGCACAGCCGCTATACAATGTACAGCCATATGCTTGGTGAGCCGCTGCCTTCTGAAACACCTGATCGGCAGGGGTCCTGGGTGTCGGCCCTCCACCAACCAGATACTGATGACCAGGCTCAGACTGGCCCACAGGGGTACAGGGGAATCCCCCGGTGGGCCCCTGAGCAAAGTGCGCCCCCTGTCTCCCACCCCCCGCACAAGTGACACATAACACAGTAAACTTACTGCACTACATACATATATTCAATGTACAGCACCTCAACCAGCCTATGTTCATATACAAACATGTTAGATTATTAATTATATTTGAATGTATTTATATGGTGGGCCCCAAAAATAAATTTAAAGGGTGGGCCCTAGGTACCCCAGTCCGACACTGCTGATGACCTATCCAGAGGATAGGTCATCACTAAAAAACACTTGGAAACCCCCTTTAAAGGGACACTGACAGGGCCAATAAGCATATTGAGGTATATATATGGCAGTACAGGTCTTATAATGGGTATTACAATCATATAAGTATCCCCCCTGTCCACATTATACATACAGTAATCTTAAGTTTTATAACCTGCTCCAACGGTCTTCAATCTGCCCAAGGGGCGGCGTTTCACTTCTCTTGCGCCCAGCCAGCCTCCCCCAACTGCCGCTTTGAAGCGCCGCCCAGCTCATGAATATTCAGTTTGCTGGGCGGCTTCTGCGGTCCCCGCTCTGAAGCGCTGCGCTGAACAGTGCCCTGCGCATGCGCCGGATCTTGTGAAGTCGGGGACAGTAAGCGCCGCCCAGCGAAGTGAATATTGATGAGCTGGGCGGCGCAGAAGCCGCCCAGCAAACTGAATATTCATGAGCTGGGCGGCGCTTCAAAGCGGCAGTTGGGGGAGGCTGGCTGGGCACAAGAGAAGTGAAACGCCGCCCCTTGGGCAGATTGAAGACCGTTGGAGCAGGTTATAAAACTTCAGTTTTCTGTATGTATAATGTGGACAGGGGGGATACTTATATGATTGTAATACCCATTATAAGACCTGTAGTGACATATGTATACCTCAATATGCTTATTGGCCCTGTCAGTGTCCCTTTAAGTGCAAACAATTGAACTTTACTGAATTCTACTGCACATGTTCTGGTCATTTTAAGAGGTGCAATACTGTTAATGGTTTCAGATTTCAGAGAAGATGCAGAAGGACAATGGTTACACATACACCCAAGGTAACACCATACCTTCGAAATTACAGTTTTTAACTGGATAGAGCAGGGATGCCCAACCTGTGTCCCTCCAGCTGTTGTAAAACTACAATTCCCACCATACCCTGCTGTAGGCTGATATCTGTAGGCTGTCTGGGCATGCTGGGAGTTGTAGTTTTGCAACAGCTGGAGGGCCACAGGTTGGGCATCTCTGGATTAGAGTATACAAAACAATGTTATAACCTCCTATCCTTAACTGCTGCTCACTACACAAGAGTTTCACCAACTGATTGTGATACACAGCACAGATCCAATCATTCACCTAGCTTGCACTGCCTATCAAGAGATATCTGTAGACCCCAGCATAAGCTCTGACTACCATGGGCTCTGCTTCATCGCTACTTCGCTAAAATACCAGTTCACTCAGTTGAGTATCTCAAGCAACTGCATGAAAGGGAGACTATCTTCAATTTTGAACATGCTAAACTGCTGACAGCTAAGTAGGTGCTGAAGAGAGCAATATAAAAATACCTTCTGTGGACATTTTAGGAGTAGTATAATATTAAAGGGGTTATCCAATCCCTATAATGCACTCCAAAATGCTCGGGTCCCTCACACTGGTTATACTTACCCCACTCCCCGATACCCGAGTTGCTTCTGATGCCCGCACGGCCGCCGCTGCATCTCCCTGTTGCACAAATCAAAACATCTGGTGATGGGCGGGGGGCAGCCAATAGCAGGCCACGATGGGAACAAGCCTCCCTAGCATCGCTGATGATGCTAGGGAGGCTTGTTCCTGTCGCAGCCTGCTATTGGCTGAAACAGCCCCTCTGTGCGACAGGGGGATGCAGCAGCGGCTGTGCCAGCTTGAGAATTGATGTGGGTGCCGGGGAGTGGGGTAAGTATAACCAGTGTGAGGGGCCCGGGCATTAGAGGGGTTGGATAACCCCTTTAAGTTTTATTCTGCCAGGTTCTGCTCCTGTAAGTGGCCAGTAGGTGGAGCTTCACTGTGAAGTGCATTCTACACTGTTGTTTGACAGACCCTTCCCTCTGCTCTGAGTGTCAGCTGTAGCATCCAACCAGGAAACCACTACAGCCGTCACACACAGCAGGCGGACGGGGCTGTGAAGCTGGTCAATATAGAGAGCACTGCACAGTGAAGCTTCACTCCATTGCACTTAAAGGGAATGTGTCTTCACAAAATGACCTATTTTTTAAATCATGTTTACATGTTAAGCATTTTTTTAGAACTTTTGGTGAGTTTTTTTCGAAGTCACTATCTATATAAAAAAAAAGTATATAACTTGCAATTTTCAAACTGGCCACTTGGCCTAAAATATGTTAAAGGTGTTGTCCAGGTTCATATCTCCTTCTTAACCCGTGGCGGTGTGCAAAAATTACAAACTAAGTGTAGCTTTAGCACCAGAATATTTTCTATAACTATGGCATTAACTATGGCATTATTGTACGTTTGTGTTTGCAGAGTGATGTTGCATTGTTTTTTTTACTTCGTGTTTCTAGCCATTGCGGCATGCACCTGCGCATTGGGATGTGCTGACTGACCCCCTTTTTTTTTGCAGTTGCCCTTCTTCACCCAGGCAGCCCCTCTGAGATGAGCATCGGAGCATTTTCCTTACCCTGCGCTGCATCACGTAGGGCAAGGGCTGTTTGTTTATATTTGAACACTGCTTGGCAGAGGCTTCCACCTAGCAGTGCTCCCGGTAACGTCACCGGCACTAATGGGCGGGCTTTAGCGCTGCCCTAGCCGTTTTACTTATTTAGAATATTTTTGCAGGTTTGTTTACATGTTTTGTGTTCCAAATTTTTGTGCATATTTTCTGTTTATGTAAACATACCCATTCAAGTTTATGGGGAAAACTACTCTACAGAAGGTGGAGAACCGCAGAAACAGTTAACATGCTGCGAATTTTAAAATCCGCACAACAGGTCAGTTTCCACACGGAAGAAAAAAGCAAAGTGTACATGAGATTTATCAAATCTTATTCACTGTGCGGATTACGTGAGGTTTTACCAAACAAATTTTCGTGCCGCAGCATAATACAGTACGTATTATGCTGCGGCACTGAAAATTTGTTTGGTAAAACCTCACGTAATCCGCAACATGTGCAGTTACCTGTAGAGTTTGCATGTTGTTTTAGATAATGCCCACTGCATCGTATGCCAATTTCTGCACTCACGACTCCTGAGGACTTCTACACTGTATATTTGCAATAAAAATAGAGAATATTAATATATTGTACTTTTTGTATTTCTGAAGGTAATTTTTTTGTTATATTGAACCTACAAATCACAAGAGAAAGACTTTTATTTAGTGTAATTTAAAATGTGATTATTGTCTCCTTACTAATACTATGCTATGAAAAATGAGTGTTATTCGGTTTATTTATATTTCATTTACTAATTTTGCATTGTGTATTTTTGCTCATTACCAGCAGGTGGCAGCACATGTCAGTAAAACAGCTTTCTAGTAAGGATAGATTTTTTTATTGCATTGTCATGGATCTACTCTGTGTCCGCTGCGGGATCTATAGACCCGACATAACAACCATAAATCTTTATGGTGGGAATACTCATCACAAATGTGTATAGCAACAGCCAGACAAATGCCTAAAAACGGTTAAAAAACTAATATAAAACTACAATATGAAAATGAAAAAATTTTAAAGGGTTTCTACCACTTGAATATCACATATTTGGTGTTCAGACACTAGCGATTCGCTAGTGTCTGTTCTTGCCTACAAGCTAATTATCACATTAATCCAGGCTGCCGATACCTCAAAAAAAGCACTTATATCTTTATGCAAATGAGCCTCTAGGTGCTATGCAGGCGTTTTTCTAAGCACCTAGAGGCTCCGTCTACCTTGCATTTTGCCGCCCTGCGCCTCGCTCCAGCACGCCCATCTCTCACTGTAATCGATCCTCCCCCTGCTTCAGCCTTCCGAAATCCCGCGCCTGCGCCGTCCGTCGCGGCATTCGGAGGCATTCGGCGCAGGCGCAGTCAATGTCTGACCGCTTGCTGCTGGGCTTCGTCTGTCCCACGGAGCTCTGTGACGTCATCGGCGCAGGCGCAGTTGAAATGTCTGAGCAGGGAGCGGTCAGACATTGACTGCGCCTGCGCCGAATGCCGCGACGGACGGCGCAGGCGCGGGATTTCGGAAGGCTGAAGCAGGGGGAGGATCGATTACAGTGAGAGATGGGCGTGCTGGAGCGAGGCGCAGGGCGGCAAAATGCAAGGTAGACGGAGCCTCTAGGTGCTTAGAAAAACGCCTGCATAGCACCTAGAGGCTCATTTGCATAAAGATATAAGTGCTTTTTTTGAGGTATCGGCAGCCCGGATTAATGTGATAATTAGCTTGTAGGCAAGAACAGACACTAGCGAATCGCTAGTGTCTGAACACCAAATATGTGATATTCAAGTGGTAGAAACCCTTTAAGGAAAAATTTCAAACTATATCATTCAGCAAGTTGGACAATAAAACTGAATTGAATAGAACTGAATCATATAGACATTTGTTCAGAGACACCAACATAACCTCTTCTGACATCTTCATTCGACCCGATTTCCCAAATTCACTTGTGTGTTTGTTGGATTCACGCATGCATTTTTGTTACACTTTTTTTGGGCAGTTCCTGGTGCATTTTAATTTTTTTTTTCCAAGCTGCTGATATTGATGACCTATCCTCAGGATAGTTCATTAACATCCGATCGGTAAGGGTCTGACACTCCGTACCCCCACTGATCAGCCATTCCTTGCAGCGTCTGGTGCTAGACCTAACACTTTGAATGGAACAGGAAGCACAGCCCCGTTCAAAGTGCAGTGGCCATATCAGCTCAGCTCCCATTCACTTTAAGTCTTTGCATTATGGCATTCCTCTGTGCGTCCTCCTGGAAATATGTAAATAAGGCCTGTACAACACCTAGACTCTTGTGATGCACCTAACTGTGGTGCTATGCCAAAGTTAAAATGAATTAGTTGCATCACAAAAAATCTCTATGTAGGCTAGGCGGGAGTAAGGAGGAGTAACTGGAGGAGTAACTGGAGAACGGTACAACACAAAGCTCTACATAATGATGCACCAGAATTGTTAGCTGGTAGGGAATACAGGGATCTACTAACACAGACAACTCAGGTATCTACAAATCTTGTGACTAACTCCTCTGATTGTAGACAGTCATTTTCTTTTTGTTCTCCACCCGGCCCTGACTGCTATAACTTCTCTTGATAACTGCATAGTTTGCTGCTGAGTCAACTTGTGCAGCCAATCCCAAGCCTCTATAGCAGCACAAATAAATTCAGACCCCCAAATTCCTAAGACTCGCAAACATTGTGGTTAAAAGGGTTTTCCCAGTAAACATGTATCCCTTACACCTAGGATACATGATAAATACAGTGTCAGACTGGGGTGTCTAAGGCCCACCAGTAAAATCCATTCTGGGGTGGGCCTCTGTACATCTGCATGAAAATATTACCTGACCACAGTTCACAAATCCCTAAAATACCGCCAACACACTTTTTTTTTTCAGTTGTAGCCCGCTTCCTAGCCAGTCCCTCAGACTGTTACCTCCTGGAGCCCCTGCCAGTATTCTGATGACTGCCTCCTGCACTGGACTATGACTCTCGTAGCTATGTCAGGCAGGAACACATACCCAGCGGCAGGGAGCGGTATTATGATTGACTATGGAGGTCCACCCAGCAACTTCGAAAAGGTGGGTCCCTGGTGAAAGAGGACACCAGCTGGCCTGCCTCTGTGCCTAGTAGTGATGAGCGGCAGGGGTCATATTCGAATTCGCGATATTTCGCAAATATTTTGCAGAATATTCGTCGAATATTCGCAAATTCGAATATTTGTTATATTCTACAATTTTTTTTACTCGAAAAATCGGCAATGTAATGATTGTGTAATATGCAAATTTTCGTAATTCTAATTTTTTATTGCCAATTTTTCAACTTACAACTATTAGACAAAGAAGATTATAGCACTATATTAGCTAAATTGCTCTATATTCGATTTTGTTTCGAATATTCACTATATTGCTATCGAGTCACAATTCAAAGTTCTTTTTGGAAATCTGGGACGCCATGTCATCCGGACCAAAGAGGACAAGGACAACCCAAGTTGTTATCAACGCTCAGTTCAGAAGCCTGCATCTCTGATGGTATGGGGTTGCATGAGTGCGTGTGGCATGGGCAGCTTGCATGTCTGGAAAGGCACCATCAATGCAGAAAAATATATTCAGGTTCTAGAACAACATATGCTCCCATCCAGACGTCATCTCTTTCAGGGAAGACCCTGCATTTTTCAACAAGATAATGCCAGACCACATTCTGCATCAATCACAACATCATGGCTGCGTGGGAGAAGGATCCGGGTACTGAAATGGCCAGTCTGCAGTCCAGATCTTTCACCTATAGAGAACATTTGGCGCATCATAAAGAGGAAGGTGCAACAAAGAAGGCCCAAAACGATTGAACAGTTAGAGGCCTGTATTGGACAAGAATGGGAGAGCATTCCTATTTCTAAACTTGAGAAACTGGTCTCCTCGGTCCCCAGACGTCTGTTGAGTGGTTTGCCTTTAATCTGCGCCTGCCCGTGGAGCCAGATCCTTTGTGGGCCAGTCCTAGCCTGGATAAATATATGATTAGTCTTTGCTTCCTAATTTATGAAGACTACTTTGACTGGAGAAGTTTTTATTACTCTTTTAAGCCTTTGTTCAGGCGTAAGTGAAGTCCCAGCCACTCCCAAGTGGCGAGGACATGGTAAAAAAGCCTGTACAACAAGCATTGTCGCACGGGCGTTAAAAAGGTCACAACTTTTTTGCATAAAAAACTAGCGTAAAAAAACTTTGTAAATTACACCCATTAAAATGAATGGACACGTGTGCTGTCATTGGAAAATGAGGATAGTACACATCGGTGAAAAACAGAAATGTGAACGAGGCCTACATTTTTAAAATTTTCAGGACAGCTGCAGAGTATGGCAGGAATTTGGAGGCAGGTGCAAGTCATCTTCAGGAGAGCAGCGGACAGTCCATAAAATGCTGCTTGTGTACCACTCCTTGAAGTACCTTCTATGCTCTTTGCAGGATGTCTCAGCATAGAAAAGTGTGGCTACTAGAGATGAGCGAAGTTATCAAAAATTTGATTTGGCAGCTTCGCCGAATTTCACAAAGAAATTCTCTTCGCGATGAATTACTACTACTTATTTCTTTGTGAGTAGCGGGCACAATGATAGGAAAAGGCATTGGTGCCGCACCCCGTCATTGAACCCCTCAGATGCCGCGTACTTCGCTGACAGCGGTATCTGAGATAACAATTGAGGGTTAATCTGTTAAAAAAATTAAATTAAAATACTCACCTTATTCATTTGCTCGTGAAGAGTCCACCAAAGCCATCTTGATTGAAGATCCCTCGTGAAATCTCGCGGTGTGTGATGATGTCATCACGCTGGCCAGCGTGGTGACGTGATACGTCACTGCGCACAAGATTTCAAGCGGGATCTTCAATCAAGATAGTTGCGCCAGACTCTTCGCACACAAATGGATGAGGTGAGTGGGAATTTTTTTTTACCCCCCAATTTAGGGAGAATTTGAGCAGTATTTGACTATGTCGGATATAATGAACTCTGGCAGGCTGTCTCTCTACCGGAGCAGTGTAACACTAGTGTGAAAGTAGCCTTACAGATACATGTTGTACATATCCATCATACGCCAACTATAGAAATGCATGGTACCTCTCTCATACAGAATATGGCGTCTGTACAAAACAGAATGGGAGGCATTTACTAATGCTAGTTTGGCGCAAAGCAAAGGGGGGGGGTCAGGGCTGGGGCCATCAAACAGAAATGTTGGCAAAAAGGACTGGAGTAGTTTTTATTGTAGGCGAATAGACTGTTGAGAGGATGCGCTAATTTACGCCTTGTCATAAATTAGTCGCATCCTCCGGCTGAGCAGGGCCATCAAAGATCAGCATTAAAAGCTGGTCTTTCATAAATAACCCCCAATGAGTGCTATTTTCCATTACATTCTAAATTACCGGGGTATTCTCCCTAAAGGTTTGGCTACACGTGGTCTTTGTTATGTTAACATAGAAACTAATGGGGTCGCAGCGTGACCCGCAGGTATGCCATGATGCCAGAATCGCAAAAAATCATTTCTCGTCTGAACTAAACAAAACGGAATGCACCAAAATTCATACTGTTCCGTTTAGTTGCGTCCCCATCCACATGTGGTGCGGAGCAAGACGGATCCGTCCTGACACACAATGTAAGTCAATGGGGACGGATCCGTTTTCTCTTACACAATAGAAAACTGATCCGTCCCCCATTGACTTTCAACGGTGTTCAAGACGGATCCGTCATGGCTATAGAAGACATAATACAACTGGATCCGTTCATGACTGATGTATGCAGTTGTATTATTGTAACGGAAGCATTTTTGCAGATCCATGACGGATCCGCAAAAAACGCTAATGTGAAAGTAGCCTTAACTGGCAAACAATACAATAAGCCACTCAACTACAAGGGAATATTGGAGCAGACTGTTTTATAAGTTTGTTACCAATTAAGAGAACCTTGCAATTCAGTTGACAATGAAGAGAGATACAGTTGCCAAATATCAACTGACACTACTAACTGCACGCCAAAGTGAAGAACTACAGTCATGGCCGTAAATGTTGGCACCCCTGAAATTTTTCAAGAAAATTAAGTATTTTTCACAGAACAGTATTGCAGTCACACATGTTTTGCTATACACATGTGTATTCCCTTTGTGTGTATTGGAACAAAACCAAAAAAAGGAAAGAAAAAAAGCTAATTGGACTTAATGTCACACCAAACTCCAAAAATGGGCTGGACAAAATTATTGGCACCCTTAACTTAATATTTGTTGCACACCCTTTGGGAAAAAAAAAGTGAAATCAGGTGCTTCCTATAACCATCAATAAGCTTCTGACACCTCTCACCCGGAATTTTGGACCACTCTTCCTTAGCAAACTGCTCCAGGTCTCTCTTATTGGAAGGGCGCCTTTTCCCAACAGCAATTTTAAGATCTCTCCACAGGTGTTCAGTGAGATTTAGATCCAGACTCATTGCTGGCCACTTCAGCACTTTCCAGCGCTTTGTTGCCATCCATTTCTGGGTGTTTGAGGTCATTGTCCTGCTGGATCTCCAACCCAAGATCTCGGACGCAAACCCAGCTTTC
Source organism: Bufo gargarizans (assembly GCF_014858855.1). NCBI lineage: Eukaryota > Metazoa > Chordata > Amphibia > Anura > Bufonidae > Bufo > Bufo gargarizans. The sequence goes on along the minus strand of NC_058084.1, from coordinate 432,375,233 downwards.
TGACACTGGGCTCTACAGTGTGACCCAAAATCCGTTGGTAATCCTTAGATTTCATGATGCCTTGCACACATTCAATGCACCCAGTCCCAGAGGCAGCAAAACAACCCCAAAACATTAAGGAACCTCCACCATATTTCACTGTAGGTACTGTGTTCTTTTCTTTGTAGGCCTCATTCCGTTTTCGGTAAACAGTAGAATGATGTGCTTTACTAAAAGCTTTATCTTGGTCTCATCTGTCCACAAGACGTTTTCCCAGAAGGATTTTGGCTTACTCAAGTTCATTTTTGCAGAATGTAGTCTTGCTTTTCTATGTCTCTGTGTCAGCAGTGGGGTCCTCCTGGGTCTCCTGCCATAGCATTTCATTTCATTTAAATGCCGACAGATAGTTTGCGCTGACACTGATGCTCCCTGATCCTGCAGGACAGCTTGACTATCTTTGGAACTTGTTTGGGGCTGCTTATCCACCATCCGGACTATCCTGCGTTGACACCTTTCATCAATTTTTCTCTTCTGTCCACGTCCAGGGAGATTAGCTCCAGCGCCATGGGTTGCAAACTTATTGATAATGTTGCGCACTGTGGACAAAGGCAAATCTAGATCTCTGGAGATTGACTTGTAACCTTGAGATTGTTGATATTTTTCCAGAATTTTGGTTCTCAAGTCCTCAGATAGTTCTCTTCTCCTCTTTCTGTTGTCCATGATTAGTGTGGCGCATACAGACACACAACACAAAGACTAAGTGAACTTCTCTCCTTTTTATCTGCTTTCATGTGTGATTTTTATATTGCCCACACCTGTTACTTGCCCCAGGTGAGTTTAAAGGAGCATCACATGCTTGAAACAATCTTATTTATCCACAATTTTGAAAGGGTGCCAATAATTTTGTCCAGCCCATTTTTGGAGTTTGGTGTGACATTATGTCCAATTATATTTTTATTTTTTTCCAATACACACAAAGGGAATACACATGTGTATAGCAAAACATGTGTTACTGCAATACTTTTCTGTGAGAAATACTTCATTTTCTTGAAAAATTTCAGGGGTGCCAACATTTACGGCCATGACTGGACAAGTAAACCATGTTTTAATTTTTTTTATACATATGAATTTTTTATATGAACATTATATATGCGAGAGCACCGCATTTAAAGGAACCGTGATCATATAATAGGGTGTACGAATTCTGTTTTTATTTTATTTATATTTATGTATTGTTTTTATGTGTGTTTTTTTGTGTGTTGTATTTATATACATGAATTAGTAAAGTTATATGCAAATTATTGTGAGCCAGCCATTTTTTAGATTTTTTTGTGTCTACTTATATCACTGAGTGGTGATCATTGGGCTGGGCTCCAGTCCAACTGGTGAGCATCCTCTATTCTATTGTTAATTATTTAGAATTTCAAATTATGAAATTCGCTTATCCCTAGTTATAACCATGTTATAATGGAAAACAATGACGGAATCCATAACGGTGATGTGAACCCGCCCTAAGGTGTATGGCCATCTTTTGAGTAGGAGTTAATCTGCAGGGGAAGGGAGCTAACAGCTATCAGTTCACATCACATTCAGGGTGTAACAATTACCTAGTGCGGGGGTTGGCAACCTTCTTTGTACAAAGTGGTGGGAAAAAAATGAAGAGCTCAGTGTTCCATGCCATACAAAGTCATATAACACATGTGACATAAACCAGGTATTTACCAGCAGCATCCCAAAATTCTCAATAACACTGCCTGACTTGCACACCGTAACCCCTTCCCTTCTTTAAATATGGCGCCCGCTCCTGAGCCATACAGCAGACACCCGTTCATGTCCACAATTGGCGATAATGCTGGTCGCGGACATTTAACACTGTAGATGCCGTGGTCAATCCTGAGCGTGCACAAACCTGTAAGCTTGAGCTTCCGGGTATGCTCCAGCTTCTTCCGGTGGCGATCGGAGGAGCCGAAGCTTGTATGCATCAGCCCCTGTCATAGAGAATGACAGGAGGCTGCGGCATAGTGTTTACTATGGAGCCTTTGTCTGTAGCAGGGCTCCATAGGAAACTAGTACATTTCTCATAGACTCCAATGCTAATGCAAGGATGCCAATTAGAGATGAGCGAAATTCATGTTATGAAATTCGTTCACGCTTTGTTTAGTGGTAAAAGCAGAATTGCGTTCTGGATTCCGTTACCACGTATCATAATGCAATTTTATGACGGAATGCATAACGGAATGCCTTTAGAGGGATTACGTTATTCATTCTGTCATAATAGAAGTCTATGGGCTGCACAACGGATCCGTCCCATTTCCGTTATGTAGGAGATGACTCCCCTGCATAACAGAGACGGGACGGATCTGTTTTGCAGCCCATAGACTTCTATTATGACAGAATGAATAACGGAATGCCTCTAAAGGCATTATGATACGTGGTAACGGAATACAGAACGCAATTCTGCTTTTACCACCAAACGAAGCGTGAACGAATTTAAAAATATGAAATTTGCTCCTCTCTAATGCTAATGATTGCTTGTTATAGTTCCCTATGGGGAAAAAGTGAAAAAAATTAAAATATAAACATTCAAAACACCCCCTTTCCCCAAAATAAAAATAAAAAAGCTAAGAAAAATTAAAAAAATACACATCATGGGTATTGTCATGGCGAAATGGTATCATGAAAACACCCATACTATAAAAGTTTAAAAATGATCTTTCCCATATGGCAAATGGCGAAATGGAAAAAAAAACAAAAAAATTGCTGATTCTCCATTTTTGGATGCTTCATTTCCCACAATTTTTTTTATAAAAAGTGATCAAAAGTCGTACACACCCCAGAATGGTATCAATAAAAAAGTACAGCTTGCCCTGCAAAAAGTGGATGCTCACACAGCTCTGCACACATAACTACAAAAATGATATACAGTTGCAAAAAAAGTATGTGAACCCTTTGGAATTATATGGATTTCTGCACAAATTGGTAATAAAATGTGATCTGATCTTCATCTAAGTCACAACAATAGACAATCACAGTCTGCTCAAACTAATAACACACAAAGAATTAAATGTTACCATGTTTTTATTGAACACACCATGTAAACATTCACAGTGCAGGTGGAAAAAGTATGTGAACCCATAGACCATGGATGTCAAACTCATGGCCCTCCAGATGTTGCAAAACTACAACTCCCATCATTCCCTGATAGCTTTAGTATGCCCAGGCATGATGCGAGTTTGACATCCCTGCCCTAGACTAATGACATCTCCAAGAGCTAATTGGTGTCAGCCAACTGGAGTCCAATCAATGAGATGAGATTGGAGGTGTTGGTTACAGCTGCCCTGCCCTATAAAAAACACACACCAGTTCTGGGTTTGCTTTTCACAAGAATGTGAATGATGCCTCGCCCACAAGAGCGCTCAGAAGAACTACGATTAAGAATTGTTGACTTGCATAAAGCTGGAAGGGGTTATAAAAGTATCTCCAAAAGCCTTGCTGTTCATCAGTCCATGGTAAGACAAATTGTCTATAAATGCCCAAAATAGTCAGGAAGCTGGTTTCCGAGAATAACCAGCCCCTAATCTCCCCAGCAATCACGTTCAGGCTCAATAATCACTGAAAAATCTTGGCGTCATTTGGTGACATCTGGCGTGCCGGCAGAATGCAATCTGCTTGCCACCTCTGGCACACGTGCCGCAGGTTGCCGACCCCTGACCTAATGCATACACCAGATATACAAAACCATAGGCTATACACTTGCATATGTCATACATTTTCTGCTCCATTATAGGATATGTTTGAGCTTTTGAGCATCGTGTGTATGGCCAACCTTAGTTCCAATGCATTGTGTCACTGGGGTTCTGGTAAAAATCCAACATGAGCAATATCTGCATACCGTTTCTATGCTGTTCACATGAACTTCCTCTGGATTCTCATTTCTACCCATATTCCAAAAAAAAAGAAAAATACATGTGATACATATAGTGTAGTATAGTGTATTATAAAATATACAGTATATATATATAGTAGAAATATGAGTGTGTTAATTGCAATCAAGCATATTACTAAAAGTGTAACTTGAACGAATGGGGAGAACTTTTCTTGGATCCATAATTGGCCACAATGTAAAATCTGAAAGGCCCTTTATCTAATAAGGAGTGTGTCAATCAACCCCTCGGCCTTTCATCCCGCAGCACATGTATATTCAGCAGTTTTCTATTTTGTTTTATGATGTCAGTTCCCAATTTACCAGGGGGCTGAGATACACACAAGACACACACGTGAACGGGGTGTAAATCAGCACATCAAACACATTCTCTGCCATAAAAGAAGAGGGAGAGACGTTCTCATTAATGGCATTAGCTGAATGGACGTTAGAAGCATGTGAGGACTGGATCACACTGCTCAGGGAGGCATAGTGCAGGCACAGTGGTGAAGCTTGGGGTGGAAGAACTCTGATCCAAAGTTCAGTATACAGGTGTATCTCAATAAATTAAAATATCATCAGAAAGTTAATCTACAGTATTTCAGTACTTCCAGATCCGTTCCGGTCCGGATCTCAGAACATTTGAATATTGTGAAAAAGTTCACTATTTTAGAGACATGGTGTCTCACTCAGATGATTAACACAAAACACCTACAAAAGTTTCCTAAGCCTGTAAAGGGTCCCTCAGTCTGCTTCAGTAGGCTACACAATCATGGGGAAGACTGCTGACTTGATAGTTGTCCAGAAGACACCCTCCACAAGGAACATAAGCCACAAAAGTCAAAGAGGCTGACTGTTCACAGAGTGCTAAATCCATGCATATTAATGGAAAGTTGAGTGGAAGGAAAAAATGTGGTAGAAAAAGGTGCAACAAGGATAACTGCAACCTTCAAAGGATTGCAAGAAAAGTCCATTCTAGAATTTGGAGGAGATTAACAAGGAATGAACTGTGGCTGGAGTAAGTGCTTCAAGAGCCACCACACACAGACATATCCAGGACATGGGTGTAGCTGGCCAGCTAAGACCTGTCCTAGGTTGCTAGTATAGCTTATATGTGTATACAGCTAAACATGCCAATAGCCTTAATACAGTTCCTATGTTTATGTGTTAAAGACAAAAGCAGAGTTATTTACTGTGACATCATGTTTTGGATGTCATATTACTGTTATATTTTGTGTTTACAGAAGCAGAAAAAGATAATATGCCTTTAAGATTCATTTTGTAATGTAAGGTAAACTCAGTGACACAAAAGAAACAACAGAAAGCATAGTGTTAATCTGTTGTTACTGGGCAGAAGTCTAGACTAATCACAGCCAGCTTCTCACACAGCAAGAGTTTTCACCAATCACAGACAGCCTCACACACAGCCTGTCTGGGAATTCCCCCAGTTCCTGCTGCTAGAATTATTATCCACCAGAGACAGGAGCTGAAGAGACACTGAGAGCTGAGTTTTATGGGAACAAGAGGCCAATATAGGTATTTAAAACAAGTTATATAATGTTTATGTTCTTAGTATTGTGTTTAGAACTGTATACTGAACTAGATATATATGTGTTTACTTACAGTTCCACCAATTGCAACCAAATTAATTGCAACCATACAATTGCAAATACAAATTGCAAATACAACTTGCAAGTATACAAACTACGAACTGCTCATACCAGATCATAAGCAATTGCATACTGCAAATTGCAAACCAAGTTGAGCAAGCAGAACTATTAGACCTCAGATATACATCTGAGAAAGATCATAAAGTGCTTAAATAACTTAAAGTGAGAGTACAGATACTCAAAAGAGAAATATACCCACCATTTTATGTTGAATGACAAGATTGAACAGTTGAACCACCATCTTAATCATACCGCCATTTTGTGATATCTTTTCAACATGTGTTTTGTACACGGACTATCTGCTGTGGAGGCAGCAGTGATATATGAAGAAAAGTTGAAGTTAATAAAGAAGTTATTGCAAGCATTTTGTGTGCTTTTTAAACCTACTGTTTCCATAAAACAGCGCTAGAGGAATAACAGAGTAATAGACAGTTTGGTTAGACTAAAAGTCAAAGATACCAAAATTCTTCTAATGGCACAGCGCAAAAGGCACTTCAAAGTGCTGCGCCTGCCACAATGGGCTACAACTATCTCATTCCTTGTGTCAAGCCACTCATGACCCAGAGACAATGTCAGAAGCATCTTACCTGGGCTAAGGAGAAAAAGGACTGGACTGTGGCTCAGTGGTCCAAAGCCCTGTTTTTTAGATGTAAGTAAAGTTTGCATTTCATTTTGAAATCAAGTTCCCAGAGTCTGGAGGAAGAGTGGAGAGGTGCACAATCTAGTTTGCTTGAGGTCCAGTGTGAAGTTTCCACAGTCAGTTATGGTTTGGGGAGCCATGCCATTTGCTGGTGTTGGTGCACTGTGTTATATCAAGTCCAAAGTCAGCCCAGCTGTTTACTAGGAAATTTTACAGCGCTTCATGCTTCCCTCTGCTGACAAGCTTTGTAGAGATGCTGATTTCATTTTCCAGCAAGCCCACACTGCCAAAAGTACTAATACCTGGTTTAATCAGTATCACTGTGCTTGATTGGCCAGCAAACTTACCTGACCTAAACTCCATAGAGAATCAAGAGGAAGATGAGAGACATCAGACCCAACAATACAGACAAGCTGAAGGCCGCTATCGAAGCATCCTGGGCCTCCATAACACCTCAGCAGTGCCACAGGCTGATCGCCTCCATGCCACGCCGCATTGATTCAGTAATTCATGCAAAAATAGCCCTGACCAAGTATTGAGTGCATATACTGTACGTACTTTATAGAAGCTGAAATTTCTCTATTAAATTTTTTTTTTTTAAATGGTCTTATATAATATTCCAATTTTCTGAGATACAGATTTTTGGGTTTTCGTTAGCTATAAGCCATAATCATCAACATTAAAAAAAAATAACGCTTGAAATAGATCATTCTGTGTGTAATGAATCTATAGACTATGTGAGTTTCAGTTTTTGAATTGAATTACAGAAATTAATTAACTTTCCAATGATATTCTAATTTATTGAGATGCACCTTTATATACAGGTAGATGGGGCCAGGTACAACTGCAGTCCTTCCCCCTTACACCTGCACCACTGGATTCACCATTAACCCCTTAAGGACACATGACGTACCGGTACGGCATGTTTCCCGAGTCCTTAAGGACACATGACGTACCGGTACGTCATGGCTTTAAATAGCGATGCCGGCGCCGCGGGGGTTAATCGGAACGGGATGCCGGCTGAAATCATTCAGCCGGCATCCTGTAACAATGCAGGGGGGGGTCATTTGACCCCCCCGCATCGACGATCGCAGAAAACCGCAGGTCAATTCAGACCTGCGGTTTTCTGCGTTTCCGGTCCATTCGGGTGTCCTGTGACCCGATGAACCGGAAAAAGACTGCGATCGGTGGCGTAATTATACACCACCTATCGCAGTCCGAGGATTTGGAGAGGCGGAGCTGACCCTGGTGCTGAATGCCGCTGTCCAGGGTGCTGATTGGTGCAGGGGAGAGAGGCGCGAGATTCAAACTTCCTGCGCTCCTCTCTCCCCTCCTCTTCCTGTCCAGCACCCTGACCGTGCAGCATCGTCCAGCACCAGCTCCTGTGTCCCCCTAATCGGCATCCATCACCCTCCTGCACCCATCGCCACCCAGGTAGGTTAGGGTCAGTGAGGGAGAGGCACCTTTAGGCAGGGATAGAAGGGAAAAGTTAGAAAAAAAAAAAAAAAAAGCACGATTATTCTAAACTTTTTTGTTTCAGCTTTCAGACCCCAGACCCCCCCATGCCACTTGCCCCCCCGCTGATCAGTGTTGAACCGCTGATCAGCAAGTTTGAACTTTTTTTTTTTTTTTTTTCTAACACTTGCCCATTTTTTTTGCCTGGACTTTTTAGTACGTGAACACCCGTGCCCCCACACACACGCACATAGAATAAAGGTTTACACGCACGCACATACACACGCACACACACACACACCCATGGCCCGCCGGGTGTTCTCGGCCGAGGAGGCATATGCCCAGATTGCCTCCGACTCTGAGAGCCCCAGTGAGGATGAGGATGACCCCACGTTCCTTTTGTCATCCGCATCCTCCTCATCATCATCGGATGACGATGAGCCACCAAGGCAGCGGAGACGCCGCCAGGCGGAGCCAGGGGCCCCACATGCTAGGGATCCTGTGGCCCACCCTAGTACGAGCCGCCCTGGGGTTCGTACTGGTTTCCCGGCCCACCAAATAAGTTCACCGGAGCCCCCTGCCGATGAACTTAGCTGGTGTCCCCCAGTGGACTTTGAGCCTGAGATTCCGGATTTCGCTGGCAATCCTGGAATCCAGATTCCCACAGTGGGGTTTACTGAAATTGACTTTTTTTGGGTTTTTTTCAGTAACCCACTGGTGAATCTGATGGTGGAGCAGACGAATCTGTACAACAGTTCGTCGCTCAAAACCCGGGCTCATTTTTGGCTAGACCCGGTGGCTGGACGCCGGTCAGTGCAGCCGAGATGAGGACATTTTGGGGCCTCGTGCTGCATATGGGTCTAGTGCAAAAACCCAGTGTCAGGCATTACTGGAGTGGGGACATACTCTACCAGACCCCACTGTACAGTACGGCCATGACACGCTCCCGGTTTGAGGCCATCCGGAAATGTCTGCATTATTCCGATAATGCAGCATGTCCCCCCCGAAGTGATCCTGCCTATGACCGGCTGTACAAGATACGGCCGGTCATCGATCACTTTGGGGCCACATTTCAGCAGGCCTACGTACCTGGAAGGGAGGTCGCGGTTGATGAGTCTCTCGTTGCGTTCAAGGGGAGACTCAGTTTCCGCCAATACATTCCCACAAAGCGGGCGAGGTATGGCGTGAAGCTATACAAAATTTGTGAGAGTACCTCAGGGTACACTTACAAATTTCGTGTGTACGAGGGGCGAGATTCCCGGATTCAACCACCAGAATGTCCCCCCACTCTGGGTGTTACCGGGAAACTCGTGTGGGACCTTATGTACCCACTGCTGGATAAGGGTTACCACTTGTACGTGGACAACTTTTATACCAGCATTCCCTTGTTCAGGTCCCTTGCCGCCAGATCCACGTTCGCTTGTGGGACCGTGCGGAAAAATCAACGCGGCCTCCCTGCCCACCCCCTCCAGGTACCTATCCCCAGGGGTGAGACCCGTGCCCTTACCAGTGGAAGCCTGTTGCTGGTCAGGTATAAGGACAAGAGGGATGTCCTTATGCTGTCCACAATCCACGGTAACAGCACCACCCCCGTCTCTGTGCGAGGTACCGCGGCAACGGTCCTCAAGCCCGATTGTATCGTCGCCTACAATCGGTATATGGGAGGAGTTGATCTCTCTGATCAAGTCCTCAAGCCATATAATGCCATGCGCAAAACCCGGGCATGGTACAAAAAAGTTGCGGTCTACTTGGTACAGGTTGCCATGTACAACTCTTTTGTACTATCCCGAAGCGCTGGCAGCACAGGGACATTCCTCCAGTTCTATGAGGCAGTTCTCAAAGACCTGATCTTTTCGGACCGGGAAAGAGCAGGCCGGAGTACCTCGGGAATTGGAGGCGCCCGGATCGTCCCTGGCCAACACTTTCCAGGTGTGGTCCCCCATACTGGAAAGAAGGGACGAACCCAAAAAAGATGCAGAGTGTGTCACAAGAGGGGGATACGGAAGGACACCACTACTCAGTGTGACACTTGCCCCGATCATCCGGGCCTCTGCATTATCGATTGCTTCAGGGAGTATCACACTTCCATGGAGTACTAAATTTTTATAATCTCCAACAGTCCCCTAGAGAACATAAAACACTATGTCTCTCCGACTTTGGAGACACAGAAACAAATTTTTTTCCCCAAAAAAATATTAGTTTTAGTGCAGGCATCCTCAAACTGCGGCCCTCCAGATGTTGTAAAACTATAACTCCCAGCATGCCCAGACAACCTACAGCCATCAGCAGGGCATGGTGGGAATTGTAGTTTTACAACATCTGGAGGGCCGCAGTTTTAGGATGCCTCCTTAGTGTCTCCAAAGTCTGAGAGCCATACATATTGGGCATCGTCGCGTGCGTAAAAGTCGTCGCTATAAAAATAACATTTGACCAAACCCCTCGGATGAACAGCGTTAAAAATATAAAATAAAAACGGTGCCAAAGCACCCATTTTTGGGCAAAATTTTCATTTGAATCCTTTTTTTCCAGTAATAAAGCAAGGGTTAACAGCCAAAAAAAACTCAATATTTATGGCCCTGATTCTGTAGTTTGCAGAAACACCCCATATGTGGTCGTAAATGGCTATATAGCCGCACGGCAGGGCATAGAACGAAGGGAACTCCATACGGTTTCTGGAAGGCAGATTTTGATGGACAGCTTTTTTTTTTACACCATGTCCCATTAGAAGCCCCCCCTGATGTAGCCTAGACTAGAAACTCCAAAAAAGTGACCCCATCTAAGAAACTACACCCCTCAAGGTATTCAAAAGTTACTTTATAAACTTTGTTAACCCTTTAGGTGTTCCACAAAACTAAATAGCAAATGTAGAAAAATTTTAGAATTTAATTTTTTTGTTACCTTGCCTCAAAAAAGTGTAATATAGAGCAACCAAAAATCATATTTACCCCTAAAATAGTCCCAAAACAACAACTACCTTATCCCATAGTTTCCTAGATGGGGTCACTTTTATGGAGTTTCTACTCTAGGGGTGCATCAGGGGGCTTGAAAGGGTACATGGTGTAAATAAACCAGTCCAGCAAAATCTGCCTTCCAAAAACCATATGGCGTTCCCCTTCTTCTATGTCCTGCCGTTTAGCCAAATAGTTTACGACCACATTTGGGGTGTTTCTGCAAACTACAGAATCAGGGCAACCCATTTTGAGTTTTGTTTGGCTGTTAACCCATTTTTTTCAGTAATAAAGTAAGGGTTAAAATGGAAAATTTTCCAAAAAATAGAAATTTCTAAATTGTTTCTCCATCTGCCATTAACTCTTGTGGAACACCTAAAGGGTTAACAAAGTTTGTAAACCCAGTTTTGAATACCTTGAGGGGTGTACTTTCTTAGATGGAGTCACTTTTTTGAAATTTCTATTCTAGGGGTACAACAGGGGGCTTCAAATGGGACATGGTATAAACAAAACCAGTCCTGCCAAATCTGCCTTCCAAAACCCATATGGTGTTCCCCTCCTTCTATGTCCTCCCGTTCGGCCAAACAGTAGTTTACGACCACATATGGGGTGTTTTTGCAAACTACAGAATCAGGGCAACCCATTTTGAGTTTTGTTTGGCTGTTAACCCATTTTTTTCAGTAATAAAGTAAGGGTTAAAATGGAAAATTTTCCAAAAAATAGAAATTTCTAAATTGTTTCTCCATCTGCCATTAACTCTTGTGGAACACCTAAAGGGTTAACAAAGTTTGTAAACCCAGTTTTGAATACCTTGAGGGGTGTACTTTCTTAGATGGAGTCACTTTTTTGAAATTTCTATTCTAGGGGTGCAACAGGGGGCTTCAAATGGGACATGGTATAAACAAAACCAGTCCTGCAAAATCTGCCTTCCAAAACCCATATGGCGTGCCCCTCTTTCTATGTCCTCCCGTTTGGCCAAACAGTAGTTTACGACCACATATGGGGTGTTTTTGCAAACTACAGAATCAGGGCAACCCATATTGAGTTTTGTTTGGCTGTTAACCCTTACTTTATTGCTGGAAAAAATGGGTTAAAATGGAAAATTTTCCAAAAAATAGAAATTTCTAAATTGTTTCTCCATCTGCCATTAACTCTTGTGGAACACCTAAAGGGTTAACAAAGTTTGTAAACCCAGTTTTGAATACCTTGAGGGGTGTACTTTCTTAGATGGAGTCACTTTTTTGGAATTTCTATTCTAGGGGTGCAAGGGGGGGCTTCAAATGGGACATGGTATAAACAAAACCAGTCCTGCAAAATCTGCCTTCCAAAACCTATATGGCGTTCCCCTCCTTCTATGTCCTCCCGTTTGGCCAAACAGTAGTTTACGACCACATATGGGGTGTTTCTGCAAACTACAGAATCAGGGCAACCCATTTTGAGTTTTGTTTGGCAGTTAACCCTTGTTTTTTTCCTGGAAAAAATTGATTATATTGGAAAATTTTCCAAAAAATCTAAATTCTAAAAATTTATGTCCATTTGCCATAAAGTGTTGTGGAAGACCTAAAGGGTTAACAAAGTTTTTAAAAACCGTTTTGAATACCTTGAGGGGTGTAGTTTCTAGAATGGGGTCATTTTTGGGTGGTTTCTATTATGTAAGCCTCACAAAGTGACTTCAAACCTGAACTGGTCCATAAAAAGTGGGATTTTGAAGATTTCTGAAAATTTCAAAATTTGCTTCTAAACTTCTAAGCCTTGTAACATCCCCAAAAAATAAAATATCATTCCCAAAATGCTACAAACATGAAGTAGACATATGGGGAATGTAAAGTCATCACAATTTTTGGGGGTATTACTATGTATTACAGAAGTAGAGAAACTGAAACTTTGAAATTTGCTAATTTTTCAAAATTTTTGGTAAATATGGTATTTTTTTATGCAAAAAAATTAACTTTTTTGACCCAATTTTAGCAGTGTCATGAAGTACAATATGTGACGAAAAAACAATCTCAGAACGGCCTGGGTAAGTCAAAGCGTTTTAAAGTTATCAGCACTTAAAGTGACAGTGGTCAGATTTGCAAAAAATGGCCTGGTCCTTAAGGTGAAATAGGGCTGTGTCCTTAAGGGGTTAAGCTTCATCACAATTGCCAACCAGAATTTTTCTTTTCTCTGGACAACTTATCCTAAAATCACGGACAGCCAACATTCTTTTACGGACAAATTGGAAAACCATAATGAATGATGAAGATTATAAGTAATACATGTCTATAGCTCAATATTCTGGTAGGAACTGATTACCAGCATTTACTGTGAGCTGTAAAATGATGATAATTAACACCAAAATAATCTATTCAAGTACCACCAGGATCAAAAAAAATTACGGAAACATCTATTACAGAAAAAAGTCGCCTATTTTTAAGGACTGTCCAAAAATTTCGGAATGTTTGGCAACCCTCAGCTTTATTCACATCTGTGTTGGAGGCCCCCTTACCAGACTGATTTTAAAAAAAACAACAGACAAAATAAGGCTACTTTCACACTAGCATTATAGTTTTCCAGTATTGCATTCCGTCCTAGGGGCGCAATACCGGAAAAAAACGCATCAGTTTTGTGCTAATGCATTCTGAATGGAAAGAAATCCGTTCAGGATGCATCAGGATGTCTTCAGTTCAGTCACTTTTACAGTATTTGGCTGGAGAAAATACCGCAGCATGCTGTGTTTTTTTCTCTGGCAAAAATTCTGGAACACTTGGCGGATCGGCATTATTTTCCATTGAAATGTATTAATGCCGGATCCGGTACCAAGTGTTCGGGAAATTGCTGCATTGATGAATCCGGTTTTCCGGTCTGCACATGCTCAGACCTTTAAAAATAAAAAAATTAAAAATACCGGATCCGTTTTTCCGGATGACACTGGAGAGACGGATCCGGTATTTCAATGCATTTGTCAGACGGATCCGCATCCAGAAGCAAATTATATCTGTTTGCATACGGATTTCCGGATCCGGCAGGCAGTTCTTGCAACGGAACTGCCTGCCGGATTCTTCTAACGCTAGTGTGAAAGTACCCTAACATAGCAAGCAGCGCTAACTTGTCCAGTAAAATGCTGGGTTCCCTGCTGGAATCCCTGCAGACCCCATTATAGACAATGAGATCCGTCAGCATTTGTGTCCGTTATGTATGGACCCATACTTTCGTTGTTTTTATTATTTTGCTTCTATGGAAAAGCAGAAATCATTACGCAAATGTGAACGAAATTTATGAAACCCAGAGGGAGATTTATCAAACTGGTGTAAAGTATAACTGACAACCAATCAGATTAATCCTTTCATTTTCCAAAGGAGCACTAAAAAATAAAAGCTGGAATCTGATTCGTTGCTCTGGTCAACTAAGGCCTCTTTCACACGGGTGTCTTATTTTTGGCCCGGATAAGAGGCGGGTGCGTTGCGGGAAAATGCACGATTTTTCAGCGCGAGTGCAAAACATTGTCATGCGTTTTGCACTCGCGTGAGAAAAATCGCGCATGTTTGGTACTCAAACCCGAACTTCTTCACAGAAGTTCAGGCTTGGGATCGGTGTTCTGTAGATTGTATTATTTTCCCTTATAACATGGTTATAAGGGAAAATAATAGCATTCTGAATACAGAATGCATAGTAAAACAGCGCTAGAGGGGTTAGAAAAAAATAATAATAATTTAACTCACTTTAGTCCACTTGATCGCGAAGCCCGGCATCTCCTTGTGTCTCTTTTGTTAAATAGGACCTGTGGTGAGCATTAAATACAGGTAAAGGACCTTTGATGACGTCACTCCGGTCATCACATGGTCTTTTACCATGGTGAATCACCATGGTAAAAGATCATGTGACGTACCATGTGATGACCGGAGTGACGTCATCAAAGGTCCTTTACCTGTATTTAGTGCTCACCCCAGGTCCTATTCAACAAAGGAGACACAAGGAGATGCCGGGCTTCGCGATCAAGTGGACTAAGGTGAGTAAATTATTATTAATTTTTTTTAACCCCTCCAGCGCTATTTTACTATGCATTCTGTATTCAGAATGCTATTATTTTCCCTTATAACCATGTTATAAGGGAAAATAATAAAGATCGGGTCTCCATCCCGATCGTCTCCTAGCAATCGTGCGTGAAAATCACACCTCATCTGCACTTGCTTGCAGATGCTTGCGATTTTCACGCACCCCATTCACTTCTATGGGGCCTGCGTCGCGTGAAAATCGGACAATATAGAGCATGCTGCGATTTTCACTCAATGCACAAGTGATGCGTGAAAATCACCGCTCATGTGCACAGCCCCATAGAAATGAATGGGTCCGGATTCAGTGCGGGTGCAATGCGTTCAACTCACGCATCGCATCCGCACGGAATACTCGCCGTGTGAAAGGGGCCTAAGTGTAACACCCCAGAGTTGTGTTACTACACTCCTCTACCCCGCTACTATCTTCTAAGCGCCTCTTATAATGTCATCTGATATCATTTACATTATATCCTCCAGAAATGTACATATAAAACTATGTTAAATGTAATGGTTCATGTAATTATCCTGGTTACCAGCGGGTGGCAGCATCATTGGCAGAGATAGTCTTAATGTTATGGCACTTCAGAGTGGAACATTCCTGTTCTATTCTATCCTTCTGAAGAGAGGTGGGCTAGTCCTTCTTCCTGCAGCAAGGTTTTGAGTGGTACGCCCTCCTTAGGGAAGAAAGTAGGGGCAAGTCTCCACAAGAGACGTGGCCATTAGTGTTGATCACGAATATTCGAATTGCAAATTTTTATCACGAATATCGTCACTTTGAGAATTTGCAAATATTTGGAATATAGTTAAATATATTCGTAATTTCAAATATTCTAGATTTTTTTTTAATCAGTACACATGATCCCTCCCTGCTTCTAGCTTGTGGGCCAATGCGAAGGCTGCAATATCTTTAACTTTAGGAGTAGTGTTTTGTTACGTGAATTTTTCAATTGCCGATTTCCGCAATGAGGAAAATAATGACTGGAGATAACGAATTCTCGAATATATGGCGAATATTTGCCCAAATATTTACGAAATATCATGAATTCGAATATTGTCCCTGCCGCTTATCACTAGTGGCCATATACCCAGTCTGAGCACCTTCAGCTCTGCTGGATGAAGAGAGCAGAAACTACAGCCAAACTCCAGAGTTCCAGGAAGAAAGCATCCCCTGATAGTCCATCAGTGAGATAAGTCCATGAGAAGCCTATTCCTCCTCAGCTAGTCTGTCCCCACACAGCAGAAGCTACAGATAAGTGCAGAAGCTAACCCTGCCACAGTTACAGAGCTACCAAGCAGACATTTATCCTGCAAGCTCCACATTTAAAGCAGAAGTACTCATTCCTGCCAATCATTGCCAAAACCTGCTGGGACCAAGAGACCAAAGCTGTATACTGTTTGGATGCAAGTCATTTCAAGTAAAGCAACGTTTGAACTTCATCTAAAGGTCTGGACATCATTTATTCAGCAAACCTCCTCTATTACTCCTATTATCATTACACTCTAATTTATTGCAAGTGAGCCATGAGTAAGGAGGTACCCAGGTAGGAGACACCGTTGACACAATTATCACCACCCTATAGAGACATTATAGGCCATCACACCACTCTGGCATTCCTAATCTGGGACGTGCGTTATAACACCTTGGAAGGGCCCTGGGATAGTATCCTGCGCACGCTGCAATTGGCGTCATGACAAATACAGAATATTATCCACCCATACCTGGCCACGGCATAAGCCAGTTCTACTTGAGGCGACACCATTATGGCTTTCATATTAGATACGGGGCTATACTAGCAAAATAAGTCATTGTCTCAAGGAAGGAAAGCCTAACTATGACTCTGTTATGCGATCACTGAGGATAAGGAATGAGGTATGTCTTCTCCGTACAACGCAGTGCAATATATTGGCTCCATTACCTCCATATGAACACTTGGTTATAAATAAGGTGCATTATATTTTCTTTTCCTATAGCCCCGGCTCTAGCGATACCCGGTAAATGGATGCTGAGATTTTTCATTGCATGTTTTTTGTCCTGACAGCAGAGCATCCATTTTATTGTCCTTTTCCATGTTTGTCAGAGGCCGTAACAGCAACGCTTATTGTAGCAGCATATGTTTGATCATGTTACCAGTGAAGAGCAGGAAGCCCCAGGATCCATATGTTGTGTTTTGACACTCTAGACACGACCGTCCTTTTACATTTGTAAACTGTCCGCTTCTATTGTACTCCTGCTCCGTCAGATATCACCGCGGCTGACACACTCTGGCTCAGATCAATATATAGAAACTTGCACTACACAAGCTATATACAGACGTGGACAAAATTGTTGGTACCCTTTGGTCAATGAAAGAAAAAGTCACAATGGTCACAGAAATAACTTTAATCTGACAAAAGTAATAATAAATTAAAATTCTATAAATGTTAACCAATGAAAGTCAGACATTGTTTTTCAACCATGCTTCAACAGAATTATGTAAAAAAATAAACTCATGAAACAGGCATGGACAAAAATGATGGTACCCCTAACTTAATATTTTGTTGCGCAACCTTTTGAGGCAATCACTGCAATCAAACGCTTCCTGTAACTGTCAATGAGACATCTGCACCTCTCAGCAGGTATTTTGGCCCACTCCTCATGAGCAAACTGCTCCAGTTGTGTCCGGTTTGAAGGGTGCCTTTTCCAGACTGCATGTTTCAGCTCCTTCCAAAGATGCTCAATAGGATTGAGGTCAGGGCTCATAGAAGGCCACTTTAGAATAGTCCAATTTTTTCCTCTTAGCCATTCTTGGGTGTTTTTAGCGGTGTGTTTTGGGTCATTGTCCTGTTGCAAGACCCATGACCTGCGACTGAGACCAAGCTTTCTGACACTGGCTAGTACATTTCTCTCTAGAATTCCTTGATAGTCTTGAGATTTCATTGTACCCTGCACAGATTCAAGACACCCTGTGCCAGACGCAGCAAAGCAGCCCCAGAACATAACAGAGCCTCCTCCATGTTTCACAGTAGGGACAGTGTTCTTTTCTTGATATGCTTCATTTTTTCGTCTGTGAACATACAGCTGATGTGCCTTGGCAAAAACTTCGATTTTTGTCTCATCTGTCCACAGGACATTCTCCCAGAAGCTTTGTGGCTTGTCAACATGTAGTTTGGCATATTCCAGTCTTGCTTTTTTATGATTCGTTTTCAACAATGGTGTCCTCCTTGGTCGTCTCCCATGTAGTCCACTTTGGCTCAAACAACGACGGATGGTGCGATCTGACACTGATGTTCCTTGAGCATGAAGTTCACCTTGAATCTCTTTAGAAGTCTTTCTAGGCTCTTTTGTTACCATTCGGATTATCCGTCTCTTAGATTTGTCATCAATTTTCCTCCTGCGGCCACGTCCAGGGAGGTTGGCTACAGTCCCATGGATCTTAAACTTATGAATAATATGTGCAACTGTACTCACAGGAACATCTAGTTGCTTGGAGATGGTCTTATAGCCTTTACCTTTAACATGCTTGTCTATAATTTTCTTTCTGATCTCTTGAGACAGCTCTTTCCTTTGCTTCCTCTGGTCCATGTCGAGTGTGGTACACACCATATCACCAAACAACACAGTGATTACCTGGAGCCATATATATAGGCCCAATGGCTGATTACAAGGTTGTAGACACCTGTGATGCTAATTAGTGGACACACCTTGAATTAACATGTCCCTTTGGTCACATTATGTTCTGTGTTTTCTAGGGGTACCATCATTTTTGTCCATGCCTGTTTCATGAGTTTATTTTTTTACATAATTCTGTTGAAGCATGGTTGAAAAACAATGTCTGACTTTCATTGGTTAACATTTATAGAATTTTAATTTATTATTACTTTTGTCAGATTAAAGTTATTTCTGTGACCATTGTGACTTTTTCTTTCATTGACCAAAGGGTACCAACAATTTTGTCCACGTCTGTATATATATATATATATATATATATATATATATATATTCTCTAACAAAAGTTAGAACACCCTCACATTTTTGTAAATATTTTATTATATCTATTCATGGGACAACACTGAAGATATGACACTACGATACAATGTAAAGTGTCAGTGTACGGCTTGTGTGCCCTCAAAATAACTCAGCAGACAGCCATTAATGTCTAAACCACTGGCAACAAAAGTGAGTACACCCCAATTAGCCATTTTCCCTCCCCGATGTTATGTGACTCGTTAGTGTTACAAGGTCTCAGGTATGGGGAGCAGGTGTGTTAAATTCCAGTGGCAACCTGTGAACCTCCAGTGAACTCCATTCCATGAGTTAGGCTCCATTCACACGTCCGTGATGTGTTGCGGACCCGCAAATTGCGGGTCCGCAACACACCAGCCCGGCACCCCCATTGAAATGCCTATTCTTGTCCGCAATCTGCAGACAAGAATAGGACATGTTCTATCTTTTGCGGAGCTGCAGACCCAAAGATCGGGGCCGCGCTCCGCAATTGCGGATGCAGACAGCACACTGTGTGCTGTCCGCATCCATTCCGTCCCCATAGAGAATGAATGGGTCCGCACCCGTTCCGCAAAATTGCGGAACGGATGCGGACACATTCTGCGGACGTGTGAATGGAGCCTTAAGGAAGTGCTGGAAAATAATGATGGCCACACAAAATATTGACACTTTGGGCATTTTCACTTAGGGGTGTACTCACTTTTGTTGACTGCGGTTTAGACATTAATAACTGTGTGTTGAGTTATTTTGACACCAAATTGACACTGTTATACCAGCCGTACACTGACTACTTTACATTGTAGCAAAGTCTCAGATCTTCAGTGCTGTCCCATGAAAAGATATAATACAATATTTACAAAAATGTGAGGGGTGTACTGACTTTTGTGAAATACTGTATATATATATATATATATATAAACAGTCCTGATCAAAAGTTTAAGACCACTTGAAAAATTGCAAAACATCCTATTTAGCATGGCTGGATCTTAACAAGGTTCCAAGTAGAGCTTCAACATGCAGCAAGAAGAAATGGGAGTGAGACAAAACATTTTTTGAGCATTCAATTTAATGAAAACAACGAATAAACTGAAGCAGGCTATTTTTCAGCTGGTCAAAAGTTTAGGACCACACCTCCCAAAAAAACTAAACCCCCCCCCAAAACAGAAATCCAACTTCCAAACATGAACTCAGTAATGAGTAGCTCTACCGTTATTGTTAATCACTTCCAAAATTTGTTTCGGCATGCTTGATGCAAGCGATTCCATGAGGTGAGTGGGAACATTTCTCCAAGTGGTGAAGACGGCCGCACGAAGGCCATCTACTGTCTGCAACTGTTGTCCATTTTTGTAACTTCCCTTGCCATCCATCCCCAAAGGTTCTCAATTGGATTTAGATCAGGGGAACACGCAGGATGGGCCAAAAGAGTGATGTTATTCTCCTGGAAGAAATTCCAAATGACTGTCTTAGGCTACTTTCACACTTGCGTTTGGGGCTCCGCTTGTGAGTTCAGTTTTAAGGCTCTCACAAGCGGCCCCGAACGGATCCGTACAGCCCCAATGCATTCTGAGTGGATACAGATCTGCTCAGAATGCTTCAGTATGGCTCCGTTTGGCCTCCGTTCCGCTCAGCAGGCGGACTTGCAGCGTTTTCGTGTCCGCCTGGCCGTGCGGAGCCAAACAGATCCGTCCAGACTTACAATGTAAGTCAATGGGGACAGATCCGTTTGACGTTGACACAATATGGTGCAATTTCAAACGGATCCGTCCCCCATTGACTTTCAATGTAAAGTCTGGACGGATCCGTCTGACTACAAATTGGACTTAGATTTTTTTCTGAAATATAATGCAGACGGATCCGCTCCGAACGCAAGTGTGAAAGTAGCCTTACTGCGTCCCACCTCAGCAGCGATGGCGCTCTGTAAGAGACCCTGCTTATACAGTTCAACAACCTGACCACTTTCAAAAAGGGAGAGTTTTTTAGCTTTTGCCATCACAACGTGTGACTACCTGACAGAAAATGACAATGAATCCACATCTTTGCACAGATTTGGCCTTTTAAAGGCATGTGGTCCTAAAATTTGGATCAGCTAAAAAACAGCCTGTTTCAGTTTAATCAATATTTTCTATTAATTAAATGCAAATATTTTTTTTTTGTCTCACTCTCATTTCTTCTTGTTTAATGTTGAAGCTCTACTTGGAGCCTTGTTAAGATCCAACAATGTAAAATATGTTTTAATGTCATTTTTAAAGTGGTCTTAAACTTTTGATCAGGGCTGTATATACACTGTATGTATACTTTATTAGGTACTGTATTTTTCACCCCATAAGACGCATCCCCCCCCCAAAAAAAGTGGGGGGGAAATGCCCCTGCGTCTTATGGGGCTAATACTAATGAGCGCTTTTATTATGGAAGCGCTCATTAGTACCGGAGAACCAGGAACCGGTGAAGGCTCTGTACTCACCGCTTCCTGGACCTCGGCTGCCTCACGCTGTGTGCGTCGGTTCAAAGCACAGCTGGCGGCATGATGAAGAGGATCACGCTGGAAGAGAGGAGCGGTGGTGTCCGGGAGCAGGAGAGGCAAGTGCTTTTTTATTTTATTCAACATGAGGCTGATGAGGGCTAATATAACATTGCTGGGGGCTGGTGAGAGGCAATGGGGGCTGATATAACGCTGCTGGGAGCTGGTGAGAGACAATGGGGCTTGATATAAGGCTGCTGGGGGCTGGTGATAGGCATATTGGGGGGCTGATATGAGGCATATGGGGGCTGATGAGAGGCATGGGGCTCTTATCTGAGGTCTGAATGGGGGTCTGATCTGAGGTTTTAAGATTAGGGGTTTTATTGGGGCTCTCAGCTGAGGTCTGATTAACATTGGGGGTCTGACCAGAGGTGTAATGAAATTATTTTTTTTTCTTATTGTCCTCCTCTAAAACCTAGGTGCATCTTATGGGGCAGTGCATCTTATAGGGCGAAAAATACGGTATATATAGGTGGATCTCAATAAATTAGAATATCATCAAAAAAATAATTTATTAATTCCACACAGTGATCTATTTCAAGTGTTTATTTCTTTTAAAGTTAATGATTATGGCTTACAGCTAATGAAAACCCAAAAGTCAGTATCTCAAAAAATTAGATTATATAAGACCAATTAAAATAATGATTTAAAAAAAGAAATGTTGGCCTACTGAAATGTACAGGTGAAACTCGAAAAAGTAGAATATCGTGCAAAAGTTCATTTATTTCAGTCATGCAAATTAAAAGGAATTGCATTAATGCAGCTTAAAATTTGAATTTTGTGAAAAGGTTCAATATTCTAGGCTCAAAGTGTCACACTCTAGTCAGCTAATTAATCCATACCCCCTGAGCAAAGGGGGCCTCAAAATTGTGACTTTGGGGTTTCATAAGCTGTAAGCCATAATCATCCAAATTATAACAAATAAAGGCTTGAAATATCTCGCTTTGCCTGTAATGAGTCTCTCATATGTTAGTTTCACCTTTTAAGTTGCATTACTGAAATAAATTAACTTTGCATTCAAATTTTTCGAGTTTCACCTGTATGGCTAGTATATGCACTCAATACTTGGTTAGGGCTCCTTTTGCATGAATTACTGTGGCGTGGCATGGAGGAAATCATCCTGTGGCACTGCTGAGGTGTTATAGAAGCCTAGGTTCCTTTGATAGAGGCCTTCAGCTCGTCTGCATTGTTGGGTCTGGTGTCTCATCTTTCTCTTGACAATACCCTACAGATTATCTATGGGGTTTAGGTCCAGCAAGTTTGCTGGCCAATCAAGCACAGTGATGCCATAGTTTTTAAACCAGGTATTGGTACTTTTGGCAGTGTGGGCAGGTGCCAAGAAAATGAAATCAGCATCTCCATAAAGCTTGTCAGCAAAGGGAAGCATGAAGTGCTGTAAAATGTCCTGATAGACAGCTGCACTGACTTTAAATTTGATCTAACACAGTGGACCAACACCAGCAGATGACATGGCTCCCCAAACCATCACCGACTGTGAAAACTTCACACTGAACATCAGTCCATTCCTTTTTCTCCTTAGCCCAGGTAAGATGCTTCTGACGTTGTCTCTGGGTCATGATTGGCTTGAAACAAGGAATGTGACAGTTGTAGCCCATGTTCTGGATACATCTGTGTGTGGTGGCTCTTGAAGCACTGACTCCAGCCGCAGTCCAGTCCTTGTGAATGGCCTTTTCTTGCCATCCTTTCAAGGTTCCAGTTATCCCTGTTGCTTGTGCACCTTTTTCTACCACATTTTTCCCTTCCACTAAACTTTCCATTAATATGCTTGGATATAACAGCCAGCTTCTTTGACTTTTGTGGCTTATGTTCCTTGTGGAGGGTGTCCATGACTGTCAAGTCAGAAGTCTTCCTCATGATTGTGTAGCCTACTGAACCAGACTGAGGGGCCATTTACAGGCTTAGGAAACTTTTGCAGGTGTTTCGTGTTAATCATCTGAGTGAGACACCATGTGTCTAAAATATTTAACTTTTTCACAATATTCTAATTTTCTGAGATCCGGACCGGAACGGATCTGGAAGTACTGAAATACTGTAGATTAACTTTCTGATATTTTAATTTATTGAGATACACCTGTATACTGAACTTTGGATCATGATTGTGTAGCCTACTGAACCAGACTGAGGGACCATTCACAGGCTTAGGAAACCTTTTAAAGGGGTTTTGTGTTGTTTAGCTGATTAAAATGTGACGCCATGAGTCCACAACATTGAACTTTTTCACTAGTTTTTCAATATTTAAATCTTCTGACTTTATTTTCGTTACATTTTATTACATCGTTGCTACAGTTTGTCTTTTTGGTCTAGTGGGGGTCTCTGTATAATGTGCAGGAGGTCAGGCATCCATATAATATGGTGTTAGTCCTTCCTATGTTGCACTCAGCAGGGTCTCATCTGCTACCATTGGTCGAATTGAGCATTTCAGGCAGCGATCTGTATTGAGCTTTACACTCTGCTCTGTTTGCTGATGTTGTTTCTATGGTGATGGCGGTCATGTGTCTTTTTTGATCACATGATCTCTCACTTCACTTACCAGTCTTTGTTGTTCGTGGCGTTTCCATGGAGTGAGGATCATGTGACCTGTTATGGATCACATGATCGCTCTCTCCATTTTTGGTTTCCTGACATGTGCAGTCGCTTTACCGGGACACCAAGCCACATGTGTGATTCCATGCTGGGCACGTACAGTTTCCTTCCACCAATCCAAGTATGTTTTTAATTAACACAGATAATTCGCCACATTTGTATGTAATTTATTAATTATAAAGCACTATAGCTCATTAATGATTATATGCACATTTTATGGATTTATATTGCACACATGATCCATGTATTGATTGTTTACATTATTGTTTATATTTGACTATCAATTTCATGATTTTTTATAGAATATTTTGGACATATTTGCACAATGATTGTTAATTATCCTAATTATTCAATTATTCATGTTGATGGTATTTATATTTACATTTTGCACCATTGTATTGTCATTGCTTGAAAAAGGCTCCATAGAGAGGACCGAAACGTTGCATCTGGTGTAATAAACACACTATTTATTTTTGGAAGTGCCGTGGAATTTCTTATTTTTATATTGATATATTGATCTGGATGTTGTATCGTTTCCGTAGCCGCTAGCACTCCGTTTTTTGCCGTCTGCAGTGCTGCCCAGCATATTGATTTTTGTCTAGATAGATAGTAGCACCAAATTCAGACTCTCACAGACAGGAGATTTGCTTTCTTCCATGGCAAATAGTAAGTGACGCTTTACATTACACATGTACTTATAAGTTAGTGATAATACTCCAGTGATACGCCTGGTGGTCTAGAGTGGTTTAGTCGTTAAAACCTATTATATATGTTGGTCTACAATGAATGGGTTAATAATGATACCCATTATTCATGGTGAGTGAAGGTAGTTATGGGTTCATTTCTAATATCTGGAGGTCTATTGTAGTTTAGATGATCTAGGATGGTGAATGGGTTAATAGTGATTCAACTCTGATTTCTAGATAAATCAGCTTAGAAAATCATTCAGCGGAGGTGAGAGAAGGGACGGGGAACTGGCTGCTAAATGCGTTCTCTGACAGATTTATCACAGAACAGCTTTCTGCAGCTCCTATGAATGGAAACCTAGAAGCTGCAGAAGCCAAACCAGTACAAAATTGTTAGCCCAAAATACCAAATTAGTAATAAAAAAAGGTGCTCCTAAGTTATCCATAGCCTTTAAGCTATGATACCAAAATAATAAAAAACTGAGAAATAATTATAGACAGACACAGAAACCCTATAATATATAATACTTTTATTATGGCCCACAACACAGACTAAGCTAGTAATTAAGTACACATATTAAAGGGGTTGTCCCATTACAACATAGGACAAGGGATGTGTATGAGTGGCAGGGGTCTGATCGCTGGGGCCAAAATGCTGCCTATGTTCCCTCATTTGAATGAAGCCGCGGAGACACATGGCTGGCTGATCCATTTAGCTCTATAGAGGTGCCAGATATCTAGCCAAGCATCTCCGGCAGTCCCATAGAGCTGAATGGAGTGGTGGACAGGCATGCTTTCCACTGCTCCATTCAAATGGGGGAACATGGCCCCAATTATTTTAACTGATCAGACCCCCCACCAATCAGACACTTATCTCCTATCCTGTGGATAGACGATAAGTTGTTATATTGGAATAACCCCTTTAAGTAGTCCTATGAACTATTAAAAAATGAAAGTCACTTCCTTCAAATGCTCAATTAAATTTCTTCTCCCACAAAGATAACAAGCTGCGATTCCATTCTCTGCTGCAAAATCTTTAAGATAAAATATTTTTAAAAAATCAACTATGCATAAAAAAATTATACTGTTCAGATAAATCCAACATAGACAAAACCATAACCAGCTCTGGGTGTATGTGGGTCCTTGGATGTGAATCGTCACAGTGAGACCCTTAGCTTCCAACTAGGGGCGTGTATTTGGCATTTTTCCTATAGGCTTCTTTATAAAATTAGGATTTCAATAACAGCAAAAAATGTTTAAAGAGGTTGTCCAGGCTTTTGATATTGATGGCTCAAGATAGACCCCAGACAACCTGATTATTGATGGCCTGACATCTCGCATCCAGCCAATCAGTTGTTTTGCTATAGCTGTGGCCAGGAGTGGACTGGCCATAGACCCTACAGGAAAATGTAGGCCAATACCCAGGGGGCTGTCCAATCCCTCCTCACTGCTACTGGCTGGGCACATAATCCTCTCAGGGATAGCTAACGCTGGCTGGCCGGTGGCTAAAGATGCCCTCCTGAATTCAATTTTATGGCTGTAATGTATGGCTATGGCTGTAACCGGGCGTGGGAACCCTTGGCTCCCAGCATTGCTGTTCAATCTCATAGGCCACTATACGATGCAGTCTAAAGATGGTGCAGGGACACAGGCATCTCAGGCTGCAGGCTGGAATGGTACTTGGCACGGGACTCGGGTAATTAATTTTTTTATTTCCCTGGTCAGTTGGGGAGCAAAATCTTGGGGCATTATAGAGGTCATTACTAGGGGAGGTCCAAGCAGCATGTTGCAGGTAAGAGAACAATTAGAGGAGGACAGAACATGGCAGCTATTGATAGCCACCACAGGAGAACAGTTTCTGGGGTAGTATATTGTGCTGCTCTGTTGTATTTGGTTCTGGCTTGGGTGGAATTTTGTGCTGCAAATGGTATCCCTACTTGTGTTGGTCCTGCCATCTGTCACTCTGGACCGCCTATAACATGGAAATACTTTTAGTTTTTTTCCAGGGCCACTTTAAATTCTCAGTCTTCCCCTGGCTCTGGTACTGGAAGAAGGAAGTGCACAGTTCTGTCCATTGTGCAGGGGATGGAGGTGGTAACTGCATTCACTTTATTAGGAGCAGCGCTGCAATAACCAGCTCCATCTACTGCACCATGAAGACAGTTGTGTAGTTATGTGTTCATATATGCTCACACAAACCAGTACTGGCCAATCCAAGACCAGGGCTGGACAAATGGTTTGGGCTACCATATGAACAGTGTGCACTAGATAGTCTGAGAAGCAGCACAGACAGATGAGCCCGGGTATTTGTGGATCTGCAATTAAAAAGATGAAAAGGAGACTATTTGTTGTCCAGTGAATTTTTTTATGCAACCGGAAGGTTCCTTTAAGCAAAAGCAGCCTTTTTTTTCTAACCATAGACATCGCCTTGCAATAAACAGAGGAGTCCTTCCAGGTTAAAGGGATTGTCTGGGTTCAGAGCTGAACCCGGACATATCCCCTTTTTCCACCAGGCAGTCCCCCTGATCAGAGCATCGGAGCATCTGTTTATATTTTTTACACAGCTCGGCGGAGGCTTCTGCCTAGCAGTGTTACTGATGATGTCACCAGCACTAATGGGCGGGCTTTAGCGCTGCTCTAGCCTGTTTTACACGCCACTGGATCTAATGTTTTATATAGTTTTTTGTGTGCGACGCAGGGCAAGGGAGAGCATCGGCGCATGAAAAGCTCCGATGCTCATATCAGAGGGGCTGCCTGGGTGAAAAAGGAGATATGTCCGGGTTCAGAGCTGAACTAAGATTTGTGTGTTGGCCGACTATGCAGGCCGTAAAAACATAATTAACAATGGTGCAGGTGGCCGTGGACCCCTCCTCCACTTCCTGCAGTGGACTCTCGCATTTGACTGACCTTGATAGGTACTGTTGGCCCTTAACATTGCAATAAGGCAACATGGATATATTGGTTTCCATGCACCTGCTCCTCTAGAAATTATATAGTTGTTTTGTTTAGGGTTGAGAAATGAAACATATAAAAATGCACCAAAATGGCATAGTGTGAACAAGGCCTAAAAGATAAATACTAGAAAACTGACTATTTTGGACTCATGTAAGCACTCTTCAGTACTTGTATCTTTTAATCTAGGTTCACACTAGCACTAGACCGGCAACCTGCCAGAACAGCCTCCGGAGATGTCTGGATCCGTCATTGCCGGAAGCTGCCTAAAGGCCAGGCGACCCCAATAACTATAACTGAACAGCGGTTTTAGTCCAGCCGATTCTCAGCATATTTGCCGTGTTGCAGCCGGATAGTTAATGGGGCCGGCGGGCTTCTGGCGACGCCCTGCTTGAACAGCCTACCGGAGATGTCTAGCGCTAATGTGAAACTAGTTATTATCTAATACTGTAAGTGAGATAAAACTCAGCTGCCGATCAAAGGATATAACTTACAATGAGCAACAGCAAATAATCCTATTTCTCATATTATATATGGATACATTAGACCCACTCAGATTTTTTGTTTTTTGATTCAGAGTTTTTGTCCATTTGTGATCCATCCGCCAGACTGTGATTACTGCAATTTTCTTTCTTAGCCCTTGCTTGCCTTTGGGTGAGCAGATGATGTTCGTTTCCAAATGTACTGCTTCCAGTTGATACCACGTTCACTTGCCAGGAGCAGGTCTTATTACTGTTTGCATTCATATTAGACTTTCCCACGTCTTGACGAGAGCTTTCAGTCTGAAATGAAGCGGTTTCCCCTTCCAATGAAGGCAAGGAATGGGAGTCACCTTTGACTTGTTCGCATGCTTTCTCAAGGTTGTGGGAAGGGCAGTTGGGGTAGATGACCATCTGGTCTGAAGTCACAGCTAGCTTTGTGTGTGGAGGGGTTTCTGAACAGCAACCACCTTTTAGAGAATCGTTTTCGAGGAGCAGTAGCTGCTTTTTAATCTTCTCTGAATAGCTTCTTCTATGAAAGATACAAATCAGATCAACAAAACTCAAAATCAGAGAAACAATGCCAGTACCCCAAATGAAAATCATCATTAGGGACTTTTCAGTTGGTCTTGAGATATAGCAATCAACATTATTGGTGCATGGTTCCTGAGAACAGCTGAATCTACTTGGAACTAAGATGCCAAAAAGAAAGTATTGACCAATGCCAAAGCCAAGTTCCAATAAAATTTTCAACACTACGTGGACAAGATAAGCTTGTGAGAAATCAAGTATTTCCATTTGTAAACCCACTCCATGATAGGTGGAAGAGTTACTTTTTCTACAGTTGTCATTTGATGTTGCCATATATGTCATCACCTTATGGAAGACGTGGACGCTAAATAAAGCATAGGGTAAGAAGACTGTGACAGTCTGAATAAGCCAATATCTCATGTGGGACATGGGAGAGAAAATATCATAGCAGACATTGGAACAACCGGGCTGTAATGTGTTGCAGATGAATCGATCTTGTTCATCTTGGTAGAGTGGGTATCCAGCAAGAACAACCATGACCATCCTTAGAAGGATCATCAGTGTTAACCAGATTTTGCCTGAAACACAAAAAAATCTGACAATGTCATTTAAATTTCTTGTGCTAAATGCTAAAGATAGGTCACCTGAAAAACTGCTGTGACAGCGCAGGCAACATGAAATGGTACAGCAGAAGTGGAAAGACAACCCCTTTATTTCAGGCTTTCCCACCTGATGCTCTTTAGGCCCTTGAAGTCATTGTCAACAGCTGCCTCTCTAAATGTGTGCTATGGTTGCATTACACTTTGCTTTACTGGGAAATTTTATCTCTTGACTAGAGTTGAGCAAAATTCTCTAAAATTCGATTTGGCTGCTTCACCGAATTTTACAAAAAGATCCACTTCATGATGAATTAGTTCGTCATGAAGCTGTCACTGTGGGGAGTGGAAGGAAACTCCCCACCGAACACTGATAGGATGCGGGAGTAGAAACTAGGCCTGGATGCCGGGATAAGGGAGCAGGTCACCTCCTATTGCAACCCTGATCCTAGTCCTGACTCCTATCCGTATGAGCAGATACTGATGGTAGGCGGGCTCATACACAGGAACCTCGGACCCTGAGTCTCCCTAATGATTCCTGAAATTAAGCTCAGGAACTAGAGACAACCTGTTCCTCCACAACATGGATGAACAGGAGTCTCCACAGGCCTAGCAGCAAAGATAGGTAAAGACAGTGAACTGCAACTGGATCGGCAGGTAAGAACTCAGTGATACAACAACACACCGAAACAACAAGCACTTACCTGCCGCAGCAACAGGGTGGAACATCAACAGCAATAGCTACCTGGACCCCATGCGGACGGGATGCATGGCGGCACCAGGCAGAGCTGCTCACTGACTTGTAGTTCCCCTACGGGGAACCCAGAAACCCTCTCACCGAAGGCACAGACAGACACAGGAAATGTCTAGCAACCATGCTGGACTACAAACACCAAACAGACCAGACATGGAACACCAAACTAGACATAACAACACACCCTGAACATAAACCACTCTAAACAAAACAACAAGTGAGGATGGGTAAAGAACATAGAAACAAGGGGAAGAAATAGGAGAGACATTGATGTCTAACTAGGTGGCCCTCATACAGGACAGATGGAATATTATTATTTATTATTAAAGCGCCATTCATTCCATAGCACTGTACATATGAAAAGGGGTATACATACATAATACAGACAACTGCACTAAGCATAAACAATACGAGTTACAAACTGGTACAGAAGGAGAGAGGGGCCTGCTCGTGAGGGCTTACAATCTACATGGTATGGAATAAGGACACAGTAGGTGAGGGTGAAGCTGGTCATGGCGGTATACAGGTGAAACTCGAAAAATTAGAATATTGTGCAAAGTTAATTTATTTCAGTAATGCAACTTTAAAGGTGAAACTAATATATGAGATAGACTCATTACATGCAAAGCAAGATATTTCAAGCCTTTATTTGTTATAATTTTGGATGATTATGGCTTACAGCTTATGAAACCCCAAAGCAGGGCCGGCTCCAGGTTCATGTGGGCCCTTGGGCGATAAAGCCTCAGTGGGCCCCCCTGTGCTAAGGCCCCTTGCAGACAAGCGTTCCTCCCGCAGCGAGTCCGCATCGCAGCACCCGGCCTGACCTCCCAGCACTGATGGGATTCACATAGCATTATATTGATTTATGATGCTATGTAACCCTTATAGTCCTGGAATGTATTAGATGACACTAACAGCATTATGCCAGTTATCCAATACATTCCAGAACTTTAAGGGTTAGATCAATCAATATAATGCTATGTGACCTCCGGCAGCGCTGGGAGGTTGGGCCGGGTGCTGCGATGTGGACTTGCTGCGGGAGGAACGCTAGTCTGCAAGGGGCATAAGGGCTCTTTCATACGAGCGGATGCCGTGCGGGTAATCCGCTGCGTGAAAGAGTGCCAAGCCCCGTCCAGGACAGCAGAGACACGGAGCAGTAACATGATTGATAATGCTCTTTGCCTCTCTGTGATAATTTTACTACAAAATCACAGTGACAACTGTATCTCACTGTCATTTTGTAGTAAAAATGTCAGAGAGAGGCAAAGAGCATTATCAATCATGTTACTGCTCCGTGTCTCTGCTGTCCTGGACGGGGCTTGGCACTCTTTCACGCAGCGGATTACCCGCACGGCATCCGCTCGTATGAAAGAGCCCTTAGGCCTCATGCACACGGCCGTTGTGCATCCGTTGCGGTCCCCAATGCACGGGCAACGTCCATGCAGTGGCCGGGACGAATCCGGACCCATTCAACTTGAATGGGTCCGTTAACCGTCCGCCCCCCGCAAAAAAATTGAATAAGTTCTATTTTATTGGGGTGCGGAGGCATGGCCAGAAATACCACGGAAGCACTCCATAGTGCTTCCATGGGGTTCCAATCCATGCGTTCGTTCTGCATCTCTGTGATTGCGGACCCATTCAAGTGAATGGGTCCGCATCTGTGATGCGGAGTGCACATGGGCCGGTGCCCGTGTATTGCGTTGCGGACCTGCCGTATGCGGGCCGCAATACAGCCATGGGCACACAACGGCCGTGTGAATGAGGCTTAAAACAAACTCCTATAAGAAAATGATAATCAATAATACACTTTATTGTCAAAAATTCATAAGAGGAAAATTTCCTCTTATGAAGTTTTGCCAATAAACTGTATAATTGATTTCATGTGTTCTGGTATTTTCTTATAGGAGTTTATATTGTGTTTTAGGCCGAATGCACACGTCCGCGTTCCACGGCTGTGAGCGGTCCGTGGTATCCCGGCCTGGCATCCTGCTGAGAGCAGGAGCGCACGGCGTCATTGGTTTCTGCTATGACGCCGTGCGCTTCATGCCGCCGCTGCACTACAGTAATACACTCGTATAGATCATACGAGTGTATTACTGTAGTGCAGCGGCGGCATGAAGCGCACGGCGTCATAGCAGAAACCAATGACGCCGTGCGCTCCTGCTCTCAGCAGGATGCCAGGCCGGGATACCACGGACCGCTCACAGCCGTGGAATGCGGACGTGTGCATTCGGCCTAAAACACAATATAAACTCCTATAAGAAAATACCAGAACACATGAAATCAATTATACAGTTTATTGGCAAACATTCATGAACTGGTCTTGGTATGTGACTGTTACTAGTTCACCTTAATTCTAAATTTAAAACGAGTCCAGCAGCAGCATTCAGCTCCTCCAGGTTTCCTCTGGGCTGGGCGCCAGGTTTCCTCTGGGCTCGGCTATCAGGCCTGCTGCTGGCTGGGGGCGGGCTTACAGTGAGTCAGACTCAAATGAGGATCATCGCTGGATTCGTTGATCTGTGCGGCGTGCGGTGCCTGGACTCGGAGTCAGAAGAGAAGAGGATCACGTGAGAGAGGGGGCGGGCGCTGCGCTGCGCAACATGAATAATTATGGCTCGGACGGCGAGCAGGCGCTGCGCTGCGCAAATATTTCTGGCAAACATTTTAAAGGGGCCGCCGCGGAGACGAGTGGGCCCCCTAACTTACAGTGGGCCCCGGCACTTGCCCGGGTTTGCCGGGTTCTGACGCCGGCCCTGCCCCAAAGTCACAATTTTGAGATCCCCTTTGCTCAGGGGGTATGGATTAATTAGCTGACTAGAGTGTGACACTTTGAACCTAGAATATTGAACCTTTTCACAAAATTCAAATTTTAAGCTGCATTAATGCAATTCCTTTTAATTTGCATAACTGAAATAAATGGACTTTTGCACGATATTCAAATTTTTCGAGTTTCACCTGTAGAGGCAGCAGGGTCACTGATTGTAGGCTTGTCTGAAGAGGTGGGTTTTTAGGTTTCTTTTGAAGGATTCAACCATAGGTGAGAGTCTGATATGTTTGGGTAGCGAGTTCCAGAGTGTGCGGGATGCACGGGAGAAATCTTGGAGGCGATTGTGGGAAGAGGTGATAAGAGGAGAGGAGAGAAGGAGTTCTTGTGAGGATCGGAGATTGCGTGTGGGGATGTATCAGGAAAGTAGCTCAGAGATGTAAGGAGGGAACAGGTTGCGGACAGCCTTGTATGTATTTTTTTGTATTTTGAACTGAATTCGCTGGGCAATGGGGAACCAGTAAAGGGATTGGCAGAGGGGACAGGCAGAGGAGTAACAGGGTGAGAGGTGTATTAGTCGGGCAGCAGAGTTGAGGATAGATTGGAGGGGTGTGAGAGTGCTAGATGGAAGGCCACAGAGGAGAATGTTGCAGTATTCTAGGCGGGAGATGATGAGGGCATGTACAAGCATTTTCGCAGATTCAAAGTTGAGGAAAGCGCGGATACGGGAGATGTTTTTGAGTTGGAGGCGGCAGGTTGTAGAAAGGGCTTGGATGTGCGGTCGGAATGAGAGGGCAGAATCCAAGGTCACTCCAAGGCAGCGGACTTGGTTGACCGGGGAGGGTTGAGCAAGATGGGGGAAAGATGATGAATTCTGTTTTATCCATGTTAAGCTTTAGGAAGCGAGAGGAGCAGAGGGAGGATATGGAAAATAGGCATTGTGGGATTCTGGATAGTAAGTTGGTGATGTCTGGACCAGAGAGGTAGATTTGTGAGTCATCAGCATAAAAGTGATACTGAAAGCGATGGGACTCTATGAGATATCCCAGGCCAAAAGTGTAAATAGATAAGAGCAGGGGTCCTAGGACAGAGCCTTGCGGGACACCAACAGAGAGGGAATGAGACAAGGAGGTGGTGTGAGAGTGGGAGACGCTAAACGTCCGGTCTGTGAGGTATGATGTGATTCAGGAGAGGGCCAGGTCAGTGATGCCAAGAGATGAGAGAGTTTGCAACAGAAGGGAGTGGTCGAGAGTGCCAAAGGCAGAGAACAGGTCAAGGAGAAGGAGGACAGAGTAATGTTTTTTTGGTTTTGGCTGTTAGTAAGTCATTGGTGACTTTGGTAAGGGCAGTCTCAGTCGAGTGGTGGGGTCGGAAGCCAGATTGTAGGTGGTCAAAGAGGGAGCAGGAGGAGAGGTGAGAGGACAGTTCCGAATGGACATGTTGTTCAAGCAGCTTTGAGGAAGGAAGGAAGAAGTGATATGGGTCGATAACTGGACAAAGAAGATGGGTCAAGTGAAGGCTTTTTGAGGATGGTGTAATAATAGCATGTTTAAAAGCAGAGGGGAAGACACCAGAGGTTAGTGATAGGTTGAAGAGATGAGTTAGGGCTGGGATAAACACTGTGGTGAGGTTAGGGATGAGGTGGGATGGGATTAGGTCAAGTGCACAGGTGGTGAGATGTGATCTGGAGAGTGGAGTGGAGAGTTTTTCTTCTGTAATGGTGGAGCAGCGGGTTTCAGGAGAAGAGGACTGAGCAGTTGTGTAGAGGGTCTGTGGGGACTGAGCACTGAAGCTTTCTCTGATGTTGACTATCGTTTGTTTAAAGTATGCGGCAAAGTCCTCGGCTGAGATGAGAGGAGAGGGTGGGGGAGCTGGGGGACGGAGAAGGGAGTTAAAAGTGTTAAAAAGTTGTTTAGGGCTGAGGGCCAGGGAAGATATGAGAGATGAGAAGTAGGCCTGTTTTACATCAGTGAGTGAGGATTTGAATATGAGGAGGGATTGTTTGTATGCAGTTTATTGATCTTTAGAATGGGATTTCTTCCATCGCCGCTCAGCAGCCCTGGAAGCTTGTCTGAGTTTTTTGGGGTTTTGTTGTGTGTGAGGGGGGCAACAGTGTCCAGAGCTGTACTTATTGTGTACAGACAGGAGCAAAGCTCCATCACCAACCAAGGCAGGAATACCACTGACCTCACGCTTACAGCACCAGAATAAGTAGAGCCATGAGGCCACACCGGGAAAACACCTAGCTCCACACCTTAACCCCACACACACCAGACTGGGAAGGAACAAAGATAAAGGGAGCAGTGCACAAACTCGCATAACACGTTGCCCCTGGCAACTGCATGCACGGCAGACGTGTCACTACAACAACCGAGACACCGCCGTGACAGAAGCACATTTCTTTGTAAGTAGTGGGTGCAAAGATAGGGAGCGGCAATTGTGCCGCTCCCCGTCATTGTACCCCTATGATGCCGCATTCATACATGATCGTGACATCTGATATATAGCCATTGATCGGCCCCATACAGCGGAGGTGAGTTCTACATGTAAATACAACTCTCATATCTGACGAGCAATCAATTATCAGGAAGGAACAGTTCCTTCCCAATCATTGCCTGCGCAATCAGTGCATGTAACTGTACCATAACATATGGCAGCAGAACCAAAAACATACAGGGTTTGTTTGAAGTCTGTAACCATGGAACCCGAGTCCTAGGTTCACATCCGACCAAGGACAACATCTGCGAGGAGTTTGTATGTTCTCCCTGTTTTTGCGTGGGTTTCCTCTGGGTACTCCAGTTTCCTCCAAGACTTACTGATAGGGACCTTAGATTGTGAGCCCCATTGGGAACAGCGTGATGCTAATGTCTGTAAAGTGCTGCGGAATATGTCAGCGCTATATAAGTGCATCAAATAAATAAATCCTAAATAAATCTATATAGGGGCTGTCTGTATAAAAAAAGTGGACTTTTTAGAACCAAGACTATTAGCTTCATCATTTGTTTTTGATGGATTGGGCAATAAAAAAATTGATTTAAAAAATAAACATAGATTTTCCCTCATAATAGCAGATATAGATGAGACAGACCTCCACATAGAGTGGGATGCAAGTATGCCAGCAGGGCAAAGTTTATCTCATTCCTTTTTTACCAAAGCAGTCATACTAAAATCAGTAGTTTAACCACCTCCGGACCGCCTAACGCAGATGTGCGGTCCGGAGGCGGCAGCGCTGCGCACAGTCACGCATATACGCGTCATCTCGCGAGACGCGAGATGACGCGCTTTGCCGGCCCGCGCATGCGCAGTTCGGGCCGGCATTTCGTCGAGGGGAGTCGCGTCATCAGCTTGCCAGCCAATGATCGCGGCTGGCAAGCTGATGATTTAAAAAAAAACAATCAGAGCGCCAGATAACAGATCATATTAGTAAATATGATCTGTTATATGGCTGCCCTGCTCCTCTGCTGGTTCTTTTCGTCGGTTGGATCCAGCAGAGGAGCAGGCTACACAGTGAGTACACCAACACTACATACTAGCCCCAGATCACCCCCCCTGAACCCCAATTAACCCTTTGATCACCCCTTTGATCGCCCCTGTCAATCACTAGTGAAAGGAAAAAAGTGATCAGTGTAAACTGTCACTTTTTTTTTTCACTGGTATTGACCGTTAGGTTTTAGGTATAGTTTAGGCCCCTTGGTTAGGTAGTTTAGGGATCAGTTAGCGCCCAGCCCACCGCACCGCAGTCACTGATTCGCTGATTAGCGTATCGCTAATCAGCATTTGTACTTTTATAGTATCTGGAAGTGATCAAAACTGATCACGGTCAGATCTATAATTGTATTAGTGTCACTTTAGTTCGCCCTCCACCCAAAACGCAGTGTTTGCCCGATCAGTCGCCCACACGTGCGTTCGCCCACACCCGCCCCACCGCAGTGACAAAAAAAATTATTTTTTTGATCACTGCACATTCACTTTACACGCGCTGCAGCGATAAAAAAATCTGTTTTGATATTTTTTATCAACCGCAGCGGCCTCCGGTACTTGGCTAGCCTCCCATTTGTAAGACAGGCTTGCTTTTTTTTCTTGGGTAGTCTCAGGGAATACCCCTAAATCTAGTTGCCCAAATGTCAAACAGGGGGTATTCTTCTGAAGAGGCCTACAGGCTTCTGACCCAGTCGGATGAGGAATGGGAACCCTCATCTGATGAATCCAGCGGGT
The DNA here is from genome assembly GCF_014858855.1 of Bufo gargarizans. Taxonomy (NCBI): domain Eukaryota; kingdom Metazoa; phylum Chordata; class Amphibia; order Anura; family Bufonidae; genus Bufo; species Bufo gargarizans. The sequence goes on along the minus strand of NC_058084.1, from coordinate 432,338,504 downwards.
CAGAATACGAACCTGTAGAAAGCAGTGGCTCTCTGACCCAAAGTTCGGACGAGGAGGATGAGGTCCCTGATAGCACCAGGCGTACCCGGCCCCGTGTCGCTAGACCGCAGGTTGCGCAGGATCCGCTTCAAGAGCAGCAGAGTGGGGCTGCTGCTGTCGGATTACGTGGTGAGGCATACACCAGCAGCGCAGCCCTCCCTGGACCTAGTACCAGCACTGCCGTAGAACATGGTGAAGTAGCGAGCACCAGAAGGGCAGTTGAAGCTGGTACGGTGGCACGTGCAGTAGTGACCCCGTCGCAGCCACCGCAAAGACGTGCCCGTAGAGCCCCTAGAATCCCTGAGGTGCTGGCAAACCCTGATTGGCAGTCCCCAACTTCAGCCGCACCTGTAGTTTTCCCTTTCACTGCCCAGTCTGGAGTTCGGGTTGAGACAGCTCAGATCGCTTCGGCCCTGGGATTTTTTGAGCTGTTCTTGACTGCGGAGCTCTTAGACTTAGTTGTGGCCGAAACAAACAGGTATGCCACACAATTTATAACCGCTAACCCGGGAAGCTTTTATGCCCAGCCTTTCCGGTGGAAACCAGTCCAAGTTTCCGAAATTAAAACTTTTCTGGGCCTTCTCCTCAACATGGGTCTAACTAAAAAGCATGAATTGCGGTCATATTGGTCCACGAACCCAATTCATCACATGCCCATGTTCTCTGCTGCTATGTCCAGGGCACGTTTTGAGGCCATCATGCGTTTCCTGCACTTTAGCGACAACACCGCCTCCCGTCCCAGAGGCCACCCTGCTTTTGACCGGCTCCACAAAATTCGGCCCCTCATAGACCATTTCAACCTGAAATTTGCAGATTTGTATACCCCAGAGCAAAACATCTGCGTAGACGAGTCCCTGATACATTTTACCGGGCGCCTTGGCTTCAAACAATACATCCCAAGCAAGCGCGCCCGGTATGGGGTCAAATTGTATAAGCTCTGTGAAAGGGCCACAGGCTATACCCACAAATTTCAGATCTATGAGGGAAAAGATCAGACCCTGGAGCCGGTCGGTTGCCCTAACTACCTGGGGAGCAGTGGGAAGACAGTATGGGACTTGGTGTCACCCTTATTCGGCAAGGGGTACCATCTTTATGTGGACAATTTTTACACAAGTGTGGCCCTCTTTAGGCATTTGTTTCTAGAACGGATTGGCGCCTGTGGCACCGCGCGAACTAGTCGCGCGGGCTTCCCCCAACGGCTCGTTACCACCCATCTTGCAGAGGGCCGCACTGTGTAACGAAGAACTGTTTGCGGTGAAATGGAGAGACAAGCGTGACATTTACATGCTCTCCTCCATTCACGCAGACACGACAATACAAATTGAGCGAGCAACCCGTGTCATTGAAAAGCCCCTCTGTGTCCACGACTATAATTTGCTCATGGGAGGGGTGGACTTCAATGACCAGATGTTGTCTCCGTATTTAGTTTCCTGCAGAACCAGACGCTGGTATAAGAAGGTGTCTGTATATTTGATTCAATTGGCTGCATATAATAGTTTTGTTCTCTACAGTAAGGCTGGGAGAACTGGATCCTTCCTCAAATTTCAGGAAGAGATCATCGAGAACCTCCTGTACCCAGGAGGTTCCGTGGCCCCATCCACCAGTGTAGTTAGCCGTCTACACGAGCGACATTTCCCCAATGTCGTTCCTGGTACCTCAACCCAACCGTCACCCCGAAAAAGATGTTGTGTCTGTAACAGGAGTGGAATAAGGCGTGACACCCGCTATTTCTGTCCTGACTGTCCTGACCACCCTGCCCTATGCTTTGGAGAGTGTTTCCGGAAGTACCACTCACAGGTACACTATTAGCATAGGGATCATCTCACCAGGACAGGCACACAGGGCTATTAGGGCCCATTCACTCACACAGCTGCTGCAAACCTCTACTTTCACCTGGGACAAAGTGCATAACGCACTTCGCCACATCTTTGGGCGATTTGCGCTTTGCACATTGACCCATGGGGAAGGAGAGGTTTGTTCTATAAAGGTAAAAAAAAACACCAGTAAGCAAAAAGGTTAATGTTTAGTTCAAAAAGTTAAAGTTTATATGTTCTGTTGCAAAGTTAATAAAATTATTGCGTTGCGGCCTGTTTTTTTTTTTTTTTTTTTACCTTCCAGGTGGACCAACCGATCGACTAGCTGCAGCACTGATGTGCATTCTGACAGAAGCATTGCGCTGCTGTCAGATTACACGCAAGTCGGTGTATGCGGCGCTGCAAGACGAGATTTCTACTCTGCAGTAAAAGATACGTTTGCCGAGGTATATGAGCTGAGGAGGAGGCGGTGTTCATATGCTTTGGCAAACACTTTGTATATAAAAAAAAAATCCCGGCAATGATTTATTCATCCACATCGATTGATGTGAATGGAGAAATCTGGTTTGCCAGGGCATACGAGCTAAGTGGGTATGGATGTTGGGCGGAGCTCCTATGACCTGGCAGACGCCTTTCCCCTCCTTTTTTTTTTTGGCAGAGATTTTTTCATCCACATTGATCGATGCGAATGAAGAAATCTGTGCCGTTCATTTTTTTCTTTCAGCCCAGAGGCTGAACGGAAAAAAAAATCTCATTACCTGTATGCTCAATATAAGGAGAATAGCAGAAACTCCTAATGCTGGCCATACATGTAATGATTGCGGAGACCCTCAAATGCCAGGGCAGTACAAACACCCCACAACTGACCCCATTTTGGAAAGAAGACACCCCAAGGTATTCACTGAGGAGCATATTGAGTCAATGAAAGATTAAAATTTTTGTCCTAAGTTAGCGGAAAGTGAGACTTTAAAAAACAAAAAAATAATCAATTTCCGCTAACTTATGCCAAAAAATAATAATTTCTATGAACTCGCCAGGCCCCTCATTGAATACCTTGGGGTGTCTTCTTTCCAAAGTGGGGTCACATGTGGGGTATTTATACTGCCCTGGCTTTTTAGGGGCCCTAAAGCGTGAGAAGAAGTCTGGGATCCAAATGTCTAAAAATGCCCTCCTAAAAGGAATTTGGGCACCTTTGCGCATCTAGGCTGCAAAAAAGTGTCACACATCTGGTATCGCCGTACTCAGGAGAAGTTGGGGAATGTGTTTTGGGGTGTCATTTTACATATACCCATGCTGGGTGAGAAAAATATCTTGGTCAAATGCCAACTTTGTATAAAAAAATGGGAAAAGTTGTCTTTTGCCATGATATTTCTCTCACCCAGCATGGGTATATGTAAAATGACACCCCAAAACACATTCCCCAACTTCTCCTGAGTACGGCGATACCAGATGTGTGACACTTTTTTGCAGCCTAGGTGGGCAAAGGGGCACACATTCCAAAGTGCACCTTTCGGATTTCACCGGTCATTTTTTACAGATTTTGATTGCAAAGTACTTCTCACACATTTGGGCCCCTAAATTGCCAGGGCAGTATAACTACGCCACAAGTGACCCCATTTTGGAAAGAAGACACCCCAAGGTATTCCGTGAGGGGCATGGCGAGTTACTAGAATTTTTTATTTTTTGTCGCAAGTTAGTGGAATATGAGACATTGTAAGGAAAAAAAAAAATCATCATTTTCCGCTAACTTGTGACAAAAAATTTAAAATTCTAGGAACTCGCCATGCCCCTCACGGAATACCTTGGGGTGTCTTCTTTCCAAAATGGGGTCACTTGTGGGGTAGTTATACTGCCCTGGAAATTTAGGGGCCCAAATGTGTGAGAAGTACTTTGCAATCAAAATGTGTAAAAAATGGCCTGCAAAATCCAAAAGGTGCTCTTTGGAATATGTGCCCCTTTGCCCACCTTGGCTGCAAAAAAGTGTCACACATGTGGTATCGCCGTACTCAGGAGAAGTTGGGGAATGTGTTTTGGGGTGTCATTTTACATATACCCATGCTGGGTGAGAAAAATATCTTGGTCAAATGCCAACTTTGTATAAAAAAATGGGAAAAGTTGTCTTTTGCCATGATATTTCTCTCACCCAGCATGGGTATATGTAAAATGACACCCCAAAACACATTCCCCAACTTCTCCTGAGTACGGCGATACCAGATGTGTGACACTTTTTTGCAGCCTAGGTGGGCAAAGGGGCACACATTCCAAAGTGCACCTTTCGGATTTCACCGGTCATTTTTTACAGATTTTGATTGCAAAGTACTTCTCACACATTTGGGCCCCTAAATTGCCAGGGCAGTATAACTACGCCACAAGTGACCCCATTTTGGAAAGAAGACACCCCAAGGTATTCCGTGAGGGGCATGGCGAGTTCCTAGAATTTTTAATTTTTTGTCGCAAGTTAGTGGAATATGAGACTTTGTAAGGAAAAAAATAAAAAATCATCATTTTCCGCTAACTTGTGACAAAAAATAAAAAGTTCTATGAACTCACTATGCCCATCAGCGAATACCTTAGGGTGTCTACTTTCCGAAATGGGGTCATTTGTGGGGTTTTTCTACTGTTTGGGCATTGTAGAACCTCAGGAAACATGACAGGTGCTCAGAAAGTCAGAGCTGCTTCAAAAAGCGGAAATTCACATTTTTGTACCATAGTTTGTAAACGCTATAACTTTTACCCAAACCATTTTATTTTTTTGCCCAAACATTTTTTTTTTATCAAAGACATGTAGAACAATAAATTTGGTGAAAAATTTATATATGGATGTAGTTTTTTTTGCAAAATTTTACAGCTGAAAGTGAAAAATGTCATTTTTTTTCAAAAAAATCGTTACATTTTGATTAATAACAAAAAAAGTAAAAATGTCAGCAGCAATAAAATACCACCAAATGAAAGCTCTATTAGTGAGAAGAAAAGGAGGTAAAATTCATTTGGGTGGTAAGTTGCATGACCGAGCGATAAACGGTGAAAGTAGTGTAGTGCAGAAGTGTAAAAAGTGGTCTGGTCATGAAGAGGGTTTCAGCTAGCGGGGTTCAAGTGGTTAAAGGGAACCACTCACATTGTACACACACCATGTTATAGAGCAGAAGGAGCTGAGGAGCTGAGCAGATTGAGATATGGTTTTGAAGGGAAACATTTGGTAAAACTTGCAATTTATTCATATAAAACCCTGCCCTTTCAATGCTTAGGGCGTAGGAGTCCAGTACGTGGTCTTACTCAGTGATTGACAGCTATATTTATAAGCATGCTCATATCAATCACTTAAAGGTGTTATCCTACAAACAGAAATTTCAAGGTCTTAATATAAATCATATTTCTTATGCTAAGGATGCTAAAATGCAGATCAAAAACAAATTCCTCATTTTCAGACAAGTAAATCACTCCTTCTCTAGCCATTTCTGTCCTGTGGGCAACCAACAGCACCGCACAAGGTGACTCTTCTTCAGTTCTTCTTACAGGAGTGCATTAGGATCATTACAGCATTGAGGTTACAGTGACAGTCTGTGGCTGCCAGTGTCTTGCTCACCTGTCCCAGGTTTCGGCTTTCCAGTGGAGCGGACCTTCCTCCTCCTCTCCCCTTCCCACAGCACTTGCTCTGTCCCTTCACACAAGCTGGGTCCTGCATGCCAGCTTGGTCTCTCTTCCTGTGCTCATAAGGTGTATGCTCCCTTTAGCTCCTTAAGGAGCAGCTGGCGTGCACCCTAATATGGTCCAGCCTATGTCTAGCTACCTTGTGTACTTAAGGCACCTTTCCATGTTGGAGGGTGCCTGAGCAATAGGTTCTATAGCTTGCTTTCGAAGGTGTGTTGTCTCTGTTTTCAACCTCTGCCTGTTTCCCGATTCTGGCCCTACGCTGCTGGGCCTGGGCTGTGCCTGACCTCTTTATTTACCCTCCTCTGCCTGCCCTGACCTCAGACCACTTACGTTTAAGCATGTACTCTATCCTGACCTCGGTCTGTCCCTGACTACAATTTTTCCTGACCCCTCGGTGCTCCACCCTGGTGTCTGTGACCCCAGTGGGTCAGTTGTCAATCCAGCAGAGACTACCCAAGGAGGAAACAGACTGGTGGTTCCCCTGCAGTGAAGTCCAGATACCTGTACAGGGGGTTAAAGGGTGAATACCAAGGCGCTGCCAGGATAATTTCCAAAGTGAAATCTGTTGGTAGACATAGTGGTTCTATACCCACTGCCGTAACAGCTACCTATAGAAGCTGGAGCTTTGTTATGCTGTTAGAGTTCCAGATGACAGATGCCAACATCGCCAAAGGAGGATCTTCCCTACTTGTAAGAGGAGAAGAAGGAAACAGCTCTCTTCCTTTGACAAGCAGAGAAAAACCATAGCATGAATGGCCTGCATCTAAGCATGCATGTCCACAGCCAATAATTGAAGAAGGTGGATCTTGTCAAAGCAGAAACAGTAGAGGGCACTATCTCTGACACCAACATAAGTTCTTTTAGGCCCCAAAAAGGTGCTTTTTTAAAATCATTTTATAATGCTAACCTACTTATTTAAACCTACTAAAAAAAATATATAAATTAGTTTGTAGCAATACTTTTCTTAGTATAATCCCTTTAATAGGATGGAATCGAGATGGGCCCATAGACTTTCTATTGAATCCGTCTCCCTTCCACTGCAACGAGGAGAGAGAACAATATACAAGCACTTCTCTATCCTCGTTGTGGTGATCAATGAGAGTCTCACCACTCAGAACCCTACCTGTGTCTATGACATATCAAAAGTTTTATGAAAACTCAAGGTTATAAATACTAGTATGTCATTTATTTCACAGCACATAGATTATATTGTATATTACTAATTTACAGAATATTCTAAATATTGCAAATGAAGATTCTAAAAGGATTTCTAGCAAGCAAGGTAGATGTGTGATATAGAAAATATATGTAAAAATATATCTAACTTCAGAATCCTGTAATTTTATTTACGTAACAAGTTTTGGCATAATTAATATTAGGAATTTGATCATACATGTAGGAATGAAAACAGTAGTAACCACTATCAACAGTAAATATTGAAATAGTTTTTAAAAAACACTATAAACACAATAATCAGTCACTATCAATAACTATAATTAGATAGATACATTATATAGGTAATCTAATAATTAAATATTTTCAATAAGACATTTACAACAAATGGAAATGTTATGTTTTTCTAATAATATTGAATTTAATCAAATTTTTGTTTGAATTTGAATTTGTTTTTGTAAAATATTACTTGAAATATTCAATATAAATGGTTTAAACTATGTTTTACTAGAGACAAGTAATTATTCGTCAGTATTCAGCCTGTTATCATTTAGTGACATCAAAGGCATCTGTCCAGATTCTTAGATTCATATTCATAACTTGCATAAAAAAAAAAAAATACTCACCAATTACAGTAACATTGTAGTTGAAGGTAATGATCAAATATCCCATTGAGTCAAAATATTCCATTGTTGATTAGGCTCCCCCACCTTCTACCGATGAATCAAAATTATTCTAAAAGTATTGTTAATGTATAAAAAGTTTTCGGAAAAATAAAAAAAAAACGTGCTTTCAGACTCGAAGACAGGCAGACATCACTTGAGCAGCTTCTGTCCTTGCTCCTCTTACCTCTGTGGTCAGTCTAGTCTGACAAATGCTGCAGGACAAAAGACAACCAGAGTCATCCCAGTCATTGTGGCTATTCTTACCACCCAAGAGCATTCCAGTATGTGAAAATTGCTGAAATATTTGTCGGAAAAAGAGATCACAACATGGAATGACACACGTCTATAAATTCCCATGGGATACATATCAGACACTTTGTTGAAAGAGTATTACTCTTTATGACAGTCACACTTCCCATTATTTGTGCTTATGTATAAGGCAATTTTTGAATTTAACCACTTAATCGCCAAACACAGTCACCATACACTGTGAAAATATAGCTTATATTTTGCAATAGTCAGATGTAATTCAAGTGATGTATTTTATTTTTAATTTTTTTTGCAATTTGTATAGAACACGGTCTATTTTTTTTATTATTACTGTTAAAGTATGCAAACATAATAAATGAAAATTCAGTTTTACCAATGTTTTTTACTTTTAATTTTGAATATACCGTATAAGGATATGGTCACATAATGCGGTATTATCATGTCTTATTTTAGACTGTACTGTGTGAATAAACACCAAAGCATTGCTGCAGTACTGTATATGATAAGATGTAGCTATTTTATAACCTCTAGGAATGTCCTTATTTGTTAAACATTATTAATATATTACTGTTTTATTTATGCTTTTACTTTTTGATGTTTTACAGTTTTTTTTGTTACCATATTTATTAATACTATTACTTTTTTTAACTATATATATATATATATATATATATACATATACACACACACACACACAATACACTACAATAAAGTGAGATTTCTCATACGCTCTGTTCACATGCAAATTGGAGGCTCTCTTTGGAGCTTATATTGAAAATTCTGTCAGATTTTACAGTAATAGTAGTGCTACATGTGCAGCAACCTGGAGAGGAGGCAAGGGCAGAGAGGATGGGAGTGGTAATTGTGGCCCTGAAGTATTCACAGTTCACGGTGGCAATGAAGGGCGCATCTTTTCTTCCTTTGGGGCACACTCTGATATTGGGGCTCCTGCAAAATGATAGTTAGGTTGCCCTTGCAGGTGAACAGTTTTGCAGGGTGCAAGGCAGGAGGGCAGATACAGTGGTCAGAGGACGGTAACCAGGCCCATTGGCTGTAATGAATAAAATCTTTCTTTACTGGACCGATGATAGGAGTAGTAGTAGTACAAAGAGAAGCAGAAGGTACAAATCCAGAGCATATCAAAGTGTGTCTTTCTCCCAATAGCAGTGTATAGGCAGCATCAATGATGAAGGCAGTAGTACTCCCAGGCTCATTCTCTCTAAAGGACACTTTGCAGTCTCTCCAAAAATAAACACAGGCATTAAGGGGCACATTTATTAAGCTCTGCGTTTTAGACGCCGGTCTTAATAAAGGCCCTGCACTGGCGGTGGATCCGCCGAAGTTAATTGCAGTCTGCAATGCACGGGCACTGACCGTGGGCCAGCCGCATGTGGATCATGGACCCATTCACTTGAATGGGTCAGCGATCCGTCCGTTCCGCTAAAAGATAGAGCACGTTCTATCTTTTTGCGGTGCGGAGGCACGGAACGCAATCCCAGGAAGCACTCCGTAGTGCTTCTGTTCCGTTCCTCACCGCATTTCCGGATTTGCAGACCCATTCAAGTGAATGGGTCCGCATCCATGATGCGGAATGCACACAGCCAGTGCCTCATTTGTTGCGGGCCACAATACGGCAATGGTCGTGTAAACGAGCCCTAAGATTGATTACAGTCATCTGAAATGATCCTTACTCTAGTGCAGAGCACCAAAATAGTGTATAAACCCATGGTGTCCTATTGCGGTGTATGTTGATGCCATCGGGTATTATCATGATTACAATTATATATATATATATATGTATACATTTTTCTGTCTAGAAGAGTATTATGCTCTGTATAAAAAAGCAGCAGAGCGCAATATTTTCATCTATAGTCTCCTGACATTTTTAGCTGTGGTTACATTCTACTAATAGACAAGAATGCACTTCCATCCTTTCTTGCTGTTTAACACCATGCACCTGTTTTAGACATTTTAGACCTAATCTGCAAAGAATGTGTCACATTTACTTAGCTTCATCAGGACTAAGCGTCAGTTCACATTCCTGAAGTATCAGAATCCTGCAAGAATGATATATAAAAACAAGCAAAAATAATATAGAAATGCATGTGAGAGAAATAGACACAACATACATCTGGTTGAGCTTGCTCTAATCAGATGGGCTTAACACTGGAGCAGATCTGTGCATGTGACGTAAACTGAACGGAAAAAATTGGTTGTACATGTTTTACATGTAGAGTTAATCACAGATGTCATCCTAGGTGAAATCCATGGTGAAAATCTATGACATAAATTGACATGCTGTGGGTATAAAGTCCACTGTGGTTGTCAATTTCCGACTGCATTCTTTCCCAAAGCGTGTGGAAGAGGTTAGGTAAAGGAAACCTGTCACATAGAACTTGGTGTCTGAGCTTAAAGGGAACCTGTCACCAGTTTTATAGGTGTCCTAAGGGCAACATAAATAAGTGACTGATTCGCTTAGCAAAATGCTGGGTCACTTTCTTTAATTGACCCAGTCAATCTGCCAACATCTTGTATTGAAAAGCTCCAGTTGATAATACTGATAATGATGAGTCATGAATATTCATGAGCTCCTGACTCTCCCCGCCCACCTGCTGCTGAATGACAGTTATTTTCCATATGAATCAGCAGCAGGTGGGCAGGGGAGTGGCTATAGCTCTGAATGAAATATACGCTGGACTCAATGACATCACGCTGGACTCCAATCAGCTCATTAGCATGCGGCATCTTTGTGTGTATATTATGAGGTAACCATCTGTCACACCAGTAAGTGAATACATCTAAGGTACTTTTTAGTAGTTAATGATTGTATATAATTAGTTAGATTATAATCAAATATCCACATGACAGGTTCCCTTTAAGGGCTCATAGAGGGAAGGCTGTCAATTACTGATAGGACCCCCTCCTCATAGAGGGAAGGCTGTCAATTACTGATAGGACCTCCTCCTCATAGAGGGAAGGCTGTCAATCACTGATAGGACCCCCTCCTCATAGAGGGAAGGCTGTCACTCACTGATAGGACCTCCTCCTCATAGAGGGAAGGCTGTCAATCACTGATAGGACCTCCGCCTCATAGAGGGAAGGCTGTCAATCACTGATAGGACCTCCTCCTCATAGAGGGAAGGCTGTCAATCACTGATAGGACCTCCTCCTCATAGAGGGAAGGCTGTCAATCACTGATAGGACCTCCTCCTCATAGAGGGAAGGCTGTCACTGATAGGACCTCCTCCTCATAGAGGGAATGCTGGCAATCACTGATAGGACCTCCTCCTCATAGAGGGAAGGCTGTCAATCACTGATAGGACCTCCTCCTCATCATAGAGGGAAGGCTGTCAATCACTGATAGGACCTCCTCCTCATAGAGGGAAGGCTGTCACTCACTGATAGGACCTCCTCCTCATAGAGGGAAGGCTGCCAATCACCGATAGGACTGCCTCCTCATAGAGGGAAGGCTGTCACTCACTGATAGGACCTCCTCCTCATAGAGGGAAGGCTGTCAATCACTGATAGGACCCCCTTCTCTTGGAGGGAAGGCTGTCAGTCAGTGATAGGAGCTCCTCCTCATAGAGGAAAGCCTTTCAATCACTGATCGGACTATGACTTTACAGTGTTTATTATTAGGGATGAGCAAATCGACTTTGGATGAAACATCCGAAGTCGATTCGCATAAAACTTTGTTTCAATACTGTATGGAGAATGTATTGGCTCCGATGAGCCGAAGTTATTGCTTTGCGAAGTCTCGTCAGATTTTGCGCAATAACTTCATAAATTAATTTGTACTGTAAAAAAGTTTGGGAATTTTTTTTACAGTATAAATCAATTTCTGAAGTTATTATGCTTAGTCTCTCGAGACTGCGCGATGCAATAGCTTTGAATCTATTCGCTCATCCGCTGAAGTCGATTCGCTCATCCCTATTTATTATCCATGTACTGTAACATCACTGTGTATTTAGTCGGTGCACTCTCACTGTTACTTCACTTTGATCATTATCCATATGTTATTATATCATTATGTTTATTGATCACTGTGTAGAGATATTACTGGGTTCATCATCTGTGTACTATGATGTCACTGTTTATTCTCCCTGTATTATGACATCACTGTGTTAATTATCCCTATGGTGTTATTACCCAAGTTCTGTGGCATCACTGTTTATTATCTCTGTACTATGACATGCCTGTATTTATTATCTGTTTTGTGACACCACTGTGCTTGCTATCCCTGTACTGTGACTTCACCGGATTTATTATCCCTATGGCGTTATTACCCAGGTTCTGTGACATCACTGTTTATTATTCCTGTTCTGTGACATCACTGTGCTTATTGTCCTGTGGTGAGATATCATTGTGTGAATTACCATTGTTCTATGACACAAGTGTAATGGTGGATTTATAACCACACAATTGTCCGGCAGAATTTCAGGAACGAACATCACTACAAACGTTCCCGATAATCCGTGCTTGTAAATGTGCTGCAGACCACCCGATGTAACACTTGTTCATCAGATTAAGGCCTCATGCACACGACTGTTGTTTTATTTAGTGTCCGTTGTTCCGTTTTTCATGATTTTCTGCGGACCCATTGACTTTCAATGGGTCCGTTGAAAATTCGGCTAATGCACCGAACCTGTCCTATTATTTTCGCGGAACACGGTTTGCGGCCCCATTCAAGTCAATGGGACAGCAAAAAAACGCAGAGGCACACAATATTGTCGTCCGCGTCCGTTTTTTTCCTATCAGTTGCATGGCAAACCTGACTTAGATTTTTTTGACTTTCCTTTATGTCTGGTGATCCTCCAAAAATAAAGGAAGACATACGGAAACAAAAACGGAAACGGATCACGGAACAACGGAACCCCATTTTGCGGAACGGAACACAACGGATCTTTCATGCAGCAAATTAAGGTTACTTTCACATTAGCGTTTTTGCTGGATCCAACAGGGTTCAGCAAAAACGCTTCCGTTACTGATAATACAACCATCTGCATCCATTATAAACGGATCTGGTTGTATAATCGTTAACCTCTTAGGGACATATGACATACCGGTACGTCATGATGTCCTGGTACTTAAGGACACATGACGTACCGGTTCGCACTCTGTCACAATGCCGAGGGGGGTCCTGTGACCTCCCCCTCCAGTATCGGCGATCGCAGCAAACCGCAGGTCAATTCAGACCTGCATTTTGCTGCATTTCCAGTCTCTGGTGACCCGATAACCCTGAATAGGATGGTGATCGGTGGTGTGATAATACACCACCAATAACCATCCTGCGATCCTGAGAGGTGATGGTGACATCACCTCTCAGGATCGCTTGCTATTGGATGCGCGAGCGGGCGGGGGTTAACTCCCCCCAGCTCTCCTCTGCTCCTCCATTCTGTGTCCGGGGGCGAGGAGAGAGAGCAGTGTCGTCCTTCAGTGAGCCCAGCACCTCCATCTTTGCCACCCCACAGTGCCATCTGACCCTCCACAGCACTAAAAGGTACATAGGGACAGGTTAGGGAAAGGTTAGTTTAGGCAGTGTTATTCAGGGAAAGTTTAGGGTGAAAAAATAAAAATAGAAAAGTTCACTGTTGCATCACCCTGATCAGGTGTCTGGGGTCCACAGCACAGCTGCTGCAGCTTGCGTACTTGCGTACTATTGCAGCTTGCGTACAGCTGCAGCTTGCGTACTCTTAGCGTCCGGCCACTGTTAGCTCATCGCACACCCCACCGCTGATCAGCGAGTTTGAATATTATTTTTTTTTTCTAATTTTTTGGGGCTTTTTTTATTTAGTTTTTTTTTTTCTGTTCGGTTTAGGGATAAGTACGCGAACACCAGTGCCCCCACACACACGCACACTAAATAAAGTTTAACACGCATGGACAAACACACTCCCCTATGGCCCCGCCAGACGTTCTCGGCCGACGAGGCATACGCCCTGCTTGCCTCCGACTCCGAGAGCCCCAGTGAAGACGAGGATGACCCCACTTTCCTCTTGTCATCCGCGTCCTCCTCATCATCTAGCGATGATGATGATGAGCCCCCAAGGCGGCGAAGACGCCGCCAGGTGGAGCAAGGGGACCGCCGTGCCAGGGACCCTGTGGCCCACACTAGTACGAGCAGCTCTGGGGCTCGTACTAGTTTTCCGGCCCACCAGATAAGTCCACCTGAGCCCCCTACCAGTGAACTTGAATGGTGTACCCCAGAGCATTTTGAGCCCGTGATTCCTGACTTTGTTGGCCACCAGGAATCCAGATTCCCACAGTGGGCTTCACTGAATATGACTATTTTAGTCTTTTTTTCAGTGACCACTGGACTCCGGTCAGTGCAGCCGAGATGAGGACGTTTTGGAGCCTCGTGCTACACATGGGCCTTGTCAAAAAACCCAGTGTCAGGCTGTACTGGAGTTAGGACGTCCTCTACCAGACACCACTTTACAGTACGGACATGGCGCTCCAGTTTTGAGGCCATTCGGAAATGCCTGCATTATGCAGATAAAGCAGCATGTCCCCCCCCCCCCCCCTCCCCGAGCTGATCCTGCCTATGACCGCCTGTACAAAATCAGGCCGGTCATCGATCACTTTGGGGCCAAATTTTTGTAGGCCTATGTACCTGGAAGGGAGGTTGTGGTTAATGAGTCTCTAATTGCTTTTAAGGGGAGACTCATTTTCCGCCAGTATGTTCCCTCTAAGCGAGCGAGGTATGGCATGAAGCTGTACAAACTTTGTGAGAGTACCTTAGGGTACACTTACAAGTTTCGTGTGTACGAGGGGCGAGATTCCCGTATTAAACCCCCAGAATGTCCCCCCACTCTGGGTGTTAGCGAGAAACTTGAGTGGGACCCTATGCACCCACTGCTAGATAAGGGTTACCACCTGTACGTGGATAACTTTTATAACATGCCCTTGTTCCCGTCCCTCGCCGCCAGATCCACGTCCGCTTGTGGGACCGTGCGGAAAAATCAAAGCCGCCTCCCTACCCACCCCCTCCAGGTTCCTATCCCCAGGGGTGAGACCGTGCCTTTACCAATGGAAACCTGTTGCTGGTCAGATATAAGGACAAGAGGGATGTCCTTGTACTGTCAACAATTCACGGTAATGGCATCACCCCTGTCCCTGTGCGAGGTACCGCGGCAACGGTCCTCGAGCCCGATTGTATCGTCGACTACAATCGGTATATGGGAGGAGTTGATCTCTCTGATCAAGTCCTCAAGCCATATAAGGCCATGCGCAAAACCCAGGCATGGTACAAAAAAGTTGCTGTCTACTTGTACAACTCTCTTGTGCTGTCCCAGAGCGCTAGCAACACAGGGAAATTCCTTCAGTTCTATGAGGCAGTCATCAAGGCCCTGATCTTTTCTGACCGGGAAAGAGCAGGCCGGAGTACCTCTGGAACTGGAGGCGCCCGGATCGTCCCTGGCCAACACTTTCCAGGTGTGGTCCCCCATACTTGAAAGAAGGGACGGTCCCAAAAAAAAGGTGCAGAGTGTGTCACAGAAGGGGGATACGGAAGGACACCACCACTCAGTGTGACACATGCCCCAATCATCCGGGCCTCTGCATTATTGGCTGCTACAGGGAGTACCACACTTCCATGGAGTACTAAATTTATAATCCCTTTCCCCAATTTTAATTCCATTTAGCCACTGACAGTCTCAGACTTGAGACACTAAAACCAAAACTTTATTTCTTTAAAAAATATTATTTTGTAAAACAAAAATAAATAAATAACAGTAGACATATTAGGTATCGCCGCATCCGTAAGAATCTTCTCTATAAAAATATCCTATGACCTAACCCCTCAGATGAACACGGTCAAAAAAATAAATAAAAACGGTGCAAAAAAAGGTATTTTTTTGTCACCTTACATCACCAAAACTGTAATAGCAAGCGATCAAAAAGTCATATGCCCCCGAAAATAGTGTCAATAAAACGGTCCTCTCATCCAGCAAAAAATTAGCCCCTACCTAAGATAATCGGCTAAAAACTAAAAAAAAGAAAACTGACTCTTAGACTATGGAGATACTAAAATATTATTTTTTTTGTTTATAAAAGGATAATATAGTGTAAAACCTAAATACATTTAAAAAAAAGTAGATATATTAGGTATCGCCACGTCCATAAGAATCTGCTCTATAAAAATACCCCATGACCTAACCCCTCAGATGAACACGGTCAAAAAATAAAAATGGTGCCAAAACAGCTATTTTTGGGCAAATTTTCCATTTTAATCAGTTTTTTCCAGTAACGAAGCAAGGGTTAACAGTCAAACAAAACTTAATATTTATTACCCTGATTCTGCAGTTTACAGAAACACCCCATATGTGGTCGTAAACTTCTGTATGACCAAACGGCAGGGCGCAGAAGGAAATGAACGCCGTATGGTTTCTAGAAGGCAGATTTTGATGGCCTTTTTTTTGGAACAATGTCCCATTTGAAGAACCCCTGATGCACCCCTAGAGTAGAAACTCCATAAAAGTGACCCCATCTAAGAAACTAAACCCCTCAAGGTATTCAAAACTGATTTTACAAACTTTATTAACCCTTTAGGTGTCGCTCAACAGTTTATGGCAAATGGAGATGAAATTTAAGAATTTCTATTTTCGGTAACCTTGCCTCACAAAAATGTAATATAGATCAACCAAAAATCATATGTGCCCTAAAAATAGTCCCAACAAAACTGCCACCTTATCCCGTAGTTTCCAAAATGGGGTCCGTTTTATGAAGTTTCTACTCTAGGGGTGCATCAGGGGGGCTTCAAATGGGACATGGTGTAAATAAACCAGTCCAGCAAAATTTGCCTTCCAAAAACCACATGGCGCTCCTTTCGCTCTACACCCTGCCGTGTGCCCGTACAGTAGTTTACGATCACATATAGGGTGTTTCTGCAAACTACAGAATCAGGGCAATAAATGTTGAGTTTTGTTTGGCTGTTTACCCTTGCTTTGTTACTGGAAAAAATGGATTAAAATGAAAAATTTGCCAAAAAATCTAAATTCTGAAATTTTATCTCCATTCGCCATTAGCTCTTGTGGAACACCTAAAGGGTTAACGACGTTTGTAAAATCAGTTTTGAATACCTTGAGGGGTGTAGTTTCTAGAATGGGGTCATTTGTGGGTGGTTTCTATTATGTAAGCCTCACAAAGTGACTTCAGACCTCAACTGGTCCTTAAAAAGTGTTTTTTTTTAAAAATATAAATAAAAATGATTTTTTTTACTCCATTTTACCAATGTCATGAAGTACAATATGTGACGAAAAACAATCTCAGAATGGCCTGGATAAGTAAAAGCGTTTTAAAGTTATTCACACAAAGTGATACTGGTCCAATTTGCAAAAAATGGCCTGGTCTTTAAGGTGAAATATGGCCGTGTCCTTAAGGGGTTAACATAGCCAAGACGGAACAGTCATGAATTTCATTGAAAGTCAATGGGGGCCAGATCCGTTTTCTATTGTGTCAGATAGTGTCAGAGAAAACAGATCCATCCCTATTGACTTGCATTGTGGGCAGTGTTCCCTCTAAGCTGCGCGGGTGGGCGGCCGCGCAGCAATTATTGTGGCCCCGCTCACAATTTTATAATGCCCGCTCACTCAGCCTAGTTCGCTAACGCTGCTGGCAAAATGCCAGCACTTGTCGTCACTCGTCAGACTCATGTGCGTGACGGCGCCGACGTCCTCCTCGTAGTCGTGTGCGGCTCAGCACAGCGGGGCGCCGCCTACATAACGTCAGTCGTCACTGTGTTCCTTCTGCACCGCACAGACGTCACACACAGACCGCAGCACTGTTCGCGCACTTATTGGCGCTGCAAGATTCGCGGGAGAAGGAAGGGAACTCTGAGGAGCGTGGGCACAGAGCTCGCTAAGGTAGTGGTTTTGGATTAAGTGGTAGCCTAGGCAGCTTTACGTCTCAGCCATGTCTGGTCTGAAAGAAATTGAAAGACTGTGCTGGGCTGGCGGCGCTGCTGTTGCTATGGGCTGTGGCAGGGCCGGGGGTGAAAAGGGGAGAAAAAAAAGTTATAAAAAATCTGATAAATACCAGTGTGAATGAAGGACTGTTAAAAGGGGTTAATAACTACTGAAGGCCCTTCACAGTAGTTATTAACCCCTTTCAGCAGTCCCCCAGTCACAGTATTTATTAACAACTTCAGCAGTCCCCCATTCACAGTATTTATTAACCCCTTTCACTAGTCCCCTCTTCAGTGAAGGGGGGACTGCTGAAGGGGTTAATAAATACTGTGAATGGGGGACTGCTGAAGTGGTTAATAAATACTGTGAATGGGGGACTGCTGAAGTTGTTAATAAATACTGTGAATGGGGGACTGCTGAAGTGGTTAATAAATACTGTGAATGGGGGACTGCTGAAGTTGTTAAATACTGTGAATGGGGGACTGCTGAAGTGGTTAATAAATACTGTGACTGGGGACTGCTTAAAGGGGTTAATAACTACTGTGAAGGGTCTTCAGTAGTTATTAACCCCTTTTAACAGTCCTTCATTCACACTGGTATTTATCAGACTTTTTTATAACGTATTTTTCTCCCCTTTTCACACCGGCCCTGCCACAGCCCACAGCAACAGCAGCGCCGCCAGCCCAGCACAGTCTTTCTTTTTTTCCACTTTAGGTGTTTAGGTGTTAGAGCAATCTAATTAAAGTTCTATTTTAACACCTAAAGAGAAAGAAAAAAAATAAAAACCTACTGTTTCTCTAGATGACCTTATGTTGATAGTAGTGTTAATAGAGTCTCAATGATTTGTAAAAATAGTGTAGCTGCTTTTATAGACCCTTGAGACTCTATTACCACTACTATCAACGTAAGGTCATCTAGAGAAACAGCAGCTTTTTTAAATTATTTTTAAATCAAATGAAAGTTATGTTTTAACATAAGGGTCAGAAACTGGGTTTTGTTTAGCTTCTTGGTTATTAGTTTTTCTATGTAAGTTCTCTGGATCAAAGATTTTTTTTCCCTGTATGGTTTTTATATGGAGACCAATGTCCAGTGATCACAGAGAGGACTATACTGTATATTGTACGGGATGGTGCAGGGGTTATACTGTATTGTATGGGATGGCGCAGAGGTTTGTATGCTCTTTGAAATGACAATTATCTTTTTCCTATCGCCCACCTTTGATGGCGCTGTGCCCAGCTCTGAGCCGACCCCGCTCAGCAGCTGCCAAGGCTTAGAGGGAACACTGATTGTGGGTAATGACAGATCCGTCTTGCTCCGCATCCCATGATGGAAAGCAAACTGCAGCATGCTGCAGTTTCCTCTCCGGTAAGAGAATGCAACCAAACGGAACGGAATGCATTTTGGAGCACTCCGTTCTGATCAGTTACGTTTTGTCCCCATTGACAATGAATGGAGACCAAACAGAAGCGTTTTTTTTCCGGTATTGAGACCCTATGACAGATCTCAATACCGGAAATTTTAACGATAGTGTGAAAGTAGCCTAAATCATCATCTTTGGGCAGCAGATCGCCCAGTGTGAACAGCAATCTGCTAGCCAGAAATTAGGAAGCTATATGAGAACGAGTGATGGAAGTAGCCCTCACTCATCCCCATACAGTGAAGGTAATCACTGCATGTAAGTGTGGCTCTTCACCTCCACTGATGAGCAGGCAGTTATCAGGAAGGAAAGGTCTCTTAGGGTAATTGCCTGCTCAGTTGGTGCATTTAAAAATGCACCCTAAGAATTATTCAGGGGTGTAAATATATGAGGTGCAGAGATTGCAGGTACACCAGGGAACTTGTGCTTGATGCTGCCCAATCAGATGATATCTGGAAGAGAAAGATTGGGGGTGTTGAATTACAGCACATGATCCTTTAATCTTCTAGGTTACCCTAGTTAAGGCCTGGTCCACATTTCCATATCAGTGTCATGTCCGTGAAAAAAAGCGTACGTGTTTCAAGGACCTGTGGGTTGGTCCGTGTATTAGTTTTTTTTTACCATCCGTGTGTCATACGTAATTCACTGACGTTGCTCAGCTGAAAATTATTTTCCAAAGAATCTCCTATCAGTCTTCAGTGAAAAATAGACACAACATGGACACAACATGGATGCCATCCGTGTTATGTCCATGATTTTCATGGTCCCATAGACTTCAATGGGCGTGCTTGGTCCACATCACGAATGAAAGTAGTGCATGCCTCCGTGATTTTTTTTTTTTTACTGACCCACAGTCAGTAAAAAAAATACTGAAATGTGAACAGACACATTTAAATCAATGGGTATGTGTGCTGTTCGCAGAAAATGCAGATAGCACACGTCAGTGAAAAACGTAAAGGTGGATGAGGCCTAAGGCCTCATGCACACAAACGTATTTTCTTTCCGCGTCCGTTCCATTTTTTTTTCCGGAGCATATACGGAACCATTGATTTCAATGTGTCCACAAAAATAAAAAGGAAGTTACTCCGTATGCATTTAATTTCCGTATGTCCGTATTTCCGTTCCGCAAAAACATAGAACATGTCCTATTATTGTCCGCATTACGGACAAGGATAGTACTGTTCAATTGGGGTCCATCTGATCCGTTCCGCAAACTACGGAATGCACATGGATGTCATCTGTATTTTTTGCGGATCCGTTTTTTCCAGACCGCAAAATACATACGGTCGTGTGCATGAGGCCTAAGGCTGAGGCTACACAGCAATCTTGGCCAAGGACTGCACTGCAACCAATGAACTGAATGAGCTTGCAGTTCTGCAGTGTTTTTCTTGTGATTTTGGAGTCAAAGTCACGGCAGCTTGCAAATCGCACTAGAACCCCTTTCAGTTCAATGGCTGCAGTGCTACACAGTGATCCTTGATCGTGCAAAGGGTGACAGGGATAAGATTGCCGTGCAGCCCCAACCTTAGGGTGTATGAGCCCTGAGAGTTAGGCCTCATTGCAGCCCGCATACGGCGGGTCCGCAATACACGGGCACTGGCCCGTGTGCAATCTGCATCACGGATGCGGACCCATTCACTTGAATGGGTCCGCAATCACGAAGATGCGGAACGGAAGCACGCATTGGAACCCCACGGTAGCGCAACGGAGTGCTTCAGTGGTATTTCTGTCCGTGCTTCCGCACTGCAAAAAAATAGAACTTGTTTGATTGCGGTCCCCAATGCACGGAACGGATGCACAACGTTTGTGTGCAAGAGGCCTTATGCAGACATTTTACTGCTGCGCTGATTTCTCATAATTGTGAATAATTTAGTAGCAGCAGTGCAGCAGCGAGAGGTGCCAGCAATGATACACGTTCTATTTATGTCCCTGCCGTGTAACTGGTTCTTGCCTCTCCTACCTGATTATCTGTGATTGGCACATCTCTCTTTTGTGTTGGCTATCGGTGGCTGCTATGTCTCTGCCCTACGCTCACATTGTCCCTGGCCCAGCTCACCCCTCATTCTTCCATTCCCTTTTCAGATTCTCCTGAGGCATCTAAACATGACATCCAGACAGGTCTATAACCAGAAACTAAATCCCTCTGATCGAAAGAATTGTACCGCTTCCCGTGCTAATTTTGACACCATGATCAGCATTCGGTACGTTTGCTGAGGCGGAGAGTCCTCCCTTCATGCACTCATACGGGCAGCATTTGTGAATGACTACTTTGCAGTATAAAAAAAGGAACAGAATAAAAGTTACAATTCATTATAAACCCAATGGACATGAGAATGGGGAAAATAACACAGGAGAACATAAATAAACATAATAAAATGAACATAATGTAACAAAGAAACAAAGTATCAAAATAATCTATATAGAAGACTGTCTCCAGTGAGGCAGAAGAGCTCGTCCTACCACTGATGATGGTGCCAGTTTTGGTGTCAAACTTGCTTATGTACCTTTTAATGGATATATATTTCTATAATAGATTTATCTTTGTATTGCTCTAGAGCAGGGATCAGCAACCTCCGGCATGCCAGCTGTTCTGGAACTACATTTCCCAGAATGCTTCCTTGACTTCTATGGGAGTTGCAAGAACAGCTGAGCAAGGTGCATGCTGGGAGTTGTAGTTTCAAAGCAGCAGGAGTGCCAGATGTTGCTGACCCCTGCTCTAGTGCATCTAAAACATAAAAACAAGCCTTGAAAATCTTTTATATGTTGATATATACAGCAGTTATGCAGATCTACGTGTCTGGTTAGAGCCCGGGGATATTTAATATAATAGTGTTTGCTGACATCTATTTTTATTTATTTTTTACAAAAAGCCGAGTAAGGGCGGGTTCGCACTTGCACTAGGGCATTCCGTTATAGGTTCCATTTAAACGGAACATAACGACAGGACTTTGTTTTCCGTCCTGTATAATGGAAACCAGACGGATCCGTTCTGCTTGCCTATAGACTTCTATTATGACGGATCAAAACGGAATGCCTTTTAAAGGCTGCCGTTTGGCATTCCGTCTGGGAATTCCGTTATATTCCGTTATAAACAGAACCTATAACGGAATGCCCTAACGCAAGTGCGAACCCGCCCTAAATCTTGTCTGGCGGTGTGTAGGACACTTCATGTAGAATTTCTCTAGCTCCTTACAATAAAATACTGCAAGGAAATGTTCAAAAAGTGGGTTAGACTATGCTGCCTGTTTAAGGGGAATCTCTCACGAGCGAGTGCAGTCCGGAAAAAAATGCTCTATATGACGTCTGCCTTTATTGGACCGATGGCAGCGCTAAACTCTATTGGTGCCAATGTGCATCACTTTTTAGACAGATTCTAGGCGCAGACACATAAGTACCATAAATCCGGGTCAATTTATTTTTGACTGCATTTCTGTGGATGGCAAAGGATTGACATCATTATCTGATTGTATTCCCTAGATTACATGTAGAACCATTACTTATTTTCGCCTCGCTTCTATTTGAACAGCAGGGTTTTATGCATCTAAGTTGTGAAATTCCTTGGGGCTCAGGACTGGGATATTATTAACTTATAGGGAGCACACTTGTTCAGGAGTTAAGCAGGAGGCAGACGCGGGGCCCCGGACAGGGATCGTGTCCCACAGACTATTGATTTGTTAACATCATATTTAGGCAAATCCAAGTGCACAGAGGCCGTACTATACAGTTAAGTTAGCGTAGATAGTTTCTAGGGTGCGGATAGATACACTGTGGATTTTCCGCAGCGGAGCTTCATGCAGAAAATATGTAGAATATTGGTTGCAGCAAAGTATATAAATCTTTTAAAAATCTCATCCACACACTGCGTAACATTTCCACAACTGAATCTGGATGTAACTTAAAAAGGTTGTGTACACCTTAAGAGGCAATTTTTTTTAATTATTGCATGTTTGTCATTTTTGGCTAAAATTTTTTTTTTTCAATTGGCCTTTATTAAAAATATTGAGCTGTTCTGTCACAAAGGGTTAACTGTTTTTCTAGCTGTGCGACTGCTACTTTGACTTTGTGCTGGTCATCTAATAAACCTTATCTGAGAGGTCATGAACACCTTTTTAAGCCACATTCTTATCAGTAAGATAAGGATTGAGCTATAATAAGTGTTTAGGGGGTCAGAGAGCAGAGATAAGGAGTCTGTCAGCTCCTGGTCTGACGGAAAAAACAGAAAATCCACAGGCTGCTACTAGAGCATGTCAGCCATGTACAGAAAAAAGGACGTTATATTTTAAATAAAGACCAATTTTTAGCTCAAAACGAGTACAATGCTATAATAAAAAAAATTGCCCCCCAAGGTGTACATAGCCTTTAACAATTCAATTTATGTTGCAGGTTTTATGTACATTTTACTTTTTGCAATGCAAAAGGTGAAATCTGCAGCAAACCTCGCACTTTACTTTATGGATTCACTATTAAATGCAGATTTTGCTGCTGTGGAATTCCAGTAGATACAATGTGAATCAGGAGCGTAGCTATAGGGGACAAAGGGTAGGCGGCTGCTACAGGGCCAGAACTCAGAAGTGGACCGCCCAGGAGGACTGAGAGATTTTATTGTTGAGCACACCTTCAACAGTATTATATAATGACATTATATACAGTGACAGTATATACTGTAAGATGACATACAGTATATATGTGTAGGAAACGGACGGAGCAGCTACCGGGCCTCATCTGAGAGAGCGATCTGGACTAATCACAGGAGTGGGGATTGCACCGGAAGAGGAGGTTGGTGGTGGGGGGCCTCATTCAAAAATGTGTCACTTTTAGTTGCGCCACCGATGTGAATCTTCTGCAAATGAAAATCTGCAGAGTATACTTCCCATCTGGAGATACACCTACAACTCTACATCACAGGGCCACCGGCCACTACATGTACATTCATGTGGTGTCTCTATACAGCACACTATTCTATTAAGTTATTATTTTAGGTTATTAATTCAGTTTATACAGAGGTAATAGTGTCTCTCCCAGATTACTTCCTGGAGTGGTGCTCTTGTCTAAAGTGGTTCACCTAAATGATAAAATAAGAAAATTGACAGGCACTCTATATCTGATTATAAAAGGATATTTATTGTTGGATCTTATACAGAATTTTTAATTTTATTTATTTAATATTGATTTTAAAAAACCATTTGAAGTGGTGTTGTAAAAGACTTAGTATATGGGAATGTGGGGGGCTTAGTGTTGGTGTGATGGAAAGTGATATGGGTCTTGGGGGTATCGGGAGAAAAAATCTAGGGTTGGTCGTGGAGGTGAAAAAAGTGTGGTATATACGTATAGATTAAAAAAGGTCCAATAGTGTCCAAGGAGTAGGTGTCCGAAAGAAAAAAGTTTAATTTTGTCTAGGAATGTCCAAAAATATATATATAATATATATATATATATACATACATATATATATATATATATATATATATATATGTCCAAAATTAGGAATGTCCAGTAATATATATAGGAATGTCCAAAGGTATTATCCAAGGAATGTACAGCAAATGTCCCAAAAATGTATACAAGATGATTGTCCCAAAATATATAAGAATGGTAATGTATATAAAATATTTAATTGAAAATTGGGGTAAAAATAAAATTAAAAATGAAAATAAAAATAAGGATAAAAGGATAAAAAACAAGGCTGAGAAAGGATTTGTCCAGTATTGATAAAATCTTTGCAGGTATAAATGGCGAGCGTTAGTGTAGGTAATACTTATCTGCCGTCAGGGGTTAATTTTTATTGCTGGTGGTGTCCCACACTGCAAATGATAGCACTCATCCTGCGGTCCGAGTTTGATGCCTGTTTTGGTGGAACAATAGTTGGTATGATCTTCCCGATGGTTGGTTTTGTCCACACTGTATGCTGCGCGCTCTTTCCTGCTTGTTCGGCGTCTCACGTGATCAGACACGTGGTAGTAGGCCGTTAGGTTGCTGAGTTTTTGTTCGTATCTCAAACCGCAAAGATTCGTATACTTCGAAAATTCGTAAGCAGGTTTCTTATGTAGTTGCGATAATCCAGGGTCCTTTCAGCAAGGCATGGGTATTAGTGGGTAGTCGTAACATATAATGCCAAATTGCCATACGCGTTTCGAGGTTTTCCTACCTCTTCATCAGTGGCCATATTGGATTTATTTAGACTGCCCTCTTTTATACCCACTTCTTTATTATCCCACCAAAAACCCGGCCTGGATTTTGCTAATTGGATTTAAGTAGGTTGCTTACTGATGTGTTTTTTTCATGCTTTGAAGAGAAGAAGTTGGTTCATTTGTTTTATATTTATACATTTTCTTCTTCTTTTATGTTTTATTGTTGGTCTGTATTAATTTTATTTGAAAATAGTTTTCTGAAAGTATTTTCTTATTTAAGTTGTTTTTTGGGATGTCATATTGGTTATTTTGAGTTGGTTGTGTTTTTGTTGCCAGGGGTTGAATGCTTGTGTGTTAATATAGAGGTTAGTGTAAAAAACGCAGATGCGGTTTTGATGCGTTTTTTGGGGTGTATATGCGTTTTTTGTCTAATTGTGTTATTTTGGTTTTTCTGTTTGCCCCTAATACTTTATATTAGTTTCTAAGGTGTTGGAATTCAATTGTTAGCAATTATTGTGGATGGTAGGATTGTTTTTCATGTAGACAGAATGTTTGTTTGTTTCCTATAATACTTTGTTGGTCTTTTCTTGGGTTTGGATGTTTTGTGATTTCTTTGGTCTTTTTTGAAGATTTATAGTATAATATGGTGTTTTGTTTTTTGGGAATTGAGTTTTTATGTTCTTATGTTTATTTGGCATATAAAAACGCAGGTGTGGTTTTAGTGCGTTTTTTGGGGGGCTAATGCGTTTTTTGTTTGTGTTGTTGTTGCCTTCCTCATGAATTTCTGAGGTGTGGGCGGGGTGATATAATGCGGTTGTCCTATTTGGTGGGATTTGGCATGTATTTTTGGGTGGTTGATGGTTTATTGTGTTGGGATAAATAGTTGTCCAACTTCTTAGGTAAAAACGGTTGGATGGATTGGTAAATATATAGAATGAATAAGGAATGTCTAAAAAAAAAAAAAAATGTATTGGTAGGGAATTGTATATTGAATTGTTGATTAATTTGTGTGTAACACAATTACACACAAATTAATCAACAATTCAATATACAATCCCGTACCAATACATTTTTGTATTTTTTTATATTATTATTCATTCTATATATTTATATGGTGGGATAATAAAGAAGTGGGTATAAAAGAGGGCAGTCTAAATAAATCCAATATGGCCACTGATGAAGAGGTAGGAAAACCTCGAAACGCGTATGGCAATTTGGCATTATATGTTACTACTACCCACTAATACCCATGCCTTGCTAAAAGGACCCTGGATTATCGCAACTACATAAGAAACCTGCTTACGAATTTTCAAAGTATACGAATCTTTGCGGTTTGAGATACAAACAAAAACTCAGCAACCTAACAGGCCTACTACCACGTGTCTGATCACGTGAGACGCCGAACAAGCAGGAAAGAGCGCGCAGCATACAGTGTGGACAAAACCAACCATCGGGAAGATCATACCAACTATTGTTCCACCAAAACAGGTATCAAACTCGGACCGCAGGGTGAGTACTATCATTTGCAGTGTGGGACGCCACCAGCAATAAAAATTAACCCCTGACGGCAGATAAGTATTACCTACACTAACGCTCGCCATTTATACCTGCAAAGATTTTTTCAATACTGGACAAATCCTTTCTCAGCCTTGTTTTTTTATCCTTTTATCCTTATTTTTATTTTCATTTTTAATTTTATTTTTATTTTTACCCCAATTTTCAATTAAATATTTTATATACATTACCATTCTTATATATTTTGGGACAATCATCTTGTATACATTTTTGGGACATTTGCTGTACATTCCTTGGATAATACCTTTGGACATTCCTATATATATTACTGGACATTCCTAATTTTGGACATATATTTTTTTTTGGACATTCCTAGACAAAATTAAACTCCTTGGACACTATTGGACCTTTTTTAATCTATACGTATATACCACACTTTTTTCACCTCCACGACCATCCCTAGATTTTTTCTCCCGATACCCCCAAGACCCATATCACTTTCCATCACACCAACACTAAGCCCCCCACACTCCCATATACTAAGTCTTTTACAACACCACTTCAAATGGTTTTTTAAAATCAATATTAAATAAATAAAAATCAAAATTCTGTATAAGATCCAACAATAAATATCCTTTTATAATCAGATATAGAGTGCCTGTCAATTTTCTTATTTCATTAATTCAGTTTATTTTATTAATTTATTTTAAGATATTAATTTATTAATTATATTATTCCGATAGAGTTATTTCTCCTTACGAGCATTGCTTATAGGAGAGAATGAGGGAGATTTATCAAAACTGGTGTAAAGAAGAAATGACTTAGTTGCCCATAGCAACCAATCAGATTCCACCTTTCATTTTCCTAGAGAGCTAAGAAAAATGAAAAGTAGAATCTGATTGGTTGCTATGGGCAACTAAGCCAGTTTTCCTTTAAACCAGTTTCCCCCAATATCTCTGTAGCATAGTATCTGATGGCACAGTTTTTCTGTATGAAATTGGAGGCATATAGGGGTAAACTGGTGCCCATAGATATTCTGTGGGTGCCATAGTACGCCTCTGTATGACTCGGAACCTGCACGCTGCAAACACCCCTGTGCATGAGACCTAAAGGCTGTATCACACTGGCCAATGGTCAGCCAAATAATTATTCACTGATCTGTTACATCTGCGCTTGGCAGCTGAAGACAACTGTGTTGGTACCATGTCCATATGTGCCCGCATTGCTGAGAAAAATGATGTGGTCATATATGCAAATGAGCCTCTAGGAGCAACGGGGGCGTTGCATTGCAGAGAGAACTGAGCCCGTTGCTCCTAGAGGCTCATTTGCATATATGATGACATCAGTTTTCTCAGTAATGCGGGCACATATGTACATGGGACCAACATAAATGCCTTCAGCTGCCAAGTGCACATGTAACAGGTCAGCCAGTGTCATAGGGACAAAACTGCTGACAGATGCCTTTTAAAAATCATTGTTTGCCAGCAGCACATCGTGCTGCGCTATCTACCAGGGATTGGATCGCTGCATGTAATAGCAGCAGTCTCCTCCACTACGAGCACACTTCCTTCCTGACAATCGCCTGCAAAGTCTTTTCAAGGGAACCTGTCATCAACTTTATGCTGACCGTTCTGAGAGCAGCATAAATTAGTGACAGATGCTCTGATGTCAGCGGTGTCTCACTCATCAGCTAAAAGTAAGTGGTTGCTGAGAACCAGCATCATAATCATTGCAGCCCAGGCCTGGAAAAGAGTCACATCTACCCGAGAAGAGTCATGGTTAGGGCTCATGAACACGAACGTGCCGTTTATTGCGGTCCGCAAATTGCGGATGCCACAAAAAACGGATGCCGCCTGTGTGCCTTCCACAATTTGCAGAACGGAACAGGAGGCCCATTATAGAGATGCCTATTCTTGTCCACAAAACAGACAAGAAAAGGACATGTCTCATAATTTTTGCGGGGTCACGGAACGGAACAACGGATGCGGACAGCACACAGCGTGCTGTCCGCATCTTTTGCGGACCCTATGAAATTAATGGTTCCGAATACAGACCGTATACGGAATCAAAATACTGTCGTGTGCATGAGCCCTTATTCATAAGTTCCTGCACTCTCACCCATCTGCTGCTGATTGGCAGTTGTCTCCTAGATAGAAACGTTTTCTATAGTGCCATATTGTGTCAGTGAAAACGGATCCGTCCCCATTGACTTACAAGCAGCGTTTTGGTGTCCATCTCCAGAGCGGAACGGAGGCAAACTGATGCATTCTGAGCGGATCCTTATCCATTCAGAATGCATTAGAGCAAAACTGATCCGTTTTGGACCGCTTGTGAGAGCGCTGAACGGATCTCGCAAACGGAAACCAAAACGCCAGTGTGAAAGTAGCCTTACTTATAAATGACAGACCGCTGAAATCAACTCACCTGTCTCTACTTGATGGGGCCGTTAGTATGGGCAGCACTAAAGGTGATGACAGGTTCCCTGTAATGTAATACAGCCCTAACTCTGCACATAGACAGGGAGACTTACAAGGGGAATAATTGGCATCAACGTGTAGGGTCAAATCATTGCAAACTTCTACGTCTGAGTGATCATCAAAAGTGCTCATAATGAGTGAGCTGGCAAAGCACTATCATCTGCCAGACACCATCTGACCGGGCTGCGGTGCCATACCAGGCAAAATGTGTTCATACTGACACTTTACAACATTTTATCTGAGTCTTCTTGGCTGCTCATATTCCATATCTACCCGGAAAGCAGAGATAAAAGGACATCACTTAAATAACGCACTTAAGTCATCTAGCGCCTCAAGAGCTAAACATAAGCAGTAACGTAAAACTTACTGTTGACAACATAATTTTGCGAGTGCCGTAATACAGTGCAATCCTAGTGCTGTACTCAGTCCAGGATACTAATATATGTGAAATAGCACCTAAAAAAATTCCAAAATGTAACTCTTCAAAGTAAAGTCTTATTTACATTAGGCAGGATTATCTATGGATACCCAGAAACCATCAAAAAGTTGATAGTCAGGTCCATAAATATTGGGACATCGGACACAATTCTAACATGTTTGGCTCTATACGCCACCACAAAGGATTTGAAATGAAACGAACAAGATGTGCTTTAAAGGGAACCTGTCGCCGGGATTTTGTGTATAGAGCTGAGATCATGGGTTGCTAGATGGCCGCTAGCACATCCACAATACCCAGTCCCCATAGCTCTGTGTGCTTTTATTGTGTAAAAAAAAACTATTTGATACATATGCAAATTAACCTGAGATGAGTCCTGTCCCTGAGATGAGTCTGGGACAGGACTCATCTCAGGTTAATTTGCATATGTATCAAATCGGCTTCCATAGAAGGCAAGGATCAGACCCCAGAAGTTGAAGTCCCAGAGTGGGACAAAAAAAAAAATTAAGTAAAAAAAAAAAAATTCCCCAAATAAAACACAGAAAATTGTAAAAAAAAAAGAAAAAGAAAAAGAAAAAAAAAGAAAACCGTACATATTGTCCGTAACGACTATCACATGAACCACCCCCTCACCTGAACACCGTAGAAAAAATAAAACTGTGCTAAAACAATAATTTTTTTGTCACCTTATATCACAAAAAGTGCAACACCAAGCGATCAAAAAGGTGTATGCCCCCAAAATAGTACCAAACAGTCACCTCATCCTGCAAAAAATGAGCCCCAATATAAAACAATCCTACCTAAGACAATCGCCCAAAAAATAAAAAATAAACTATGGCTCTCAGAATATGGAGACACTAAAACATGATTTTTTTTGTTTCAAAAATGCTTTTATTGCGTAAAACTTAAATAAATAAAAAAAGTATACATATTAGGTATTGCCACTTCCATAACGACCTGCTGTATAAAAATATCACATGATCTAACCCCTCAGATGAACACCGTAAAAAAAAAAAACACAAACTGTGTAAAAAAGCCATTTTTTGTCACCTTACATCACAAAGTGATCAAAAAGTCATATGCACCCCAAAATCATACCAATCTAACTGTCATCTCATCCGGCAAAAAATTAGACCCTACCTAAGACAATCGCCCCCAAAAAAACAAACTATGGCTTTCAGAATATGGAGATACAAAAAAAACCATTTTTTTCAAAAATGCTTTATTATGTAAAGCTGAAATAAACAACCCCAAAAAGTTGTCATATTTGGTATTGTCGCATCTGTAACAACCTGCTCTATAAAAAATAGCACATGATCTAACCTGTCAGATAAACATTGTAAAAAGCAAAAAATTAAAACGGTGCCAAAACAGCTATTTTTTGTTACCTTGCCTCACAAAAAGTGTAATATACAGCAACCAAAAATCATATGTACCCTCGAAAAGTACCAACAAAACTGCCACCTTATCCCGTAGTTTCCAAAGCGTGGTCACTTTTTTGGAGTTTCTACTCTAGGGGTGCATCAGGGGGTCTTCAAATGTGACATGGCAACTTAAAATTATTCCATTGAAATCTGCCCTCCAAAAACCACATGGCGCTCCTTTCCTTCCGCACCCTGCTGTGCGCCCGTACAGCAGTTTACGATCACAAATGGGGTGTTTCTGTAAACTACAGAATCAGGGTAATAAATATTAAGTTTTGTTTGGCTGTTAACCCTTGCTTTTGTTAGCGGAAAAAAATAAAAATGGAAAATCTGCCCAAAAAGTGAACTTTTGAAATTTCATCTACATTTTCCTTTAACCTCTTCAGGACACAGGGCGTACAGGTACGCCCTTATGTCCTGGTACTTAAGGACACAGTGGCCCATGAAAAAGTAGCCCCCCTCCAATATCACCATATCAAACTGCCTAATAGTAAATCTTAGTTGTCCATAGCAACCAATCACAGCTCAGCTTTCAGTTGCTAAAGGCCTCTGAAAAAAATTAAAGCTGAGCTCTGATTGGTTGCTATGATTTACTATTAGACAGTATAATATGGTGATATTGGAGACGGGCTACTTTTTAATGGGCCAGCTACGGCTGTGAATGGAAAAAAAAAAAGTCAATCTTGGAATAATGGAAGTAAGAAAAATAAAAAAAGGAAAAGGCTGCGGGTTTAATGGCCTGTACACATGACAGCAAACTCAGCTGAGCCTGTCAGTTTTGGCTGAAAAAACAGACGTTGAAGAAAAGGACTGAAGAAGTCCCAGTGAGAGGAGCCTGTTTGAATGGCAGCTATTTAAGATCTATGACCACCTTTACTTTTTGGTGGAGTTGGATTTTTGTCTTGACCCTGGCTGTCATACGGTTCCCCCAAGAACACTTGTAGGAAGTTATTATACTGCTGGACTCACTTGGGAAGATTTATCACACTGCTATAAAGTAGAACTGGCCTAGTTGCCCATAGTAACCAATCAGATTCCACCTTTCATTTTTTTAGCTACTTTGGAAAAAGTCAAGTTAAATGTCCCCCAGAGGTCTTCTATGACCTTATGGGGGACGAAAAGTAGTAAAAAACAAACAAACAAAAAAGGAATAATTTTTATTTTTTTTAAATAGAAAAAAATATATAAAATAGACATATTTTGTATTACCGCATCCGTGACGGTCGGCTCTATAAATATATCACATGATCACATGATCTACCCAGTCTGATAAACACCATCCTTTTTTTTTTTTTTTTATGTGTCACCTTACATCACAAAATTTTTGTCACCTTACATCACAAAAAGAGCAACACCAAGTAATCAAAAAGGCATATGTCCCACAAAATGGTACCAATAAAACCGTCACCTCATCCCGCAAAAAATTAGCCCCTACATAAGAAAATCTCTCAAAAATTAAAAAAAACTATAGCTCTCAGAACATGGAGACACTAAAACATAATTTTTTATGGTTTCAAAAATGCTATTGTGTTAAAGTGAAAAAAAAATAGTATACATATTAGGTATCACCACGTCCGTAACAACCAGCTCTATAAAAAAATCACATGACCTAACCCCTCGGGTGAACAGTGATGGCCAGTTCGCAGTGTTCACCGATGAACACATGCGATCTGCCATCTTTATTCCCAAGTCCGGTGATGCAGAGGTAAGTGCTTACCTGTGCCTGCACCGCGAGCCGCTCTGAAACACATGGCAGATCGCATGTGTTCGTTGGCGAACACAATGTGAACTGGCCATCACTGCGGGTGAACACCGTAAAAAAAAAAAAAAGAAGAAAAACTGTGTAAAAAAAAAGGAATTTTTTTCACCTTACATCGCAAAAAGTGCAACACCAAGTGATCAAAAAGGCATATGTCCCACAAAATAGTACCAATAAAACAGTCACCTCATCCCGGAAAAAATTAGCCCCTACATAAGAAAATCGCTCAAAAAATAAATAAAAATATAACTCTCAGAACATGGACACATTAAAACATAATTTTTTGTTTAAAAAATGCTATTATTGTGTAAAACTTAAATAAATAAGAAAAAGTATACATATTAGGTATCGCCACATCCGTAACGATCTGCTCTATAAAAATTTCACTTGACCGAACCCCTCAGGTGAACGCTGTAAAAATAAATAAAAACTGTGCTTAAAAAAAACACCTTGCCCCATTGAGTATTATAATGAATGATCAAAAAATCATATGTACCCAAAAATAGTACCAATAAAACTGGCACCTTATCCTCTAGTTTTCAAAATTGGGTCACTTCTTGGGAGTTTCTACTGTAAGGGTGCATCAGGGGGGCTTCAAATGGGACATGGCATCTAAAAAACATGTGGCTCTCCCTTTCTTCTGCGCCCTGCCGTGTGCCCATACAGCAGTTTGTGACCACATGTGGGGTGTTTCTGTAAACAGCAGAATCTGGGTAATAAATATTGAGTTTTGTTTTGCTGTTAACCATCGATGTGTTAAAGAAAAAATTGGATTAAAATGGAAAATCTGCCAAAAAAAGTGAAATTTAAAGATTTGATCTCCATTTTCCTTTAATTCTTGTGGAACGCCTAAAGGGTTGACAAAGTTTGTAAAATTGGTTTTAAGTAACTTGAGGGGTGTAGTTTCTACAATGGGGTCATTTATGGAGGTATCCACTATGTAGGCCATAGCTGGGTATGGTAGACAAATTTTGTCCTTGTTTCTCCAGATTCCATGTTTATTAGGTTTGGTCCCTTATTTTGCCCAAAGTTCTTTTTCCTCAGGAGGCGCTTGTTTAAGCATTCTTTGAAATGTACTTACTGAAATGTCCTCAGGTCTCAAGGCTGGCGTCAGCATTTAGTGGCTGGAGTGCAGCTTGTTTGGCTGTCTTGTCTGCTCAATCATTGCCTTTTGCTCCCACCGTGGTACATCTTGTATGAGCCTTTACCTTAATAATAGAGACCTCTTCTGGTAATAACAGAGAGAGTTCATAAGTTCAAGTACAGAATCTTTATTTTTCATTTGCTGGCCTGCTGATGTTTGAAAGTCTCTAGCCTGCCATATGGGTCTATAGTCAATGTGCAATACCAAAAGCATACGTTGAGTCCGTGTAGATGTTCACCTTCTTCCTCTTGGCCAATTTACACGCCTCAGTGTGTGCCTTCAGCTCCGCCTCTTGCGCTGACATTTAAGGTGGCAGTGGTTCAACTATCCCTACCTCATGCTGTATGACCACTGCATATCCAGAGTGGAACTGGCCATCCTCTCGCATGAACCTGCTTCCATCTACAAAATACTCAAAATCAGGTTTATCAAGGGGGTTCTCGTGTACATGATTAAATCCTGATGTTTCTTGTTGCAATAATTGTACACAGTCATGGGGATCATATTCCCCCATTTCTGAATTTGTGATTGCTAACAAAGTAGCAGGATTCAGAGTAGTACATCTTTTGAAAGAAATGTTAGCGGCATGAGGAGTGCACACTGAAGTCTGAGTTGCCTAGCCAAAGAAATATGCTTAGGTTGAACCTGTGTTAATATGCCTTGTATGCAGTGGCGGATTACAATAGGGACGTTTGGGTCGGCAGCCCCGGGCCCAGCACCGCTGGGGGGCCCAACGCTGACCCGAACGCCCACATACTGCGGCGGGGCACGGGAGCGCACAGCTCCCTGTCCCGTCGCCGATCACCGGCATTCAGCGCGTAGGCCTGAGGCCTATGCGGTAGTGAAATCCCAGCGCAGGCGTGCGTGATGACATCATCGCGCGTCTGTGCCGGGACGCAGCACTGTGACGCGCCTGACTCATCCCGCCCGCCTTCCTTCCTCTGCGAGCAAGCGCCTGGCCCTGGACATAGGTGAGTATTTATTTTTTCATTTTTTGTTCATTTTTTATTTTTTTATTTCATTTGCCTACTTGGGGGGGACACAGGAGGACCTATTAGGGAAGTCGATTACATGGGGGGGAATGTGGGGGCTGTATGGGGCCAAATTATTATGGGAGGGAATACTATGTGGGGGCAAATTACTAGATGGGGCAAGTGTGGGGGCAAATTATTATGAGGGAATACTATGTGGGGGCAAATTGCTATGTGGGGGCAAATTATTATGAGAGGGACTACTATGTGGGGACAAATTACTAGATGGGGCAGTGTGGGGGAAACTATTGTGTGGGGGCAAATTGCTGTGTGGGGGCAAATTATTATGGGAGGTACTACTATGTGGGGGCAAATTTCTATCTGGGGGCAGTGTGGGGGAACTATTGTGTGGGGGTAATTGCTATGTGGGGACTATGTGGGGGCAAATTACTATGTGGGGGAAACTATTGTGTGGGGCAGTTAATACTGGGGGTCTCTAGGGGACATTTTAGCTGCTGTGGACACTATAGGAACATTTGGGGTAATTTATCAAACTGGTGTAATGCAGAACTGGCTTAGTTGCCCATAGCAGCCAATCAGATTCCACCTTTCATATTTGACAGCTCTTTTGGAAATCCAGTTCTACTTTACACCAGTTTGATAAATTACCCCAATTATATCTATCAGGGTCACTATTTTTTCAGCAGTATAGTTCCTGGGGCATTGGGGAGCACAACGGGCACAGTATTGGGGGTGGCAGGATGACACTGTGGGGACACCAGGATGAGGAGGTTGATGGAAAAATTGAGGAATCTAACGTGTCTGTGTTACAAACTGTAGAGACGAGATGCAGCTAAAAGAATTTGCAATTGTGGTCTGGGTCAAATGGAGGAGAAGAGGAAATAGAAGGTCTACATGACAGGAGATGTCACTGGATGTAACAGGTATGTGGTGCTGTATTCTCCTCCATGTCTTTTTTATTACAATTATATGTATTTTAAATCTGACGACCAAATTTTTCAGTTTAGGACCCAATTTGGGGTATTTTTTTTTTGGTCTGAAGATGTCATATGGCCTAAGAAGAGACTGTGGCGCTCATAAAGCACTGCAGCCTCTTCATACAAAAAAAAAAAAAACTAAACTAAAATGGAGGGGGGGGGGGGGGCCCAAGTTGGGTAGACAGCCCCGGGCCTATCATGCACTTAATCCGCCCCTGCTTGTATGTCATGAGGTGTTTGTACAATCACTGGGTAGTCTAACACAATTTCAGAAGCTTTTTCTATCATTGCTTGCACTGCCGCAACGGCCTCTAGATCTAATCTAGCTGAAAAGTTCGCCACTGGCCATCACCATGTTTTTGAGTCAGTACAGCCGTGCTGTGACCTTGCATTTCTAAACACAACAGGTCATATTTTGGAATGCCCAAGGCCGGGGCCGAGGTTATACACAGTTTTAATGTGTGAAAATGATTCACTGCTTCTTCTGTGAAGTGAAAGCAGTCAGATGACAGACAATCATAAAGTGGCTGCATTAACATGGCGGCATGCCTGATCCAGGGGCGACAGTATAACACCAGCCCCAAAAACACCCTTTGGCTTTGTGCTCCTTTGGGCACTTGTATCCTTTTAACAGCCTCCTTTCTTTCTGTGGTAAGATGGCGAGCTTCGTGGGAGAGACAGTGTCCCAGAAATACAACCTTGTTTGTACAAAACTGTTTTGAGGCCTTACATCCGTTCTGATGCAAAAAGACCAGGAAGGATATAGTTGCCTCGGAGAAAGTCTCATGGTCTTCAGCACACAGGAGCAAATCATCCACGTATTGTAACAAGACCACTGAGCCGGGCGGTATCCAGTGTGTAAGGACAAATTGCAGAGCATGTGTATATATGGTCGGGAGTTTTGTGCACCTTGAGGTAAGACGGTCCAGGTATACTGGTTACCCTTAAATGTAAAGGCAAACAGATACTGACAGTCTTGGTGCAGTGGGACACTAAAGAAGGATTCAGGGCCGGCGCTTCCATTAAGGCAAGGGGGGCAATTGCCCCCTGGCCTTCGAGTCCTTAGGGCCCCCCCCCCCCGCGCCGGCCCGCAAATAACTATATTTTCGTGGGGGCAGCGGCGGACAGTCACACGGAGATGAGCGCTTGTGGAAGCGCTCATCTCCATAGTCATCTGTATCGCCGTCCTCAGGACAGCGATACAGATGGCTATGCAGCAGGGCAGGGAGAGGTGCAGGGGAGGCAGCCTATCAGAGGCCGGTGCAGGCAGTGCTATGACGTCAGTGCGCCACCTGAGCTGTACAGCGCGGGACACAGGCCGGAAGAGGCCTGCATCACATCGCTGACATGGAGGTAAATATAATGTTTTAGTTGGTTTTTTTTGTGTGAAATTGTGTACAATACTGGTGGCTACTGGCACATGATGGGGGGCTCTGGATACTGGCACATGTTGATGGGGGGCTCAGGCTACTGGCACATGATTATGGGGGGGCCTATGGCTACTGGCACATGATATGGGGGGCCTATGGCTACTGGCACATGATGGGGGGGCTCTGGCTACTGGCACATGATAGGGGGGGCTTTGGCTACTGGACATGATATAGGGGGGGCTCTGGCTACTGGCACATGATATAGGGGGGCTCTGGCTACTGGCACATGATATAGGGGGGCTCTGGCTACTGGCACATGATATAGGGGGGGCTCTGGCTACTGGCACATGATATAGGGGGGGCTCTGGCTACTGGCACATGATATAGGGGGGGCTCTGGCTACTGGCACATGATGTAGGGGGGCTCTCGCTACTGGTACATGATATAGGGGAGCCTCTGGCTACTAGCACATGATATGGTTGGGCTCTTGTTACTGACACATGATGGTTGGGGGGCTCTTATTACTGGCACATGATTGGGATGCATCTATGAGGGCACATTTTACTGGCGCATTATTGGGGGACATTTATGGTGGCACTTATTACTGGCACATTATTGGTGGGCACTATAGGGGCATCTACTGAGGCCACAAAGAAAGGTTATTTTATATGGGGGGCTCTGTATAGGGGCATTTTATACTGGGACACATTATGGTGGGTACTATGGGGAAGGGGGAGAGGAGTACTATGGGGTCATCTACGGGGGCACTGAGAAGGGGTATTTTATACTTACAAATTATGGGGGACACTAAGGGCATCTACTGGGGCACAATATGAGGCATTTTATACTGGTATATTATGGGGGGCATTAGGAGGGAGAGGAGCACTCTGGGGGCATTTACTGGGGGCACTATATAGGGTTATTTTATACTGGCACATTATGGGAGCACTATGGGGACATTAGCTCAACTGGGGGCATTACAAGGGGGGTATTTTTTGCACTGTCACATCATAAGGAGAATTATTTCTACTGGGGGGGGGGGAATTATGGTGGGCTTCATTACTCCCCCATCGTATGAGTCCCCTAGTAGCAGCACCAGCCTCTCCCTGCTCTGCTATCCCTCTGCCCATTCTCCAAATCCTTATTATGAAATCTTTCTCATTAGGATAAAACACAACATCAGCTCCGCCGAGCCCCCCAGCCAAGTGTTGAAGTGGTGTCGGAGATCCCCAAGGGTCAAGCCAAGTAACTAAGTTTTCATATGAAATATGTTTATGTTATACACATATAGCATACACCGTGCCCCACAATGTAAAGTTTCTTCTGTAAAAGTCATCAAGAGTCATGGATTAGGGGGGGGGGGGGGGGGGGGGCCTATTGTTTTTCGCCCCAGGGCCCAATTTCACCTAGAACCAGCCCTGGAAGGATTTGTGAAATCTATTACTGTAAAACATATAGCAGTGGATGGAACTTGTGACAACAAGGTATGAGGATTTGGCACTATTGGAGTATGTAATACTGTAACTTTGTTGACTTCTCTAAGATCATGAACCATGCTGTATCTGACAGGCTGTCCCTTAACTGGTTTCGTCATTATTGGGAACAACGGGATATTAGTGGGAGATACTGTTTTTATCAATACACCGGCCTGGAGGAAAGCATCAATTTGACTGGCCACTGATATCTCCTGGACATGACTGAGGGGGTACTGCTTTACTTGAGGGGGCCGACATCCTAACACAGGGAATCTTCCAATGTCTGTTTTAGATGTTGCCCACAAATCCTTTGGTATCACCTCAAGAACAGCCTGTTTTGCAAGAGTTTATTCTGACGGTTCAGTCTCAGGCAGAGCCAGTGTCACTATTAAGGAACATAGTACTTCTTCTGTGGCCCCAAAATCTATACGGGTAGTGCCATCGGGGTCAAAGTGCATGTGGGCTCCCAGTGCTTGCGAAACATCAGTCCCTAAAAGAGGTTCTGGCAGGTTTTCTTTAACTATCAATTGGGTAACAACTGTACTGTCTTTTATCTTTAGTTTAACTAGCTTAGATTTACAAACAAAAACGGTTTCTCCTGTAAATCCTGCAGAGGATACATGCAAAGGGGTTAACTGATGTGGCCGCAAGAAACTCTGGTCTGCTACTGTTTTGGCTGCCCCGGTGTCAACCAGAAATGGTACTGCCTTTCTGTTGCCTATGGATACGGGTACATGAAGTTAAGGGCCCTTTTCTTCAGTTTTTGCGAGCAGTACCTGCACAGAGTTGCCAATTTCCTAGCAGGGGGTAAAAATGGCAGTGGAGGTCTGTTTATCTTCATGGTCAGTATCATTGGGCGCTTCCCGTTGCCGGCACAGAGCGCGGCAATCTCGTTTTATGTGGCTACATTTCCCACAGTTATAACCTCTGAAATCTCTACAGGGTCTTTGTTCCTGTTCCTGATTGACATATTTAACTGTAGCCCCTGAATTAATTTTCATGTCCAGTTCTAAACATTTTGCAACAGCAATTAATTGCAATAGCGGAGTAACCCACCATTCAGGTTTACAAGCTTTTAACTTGGCTGGCAGAGCAGGTTCTCAAGCCTTCGATAAATGCCGATGTCAACAATTTCTTACCCATTGGTCCAGTCTGACCTCACCCCATGTCAGTCCAAATGGTCCGCAGTTCCGCTGCATATGTCTCTACTGTCTCTTGAGGTCCCTGAACTACGTCTTTTAGACTTCTGGAACTATCATCTACTTTTCCCCTTGCCAATTCCTTGAAATCTCGGACAAACTCTGCTCCTGATGCTAGAGTCTTCTCCCAGTCCTCTAGAGACAGATTGTCAAAAGCCCTCTTTCTATGTTCAGTCAGGAAAGGGTCCACAACCTGATACTGCGATTCCTCTAGTTTCAGCAACATCAAATACTTCAGGTCAGCCCAGGTGGCTCTGTATGTCGCCTGAATCTGTTGTGATATCCTGTCAGTGGGCATTGGTCTCATCAGGGGGTCTGGAAGTCTAGTCAACACTTGTAATTGGTCTTTAGGCTGATATTCTGTCACAGTAACCTAATCATACTGTCCTGATGGTCCTGGTGTTTCAGGAGCCATACGGGCAGATGGGTCTTGGCAATACAGGATAAATGCCTGCTGGTTTCTGGGGTCGACGTGCCCCACAAACCCTACAAGTGTCAATCCAGTCTGGATTCTGATTTCCACAGACGTTATACGTCCATCCCTCTGGTCCACTCCTGGACTCTTTAGTAGGGGAACTGGCCAGGGGGTATGGAGGTGGCGCCTCTCCAGTTTTCTCACATTTCTGTTTCTGAGTATACAACAATCTACCTTGTAGAACTTTTCCTCTCCATCCCTCAGTTTCAACCTCACAAGCTACCTTAATCCATGTATCAACCACTTCTTCACATCCATGATCCTTTATCCAACCACAATGAGTCCTTCTGAATCTTTCTCAGACTTCTAGGTTAGGCTACTTTCACACTTGCACGTTTTTTTGCGGATCCGTCATGGATCTGCAAAAACTGTTCTGTTACAATAATACAACCGCATGCATCTGTCATG
Organism: Bufo gargarizans; assembly: GCF_014858855.1. Classification (NCBI taxonomy): domain Eukaryota; kingdom Metazoa; phylum Chordata; class Amphibia; order Anura; family Bufonidae; genus Bufo; species Bufo gargarizans. Next base: position 432,297,791 of record NC_058084.1, on the reverse strand, counting down.
AATGGATCTGGTTGTATTATCTTTAAAATAGTCAAGACGTCTTGAACACCATTGAAAGTCAATGGGGGACGGATCAGTTTTCTATTGTGCCAGATTGTGTCAGAGGAAACGGATCTGTCCTTATTAACTTACATTGTCTGCAGGACGGATACGTTTGGCTCCGCTTTGTCAAGCAGACAGCAAAACGCTGCAGGCAGCGTTTTGGTGTCTGCCTCCGGAGCGGAATGGTGACTGGATGGAGGAAAACTGATGCATTCTGAGCGTTAGGGCAAAACTGATTTGTTTTGGACCGCTTGTGAGAACCCAAGACGGATCTTACAAACGGAAAGCCAAAATGCGAGTGTGAAAGTAGCTTTAAGATTCCCATTATTCATCCCTGCCTTCTCCAACGCTCTGTCCACATTATTCAGACCCTCTTTACCCCCTTGCCTCCACCATTGTTTTGGCTGTCTTTTAACTTTCGGGTATACTGAAAATTATTCCCCATTGCTTCAACTATAGAAAGTAAGAAAATGCAGACGTCTATTTCCTAAGAGCTTCCTCACTATATTCACCTAGTGTACTCTATTTCTGAGATTTATTATACAAATCAAATGTCTACAAACCAGACATCGGAGGACTTTGATTTCCCTTCCTATAATGTTCTGCAATTTTCCAAACACAGTAAGAACAAACAAGATGTATAGCGTGACTCCTAAAGTCAGACCAAAAACATCCCAATCAAAGTTACTAATCATCAGAAACTAAACCCAACAATCATAGGTATTTTGAACTTTCAAGGTTCTTTATCAATATGGACTCGACTGTAAAAGGACTACGTTCCATCAACAATCCCTCGAACCAGACAACTGGAGGCACAGATATAATGTAAGATAAAGTCTCTTACATTTCAGCGCTACAAAGAAGGTAGGAGGCCACAGCAGCATATCCACGAAATCCTCTTTATTCAAACAAGCGCCTCACGACAAGGCATAAAATTACAGCGACGTTTCGGCTATGACTAGCCTTTATCAAGCATGTATAACAATTAAAATCACTGCATATAAATACCCATATTAGATACGCCCACTATACTACTCAACCAGTCAAATCCAGAGACTGCAGGTATCACCCACCCATCGCTAGATGTCATACAAATTACTCACATGGATCAGCTGACTAGAATCCCAAATTCACCTGTGGGGAATTGTGTCGTCCATTTCTCCTTACAGGTGATGGCGTTGCGTCGTCCATAATGCGCATGTTGTTTATCCCCATCGCATCATCAAACCGCGTCAACTGAAAAGCACCGTTGAACACGTGATGTGTACGCCAGAGGGCAGCTCTCCGCTACGCCTATTCGCATTGATGAGCGTCATCAAACGGCGGCCCGCTCGCGTCATCGGAAGCGGCCAGCTATGCATCATCAATACGGGCGGCTGGAAAGACGTCATCAAACGGCGCCATGCTTACGGACCAAAGTCGCGTCGCATAGCGATGCGAAAAACAGACATGCGCACAACCGATCAACAGCTGGGCATAACCCACACGTCAAAGCAAATACTATATAGAGTAACAAACACAGTGACACGTAACCCCATACATTCTAACAAATAATATGGTAAATAAGGTCCACATTGTGAATACAAAGGTCAGGAGTGAGTGGCATGTGGGCCCAATGGTTATGGGGCCCCGATGCCAACCAGACCGTCCCTTAAAGAAAACAAATAGGTGGGTATTTTGGGCAATCAATTATATGGTAATGCAGTAAAAAATATACAACATTAAAATACAAAACAATACAACACAAGAGAGATCAACGTATGCCTGCCACATTGAATTCTAAATTCAACCCATAGGGTTGTAAAGACTTCAATGTGTAGATCCACTTGAGCTCCTTCTTCCTTAATATTGCGTCCTTATCTCCTCCTCTCCGCAAAGGTCCCACACTATCTATAACTCGAAAACGAAGTTGGTTGACCGAATGCCCTGCATCTACAAAGTGCTTTGCGACAGGTTTATCCATGTTTTTATTACGTATGGTACTCTTATGCTTATTAATACGCTCCCTAACCTCCATGGTAGTCTCACCCACATAGGTGAGGCTGCAGGGACACTGGATGGCATATATCACATCACGTGACCTACACGTATAATAACCATTGATTTTATATTTCTTGCCACTATATGGATGGAAAAAATGGTCCCCCTTGAGAACATTCCCACAATTGCAGCATGATAGACATGGATACGTCCCATTTTTGCGGGGAGCAAGTAATTTTTGTTTCACTGTCACTTCGCATATATCTGTTTTGACCAGCCTATCACGTAGGCTAGGATTCCGCCTGTATGCCATCATCGGTTGGGAATTGAATTCTTTTATCTCTGGCAACCCCCGCTGGAGTATATGCCATTCCTTTCTAAGGACGTGGGCAATATCACCACTATCCCGACCGAAGATGGACACAAACGGAATCCTAGCCTCGGATGGAGTTCTCACTGTTTTCTGTAGTGCAGTGCATCTGTCAACCAACTTCGCCTTCTTTTTAGTCCTATCAAGTAAAGATTTTGGATAACCCCGTTCCATAAAACGTGTGCACATAGCATCAACTTTTTGTGTGCACACCTCCTCATCAGAGACAATTCTTCTCACACGTAGAAGCTGGCTCCATGGAATGGAGTCAAGCATTTTCCGTGGATGATAGCTATCATGCATCAGAAGGGTGTTCCTGTCAGTGGGCTTCTGATAAAGATCAGTAGCCAACTGACCACCGGTCACGTACACCCTTACATCAAGGAACTGCAACTCACTAGTCGAAGAGGTGACTGTGAATTGCAGTCCAGGGACTCCCGCATTCAAGTGGACATGAAAGGAATCTAATTCGTCCACTGTACCTGTCCAAATCATAAAGATGTCGTCGATGTAGCGCCACCAACATAGGACCCTCCCAAAGAACGGGGAACGGTAAACCAGTCTGTCCTCCACCTCGGCCATAAAGATGTTAGCATAAGTTGGGGCCACATTCGACCCCATGGCCACACCCCGCTGTTGTTGGTAGAAGGTGTCCCCGAAGAGGAAGTAACTCCTCCTCAGGACCAACTCCAAGAGGTGGAGGACAAACCGGCACACCCCAGGGGAGAGCCCCATGTCGGCCAGGGCCACATCGACGACACCCAATCCATAAGCATGGTCAATCGAGGTGTAAAGTGATACAACGTCGAAGCTGACCAATAGATACTGGGCAGGTAATTCCAAATCCTGTAATTTCGATAAAAAGTGGCCAGTATCCTTGATATAGGATGGGGCGGAGGTCGCCCGGACCTGCAGCAGTCTGTCGAGAAAGACAGACAATGGATTGAAAACCGAGCCTCTACCGGAGACTATTGGTCGACCCGGTGGGTCATTCAACCTTTTGTGAATTTTGGGTAGTATGTATAACATCGGGGTGACAGGGTGAGGCACCACAAGATATTGATACAGACCATCATCGATGACTGAATCCCGTAGCGCCTCACCCAAAATCACCCCGACGTCACGCATGATATCCCATTTAGGGTCCCCAGGTAATCGCTTATATACTTCAACTTCACTTAGTTGTCTGTCAATCTCGCAAACATACTTAGCAGTGTCCATGACGACCACCGCCCCACCCTTATCGGCAGGTTTAATTGTAATGCGGGTGTCACGTTCCAAAGAAGAGATAGCTTCTCGCTCAGCCTTGGAAATATTGCTACGTCCAAGGCTGGTAGATTTAAGGGATTCGATCTGCTTGTGGACTATATGGATATAAGATTCAACTACATGATTAGAATGCGGTGGTGAAAAGACACTGGGTTTCTTAAGTGCTAACTCATTACATGTTAACAATGCACCAGGTACTTTATTAATTATAGATATTTTATTTTCCAATTTTTTGGAGGAAAAAAAGCCCTTTAAACGTAAAGTTCTAAAGAAGCGCTGTAAATCAAGCTCCAACGAAAACCAGTCCCTCTCGATGGTGGGAGAAAAACTGAGTCCACGGCTAAGTACTTGAACTTGTTCTGGAGTGAGTACTATGGAGGAAATATTCACAACCAGTTGTATTATCTCCTTGGGTTGCGTCTGGTCGATCTCACAGGCTGAGCTTGGTGCGACGGTGGTTTCTCTTTTGTATGCCCGTTGGTGTTTCCTTCCACCTCGGCGACATCCCTGTCGCCTTGCCGACCTAAAAAAGGTGCTGACGTGGAGGGCTCATCGGTGGAATCAGAGAGTGTAGAAAAGCCAAAATGGCTACGGTCAAACCTTCTATTGTATCTCCTCCTAGGTTTGCCTTGCGGCTGTTGGTTACGCCAATTGTAGACTTTGCCGGCCTGATAATCTTCCAAGTCTCTGTGCCATTTTTCTCTTTTGACACGTTCTGTTTCACTTTTATGGCGTTGGACCTGTTGTGTGATCTTATCACTATATGCCGCAAATTCATCAACATTAGACAGAGCCTGGATTTGTGTGTTCAAATCCACAATCATTTTTTTGATGTTGTCTACCTCTTTACATAGATAATCTATGTTAAGCAAAATCAATTCAAAAGAGTATTTATTACTCACCGCTTCAAATTTACTACAAAAATCCGTGTCATTCGGAAAGAGGTTTGGCCGTAGATGGGACCGCAACCCTCTTGGAATACGTCGGTTCCTGTAGTATTCACGTAAAGTGCTCAAATGTAGCTCCATGGTAGTCAGTCTTTTCGACTCCTGTTCGCACTTACGCTTCAATAAATCAATGGAGGGAGTGCTAAGGAAGGAGACATCAGTGGGATCTGTGCCGATCAATCTGTTAATCTCATCCTCTGTGTACAAATATGCCAAGTCGTTCGGCGTCTCAGTGCTCCTGTCAGAGCCTGGGAGTAGATCCATAATCATAGACAATATATTAAACGTAGGTATACTCCCTGGTGCACGCTCCCCGGATCAAGTAGTGTTTGTTACTCTATATAGTATTTGCTTTGACGTGTGGGTTATGCCCAGCTGTTGATCGGTTGTGCGCATGTCTGTTTTTCGCATCGCTATGCGACGCGACTTTGGTCCGTAAGCATGGCGCCGTTTGATGACGTCTTTCCAGCCGCCCGTATTGATGATGCATAGCTGGCCGCTTCCGATGACGCGAGCGGGCCGCCGTTTGATGACGCTCATCAATGCGAATAGGCGTAGCGGAGAGCTGCCCTCTGGCGTACACATCACGTGTTCAACGGTGCTTTTCAGTTGACGCGGTTTGATGATGCGATGGGGATAAACAACATGCGCATTATGGACGACGCAACGCCATCACCTGTAAGGAGAAATGGACGACACAATTCCCCACAGGTGAATTTGGGATTCTAGTCAGCTGATCCATGTGAGTAATTTGTATGACATCTAGCGATGGGTGGGTGATACCTGCAGTCTCTGGATTTGACTGGTTGAGTAGTATAGTGGGCGTATCTAATATGGGTATTTATATGCAGTGATTTTAATTGTTATACATGCTTGATAAAGGCTAGTCATAGCCGAAACGTCGCTGTAATTTTATGCCTTGTCGTGAGGCGCTTGTTTGAATAAAGAGGATTTCGTGGATATGCTGCTGTGGCCTCCTACCTTCTTTGTATACCTTGGATCACGTTGGATCTGTGACCCCTTGCCCAGCTGTTGCAAGACCACTAGAACGCCCTTTACAAGCCGTTTGCTGTGCTGCTCCTTACATTTCAGCGCTGTCTTCTATATCTGTCCGTCCCAGTGCGGACTATCCAAGTTGTCGGAAGATTGATAAAGGGGCTTTAGTCGAGCCTCATGTTGGGTGCCAAGTTTTGTTGGGGCAAAACCCCCTACTTCTATGATTGTCTGGGTCCTAATTGATGTGGATGTACGAGTGCTCGGGGAACTGATACAGACACCAGTAGCAGCTGAATCTGGTTCTCTGCTTTATTACACACAAGCATACATCTATATAACACTACAGATAAACAGACAAGGCAGGCACACCGCCAAGGGGATGGAAATCGAAACTAGTGATTTCATTAGTTAGTTATTCATATAAGGCAACACTTCCGCACCATACTAACAGAATTTTTAATGGTTTAAAATTTCTACAGCATCTTATCTTAAGGTTCGCGTTCTTTAGCAGCACATCCCGAAACACAGAGCATAACTTTCTTCCACATCAAACTCTAAAATATAGGAGCGGCTACCTTGGCCTTGTAGCTAGAACATTTGGTCTATACACAGAAACTATCACGTTCTCACAGCTGGCTGAGTAATTTTCCACATAGGCACAAGATGGAGGAAATACTTATACAAAATGGATTCTCATCCCTCACAACCACCATTGTTTTTTTTCAGCATTTTTTGCGGGTCAGATGCGGGCCCATTCACTTTAATGGGGTTGCAAAAGATGTGGACAGCACACCCCCGTGTGCTGTCCTTATCTGTATGTCCATTCTGTGGTCCTGCAAAAAATAGAATAAGTCCTATTTTTGTCCCTTTTGCAGACAAGGACAGGCATTGTTACAATGGATCTGCAAAAAAAGTATTTAACACGGACGTCACCAGTTTTTTTTTTTTTTCCGGAATCCATTTTTTGGACCGCAAAATACATACGGTGCAGTGCATGACCCCTAAAAGTGCACATGGTCCATTCACAGTCCAATGTTTCAGCTTGTTCCAGTGACTGGGTAAGAGGACTTCACAGGTGGAAAGAGAACACTTCTGAATGTGGGGAAGCGCATTTCTTTGTAAGTAGCAGGCGCAATAACAGGGAACGGCGATTGCGCCACCCACATCATTGAACCCCTCAGATGCTGCGTTCATCGCTGATTGTGGTATCGGAGATTAAAAATTAGGGCTCACCTCCATTTGAGCTCGAAGAGGCCGCCGTGGCTATCCTGATTAAAGATCCTGCATGAAATCTGGCGCGATGTGTGAGGACATCATCATGCTGTCACAGATTAAGGGGAAGGGAAAACACCAAATACACCCCACAACGAATAGACAACAATCTAAGACTCAAAAGCTAAGGAAGAGGGATGGTGACCTCCTAGTAATCCCTTGGCCTTTCCCTAACTCCTGCCAGTATGAGCAGATCCTGATGGTGGAAATACTCATACACCGGATACCTAAAGCCCTGCTAAAACCGAAGAGTCCTAGGATAGGTAGCAGGGGATGAGACAGCTGGTTCCTTGCAGAATTAAGGAACCTGCGTCTCCCTGAGGCCTAGAAACAACACGCACCAGATAAGAAAAAGCGAAGGCAACAAATACTTAGCTTAGATATGTATGGAGAAGCAGGAGATCCAAGACAAACCAGCACTAGCAACTCAAAGCAAAAACTATCAACCGCATGGTCAGCAGTGTGGGGCGGATCTAAATAGAGCCTCATCACTGATAACGAGGGGTACCTGATGAGAGGCGAGATCCTGCCAAACAACATACATAGAGGAAAACAAAGAGACCTGTCAGATAGCCTCACGTGCAGCAAATCTATCCGATCTTCTCACCTCTCTCACAGGAGGGAACGTGACATGCTGGCAAGGTGTAGTGACGTCACACATGACTGCGCACAAGATTTTGCGCAGGATCTTCTATCAAGATGGCTATGCGCTCAAAAGGATGAGGTATTTACCACCATTACCAGGGGAAATTGATTAGTTACCACAAAGCATGAGGAGATTCGGCTTCAAAGCGAATAGAATTTTCCCTGAAATTCTGATCAAAGTCCACTTTGGATACTTTGATTTGCTCAACCCTAGTTATTAGACAAAAAGAGAATCTGCCAACCTGAGTGCCACCTAGAAGGTCAGAGAACAGAAGAGGTTGGTGAGAGGATTGGCCATCCATGTCTGACCTTCTAGATTTTTTTGGTTTTATGGTTCTTACACAACCAGATCCTATAAACCTCTCCAAAGAGCAGTTTTCGGAAACTCAGTCGCATGAAGGTCAGGGTCTGTAATGTTATATAGACACAGACTTCAAATAGACGTAATGTTTTAAGTCACAGAAGCATAAAATGTCATCTTGTAAGCCCCTGCATGCTCCTTGGGATATACTTGAAATAGATCAAGTGTCTATGTACACATCTAGGCTCCTTCCCTCAGATCACTTTACATGCCTTCAACAAATGTTTTTCAAGACTGAAATTTTTGCTTTGTAAAGGCCAAAAGTTAAAGGCAATTTACAAATTAATATGAGTCAAAGAAAGATAGTTATGGGAAGAATTAGATAAAAATATCATGAGGGACACACTGCCTCCGGTACAGAGACGTCAGCCTTACAGTAGACACTAAACGCATTTTGGATCCTAATGCAAAATGTTTAGGGGCGCAAATATTTATATGGAGGCTCTAACCGCAAATACAAAGTACATCAGAGGGGAGATACTGTGCCTCCCTTACTAAAGCTGGTCATCAGCACAGATTCCAACGTGAGCAATGCTCAGGACGAGTAGCAATAATTGGTGTTAATAGCAGCCATTACAGCCAATATGATACTATGATGTCATGGAGGCTTCATAATAATATATAATGAGATATAAGCACCATTGGGAAGGGTACCCCCCCTGCACCAACCCCAATCGAGTAGCTACTGCTCTACTGGACATCATTTTCATGTAATTCTCCATTTCTCCTGTAGGGGGCCGCTGCAGGAAAAATGTCTGGTCGAAGCTCTCTAGGAAATAAATACCTTTGGACCCGCAGCAATCACGCTGCTGCAATTTTAATGCAACTGTAGAGACAATTACGCCACCTGAAAGTGGAGCAAAACAGCCAATTAGTTAGCGGAAACTTTGTTTATAATTTGCAGTAAATATCTGCAACTATGCTACAATGCATGTGAATGGGGTATCACAAAACCACATACCAACTTTGCAGGAAAAAAATGTGTCAAATGCACAGATTGCCCTATTAAGTTCCCAATCACACGACCATATTTCTGGTCCGCATCTGATTCGCATTTTTTGCATCCCTGTTTATTTCAATAGGGCTGCAAAAAACATGGACAGCATACTGTGTGCTGTCTGCATCCGTATGTCCATTCAGCAGTCCTGCAAAAAATATAGAACGTCTTGCAGCATGACCAGCCCCATTAAACCAGGCATACAGCTTGCTAATAAAAACAATACCCCCAATTAGTATTATCCGTTGCCCCATTGCTGAGAAAACAGCATTTTTACTCATATGCAAATGACCATACTGGATCATCAAGGTGCGCCAGTTTGTTAAACGCTTTCAGCTTTAATTCCTCCACTCTTTCCCTGGATTGACAGATATCTTATGGAGCCTGTGTCGTGTCTCCGGTCTCTGTGCATAAAGGGGTTCTCTGGGAATTAAGAAAAAGAAAATACTTAAATAGTACTTTATTATCAATATATTCCCAAACACCTCTCATTAGTTATAATGGCTCATTTTGTCTGGGGAGCAATGATTAGGAGAAACAAAATGGCCGCTGCCCTATTAGTACACACAGAACCTGTCCTAATCACACAGGAGGACAAGTTACTTCACAACACAGAGGTAAAGAGCTGCCTCATCCTCCTCTCTACTTGTCAGGGATTATGATCCTGAATACAGCTGATAAGAACTTTAGCTGAATCTCTGTTGGAATTCAGTTCATGAGCAGATGAGGCTAATGAGCAGCAGCTCTTGTATGCAGTCTCCATTACCACAGTCTGTCCTGTCCATCCTCTCTGTACTTCATGTCTCCTCATGAACTCCATTCCCACAAAGATTCAGCTACACTGAGCAAAAATCTAAACGCAACACTTTCGGTTTTGCTCACATTTTGCATGAGCTGAACTCACAGATCTGAAACATTTTCTACATACACAAAGGACTCATTACTCTCAAATATTGTTCACAAATCTGTCTAAATCTGTGTTAGTGAGCAGTTCCCCATTGCTGAGATAATCCATCCCACCTCACAGGTGTGGCATATCAAGGTGCTGATTAGACAGCATGAATATTGCACAGGTGTGCCTTGGATTTCCCACAATAAAAGACCACTCTGAAATGTGCAGTTTGATCACACAGCACAATGTAACAACGTTTGAGGGAGAGTGCAATGGGCATGGTGACTGCATGAATGTCTACCAGGGCTGTTGCCCAGTGCAATGAATGTTTATTTCTCTACCATAAGCCGTCTCCAAAGGCGTTTCAGAGAATTTGGCAGTACATCCAACCTGCCTCACAACCTCAGACCACGGGTAACCACACCAGCCCAGGACCTCCACATCCAGCATGTTCACCTCCATGATCGTCTGAGACCAGCCACCTGGACAGATGCAGCAACAATCGGTTTGCATAACCAAAAAATCTCTGCACAGTCAGAAACCGTCTCAGGGAAGCTCATCTGCATGATCGTCGTCCTCATCGGGGTCTCGGACCTGACTGCAGTTTGTCGTCGTAACCAACTTGAGTGGGCAAATGCTCACATTCGATGGTGTCTGGCATGTTGGCAAGGCGTTCTGTTCACAGATGAGTCCCAGTTTTCACTGTTCAGGGCAGATGGCAGACAGTGAGTGTGGGTGAGCGGTTTGCTGATGTCAACGTTGTGGATAGAGTGGCCCATGGTGGCGGAGGGGTTATGGTTTGGGCAGACATATGTTATGGACAACGAACACAGGTGCATTTTATTGATGGCATTTTGAATGCACAGAGATACTGTGACGAGATCCTGAGGCCCATTGTTGTGCCATTCATCCACAACCATCACATCATGTTGCAGCATGATAATGCACGGCCCCATATTGCAAGGGTCTGTACACAATTTCTGGAAGCTGAAAACATCCCAGTTCTTGCATGGCCAGCATACTCACCGGACATGTCACCCATTGAGCTTGTTTGGGATGCTCTGGATCGGCGTATACGACAGCGTGTTCCAGTTGCTGCCAATATTCTGCAACTTCGCACAGCTATTGAAGAGGAGTGGATCAACATTCCACAGGCCACAATCAACAACCTGATTAACTCTATGCGACGGAGATTTTTTGCACTGCGTGAGGCAAATGGTGGCCACACTGCACATTTCAGAGTGGACTTTTATTGTGGGAAGTCTAAGGCACACCTGTGCAATATTCATGCTGTCTAATCAGCACCTTGATATGCCACACCTGTGAGGTGAGATGGATTATCTCGGCAAAGGAGAAGTGCTCACTAATACAGATTTAGACAGATTTGTGAACAATATTTAAGAGTAATGGCTCTTTTGTGTATGTAGAAAATGTTTCAGATCTTCGAGTTCAGCTCATGCAAAATGGGAGCAAAACCGAAAGTGTTGCGTTTATATTTATGCTCAGTGTAAATATCATATTAAACTGTATTCAGGATAATCTCTGACAAGCAGAGCAGAGAGGAGGATTAGGCAGCTTTTTACCTCAGTGTTGTGAAGTAACTTGTCCCTCCTGTGTGATTAGGACAGGTTTTGTGTGTACTGAATAGGACTGCGGTCATTTTGTTTCTCCTCATCATTGCTACCCAGACAAAACGAGCCATTATAACTAATGAAAGGTATTTGGGAATATATTTATAATAAAGTCATATTTACGTATTTTCATTTTCTTAATACCCAGAGAACCCCTTTAAGAAACTGTTGCTGCTCTCCAAGCAGCACAGATTCCAACTGAGCAATGGTCAAGACCAGGGAGACATGGCACAGGCGCATAGATGACAGGTTCTTGGCGCTTTCTCAGTTGGAATCTGCAGTGCTTGGAGCGTAGCAGAGATCCACAGACATTGTGCAGGTGTGAGATGAAAGGTCTTGGCTAAGGGGTTGTACGAGTGGTAATCAGTGGGGATCCGACTCCCAGAAACCCCGCTGATCGGCTTTTTGAAGAGGCCGCTGTGCTCGGTGAGCACCATGGCCTCTTCCTAGATGAGTGTTGTCACATTTATCAGTCAGATGGCCTGTGTGTAGATCAGCCCCATTCAAGTGGATGGGGTTATGTTGCAGTGCCAAGCACAGCCACTCTCCAATGGACTGTGCTTGGTAAGCTACAAGGATGCGGCAGCACTCGCTGGAACACCAATTGGCAGAGCTACCAGGAGTCCGAGTGGCGCCAATCACATACTGACGACCTATCCAGAGTCATCAATACTAAACACTCGGCCGACTCCTTTAACCAGTTCCTTTAAGGAGATGATACACTTTTCCAGCCCTGGGTGATGTGTGTAAACATGAAGAATATAACCACGCCATACTTTTCTTACAAATCCAGCTTTATTAACATTGTATGGAACTTGCAAACAATTGACAGTCACTAAGTGTAATTCAAAGTTACTGTACTTTTATTTGGCAAAATCAGAACAAGTATAAAACAAAAGCAGCGATAACCTTTTTCATTACAAGATTTAAAAAATAATGAAAAACTAAAAAATAAACCCACACAGCAAACCTTAATTTCGTGTTTAGTGCAAGAGACATATGAAAGGTCATCCAGGAATAAACTGCAAACATAAGGAAAAGGAGAGAGATGTGTATACAGAGGTAGCATCCACTGCAAAGAAGGCTTTGACGTGTGGAGCAAAATGTAAGAAGGAATAAAAAGCTTCTTCATCTTGCCCCAATTATTTTCTACCCTGGGATTTTTTTAAATTGGTATATATATTTTAGGATGTATTCTATTCACTGCAGCTAGGACTGAAGGGATATTGTAGCTACTGTTGAATCCATATGGACCACCTCAGTAGATATCTTGTGCTCCTGAATACAGGAAAGACTTGATAGAATGCCTGAACAGGTTTGGGATCATGTTACTTAAGGCAAGCAGCATAGAGTGGATGCCTTAAAGGGGATGTCTCATGAACCATGCTCCATATGTCCTATTAGAATATGTGGACTTCATAGGAGGAGGTCAAAAGCCCCTTTTATGAGCTGCTCACTTCCTGGCAGAAACCCAAACATCTGAATGGCCACCATGTAATAGTGAGCAGCACCCATAACAAGATTAACTTTTTACCAGGGGTGCTGGTATCTCTTATGAGACAACCCATTTAAAGATCCACTAAACACAAACTTTATTTGTCAGAAACAATATTACATATAACTTTTTTAGTAATTTCTTGCTATAAAGAGTCTAGAACAGGCTAGCTAAAACAGTCATTAACTCCACGTACGCAATCAGTTCAGGATTCAGGTCAATTAGATATACAACCGAATGACCCATTTTTCCCACAGAAAGTGATCATGATTATTAGAACTTTAAAAAGGCCTCCTTGGCACACATTAATAGCAGCCACCTTGTGGATCACAACTGTATTCATCCATCTTATTACTCATTGGCGACTTAGGCAGCTATTCTCTAATACTTTCTGGTTACCACAAATGCTACACCCGAAATCTGAAGCACGTTAGCAGCCCCATCACCTCTAAATTTCAAAAATCGCCTTTATTTTCTGACCTCTATGTTCATTTATGGTATGGAAAAGTTGGACCATACCATTGTTACATTATTGAATTCATATACATTTCATGGAGGGAACAGCCGTCTCTGTTACAGCCGCTCCGTTTGTCCATTTTATGGCTAGTAAATAGGAAAGCTATAATGGGAAAGCTTCTTGGCATCGAGCTAAGATTTAAAAAAAAAAAAAAAGCAAAAGAGCTTTTTCTTCTAGAAACAGTGCCACACTGTGGGCTATGTCCCATAGACCGTGAACAGTCTATGCATCAACCCCATTTCATTCAAACAGGGGGCTTGATACCTCCCATTCATATGATCGGACCCCCCAGTGATCATATATTTATCACTTATCCTTTGGATAGATGATTAATGTTGTACAAGGGTCAACCCCTTAAATGGTCACCTCTGTTTCCATGATTAGCTATAGGCAAGGAACCATAAAAAAAAAGAAAAAATAATAGTGTTTTTTAAAGAAATCAGAAATTGGTCCCTGATTAAGTGCGAGTATACACAAACATGCTTCAATTACAATGACAGTATCAAATATGACGATTACCTCTTTCTTGTCCACCTACAAAGCACACATAATTCTAAAGTGACCCATGTCTTACATTCTCTTTTTCCAACATTTCATCTTCATTTCTTACAAAAACATTTAACTTTATACATTTTAATTTATAGAAAAATGTTTAGGAAAAGTTTTCCCAGAATTGGAAGCACGTGCACAAGAGATACAAAGAGTTAAAGGAGAAGCTAAAATGATATATTTAAAAAGCATCTGTCAAAAGGGCTGCTCATGAATACTAGGAGTTCCACCCCTTTTATTAGCTTCATCTCTATCCTGTAGTCATAATCCTCTCCGAAAAATATCTACGCGCTCCAACTCATAGACTTGTTCAGATCGGTCGGAAGAAGACTAAAGAATTTGCCAAATAAAAAAATAAAAAAACACATTTAAATAAAAACTCCCAAAACAATATTGAAAACCCGTGAATGGTAGTAGCTATACAATGTAGCATTAATGACTTTAGATTAGGAGTCCAGAAGGCATTCCTACTCAGTAGTCCTCGAGTACAAAGAGAAGGATGTCATTCACTGTTGCTCCGCCCACTGGACTCATAAGCTCAGAGAGCGGAATTTAAAAAGAACCTGTCACCATGAAAATGCAAAATAATCTGCATGCAGCACGTTATAGAGCAGAAGGAGTTGAGCAGATTGATAACTAGTTTGGTGGGAAAAGATTCTGTACAAGTTGTATTTTATTAATTTAAATTCCTTTTCATTCTGAGCTTTGAAGTCAGGGAGGTGGTCCTATCAGTGATTGACAGCCTTCCCTGTATGAGGAGGAGGTCCTATCAGTGAGTGACAGCCTTCCCTCTGAGGAGGAGGTCCTATCAGTGATTGACAGCCTTCCCTCTATGAGGAGGAGGTCCTATCAGTGATTGACAGCCTTCCCTCTATGAGGAGGAGGTCCTATCAGTGATAGGACCTCCTCCTCAGAGGGAAGGCTGCCAATCACTGATAGGACCTCCTCCTCATAGAGGGAAGGCTGTCAATCACTGATAGGACCTCCTCCTCATAGAGGGAAGGCTGTCACTCACTGATAGGACCTCCTCCTCAGAGGGAAGGCTGCCAATCAGTGAGTGACAGCCTTCCCTCTGAGGAGGAGGTCCTATCAGTGATTGGCAGCCTTCCCTCTGAGGAGGAGGTCCTATCAGTGATTGACAGCCTTCCCTCTGAGGAGGAGGTCCTATCAGTGAGTGACAGCCTTCCCTCTGAGGAGGAGGTCCTATCAGTGAGTGACAGCCTTCCCTCTGAGGAGGAGGTCCTATCAGTGATTGACAGCCTTCCCTCTATGAGGAGGAGGTCCTATCAGTGATTGACAGCCTACCCTCTATGAGGAGGAGGTCCTATCAGTGATTGACAGCCTTCCCTCTATGAGGAGGAGGTCCTATCAGTGATTGACAGCCTACCCTCTATGAGGAGGAGGTCCTATCAGTGATTGACAGCCTTCCCTCTATGAGGAGGAGGTCCTATCAGTGATTGACAGCCTTCTCTCTATGAGGAGGAGGTCCTATCAGTGACTGACAGCTCTCTGTAAACAAAGTCATAGAGAGTCAGTCACTGATAGAACCTCTTCCTCAGAGGGAAGGCTGTCAATCACTGATAGGACCTCCTCCCTGACAGACGCTCGTGTGAAAGGGGCCTTAGACAGGCCCATGATCAGAGCAATTACTGAGAAGGAGCTTTCCTAGCAATGTTCCTTCCAGATAATTGCCCTGTACAACGGTGCCACCAATTACCCTTTCGGGTAAAAGCATCTCTGGCACTGTCCTCTAAAAATTCATTTCTGGGCAGCAAATCGTACCGTCTTAACAGCAATCTGTTATCCAGAAACAATGATTCTCCATGGGACAAGTGATCGCAGCAGGCGATTGCTTCACGTAAATGCAGCTCTCACCGCCTCTGACGAGCAGGCAACTATGTAGCATGCTGTGTAGGCCTGTTTAAAGGGGTTGTCTGGAAATACCAAATTTTTTACTTATGCCCGCAGCCTGCCTCTACTATAGACAGAATCATACTTACCTGCTCCCCACCGCTCTAGTCCGATCCGCAGCTTGTTTACTTGCTCCAAGGCACGGTCACCTGCTCCGCTGCAGCCAACCGCTGACGTGTCTCTTGTGGACCAGAAGATGGACACACGGAAGCTAGTGTGCAGGACTGGAGCGGCGGGAGCAGGTCAGCATGATTCTTTCCATAGTTGTGGCAGGTCTGGGGCATCAGCTAAAAGTTAGGTATTCCCGGACAACCCCTTTAAGGATAGGCTACCAATTTTAAAGAATTGGATCACCCTTTTAAGTGGCATAAATAATTTATCCTTACTGGCCCAATCCTATAACCTTTGCAGTGTATAAATACCATCAATAGCGAAAAGTGGTAGCTGGATTTCTTTTTTTTACCTGCAATATATATAGTATATACATGTACAAACAGATTTATGCTGCGTTAAAGGTAAACATATACATTTTTGAAATATTGCTTGCAAATTGGAACCTAGTTGCCTTGCCAAGGCATTAACTCATTACAATACACAGAATAAATGTATTCAAAAATAGGAATTTTACTTGTGTTGAAAAACATACAGCAATGGCTATTAAGTTTACCATGACATCTTATGTCTTTACGGAAAAAAATAAAATAAAATTAGAGAACAGGAGCCAAAAAAGGCAAAAAAAAATTTAAACAAAAATAATAATACTATTTCACAGAATTTTCCAAGTGCAGGCAAAAAGGAATGCACTATTTTGCACACGCTCTCCCGCTCACACAGACACACACATAGAACGTCCACAATATAAATAGTATACGTGTATATATACACTTATAACCTCAGGAATGATCCACAACTTCCCAATGCACTTTTGGTTCAGCACTATGATATGAAGAACTGACTGAAAATGACTATGTATGCCGTTTTTGTGTTGTGCCCCCTCTAGAGGCAAAAAACGGTATCACAGGAGTGCCCCACGACTATGAAAATGAAGGCTTCAGAAAGAGACTTCACATTTTATATTATTCATCCATTTTTGTTTTCTAGGTTTTCAAATCCTTATACAATTAGCAAAATCCATGCTAAATAAAATAAGTAACTGGGATATGTAGCCTCTATAGAGCTGGCCATAACTACTTGCATTCCCCACGTAATACCAATTCTGCAGCATCTATTCTTACGACTCTGTCGTGGTGTTCTTTTATTATTCCTTCTAGCAGTGTATGAATGAATCGCTAGCAGTTTGCAATAGGGGGCCAGATGGGTGTAACCGATTGGGCGTGTCCCTGCACAGTCGGACACTTGCCAATCAGTGCTGCCAGTATCAGACTGCCCAGGGACACGCCCCCAACTGGTAACATCCATATGGCTCATTTATTGCAAACTGCGAGGAATTCATTCAGAAACTTCTAGCAGGAATAATAGAAGAATGGTATATCATAGTCAAAAGAATAGATGCTCCAGAATTGCTATTACATGCAGAATGCAAACAGACATGTCAGGAGAGGGGACAGGTCTTCTTTAAGCAAGTGTTGAATTTCCCCCCAGCTCCACCTATGAGGAAATTAAAGGGCATCTGTCAGCAGTTTTGTACCTATGACACTGGCTGACCTGTTACATGTGCACTTGGCAGCTGAAGGCATCTGTGTCGGTCCCATGTTCATATGTGCATGCTGTTACACCTAGAGGCTCTACTCTCTCTGCAACTGCCGCACTCTCTGCACTTAGATTGACAGCACTAGACATCACACATGAACCTGTCAATCAAAGTGCAGAGGTGGCAGCAGTTGCAGAGAGAGCAGAAGCTCTAGGTATAAGGGCTCATTCAGATGACCGTATGCTGTCCGCCAAAATGCGGATCCGTTTTTTTGCGGATTAAATGCTGTCCCATTCACTTCTATGGGGCCCTTTTCTTCCATTGCACGGCTCAGCAAAAAAATTAAACATGTCCTATAATTGTCAGTGAAAAATCAGGACATGGCCCTATTGACGTCTATGAATCAGCAAAAAACGGAATCGCATTTTTGTGGACAGCATATGGCCGTCTGAATGAGCCCTAATGGTAACGCCCCCGTTGCTCCTAGAGGCTCATTTGCATATATTACAATTTTTTCTCAGCAATGCAGTCACATATGAACATGAGACCAACACAGATGCCTTCAGCTGCCAAGTGCACATGTAACAGGTCAGCCAGTGTCATAGGGACAAAACTGCTGACAGATGCCATTTAAGCATTACTCAGTTCCAATTGAAATGAAAGCGCTATCCGTGTAATGCACGGAGTTGCTGGGTCCTCTCAATCGAGAAACGAGGGTACAGAATGGGGCGCTTTACCCGATTAACTCAGGGTACTGTGTTGTTGTATTTTTTAAACCAGACCCCCCCTTGGTAACAGTTCTATATCCTTTTATAACATGTACTTTCCTAGATGGAACATTTCTAGGTGGTGGAAACTGAGAAACGATAAATGCATGGAAATTAACTTGTAGATTTACACGCTGCATAAAAGCTCAGCCGCAGGGGCTCAGTGGTATCGGGCGCCCATGAGCCGTGCAAGGGCAGGTCTACTTAGAGGGTATGCTCACTTTTGAACACCATCTTACAGTTTATTTATAGATATAATCTGCATAAAAATCAAGTAATTTTGTAATTCCATTGTATTACTTAGGCCACTTTCACATCTGCATTTTTGCTGGATCCGGCAGAGCTCAGCAAAAACGCTTCCGTCATTATAATACAACCGTCTGCATCAATTCTGAACGGATCCGGTTGTATTATCTCAAATAGCCAAGACGGATCCGTCTCTAAAACCACTGTAAGTCAATAGGGGGCGGATCTTTTTTCTTTTGTGTCAGAGAAAACAATCCGTTACCATTGACTAACGTTGCGAGTCATGACGGATCCGTTTCAGGACGCACTGAAAAACGCTGCTTCCAGCACTTTTGTGTGCGTCATGGAAACACAATTAAACGGAACGGATATAGCATGTCCTTTTCTTGTCCGTTTTGCAAATTGAGGAAGGCACACAGGCGGCTTCCGTTGTTTGCGGATCTGCGGACCGCAAAAAACGGAACGGTCATGTGCATGAGGCCTTAGGCCTAGCTCACACTTCAGTGTTTGGTCCTTGTTTGATCAGCGATTCCCATCAGTGATTGTAAGCCAAAACCGGTAGTGGAGGCTACACAAAGAAAAAAAAAGGTATAATGGAAAGATTTGTACCGGTTTTGTGTTTTTGACCCGCAACTGGTTTTGGCTCACAATCACTGATTAAAATCACTGACCAAACACTGAAGAGAATGACATGTAAACTGTACAATGGTGTTCAAAGGTGGAGATTTGCTTTAGGTCACTTTGCATTCATTATATGTAGATTTAAAGGGATTGTCTGGGACTTAAACGGTGATGACCTATCCTCAGCATAAGTCATAAATATCTGATCACTGGGGGTCCGACTCCCGGAACATGTGGCGATTAGCTGTTGGGGCTATAGCGAGGATGCGGCTTCTTCCTCGGTCTGTGATGTTACGTCCATCGGTTACATCACCTTTCTGCAGCTCCGTCCCATTCAAGTGAACGGGATTGAGTTGCAATACAAAACACGGCCACTATGCAATGTATGGCGCTGTGGTTGGTGTACAATGTAGAGGCTGCATCGCTAGTCTGAGCCCTGCAGCCCCTTCAGTCAGCCGATTGGCGGACATCTCCAATGATCTGATATTGATGACCTATTTGTGGACATGCAATTCCTGGAAAATCTCTTTAAACTGTGGAATGTTGTACATATATTGTGCAAAAGTGGAATTTTCCTTTAAAAAGTGCCCATAGTACAAGTAAAGGTCAATTCGACCAGGAATTAGGAAATCTGTCCAGCTTGGTAGACCGTTCGTCTCTGGAACAAAATGTGGTGAAAACGTGTCGGGCAGCTCCCTGAATTACCACCCCGTTGTTCTAAAACGAACCTGGTCCTAGTTGCCCTGTGATACGGATAATTGTATAACTAAGGCTTTTTCACACTGCCGTTTCAAGGCTCTCACAAGTGACCCCAAAACAGATCAGTTCAGCACCAATGCATTCAGAATGGATAAAGATCCGTTCAGAATGCATCAATTTGGCTACGTTTGGTCTTCATTGCGTTTTTTAGGTGGTCACTAAAACGCAGCTTGCAGCGTTTTGGTGTCCGCCTGACGATGTGGAGCCAAACGGATCCGTCCTGACTTACAATGCAAGTCAATGAGGACGGATCCGTTTTTCACTGACACAATATGGTGCAATTGAAAACGGATCCGTCCCCCATTGACTTTCAATGTAAGTCAGGATCCATTTTGAATTCGACTTTTTTTTAAATAAATAATGCAAACGTATACGTTATAAACGGATACAAGCGCTTGCCTTATCGGTGCGGATCAGTCTGTGCAGATCCGCACCGAACGCCAGTGTGAAAGTAGCCCAAGCAGATTTTACATGCAGGATCCTAGAAAAGCAGGGTGACGAGCAGGGGCGGATCTGCCCATACGCATGGTAGGCCTGCGCCTATAGGCGTCTCTGGGGAAAGTTTCCATATGAATACATGGATCCATGTGCATTCATATATACATTAATGATATTCATATACTAATTGGATGCTCACAGAGGATGGCGTTATACATGCAGGCAAAGGTCTAAGGGCCCATGGACTCCCGAGATGTAAACCTGGTTCTGGTGACAACTTGAAAGGGGTTGTCCAGGAGCAGAAATAGATTATCTAATCGGTGTGGGGGGGGGGGGGGGGTCGATCAGCTGTTTGAAGAGGTGCCACATCTTACCAAGCACAGCACCATCCATTGTATAGTGGCCATGCTTGGTACTGCATGGTACCGAGATGCATCAAGGCCACGTGATCGATGAACGTGACATCACTGGCCTAGGAAGAGGTGGTGGCGCTTTCGGGAGCACTATTTTAACAGCTGATCAGAAGGGGTGCCAGGAGTCAGACCCCCACCAGTCAGATATAGGTCATCAATATTCTACTCCTGGAAAACCCCTTTAAGCCACTAAACCACTCATGGTACCAGCCCCATCCTACTCTACGGGCTTGTTTTCCACTGCAGATACGGTAACCCCTCAAATAGTTGGTAGCACTGTAGGTATGATCCTCTCTGACCAATCAATAGTCAGCAGTGTGGTCACATGACCTTTATGGTTCAGGCTTGGCTCTCTTGAAACCTCCTTGGATGTGCGAGTAAAGTAATCCGGCACTGCATCGGCTCGACAGAACGGGAGGATCTGTTATTGCTCTGAAGAGTCGACTACAAAAGGCCTCTTATGCGTTTCGGGCTACAGTATACCTGAAACGCATAAGCAACGTTTTTGGTTTACTCTTCGAATCACTAAAAGGCCCTGTTTTATTGAGCCGCTGCAATGCAGGACTACTGTACTTAAATGTTCGTTGAGCCATAGCTCTTTCCGTGGCATGCTCGGCTCCAGGGAAAACGGACAAACCGCGAGTCCACTGAAGCGGATGTTGGGCACATATGTGATAAAAGTGTGACTCCTTGGATGTGGTGCCAGGACTATCTGCAACTTTATACTAGTAGAAAAAACTGAAAGAAAAGGGTAGAGTCAGGTAAAGTTGTGCTGGTTCCAAGCAGTGGAAAAGGGGCTTTATAATTCTAAGTGACAACCCGTTAACTGCGCCCCAGTCTTCCCGATGCATTTACGCCGTCACATTTGATCATCTTGACCATCACTCCATACACCTGCCCTTAACTTCTGTATGACAGAACGTGGTGAGAAAAAAAACTGAATATTTGGGTAAAAACGCCGATTTTCTTGATAAATTCACAGAAAAAAAATGCCAGTTTCTGGATTTTTCCAGCATTTGATTCACAAACATTTTTTTTGTCCCTGTTATTTGTGGCGTGTTTTTTTTATTTAATTTTTTTTCATATTTTCTTCCAAGTTCCATTAATTTAAGAATCGTAGTCCAAATAATTTGCAAGAAGGTTGAAGCTATGAAATGGCTTAAATGTCTCCGGAAAGTGACGGATGTGTCCCATCTTTGTGACAGGGAGGCACTGTAAGGGAGGCTTGTCGACTCTTCAGAGTAAAAAATAAAATAATAACAATAATAATAATAATAATAATATAATACTGTCTTATTTCCAAAGACAAAAGACAACAATATCTGGACAAAACAGTACATGAGACAGTGGAGCCTGGACTGAAGCCACTGTTAGGATAAAATGGCGGGCGACCATCGTACGACAGATAGGTTATCAGTACTTGCAGAACGTCTCTTGGCCAGTTTTCGGAAGTCCTTGTACTTATCCTCACACAAGCGGGAAATAGCCTAAAGGATAGAAGGAAAACAACAAAAACATCTGTGTATCAGTACATTTAAGATAAAAAGGACCCATCTGCTCTCCTGGCATGTCTGATTCTGTAAATAATTGGATTCTCCATGATTGCTGAAGCATCTTCTTAGGCTACTTTCACACTAGCGTTGTTTTAATCCGGCGTTCAATTCCGACACCGAACTGCCCGCCGGATCCGGAAAAACGTGTGAAAACGGATTACATTTGAATCCTGATCAGGCTTTCGATCACAATGGAAAAATGCATTGGAAAAAACTGATCCGCCATTTATGGACTTTAACTTTTTTTTCACATTTTTCGGGTTTAACATGCAGAAGCCGGATCCGTTTTGACTGAACACACGGGGCCGGATCCGGCGTTAATGCAAGTCAATGGGAAAAAAGCCTGATCAGGCGTTCAGTCAAAGTGTTCAGGCTTTTTGGCCGGAGGTAAAAATACTGCATGCTACGTTTTTCTGAAAAGCCTGATCAGTCAAAAAGACTGAACAGAAGACATCCTGATGCATCCTGAAGGACTGACTCTCCATTCAGAATGCATTAGGATAAAACTGATCAGTTCTTTTCCGGATTTGAGCCTCTAGGACGGAACTCAGCGCCGGAAAAGAAAAACGCTAGTGTGAAAGTAGCCTTAGAAAGCTGCATTGTGCCGTTCCTCTGTTACTCCTCCCGGAAATGTATGAGCCAGTGAGCCACCCCTAAGAAAAGATGCTCCAGCATTGTTATTTGAAACCTGGACTCTGAAAATTTTTCATTTTTGGTTCCCCTTTTCAGGTTAAAATCTGTAATTATGTAGGTTTAGATATAAATATCAGCTACATAAAACATTAATCATTTTGCCAAGTACATTAGGATCAGTTAAATAAAAGGGGTTTTCTGGGTATTTAATAGTGATGACCTATCCTTAGGATAGGCGGGGGTCCGACACCACAGATCATCTTACTGAGAACAGCGCCATTCATTCAATAGCAGCTGTGCTTGGTATTGCAGCTCAGCCCCATTCATATGGAAGGGACTGCGCTGCGCCCAAGCCATTTGAGTGATGAACATGACGTCACTGGCCTAGGAAGAGGCTGCAACACTCAGCAGAGTTCTGCAGCCTCTTCGAACAGATGATCTGCGGGGTGTCGGGAGCCAGACCCCACTCCATCGGATATTGATGACTGAGGATAGGCCATCAATATCAAAATCTCAGACAACCCCTTTAAATAGGATGGCACAGCAGACTACGCATTTTCAAAACAAAAAAAAAAACATTAGTTTCAGAAACTTTCCATCATAATAATCTAAACATGAAGGAATTGTCCCAAAATGACTATATTCTATACACAGGATAGGTGTCTGATTGGTGGGGGTCCCAAAAATAGGGATCCAGTGTCACCGTTTGAATAAATCGGCAGTTGATCATTGGAAGTGCCGCCCATTCAAAGTCTACAGGACGGCCCACTGCTCTATGGGGGGTAACACACATGACACTGATAGTTTGTTTGGCTCCTGAAAGTCTGTAAAGCATCAAAAATGAAGTTTGAAGTATATACAGGCCCCCGGCGTCCTTGCTAAAAGCGCCCAGGCCCCCGGCGTCCTTGCTAAAAGCGCCCAGGCCCCCGGCGTCCTTGCTAAAAGCGCCCAGGACCCCGGCGTCGTTGCTAAAAGCGCCCAGGCCCCCGGCGTCCTTGCTAAAAGCGCCCAGGCCCCCGGCGTCCTTGCTAAAAGCGCCCAGGCCCCCGGCGTCCTTGCTAAAAGCGCCCAGGCCCCCGGCGTCCTTGCTAAAAGCGCCCAGGCCCCCGGCGTCCTTGCTAAAAGCGCCCAGGCCCCCGGCGTCCTTGCTAAAAGCGCCCAGGCCCCCGGCGTCCTTGCTAAAAGCGCCCAGGCCCCCGGCGTCCTTGCTAAAAGCGCCCAGGCCCCCGGCGTCCTTGCTAAAAGCGCCCAGGCCCCCGGCGTCCTTGCTAAAAGCGCCCAGGCCCCCGGCGTCCTTGCTAAAAGCGCCCAGGCCCCGGCGTCCTTGCTAAAAGCGCCCAGGCCCCCGGCGTCCTTGCTAAAAGCGCCCAGGCCCCCGGCGTCCTTGCTAAAAGCGCCCAGGCCCCCGGCGTCCTTGCTAAAAGCGCCCAGGCCCCCGGCGTCCTTGCTAAAAGCGCCCAGGCCCCCGGCGTCCTTGCTAAAAGCGCCCAGGCCCCGGCGTCCTTGCTAAAAGCGCCCAGGCCCCCGGCGTCCTTGCTAAAAGCGCCCAGGCCCCCGGCGTCCTTGCTAAAAGCGCCCAGGCCCCCGGCGTCCTTGCTAAAAGCGCCCAGGCCCCCGGCGTCCTTGCTAAAAGCGCCCAGGCCCCGGCGTCCTTGCTAAAAGCGCCCAGGCCCCCGGCGTCCTTGCTAAAAGCGCCCAGGCCCCCGGCGTCCTTGCCTTGCTAAAAGCGCCCAGGCCCCCGGCGTCCTTGCTAAAAGCGCCCAGGCCCCCGGCGTCCTTGCTAAAAGCGCCCAGGCCCCCGGCGTCCTTGCTAAAAGCGCCCAGGCCCCGGCGTCCTTGCTAAAAGCGCCCAGGCCCCCGGCGTCCTTGCTAAAAGCGCCCAGGCCCCCGGCGTCCTTGCTAAAAGCGCCCAGGCCCCCGGCGTCCTTGCTAAAAGCGCCCAGGCCCCCGGCGTCCTTGCTAAAAGCGCCCAGGCCCCCGGCGTCCTTGCTAAAAGCGCCCAGGCCCCCGGCGTCCTTGCTAAAAGCGCCCAGGCCCCCGGCGTCCTTGCTAAAAGCGCCCAGGCCCCCGGCGTCCTTGCTAAAAGCGCCCAGGCCCCCGGCGTCCTTGCTAAAAGCGCCCAGGCCCCCGGCGTCCTTGCTAAAAGCGCCCAGGCCCCCGGCGTCCTTGCTAAAAGCGCCCAGGCCCCCGGCGTCCTTGCTAAAAGCGCCCAGGCCCCCGGCGTCCTTGCTAAAAGCGCCCAGGCCCCCGGCGTCCTTGCTAAAAGCGCCCAGGCCCCCGGCGTCCTTGCTAAAAGCGCCCAGGCCCCCGGCGTCCTTGCTAAAAGCGCCCAGGCCCCCGGCGTCCTTGCTAAAAGCGCCCAGGCCCCCGGCGTCCTTGCTAAAAGCGCCCAGGCCCCCGGCGTCCTTGCTAAAAGCGCCCAGGCCCCCGGCGTCCTTGCTAAAAGCGCCAGGCCCCCGGCGTCCTTGCTAAAAGCGCCCAGGCCCCCGGCGTCCTTGCTAAAAGCGCCCAGGCCCCCGGCGTCCTTGCTAAAAGCGCCCAGGCCCCCGGCGTCCTTGCTAAAAGCGCCCAGGCCCCCGGCGTCCTTGCTAAAAGCGCCCAGGCCCCCGGCGTCCTTGCTAAAAGCGCCCAGGCCCCCGGCGTCCTTGCTAAAAGCGCCCAGGCCCCCGGCGTCCTTGCTAAAAGCGCCCAGGCCCCCGGCGTCCTTGCTAAAAGCGCCCAGGCCCCCGGCGTCCTTGCTAAAAGCGCCCAGGCCCCCGGCGTCCTTGCTAAAAGCGCCCAGGCCCCCGGCGTCCTTGCTAAAAGCGCCCAGGCCCCCGGCGTCCTTGCTAAAAGCGCCCAGGCCCCCGGCGTCCTTGCTAAAAGCGCCCAGGCCCCCGGCGTCCTTGCTAAAAGCGCCCAGGCCCCCGGCGTCCTTGCTAAAAGCGCCCAGGCCCCCGGCGTCCTTGCTAAAAGCGCCCAGGCCCCCGGCGTCCTTGCTAAAAGCGCCCAGGCCCCCGGCGTCCTTGCTAAAAGCGCCCAGGCCCCCGGCGTCCTTGCTAAAAGCGCCCAGGCCCCCGGCGTCCTTGCTAAAAGCGCCCAGGCCCCCGGCGTCCTTGCTAAAAGCGCCCAGGCCCCCGGCGTCCTTGCTAAAAGCGCCCAGGCCCCCGGCGTCCTTGCTAAAAGCGCCCAGGCCCCCGGCGTCCTTGCTAAAAGCGCCCAGGCCCCCGGCGTCCTTGCTAAAAGCGCCCAGGCCCCCGGCGTCCTTGCTAAAAGCGCCCAGGCCCCCGGCGTCCTTGCTAAAAGCGCCCAGGCCCCCGGCGTCCTTGCTAAAAGCGCCCAGGCCCCCGGCGTCCTTGCTAAAAGCGCCCAGGCCCCCGGCGTCCTTGCTAAAAGCGCCCAGGCCCCCGGCGTCCTTGCTAAAAGCGCCCAGGCCCCCGGCGTCCTTGCTAAAAGCGCCCAGGCCCCCGGCGTCCTTGCTAAAAGCGCCCAGGCCCCCGGCGTCCTTGCTAAAAGCGCCCAGGCCCCCGGCGTCCTTGCTAAAAGCGCCCAGGCCCCCGGTGTCCTTGCTAAAAGCGCCCAGGCCCCCGGCGTCCTTGCTAAAAGCGCCCAGGCCCCCGGCGTCCTTGCTAAAAGCGCCCAGGCCCCCGGCGTTACTTGGAGCGAACGCAGGATTTCGGACACAGAAGAGTTACATCAGAGGGATACAAGGCTGGCAGCAAGATAAACAGGGGAGGAGTTAGCCACAAGTAATGCCGGGGGCCTGGGCACTTCCAGCGAAGACGCTGCCCCTGGGCACCTACAATTCCTCATTTGCATATACTTCAAACTTCATTTTTAATGCTTTACAGACTTGCAGAAGCCAAACAAAAGGTAAGTACCAGTGTCATGTATGTGACCCCCACAGAGCAGTATGAGCAGTTTAAAACATGTCAAGTTGGTTGCAGACTTCCTTTAAAAAAAAAAATAATAATAAAAAAAAATAAAAATAAAGACAATCCAGTGATTTTACCTCCAGTTTACAAGCACGGTCCCGGCTGAGGGGTTCCAGAGGAAAGCTGAGGTTGTTCCCTTCTGCCAGTGAGCGCAGGTCAAAATAATACTTGGCATAGACACTGGATGGAACGTTAATGTTGAACTGCAGCAGCTCCAGAAACTGACGCTCCAGCTCATTCCTAAAAATAAGGAGGGGGTATAGAAAAATACAGCAGTCCAAATTAAAGAGTTTCTTCTGTTTAGAAAAACGACTGTCCCTACAGTTTTTGGGAATTGTGAGTTTATACAGTGTCCTCCCCCTTTCAGGATCTTCACTGACAGCGGTTACAGAGCGCGTCTCTTGCTTTGTAGGACTTGCTTTGTCCTGCATTACAAAGACAACTCACTGATTTCAACTGACACTGTGTAATGCTTACTTTCTCCTGTGGAGGCGCTGCCGAGAAACTGAATACAGTGCTCCCTCAGGATACAATATTTTCAGCATACAGTAAAGTGGTCTTTTCTGACCCATCGTAAGACTCAACATACAATGTCTCAGACTCCAATCCAACCAAACAAGGCCACTTCTCTGGTGAAATAGCTGGTCAGTTACTAGTTAGCAGCTACTCCTGACTGTTATATGTAAGGACTTGTTTTATCTCTCTTAGTTATCTGCTTATTTTTCTTAAATCTTCATTTTCTCTGATCTTGAATAAAATTGTGGGTCTTTGGAACCAATTACTCAAGTTACAATGATTTCAACATACAATGGTCGTCCTGGAACCAAATATTGTATCTTGAGGGACCACTGTGCTTAGGCCAATTCCACATAGTAAGGCCTAGTTCACACTTCAGTGACTTGATGAGTGATTTCTAGTGATGAGCGGCAGGTCCCATATTCATATTCGAGATTATTTTTGCGATTGCGATTAATCTAAAATATAAAAATCGCGCAATGCGAAGTTGCTCAAAAAAGAATATATAGCAGTAAATCTAGTGCTATATATTAGTTTAAAGAATATTCGTCATATTTTAAAACAAAAATATATTGCAATATAGCGAATATTCGTAAAATACACATATAGACTGCAATTTAGCTAATATAGTGCTATAGTATTTTTTTTTATAGTCTAATTTTTTATTTCTCTTCTGAACTTCAGATTTGGAAATAATTTACACTATTAAAAAAATATATATTATAGCACTATATATGTGTATTTTACAAATATTCGCTATATTGCTATATATTCTTGTTTTAGAATATGACGAATATTCTAAAAAACTAAGTTTATAGCAACCTAGCGAATATATTCGTTATTTAGAATATTTTCATTTTTTTTCCATATGAAAACATGATTTCTTCCTGCTTAAGTTGCTTGTGGGCCAATGACTCATTGACCCACAAGAAAGAAGCAGGGAGGAATCATGTTTTTTAGATGTTAAAAAAATGACGAATATTCGATATAGCGAAATATATAGCACTATATTCAAAATATTTACGAATTAGCGAAGTTGCGATATTTGCTAATCGCAAATATCGCAACTGCGCAAATATTTCGCTATTCGAATATTCACGCTCAACACTAGTGATTTCCATCAGCAATGGCGAGCTAAAACCAGGTGCGGGTCAGGTGGAACTCTTTCCATTATACCCGTCTGCTGGCTCCACTTCTGGATTTGGCTCACAATCGCTGACCAAACAGTGAAGTGTGAACTAGGCCCTAGCGTTTTATCAGCGATTTCAATCAGTGATGGAGTCAAAACCAAGTGCAGGTCAAAAACACAGAACAGGTTCATCTCTGTGTAGCCTCCACTATTGGTTTCGACTCACCATCACTGGTAGAAACCACTCATCAAACACAGACCAGTGAGAGCGGCCTTGCTCTGAGGTTCCTCACGGATTACAGCTGGCTGCTAGTGATTCTAGCAGGGGAACACGTTGTGATCAGCTTAGGGTCCTCTCAGACAAGTTGCACACTAGCGTTTAGAGAACAGCCTGACAGATGTCTCTGTAGAGGGGAAACTCCAAAAAATTTGAATATTGTGCAAAGTTCATTTATTTCAGTAATGCAACTTAAAGGTGAAACTAATATATGAGACTCATTACAGGCAAAGCGAGAGATTTCAAGCCTTAATTTGGTATAATTTGGATGATTATGGCTTATAGCTTATGAAACCCCAAAGTCACAATCTCAGGTCCCCTTTGCTCAGGGGGTATGGATTAATTAGCCTAGAGTGTGATACTTTGAGCCTAAAATATTGAACCGTTTCACAAAATTCAAATTTTAAGTTGTATTGCTGAAATAAATTAACTTTTGCACGATATTCTAATTTTTCAAATTTCATCTGTATTCCAGCATTGCTGAAAGATTGAATGTCCCCGTCCGGCCCCATTAATTTAAACGCGTCAAATATGCCAAAAATCGTCCAGAAGAAAACCGCTGCGCGCATCACCACAGCCACCTACCACGCCAGTCAGTGCGCTCAGATCCCATTCCATCGGCCACCTCGATCAGAGCTGGTGTAAACGCTAATGTTTAGTTCAAAGTGCCCCCAATACCGTATTATCATTCTATGACTTGGGAAAGGGGTCCTGGAACCCAGAAACGAGTTGTCTGTTTGAAGGAATTTCATCAATAAAGTACTTACCTTTTCCTGATGGTCGTGTCCTGCGCCCGCTAGTGAATTATATAGGTTGAGACCTAACAAGTCCACCTCCTCACATTATCTTTTGTTCATACTCAGGGTTCATACTCCCCCTCCCCCAGCCGCTACTATAAGGACTTTTAATGGAGCTACAGTCAAACACGAGCCCTGCCGCTCCATTCAAACTCTATGGTGCTGACGAAAACAGCCATGTAAGGCTACATGCACACAAACGTTGTTTATTTCCGTGTCCGTTCCTTTTTTTATGCGGATAAGATACGGACCCATTCAATTCAATGGGTCCGCAAAAAATGCGGACAGCACACTGTGTGCTGTCCACATCCGTATGTCCATTCCGTAGCCCCGCAAAAAAAAAAATAGAACATGTCCTATTCTTGTCCATTTTAGGCATTGTTACAATGGATCCACAAAAAAAACAAAAACCGATGGCATATGGATGTCATCTGTTTTTTTTCGGATCCGCAATCTGCGGACCGCAAAACACATACGGTCGTGTGCATGTAGCCTAAGGTGCATGTTTAACCGTAGCTCCCACAGGGACGGATCCGGTGGACTTGATAAAACATAAGCTCTATTGCAGTATTCAAGACGGCTCCGATGATGTGCGGTTTTTAATGCAAATACTGCAATAAAGCTGATGTTTTACCAAGTTCGCTGGATCCGTCCCTGTAAGAGCCGCTGCTGTTTTGCACTTGGACTGGCCGAGAATCCATGATGGGACTTGGGTGCTGGATTTTACCCGTCTTCACTTCAACCATAGCTCCACTGCGGTGGTTTAGACTGGGAGGAGCGAAGGACTGAGGTCTCCTGTTCTAGTGATCATCGAGGTCCCAGCGGTGTTTCATTTACACCTATCCAGTGAATAGATTTAAGCTGTGTGACCGGAATAACCCTTTATGTTTAAGGGGTTTTCTGAGACTTAAATACTGAAGACCGATCCATCAGTATCTGATCGGTGGGGGGCTGACGCCCATGACCCCCGCCAATCATCTGCATGAGAAGGCACTGGTGCTCGCATTACTGCCACAGTCTTCTTGCAGCTTTTCCTATGCCAAGTGACGACACGTTTATCGGTCACGTAGCCTAAGCGCAAGTGAAAGGCGCTGAGCTGCAATTCCAAGCTCGGCCACTATACAATGTACGGCGCTGTCCTTGGTGAGCACGTAGAAGGCCGTGGCGCTCACAGGAGCACCGGTGGCTTCTCAAAGAGCTGATTGGCAGGAGTCCCAGATGTCAGGCCTTCACTGATCAGATACTGATGACCTATCCAGAGGATAAATTTGGAAAACCCCTTTTAATTAGTATAGTACACTGCACTACAGTAGACTCCAGTTTTTTTTTTTTTACTTTTTGGAAAAGTTCATTCCTACCCAAGGGCGTATTCACCTTACTGAAATATCACCAGTTAAACAGGAGTAAAAAGCACAGGGACCTATTGTTCAAAAATGTAATGGAAGAGATGCAGGCAGAACTCCATAGATCCTATTTACAAAGAGGTATCTCACAAAGAAAAATTGACATCTCGCTAGCGTCACCTTTTGAAAGTGGCTACTCAACTTTTTAACTAAGCCTTGGTAGTAAGACAAGGGAATATATCCATCCGTAGACAGCTGTTTTGGGTGCTTGTCCCTCATCAGTACGGAGTCGGATTGGGTGCAATGCTTTCGGTGCGGCTTCTTTTGTAGATACCTCTTTGCCTATTGTTTTTCCCATGGACCATCGCCAATAAGTCTTCATACCAGACTTCCATGAGTCTCCAGGGCTGGTCTGTTTTAGGAGATTCAGTACCTGCCTAATCTAGATCTATTTATCCATACAATTGGCATTGGCTCTTTATTTGGAGAGCGGCCTGGCTCTCTTCTACCATGTTGGTTATGGACAAGGGAACTAGTGTTTATAGACGTGCACCATTTACCTTTTAACCAGTAACGCTCATTTTCCCTTCACTGTCCAAAAATGAGACATGAGGAACATATGTAGGAGTGAAGGAATGTAACTCACATGTCTTCCACCGTGATATCTTTCAGGATCTGACAGTAGTCCACATTCCACACGGCCTGGTCATCCCAAACCTTGGAGGCAAGTAATATCGCTCCTAGTACTATCCTTTTCCAGTTTGCCGGACAAATGTCTATTTCCGCATAAGTTAACAGTCTTTCTAGATAAACCTGCAAATAAAACATATAAGTTTAGAGGCTCAGACATACTTGCGTACTAATGTCTATACATTACATAGATGCTCATCGATATCAGTGCAGAGTATGGCTCCACTTATTCTGCAGTGTCACTAGAGCGCTAAAAATAATTGTATTCTCAGGATCATCTTTTCTTTGAATGTCGTTCCCCCTGTTATTCCTCCTAGATATTTACACATAAAGTGCCAAATGGGTTTTATAATTCCCCTTGTCAAAAGGTTGTGACCCTACAGAGTCTAGCAATGGAAAGTACTGACTGGACAGGGTCTAAGTGTGTAGAGATATACACCAAACAGGAAACACTAAGTTGTCAATTTATTCATACATTTGCAGGAGGAATAACAGGGGAACGGTATAATGCAATGTTCTAACAAAAGATGCTCCGATTCACTTCTGCCGCTCCCAGTGAGACTGACAGGGGCAGACATCCTCACTGCTCCGATATGTTGGCCTGAAATCTCACACTTGCCCTGGCCGCCCCCGCTATGAGATTTCCACTGTACATGCGCTGATGGTACTGCAGCCAGTGCACACGCGAGATTTCAGGGCCAGGCATGAGATCAGTGAGGATCCCTGGCTCTGTCAATCCCATTGGGAGGGGAAGTGGAAACAGAGAGGGGAGGAGGTGAAGCGGTGCTCCGAGAGGCTAGGCCAGCCCCTCCATGCTCTGAGACCCTCATTTACATATAAATAAAAGTAAGAATTTCCCTGCATCAGTAATACCGAGTGAGGAAAAAAAAAAGGGCTAATTTTAGTCACCATGACCGACCCTATCAGACAGTATGCCTGGTTTAATAGGGTTGATGATGGTGACTGATTCTCTTTAAATCTTTAGCATTGTAGTGTAGTTTTGTAGTGTTTTCTACTAATCTATAGTAGTCATTCATTAGGGAAAACGTCAAAGTCCTTCCTATTAAATCATATTTGCAGACACCGCTTGCCAGACACGGTGTTGTCTTTTGCAGATGGCACCGCCAGATCTCCATATTACTGTGGAAATCTGTTCAGATTACTTTCTATGAGTGCAGGGGTGGACTGGGAACTTAAAGTGACCCTGGGGAAAAAAAGGGTTCAAATTGACAGAAGGCGAGGCAACACAAGTAATGCAATACTGTAGTGCAGCACAAAATACCACCCCAGCAGAACCAAATACCACAGTGCAGCACAATATACTACCTACATTAATGCTGAGAGCATCAGATCTTTATGTACCTAGCTGGCGGCCAAGAGGTGAGCTTAAGTGGCCCTCTGGGCGTCTGCCCACCGGGAAATTTCCCTGTAAGCTCTATGACCGGTATGGCCATGGTCCGGTGGCATGCTCCTTGCCTCCAGCTTGTGCGCCTACTGTAGTGGAAAATAACCATTCATGGTCCTGATGACACGTGGTAGTACTATCAGCACAGCTAAAAAACACGCTATGGCTGGTGTCACACATTTCAGGCCTCGGCCATAAAAAACCTGTGTGACCCCAGCCTAATAAACTGGTTTTGAAGTGTTGGAGAAGGAGTTCCTAGAACTGCTTCCATGGAAGACATAGATTAGTAATGTAGTAGAATGGAAGGAGGGGGGAGGGCTGGTGAACCCCTATCTTCTAGCCTCTTTACAACCCAGTCTACATGAAATACAGGATGCCATCACTTGGCAAAATATTCCTATTGACTGTATATAAGTGCAGATGATTTCTAGCTGTTCTGCACTGGTACACTATGTAATACCCTGTGTCTCCATAGACATGCTTGTGAAAACATTTGCGCTCCTTATCTACCATATGCCGAGCCACGATATGACTGACAGAAGCTTATTAAATCTTCTTGATTCCCCTCTCCAATATCTGAAATAAAAGCTCCGATAACCACAAATTAAATGAAATATTCAAGCCAGAGACAACGCTGGACATAATCTAATTCCCCGTGGCTTTCTAAGAATACCATCTTCTGCAGGGCACAGCCAGAGATGCATCCTACCCCAGCCATCCCTGTCTGCATAGCCAGACCCCACCAACCGTACCTACATCTACGTACCTACAGCTGGGCAGAGCATGCATGTGTTCTCTATAGGGAGGGAGGAATAAGCTGCTGTCCGACACCTCTGGAGGTATACGCAGAAAAGGCAGGACTGCAATGGTTGCATATCCATAGAAATATTCAGTTTTATTACAAAGCTAACCTCCTGCATATAGATAACCCACGGCATGGTCCATGTGAACGCTGCCAAGGTGTAAGCAGAATCCACAATTTAAAAAAAATCAACCAGACCACAATAAAGCACCATAAAATGAGCCCAAATTACAGAAAAATCACCCAAAAGAAGATTAAATACACAATATGACATGCAATAAGCCAACAAAAGCGGACGTATGCTGTTGCCAAGGGCAACCATCGGGAAGATAAAGAGGTGGAGAGCAGTGCGGCTCTCAGGAGGGACTGTGTTTCCTGTGATGGTGTACAAGGTCCTAAAGGGCGCGCCTGGAGCGACCTTCCGGGAGAGGTCCGGACTACCAGGCCATGTTGTTTCCAATAGCAACGATTGCAGTAAGGAGTCTGCCGGTGGTCGTGGTACCAGGAACCCAGAGAAGACTGGTATAATTGTAAATATGCTGGACAGACATGTGATTAAAAAGGACTGTCAGATAGTTCCCACCGGACGTGAGACTATGGTGACAACTAGAACCAATGGTGCCAAGTTATCTGCATTGCCTAATGCAAATGTGAAGGTATGTCACCTATGTGATAAGGATGACCCCCCCCATTTCCTTTGCAGGCTGTGATAAACGTACAGGAAAGTGAGGCAATGCTAGAAGGGGTACCACATGTACTAGGTGCAGATAAGCAGTCTCCACGGGATTCTATGGTTAGTGAACTCGGGTGCAAGATAGATGAAAGTGGTGTGACCTATAATGTGAACCTGGCAACCAAAGGAGAGCCTGAGCAAGTGCAGGTGGCTCTCACTGAGGGGGAGTCTCCAGTGAGAACTGGGTCTTGTGGACCTCATGTTACAATTATGTTCATATATGATGTGATGTTGGGCTGTGATATCATTTCGTTGTTGTGGGGTAAGGTAGACACTTCTGCAGATAGTGACGAAACTCCTGCAGAACCTGGACTTGCCAGTTTAAATCAAGGTCTAAAGAAGCTGCATATTGACTGCCGTGGGGAAAGAATATTGCCTATTGAAAACAATGGTGCAGATAAGGTGCAAAGTGATTGTGCCAAGTTGGCGGAAATGCGTAATGAAAGTGGGATGTCATGTGAAATATGTGATGATGATAACATGCCTTTTCGGTTGCAGGTTGTGGTCAGGGGAGAAGCGCCCCCCGGTGGTAAAAATGTAAATGATGATGAAGCCTCATCTGCTATTTTTCATGAAGAACTATGTAACTTGATCAAGAGATTTGAAGAATTGCATATAAGTAGTGTGGAGTGAAGCGAAGCTCCAACTCAGTGTTTGAATGTGAAAGAAAGGGTAGCAGTCCTAGAGGGTGTATCACACGTACCAGAGGTGGACATGCAGTCTCCACAGTGTTTTATGGGCAATAAAGTAATGTCCCAGGGAGGTATTAACTCTGCAGTGCCCCTAAAAGTCAGCGTTAAAAATGACATGAATAGCAACTCCGAGAGGGAAGCTACCAGGTCAAGGTGTTGCGAAATTCAGGCACTAGTAGAGACCAGACGACAGTTATACCTGACGTGACAAGAGCTGAGTGGGGAGACGGCAGCCTAGTGTCTGAGACCCATACCCAGGCAGGGGTAGATGACCTGACACGTCAGTACAGCTGCAATCCTGAAGATTTCTCTCTCCCCACACGGTCCCTAGATATGATGGAGAAGGGACAAGCTGTCTTCACAGAGTCACTGAAGAAGACTGCAGTAGACACCAAAGTGCTTTTAAGGGACCCTGGGTGGAACCCCCACAGGGTGGCCAAAAGAGAATAGTGCTACTCCTACATCGGCTGCAGAAGAGCAGAGTGAAGAGCATCTAGAACAGAAGGTCCTCTCCTTGGCTCAATCCCTTGCAGACGCGCTTGAGGAGCGAGATGAATGTGAGAGGCTTAACAAGCAACTCCAAGCAGAGATGGAAGACCTGATCAGCTCAAAAGATGATGTCGGGAAGAATGCCTATGAGTTGAAGAAGTCTAAGCCAGAGTCTGTTAAGAATGGGTCTGGAGATGGTGGCGCTGTGGTGCCGACCAAGGCGGAGAAGACGGAAGATCTTTCTGCTGAGCCCGCTGATCTGAATACAGAAGCCAAGAGACTTATGGCAATGAGTAGCCAGCGGTCTGCTGGAGAAAAAATACCAGGAGACAGACAACCAGCATGCAGATGGTGTCTACTACTGTGTATAGGGAGATGCAGATAATAATCAGGCGGCACTGCATACACTGATCACGCCGTATTGGAACCGGGCCACATGCAGTGTAAATTGCTTCTCAATGTGGTGCTCAGCAAAATAATGGCTTGGTAGCAGACAAAATGGCAAATTGTGAGGAGAGTTGAAAAAGAAGTTGCGGCACTCACCGAAGTGTATCAAAGCTTTCTTTTATTGTGGCTTCCTTAGCAGGTAGCAAGAAGGATCCGGGGCGGACACATAGTTGCGAGCAGCGACGGCCGTTTCGCGCGCTAAGACGCGCTTCCTCAGGCCACTCAGTGGCCTGAGGAAGCGCGTCTTAGCGCGCGAAACAGCCGTCGCTGCTCGCAACTATGTGTCCGCCCCGGATCCTTCTTGCTACCTACTAAGGAAGCCACAATAAAAGAAAGCTTTGATACACTTCGGTGAGTGCCGCAACTTCTTTTTCAACTCTCCTCACAATTTGCCATTTTGTCTACTACTGTGAGACAGCTCTCCTAGAGCCTAAACAAATGGGTGAACCTTTGGAGGGATTGCCAATGAGTCTGGTGAAGGTCCCGATGTCCCCAGTGCCTCCAACCTTGATAAGAAAGGAGGAGGAGTTAAGAAGGCAAGGATATGATGCCATGTCTATGAAGGATGAAAAGGATGTGAATGGAGACTCCAAAGAAACAGAGGTTGAGGTCTTGAAGTGGGAGAAATTCTCAGATGTTCCAGAGACCAAGGATAAGGCGGAAGAGGGGTCTGTTAAAGTGGGAAGAGCCACTGAAGAAGCTAAAAGAAGCGAGCTGGGGCAAGCATGCTCTGCTGAAGGAGCTCAGCAAGGAAACCATGACTGGAACCAATTCAGGCAAGAGTAGCCACAGTCCAAGAAAGGACGTGATGGGCCTGTGCAGAAGCCAGAAAATATAAAAAGAGAGTACATGCTTATGAGGATGACAAACCAAGCGCTGTTGTCCTGGGTCTGGCAGAATAAGGGGAAGACTGTAGGCCATGATGATGCCCGTTCACGAGCATCTGGATGTGATGCTAGTGTTCACCCCTACGGGCTTGAACAAAGGAAGGGGGGGGGGGGATGTGAGATAGTGACAGATCTCACAGAGGTGACTGGCAAGGAAGGGGTGGATAGTGCGGTCCACACCCCTGGAGGACTTGGGGAGCACAGAGCGGCGCCTGGGAATGGGTTGCAGGGTCCTAGTCGGGCGGACTAGAGAGCCCAGCTTCCCCAAGGGACTTTTTATTTGCACAGCCTAGTGGCTGGAGGACTACAAGGTGGGAAAAGCCGCATGTACTTCACCTGTGTGAAGGGCTTAGAGGTGAGTCGGGGAATACCTCTGTTTAATCCGGGCCCAGCCGGGCAGGTATTTATTTTTGTTTTGGTGTACGTGGAAACCTCACCCTTCCCAGTGGTATGTAACTGGGCTGTCCTGTATGCGAAGAATTTCAAAATAAATGCAATGTTTGACCCCTAATCCTGCGGTGGAGGAAGATCATTGTGTGAATGACCCCCAGAAAAGAGCTAATCCCTACAATATATGTATATAAAAATTAAAAGATGGCAGCACCGGGAAAATAAACAAGAAAAGAGAAAAAAAAAAAAAAAAAAAAAAAAAAAAAAAAGAAAAAAAAAAGAGGAGATCTATGTAGAAAAATGGCAGCAACGGGAAAATAAAGAAAGAAAAAAGAAAACGGGTGCACAGCCCGAATGGGAAAAAGCTTACCCAGTATGAAGAGACCAAAAAGTGGGCAGCACTCCAAAGTAATGGTGAAATATACCAAACTTTATTCACCCATGTGACAAGCCAAAGAGGCTTGAGAAAGGCTCACATTGAGCTGAAACGTTGCCTTCACATGGGTGAATAAAGTTTTGTATATTTCACCATTACTTTGGAGTGCTGCCCACTTTTTGGTCTCTCGCTCTCATATATATATATATATATATATATATATATATATATATATATATATATATATATTTATTTTATTTTTATTAATCAATTTCTTTAAATCCATTATAGAAAATACTAAATAGTCACGGGCTGACATCGCACTTACCAAAGTTACTATGGCACATTCAGCTGTCAGCTGGGCAGCACTGAAGAGCGTCCGAACAAATCGATATATGTGTTTCTGTTCTGGGTCATGCTTCTCATAATCAGACGGTACTTCTGATTTCTGCAATGGTAAAGTCCATTTTACATATGACCAAAACACTTGGGCATGAGACATAACGGTGCTGATTAACCCAATACGCCATGACACCCCCTCAAATGTTCAAAGAAACTGAAAAAAAACCTAGCCTAGTTTGGGCCTCAACTTCCACCATCACCTACCATAAAACCAAAATCACACGTCAGTCCATGTTGCTCAGTAGGGCTTTCCTTCATCATCTGCTGCTGCTTCTGCCTCCACAGTAAGAAGGTGACTCAAGATGTAAGCAGAAGGTGCAGAGTGCAGACCGATGAAGAAGTGATGGCAGCTTGAGACAGTCCAGTTTCAGAGATATGGCTTAAGGTCTTACAGAGCCCCAAGACTTAGGAGCCTGATCACCCACCGTACACCACTGAATGAAGTCTATTCTATGAGCTTATGAAGACCACCTCCTTATCCAGACCAGATTTCCCGTGACAGATACTCAGTCCCACCATACATTATACAC
The DNA here is from genome assembly GCF_014858855.1 of Bufo gargarizans. Classification (NCBI taxonomy): domain Eukaryota; kingdom Metazoa; phylum Chordata; class Amphibia; order Anura; family Bufonidae; genus Bufo; species Bufo gargarizans. Next base: position 432,259,017 of record NC_058084.1, on the reverse strand, counting down.
ACTGGTCATCTTTTTCGAGAAGAGGTCCCACAGAGACCTGAACATAAAAGTGATCAAGCAAAAAAAATAATAAAAATAACTACTTACAGAAAGAGGGTGAAGTTTTTCATCAAAAATGTCCAACAGCAATCTTCCATCTCCATCTCTAGGGAAAGAACAAACTTTTATTCTACAGCACTTCCTAATAAAATCCAAGATATTGATTAATCTTATTTTCCTCTTCTAGGAAAATGTTAAACATTCTAATAAAAATATTTATTACCTATCCCAGTGATCTTCAATCTGTGGCTCTCCTGAACTACAACTCTCAGCATGCCCTGATAGCTGCAGGCTGTCTGAGACTGATGGAGATTGTAGCTGGAGAGCTGAAGAGCCACAGGTTGGAGATCACTGGGAAAGGTGATAAATATCAACAATGGAAAACCCTTTAAGAATTTTTTGGAATATAATTTTTTGGGAAACAAATGACATTTCCCACAAAATGGAACAGAGGTTTAGGCTACATGCGCACGACTGTAAATGTGTTTTGCGGTCCGAAAATTGCGGATCCGCAAAAAAAAAAAACGGATGACGTTCTATATAAGTCATACATTTTTGTTTTTTTTGGAACCATTGTAATAATGCCTATCCTTGTCCACAAACTAGAAAAAAAATAGGACATGCACAATTTTTTTTGCCGTTCCGGACATACTGATGCGAAAAACGGATGAATATAATACTGGTGGCCACCAATGAATATAATACTGGGGAGGGAGGGAGGCAGGCCGCACTGGCCACCAATGAATATAATACTGGGGAGGGAGGGGGGCCGCACTGGCCACCAATGAATATAATACTGGGGAGGCAGGGGGGCCGCACTGGCCACCAATGAATATAATACTGGGGAGGGAGGGGGGCCGCACTGGCCACCAATGAATATAATACTGGGGAGGGAGGGGGGCCACCAATGAATATAATACTGGGTAATACTGGGAGGGAGGGGAGCCGCACTGGCCACCAATGAATTTAAAACTGGGGAGGGAGGGGGGTCTGTCCACAGCCCCCTGTAAGAGATCAGGTGCTGCCAGGCAACAGGGGGCAGTTATTACACAGTTCTCAGTATATTCTAAATTGAAGCATCCCCATCACTATGGGAACGCCTCTGTGTTAGAGTATACTGTCGGATCTGAGTTTCACGATCTAACTCAAATCCGATGGTATATTCTAACAGAGGCGTTCCCATGGTGATGGGGACACTTCAAGTTAAAATATACCATCGGATTGGAGAAAACTCCGATCCGATGGTATATTAATAGGAACTCCTGACTTTACATTGAAAGTCAATGGGGGACGGATGCGTTTGCAATTGCACCATATTGTGTCAACGTCAAACGGATCCGTCCCCATTGACTTGCATTGTAACTCTGGACGGATCCGTTTGGCTCCGCACGGCCAGGCGGACACCCGAACGCTGCAAGCTGTGTTCGGGTGTCCGCCTGCTGAGCGGAACAGAGGCCAAACGGTGCCAAACTGAGGCATTCTGAGCTAATCGGCATCCACTCAGAATGCATTAGGGGCAGTACGGATCAGTTCGGGGCCGCTTGTGAGAGCCTTCAAACTGAACTCACAAGCGGAACCCCGAACGCAAGTGTGAAAGTAGCCTAAAAGGAATCTGTCGCCAGCGACCTCCCTATCCAGCTGTTTGCATAGACACATAGCTGTGGTTCACCTGATTAAAACGTTTTTCTTTTGTTGATCTGAGGCTCCATTCCCAGGTTATGATTCTTATTTCTTAATATGCAAATTAGGCCTTTGGTGCAATGAGGGCATCACCATTGCTCTTGTTGCATCCAAGTTCCCCTCCTTTCTGTGACAAACCTCTCCCTCACTGCTCTACCACTGCCTAGCCTTGTCAATCAAAGCAGCTAGGGAGGAGCTGGCCACATAAAGCAGTGGATCTTGTGTGCAACAAGAGCAATAGTGACACCCTCATTGCACCAAAGGCCTTTTTTAGCATAACTCAGGAACGGGGCCTCAGATCAACAAAGGAAAAACTGTGTATTAATCAGGTGAACCACAGCTACGTGTCTAGGCTACAGTCGGATAGGGAGGTCGCTGGTGACAGATTTTCTTTAAGCTAAAGTCTACTGGACAGGCGGATGGACGAGAAGGGTACATGCTTTACCACCGCTCCATTCATACTCCTCCTCCATGCAGTCATGCTCAGAAGCCTCAATTTTAGTGATGGGTGGTATGCCCAGTGGCTGGGCCCCCAGAGATCAGACATCTAGCTATACAATTACAGGTACGGTCGGTTTTGCTCAGCTGACCAGGCGGCCTTTAAAAAATAAAAAAGTAAAAGAAAATCATGCCAAATGGTACTGAAAGTAAAAAAAAAATGTGAAAAGACACTAAAAGTAGTCCCATGTTGTAGGCGGGTCCAAAGTGAAAGAAGGTGGGAAAACACAAGTAGACAGGGACAACAGAAGTAGGTGAGGCCAGCAATACGACAGTGCGGCACAAAACATGCCGCCCCCGCTGCAGAATTCAACTGCATCACATCCTGAGGACTTGACTTCAAGAGGACAACAGTGCAGCCAGATGCATAAGTACCTGATGCTACTAGCAATTATTAAAGGGGTTTTCCAAATTCAAAAAAGTCCCCTTTGTGGCCTGATAATGCCTGCTCCCCCCGTTGACGGATGTTTTGATCTGAGCGACAGGGAGACGCAGCGGTGGCTGTGCAGGGATCCGGAGCGATGTGGGTGCCAGGCAGCAGGTAAGCATCATCCATACAATGAGCCCGGGTATTGGTATTGGGGGGGTTAGAATTTGGATAACTCCTTTAATGAAAAGAGCATAAGATTGTTATGTACCTGGCTGGTGGCGTAAGGAGGGCTTGGGCGACCTCGCATGGGTATCAGCCCACCGGGAAATCTCCCTGCAGGGTCGATGGCCAGTCCGCCCCCGAGTTCAGGAACCTAAGAAAGCTGGATTAACTGTAACGGCGACATGAATTGTTCTGCTATATACCTCCTGTACACCAGTATACATAGCCCATTAGTTCAGACTCCTATTCTGCATGTTCATAATGGATACCTATATTTTACGTCACATGTGCGCTACCATTACTTGCTATTTATATAGCAGGGAACATATTCTGCAGCGCTCTACTGAAAATGAACTTACAACAGTCCCTGTGGGGCTCATAACCAGGGTTCCCCGTCTCACATGCACACTATGGATAATTACACACAAAGCCAATTAACCTAGAAAGCTAATGAAAGTGTGTGGGAGCAAGCCGGGGTATGGAGGAAACTTTCATGAAGTGCATATAATAGGAGAGGAGCTTATTAATATACAGTATAACAAAACTGAACCAAGAATCTTGATGCTGACTGCACGTTACATGTCACGTCTCCAACAATACAGAGCACAAAGCACCGGAATCACACTCTGCCGCAATGCTTACTACTGACCAGCAGAGGGCGCAGAGAGCATAGAGTGTGACATCTGAGAAGAAAAGTGCTCATCAAATGCAGGACGTCTGCCCCAAAAGTCCACGGCTTTGATTTTCTGTGGACATCAGCTGGAAAAATTTGCTGGCTACGGTCCTTCAATTCACTTTTGTTCCTAGCGCTTTCTTTTTTTTCAGCCATGATGCCAAGCTGGTCGTCAGCCTGGATTTCCAATCACATTAAATATGGAACAAACCTCAAAATATGCAGAAGTGCTTGAACGAAGATGCTGACTGACAAGCTGGAATAGATTTACATGATCTGGGATTTAAATGGCTCGATTTGCATCTATTAACATAAGTTATGATCGCCGCGTGTCGGATCTCTCGGCTTTGTGGACACATTTACCAGGTTATCACATTTTTGGACTAGAATCCGAGATAAGAGCAGGAGTTGGCAACTGAAGTGTGCGCCAAATATCAGGCTATGTAAATATGGACAATGTCAACCTCAAGATTACCCAGATTATTTTACTTCCCAAGGAGAACCAGAGGCATCACATGGATCAGAAGAAAGTCCGACCTACTGGAACCGTTATCTTAAAGGGAACCTGTCATCAGAACGGACCTATAGAGCTAATTACGTGTTCCTACTGTTCATCCTCCTGCCATTCAAAACTGGCTTAGAGGACGCTCAAAAGTATTGTCCTCATGTCAAAAATCTACTTTGAAAATGTCCCCTACGTCGTCACATGGGAACGCTGCGCAGGATGAGGCGAGTCACGAGTCATCCCCTTGATGGAGATGTGGATATCATTCTTCCGAAGTCAAGATGGCCGCCATTTCCTCTGGGTCTAAAAGGACCCTCCTCCCTGATGACGTATGCTGTACTGACGTTAATGTGAAGCCATTACAATATGGCGTGGGTACCTAGATGTTTACATAGCTCACACGCCAAAAGGTTGTAAAATCGTGCACAATGCGCAGAAGCCAAGTGTTAGCTCTTTCTTTGCTTATGTATTCTAGCCAATGGAACAATTCCACGAGCCTCAGGGGTGATGTACATATATACTGCTGGTAGGCTGCCCCCCCCCTCGCTGATGTCATATATCCAATTCTAGGGATAGGTCATGAAAAAAATGAGTACCTTTACTTAATGCATACAGTGTTTATTAAAAGGGTTCTCCAGGGTACATATCAGGACGGGTCCAACACCCTGCACCCCTACCTGATCAGTTGTTTCAGACTGCCCCCGCACCAGAAACTATACAGCCTGCGGAGATGGGGGCAGACGGCGCTATACACTGTGCAGTCGCCGTGCCGGGGTACTGCAGCTCAACTCCATTAAAGTGTACAGAGCCTTCTGCTTCCGCTCTGCCTACTATAAGCCCCCCATGCAGCGCGGCCCAAATTACTCGTTAGGGGATGCAAGAGTCAGACCCCCACTAATCCGATGATCTGTTCTGAGGATAACTCCTCAATAATCATGAAACCGGACAACCCCTTGAGCGAAAGGTTGGACATGTCCTATGGTAAATGTGCGCACAGCTTCGGTTCCTCTAGTATTTTCTGGACCTTATATTCCATAGCAGGATATAGGACACTGGGTGCAAATAGCGGCCCCTACGGAACTAGATAAATTCCTTAATTTACATCTGTTAAGATGCTCATGGTTAGGGCCCATGCACACGACCGTATGTATTTGGCGGTCTGCAAAAAACGGATCCGCAAAAAATACAGATTACGTCCGTGTGCATTCCGTATTTTGCGGAACGGAACAGCTGGCCCCTGATAGAACAGTCCTATCCTTGTCCGTAAAGCGGACAATAATAAGACATGTATTCTTTTTTTGCAGAACAGAAATGGGGACATACGGAAACAAAATGCACACGGAGTAACTTCCATTTTTTGCGGACCCATTGAAATGAATGGTTCAGTATATGGTCCGCAAAAAAAACATAACACAGAACGGACACAGAAGGAAAATACGTTCGTGTGTATGAGGCCTTAGGGTATAATTCCTTGTAGTCTTCTCTTACAAATGAGGCTGGGCAGAAGATCATGAGGTTTTGGGCAATCAGTATACCCACATAAAGCGCTCACACAGTGCCTGCTAAGTTAACCCTTTATAGTCCTTTGGTGGTAAAGTAGCCCTGTCTCAAGAAACATAAAGCCCCATTAGTTTATTGGGGCAAAAAAAGCCTTAAAAAAAATATATTAAACATCTGCCTTGCTGAGCTTTTTTGTAGCATTTCTCTAGGCATTTTTGTACATGTCGTGTGTTTTAACACTGGACTTTTTTTTACATTTTTTTTTTTCTTTTTTTGGTATGCCTTATTTTTCTTATAGGAAAGTATGTTCATTTCTCTTCTCAACCCCCCTTTCTAAATAATGTAGCTTCCTCTGTAGAGCTGTATGGGGAACATACATTGGTACAATGTGGTTAAAAAAACACCAACGCACATTGTCAGTAAAAGCGACAAATAACAAAACAAAAAAAGGCGGACTATGATAGAAAAACAGGCAATGAGGGAAAATGCCAGACCAAAAGCATACTGCGATAAAAAAAAAAAAAAAAAAACACACATCTCAAGGGTGAAAAAAACACCTCTTTGTCTTGCATTTAAAGGAGGTCTCAGGGCATTTTGCCCGATTAGCCCATGATGCCACTGTAGCTGTGGCACTTGTGCACCCTGCAGGTTTCCTCTGACTGGGTCCCAACTGAATGTGGCCAATTTTCCTGTTCAGCTGCCTTATAGTCAGAATAGGAAATAGCCGACCACATCTGGTCAGGACCCAGGCAGAAGAGCAAGCAAGTGCTGCGGAGACCAGGCATCGGGGGAGTGAGGAAGGGAAAGTATTGTGTAAAGCTGGGTTCACACGGGCGTTGCAGGTGACATGCGAGAACAGATGCGGGTGCGTTGCGGTAAAATGCACTATTTTTTTCCCCGCGAGTGCAAAATGCTTTAATGTGTTTTGCACTCGCGTGAGAAAAATCAGGCATGTTTGGTACCCAGAACCGAACTTCTTCACACAAGTTCGGGTTTGGTGTTCTGTAGATTTTATAAATTTTCCCTTATAACACAGTTATAACGGAAAATAATCGCATTCTTCATACAGAATGCTTACTAAAATAGTGATGGAGGGATTAAAAAATTAAAATAATTTAACTCAGCTTAATCCACTTGTTAGAGCAGCCCGGCTTCTCTTCTTTCTTCTTATTTGAGGAAAAGGACCTGTGGTGACGTCACTGCGCTCATCACATTGTCCATCACATGATCCATCACCATGGTGATGGACGATGTGATGGGCGCAGTGACGTACACCACAGGTCCTTTTCCTCCTGAACAGCAAAAAAGAAGACAGAAGAGAAGCCGGGCTGCGCGAACAAATGGATGAGGTGAGTTAAATTTTTTATTTTATTTTTTAACCCCTCTAGCCCTATTTTACTAAGCATTCTGTATTAAGAATGCGATTATTTTCCATTATAACCATGTTATATAGGAAAATAATAATGATCAGGTCCCCATCTCGATCATCTCCTAGCAACCTTGCGCGAAAATCGCACCGCATCCGCACTTGCTTGCGGATGCTTGCGATTTTTATGCAGTCCCCATTTACGTTTATGGGGCCTGCGTTGCGTGAAAAACGCACAATATAAAGCATGCTGCAATTTTCCCGCAACGCACAAGTGATGCGTGAAAATCACTGCTCATGTGCACAGCCCCATGGAAATGAATGGGTCCGGATTTCAAATATTTCAAATACTGACGGAAATTATACGCCCATGTGAACAGCTCTATTCATTAACATTAGCACCGAATTCCGGAACATAAAATCCAGACTATACACTCACCTAAAGAATTATTAGGAACACCATACTAATACAGGTGTTGGACCCCCTTTTGCCTTCAGAACTGCCTTAATTCTACGTGGCATTGATTGAACAAGGTGCTGATAGCATTCTTTAGAAATGTTGGCCCATATTGATAGGATAGCATCTTGCAGTTGATGGAGATTTGAGGGATGCACATCCAGGGCACGAAGCTCCCGTTCCACCACATCCCAAAGATGCTCTATTGGGTTGAGATCTGGTGACTGTGGGGGCCATTTTAGTACAGTGAACTCATTGTCATGTTCAAGAAACCAATTTGAAATGATTCGAGCTTTGTGACATGGTGCATTATCCTGCTGGAAGTAGCCATCAGAGGATGGGTACATGGTGGTCATGAAGGGATGGACATGGTCATAAACAATGCTCAGGTAGCCCGTGGCATTTAAACGATGGCCAATTAGGCACTAAGGGGCCTAAAGTGTGCCCAGAAAACATCCCCCACACCATTACACCACCACCACCAGCCTGCACAGTGGTAACAAGGCATGATGGATACATGCTTCTCATTCTGTTTACGCCAAATTCAGGACTCTACCATTTGAATGTCTCAACAGAAATCGAGGACTCATCAGACCAGGCAACATTTTTCCAGTCTTCAACAGTCCAATTTTGGTGAGCTTGTGCAAATTGTAGCCTCTTTTTCCTATTTGTAGTGGAGATGAGTGGTACCCGGTGGGGTCTTCTGCTGTTGTAGCCCACCTTTCTTTCCTATTCTGACATTCAGTTTGGAGTTCAGGAGATTGTCTTGACCTTGACCACAACCCTACATGCATTGAAGAAACTGCCATGTGATTGGTTGACTAGATAATCGCATTAATGAGAAATAGTACAGGTGTTCCTAATAATTCTTTAGGTGAGTGTATATGCATTGCAAATATGCTCGTCTGAAAGCGGCCTTAAAGGGAACCTGTCACCGGGATTTTGTGTATAGAGCTGAGGACATGGGTTGCTAGATGGCCGCTAGCACATCCGCAATATCCAGTCCCCATAGCTCTGTGTGCTTTTATTGTGTAAAAAAACCGATTTGATACATATGCAAATTAACCTGAGATGAGTCCTGTCCCTGACTCCTCTCACGTACAGGACTCATCTCAGGTTAATTTGCATATGTATCAAATCGGTTTTTTTTTTACACAATAAAAGCACACAGAGCTATGGGGACTAGGTATTGCGGATGTGCTAGCTGCCATCTAGAAACCCATGTCCTCAGCTCTATACACAAAATCCCGGTGACAGGTTCCCTTTAATCAGAATTTTTTTGAAGCATTTATGAGTCTTTTGACATAAAGTGTAATTTAACCCTTGCAGTTTAACAATTTTATTATAGCAAAGTATGTACCGCCCCCCTCCCCCCCTTCCCCTCAACATCACTTCCTCTGTAGAGCATTTTGAGGAACATACACTGGTAAAAAAAAAAGCACCATAAAAATAAAAAAATAAAAAAACAATGCATACTGACATGTGGTATTTTATTTAAAGCTACAAACATTTTGGGGCCCATGGGAGGAAAACAAGGGCAATGAAACCAAGGGCATGCTTCGATAAAATAAAAATAAATTATGTTGAAAAAAATATATAATAATAATTGCCTGCATTTTCCACAGACTTCCATGCAATTTCTGGAGCCAGTGTTTTTGCTTACATAAAAAAACACCAGTAAATCGAACACACCAAAAACCAAACTCCTCAAAAACAACAGAAAAAAAAAAAATAGCTATGTGTGTGACGCCAGCCTTAAATCCAAAAAACAATGAAATGGATATTGCTCAATGGACTGACACCTTCAGGAAACGATCTGCAACAATTTGGCTAACATTTAAAATTTTAAAAACATCCTAAATCCCATCCCAGTGACGGAAATCGAGGGATAGTGTTTATCAGAGAACGTCTGGATTGCAATTCAGCTCTGACATATGTGCTACTATGTGACTAGTAAAGCCTAGCTAATTGGAATTTAATATGCAAGTAAAACCATCAGTATCACTTCGAGGAAGTTCTGGCGTAATGTACAATAAGAGAATAAATGGTGTAACACATTCCTGACAGCCTGCCAAACCGATACCCACTTCAGGAGATGTTTCGACACAAATTAAACCCGACAGCTTTTACAGAGATTTATCTCACTGTCAGCCTGACATTCCTAATGTGTCCGTCTCTTTTTTCCAGGCCGAGCATGGGATTACAGAGATGGGGTTCTGAAAAGTGAAGAGTAAAATCTGCTGCATTCAGAACTGATTACCATGATTGAATTAATCTCAAAATACGTTTCGTTGTCCTGCATTTAAAGGCAGCGCACCATCTCAATAACAACGCTCATAGTGAAGATAAAAGATTTGGGGTTGTTCAGAGACCAAAACAGAAAATAAATGCAAGGGTTTAAAAAGGTTGCCTCATCACAGATAATTCCTTTAATAGGAGAGCCACTGCATGGACCAACTGATCCCAAGGAACCGGCCTATTTCCCCTACAGTGGCCACTGCGGGGCAAGTACAGTATTACATGCCGACATGTATAGAGGCTCTGTCAGCATAATAAACCCTCTTACAAGGCATACTGCCTGGTAGGGCTCATTATGCTGATTAAAACTGTACCTTTCTTTTGTCTAGATGCTAGATAACTGCATTTGTATTCATATGCAAATTAGTAAGTCCGAGCACCAGGGGGCAGGGCTGAATAATTAGAGCACTGCTTTGGTAACGGCCCCTGTGCTCTGCACACTCCCCTCTCCCCTTGAGGGCAGAGTTGTGTCCTAGCATGTACATATCATATACAGTAATTACTATAGCCTTACCAAATTGAGAAGAGTGGATTTTTATGCTTAGAAAGCTCATACATATTACTGATTTATTCACAGGCACAATATAGGATTATAATGAAATAGGTGTTAGCAGGGGCGTAGCGTGGGGGGGGGGGGGGGGGGCCGGAGGGGCCGTTGCCCCGGGCGCCAAATTGCCGGGGGCGCCAGGCAGCTGAAATTTCAATGAGGGCTACAGGAGCCTATGGCTCCCGTCCCCTCCGTTATGCCCCATAGGCTTCAGGCCTAGTGGCCTGAAGCCTATAAGGCAGTAGAGCGATGCAGGACTTGGTCACGATAACCTCACTGTGACCTCCTGCGTCGGGTCTCGCGAGATGACGCGATGACGCGGCGCAGGAAGGCACAGTGAGGCGTTCGTGACCGCCTGCGCCGGGAACAAGCGGGGATGGAGATAGGTAAGTATTTTTTTTTATGTTACCTTACCTAATTGCAGAGGCTCTGGGGGCAGTATGGGGGGTGGGAGAGGACTGGAGCAGAAAGAGGCTATCCTATTCAATGGCATTGGCACAGTAATAAGAGGGGGCCATTATATTAGCAAAGAGGGGGCCAGTACATTAATAATAAAGAGGGGGCCATTACATTAATAACAAAGAGGGGGCCATTACATTAATAACAAAGAGGGGGCCATTATATTAATAACAAAGAGGGGGCCATTATATTAATAACAAAGAGGGGGTCATTATATTAATAACAAAGAGGGGGTCATTATATTAATAACAAAGAGGGGGTCATTACATTAATAACAAAGAGGGGGTCATTACATTAATAATAAAGAGGGGGCCATTTTTGGCTTGCCCCGGGTGCTGGCAACCCACGCTACGCCACATATTAGCTTTCTAAATATAGAAAAAAACATTTTTCTCTATGTAGTAAGTGGTCAGCCTTGCACGTAGAGATCCTAAGTTCAAGTCACAGAAGCAATTTACATATGTTTTCCTCTGTTATTTTTTTCTCTCTCACTTAACCCATAAAAGGTTATGCAGCCTTACTATATTGAGAATGGTGTTTTTATACTTAGAAATCTAAATAATATTACTGGCTTATTCACAGGCACAAAATATGATTATAAAGAAACCAGCAATATGTATTAGTTTCTAAGTATAAAAACATTATTTTCAATATGCTAAGACTATAGTCTTTTATTATGAGTTAAATGAGTGAGAAAAAATAAATATCTGAAAAAAAAAAATATCTGAAAGTCTTTCCCAAGCCTCAGATCGCTACATACAAGGCTGACCACTTATCGTCAGGCTACAGCCTTATCATATTGAGGACTGTGTTTTTTTTTCTTTACTTAGAAAGCTAATACATACTACTGGTTTCATTATAATCATATATTATTGTTAAAATTATTTTATTAAGAAGAGCCAAGAGAAGATGTGATACAACAAAAACAGACCCCGATTGCAGGTCGAGGCTGTGTACATATATGAAGTTCCAGCAAATCAATAAACATTGATATAGTTGGGTAAATATATATCACATAATTTCCAGCATGAACAAATAAACCCCTAAAAATTACTTTAATGGTATACGTTAAAAGGATCCTTAAAGGGTCCGCTAAATACAAACTAATTGGTGTACAGACAAAAAAAAATTAATTAAGTGACCGATGACCACATCCAGAATAAAATTTATTCGCCTGGGGTACGGGAGAATTTATCCCTAAATCTACCCCTATCCTAAACCCTCAGCCCAGGGAGGGCTCCTAGTGGTGGAGGCCCCCTGTCCGCATACCTATACTGCTAACCCTTACCGTTCCCTATAGGGGTGTCGCAGAGATGGTAGACAATTATCCCAGGTATGAGGTATAGATAATAGGTAACCAACTATATGGGTCAACTAGATGGGAAAAAAAAAGGAAAGGAAACACAAAACATAGTACAGAGAAAAACAAAAATACAATTATTCAGGGTTGACATTATAGTCATACGCCTCAGTTACCTCAACGCGTTTCAACCAAGTCAATGCTGTGGGATCATCAGGAGGTGTAGTAAAACTAATAATCTATACAATATTAGATATGTGACGAGATCGATACTGGTGCAAAACCAGGTCACATAAGAAAGGTGCTCCAAGATAAGTGCCGGCGTAAAGCCAGATCGCACGAGTGAGATAGGCGCTCTACATATAGTTAAAATTAAGACAGGGGGATATGCTCAGGTTTGTTTATATATATATATATATATATATATATATATATATATATATATATATATATATATATATATATATACACACGATGATATTAATACAGGCCAGTGATATGCATATCAATGATACTCATGCCTGCTTCGGACTCCATCCAATACAGATAGTGTTATCCGCATCCTATATGGGGCAGAAAACAATTATAAACCACGGTCAATTTCAGTGTTTAACATCTAGATGTATATAGAATCACTGGTAAGTGCAGACTCACGATTCAGTAGATAGGGTGGACCACAGCAACTTAATTTTCTGTTATTCCCCTGCCATGATTAATTGACAGAACCCACACTGAAAATAAGGTACATCATCAACATTGATGCTAGTATTCAGTGGACACTAAACGGTCAAAGACCTCTGGTTGAAAATATATCATACTTACATGGTGGAGTCTCCCCTATGCGCTATATCCCCCTGGTAGGCGATTAACACACTGCTGCGCAGGCTGTATTTAAAGAACCGCCGCATCACGCCATTGGTGATTAGCTCTATTCCACCATGGCCCCATTTCCTGTTGTTGGAACGCATAGGTGTTCCAACTAACGGAAATACTAGTTAATAGGGGCAGGGCTATGTAGTCAGTGCCGCGCCGCCCTTCCGATCGCTGGAACGCATATGCGTTCCAAGGAGCGACTTCCGGTGTTCCGGCCTCCCTCCAGTTCCTGTGTATGTAATCATGTGAGGTGCTGTGCGCTCCACATGATATTCTCATCCCTGACAGTTGTATCTATACCAGGCAAAGCCCAAATCCTGTCTGAGCATGGAGGTCTTTAGTCTAATCAGGGTTATGATGTATTTTGGCAAGCCTGTAATCCTATATTATGCTGTAATGATTTATCATATGTTTGGGGCTATAATACATTTTAGCAAACCTATAATCATATAATGTGCCGTAATGTGTACATATATGCACATACAATCAGAGGACCATAAAAATTAGCAAGTGGTTACACTGTCGATTCAAAAGACTTACCAATAAATCAACTTCAGGTATATATATGCAATGGAACCCCGATGGGGACAACACGACATAGGAATACAAGGCGTTAGACATAAGACACATAAGGGGGAAGAAGGGAGGGGGGTAAAGATGGTTCCTGACAAGAAATTTAGTGAGATACTGGACAAGGTAGTAATAAGTCCAAATCTGCCCAAACATAATTAGAATACCAAAGAGCTCAATTACAGCTACCCATGAGTCCTGAAAACCCTGTAGGGGGATATGGTCTTCGCAAGAACTGGCGCCATCCCTGCTCAACCAATTATGAAAATCATTAGATCCCTTGAACAAAATCCAAGGAGTCCAAATTTTTAAGTATTTGTTGGAATTGCCCGTGTCCTCCGCCAAGAGCTCCTCCATTCTGTGAATTTTCTCAAAAGGAGATGAGCCAGTCCCTAAGAAGAGGGGCAGTGGTGGATTTCCAAAATCTAGGTATGACCAGGCGAGCAGCTTGCACAAAGAATCTCAGGAGGCCTTTTTTCAGTGTGGAGGTAGAACTAGGGAACATAGAGAGTATAATCCTATATTGTGCCTGTTAATAAATCTGTATTGTCTTTCTAAGCATTGAAATCCATTCTTCTCAATGTGGTAAGGCTATAGTACGTAGTGTATACGATATGCACATTTTAGGGCATAGCTCTGCCCTCAGAATGTTGATGTCTAGCCTTGTCAATCAAAGGGAGGGAGGTGTGTGCAGAGCGCAGGGGGTGTTACAAAAGCAGTGCTCCAAGGATTTAACCTGGTACTACAATTAGCTCATTTGCATATGAATAAAAATGCAGATATCTCTGCAGCCGTTTAACGTACAGATAAAAGATAGGTATTGTTTTAGTCGCATGATGAGCACTACCAGGCAGTATGCCTGGTTTAATAGGGTTGATCATGCTGACAGAGACTCTTTAAAGGGGTTCTGCACTTTGTTTTAACTGATGATCTATCCTCTAGATAGATCATCAGCATGTGATCAGCGCCCATTCCAGTGAACAGAGTTTAGCCCCGCCCACGCTAGTTGATACTAGTCGTGACGTCACTGGGCCGGCGGTAAACAGTGAGAAGGCCGCGGCACTGCTGGAGCGCCGCTGCCTTCTCAAACAGCTGATCGGCGGGGGTCCCGGGTGTTGGACCCCCGCCGATCAAATGCTGATGATCTATCTAGAGGATAGATCAGTTAAAACAAACTGCAGAACCCCTTTAAATGTATATAGATGTACTGGTTTCATCCCATTAAGAGTCACTGCTTGTTATAGTCTCTCCTCTCAGGCTCCTAAAGGGAAGCAGGAGAAAACCCCACCTCCACGACATCTGTAATAGAGCATACAAAAAAATGGTTGTCCAGATAAGTCAAGTCCTCTATGAATAAATGGAACTAATATTCAATTAGGAGGTTTCCTGAAGCCAAAAAGCCGGATGTTTGAAACCAGAGAAGCAGCTGAGGCCCCCCGATCATAAATACATAAATGGGTTATTATAAATTATGACAGGGCTGACTTTGAAGTATTTTATTATTTTGTCCCTTATAGTCATCTCTATGACATGTGTCACGGCAATCTATCAGTCTGGCTTCATATGTATTTCCTTTGTGACATCCAGGTAAGCTAGGAGTCATGCTGAGAAACACTTGGTCTTAAAAGAAATATAAATCTCCATTGGAATAGGACATCCTGGGGACAATTCCGGACACATCTGAACACACCAGATTAAACATAACTCATAATATGTTCCATCAGAGCTTGGATTAAGGGAAAGAAACAACAAGTTCTTTGGATCAAACAGTTCAGTGTTTTATTCACACTTTAGGCAAGTGACAAAACAAGCAGTCATATTCCAACAAAAAGTCACCTTGCGGTGTTGGTGGTAATTCACACCATGCGGCAATTCTGCCTCAAAGGGTCCTTGCTGATAGCAGCACCAACCTGTTTTCATGCCAAACAGGTAGCAAGCCTTCATCCAGACACGAGGCTCCCAGATCCCAACACAGAGACCTGGCTTCTGAGCCCAGCTGCCTATTTAAGGACAGCCAGGTGCTGCCAAAACCCGGACCGGCACTTAAAATCTGGTCCGGTATTTGACCTCACCTGGCTGTAAATCAGCCCAGCAGCACATGCTGGGAGGAAAATACCTGTTTTCCCAGACCAAACCTTTCACTGTGCCACAGAAGTTATTACAATAATAATACAAAGCTTATAATTTATATCTCCAGCAGGTTCAGAGATGAATGAGGTGGGATCACAAATGCTTGACCACTGATAAATTCATATGAGGGACACAAAACCCCTATTCTTGTGATCATGGAGGTCCCGGGGGTCAGTACCCCATCAATCGACATTTATCCCCTATACTGTGGATGATGACCAAGTTTCAAGAGGTTGTGCAGTGGAGTAATATAGAGGACATATCCTTAGGATAGGTTATCAATAGCAGATCAGTGGAGGTCCAACTCCCGACACCCTCTGAAGGGGTCGCAGTGCTCATGTGAGTGCAGCTTCCTCTTCAAAGTTCACCTATGCGTCACCACTTTTGCAGTGACGACACACTGCAATTGCAACTGCTCCGTTACATTCATCAATATTACTCCACATTCCCTCCACATCCACATCTTGGGGCAACTCCTTTAAATCAGGCCCACGACATATATGTTTGACCCATTCTAAAATCTGATGGGATAGGGTTCCTGCAATATTTTATGTAGCTTAATATGAATATGCAAATAAGGGTCTGAGAAGTAAAGAATTCGTGAAAAAAACAGTTTGCCAGTGTGAAGAGTCAGACCATCTACTGAGCAGATGGTCATTGACTGAGACCTCAGACAGAAGGCTCTACGGCACCTCGAAGACTCCATGTGCTGCGATACGACAGAGATAATAATCCCTAAATGCAATACAACAGAATGAGATGGTACACTAAGGTCTAGGGATGCTCAGTTATAGCTCCATGGTTGTATCAGGCAATAGTGTAGCTAAATATATGAGGCCTAGGGGGAAAAAATGGACATGATGTCCAGTTGCATAAGTTAAGAAAGAAACTACACTGAGTGGTGTATTATCGTGGGATCTGAAGTTTGGGAAAAAATTGACTTAAAGGAGTCTCATCTGAGACAATGTGGGTATATCGCTAGGATATGCCCCCATTGTCTGATAGGGGCGGGTCCCTCTGCTGAGACCAGCACTTACCTCCTAAACAGAGCCCCGAAAGTGGTAGAGGGCGCACTGCACATGCGCCATCCATTTATTTCTATGAGACCGCCGAAAATAGCCGAGCGCTGGCTCAAAGAAGTGAATGGGAGCAGTGGCCGGTCATGCGTGGTGCGCTCCCATTCACTTCTATGGGGACAATGCTTGGTGGTGGCAGGACCAGAGTCCTCCAGCCAGCACTTTGGCCCGATTCGTTCTCAATATAGGTGCAGGTCCCAGTGGTGGGACCCGCACCTATCAGACAATGGGGGTATACCCTAGCGATATGCCCCCATTGTCTCAGATGAGAAAACCCTTTAGCATGACTTCGGTGCATAAAGAGTTTACTAAACTAAGATAAAAGATATAAACACAAACAAAGATAAAGTAAGTACGTGAGAGAGAGAGAGAGAGAGAGAGAGAGAGAGAGAGAGAGAGAGAGAGAGAGAGAGAGAGAGAGAGAGAGAGAGAGAGAGAGAGAGAATATGACACAAAGAAAGGTGATGGTGAGAAGACATCTTAGCTCTGAAGACCTCAGCAGGGAAAGAGTTTTCTAGTACACATGCAGTGTTACCTCATACTGGAGAAATGTGGCCAGGTATCGGACATCTCTAACCATTTACATATGTTCAGAATTAAAGGGGAAGGACCAATTAAAACCTTGTTTTACAGTGGTCAGTTTAGACACTTTCAGTCTCCATATTCGTTACATGGCTATTTTACCGTGACCTGCAGAAAATGTTTAACTTACCTGTTTTTTATGTGGTAATATATTGCCAGTGCTACGCTGTAAAAAAGAAGAATAGATTTAATACACATTGTAATAAATTACTGGATAATTTTATTTAAAATGTTTTTTTTTCGGTTTGTTTTTAAGGGTTTTTCCGAGATTACCATGTTCTTTAAATGATATGCTCATGTAGTTGCTTACCTCACATAAATCTTCCCCATACTATTATCTTTTCCACTTGGACTCTTCTGAACTGTTACTGTGGTATGTTCCCATCCTGTATGTGCTGTATCCAAGCAAACCCATCATGCACTTTCCTCTTTCTGCCGCAGCTCCAGCACTGCCCCCTAACAATGCCCAGCTAGTTTATAGCCCCTCCCACCAGCTAGTTACATAGACACTCCCCCATCACTGCCCCTAACACCACCCAGCTAGTTTATAGCTCCTCCCACCAGCTAGTTACATAGACACTCCCCTATCACTGCTCCTAACACCCAGCTAGTTTATAGCTCCTCCCACCAGCTAGTTACATAGACACTCCCCTATCACTGCTCCTAACACCCAGCTAGTTTATAGCTCCTCCCACCAGCTAGTTACATAGACACTCCCCTATCACTGCCCTTAATGCCCAGCTAGTTCATAGCTCCTCCCACCCGCTAGTTCCGATAGACACTCCCCTATCACCCAGCTAGTTTAGAGCTCCTCCCACCAGCTAGTTACATAGACACTCCCCTATCACTGCCCTGCCCAAGGACATAACATCACAGGAAATAAGAAAGGGCTGCATGGACATGGTCATGTGACCACAGCCCAGATCCGAAGATAGGAGCAATAAAGGTAAAAGAAATAAAACTACCATCATAAATTATTTTAAAGGGTGTTTATGCATACTGGAAAACCCCTTTAAAAGGAGTAGTCTAGAAATACAGAATTAGAAATACATGCTTTCTTTCTTCCAGAAACAGTGCCACATGTGTCCATCATGGGTTATGTCTGGTATTACAGATCAGCTTCACTGAAGTGAATAAGGCTAAACTGCAATACCTTAGCACAGCCTGTAGACAAGGGGTGGCACTGTTTTTAGAAGAAAGTAGCCATGTTTTCATAGCTTCACTTTACATAAAATAAAAATTAAGCCACTTAGCAAAAATCCTACAGTTCTGTGTCTACAGCTCCTATGCATCTCCATGGTTACAGACTACGAACAAACCTGGGTGGTCCTGCAGTCATACTGCTTTCCTTTGGGCCCTTATTTCTTGTTAATCTACTGAAATGAAGTGATGGTCTGTTTACTAAACTATTTTTTATTATATTATCTTTATTGTGTATAATCTTCATGATTCGGACCAAAATATGGGGGGGGGGAAAAAAAAAAAAAAAAAAACAGTAAAAATATAATTTGAACATGAACATGCAGACTTTTTTCTAAGTAATGAAATGTGACTTGCAAAATGCTATTTATATCTAGAAAATACACTCAATGTCTTTCCACAGGAAACCCAAAGTGTCATATGAGCAAAAAGTTATTGGTTTTTCAGTCTTCAGAAAAACGTTAGCGTCGTGTAACTATTATTACTATTCAGACATGTGGCTATTGTGGCAGGCGTCATCCATGGACTTCAAGCCTCTGCCTTTAATGGCAGAGGCTTGAAAAAAATTGTATTAACTAAAAACTGAACTAAATCCAATATGGTTACTAAGAAAAACAAACAAGACCACCTCCCACCCCCTTCCAAAATTAGTGGAGGCTTTTTTTTAGGGGGACAATGAAAGCAACAGGCTGTCCACCCTGCACCTCTCCTTTAGGCCTCATGCACACGGTCATTGCTAAGCAGTTCTGTGCATTGGTGACCATAATTTGCGGTCCCCAATGCACGGGCAACATCCGTGCAGATTCCGCCAACGGATCCAGACCTATTCAACTTGAATGGGTCCGTGATCTGTCCGCACCGTCAAAAAATAGAACATGTTCTATTTTTTTGCGGAGCGGAGGCACAGCGAGAAATCTTTCCACACCATTCCGCACCGTTCAGATTGTGGACCCATTCCATATCCGTGATGCGGTGAGCACACAGCCGATGCCTGCATATCGCGGACCCACTATTTGCGGCCCACAATACGGGCAACGGCCGTGTGCACAAGGCCTTATACATATATTTTAGCACCAGGATGAAAAGCCGTTCATGCAGATCCCCGATTTCAAATGAAAGTTGTGACCTACTGCACTTACAATAATGGACATGGTATTATTCGAAAGCTGAGATTTTGGGCTGAAATATGATATCAAACTATAGCGCTAATATTCTACCATTACATACACCCTTGGCAGTGACAGCGCCTTTTACACCACCTTCATTGAGGCAATTTTGTCTAATATTAAAATTTAATCGGAGAAATAATATAAACAAAGAGTCTCTGTGTCCCAGGAGATCGGCCATGTCCCTCCTCCTACTCCTGTGTCTGGCTGTACAAAATGTAAAAAAAAAGTGAAAGGGTCCAAAGACTTTCCAAACACATTGTACTTACTATTAAATATCACAGAACAGTATCTGGTATCCCTGTAATCATAATAACCCTTACAATATAGTGAACACTTTCTTCATGGTGATCAGTAAACAACGTAAATAAAAATGGCGCATGTTTTTTTCCCGCTTGATTTAACCCATAATATTATATAGAAATTAAAATCTTATATGTGTGAATGGCAAAGAGGCCTCATGCAAAAAAATAAGGGTTTAATGGCTATGAATGCGAGAAGGGAGAATGGGGGGACACATGGTTTGCCCGAGTGTGGAAATTCCTGATGGCAGCCCTGCACTTACACACATACGCTAATGCAGGTGTTTTCAATGGATAGAGGGTAATAATCTAGTGCCAGAATCCTCTGGGGGCAGCTCATTTCCCCTGAGATCACAATCATCAGGCATGTTGAAATTTAACAGCCCAATCCCCCCCCCCCCCCCCTGACATCTTCTATCGCAGCAACCTTCAGCACTCCAGCTGCTGTGGAACTACAACTCCCAGCATGCACACTTGCTCAGCTGTTCTTGTAACTCTTATAGAAGTGAATGGGAGTGCCGGAGGTTGCTGATCCGCGTTCTACCGAAGAAAGTTGGGACAGCATATTAGATGGTCGGGTCCGACTGAAATCGTCAGGCTCAGTCAACAGTCATCTAAAGTGCATAGGCATCTTTAACAGTTGCAAATGCCCAAAATTAATGCGATGTGAGATAAACGTTATTTATAAAAAGGTAAACTTTGTTTGTAGTCTGTGATCGTGGAGACACATGGACCAACATAGAAGCTGCTGAAAAAATAAAAAAAAACACAAGGTAAAATATCTTAAATCAACAGGATTTGCAGATACTTCGGTTTTATTTTAGAAGCATTGGAGTAAAAAAAAATAAAAAATTGGAAAAAAGTGGACATGTCCTTTAGGCTACATGGACACGACCGTATGTATTTTGCGGTCCGCCAAAAAAAAAACGGATGACATCCGTAGGCCATCAGTGTTTTATTTTATTTTTTGGCGGATCTATTGTAACAATGCCTAAAACGGACAAGAATAGGACAGGTTATTTTTTTTTTTTGAGGGGCTACGGAACGGACATACGGATCGGATACGGACAGCACACGGTGTGTGTGTCTGCATTTTTTGCGGACCCATTGAAAAGAAGGAGTCCACATCCTATCCGCAAAAAAAAACAACAAAACACGGAACGGACACGGAAACAAAGTTCGTGTGCATGTAGCCTTACATGTGTTATGCTGCAATAGGTGATAAATACATTCAAAAAAGTTCAAGATGTTACGAGATGGAATATTGTTAGTTTACTTTAGTCAAATCCAATAAAGAGATTCTTATTCTAAGGCCCCTTTCACACAGTCACGTCCGTTTTGCAGACCGCAAACTTCCGATCCGCAAAACACAGACAACAGCTGTGTTCACTTCGCATCGCGCTGCAGACTCATTGAGATCAATGGGTCCGCAATCCTCAAGATGTGGCCAAAGATGGGACATGTCCTATCTTTTGCTGCACCACTGCATGGACCTGGAAACACACGGAAGCCCATGAAGGATGCCCACAGCGTTGTCCGCGTTTTGCTGATCCACAGTTTGCGTTCTGCAGAACGGACACAGACGTGTGAATGGCACCTAATGAAGGGACGTCCTTGCTGTAGAAGAAAACCTAATTTATAGCAGGACCCTTCAGGACCTGACCGCTGGTACTGGAAGGCCTCATACATGACATAATTTACAAGAAATGACATAGACCGATCAGCCACAAACTTAAAAACTCTGAAAGATGAAGAGAATAACAATGATTATACCAGAGGCACCTGCTACCAAGGTTGGATATTTTAGAACTGGAAATTTCGTTCTTGACGCTCATGTGTTGGAATCAGAAAAAAAATGGGAAAAAAGAGGAAAGATCTGAGAAACTTGAACAAAGGCAACATTATGAAGGCTATACAACCAGTGTAGTTGCTTAGTACATACCAAAGTTGTCCATGTAAAGACAACCAGTTTTGTTTTGGACAATTTTCTTCTGGGAAATATTGGGTCCCATCATTCATGCGGATGTTGCTTTGACAAGTACCACCTACCTAAACACGGTTGCAGTTCAAGTACATACATTCACTGGTATTCCCTAATGGCAATGGCCTCTTTCGGCAGGAGAATGACCCGTCTATGCAGAAAAAAATAGTTCAATGCGATTGAGCATCTGTGGGATGTGCTTAAAAAAAATAAAAATCCGCTCTATGGAGGCCCCACCTCGTAACTTATAACGTCAGATACCATAACCCAATGTCAGGGATCTTGTGGAGTCTATAGCTCAATGAATCAGAGGTGTTGGCGACAGAGGTCCTACACAACATTGGACAGGTGGTTTTAAGGTTTTGGCTGATCAGTGAACAAACAATACATTGAAGGGGTATCCACTGACCATTTAATGGTATACTTGAGGTTAGGTTGGCTGACTGTGCTGTCATCAAGGAAAATTGTAGAGCAAGAGCTGTACTTTCTCCTCATTTGCCCTGGTGGATGCTGTGGGAAGAAAAAAATCAATACAGCCCAATGAGATCATAAAACGTCACTAAACATGTAGCACAAAGCATTGTACATTTAGGCCTCATGCACATGACCGTTGTTTTATTCCGTGTCCGTTGATCAGTTTTTCGCGACTTTCTGCAGACCCATTGACTTTCAATGGGTCCGTTGAAAACTCGGCTAATGCACCGTTTGTCATCCGCGTCTGTGATCCGTGGTTCCAGTCCGTCCAAAAAATATAACCTGTCCTATTATTTTCGCGGAACACGGTTTGCGGCCCCATTCAAGTCAATGGGACCGCAAAAAAACGTGGAGGCACACAAGATTGTCATCCGCATCCGTGTCCGTTTTTTTCCTATCATTTGCATGGCAAACCTGACTTAGACTTTTTTTTACTTTACTTTATGTCTGGTGGTCCTCCAAAAATAAAGGAAGACACACGGAAACAAAAACGGAAACGGATCACGGAACAACGGAACCCCATTTTGCGGAACAGAACACAACAACGGTCGTGTGCATGAGGCCTTACAGTGTAGATACCCAAACAGCGCTAAAAGTTTCATTCACTGCTCCGCTACTTCTATGTCCATCACTGCTCCGCTACTTCTATGTCCATCACTGCTCCGCTACTTCTATGTCCATCACTGCTCCGCTA
This sequence comes from Bufo gargarizans, assembly GCF_014858855.1. NCBI lineage: Eukaryota > Metazoa > Chordata > Amphibia > Anura > Bufonidae > Bufo > Bufo gargarizans. The sequence continues at coordinate 432,236,055 of NC_058084.1, read as the reverse complement.
CTTCTATGTCCATCACTGCTCCGCTACTTCTATGTCCATCACTGCTCCGCTACTTCTATGTCCATCACTGCTCCGCTACTTCTATGTCCATCACTGCTCCGCTACTTCTATGTCCATCACTGCTCCGCTACTTCTATGTCCATCACTGCTCCGCTACTTCTATGTCCATCACTGCTCCGCTACTTCCATTTTGCTATCACCACTACTTCTCTCCTCTCTGTGTGCACATACATGGCTGCTTGTAATTGTTAATCAGCTTCTGTTATAATTGTTGGGCTGCCTCCATTCTACTTGCCTGAGCAATCAGGTTCCTTGCAAAGGTGTGCTGTTTTCTGTTGACTGCCCATGTACCGACCTGTGCCTGTTGTACCCATCTGCTGCCAACCCTGAACTTCAGATCTGTTTCACTAAAATTGCACAAACTCTACCTGCCCTGACCTCAGCCTGTTTTGCCTGTTTCTTTGCTGCCTTGCACTGATGTCCTTCATTCCCATGGGTCAAATGTCAAACACACTGGGACTACTCCAGAAGGTAGCGATCTGGTGGTTCCCTGCAGCAAAGTCCAAACCCTTGTGTAGAGGTTAAAGGGCGAATACCTGGGAGCTGCAAGGATGCCATTAGATTTAGCCTAAAGTCAAGTTAGTTGGTTGACGCACCCACTGCCGTAACAATGTCTTTACATGCGTGTCATGTTGAGTGCCTTAACCTGAAATACCAGTTCGTCCAAATGCAGTCCTTAAAGGGCATCGGTCAGCAGATTTGTACCTATGAAACTGACTGACCTGTTACATGTGCGCTTGGCAGCTAAAAGGCATCTGTGTTGGTGAGAAAATTGCTGAGAAAAATTTAGTTTTAATATATGCAAATGAGCCACAGGGAGAAACATGGTCGTTGTAGTTATATGCAAATGAGCATCTAGGAGCAACGGAGGTGTTGCCATTACACCTAGAGACTCTGCTCTCTCTGCAACTGCCACAACATGTGCACTTTGATTCACAGAGCCAGGTGTGATCCCAATTACACTGCTTTGGTGCCTTCAAAGTGGAGAGGATGTGACAGTTGCAGAGAGAGCTGAACCTCTCGGTGTAATGACAACGCCCCCGTTGCTCCTAGAGGCTCATTTGCATATATTAAAACATTAATTTTCCCAGCAATGCGGACACATATGGACATGGGACCAACACAGATGCCTTCAGCTGCCAAGTGCACATGTAACAGGTCAGTCAGTGTCAGTGCTGACAGATGCCCTTTAAAAGAGACCAAAACAAGTAATTAAAGGGGAAATCAACCTACAACCCTTGGTCTGAACTGCAACATGGTGCCCGTCCGTGGGCTTTTGGGTCCGCATGACCACACTAAAAAAAGAAAAGACATATCCTATTCTTTGCTGCATCTTGCAGACTCATTGAGGTCAATGGGCCCGGACTGCAATGCGGGGTGCACACAATCGGTGGATCCACAGTTTGCAGCCTGCAAGATGGACACGTCATGTGAATTGACTTATACCTAGCCCTGATCTCATGGGAAGTAGATCCAATTGTATTCGGGGAATGATCTGCGAGCTACACTGTAGCAATCTACCAGACAGCTTTGTGCAGTTGCTACTACTGTGCTTAGCTCACAGAGCATTGTCTAGTCCAGGGATGCTCAACCTGCGGCCCTACAGCTGTTGTAAAACTACAACTCCCACGATGCCCTTCTGTAGGATGATAGCTGTAGGCTGTCAGGTAATGATGGGAGTTGTAGTTTTGCAACAGCTGGAGGGCGGCAGGTTGAGCATGCCTGGTCTAGACGGAATACGATGTACATTAGAAAACTGGAGAACTTTTCATTTATACAGGATTTAAAAAGGGATATGCCATAAATGCCCACCAAGGGGCCACGCTGAGTGCTGCCAGGAATGGTGAGGTGTACGGACCTTCACAAATAACTCATCCCTAGAGGGTAACAATCCTACCCGCAGTCAAGCATGTACATTCGTTAGGCTTTAGAGGGGTTGTCTGCCTTTTTTCTCCAGAAACTACACACCAGACACTGCCCATGGACAAGGACGGTGGCATTTCTAGAACTTACTTATCTTGGACAACCCCTTTAAGAGGATACGTATAACTAACAGCAGCTGTCATGGTGCTCGAATATTCCATCACAACTTGCCTTAAGTTCCTACCCTATTCAATTTCACCAAGAAATCTCCTCGTATGCTTAAAAGTCTGACTTCTGAACTTATTACCAGCAATGCTGTATATTTTTAGCACAGGCGTCAGGGGTTAATAGGAATCCTTGAAGTCCTTCAGCTCAGTGCATTCTGTAATGGAGTAAGTGCCCTCCGCATTTGACCTTCATTTAAGTGGCAGCCATTCATCCCCTTTCCCGGGAAAAGCTGAACGTATTGATTGGGATGACTGCAGATTTGCTACAGAAAGGTTAGGAAGATGGAGACGTCACTGTGTGCTTACACACGGGGGAAATAGGTTGTATGCACTTTTTATTTGTGTGGGAAAAAGAAAGTCATGTCAATATATTAAAGGGGTATTCTGTCTTCCCAATAGCGATGGCCTAACCTGTGCGCCGGTTAAAACTGAAAAGGCTGCAATGCTCACACAAAAAACCACAACCTCTACAAAGAGTTGATCATCGGGGGTGGCAGACTTGGACCTCCACCAATCTGAAATTACCTCCACTGATCCTGTGTATAGGCCATGAATACTCTCAAGCCGGAATATCCCTTTAAATGGAGTTGCTTCTTCTATTTTCCATGTCACTACCTATATGTAAAAATAATCCTGAAATCTTGCAGTTTTTGCACAGGCCACGGAGCCCAACATCACACTGACACTTCCTGTTCTGTAGAGATCACTTCTCAGTAGTCATCACATTATTATGACAGACAGGATTACATATAGATATATCCATGGTAAAGGTCACAGCTCCCCTTTTCCTTGCATAAGGACCCCTACACAAAGGGCACACAGCATGCCCAAAATAATTTCCTTTAGAAGGCAATAAGTCATCTCAAGTCTACAGTTTCCAATGTCCATGTGCCTGCTGATTTTGTATTGTACATTTTTTAAAGCAGCACTCGAAATGAATGTTTTTGTAATTGCATCTAATTAAAAATGTTGTATATTTACTAAGTTATTCAATAAAATGTTTCTATATAGCGCCACCTGCTGCTTGTTCTTTTCCTTAATTCTCCATCCACCTCACTGAGCTGGTCACACGCACTCAGTTTAAATTTTGAACTGTGAGCAGCCATTTCTTCTATTAGAAACTGTGCTGCAGCAGAAAGGACACCCCCTGAGTTATCAGCCTGAAATAAATCTACCAGAACTATTGGAGTAATGAATGGGGAGATCTCTGGATCCATGCGAGGTACAGGGCTGGGTCTAGCTTTGTTAGAAAGAGATTGTCATGTACTATATGATGTCTGATTTTCATTTTCTACATCAGTCATGGCATAACCCCCTTTAACTGTTGTTCACAGAGCAAAGGAGAAGCTCAGGCAACATGGCTGACCCCGTAATCATGGACAAAAAATGAAATAAAATAAATTAGAAAATCTTGAATTGGACAGTAAAAACAGATGCAGGGGTGGGCAATCTGCGGCACTCCAGCTGTTGTGGAACTACAACTCCCAGCATCCATAAACTCTCATAAATAAATGGAGCATTCTGGGAATTGTAGTTTCACAACAGCTGGAGTAACGCAGGATGCCCACCCCTGGATTAGACTATGCTTCACAGTCTGTTTTTATTTACTACAAAAAAAATATATAAAAAATCTAGGTGCCACATTCCTTTAAAGGGCATCTGTCAGCAGATTTGTCCCTATGACACTGGCTGACCTGTTACATGGGCGCTTGGCAGCTGAAGACATCTGTGTTGGACCCATGTTCATATGTGCCCGCATTACTGAGAAAAACTATGTTTTAATATATGCAAATGAGCCTCTAGGAGCAACGGGGGCGTCGCTGCTACACCTAGAGGCTCTGCTCTCTCTGCAACTGCTGCGCCCAATGCACTTTGACTGACAGGGCTAGGTGTGATGATGTTTACACTGCCTGGTCCTGTCAATCAAAGTGCAGGGGGTGCGGCAGTTGCAGAGAGAGCTGAGCCTCTAGGAGTAACAGCAACGCCCCCGTTGCTCCTAGAGTCTCATTTGCATATATTAATACATATTTCTCAGTAATGCGGGCACATATGAACATGGGACCAACACAGATGACTTCAGCTGCCAAGAGCACATGTAACAGGTCAGTCAGTGTCATAGGGACAAATCTGCAGACAGACGCCCTTTAAAAGAGACCAAAACAAGTAATTAAAGGGGGGGGGGGGGAAATCAACCTACAACCCTTGGTCTGAACTGCTAAATTTTTATGCAAAAGTATGAGGCCAAGTTCACACACCAGTTATATGGTCAGTTATTTCCATCAGTTAGGGCTCATGCACACAACCGTATGCCCTCCGAGACATATGATCCGTGAGCAGGCCATATGTCCTGGAGTGGCATACATCGTCCGCACGGGAGCGCACAGCATCATAGGTTACTAGGGCTATCATATCATATCATATGAGTGCAGGACAATAGTCCCGTAGACGGCCCGATGCGCACAGCATCATAGTAACCGATGATGCTGTGTGCTCCCGTGCTGACGATGTATGCCGCTCCAGGACATATGGCTCGCTCACGGATCATATGTCTCGGAGGGCATACGGTCATGTGCATGAGCCCTTATTGTGAGCCCAGTAGTGAGGCCTACACAGAGATCAGATGTAATCATTTGATTTGCACCTGTTCTGTGGTTTTGACCCGCACCTGGTTTTAGCTCACAATAACCGACAGAAATCACTGACCAGATAACTGAAGTGTGAACTCGGCCTAATTTATTGTCCACTGGACAAAAAAAAAAACACAACGTTATTTATGGGTTTGTCAATTACACATGAGGTTACATATTCACAGGCTCTCTCCACTGCCGCTCATCCTCAGCCAGAGCTCCATTCTGTTCAATTAGTGCAGAAAATATCTCAGACAGGGTTTTAAAAAGATATTATTAATCTCTACAAGAAGCGCAGAGCAATTAGAGATCTCTAGGACTCCTGCACCACAGAACAGAGATACAGTTTGCACAATGCCACTGCATTTCTGCCGTCTCCTAGGTTTCTTCTGCAGTGCGTCTATCCGTGATCCTCAATAGGTCCTACTGTGCGAAATTCTAAACTGCCCACCAGCAACCTGCTTAGATGTTCTTCTGACTGAAATGAAGGTTGCAGGATATTAGATGTTTCTGGTACATACCAGATCTATTCTATATTTAAAATGAAGTGTACCTCTGGTTTAAATAAATATTAAGGGTTCACTGATGGAGACCCTCACTAAATGGATCTGAAAAATGTAGATGGCTGCCAAAGATGTATGCTCAGCCAAGTAAATGTACCCCATCCTAGCGACTAATGTAGTCCCAACACTGGACCCCCAACTATATAAGAATCTGACATCTCAGGATAGGTGGGGCTCTTAGGACTTCTTGCAGTCCTATTAAAGGGGCTGCTTACCTGTGGGGACCTTTTCTACAAACCACCCAGCATGTCCAGGCCCGTGGTGGTAATCGTACTTACCAAAGACCCATAGTGGTAATCGTACTTACCAAAGACCCATGGTGGTAATCGTACTTATCAAAGACCCATGGTGGTATTCGTACTTACCAAAGACCCATGGTGGTAATCGTACTTACCAAAGACCCATGGTGGTATTCGTACTTACCAAAGACACATGGTGGTATTCGTACTTGCCTAATTCCCGCCGCTTGGTTCCAGCTCTATCGCTGCCCTCACCAGCACTGAAGGTCCTTGGTCTCCCCGCACCAACATCCATTTTGACACAGGTCACGTGGTAGTATCTGATGTATGGGTGACAGGTGACCACATCAAAATGGATTTTGACGTGGAGAGACCCAGAATCTGCAAAGCCAGCGGGGCAGCAATGGAACCAAAACCTAGCTGCAGAGATCGGGAAAGTATGATTACCACCACAAGTTCGGCCAGACTGAGGAAGGTGGGGGTAAAGGTTTGTAGAAAAGATTCCCAAGGGGGAGCATCCCCTTTAATTACCCCCAAGTTTGCAAAAGTGGTGAAAAAGCATAAAAATATTATTTACACTGGACTGTAAAAAGTGAGAGCTAATAGAATAGTCATCGTGGTGGCTAGTACCGGGGCCCCAGGGTTGAATCTGAACAAGAATAACCTTGGCGTGATGATAAGTATGTTCTCTCCGTGTTAGTGTAGGTTTTCTTTAAAGGGTAACGGTCATTTTTTTTTATTTTTGTAATATTATAGTGGCAGTGATACTAACCATTTTTGTAATATACTGTAATTACTGAAATCGTACATTTCTATTAGAAAAATAGCTCTAAAGTGACCCATTTTGAGCCTTAGTCCTCTGTCTTCTGTTTACATAACAGCGGAGACTTGCTAACACTGACTGTTATGTAAACAGAAGAGGAGCGTTGCTAAGGCTCAAAATGGGTCACTTTAGAGCTATTTTTCTAATAGAAATTTACAATTTCAGTAATTAAAGTATATTACAAAAATGGTCCGTTTTTTACAAAATAAAAAAATTATGACAATTCCACTTTAAAACATACTGATAGATTAATGGGCTATGAAGCAGATCCTATAATCTAGAAATTTGATTGTGAGCCCCAGGATTGAAAGTATCTCTGTACATTGCTAGCAGAATATAATGACACTGTATAAACATCAGGAAATAACTGCTATATTCTTAATAGACCCATGTAGAAGGACCCCAACTCTCCCATGAATATGCACTTTTTGCCTGTCTAATAGCATGTTGGTAATGGGGAAATAAGCAGCTGTCACGTCCCCTTAGGCTCTCCTTATCTTGTGGAAACAACAGGACATCCAGCCGTCCATGTGTTCCAAGTCAGCAGATGGTAAATACCATGAAAAGCAATGGGGTCTAATGTCTGTAAAGAGCTGAAATATAAACTACAGGGGTCTGTACCAAGATAGAAAAGTACATGCAAAGCAGATAAGAAACCTTTGCCACGAGACAGAAAGAAAAAAGAAAAAAGAAAAAATGGTTTATCCTCATGTTACTTGAACATTTTTATTTTTTACTCACATGGTTTATGTAAAGGCTCTTCCGCTTTTCTCTCACTGTAAAAACAGAAATAAGACATTTCCGTGAATTATCACTGAACTGAACAGGTCGGGATCCCAGCCATAACCACATCTGGAGGTTCCATCCCATATCCTGTAAATATGAGGAAACCCATGGCGGACTATGACCACATTACAAGCCGATTGGGTCCATCAGCCGCTACCGTTGTCCACCGTGCTGCAGATGTGGCGCTACGCTGTGGTTTCTATTTATGATGGAAACTACTACACCAATGTGAACAGCTTAAAGGTCACCGGTAAGCTCCCTACACTGCTCTCGCCGAGACAGTCCGGCTGATTTCAGCAGTCTGTCACTCCTGTGCTGCCATTCAGTTCTTAGACCGGCTAAAGCTCACAGTGTGCGCCTGCACTACAACTGAGAAGAGTACGATGCTGCGCGCTGCCCCTGTGCCCCCTGGCTCTGGATGATGAGTGACAGCTTTCTTTCCTATGCAAAACTGTCAATAGTAATCCGGAGTAGAGAGCAGCATGCAGCACCTGACTCATCTCTCTCGCAGCACTGGTGCAAGCTGCAGGCTTTAGCAGGGCTGTACTGGGAGCAGCATGCAGCACCTGACTCATCTCTCTCGCAGCACTGGTGCAAGCTGCAGGCTTTAGCAGGGCTGTACTGGGAGCAGCATGCAGCACCTGACTCATCTCTCTCGCAGCACTGGTGCAAGCTGCAGGCTTTAGCAGGGCTGTACTCTAAAAGTACTGAAAGCCGCTGAACTCAGAGGGCCTTTCACTACATTGTGCTGCCCTCAGTAAGAGAGCAGCGTACGGGAGCCGATTTCCCTTTTACCTGCAAGACATTGCAGTAATTTGGTATTGTGGCTGGGCGAGTGAATCCTTGCACCCCACAAACTCATCCCAGAGACCACTTACAAAGTTACATACCATCTGTTTGGGATTTGCTGAGAAATATTGTGCTTGCCCGTGGATGATCCGAGGGGTTAAACTCCATGTTCATATCTAGGAAAAAGAAGAGACATGTTGGGTTATTGCAGACGCTTGTGGCAGCAACAGCTGTAAACACTGTTTATCCTGGCAGACGAGCAATTTACAGGAGAACATACAATTTGCCATCCGCAGACGAAAGCCATTTATAAACCATAAGAAATTGTTTCTGCATAATAATGCAATTTATGAAGTGAACATGCGAGGAAAAAATGAACAGCGAGAAGAAGAAATCGCGCCTTAGATGCTGATTACAAAGGAAAATTATCTGTTCCAAAGTGATTTCCATTTTGATTGCACAACAATAGAAAATTTCTTTACAGAACCCTGTAAACTTAAAGGCAAACATAAACCCAGCTATTAAAGGCTATGGACACCTTTTTGAGGCAATCCGTGTTTTTTTTTATGGCTTTCTACTCATTTTGGGCTAAAAATCTATTTTAATTTCATTTGGTCCTAATTAACAATTTCTATAACTGTTTTTCACCTGTGAATCCATCAGGAGGGAACTGCTCTGATGGCTCGATCTGCAGCCCTTACCATAAGCGCTCATTTAAACTAAATTCTGATCAAACTGATACAAGTTTAGCTATAATGAGTGTATATGAGATGTTAGCAAAGTACAGATAAAATACATTTTTATTAAATACAAATTGAAATAAAAAAATTAAATAAAAAAAAAGTTACCTTTGGCCTCACCCACTTTATCTGACTTATGTCCAAAAAAGTGGAACAGGTGCTTCAAATATCATATCATTCTGAACACCATATTTCTCAATGTATTTACACCAGAAAATGGGCAAAAATACATTGATAAATCTCCTGCTTCGCTTCTATTACAAAGCTGTCTGTCTGCAGCCACCACTAGGGGGAGCTCCATGAATAGGAATTAATACAGCTACCATGGAAACTGTAATAATCTCTTTCCATTGAGCTCCACCTAGTGGCGATGGCTTTAAAATGCAATGTTTTCGTGGGGTGAAAAGAAGAGTACATTTCATGCGGGCCCCCCATCCCTTCTGGGCCCAACAGCAGTCGCGTGGTCTGCCTCTATTGTAGTTTGGCCACTGGCTACAGATCCAGTCGACAGAGCAGCTCCCTGACGGATTCAATGAAAAGGGGGAAACAATGGTCTGCAAATGCACTGAAATTGAAAGCTGAAGAGGAAGAACTTTAGAATTTTTTTACATTTTTTTTTTGTAAAATAAACTACAAAAATTTATTTTATCTCAAAATCGGTAGAATGCAACAGAAAGTACTAGTTCACTTGTTCACGTTTCCTCCTGACCTCTTCATACATGCTCATGTTCAAATTAGCCGAAAATGTATGCATTCTCAATAGAGAGAGGGGAATAAGCCGTTGTCAGACCCCTCAGGCTGCACCTTATCTCCTAATGCCCATTCTCCCTGCCATCAGCCATCGGGGGAGAGTTGGGAGACCCTACACACATCAGATGGCTGCCGTGTTTTGCCAAATGTGTAGCCACCTTCAGAAATCAACTTTTACAGACAGCGTTCTTGTATTTTTTTGGGAAATGTGCTCTATAAAAAGGGACCAAAAAGTGGTAAAATTTTTTGTTTCGGTGGAATAATTGGGGTTTCCCCATCGAAGGTGTGCTAACATGGTGACATCTTCATTTCAATGGGACTTCCAAAAATAGCAGAGCGTGCCATTTGGCTACTTTCGGAACTTCTGTAGAAATTAATGAAGGGCAGCTGCACATGTGAGGGCTCCGTTCTAAGGGTAGGTGTGGGTCCAAGTTGGCGGGCACCACTTTGGGTCCCCACTTTGCAGGCTCCGTTCTAAGGATAGGTGTGGGTCACAGAGGTGGGATCACACCTACAGTATCAGACATTGGGGGTATATCCTAGCGATATGCCCCCAATGTCCATGATGGGATAACCCCTTTAAGGAGGGATCCACAGGGGATTATAATCACTTATGTGGATCCTTTCTTGGGAATTGAGGGTTTCGGTGAGAATTTTTCTAAGTATTTGTGAGCTTGTTTTCCTGCCAAAACCAAGGCACATTTTTCCAACTGGCAACAGTCAGCGGTTGGGTCATTGTACGGCTGACAAATAAACCATTTCAGGTTCAGATACTCTTTAAAGAGAGACTACACACGTCACTTTAAGAACAGTGAATGTATTAAGGGAATAGGGATAATTAGGCAAATGTAGGTCTTTTTTTTTTAGCAAATTAGTTAAATACAAAGAATAAAAAAAACTTTAAGGTTAGATAACACGCAACACATAATTACTAATTACATCCACACTTCATCTAGAGTCCTGACTACATCCAGACTGAAGGTACTTACATCACCAGCTGAGTTAGGGTACCGCACTTTCACACTTGCGGCAGAGGATTCCAGCAGGTAGTTCCGGCAATCTGGACGCGAAAAGGATGCATTTGTGAGATGGATGCGGATCCGTCTCGCAAATGCATTGCAATACCGGATCAGTCTTTCCGGTTGTCATCCAGAAAAGCGAATCCGGTATTGTTTTTTTTCCACAGATTTAATGGTCTGCGCATGCGCGGACAGAAATAACAAATCCATGTTGCCGGAACACTTGGATATGGCATTAATGCATTTTAATGGAAATTAATGCCGGATCCGACATTCCGGCAAGTGTTCAGGATTTTTGGCCGGAGAAAAAACTGCAGCATGCTGCAATATTTTCTCCGGCAAAAAAAACTAAAGAGGGAGTGAACGGATGCATCCTGAACGGAATGCTCTCCATTCAGAATGCATTAGGATAAAACTGATCAGTTTTTTTCTGGTATTGAGCCCCTAGGACAGAACTCAATACCGGAAAACAAAAACGCTAGTGTGAAAGTACCCTTAACCTCACCTGACCGTGACACATCAACTGTGGAGCCCGTTTTAGGGAAAGCAGTCAGAGACTCAATTGGGAAAACACCAATTTTCCTACGTAGCGGACGTCTCCCTCATAGGTGAACTCGGACTTTTTAACTTAAACCGTCCAGCTTTTATACTGTTTTAGGACTCTTTCACACTTGCGTTGTCCGGATCCGGCGTGTACTCCATTTGCCGGAATTACACGCCGGATCCGGAAAATCGCAAGTGAACTGAAAGCATTTGAAGACGGATCCGTCTTCAAAATGCTTTCAGTGTTACTATGGCACCCAGGACGCTATTAAAGTCCTGGTTGCCATAGTAGGAGCGGGGAGCGGTATACTTACCGTCCGTGCGGCTCCCGGGGCGCTCCAGAATGACGTCAGAGCGCCCCATGCGCATGGATGACGTGCCATATGATCACGTCATCCATGCGCTTGGGGCGCCCTGACGTCACTCTGGAGCGCCCCGGGAGCCGCACGGACGGTAAGTATGCTGCTCCCCGCTCCCCACTACACTTTACCATGGCTGCCAGGACTTTAGCAGTCCCGGCAGCCATGGTAACCAATCAGAAAAAGCTAAACGTCGCATCCGGCAATGCGCCGAAACAACGTTTAGCTTAAGGCCGGATCTGGATTAATGCCTTTCAATGGGCATTAATTCCGGATCCGGCCTTGCGGCAAGTGTTCAGGATTTTTGGCCGGAGCAAAAAGCGCAGCATGCTGCGGTATTTTCTCTGGCCAAAAAACTTTCCGGTCCTGAACTGAAAACATCCTGAACGGATTTCTCTCCATTCAGAATGCATTAGGATAAAACTGATCAGGATTCTTCCGGCATAGAGCCCCGACGACGGAACTCTATGCTGGAAGAAAAGAACGCAAGTGTGAAAGAGCCCTTATACCGAGTGGGATGTAGCCAGTTTATGCAATCCATAACGGTCACTGTACATATCGTATCTGTTATTATTTCAGACCTTGGAGTGGCCAATTCCCAAATCTGCAATAAATCAGAATCCTAACAAAGCTAGAGCCAGCCCTGTACCTCACAGGAATCTAGAGATTCCCCCATTCATTGCTCCAATTGTTCTAGATTTATTTGATGGCGTCAGTTTAGGGGTGTGTGTCCTTTCTGCTGCCGCGGGTGGCAGTTAAAGCATGGGCCTTCGTCTCAGTAACCGGGACAGAAAAATTAGAAAAAGACCAAACAGCAGGTGATGCTATGCAGATAAATTTCATTGAATAACTCAGTGGCTATAATATATATTTTTATTATATATGCAATTCCAAAAGTATTGAGAACCAGGTGCTGGTTTGAAGAATGTGGAATATTTTTGGTGGGACAACCCCTTTAATGATCATTCTTCAATAAAGATAGACGTGGCCAATTTTCCCTCTGCTAAGCCTGGTATCCACATGTCTCATTTAGGGTTGAGCAGGACGTCATTAGTGGTGGCTTTCAGGTATGGTGATTTATAATCTCATGAATGATTCCACTGAAAATCTGATCAAGAAAATTAAGAAAGTGCTTTTCAGCCAAGGCGAGGAGAGATTTTTTTGGATACAAACCATATGTTTTTTTTTTTTTTCTATTTTTTTGCTTCCAGTTGACTAGGTTTCCATTTACAGGTTACACTTGATGGATTTGTGTCTTTTTTTAGGCAAGCGATGTAATTCCGTTAACATGGATGTATGTTCTCACAGGATCCGATGACCCCTTTAACCATGCTATTCCTGCAGAATAAACATTCACTACCTCTTTCCTCTCCCGCTAAGAGAAAGAAACCTCTCTTATCGACATTAACATGCCTGACAATTACTGGTGACATAACTGCAAAGCTATTCTAGCACAATTGTGCGATAGGAATCTAAGAAAGGCAATAAATCCCAATAATTACACACCTGCCATCCAAATATTTAATCACTGCAAGAAGGAGACCTTGAAATATTTTACTTCTTTTAAATCAGTGAATCTGCTCTTTGCTCTACAGGAAGCAGAGGTCTTATCGGACTCACACTGGCTCAGCAACAACATCAAATTATCAATACCTAGGAGAGTATAGAGACGCAACGGTAGGAATTTTATACACCAGACTAAGAAATGTGCTTGATTAAGATGCAGCAAATTTACTAACAGGCACAAGGGAAAGATCCGAAAAATGGTCTATTGTTTGAATAGAGGTTTTTTTTATGTTAACATATTTTTAAAGAACTTTTGGAGATGTTATGTTCAATTTTCCATGTCATTATCTATATTTAAAACATATCCTAAAATCCTGCAGTTTTTGCACTGGCCACTGAGCCCAATCATAAGCACCACTTACTGGTCTGTACAGATCATTTTTAAGCAGTCATCTCATTATTATCACAGACATGATTACAATGATAGATTATATATCCACACATGATCCACCATTCACAATAGGTGATATCACAACTTATTTACTCCCTCCTGACTTCTCACAGAACGCGCCTCAGAAAAAATCTCCCATAGAAATCAAAGAGTCCTCTCCTGACTACTGTGTCTATGTCTCTAAATGCTGTAAACAGCAGCTCAGACAAGATGGCCGCCCCCATTAATTATGTTCAGGAAACAGAATTAAAACATCTGCAAATCAGAAAAATGAACATGTGTCACTATCTGGAGGTTCAAGCACCGGAAATCTAGTAAGAGTAAATCTGTGCCGAATGCAGATGTTCAACCCTTCAGATGCCCCAGTCAACTGGGCCGATAGTTCTTTGTGGTAGCCGCTGATCCTTCTGATCGTACTGGCACGCAGAATGAAGTGAACATATATTTTTACCACACAGGGAACACCATAAAGACAAAACCCATAAAACTGAGGCGGAATTGCATTTTCTTTTTTCCCCTTTCAGCCCATAAAAATTTTTTTTGAGCTTCCTAGTACATCATATGCAAGGTTAAATAGTGTATATGAAAAGTACAACTTAGGGTGGGTTCACACTAGCGTTATGGAGTTCGTTATGGCTTTCCGTTATAACAAGGTTATAAAACGGAACATAAAGGAATCCATAGGATGGAATGCAAAATGGACGCCTTTAAGAGGCATTCCGTTTTGCTCCGTCCTAATAGAAGTCTATGGGAAAACATAACGGATCCGTCTGGGTCCTGTTATGCAAGATGGAAAACAAAGTCCTGTCGACAGGACTTTGTTTTTCGTCTTGCCTAACGGGAACCAGACGGATTCGCTTTGATTCCCAAAGACTTCTATTAGGATGGAGAGCAAACGGAATGCCTCTTAAAGGCGTCCGTTTTGCATTCCGTCATAATGCAAGTCTATGGGCAGCAAAACAGATCCGCCCTTCCGTCTTATGGATTCCGTTATGTTCCGTTATAACGGAAAGCCATAACGGACTCCATAACGCTAGTGTGAACTCGCCCTTATCCTGCAAAAAGCCGTCATACATCTATTTGAATGGAAAAATAAAAACGTTATAGCTCTGGGAAAGCAGGGAGTTAAAAAACAAAACAAAATGAAAATCGCTCGGTAATGAAGTGATTAAATTCCAAAATGTTCTAAGTATATAATATTCTCGTTACAGTTGACATTATGATCCCGAACTTTACCGTTTGTCTCTTTCTCCTCTGGGCAGAATCCCCTGTTTCTCAGTGAGATCAATGACAAATTACACCGATACCTAGGAGAAGCGACGGCAGTCCCCGCACTTCTACAGGACACTGTTGCTAGGCAACGATCCACTACCAAGGGAAATGTTTTAATGTATTTTGAAGGATCATGATCAAATAGAGTGCAAAGTATATGCCCTAAAACAGTGGCATGCAAAAGTTTTGGCACCCCTGGTCAAAATTACCGTTACTGTGAACAGTTAAATGATCTCCAAAATGCATAAGGTTAAAAGATAACACACTTTTCAACATTTTAAGCAATATCCGTGTATTATTTTGGCTTTGTATAATTTTAGAGTGAAAAAAGGAAAGGAGAACCATAAAAAAGTATGGGAACCTGAGGAGATTTGAGCGTTCATAACGTTGACAGAGGCATCATTGGGAAAGGCCAGGTGATAGCTTAATAAATACCCGGACGCCTCTAACCTTGTCCCAAAAAACAGCAGCTATCTGTGGCCAGACCTCAGAAGAGCAGTGCATGCAAGACAGCCCAAGAAGACTGGAAGACTTTTGCAAGGAAGAATGGACGAAGATCCCTAAAAAATAGACTTGAAAGACTCTTGGCTGGCTACAAAAGCTGCCAAAAGAGGGTACTACTCAGCAGTGATGGCCAGTTCGCAGTGTTTGCCAGCGAATACATGCGAGCTGCCATCTTTAGTAAGGTAGACTCACCCGTCCGACGATGCACAGGTAAGCCCTTACCTGTGCCGGGAGCCGGACTGAAATCAAATGCAGTCGCCAAGAACAGCCCGATGAAGGCCCCCGGCGGCTATTCCTGGAACTGCCTGCTCCCGGTGACTGCATTTGATTTCAGACCGGCTCCCGGCAGAGGTAAGGGCTTACCTGTGCATCGCCGGACGGGTGAGTCTACCTTACTAAAGATGGCAGCCCGCATGTGTTAGCTGGCGAACACTGCGAACTGACCATCACTGCTACTCGGTACTAACCATGCAGGGTGCCCCAAGCTTCGGGCCCTCTTCCTTTTTTATTACTTTGAAAATGTAAAAGACAAAAGAAAAAATAGATTTTGCTTGAAATACAAAAGGGAATGTGTCATCTTTAACTTTATGCCTTCGGCAGATCATTTCATCTTAAACTTGCTTAACGGTTCACAATAAGAGCGATTTTGACCAGAGGTGCCCCAACTTTTGCATGGCACTGTGTGTCCTTCATTGGGAAGGTCCTCTGACGAGAAGCTGATGGTCAAGGGTCTGTTGGCTGAGACCCTCTCATCAGCTGATAGTAGAAGAGTATCTAGTAGGCAAATGTGGAGGCCCTGAAAGGCATACGGCAATCTGGTTAACCCCTTGAAAGGGGATGTGTCACAAAAGATATTCAGCACTTTTCAAATCAGCCCCTGGATCTGAATACTTTGTAATTGCATGCAATTAAAAAATTTGTATAGCCGGTGAGCTATTCAATAAAAAGTATCGGCATGGCGCCACCTGCTGTTTGTACTTTACTTTATTTTTTGCCCGTCTCACTGAGCTTGTCAAACATGCTCAGTTTAAATCTTCAACCTCCACCAGCCCTATGTTCTGTTAGAAGCTGTGCATGTTAAAGGCAGAGAGCTGACACAGAAAGGCCACGCCCATGAGCTTCTAGGCTGAAGATAATCTAGCAAAGCATTTGAATCAGTGAATGTGGAGATCTCTGGACCCATTCAAGGTACAGGGCTGGTTCTAGCCATGTTAGAATAGTATTGCCATGTACTATACGATGTCTGGTTTTCATGTCATGGTATAACCCTTTAAGCAAAAATCATATAAAAGTTCAGCCTTGCTTCTCTTATTATATAGTTTAGATGCCCAATTTCAGTCTCTTTCTGCTCTATTTTTATGCTGAGGCTTTAAAGTGCTGATAAACACATTCATTGGTGCAAGATAATTATGCAGCCAGCTAAAAAAAAAAAAAAAAAAAAAGGCTGAAAATTTGAAAAAAATATATCCACTCAACATCTTCAGAAACACAAAAGAAATAGAACAAAATAGAAAACATGTATTTACAAGAACCTAAAGGAAAGGCAAATACAGTAATTGCCACCTTAGCCGAGAACAAGACTGTAGAGGGAAATTATCAAAAAACTAGTCCCTTTCACCGGAGCATACGGGGCACATTTATTACAGCCGTCAGCCAGTTTTCCATCCTACAAAAGTTTAAGATTTTTCCACATGCCTTATTTTGCACAAAACTTTGGACATTTTAAGTTTTTCTACTACTCTTTAAAAGAAGCAGGTGGGAAACAGCGGAAGGGGGCAACACATTGACCAGAAAGCTGGAGTATATTCTAAATGAAATCCGTGCCAGCCCATTGCACAACCTTTTTTTTTTTGCACTTTCTGCGGCCAGCGTTTTCTCCACATTTATTGAGCAGATCATTTCTGTAGTTTGCTAGAGCACTGCCTGGCCAATATCCTGGAGAATCCACCTACACCATAAATTTACCTTCCCCCGAAGTTTGAGGTAGCCTGAAATGCACATCCGGTTTCATCAGAAAGATGCTCATGCTGCTGCTCTGTCCGGGTACCCATGCTTTACACTGCAGCTGTACCTGTTCAGAAGGGCTGGTATGCAGCCTAATCATAAGCCCATTCAGAAAGCAGTGAATCAATCCACTGGAGCAAGGACAAAATGAAAAATAAGATGATCAAATAACTGCCATAGTACCAAAATGAGCTTTAGAAAGGAGGAGGTCCTGGACATCCACATTAAAAGGGACACCACCATCACATTTTTTTAAATCACATTAACAGCCTGTGTGTAAATATTTTATGTAATTTTTTAAATAAAAATAATGAGTGGATGTTTTTTTGGATAACATTTTTGAAGTCACTCCATGTATTCTACTTCCTGTCCTGGTTCTTTAACTTCCTCCTTGGCTTGAACTTTTACATGGCAGACAGACTCGCTCGACTGTCTCACTCAGACCATCACTACGACCAGAGGATGAAGGGGGATGAGTGACTAAATTACAGCCTCACACATTACGCTGATAAGTGCAATGCTCTTCTTTAAGGCTTCTTTATCTAGAAAAATGGAGCTGTCATAATGTTATCCTAATTCTACTGGTCTGCCATAATACTAACATCTTCCCCTCAGAGCAACAGTAAATTAACAATTGGCAACCTGTTTATATAGGAGTTTTCTCTCTCTGTGTTGACTGCTACGGAAGGACAATATTTTCTATTTAATTTTTAATGATATAGTACTGCTGAAATGAAAATGAAAAAACAGCCCAAAAACATTAAGTGGTTATTTAAAAAAAATTATAATTTTTTGAAATGTTAGAGACAGAAAAACATTTTTGATCTGAAATGGCCTGAGTGCTGAGACCCCCACTGAAAATTCAGCGACCCTTTAAAAATTGTTTGCTGTGAATATTGATTTAAAATAGTAGCTCTTTCTGAAGGAAGAGTCCCTTAAAAGGGTAAAACATGTCCTAAACATTCCTCGGTGTGACTAATGCCATATTATCTGTGTGGTCTCACTCCAAGAAATGAATCCCATTTTACAGGACGATTTTAGGGGGAGATAAGTCGTTATAAACATTGTCACAGAGAATTTACTGCTCTGCAAACATTTACATTGGAAAGTCCAAACTGGGTTTAGGATAAAAGTTTTGCAAATGCCAACAAGTCCTACAATAGGACAGGTGATAAATCTGCTATTAGTGCTAAAGACCCTTTTACCTAGACCATCACCGCAGGCAATTATCGGGAATAAACCATTCTTTTCTAATAACTGCCTGCCTGCTAGGCCTGTATTACACCAACAGATTTCATGACCAATTTCTGTCCAATCAGACCAATAGTTGGTGTGTATAACAAAAGATCTGTGTGAGTAAATGGCCATCGGAAATCTGTTGTTGTAATTTCAGGAGGTGAGAGCTGCATTTACATGCGGCACCCATCTCTGTTGTATGGGGAGCAGCACCCATCTCTGTTGTATGGGGAGCAGCACCCATCTCTGTTGTATGGGGAGCAGCACCCATCTCTGTTGTATGGGGAGCAGCACCCATCTCTGTTGTATGGGGAGCAGCACCCATCTCTGTTGTATGGGGAGCAGCACCCATCTCTGTTGTATGGGGAGCAGCACCCATCTCTGTTGTATGGGGAGCAGCACCCATCTCTGTTGTATGGGGATGAGCGATCGTTGGTCACCATACACACTGATTGTTTCTGGGCAGCTGATCGCTGTTTGCACAGGGCAATCTGCTGCCCACGGGGGTGTCGCTCATTCATAGGGTGATCAGCGTCACCTTTACACAGGGTAATTAGCAGGAAGGTGCTGTCCTACTCCTTCCTGATAATGCCCTGCTCATTGGCCGGTGCATAGCGGCCTTTACCGTCATGTAATAGTAACGAGAATGAATGGTTAGATACATTGCAAGCAGTTTTCACACCACATTGTATTCTCCGATTAACATTTTAATGACTGATGATAAAATCAATGACTTAAAGGGGTTGTCTCACCTCAGACATTGGGAGCATATCGCTATCTTTACAACGGAGCTCTAATAGTGAAGGAGGGTGCGCCTTGCATTCACGTCCGCCCTCCATACATACCGATGGGAGCGCTGAAAATAGTCAAGCGCCGACTCGGCTATTTCCGTCAGCCCAATAGAAGTGAATAGAGCGGTGGCCATGCTTGAGCGTTGCGCTTCTCATTCATTTCCATGGGACTGCTGAAAATAGCCAAGCGCGCCACTCGGCTATTTTTCAGTGCTCTCATGAATGGAGGGCGGCTGCGCATGCGCAGTGCATCTTCCTTCACTTTTGCGGGTCCTGTACCCATCAGACATTGGGGGCATATCCTATTCCAATGACTGAGGTGAGACAACCCCTTTAACGAGGAGATGTCATCTCTCCTGACACGTCTGCATTAAAAAATAAAAAAACAACTTGTATTCCCCATGAAATAACAATTCAGATATATTTTTTAGACTTCTGCATTGTGCTGTCCTCCGTAATTTCTTCTGGAAAAGTACGAAGAAATCAACTGGGCGTTAACTATTTTCCTTGTCAAAAGTTTGAAACAGTTTGACACTGCCAGAACTGCCATTAGATGCGGTCAGAATGCACAGAGGCGTGCCCCTTTCACATGGGAATGATAAAACCAATGTATTCATACAATTCTAGGAGAAATCACATGCTCCAGAATTGTTATTTCATGGAAAATGTAAGGATTTACTGAAACAAAAATGTAAGGAGAATTCTCTTTAGAAGAGACCTGGCACTGGACAGGTTTATGCATATTAGTGCACAGCTGCAGACTAGCCTTCCCTAGAAAAGGCCCTCATGAGGGGCCATTCATCAGACCAGGAGAAATTAACTAATGATTACCAACATGTAGGCATGCGTGTCCTTTTCCAGGAGGCATGTCCTTTCTACTACAATTCTCTTGCTTTAAGGGTTTGTCTACATGGCAATCCTGGTTGCGCAATTCTGGGTTTGCGGTGGTGGCAGACATGCAAGAAGCGCTGCGACCTCAATCATTTCTACGTTAGCACCGCTAGACTGCAATCCTTGGGTGCGACAGCTGTCACGTGACCAAGATCGCCGTGCAGCCGAACCCTGTCACGGCTTCTAACAGTAGTCGGGGCTGGCGGCAGTTGAATGTCACGGCAAGCAGGGATAAAAGGAACACCAAGTAAACAAACAGGTAAACAGACCAGGCCCCAAAGCTAGGGAGAAGGGAATGGTAAACTCATCACAATCCCTGAGCCTCTCCCTGACTGCTGACAGCATGAGCAAGTCCTGATGGTGAACAAACTCATATGCTGGAACCTAAGCTCTACTGACACTGTAGCAAATCCTAACTTAGGGAGGGGGAATAAGAGAGCCGGTAGCTTCCACAGTGAAGGGACTAGCGTCTTTCTGAGACCTAGGAGGAACACACGCACAAAGGAGAAAACAGAAGGACTTAGCTTGAGATAAGCGGGAAGAGAGGATCCACAAACAACCAGTATAGAACTCCAGAAGAAAAATATCAACGGCAAAGTCAGCAGTAAGAGGCAGACTTAAATAGAGCAGAAACCAAAAAACAAAAAAATTATTAGTGGCAATTTTGGAGGAGCTGCTCAACCCCTGACACAGTGGCGTGTCCTCAATTAGGGGGAGCAACCCGACCGCATGTGGACCGCGGTAATCGACTAACCCCAGCAAAATATGCATATATCACCCCCAGACCGTGTTCACACCATAGTTAGAGCAGCGGTTAGGACCCCTTGCCATGCTGAGAGCCGTGACGTGGTGCATGATGGGCTCAGATATATCCATCACTGGTATATATTGGCGAAAGTCTCAGCTTTTAATATCTTCATTTGTGTCTTGCCAGTATAGTCAGTGTTCTATCTGTTTGGTGCATTCTTTCTCTGTGAGACTTAAATAGAGCCTCTCAAACAGCTAACGAGCAAAACCTGTGTAGAGGTGGGAACCTGCCCACAACAACAAACAGAAAGGAAACACAGAAAGACCTGTCAGATAGACTTGCAGCATGTGAGTCTATCTGATCTTCTCAGAACTCTTACAGGGCAGGCAGTGACAGTACCCCCCCTTCTACGGATGACCTCCGGGCACCCAGGACCGACCTTATCCGGGTGTGCCATGTGAAAAGCCTTCAGAAGGCTACTAGCACTGACATCAGTTGCCGGAACCCACATTCTTTCTTCTGGACCATAACCTTTCCAATGTACGAGGTACTGAAGGGAACCACGAAGAATACGCGAGTTAATTAATTATTCTAGAGATCTAAAACTCCAGATTACCATCTACCAAGACAGGAGGAGGTGGCAAGGGAGACTGTTCAGCAGGTTCCACATAGTTTTTCAACAAACACCTGTGAAACACATTATGGATCTTCCAAGCTTGCGGAAGTTTGAGACAAAACGCAACCGGATTAATAATGGCAGAGATCTTGTAAGGACCAATAAATCTTGGGCCCAACTTCCAAAAGGGTACCTTCAACTTAATGTTCTTAGTGGACAACCACACCAAATCGCCCACACACAGGTCCGGACCAGTCATACGTCTCTTGTCAGCCATACGTTTATATCTTTCTCCCATATTTTTTTTTCAAATTGATTTGAATCTTCCGCCAGATAGATGACAATGAGGAAGATAATCTTTCCTCTTCAGGTATACCAGAGGACTCAGTCCCAGAAAAGTTACCAAACTAAGGGTGAAACCCATATGCACCAAAAAATTGTGACTTATCAGTGGACTCCTGTCTACGGTTATTTAAGGCAAGCTCAGCCAAAGACAAAAATGAAGACCACTCTTCCTGATTCTCTGAGACAGAACACCTCAAATAAGTTTCCAGATTCTGGTTAGTGCGCTCAGTTTGTCTGTTCGACTAAGGGTGGAAAGCTGAAGAGAAGGACAACTGAACTCCCAGACTAGTACAGAATGCCCTCCAGAACCTGGAAACAAATTGCATCCCCCTATCAGACACCACATCAGAGGGAATGCTGTGTAATTTCACGATGCTATCAATAAACACTTGAGGGAGAGTTTTGCCATTGGGCAAACCTGATAATGGTATAAAGTGTGCCATCTTATTGAAGCGGTCCACCACCACCAAAATCACTGGAGGATCAGTAATACTCGTCTTAAATGATCCTGATAAGTTTCCATATCAGGCGAGTAAATTAGTATGTCGAGGGAAATAACAAACCTCCCCACAAAATGACGAAAAATGTCATTGATAAAGTGCTGAAAGACCGCCGGGGCATTAGTCAACCCAAAAGGCATGACCAAGTTCTCGAAGTGGCCCTCAAGGGTATTAAAAGCAGTCTTCCATTCGTCCCTTTCCCTGATTCTTATCAGATTATAAGCCCCTCTTAAATCTAACTTGGAAAACAACTTGGCTCCGACAATCTGATCAAATAAATCCGGGATCAAGGGAAGGGGATAAGGATAACGGACAGTGATATGCAGTGATGGCCAGTTCGCAGTGTTCGCCGACGAACACATGCAATCTGCCATCTTTATTCCCAAGCCCGGCGATGCAGAGGTAAGTCCTTACCTGTGCCTTCGCCGCGAGCCGCTCTGAAACACATGCGGTCACCGGGAGCAGGCAGTTCCGAGAACAGCCTTCATCAGGACTTACCTCTGCATCGCCGGGCTTGGGAATAAAGATGGCAGATCGCATGTGTTCATCGGCGAACACTGCGAACTGGCCATCACTAGTGATATGATTTAGCTCCCGGAAGTCTAAACACGGTCCAAGGGCCCCATCTTTTTTTTTATTTTTTTTTTTTAACAAAAAAAGAAGCCGGCAGCCACCGGTGACTTAGATGGTCTAATATTTCCGTTTGCCAAACTCTCGGCAATATACTCTCGCATAGCTACTCTTTCGGGTTGGGAAAGATTACACAACCGAGATTTTGGCAATTTAGCTCCAGGAATAAGGTTGACCGGACAAATCATACTCTCGGTGAGGGGGTAACTCCTGATCTCCCCCCTTTAGAGAATACGTCAGAAAAATCCGAAATAAACCAGGATAACACCTTAGTGGATACCACAGAAAGTGACGCGCCGAGACAGTTGTCTATACAGAAATCACTTCAATTACTGATCTGTCTTACTTGCCAATCTATGGTAGGATTATGCCTGGTCAACCATGGTAAACCTAGCTCTAGAGGGGCAGGCAAACCCTTCAGTACAAAACTAGAAAATGGACTCAACATGAGAATCACCCACCCTCAAATGAATATCATGCACCATATGATTTAGACACTTTTGCGAGAGAGGGGCGGAATAGCAAACACAGATATCCCCTTGTTTAATGTGCTTGTTTTGAAACCATGACTCTGAACGAACTGATAGTCCACAAGGTTAACCCCTGCCCCACTGTCAACAAATACTTCCAATTCAATATTTTCGGAGTCACCATGGCAGGCAGGAGAAATCGAGTACTACCGGTAAAAGACAAAAATACCTTCTCTAACTCCCCACCCACACTGCAAAGAGTAAGAGAACTAGACCCATTAGTTACAACCTTTTTTTTTTCTTTTTTCACCTTGAGGTTTGATATAAGGACATACGTTAATAAAATGTCCTTTACCACAGAACAAAAAGTCTTCTCTGAACCCCTTAAGTTCCTATTACCAGGGCATGAAGAGACCTGTCCCAATTTCAAAGGCTCATCACCAGACACCAGTGTCTCTGTACCCCGTGGAACAGAAGAGGCTCTTTCCCCATATGGTAGTGCATCCTGAGTGAGGGGAACCTTGCACCTCTCTCTCAGAAGTCTATCAATCCGTACGGTCAGGAACATAGCCGCCTCCAAAGAATCAGGGTTCGTGGAATGCCAGGGCGTCTTTTAGTCTCTCAGACAGCCCTTGACAGAATTGACTACGAAGTGCTGGGTAATTCCACTCCAAATCAGTCACCTATCTCCTAAATTAAGAACAATATGACTCTGCAGAACGTTCTCTCTGACTCAAGCTATGCAGCTTAGATTCGGCCAGAGAAACCCAGTCTGGGTCATCATAAATAATAATTAATCCACTGATTGGAGGGATTGGGAACTGATCGGTAGAGAAAGACCCAGGACTGAGCATCACCTTTCAGCAGAGAAATAATAATCCCCACTCTTAGATTTTCGTCCCCAGAGGAGAGTTGACGCAGTCGTAAATACAGTTTACAAGATTCTCTGAAACGAACAAAATTATCACTCTGGGAGGGCGACTTTAGGTTCAAGGCTGCCCTGGTTCCCACTGACTGAACCAGACGCCTGAGAATTCTGAAACTGTGCAACTGAATTACGGAGGTCAGCTACCTCCAAAGATAATCCCTGCATGCGATCCACCAGTGCATTAACAGTATCCATTTCTGCACAAAGCAAGAAAAATAATGACTGTAGGGGTGGTTGATAATGTCACGGCAAGTACAGATAAGAGGAACACCAAGTAAACAAACAACAGGTAAACAGACTAGGCCCCAAAGCTAGGGAGGAGGGAATGGTAAACTCCTAAATCACTGAGCCTCTCCCTGACTGCTGACAGTATGAGCAAGTACTGATGGGGAACGAACTCATACGCTGGAACCTAAGCCCTGCTGACACTGTAGCAAACCCTAACTTAGGGAGCAGGGAATGAGACAGCCGGTATCTTCCACAGTGAAGGAACCAGCGTCTCCCTAAGACCTAGAAGCAACATACGCACAAAAGGAGAAAACAGGACTTCGCTTGAGACAAGTGGGAAGAGAGGATCCACAAACAACCAGGATAGAACTGCAGAAGGAAAATATCAACCGCAAAGTCAGCAGTAAGAGGCGGACTTAAATAGAGCCTCTTAAACAGCTAACGAGCAGACATGTGAGATCCTGCTCACAACAAACAGAAAGGAAACACAGAAAGACCTGTCAGATAGACTCACGTGCTGCAAGTCTATCCGATCTTCTCAGATCTCTCACAGGGCAGGCAGTGACATTGAAGGATGGAACCAAGCATGTGCGACCACCTCAGCAAGGTTGACAGAGAGATGAGGAAAAGAACAGCAGCTACGTTTTACTGAATAATGCAGTGGCTATACAAAATTTTTAATTACATGCAAATATAAAACTATTCAGATCCAGGTGCTTATTTGAAAAATGTTCAATACTTTTCATGGGACAGTCCTTTTTAAAGATTTTATTTTATTTTTGCATTAAAATAAAAATAAAAAATATATATCCCTTTAGACAGAAATCCCTCTAAGAGATTAAGGGGTGATCAAATAAGTAAAATGTGATTTTTTTTTAATTGGTATTGTAGGATGCATGCATTTAGGGTCTATGGACAATTTTGAGAGCATTTTTGGGGGGGTACATTAAACATTGTCCATTCTCACACACTGCAAGCTATTCAGTCCTGTTCAACGAGAAATCTGCCAGACAAGCTCGCTGATAGGTCAGTCTGCAGCCCCTCTCTCTGCTTTTCTGAATACAAATATAAGCAGGCATTACAACTAAATAAAATAAACTTGCCGTATTCTTCACCCCATAAGACGCTTTTTTCCTCAAAAGTGGAAGCGCTCATTAGTACCGGAGGACCGGGAAGCAGTGAAGTCTCTGTACTCCCCACTTTCTGGTCTTCGGCTGTCACATCACAGCTGAAGGCAGGAATAGCAGGAGGAGCACTGGGGGTGAGGAGCGGCGGAGGTAAGTGTTTTATTTTATTTTATGTGCTCTGTGGCATGGGGGCTAATATGAGACAATGGGGGCAGATGAGAGGCATATGGGGGCTGAAGAGAGGCATGGGACTCTTATCTAAGGTCTGATTGGGGGTCATTCACACTGGGGTCTGAGCTGAGGTCTAAATGGGGGTCTGATCTGAGGTCTTATTGACATTGGGGATCTGATTGGTGGTCTGACCTGAGGTCTAATGAAAAATATTTTTTTCTTATTGTCCTCCTCTAAAACCTAGATGCGTCTTTTGGGCCAGTGCGTTTTACAGGCCGAAAACACAAAAACACGGCAACTTCAATGGACTGTCAGCTTTATGAGCGTTCAGGAGAATAGAGAAAGAAGAATGAGTCAGAGAGCTTGTCTGCTGGAGTACACAGCCTGCAATGTACGAGAATATATGCAGGCTGCAAAAGACAAATGGATAAAACAATTTTAATAAAAAAATTCAGCCCAAAATACATACATTTCAGTTTAAAAATGTCTCAAAAGGTGTCTATAAAAATGTCAACGGATAGCAACGAATTTAGAGAAACTGAACATGGTATGATAAGTATTGTGCATCTTGTAAGGCATTTTAGACACATTCCTCTTCTTTAGGCCTCTTTCACACGAACGTGTGCGCTCCGTGGCTCCGTTCCGTAGGCATTCCGCATCACGGATGCGGACCCATTCACTTGAATGGGTCCAAAAATCCGGAGATGCGGAACGGAAGCACTACGGAGTGCTTCCGTGGGGTTTTGTCCTGTACTTCCGTTCTGCAAAAAGACAGAACATGTCCTATTTTTTGGCGGATCCGCTGCCCAACGGTTGATGTTCATGCATTGCGGGCCGCAGCACAGCCACGGGGCGCACACAGGCCTTTGGGCTCATTCACACGGCCGGTGTTTTGTGGTCTGCAAAACACAGATACCGGCCGTCTGGATTCTGCATTTTGCGGAACGGAAGGGCTGGCCTCTAATAGAACAGTCCTATCCTTGTCTGTAATGCGGACAATAATAGGCCATGTTCTATTTTTTTGCGGAACAGCCATGTAATGGACATACGGGCACAGAATGCATACGGAGTAATTTCCGTTTTTTTTTGGGCGGCCCCACTGAAGTGAATGGTTCCTCTTACGGGCCAGAACAGAACGGACATGGAGCCCTTATACTACACCAGGAGTAGGCAACCTCTGGCACTCCAGCTGTTGTGAAACTACAACTCCCATCATGCACACTTGCTCTGCTCTTCTAAGAACTCTCATAGAAATTAATGGAGCATGCTGGGAATTGTAGTTTCACAACAGCTGGAGTGCAAAGGTTGCTGATCCCTGTACTACACCATTAAATGGCGTACATATGTACAACTATATGTGTCGATGAATAAAACATACAAACACAAATTTAGTGTTCACCAACGACTACTATTTATTGGTGCCTGCATGACTCCATCTCCTCCGCTCTGTGGCCGCTCCTTCCACTGTCGGCGGTGCCCTAGCCGTGGCAGCTGACACAGCTTAGTGCATCACACAGTAAAACCCATCTGTATGTGGTTTGTGAGATGAATAATTCAGCACATATTCCACCGCTCTCATCCCTTTCATCTATTTACCAGACTGGACAGCGAGCTCCATTGTTTGACTGTTCAGGTTTGACATCTGTCCAAACATATTGTTTGCTGTTGTGTGAGCCGCCTGCAGATGAAAGATTACGCCACTTGTTTATAATGCCCGAACCCTGCCCCAACAACGTGGCTGCCAGGAACATAACAAACCCCTCCGCCAGGACTATGTGGTCATCTATTTACTCCATGCGCTCTAGATACATGAGTATCTACTGAAGACTTCTCCTACTGAGGCGCAATACCACATAACCCACCATGTAAAAGAGGCTGTGCCATGGTGCCAGGTGATGCCATCTACCATCATTCATCAGAATTTATTTGTAAAATATTGAGCACTTTATGGTCAGTGAGTAACTATCATCATGACTATTGTCAGAAAAGATCATGTATGGGGCCAACTATACTCAATGAATTGGGATGTGGAAGGAGCGTGCGCCAAATTTTTCACTGGTCCTAAGGTTCTGGTAAAGCACGACACAAACATTCCCAACAACAGTGTAGCCTACCCTACACAAAACCCCCTCCTCCTAAAGAGCACTCGTGATTAGCTCTGTAGGAATGGTGGATACTTGGACCTTGCAATGTCCTGTTGACCCAGATGCAATCTGACTGCCGAAAAGCAATAGAAACAAGACGGCAAAAACACAAGTGCCAAAAGAAGCCTCGGGACCATGATGAAAACTTCAACCGTGTCAGATTGTTTGTCTGAAACTTTATTTCCCACTGAGGTTTCAACAATTTTACCATGAATTATTAGAGACCTGATGCCACTTTGGAGGTCAGGTTTTAGAGGTGGGGGCACTGTGGTTAATCAAGCTACCCATCTGGATGTAAGTATGGATGTATGTACCAGTGTGCAGCCGCCATTCAATAGTGATACGTTTTTAAATATCCCTCCTCATTGTCATTGTGAGTTGTCACTGAGGAGGGGGAAGAGTTTTCGGAAGTTACACAGGCCACGACCCTTCCGTCTCCCAAAGGCAGCATGTGGTGCGGGTGGAGGAGGATGATCACAATTAGGGGCTGTTCACATCTCGTTTCTGCTGTACGTCAAGCAGATACATTTGTAAACAGAAAAAAAACCGTATAGAAACATATGACTTGATGTACCCATAGACTAGTACATGCTTTTTGGTCACGGTTTACGTTTTGGTAAAAAAATAAAATTCCAGAACAGAATAGCGTAGCATACCACATTTTTCTGTCCGGCAGAACAAAACAAAAAAAAAAAAAGAAAACGCACAGAAACTTTTTTTTTTATTGCAGTGAATGGGAGGTGAATGGAAACGGAATAAAATACGGTATGTTTCTATTCATTAAACTTAACCGTTTTTATCCAGATATTTCCTACTTTCTTTGATACACTTCAAATCTGTCTTTAAAAAAGAGAGGTTTCACAAACACATAAGTTTTTGTTAAAACAAACGTATCGAAAAGTATACGTTAAAAAAGATAGATAACCACAAAATTGCATACAGTTGTGTACTTTTTATTTTTTATTTTTTTAACTGTACATCTAAAACGTATCATCAGCTTGAGATGTTAACAGGCCCTTACATGGAGAGGTCATGCAAGCAAAGGATGATCACTATTAGGGCTCATTCACACAATTTTTTTTTCTGTCCCTGTCATTTCCTTGGTTTTTTTTGCCAGTCCATATGCGGAACCATACATTTCAATGGAACCGCAAATAAAATGGAAATGATTCCATGTCTATTCCGTGTCTGCATGTCTGCTCCGCAAAAAAAATAGAACACGTGGTCGCAGGAAGCAAAATGTAAAGTGAGAGCGGTTGACGTATCTGCAGTCAAGGTTTTACATGACGGATATTTTGCCTGCGACGTGGATGGAAATACTGAAGGCTCTGCAGCCATAATATAGGACTGATCTTCGTGGCCCTAAATGTGCATTTGGGCAGAAATATACGATGTGATATGTTCGTACACAAGTGCGTTTTTAGCAATTAAACTTCAATTTAGTCACTTTGTCCTTTTGTCTTATTCTGAAATCATTTGTACTGTTATAGCATCTTCATGTGTTAAAGGGGTCGTCCACTTTATTTATTTATATTTTTTAAATTACCCACAAGCCAGTGGGACCTGTGAAGGGAAATATACCTACCTGTCTCCGCCGATAGGTTCCAGCTCAGTCTTCCTAAATTTACAAACTCACATGCATCATTCAGCCAATGAATGTCTTCACCACTAACATGTCCCCAAGTGATTACATGTCACCGCCAGCCATTAACCGCAGTGGTAAATGTGACCCCTACTGTGCAATCATTTCACATGCAGAGACAGGGACCCACAGAGCAGGCAAGTATGCTTCACAGGTCCCACCAGATGTCAGGATTTAGGCAAAGATTCCGTACCAAATCCTGACGGAATCCACCGACATTACGCAAGTGAGGATCATATTTATACCCCATTTACAAGCAGTGGAATAAGATCTGCAGAGAATAATGAAAGCACAGATTTCACTAATCCGCATGTGGATCCACTGGCCAATCCATCACAGAAATCCAAGTTCCCATCTGACATATGTGAACACAGCCTTAGCACCTTCCACACATTCAGGGCTTAGTTCACACTACCACCCCGGGTTTCCAGTCCGCACCACTGCTCAAGATATAATAAAATCCCAGACCCCAGAAGCATCACATTGAGCTCGGAGTTGTACTGAGTTTTGTACCTACAGAGATCTATGGACCCATGAGGTACCACTATATACAGAAGGGTGCTTGTATACAGAATTTTAGGAGGAATGGTAAAAATGATGCCATGTTTCATCAAATGGCATATGACAGATTTTTTTTCTTCTCGAAGGGGCAAATACCTCCATAATAAGGTACAACGTCATTTGCGGGGTATTATCTTTCCTTATAGAGAGCACCTTAATCGACGTGAGGAGCCATACTTGCTCCTCTGGAATTCCTGGAAGAAAGGGATGCAAATGAGATCTCAACAAGCTCTGCCTCTAATGCCACCAGATGTAAGTCAATGTTCGACCCTTTAAATAGGCCTTGAGACATGACTCGGATGTTAAGTAAGCCAGTGTCTCATCTGCAGACAGCTGTTTCGGGTGATTGCCCCTCATCAGTGCAGAGCAGAGAGTACTGGCTTAACTGGGTGAGAGGCCTAAGTCAGGATTTGGGGGGTACTAGGATAACTGCCTTACAACCGGTGGTATTGAAGGCAGAGGTTGCTAAGGGCTCATTTTCATCTGTCCTTCCTAGAATTCCAGAGGTGCATGTATGGCCTATAAGTCTCCTCACACCGATTAAGGAGATCTCTCACCAAGGAGAGATTGTACCCTCCGAATCCTGACTTAGGCCAACAGTGGATTTGTTGTCCAGAAAAAAGTAAAAAATTCTGGTTGGCACCCTTGCGCCTGCAAAGATAAGACATGTGCAAGTTTATGTATCGCTCAATGGGGGAAATTCTAAATTTCTTCCAGTAAATCTACATGAGCAAATCTGAAGCATTGAAATTACCCCCTGCCTGCAATTCAGTACAGGTAAGTAGAGTACAGCTAGACCTATAGACAGTACATATATTCAGCGGCAGAGTATAAATAATGTAATCTTTAAAGGGAACCTGTCATCAACTTTATGTTGATCTCACTGAGGGCAGCATAAAGTAGTTACAGAAATGCTGATGTCAGCGGTGTGTCACACATCAGCTAAAGGTAAGTGGTTGCCGAGAACCAGCATCATAATCATTGCAGCCCAGGCCTGGAAAAGAGTCACATCTACCTGAGAAGAGTCCTGGTTATTCCTAATCTTCTGCTCCCCTGCCCACCTGCTGATGACTGACAGTTCTCTGCTAGAGGGAAAGGGAGAAAACTAGGTAGAAGCCGGTCAGTCATCAGCAGGTGGGCAGGAGAGCAGGAGATTTATGAAAAACCAGGACTCTTCTCAGGTGGTAATGACTATTTTCCAGGCCCAGTCTGCAATGATTGTGATGTTGGTTTACGGCAACCACTTACTTTTAACTTTTAAATGACAGACAACTGAAATCAACTCACCTGTCTCTACTTTATGCTGCCGTTAGTATGGGCAGCATGAAGTTGATGACAGGTTCCCTTTAAAGTGGCTTTCCTGTCGGCAGAGCTACATGTACGTAAGCAGAGCTGTGCCTGGAAAAGCTATGAAGGGCACACAAGGCTATAAACCCCCTTTAATGTGTAAAATTAGAATAAAAAAAATAATATTTTTACTCTTCAAAATTGGAATTAAATTCCGTGACCTACAATAGCGCCCCCGATCAACCGCAAACCAAACTGTTGTTTTGTGGGAATAAACTGGAACGGGAACATGAATCAGACCTAAGCTATGCAAGATAGGCCATCAGTACTAAGGAAACCCCTTTCACATAGCCAACTACACCACTTGGTGTGACGATTTTTCAAAATTAGAGTGGTATAATTATGCTAAATATTGCCCAAAAAGTAAATAAGCCTTATTCTGCACATTTTTGAAGCTAGAACCCTGGAATACAGGGCATGATGAATTCTCCCCTTTAAGTAATAATATGCTACTTTCTTACTATAAACCACAAACAACATCAATTATACATTATATTAATATTTTATTTTTGTATGATCAGCAACTCGGAAAATGGTAAACTGCGTAATCCAGAACTGCAAATATTACTCCAGAAGAAAACTGAACGAATGTGATGAACACTCCACGTTTGGACACCATTAAAGGGGTTGTGTCACTTCCGCATATAGCTTTTATTATGTAGAGAAAGTTAATACAAGGCACTTACTAATGTATTGTGATTGTCAATATTGCTTCCATTACTGGCTGGAATAATTTTTCAATAGCATTATACACTGCTGGCTTCCATGGTTACGGCCACCCTGCAATCCATCAGCAGTGGTCGTGCTTGCACATTATAGAAATCAGCACCAGCTTATGTGAGCTCCCAAGATTCCAGCCACCAGAGAGGCCAGCAATTTTTCCTATGGTGTGCAAGGATGGATTGCAGGGCGGTCGTAACCATGGAAACGACCAGTGTATAATGTGATGGAAAAATGAATCCAACCAGTAAAGGAAGCAATATGGACAATCGCAATACGTTAGTAAGTGCCTTGTATTAACTTTCTTTGCATGATAAATAGCACTTGCTGATGTGACACAACCCCTTTAAGAAATGGTTAGAAAGCATCCAAAAGTCTGGACAAGATTTTGCACAGCTTAATAAATTAGCCCAGAGGGTCTAAGATGCCCCTGAGAAAAGACACGCCCCCTGAGAAAAGACACGCCCCACGAGCTGCCAGGCTTGAAATAAATCTAGCAGAGTAGTTGGAACAATGAATGGGGAGATCTCTGGATCCATGTGAGGTACAGGGCTGGTTTCTAGGTTTGTTAGGAAGAGATGGTCTTTACTATGGTATATAACGTCTGAATTTCATTTTTTTACATTAATCATGGGAAAACCCCTTTTAAGGGATACCCCAATCTCAGACAATGGGGGCATATCGCTAGGATATGCCTCCATTGTCTGATAGGTGTGGGTCCCACCTATCAGACAATCCTAGCAATATGCCCCCATTTTCTGAGATGGGAAACCCCTTTTAAGAAGGTATGGCGAGACCCTTCACCTATAAAGGGGCTTGATCCAGCTGAGAGAGAGTGGAGTATCCATTATTTATGTATCAGGCGCTCACTGGTGAACCTCATTCAGCTATGCTCCACACCACATTGTGGAAATAGTCAGCCCACCATTGTCTCTAGCGGATCATATGTCGAGGACACATTCCAGTTCTACTAATATTTTGCACTAGTGCTGCCAACAGTTGTGGTATGATCCATTGGTATGGTATGGTCCATACACACAGATATTACAGCTCCTTCCAAATTCCTAATTGAATGGACTACCATGACAGCTCCCACAGCCGTCTATGGGGTCATACTGTAACTCTGTAAGGCTTTCAGGATTTTTTAAAAATCTTTTTGGCCTGATTCTGTATGAATCCAGCAAAAAAAATAAAAAATCCTGGCATGTTTCATCTGATGCTGTATTACAAAGCTATTCTCCACTAGACACATTGCTCCGAGGGGAGTTATACTGCCGTAATACAGCGCCAAACAGAGGCACCATGTGGAGCCACACATAGTGCATGCAGCCCAAAAGTTTTGACAGCTCTTCAAAAAATTGGAAGAACATCGGTTAGCGGTATCAACATAGAAACATATCATCTGGGAGTTATTGGCAAGGATCGAGAACGTGGCGTTCCTGTATAAATGAATGCTTGTAATAAACAATCAGAATATTTATTTTATTAATATTTCAAGTTTTGCTTTATTTCGCAAGTTATGCAAGCGGCCGATCATATGACTGTGGTGGCGGTGGTCAGGTCATCACAATGAAAGGCTGTTCTCTCCGTGTACTCACTGCAGTGAAACAAGAAGTCCCTGTTTCTGAGACACAAGAGTTTAAAAATAAAATAAAAAATGTAATTAAAATCAGTCTGCAGGCTATCAGTTTGTTTTCTTTGAATCCAGTCAGTTGATGGCTCATGTAGAGCTCTCATCTCTGACCTCATAAACACTCATTATAGCTCAAATCTGAGCAAACTGATAATAATATGGCTTAAAGGGGTTTTACAGGCTTTTAATATTGACGAGTTATCCTCAGGATAGGCCATCATTATCAGATCAGCAGGGGTCCGACACCAGGCACCCCCGCCGATCAGCTGTATGAAGAAAAGGCTTGCGCCGTGCCATTTCCAGGCCTTCCTTCCTGCTCACTGTCGATATAGCATATGGCGAATGTATATCTTTTGCGGCCCCATTGAAAAAGAACGGGTCCGGATCAGTTCCCATTTTGCGGACGTGTGAATGGACCCTTACACTCAGCAGAAATGGAGTTTAGGGCCAACTTTGTACAAAGCACCGCGCTCATGAGAGCGTCCCCCTCTGCAGTGGTCTCAGATTGGATGCTAATGCTATGTAGTCTTAGGGAGGCACAGAGAGCTCTGCAGGGTCAGGTTGGCACAGTATGAGGCTATGCAGGCTTAGGGTGGCACAGAGAGCTCTGCAAGGTCTGGGTGGTAGGCTTAGGATAGCACAGTGTGATAATGTACTGTATGTAGTACACATAGTGGGATGTAGTGTGAGAATGTACCGTATATACTGTTATAGTGTGATAATGTACCGTATATACTGTTAGTGTACATAGTGTGATAATGTACCGTATATATGGTTATAGTGTACATAGTGATACAGTGTACGGTATATAGTGTGATAGTGTCCTGGACTATAGTGCTCATAGTTTAATAGTGTACGGTATATAGTGGGACAGTGATGCTTTTCCTTGGCCACTACCGTCCGTGTGAACCCGACCCTGCCCCTCATGCAGCCTCCTGTTCCATGGTGCTTGCAGGATTAGGAGTAGGGGCATCTGTAAGGCGACTGACATATGTGTGTCAGCCAGGAGGCTCGTGCTGGGCCCCACACTGGGTACACCGGTATATCATGAGCGCTTCAGACTCATCATTCTAGAGAAAAAAAAGGCGCTCAGATCTGGGATCCCGCTAAATTTTACTACACAGCAAGGCCACTTACCCCGCCAGTGACGATCGTGCGCCCCCTTCCTCACTTCCATAAGCACAATATAGTCTAAGCCCAGAAGAACAGGGACTTACTGTATATAAATGTCATCGGAGTAATTCACTTTATATTTTTCTGCTCCACACGGAAATAATAAAACCTTACATGTACAGTTGCTTATTTACTCTGCATATAAATTCTGTATAAAATGTCTGCAGATATTTTACACAGTACTTCATTGTGATGCATGATATTTTCCTCTATTCACATCCAAAGCCAAACCCTGAACATTCCTGCTTTCTTTTATCAGAGAAGTGGGTAGAAGCTCAGACAACAGTGAGACAGAGCCAACACTAATGTACACCATGAAAATCAGACATCATATAATACATGACAATCTCTAACAAAGCCAGAGCCAGCCCTGTACCTCACATGGAGCCAGAGATCTCCACATTCATTGCTCTGCTAGATTAATATCAAGCTGGGAGCTCAAAGGGGAGTGTCTTTTTGGCTAGGGCTAAGGGGGCGTGTATCAGTTCTCCCTATCACAGCTCAAGAGGCGTGTCCATGCTCTCCCTATCACAGCGCAAGAGGCGTGTCCATGCTCTCCCTATTACAGCTCAGGGGGTGTGTCCATGCTCTCTCCATCACAGCTCAGGAGGCAATTGAAGGATGAAACTGAGCATGTGCGGCCATGTAAGTGAGCAGGAAAAAAAAAAAAAAAAAAAACGAATGCAAATTAACTATGCCAAATTTTTAATTACATGCAATTACAAATGTATTCAGATCCAGGAGATGGTTTGAAAACTATAGAATATTTTTCATGGGACAACCTCTTTAATAAGGCTGATTTTAGACCAAATTGCACCCAAAAAAAAAAAATGATGCTTCTGGGTTCGTCACAACCAAGACCGAACACATCAGGCTCATAATTATGGGTAAACTATATTTATGAGAACAGTACTCCTGTCTCTACCCCCTAACCACCCATAAGGTGCAGAGAATCCAGTTACACATTCTAAGTAGCAACCAGCATATATATTTTTTTCCATCTTGGGAGTAGGTACTCCCAAGAGGAATGATCAAAAACTAACCATTCGTTCTCGATTACTGCCGGCTTATTCAACTGCATTTCCATTCAGCAATCATTCCCTCTGTATAGGGATGAATGATCACTACTGTGATCATTCATCCCCATAAAGATACTGCATAAACGAAGGATCACCTGACAAATGAGTTTTGCCAAGTTATTTCATGCTTAAAGCACTGTAGATTTCATGTGCGAAATTTTGTAATCTGTGGACATAAACATTTCGGTTTGAAACATCAGGCATTAGCGAAAGTGCTATTCTGAGATATCTGAAATACGATCTGAACATGAAGTATCCTAGGAAGAAGAAGCAGACTGTTCCACATAATAAGCGGCATCTCAGCCTCTGATAAAGCGACTCACTGGAGCACAGGAAAAACTATCCTGCCAGGATAAACCATGACAAATACGTAATAAAGCAAAAGTCGCTGACTGACATACGAGGCTTCCACCAGGGACCGTGGTGAATGAGCAGCAATCACGCAGACGAACACGGGATGACTAAGGTACTAATTACTGTAGTGCCAGGCGCATTTTTTATTAAGCATGTAACAAAAAGGAAGAAAAGTAGGTCACTGCCGATAGCAAGGATGACCCCAATAGCAGTTCTTTAAAAAAAAAAAAAAAAAAAAAAGGAAGAGTACATGAATGGCGTCTCTTCTCTCCAATCATGGAAACATATGGAAGGGGTAAGAAAGGGGTTGTGCAGCCTGTTTATATTGATTATCTATCCTCAGGATAGGTAATTAATATCTGATCGGCGCGGGTCCAACACCCGACACCCCGCCCATCAGATGTCTGAAGAGGAGGTGGTGCTCCATGCGAGTGCCGCTCCCTCTTTATTACATCTGCATGGAGTTTGTATGTTCTCCCCGAGTTTATGTGGATTTCTTCTGGGTTCTCCGGTTTCCTTCCACACTCCAAAGACATACTGATAGGGAAGTTAGATTGTGAGCCCCATTGGGGACAGGTTGATGCTAATGTCTGTAAAGCGCTGTATTAATGCTTAAAACACAATACTTACCTTCAATACTCTGGCTGGCCAAAGATGCTGGATACTAGTGGTGAACAAAAAAGTCACCATGCAGTGTGTACATCATGCAGGGCAAATTTTGTCCCTCGTGTTTTTTTTTTTTTTTTTTTATTTCAGTTGTCGCATGACATAGTTTATTCACTGTCAAATGATTGTATTGTGTGCAGTTTTGTTTGTATTGAAGTTTGTCCCTGCTAGCTCCCTGTAGCCTGGCTTTTCCTTCTGCCTCGCAGCCATTTGATGTTGCACTATGGTACTGTTCCTATCTGTTTAAGGCCTCATGCACACGATCGTATTTGTATTTTGGGGATCCGCAAAATACGGATACCGTCTGTGTTGCATCAGCATTTTTTGAGGACTCATCGACTTTAATGGGTCTGTGGTCCGCATTTTGCAGCCAAGTATAGGACATGTTCTATCTTTTTGCGGAAATATATGTCCTCAAAATGTGGAACACGGTAACGGGGTCCATTAAAAAAAAAAACGGACGGCACGCGGACAGCATTTGTATTTTGTGAATCTGATGTTTGCCGACTTACCCAAGCAAAAAAAATATAATAATAACTTTCACCTACAGTTGTGTATAATTACATGGGTTCAGCCTGGAAAAAACCACCTTCATACATGTCTTTCGGTGGAGATGAAGCTGTCTGACAGATGATCAAGGAGTAAGTAGCACCGGGTAAGGCCTCTTTCACACGACAGTATGTCCATTTCAGTGTTTTGCGGTCCGTTTTTCACGGATCCGTTGTTCCGTTTTTTGCTTCCGTTGTGGTTCCGTTTCCGTTCCGTTGTTCCGTTCCGTTTTTCCGTATGGCAAATACAGTATACAGTAATTTCATATAAAAAATTGGGCTGGGCATAACTTTTTCAATAGATGGTTCCGCAAAAAACGGAACGGATACGGAAGACATACGGATGCATTTCCGTATGCATTCCGTTTTTTTGCGGACCCATAGACTTTAATGGAGCCACGGAACGTGATTTGCGGCCAAATATAGGACATGTTCTATCTTTAAACGGAACAGAAAAACGGAAATACGGAAACGGAATGCACACGGAGTACATTCCGTTTTTTTTGCGGAACCATTGAAATGAATGGTTCCGTATACGGACCGTATACGGACCGCAAAAAACGGCCCGCAAAACGGAAAAAAAAAACGGTCGTGTGAAAGAGGCCTAACTCTGCCAGCAGTGTGCAGACACACCCCAGCTGGACCTTCATTGCAAACTGCTAGCATTCATTTAGAACTTCTTGCCGGAATAATAATGTAATGGCCCATCAAAGAGTCCCAGAGAGATTATCACATGGGGAACGCAAGTAGTTCCTGAAACTGACATGTCAGAACGGTTCACAAGTCCTCTTCAAGTTGTGGTTGCACCGGGTCCCTGTTAAGACAGCTGGAGTCCGTCCCATAGCACTGCTCCTGTCAAACAGAAGGGTGCAACCCAATATTTAGCAAATTGCAAAAGCGCCAATGAAGACTGTACATGATCATAGCACGGAGAGAATCAGCAACTTTATTTAACTGGGGCTGATTAGCAGCAGCTAGACATTAGGTCTAAATTGTGCCATGACAGATGTGTCTACAAGTGAGATCTGAATCATTGAAATACTTTTTACATCTGTTTTGTGGTTCAGTTGGAACTTGACTCTAAGGTCCACTTGTCAGTAAGATTTATGAAGTCTTTCACCGCCGTGCAATTAAGGGAAAAAAAATATAAAAATCTCCTTTATGAAGTCATTCCCCCCAGATTCCTCCAGACTCCAGGTGAGCTGGGTCGGCAGTCCACGCACAGGGTCTAATGGCGACTCTTCGTACATGGCCTCTCGATTGCGCTGTGTGGTCTTAAAAGCTCTCGCCTCGGAGCATATGGGGATTAAAGGGGCTTTCCAGGAGTCTAATATTGATGACCTTCTTAGGACGGGTCATCAATATCGGATCACAGGATTCCGAATTCCAGCTCCCTCGATGATCTGCTATTTTCTGGAGCTTGTGTGTCCCAGGACACGGCATCGGAGCTCCACAGCACACAGGTACCAGTAGTATGTTCCTCATTGCCAACCATTGCCGAGTGG
Organism: Bufo gargarizans; assembly: GCF_014858855.1. Taxonomy (NCBI): domain Eukaryota; kingdom Metazoa; phylum Chordata; class Amphibia; order Anura; family Bufonidae; genus Bufo; species Bufo gargarizans. The sequence continues at coordinate 432,196,877 of NC_058084.1, read as the reverse complement.
AGGAAGGGAAGCGACAACTGTGTTGAGCATATTTCTGGTTCAGTGGCTGTCACTTTTCAAGCCCATGCTCAGACACTGGGCCGACTAGAGTTGTTGCGATACCAAATTTTTGATTCAGTTTCGATACCATGAAAAAGTATTGCGATACTCGATACCATTCGATACCACGCCCAAAAAATAAACCAAAAAAGCGAATCGCACAGTTTTTATTTATTTTTTCTGTTCCGGCATTCACCACCTAGATTTTTTTTTATATTTTAATAGTTTGGACTTTTCTGACGTGGCAATATGTAATATGTTTATTATTTATATATATTTTATATGTGAAATTGGGAAAAGGGGGTGATTTATACTTCATATTTTGGTGGTTTTTTTTAACTTTATATTTTTTTTTTTTACACTTTTTATTTCATAACTATTTCCCCCCTTAGGGGCTAGAACCTGGGATCTTTCATCCCTTGTCCTATTCAGCCTGATAGATCTCTATCAGGGTGAATAGGACTTCACACTGTCCCTGCTGCTCTGTGCCTTGTGCACACAGCATCAGGGATGTTACCATGGCAGCCAGGGCTTCTGTAGCGTCCTGGCTGCCATGGTAACCGATCGGAGCCCCAGGCTTACACAGCTGGGGCTCCGATCAGAAGCTGCCACTGCACCACCAATGAGGGGGAGGGGAGAGGACCCTGTGCCCACTGCCACCAATGATTTTAATACTTGGGGGTTGAGAGGGGCCGGCGCACTGTGCCACCAATGATTTTAATGGGATGGGGGGGTTGCGGGGGGGCACACTGCACCACCAATGATAATTACCCCTTTATACAGGAGGTGGGTTCTGGCAGATCAGCGGCAGTTAACCCCTTAGGTGCCGCACCTGAGGGGTTAACTGCCGCTGATCGCAGCTCCCTGTCCGGGGAAGGGTGCCGGCAATGCGATTATGCTGCCGGCACCCGCCTCCTGTATTGTGTTAAAGACTGACTGACTACTTTTCCTGGGTCCAGACTAAGTTTCAGGCTACACAGAGCGGCGCCCAGAGATGTCCCAACACTCACCATTAGTGCTGGGCGCTGCTCCGTTCGCCCGCAGTGCCCCATTACTGTCTCCTCTCCTGCTCCACATGCTGCTGATTACTATCGGAGCGATGGGGAGGAGACATCAGCTTCACTAGTGGGCGTTCCTTCTCCCTGGCTGTAGCGCAGTCCAATCGCAGCGCAGGGAGAAGGAACGCCCACTAGTGAAGCTGATGTCTCCTCCCATCGCTCCGATAGTAATCAGCAGCATGTGGAGCAGGAGAGGAGACAGTAATGGGGCACTGCAGGCGAACGGAGCGGCGCCCAGGACTAATGGTGAGTGCTGAGACATCGCTGGGCGCCGCTCTGTGTGGGAATAGTCCTATCATTGGTGGCACAGTGCGCCCGCCCCTCTCTTCTCATTGGTGGCAGCGGCAGCAGCACAGGGGGGAGGGAGGAGGACAGCTTCCTTCTCCCCGTTCTGCTGAGAGAACATGAGCGCGCCGATAGCAGCGCGCTTATGTTCAGAGCTACTAGGCTGCGCAAAAGCGCAGCCCAGTATCGAAAAAACGGAAATCCCGGTATCGTATCGATACCGGGACATAAGTATCGATTGGGTATCGAAATTTCGATACCCGCAACAACCCTAGGGCCGACACAACTACCGTATGAAGAATACAAATGATCTCAGTACAACAGCCTAGAGAATATCCTGATCTGAATGGTGAAGTATTTAACTATCCCTAGGTTGTACATGATATTATTTCTACCCCTGATATACGAACCCCGCCTCTTCCCCATCGCAGATGGCGTATAATTCAGCAGAATACGGCTCCAGCTCTCATTTATCCGGGTTAATAACATTGAACGAGGAAATCTTATTTCAGCCTTTAGACCAATTAACGACCCTTTTGTAAAGTAGGCACCTAATTGATCATTCCAAATGTAAATCTCGCTGAGATGCAAATTATAGAAAATAAATAAATAAAAATCAGCAGTTTTTGCAATTTCATTGATTCTTGCCAGGATAATGATATATTGTAAAAATAGTTCAGAGCTGTGTGAGAAGCAGCTGCCATTCTTCTGAACCAGCAGAGCTGATGCTTCACCTCCTGTTGGATTGCAAGATACCCAGTGCTTTTAGGCAGAGCAGATCAAAAACTACTGCTAGACGTGCTTGGTGGTGGCTTACTTCCCCTCTAAGAACACATGCATGCTTGGCCTGGCCAAGAAAAAAAAAAAAAAAAAAAAAAAAAAAAAAAAAACTGAAAAGCTTTTTGACTGTGAAGGATTTTCAACAATCAAGTTATCATCCGCAGACTGACTGCAAGGACAGAGGAGGTGGAAGTGCAAGGCTACATAATGCTGCAAACGAAGGGAGGAAAATTACAACTAAAACCTTTAACTAGTTATTTCTCAACAAATGTTGATCACACTGTGACTTACACCCTCTAAATGGCCTAAAATAGGACATAAAAGGACATTGTCATCCGAGAGCTCAACCTCCCAAGTATTACTTACATCCATTTATCCAGTAGGCGAGTCTGACATTCCTGATAAAGATTTACCTCCTGGCAGAAAGAAAAGAAAAGAATGGAGAAGGTCTAATTCTTACATGGCGATCCTTAAATGCTAGGTACACCTTTGAGTGCAATTTGTTTTATTATTGCATTGTACTCATTTTGAGGTAAAAATCATTTTTTCATTTTGATCTTTATAAAAATGTTGAGCCCCTTTCTCTGTACAGTCTTGAGATGCTCTAGTAGCAGGATCTGTATTTTTACTGTGTCCCGTCAGGCAGCTCAGCTGACGGAGCCTTATCTCTGCTCCCTGACCATTTAAAAACACTCATAGTTCAATTCTTATGTTACTGATAAGAGTGTGGCCTAAATAGTAATTTAGAGATAAAGTTTATTTGATGACAGGCACAAAGAGAAAGTAGAAAGTACAATTCATACAGCTAGACACTTAACCCTTTGTGACAGAAAAGCTGAATATCTAATATATAAAGCTGAGTGTATGTGTGTATGTATGTATGTGTGTCCACTAAAGGAATCCGCACCATCGCATTTACAATCACGAAATTTGGCACACAGGTACATCACAGGTGTCCAGGAAGGTTTTAGATCAGGTCTCAGCTCTCTAGCACATACCGTTCCTGAGATATTCCTAAAAAAAATAAAAAATGGCACATCACATGACCTACATTAGCCAATAGAAGCCTGCAGGTCTTTCTCCTCATATCCCAACTGTCATACACACGGTCACATGTCCCTTATCAGCCAATAGAAGCTTGCACGCCCTCAGTCTCCACATACAAACAGTTTTACACCAGGTTTCTATAACAACCTAGACATTTTTCATCACTGCTGTAGGTCAGCTTTAAAGGGGCAGGGCGCTGTGGATGACACTGTTAAGGCAGGGTAGGGCTGTGGAGGTCACAGTTAAGGGGGCAGGTAGGGTGGCCATTTAGGCTACCCTCAAAAGACGGATTTAAACCCCCCCCCCCCCCCCCCCGATTCGGTTAGGCCAAGTCCTTCCCACTCCACAGCCGATGGGGATTGAAAAAATGATGGTAGGAGGACGGTGACTTTCTCCCTGCAGCTCACGCTCAGACAGCACAATGCTGCTGAGAGTGAGCTGTAAAAAAAGGACATCCCTGTGTCCGTCCAGGTCCTGCGCCGGACGGAGGACAGGGAGTCTGAAAACTGAACTGTCCGGCCTAAAACCGGACCTCTGGCCACCCTAGGGGCAGGCTGCTGTGGAGGTCACAGTTAAGGGGACGGTCTGCTATGGAGGTCAGTGTTAAGGGGCATATTGCTGTTAAGGGGGCGCGGTGTTGTGGAAATCACTGTTAAGGAGATTGGGTACTGTGGAGGTCACTGATAAAGGGGCGGTCGCTGTGGAGGTCACTGTTAAGGGGGCGGGCACTGTGGAGATCTCTGTTAAGGGGGCACGGAACAGTGGAGGTCACAGTTAAGGGGATGATCCGCTGTGGAGGTCAGTGTTAAGGGGCAGGGTGCTGTAGAGGTCACTGTTAAGGGGGTGGGGTGTTGTGGAGGTCACATTTTAAGGGAACGGAGCTCTGTGGAGGTCACTGTTAAGGGGGCAGGTTATTGTGGAAACTACTGTTAAGGAGACAGGGTACTGTGGAGGTCACTAATAAAGGGGCAGCCGCTATGGAGATCACTGTTAAAGGGGAGGGCGCTGTGGATGTTACTGTTAAGGGGGCAGACCGCTGTTGAGGTCACTGTTAAATTAGCGGGCACTGTGGCGGTCACTCTTAGGGGAGGAGGGGACTGTGGAAGCTACTATTAAAGGGGCAGCGGGGTACTGTGAGGTCACTGTTAAGGGAGCTGGGTACTGTGGCAGTCATTGTTAAAGGGGAAGTCGATGTGGAGGTCTCTGTTAAGGCGGCCAGGAATGGTGGAGGTCAGTTAAGGGGACTGATAACCTATGGTCAGTGTTAAGGGGCGAGTGCTGTAGAGGTCACCGTTAAGGGGGAAGGCCCCTGTGGAGGTCACTGTCAAGGGCGTGCGCTGCTGTGGAGGTCCTATTTTAAAGGAGACAGGGCACTGTGGGGAGTAAAATGCAACCAAAAGGAGTAAAATGCGATCATAAAAAATGGACCCCGAAGGTGTACACAGCCTTTAACCTCCCCCCCCCAACATTTGTCAAGACACTCCCATAAACATTTAAATTTTAAGCAGAATTTGCCAAAGTTGGGAAAAGTTGCACTTTCTAATGGCACTATTTTATATTGCATACAATGTAGTGGGAAACTGGATTTTTTTTTCCAAATAGGGTAGAAGGGGGAAGAAATGCAATTCCGTCACAGTTTTATGGGTTTCGTTTTTACGGCTTTCCCTATGCCGTAAAACTGACCTGTTACATTCATTCTGCAAGCCAGTATGAGAACAGCAATACCACCTTTATAGTTTTTCTTGTGTTTTTATACTCCACTCCCACAACTTTTTTATATTTTTGTATACAGGGCAGTGTGGGGCTCATTTTTCTACAGGCAATCTATAGTTTTGTAGTGTGTATGACTTTTTGATCACTTTTTATTCAAATTTTTGCGGAGGTGAAGCGAAAAGTGAAGTGAAGTTGAAAAAACAGCGAATCAGCCATTTTGATTTTTAAATATCATAAAGGCGAATAGTAATGAGCGTTTCCTTTATCAAAGTGCTCATTAGTACAGCGAGACCGGGGATCGGTGAACGCAGCGCTTCCTGTATGGGCCCTGTACTCGCCGCTTCCTCGTCTTCTCCTGCATGTGCTGTACACTGTGCTGTGACCTGCGCTCAGCCCGAGGATGTCAACGCTCTGTGACCTTACAGTGTGTGACGTCGGGTCACAGTGCGGCAGGAAGAGCTCTGGATCTCTGGCGTGGCGGCATCCAGAATAAGAGAGGCGAGTCGATTCATTCTCGTCTAATCTGAGGTCTGATTAACAATGGGGGGGGGATCTGATCTGACATCCGTTTGGGGGTCTGAGCAACATTGGGGGTCTGATTCAAGGTCTGATGACAAAACCTAGGTGCATCTTATAGGACAAAAAATATGGTAATCCAGTAGTCTGTTCCGGCAGAGGAACAGGTTACCGTATCCAGCATAGCCAGATACCACTTGTATGGCATCATGCATGCCCGGCCCTGTCAATCAAAGTAGAGAGGACACTGCAGTTGCAGAGAGATCTGAACCTCTAGGTGTAATGACAACGCCCCCGTTGCTCCTAGAGGCTCATTTACATATATTAAAACATCATTTTTCTCAACAATGCGGACACATATGGACATGGGACCAACACAGATGCCTTTAGCTGCCAAGTGCCCATGTAACAGGTCAGCCAGCTTCACGGGTACAAATCTGACAGATGCCCTTTAAAACCCGCCAGATCCCCCTTGACTGTAATGGGATCCGACAGCTTTCTGGTTATGCTGCATATGGTAACTCCGATAGTCCATTCCTCTGCCGGAACAGACTACTTGATTACTTTTAGCGCAGATGTGAACCTACCCTTATCTTCAGCAAATTCATCATGTCTTTTGTCTATCTGAGAACTGAGTAAATTTCAGCTCCCAAAAAACAAACAGAAGCTCTTGATATGTGCCAGAAGGAATAAACAAACGAGGTCACGCGTGAGCCAATACACTGGGCCTGCGAGTCACCCACGGATTTTACACGTGTCTATAAAGCCTATAAATGGCAGGAGGGATCTACCCCGAAACACAGCGATACAGAAGCAGGAAAGCTTTCAATTAATGTGCCCTGTAGTTTGCTAATCGCTGCGCTGTTCTCCATTATGCCGCGCCGGCTTGCGCGCACCTCAGGAGGAATAATAAAAACACTTATTTTGTGACTGATTGTCGGGGAAGCCAGGGAACATGGAGTTACGTCTCCAAGTAATTTGGACTGATGGTGGATAAGGAAATACTAAGCTCACCCAGGTATCTGATTGATTTCTACTAATTGTTCCAGGCTCCCTGCAATAACGCGAGTGTATTCCAATCTATCTGCGCACTTCGCTTTAATCGTCTTCTCATCAGTCTTCCAGCACTTGAGACTCAACAAGGCTGTAAACAAAAAGAAAAGGGATTAGGGGCTTTCACACCGTCAGCGTTTGGTCAGTGATTTCCATCAGTTATTGTGAGCCAAAACCAGGAGTGGAGGCTCCAGACATAAGGGATAGGGCAGGCATGCTCAACCTGAGGCCCTCCTGCTGTTGCAAAACTTCAACTCCCAGCATGCCCGAACAGCCTACAGCTATCAGCCGACATCAGGTCATTGTGGGGGTTGTAGTTCTATAACAGATGAAGGGCCGCAGGTTGAGCATGCCTGGGATAAAGGGAAAGGATCTGCACCTGTTTTGTGTTTAGCGTTACACCTGGTTTTAGCTTAAAAAAAAAAATCACTGATCAAACCGCGAAGGCCCTATTACACGGGAAGATTATTGTTAAGATGATCGCGAACGGTTAGCCATCATCTGGCAGTGTAATACTGCCACTGATTACCCGATGTTAGCACAGTGGTCCGTGCCTACGCTGCTGCCCCTACTCGCGGGCGCCCTAATTCCCTCCTGCTTCAAGGCTGACAAGCAGGTAGCTTAACTGTTGTATCGCACACGCTCGTTCATCGGGATCTTTTAAAGTGCTAAAAAAATCCTGGTTTGCTGGCGTCAGATTGCAAACAATGAGACAGTATATGGACAAGCGATGCATTAGCGATCGCTCGTCCCTATACTGAGGAGGAGATCACTGCATGTAATTGCAGCGTTCTCCTCCCCTAGCGAGCAGGCGATTGATGGGAAGGCACGGTTCCCTCCTGACAATCGTCTGCTCTGCCTGTGTAATAGGGCCCTGACTGCGTGAAAGCAGTCTTAGACCTCATGCAGATGACTTTCGTTTCGGCCCGCATACGAGCGGCATTTTTTGTGGATCAGATGCGGACCCATTTATTTAAATGTAGCCGTAAAAGATGGAGACAGCAGACTGTGTGCTGTTGCATCCATAGGTTGGCCACGCAGGAAGAAGAAAAAAAAACAACGAACATGTCCTATTCTTGTCCGAATAGGCATTTGAAACATACTGTGGGACCTGCGGAAGGCAAAATGCGGGATGCACATGGCCAATATCCATGTTTTGCAGGCAGCAAAAACAGATACGGCCATGTGCATGAGGCCTTATCCTGTGCAACTCCCCAGACAGCAACTCCAAGTACCCGACCAGTGCATGAATAAATCCGGAGATTTTTTATTTCTTCCTATGATCAGCAAATTATACCCAAGACTTGGATGATGTACCTGCCACGCGTAACAGGCTGCACCAGCGAAGAAATACCCTCACGCTGTGAACCTAGCCCATTATGTAGCCTCCAACAACCCATTAGGATTCAAGCCGACATTTTTCTAGAGAAGGCCAGAATGTAAAATCCATCAAATATTTGGTCGTTATGGGTAGCACTATTCTTATGTGTGCCGTGTGCCCATACCTACCTTCTCTGCACATTCATCATACCTCACATTTTTTTGAAAAGCCCAAGGAGGGACATCAGCGGCACAAGTAGCACACTGTGACAATTTTTTTTGCACTAAGCCACGCCTCACATGCTGCCCATCTATACATGCCCAATCCCCTTTGTGCCCCCACACATAGTAAGTATACCCCCTTAGTGTGCCAATGTGATAATGTCCCCTTTCGTGGCTCTGACACTGTATGATGCCTCCCTTCACTAGTGCCAACCACATAATAGAATGTCTCCTAAGTTTCACCCCACTGTATGAGGCACCCATAAGTGTCCCCATACACTGTGACGCCCATTTAGTTTGAACTATCACCTATCGCATATGATGAGCCATGCAGAACAGGTCTGCGCTGTCCTTGCCCAAGAGGAGCAGGTGTGATGATGTCACCGTATCAAGCCTGCCCACGCTGAACCACCGGCACCAGTGGAATGGTGGCTCATGGCTCCCTGATTCACCATTGTCTTCAACTGTATGTGAGTCATGTGGATGCAGCAGTCTTCCCCGGACCAAGTGACACAGGCTCAAATTTGGGACTATCTTGCTGCATTCGGCACGGTTCAGAGGCTACCATTCACTGTGTACGGTACAAGAAGAAAGAATCGGCGCTCCCACGGAATTCAATAACATGGAGGTGTAAATATACCTGTACCCAGTCTTCACTTACTGCTTGTTGTGTACCATGGGTGAATAAAGCCTTTTCGCGTTATTGAATTCCGCTGGAGAGCCGTTTCGTACTTCTGGATTTGGCTCAGGATTGTCAAGAGTCGACCCCGATAGAAGCCCAGCATCCGCTTTGGGAGAAAGTACCCACTCTTCACAGTGCTGCCCTACCTTATGCTGTTTACTTTATATTAAAGGGGCTTTCCTACCTTAAAACATTTATGGTAAATCCCCACAATGTGCTATAAATGTCCGATAGAGGTGGCTGGTTTCGGAACTCCAGCAGGTGACACACGGGTTGAAGGGATATCCTGTGGATATGCCATAAATGTCCATGTTAAAGTGAATACAACTGACTGACATTACCAGACACATCCCACTGATGAGACTGCTTATGTTTCTAGGAAGAAACAAAAAAAAAAATTTGAATTTATAAAAAATTTTAAAAAATTAACTTTGTAAGAACTATTTAGGGAGAATGGTGCCCTCCTAACCTTACAGTAGAGATCCCCCTTTGCTGCCTGTAGGCTTCTCTGCAAATGTTCAAAAACCTACTCAGTCACAAAAAAAAAATGTACTAGTGTAAAACCGTAAGTAAAAGACACGAGGGAGGGGGGTGCAGCTGGAGAATAAAAGGAAGAGAAACATCTAAACTGTACAGTCGTGTTAAAGGTTTGACTAGGTCTTCATGAGCTTTCAGTCTATGAATGTAAAACTAAAAAGATTCCCAGTCAACGAAAGCAAGCGGACATATTAAATGGAGACAGTTCCGTAAAATTTTATTATATTTTCATTACATAGTTAAGCATTCGAATCATAAAAAAAAAAAAAAAACTACAATTCAAGAATATTAAAACTTGGCCTTCCAATGTGCTATTTTTTTCATATCAATAAAATATATTTTCTATGGATTGTTCTTTATATTCTCATTCTGTAGGGAAAGGCAGCAGGAGTCCTGCTAATGAGATCTGAGAGCGGTCCGAGGGATTTAATCTACGTTTATAAAGTCAAACCTTTGAAGGTAATGCCGGTCTTTTGCTGAAAGGAAATCTTAAATCTGGATGAATTTCGCCTTTTAAAAACTTTCAGAACAGAACACAGGGCTGGCAGAGGAAAAGTGAGATCATACGCTGCGCTGATGTATTTATATGCCTGTACGAGGCAACGGGGGACATATTGAACCAAAAATATTCAGCACACACTAATTGGTCCCGTACATTGTACTTCCCAAACGGCTTAAAGACAATTAGTGTGATATACTTCAAACAACAATAGAATGTATAGCTCCATATCCAGTCACTATAAAAAATACAATACGGTAATATCATATGTTGTACTGAGCATTGTTCAGCCCAAGCACTGTATTTGTGTAGCTGCACAGGGGTTCTATAGGCAACCTTTCCTATTGTCTGCTAGACTGCATGTAATGTAAAAAAAGGTGACATCATCACAACAGAACACAGCGTAGAAATAAAGACAAACGCTACTGTCGCATCAACACAATAGAACGTAGCCTAGAAATAAAATAACACTCTAATAACCACAATAGAATACAGCCTTGGAATAAAATAATATTATTGTGACATTATTATCATTACAAATCACCAAAATAGAATAAAAAAAAATAAAAAAAACAGCCTAACCATAAGGACCAATACTATTGTGACATCACCACACTAGTGGCCAGCCTAAAATTAAATGCAAACACTATTGTGACATCACCCCTACAGAACACAATCTAAGACTATAAACATGATTGGGACACTGTCAAAATAGGACACGGCCTAGAAATACTAGGCCGACATCAAATCGTGATGAAAGAAGAAAACCTAGGAATAAAGGCAACATTATTATGACATCATCAGAATACCTGCACAACACAGCTGCTAAAGAATGACACAGGCTACTATGACATCATTCTGAATAAAAACAAACATTGTAATACCACAATAGAACACAAAAGAAATTAAGACAGTCCATAGCAATTTCCAATATGCCTTACAATAAATTAGGAAAGTCTTCAGACCCTTTCACTTTTTTCACATTTTGTTATGTTGCGGCCATGTGCTAAATCAAGATTTCTCCCACCAATCAGCACTCAATACCCCATAATTAGAAAATGAAAATAGAATTTTAGACATTTTTTGCAAATGTATTAAAAAAGAAAAAATGAAATTTCGCGTAGCCATAAGCACACAAACCATTTGCTATAACTTGAAATTTAGCTCAGGGGGCCTTCAATTTCGGTTCATCGTCATTGAGATGTTTCTACACCTTGATTGGAGACCAATAGGGATGAGCGAATCGACTTCGGATGAAACATCCGAAGTCGATTCGCATAAAACTTTGTTTCAATACTGTACGGAGCGAGCGCGCCGTACAGTATTAGAATGCATTGGCTTCGATGAGCCGAAGTTATTACTTCCCAAAGTCTCGCGAGACTTCGCATAATAACTTCAGAAATTGATTTATACTGTATAAAACCATTTCACGAACTCTGGTTCTGTTACATCCGAAGTAGATTTGCTCATCCCTAGAGTCCAACTGTGATACATTCATTTGATTAGACATGATTTGGAAAGACACATCACTGTCTGTATAAGGTCTCACAGCTAACAATACATATCAGAGCAAAAGCCATGAGAAGAAAATAAATGCCTGTAGAGCCCAGACAGGACTATGTGGCGGCACAGATCTGCAGAAGGGTACAAAAACTTTATGGTGCACTGAAAGTTTTCAAGAGGACAGTAGCGTCCATAATTTTGAATAGAACAAGTTTGGAACAGCCAGGACTCTTCCTAGAGTTGGCCACCCCACCAAACTACTATAAATAGGGGGGAGAACAGCCTTGGTAAGAGAGGCGACCAAGAACCCAATAGTCACTCTGGCTGAGCTCCAAAGATACTGTGTGCAGACGGGAAAAACCTCCAGAAGGTCAACCATCACTGCAGCACTCCACCAATCTGGGCTTCATAGCAGAGTGGCCAAAAAGAAGCATCTCCACAGTAAGACACATAAAAGCCCACCTGGAATTTGCAAAAAAAAAAAAAAAAACACCTAAAGAACTCTGACAAGAAACAAGATTCTCTGGTCTGGTGAAACCAAGATTGAACTTTTTGGCCTCAATTCTAAGGTTAACTCCTTAGTGCTATTTGACGAGTATACCAGTCATGGAGCAGTGTTACTTGGCACTCCATGACGAGTATACACGTCATGGCTAGAAACTGTCACCATGTTTTACTACATGGTGGCAGAGCTGTGATCATAGCTGTCACGGACAGATGATTATCACAGCTAGCCGGCCTGGGACCTGTGAGTGCATACCCAGGTCAGCGATCGCTGTGATTGGTCAATGAAGTCTCATGGACCAATCAGTGCTGGTTTTATTAGAAGCGCAGCGTCTTCAGGGAGGTGGGCTGTAACGGAGACTGCAGCAGCGCTCCGACAGCCACATACTGTTATATAGGCTGTATGGTCCATACTGTTAGAGGCTCTGATGGTCCCTCCAATGGAGCGATCAGAGCTGGAAGGCATCAGGGATCACTGCTGTCACGGCGCTCTGACAGCCTTCCCAGATGCGGATGCGATGCGAACCTTTCACCGTGTAGGTGGTGACAGAGCTGTGATTGGCAGCTGTCACAGCTACCAATCAGTGTTTGCCAACCCAGGGCCAATCAAGATGGTCCTAGGTTGGCCAATCAGGAAACAGGAATCTGGGTAGGTGACTTCGTCAGAGAGAGTTATTGTCGCCAAGAGCTCCTGTCAATTGCACAAATTGCTATACACACCCCATCCACCTCCCATTACTTTCCAGTGAAACCCATCCACCTCCCATATTTTTGTTTTTTCAGAGTAAATATTTTTTCCCCCATTTGAAATATATATATTTAGTGCAGTTTAGTTTTATTATTTTGTTAGCGACCCTTTATTTCCCCCCCTCCCCATCATCATTCTCACTGGATAGCATCCACCAGTCCCTGAAGCAGTGAGCACCAGTACACCCAGTGCTCCTGCCAGTCGCACAAAGCACTACATATCCCCCCTCACAATCGACAGCCGCACAGGCCAGCGGCTGCCAGTCACTGACACAGTTTTACCGTTATTTTACTAGGTACGCCTAGCACCCCTATCAGAGTCGCATCAAGAACTAGATTCTATTCCCCTACTTTCTGTACAGCAAAAACTATTTTGGTTAGTACTGTTTTACTGTTATTTTAGTAGGTATGCCCAGCACCCCCTATCAGAGTCGCATCAAGAACTACATATTTTCTAGAGGGACCTCACCCCCCTTCCCATTGACTAAAGGCCATCAGTCACTGACCCAGTGAACCCTAACTCAATCTTTTTTTTTTTACAGTTTTTCTGTTATTTTCTTGGGTACACACAGACCTATTGCCATCGACACCAACCACCGCCACCACTGACCCAGTGAGCCCAATCCCGCTCCTATTTTTATTTTGGAGCAAATTTGCTTTATATATTAAAATATTTCAGTTAGTACCTTTTTAAAAAAAAAAAAAAAATACTACTATTTCATCTTCTACAGTTACTGGACTGTTTACTAAAATTCAAATATGGCGCATTGCAGGCGGTTTACTGCAGAGCAGGTATACGCCATGATTTGTTCAGACACCAAGTCTGCAAGTGAAGGTGAAATTTATTTTATTGCATCATCATCATCATCATCATCTTCAAATTAATCTGATGAACGCCCAAGAAGGCGCCAAAGGGTTGATGATCAGTCATTAACCGAATCAAGTGGACCTATTTGGGCACCCCCAGATAACTATGTGGCCCAGGTACTCGACTATACTGCTGATGCGGGTACACATGTTAATACGACTGGGTTTAGAGAAGTGGATTTTTTCAAGCTTTTCTTTACTGATAATTAAAGGGGTTGTCCAGGTTCAGAGCTGAACCTGGACATCCCTCCATTTTCACCCCGGCAGCCCCCCTGACATGAGCATCGGAGCAGTTCATGCTCCGATGCTCTCCTTTGCCCTGCACTAAATCGCGCAGGGCAAAGGCATTTTTCTGAGTTCCGGTGACGTACCGGGGCTCTCTATGGGGCTGACAGGAACCCCGGTGACGTCACCGGCACTGATGGGCGGGATTTGGCTCTGCCCTAGCCAGTAAAACGGCTAGGGCAGAGCTAAAGCCTGCCCCTCAGAGCCGGTGACGTCACCGAACACACTGCTGGGCGGAAGTTACCGCCCGGCAGTGTGTTATTGTAAACACAAGAGCCTGTGCCCTGCGCGATCTAGCGCAGGGCACTGGAGCGCATCGGAGCATGAGATGCTCCGATGCCAGGCTCAGGAGGGCTGCCGGGGTGAAAATAAGGGTATGTCCGGGTTCAGCTCTGAACCCGGACAACCCCTTTAAATGTTATTGATGGTTGTGCAAACCAATTCATTGCCATGAATCCTACAACATTTCATGCCCAGACATGGACCCCTATCGACGCTGCGTAGAGGAGTTCATTTTGGGGCATTGTATGATGTATGGGCCTGGTAAAAAAAAACACATCTATAAGAGCATACTGGAGTACAGATGTACTTTACTACACCCCAATGTACCGTGCAGTCATGTCTAGAATGACATTTGAAGCCATCATGAAATGTATACACTACAATAATACCAGATGTTGATAGATTGTATAAATTAAGGCCCATAATCACCCATTTCAATACTAATGTTTGCAGAAATATATATCCCTGAAAAACTTATTGTTGTCGACGAATCCCTAATGAACTTCAAAAAGGAAGGCTGCATTTTCGACAGTACTTGTCAAACAAGAAGGCGAGATACGGCATCGAACTGTATAAATTGTGTGGTAAAAAAAAAAAAACATCTATATCATGGTGTACTAGATTCTTGGAAAGGCATAATATGGTACTGAGGCAAAAGACGAAAATTGCACAACAATTACCTGCAGATCTTGATGCCAAAGTAAATAGCGTTGGAGGGGTAGTCTTATACGGCGAGTATAGCACAATCCCTATATTTTTACTGGGAAATTTGGGGGGTCGTCTTATACGCCGAAAAATACGGTATGTTAACCACAATACATTGTGACATCAGAACCCTTGTAACTGTTAGAGGTACTGGCACTGAAACCCCTAAACCAGTGTGCATTCAAGAATATAATACATTTATGGGTGGGGTAGACCTGTTAGACCAGGTACTCAAACCCTACAGTACCATGCAAAAACCCAGGATATAGTATAAAAATAAACTTGGTGCACCTTACACAGGTTGCATTATATAATGCATTTGTACTTTACAGAAATGTAGGCCGAGAGGGAACTTTTCTTGAATTTCAAGAAAATGTAATAAAGGCCCTCATATATGGGGACCGGATGGAGGGAGGCCCGAGTATCACGGATAGTGCCAGGACAGCACTTCCCAAGTGAAATTTCTCCCATTGCAAAAAAAAAAAAAAGAGCAAGCCGCTAAAACGTTGCAGTGTGCGTTACAAAAATGGTATAAGAAAGGAAACCAGCTATCAATGTGAAACATGCCCATCAAAACCTGGCCTTTGTATGAAGAGATGCTTCAAAATTTACCATACTACTTTTGATGTATACAGTAATTTTATACTTTTACTTTCACGAAACCCTTTTTATCCTTTCCTGTTGCCCAGTGAGAATTTATATTTTCGAAAAATCTTAGTCCATCTTTGTCTAAGTTACTCCAGCAAAATTTAAAGAGGACCTTTCATGGGTTTATATTAATGGAGGTACCCCCTGCTGATGCTGCCACCCTGCCCGATTTTTTAAAATATCGCTCCTGCGCCCCGCTGTGGCCCCCCGCAGATTTCGCGCTCAGTATGCCAATACTGAACATCGGAACAGGGAGGAGGAGACGCGAGGGTTTCTCAATGGGCGTCTCCTTCTCCCTGCTGTAGCGCTGTCCAATCGCAGCACAGAGCATCACAGCCAGGGAGAAAAAAAAAAAAACGCCAGGTATTTATCTCCATTATTCCAAACCCATGAAAGGTCCTCTTTAATGTACAAATTATAATGAAACTAAAAATCCACTATACCTCTAGATCAGGGATCTCAAACTGTGGCCCTCCAGCTGTTGCAAAACTACAACTCCCACAATGCCCGGACAGCCTACAGGTACAGCAGGGCATTGTGGGAGTTGTAGTTTTGCAACAGCTGGAGGGCCGCAGTTTGAGATGCCTGCTCTAGATGAATACCTTAGTGGAGTAGTTTCCAAAATGTGGTCACTTATTAGGGGTACCTCAGGATCTATTCAAGTGATACATTGTGCCTGAAAACCATTCCAGCAACATCTGTCCTCCAAAAAACATATGGCGTTCTTTCCCGTCTGAACCCTGCTTTGTGCCAATATATTACCGTAGTTTACGAACAAGTACGGGGTGTTGCCATACTCAAGAGTGAACGGTTAATAAATGGTGGGGTGCCTTTTCTCCTTTTGCCCCTTGGGAAATGTAAAAATGTGGGCTTAAAGCGACGATTTCATGAAAAAAAATGCAATTTATCATTTTCATGGCCAATTGTTTCTACATTCTATGAAACGTCTGTTGGGCCAAAGTGTTCACTACTGCAGAAATGAGGTGACTTTTTGGGGGTATCCACTGTAGGGATACCTTAGGCTGCCTTAAAATGAGACCTAGCACCTGAAAATTAATCCACTGAAATATGCCATCTAAAACCCATTTGGTGCTCCTTTCATTTTTAGCCCTGCTGTGCGCCCATACATCAGTTTTTGAACACACATGGGGTGTTGCTGTATTCAGAGGGAAATGGGGAACAAAATGTGGGGGGGCATTGTCTTGTTACCCTTTGGGAAAGTGAAAAATGTAGGTGTAAAGCAACTTTTTTGTGAAAAAAAAAAATTCTATTTTTTATTTTCACTGATAAGGGTTTACTAATTCTGGGAAACACCTGATTGAAATATTCCTTAAGGGGTGTAGTTTCCAGAATGGGATCACTTTTTGGGGGTTTCCACTGTAGGGCCACCTCAGGGGTGTCTTCATATGCGACATAGCTCCCAATTACCATTCCAGCAAAATCCGCTCTCCAAAAGCCATATGGTGCTCCTTCATCCATACATCAGTTTTTGAGTACACATGGGGTGTTTCTGTAAACTCCAGATTCAGGGTAATAGATTGTGAGTTTTGTTTGGCTGTTAACCCTTGATGTGTTTCGGAAAAAATATAGATAAAAATTTAAAATCTGCTAAAAAAAAAAAAAAAAAAAAAAAAAAAGGGAAATTTTTCAATTTCATTCCCATTTTCCTTTAATTCTCGTGAGGCACCTAAAGGGTTAACAAAGTTTGTAAAATCAGTTTTGACTAGCTTGAGGGGGTGTAGTTTATAAAATGGGGCGATTTATGGGTGGTTTCTTATATGTACGCTTTAGAAAGCGACTTTCTAACTGAACTGGTCCTGAAAAAATTGGGTTTTGGAAATTGTGTTAAAAATTGTAAGATTTGCTTCTAGACTTCGAAGCCTTCGAATGTCACAAAATAATCAAATGTCACTTTCAAAATGATCCAAACATGAAGTAGACATATGGGGAACATAAGTAATAACTATTTTTGGAGGTATTACTATCTATTATAAAAGTAGAGCAATTAAAATTTGGAATATTGCTATTTCTTTCCAATTTTTAGTAAATTTGTTTTTTTTTTTTTAAATAAAAAAGGAAATATTTTGACTCCATTTTACCACTGTCATGAAGTACAATATGTGACGAGAAAACAATATCAGAATGGCTTGGATAAGTAAAAGAGTTTTAAAGTTATTACCACATAAAGTGACATGTCAGATTTGCTAAAAATGGCCTGGTTCTTATGGTGAAAAATGGCAGGGTCCTGAAGGGCTAATGTCGGAACGAAACCAGGAACTGCTCATTACTTGCCCAATACCCATCCCTGCAGTGAAGCAAGGTGGTGGCAGCATCATGCTGTGGGGGTATTGTTCAATGTCTGGGACAGCGAGACTGGTTAGGGTTGAGGGAAAGCTCAAAACTAAACTTTTGTATGATTTTTTGTGAATGTGTCCCTAATAAAATAGTTTTTGTAATGTACATTATTAATGTATGTTGTATTATTATTCCACTTTTTCCTGCCTAAAGCGCACGTTTCGCTGTGCACTTAAATTTCACTTCTCTTTACATTGCTGTACAGATTACAGACTATACATTTTATGAGTGGGCCCGCAGCGCAGCGAGTACGGGCAGGAACGCATATTGCTGCACCTGCCTGTGCCCCCCAGAGGATTACAGTCAGGAACCCGCTGCACTCAGCTAATCCTGGCAAAGCACATGGTTACAGAATATTTAGTAAACCATTCGGGGGGCACAGGCAGGAGCAGCAATATGTGCTACTGCCCATTCTCCATGCGCTGCGGCTAGGGCTGCAATGAGTACTCAACTAAAATCGAGTAATTAAGACACAAAAAAATCCTCGATGCAAAATTCATTTGTGTCACGTGATCACAGAGAGGGAGTGAAGCGCTTGCTATTACTCCCGCTCCATGGCCTCCCGCTGCGTTCGGAATACTCACCTTTCCAGCAGGGGGCCTCCGGACACTTCACAGCACGTCCATGGTCCTGTGCTGCGCAGAACGATGGAGTGTCGGCAGCGACCCTGCTGGAAAGGTAAGTTAGTGCAACTAAGGCCGGGTGCCCGGCGTGCACAGCGTCATAGCAACCAATGACGCTGTGCACTTCGGGTGTCAGGAGGAGCAGGGGGGAGAGCTGATGGCACTGGAGTGGGGGAGTGGAGCTGATGGCATAGGGGGAGGGGTGGCTGATGGCACTGGGGAATAGTGAAGCTGATGGCACCGGGGGGAACTGATGCACTTGGGCTGATCACACAGGGGGGAACAAAGGGTGTTGGGGACTGATGGCAGGGGGTCTGATGAGTTTTTATAAAGGAAACCAGTCTATTAATTCAATTTTTCTTATTAGAGTACTCAATTAATCGTAAAAAAAAAAAATCAATAGAAAACTCGATTTGTAAAATAGTTTACTGCGGCCCCATTCATAAAATGTACAGTGCGTAATCCGTACGCGGCTGAGAAGTCAGCGGTGTACAGAGAAGTGAGTTTTAAGCGCACAGGGAAAGGTGTGCTTTAGGGATGAAAAAGTGGAATAAAAATACATTAATAAAAGTATATTACAAGAGTTGTTATTATCCAGAATCCCACAATGCCATCTTCCATATCCTCCTTCTCCTCTCGCTTTCTAAAACTTAACACTGATAAAACAGAATTCCTCATCTTTCCCTCATCTTGCTCAACCCCCCCCCCCCCCCAACAGACCTATTTATCACGATCAATGGCTGCACCCTCTCCCAAGTCAACCAACCTACATCTCTGAGCTACTTTCCCCATACACCCCCACACGCACTCTCCGATCCTCACAAGACCTCCTTCTCTCCTCTTATCGCCTCCAAGATTTCTCCCGTGCATCCCCCATACTCTGGAACTCGCTGCCCCAACATATCAGACTCACCTACAGTGGAATCCTTCAAAAGAGACCTGAAAACCCCCCTCTTCAGACAAGCCTACAACCAGTGACCCTGCTGCCTCTATACCGCCATAACCAGCTTCACCCGCACCTACTGTGTCCTTCTCCCATACCATGTAGATTGTAAGCCCTGACGGGCAGGGCCCCCTCTCCTTCTCTACCAGTTTGTAGCTCGTCTTGTTCATGCTTAGTGCAATTGTCTGTATTATGTATGTGCACCGCTTATCATATGTACAGCGCCATGGAATGAATGGTGCAATAATAATAATAATAATAATAATAATAATAATAATAGCATTAGGGACACATTCACAAAAATCACACTCTTTAATGGAGCAAAGTACCGAGATGGCAGCTCCCCTGGCCAGCTCAATCGTTATTTTGTCCTGCTGAAACCCACCACTCATGCCAGATCCCATTATAGTCAAAGGGGTCTGGTGGTGAACACCAGTATTTGGCTATGCTGGATACGGTGAAGTCTGGTAGGCGGTTTTTCTGCCAGATTTAAAAATACATATGTGAAACAAGCCTAAAATGCGATAACTACCACTTTGCACAGATAAAAGTAGCTACACCGAGGACCTGTCATCTGTAGAAAGATGAAGCTTCAGCTCCCAAATCAATACAATCTCTCCTACTAAGGGTCTGTTATTACCAGATAAATCTAAATCCCCTCCTGTCCGTCACCGGCCACAATTTATTCTTCCATGTGCCTTTCTTTAAACCTTGACTTGTATCAGATGACAAGTCAAATGCTCTTTAATGCCCGCTAATTTATAGACCCCTTTCAAGCCCTAAATCTCCCATAAAACGACACCCAACTATCCCCTTGATACACTGAACTGTGAATAAAATGTTTCAGGGACTGAGGGCCGAGAGCAATGTTGTTACAATGATTAAAACCTCCAAACCAACAAGCTTTTAAAATCCCATCGTTCTTCCCAGCCAGCTGCTTCTAGGGACAGCACGTCCTGAACAAACATGTCACATGCAGGCAGATTGCTAGTCCAGGCAGCTCGTGGATGGAGATAAAAGCAGCAAAAAGCACTTGGTGCAATACAGATGATAGATTTGCATTTGGGAAAGAGAAGCTTGTACCCATCTACTGCCTTTGTCGCTATATACACTGCACTTTGTATACAGCACTTGTTGGCAAACTGCCAGAACAGCAATAGATAACTTAACATGTGGTAGAACTCTACCATCTGCCACCTACAACCCATACCATTAACAGGGCACTCCACTCAACGTTATGGGACTGTCAAAGAGAAGCCAAGATTTTTGCCGCCCTTGGGACTGGCACAATTTGACTGTGGCCCTCGGACCAAGAAAGGTTATGTAATGTCCACTCCTGTTCTAGAAGCACTGAAGTCAGCACATCTAGGAGAAAGCCTGGTTAAATATATGGACTCCAGATGTGTCATGGTGGTATGTACAGCACCACTGAAATGCAGTGACGCTACATTCCAGGGTCTGCATCATATGCATTGGCCTGATGTTTATCTAAGACCAGCTTCAAGCTACATAAGGGGAGATTTATCAAGCTGGTGTAAAGTAGAACTGGCTTAGTTGCCCTTAACAACAAATCAGATTTCACCTTTCATTTTCCAAAAGGAGCTTTGAAAAATGAAAGGTGGAATCTGATTGGTTGCTATGGGCAACTAAGCCAGTTCTACTTTACACCAGTTTGATAAATCTCCCCCAATGTGTTTTCTTCTCTGTAGGTACTCTCTGTGGGCACTCGCATCATAGTTTCCCAGTTAGAGTTAAAGGGGTTTTCTCAAAACCCACCTACAGCAACAACGGAGTGTGGAAGGTGGTGGCTGGAGGTCTCCAGGTCCAGCCCCCAGAAGTGCTCTCCCTTAACTGGTGAATGGGAGAGCACCTTGCTTGCGTGGCCAACGTTCCTGTTCATTTCTATGCGGTCGACGGAAATAGCCGAGCGGCTATTTTCGGCTGTTCCATAGAAATAAATGGAGGGTGGTTGCGCATGTGCGGTGCACCCTCCACCACTTTCAGGGGTTTGTTCTCAGTGTAGGTGCAGATCCCAGAGGTGGCACCTATTTTTAGGCTTAGTGGCCAGGACGAACACTGCAGAATTGTAAAAATAAAAATAAATTTAATATACGTATAGATAGTATAGAGAAATAATCTCCAAAAATGTGTAACAAAACAGGATTTAAACATTAGGTAATTTTCTGATGACACTTTCCCTTACAGTGGCAGTAAAATGAACGTGTGTCGGCAGCACATCTCCCTGTGTAAACAGGGGATGTCCTCCCAAAAATTATGAAAATAAGCTACCACACCATCAGTCGTAAGTTATTGCTGATAGTTTGTGACTATTTTTGTGGGACTTCACTTATTATCAATATTTTGTGTCATTTTTCTAATTATTGAAAAGTGGCCGAAAATAACGCTAGAGCTGACCTGAATATTTTTTACATTTTTTCACCCACTTTACAAGGCTGGATGACCCATGGGTGAATGCAACACCCATTAAACCTGGAAAGTTAAAACCTTATGTCTAGGTGCCTGAAAAATACAGTTTTTGAATAATAAATGAAATAATAAAACGATGATCAGTTCAGTCTGAGACAGTTGGTTTAGGCTTTGTTTACATCACAGTTCATCCTTCACTTTCTCCTGCCCGGTTTAGGGGCAGGAAAACGGAAAGGACAGATTTGGCACATAACTGAGCCAAATGGAGTCTGAGGACCCCAAAGACTATAATGGGGTCCGTTAGGTTTCCGTCTTAGAAGAAGATTTTGGAGCGGAGACTAAAGTTGTGCATCCAGGACTTGGGTTTCCGCTCAGAAGAGGATTTTTGAAGCGGAGACAAAACGGACCCCATTATAGTCTATGGGGCCCATGGGCTCCGTTCGGCGCCGAATCCATCCTTTCCGTTTTCATGCCCCGTTTGAATGGAATGGCTGAACGGTGATGTGAACGAATCCAATCCAAGACAGAACAGATGCGCGCGGCAAGCATTGGACAAAATACACTTTATCACTTACCGGTTTAGCTCATCATTTGTATACGTAGAACATGAACACCTATAATTGCTAAATGATCCAGCAGTAAACACGTATAGAGAAGTCTGCTGTAGTGTGGGAGTAAGATTTATACATCTCTGATGAGTCAACCATCAAAGCACCACCGCACAGATATATACACTGAAATAATCCATCGCTACCATACATCAATATGGAATTGGATGGGGAGCAGAGGGGTCTCTTGCATGGATAACTCCACAACTGTCTGTCGCCTCCATTATTACGGAGGAACTGAATATCTCAGTTTCCTGATTTATTAATACATTCATTACACAGTCAAAGACCAAAAATAAAAAACAAAAATTGCAGCAACACAGAGGGGGAGGCACAGGGCAAAGAGGATGCGAGTGGTGGTTATGGCTCTAAGAGGGGTAATAGAGGTAGTGGCTCAGAGTTCAATCCCTGGAACTGTGCACACTCCGAACCTTTCTGGGTCTCTTGCCTGATGGTAGTTGGGGTGCCCTTAATTTATATTTGATAACCTATCCTCTGGATAGATCATCAATATCAGATCGGTGGGGGGCCCAACACCCCGGATCCCCGCCGATCAGCTGTTAGAAGAGGTCATCGCTCTGTAAGCTCCGCGCCTCTTCCTAGGCCATAGGACGTCACGTTCATCGGTCACATGGCCTAGTTCCAGCTCAGCTCCATTGAAGTGAAAGGGGCTGAGCTGTGATACCAAGACCAGCCACTATACAATGTACGGTGTGTTTGTTAAGCTGCCGGTGAGCGTGGAGGGTCCCTAAAACAGCTGATTGGTGGGCAACCCCTGCCCATGTGATAATTGTGACTAATCCTGAGGATAGGTCAACATTATCTGTACCTGGATAACCCCTTTAATGTTAGGTGTTAGGGTGCAAGGCAAGATGGGAGAAGTAGTGGGCCAACAGACTTATAGTGGAGTCAATACCAGGCCTAGTATAGTTGAAACAGAAAACAGTCTATGGATGATGAGAGTTGCAGTACAAACAGCAACAGGCACAGTTCGGACATATACAACAGTGGAGTCTTCTTCCAGTAGCTGAGTATAGGCAGCAGTGATGGCAGAAGTAGTCCAAAGCACTCTAAACACTTAAAGAACA
This sequence comes from Bufo gargarizans, assembly GCF_014858855.1. Taxonomy (NCBI): domain Eukaryota; kingdom Metazoa; phylum Chordata; class Amphibia; order Anura; family Bufonidae; genus Bufo; species Bufo gargarizans. Next base: position 432,173,541 of record NC_058084.1, on the reverse strand, counting down.
TCCAAAATGATCATAGGTGTGCAAAACTCTCACAATCAGTACCGCAGTTCCCGGTGCAGATCATCAGACAGGCAGCCAGTCCCTTATACAGTTGTGGCGGGTGCTCTTTGCTGCTGTGGAGAGGGCATTGCTAAGTCATGCCATAAACAACCATACCTTTGTTAGCACACACAGTCTTCTGATCCTAGACAGTCTATGGATAGCTGGGTATCCCTTTCCCTCAGGGCTAAACTCCTGGCACAATTGTTGTTCTCTGGCAGATACACCCTGCACAAGAATGACGTCTATTTTGTGGAGAAAACCAGGCTCACAGGCATCTGCCTCTCCCACAGGCAGAGCCAGACAGACTTGGCTGATGCAATCCAACTGCACAGCTCCTCCATCAGAGAGAATAGAGCCAGCCTCCCTCTGCCGAGTTAGGGCACATAATAAACTAAATAATGCCATCTATACAGCTTGTGGGATTACATACAAAGCATAACACAAGGCATTAGGTTTCAGCAGTAACTAACAACACCGTCTGAAAAAAGCTTACAGTCAATGTATCCTCCGTAATGGGAGCATTCAGAAGAATCCCATCTACATGAAGCAATCACCAATAAGCAGTCGCTAAGTAGCGTCAATGTTCCTTTTGTAGTAGGAGGACCATCCATAGAATTCAAAGACTACTTTGATGTGCATGTATTTGAAGAGTAGGTGGCCATTGGCAGAGCGGGGGTTGTACATAGGCCGGTAACAGGAAATACAGGTACGAGAAGAGCTGAGATTTGGGTAAACCTCGGTTTCCATATTCGGGTTGGTTCTGGCTTCAAAAACTATCAAATATTCCCTGTTATGGACAGAGGCCGTGGGATAGATAGGTCATCAATAGTAAAAAAGCGGACAACCCCTTTAAGCTGGCTTGTCTGAATCTGGCCTAATTCCTTGGAGAACCAAAGTATCGGGTGAAAATATTCAGTATGCCCAATCCTGCTCAGACTGATGAAGTCGGGGGGGAAGGGTCAATAGCTCCACATACACGCTAGACTGTTGGCTGAACCCTCCGTTCTCGGCCGGTCCTGCTTACAACGCACTGATGTGTATGGGGACTGACTATACCCCATATTTCTGAGCGGTGCTGGCTCGTGAAATCACGCTTGGCGTTTCCCACACATACGGTCTGTAGACAAATGTTCCATTTCTCCAGCTGCTTTTCATTTATGACAATCACAAATGACTTGCTGTGGAATAAAGGCGGCATACAGATCACTGCAATTTACCCATCCCCTAATTACAGAATAGCAACATTATGGAAAATTAATCACTTGCAAAATTTCTAACTCAAATTATATCAAAAGAGAACGGTTCCTCCCTTCTGCTTCTCATTAGAATTTTCCAGTATTCCGGAGGAAAGCTCAGAGTGATTTTAGGGAAGCAGTGACCAGCCGCGCGCAGGCTATTAATGATCAGTAGAAATGTGGCGCTTCCTATACACGATGCCATCTGTCAGCAGATGTAGCCCCCCGTCACAGTGCGCCAGGCCTAACCCCCAGAGTTATCATTTAATCAAGCAGAACAAATCAATAGGAATTCAGTGCTACTGCAAGGGCCACGCTAATTAACAGAACGCATGGCTTTTCTGAACAATTACAGCCATCTGTCAAAATCCATCCCTAATTCATTAGAAATTGCTGAATTTCTTAATGTAGCATATCGGATCATCCGTTACAAGAGGATTAGGAAAAGGTGGCCAAAGGAGGGGACGGAATATTACCCTGTAGTTATCGTACTATATGCATTTGTTAGAGAAAGTCATGAAGCCATAGACTTATAGAGGCGCTGCCACCTCTCCTGACATGTCTATTTACAGGGGTGTTCCAGTCTCAGACAATGGGGGCATATCGCTAGGATATGCCCCCATTGACTGATAGGTGGGGGTCTCACATCTACACCGAGAACGGAGAAGGTGGTGGCCGGAGGTCCGGCCACCACCAAGCGCTCTCCTGGTAGTAATCAATAGTAGTGCACCGCGCTTGTACGGCCACCCTTCCCATTCATTTCTATGGGGTCAACGGAAATAGCCAAGCCAGCGCTTGAATGGAGGGCGGCTGCGCATGCACCCTCCATAACTTTCAGGGCTCAGTTCTCAGTGAAGGTGCAGTTCCCAAAGATAGGCCTTCACCTATCAGACAGACAATCTGGGAATATACTAGCAATATGCTCCAATTGTCTGAGATGGGAAACCCCCTTTAAAAGGGGTTGTCCGGGTTCAGAGCTGAACCCGGACATACCGTTATTTTCACCACGGCAGCATCCCTGAGCCTAGCATCGGAGCATCTCATGCTCAGATGCGCTCCTGTGCCCTGCGCTAAATCGCGCAGGGCACGGGCTCTTTTGTTTTCAATAACACACTGCCGGGCAGTAACTTCCGCCCGGCAGTGTGTTCGGTGACGTCACCGGCTCTGAGGGGCGGGCTTTAGCTCTGCCCTAGCCATTTTACTGGCTAGGGCAGAGCTAAATCCCTCCCTTCAGTGCCTGTGACGTCACCGGGGTTCCCGTTAGCCCCATGGAGAGCCCCGGTACGTCACCGGAACTCCTAAAAATGCCTTTGCCCTGCGCAATTTAGCGCAGGGCAAAAGGAGAGCATCGGAGCATGAACTGCTCCGATGCTCATGTCAGGGGGGCTGCCTGGGTGAAAATGGAGGGATGTCCGGGTTCAGCTCTGAACCCGGACAACCCCTTTAAGTGACTACATGCATTCCCTATGTCAGCATCTATTTTCTATGTTGTGCCATTCCTTAATTATTCCTAGTAGAAGTTTATTAATGAATTGCTAGCATTGTGCTATGAAGGTCAGGCTGGGTGTTACCAGCTGAGGGGGAGGGGGGGGGTGTCACTGCACAATCTGGACCTTCACTGCAGACTGCTGAAAATTCATAACTTCTAGCAGGAATAATAAAGGAATGGCACAACATAGGCAGAAGAACAGATGCTCTGGAATTTTTATTACAAGGGGAATTTCAGTAGTTATAAACCAGACCTGTCAGGAGAGGCGACAAGTCATCTTTAACTGATTACAAAGTACTTACAGGGTTCAGACAGTTCCAGTTGAATGATTGCACGTGTTCACACACGGCAGATTGGTTGCAGATATATCTGTGACGGATCCATACATCCTAAATAAGATCCGTACATGGGGGCGGACTGGCCACAGACCCTACAGGGAAATTTTCCAGTGGGCGCTACCAGGTACATAAAGGTCTGATGCTCTCAGCATTATTATTGTAGGCGGTATGTTGTCCTGGAAAAACGTGGATAGATCCGACATACAAATAAAAACGAAGCCTTGAATGTCCGAAACGCTGGTTTTAATATTTTTCTACTATGTTCTGAGTGAATAAAGTAATTCATTTTTATCCGAGTTATAGGAGCAAAACAACGAAAATAACCTGTGTGTCGATTCAGCACATAACGGACAAGAAAGGAGCCAAACAGATGACACTGACCATAAGGGGATCCATTCCGTTTCAGTCGGGAGAACACTTTTTTAGCAGAGAAAAAAGTCCTGCATGAAGACTTTTCTCTTTACTGTTTTTGATGAAATCTGGGACAGCGACCACAAACGGAGCTTCCAACGCAGATGTGAACATGCCCTTAAGGTGAGGCTTACATAACCCACTCTCATTTTAGCCACGGACAGCCAGAATTTGCTGCGCCTGCCTCTAAAAATTAGGAACAGTCCCTGCAAATTTGGGACTGTTGGCAACTACGGGGATCTCCATACAAACCACACACGCTTATCTCTGGACAAACAGTCCTGCCAAAGAATTATCTGCTAATCCTCAGCAACAAAATCCCCGTGTGTTTGCAGGCATGCTGGAGCAAACGTAAATCCTTATCACACCCTCAAAGTCAGCGTCGTGTTAATGGAGTTTTGTAAAACCCCATTAAGTAGCATTGAGTTGTAAATTGGCCAAATATCTGCCAAATCCCAGCTCCATCAAAGGCATCTCACCTAGCCAACCAGAACCCTTAATTTTTTATAGCCAAATACCACGAAGTGTATTTGGATCCAAATTTCTGGATAAATTTGATTCGCCGCAAAGCCGAAATTCCTGGTGCTTCGCGGCAGTGAATGGATTTAACCTGAAATAGTGCAAAAAACTAAAATAAAAATTCTTACCTGATCCATTTGCTCACGACAGGCCGAAATCCCGCGTGTCGACGTATGACGTCAACAAGCTGGCCAGCATGACGATTTAATCTCGGGCCGTGCAAGATTTCATGCCAGGCCGGCAATCAAGATAGCAGCGGGAGATCCATCTCGAGCAAATGGTTCTGGTAAGTATTATTAATATTTTTTATTATACACTTTGTAATTTAGATCAGATGTCGCGATCATGTATGAAGACAGCATTTCATGGGGTACAATGACGGGGGTGCAATCGCCGCTCCCAGTCATTGCACCCACTATAAAGAAATGTGCTTCGTGATAATGTAATTCGTCAAAAAGCAGATTTTTTGGGGTAAAGTTCGGCGAAGCAGCCAAATCGAATTTTACAAAACTTCGCTCCGCTCTAGTCTCAATAATCGTCCCGTGTAATGGTGTCACAGATCATCCAATTAATGAGCAAATATTCATTCCTTAGGAGAAAGCATCGTTGATGCAAACACCTAAATCACTGTTGTTGGGCAACAGATCAACCTGAATTTTTGTAATTTTTTTTTTTTATGAAAACCAGTCAGATGCTACAGAAACAACTTCCTTAAATGGGGTTTTTCAAGACTTTTATACTGATAACTCATCATTATCTGTTCTGTGAGGACAGACACCGGAGACCCCCGCCGACCAGCTGTTTGAGAAGACACAGGTGCTCACCAGGCACAGTGCTATACATAGTAATGGGTCCGTGCTTATTATCGCAGCTAAACCCAATTCACTTCTAATGGGAGGAGTTGCACCTAGGCTATGTGACCGACGAATGGGACATCACTGGTCTATGGAAAGCTGAGAAGAGGCCCTGGCGCTACTGCGAGTGACGGTGCCGTCCAACCCACACCAGTCAGATACTGATGACCTATTCATAAGATAGGTCTTCAATATAAAAGTCTCAGGAAAACCCTTTAAGATATGTAAGGATTCTCAGTTGTCGAAATTTCTGCAGCAAATCTACCAGGTGTGATTATGTCCTTAATTGGGCTGAACACAGCCCCACCACAATCCCGACATCGGCTCCATCAGTCCCTTAGAAATGAATGGAGTTGTGGACCAACATGCACACTACTGCTCCATTCAAAAAAAGGGTGATTCAGGGCTACTATGTTCTCAGGACTGTGGAGGTTCCCAGTGGTTGGAAACTCTACGGCCTATCCAATGAATAATTTTTGTGAGATATCTCCTTTAATGGCCCTAAAATCCAGAGAAACATTTTATATGAAAGTCAGGAACCGAAGACGTCATCATTTAGGAATCCTTCCCACCGCCGCTCCACAACATCTGTCCCAGTGATCTGCCATTACGTTCATCTCTCACTTCATAAGCTTTACCAGTATTCTGCAGAGAAAAAGCAGCAGTGGGGAACCCGATTTCCTCTACGTGTTCTCTCAAATTGCTCTGGCTGTACTATGTTTTGGCCAATAGGGCTCAAATAGGGAGTTTCTATACATGTAATTCCCTAGCATAAATAAGTTAATGGGTTTTTCCATACTCCCGATATTGATGACCTAACCTTAGGATAGGTCATTAATATCCAATCAACAAAGGCCTGACACCCAGCACCTCCACCGAACAACTGTATCCTGCAGCTTCTTATGCTAGAACTAGCTCTTGAAAAGAACAAGAAGCACAGCGCCATTCTAAGTGCAGTGGCCATGCTGGGTTATTGCAGCTCAGCTCCCACTGAAGTGAATAGGGGCCTAGATGCAGTAACCCAGTACGGCCACTACACTTTGAACGGCACTGTGCTTCCTGTTCCATTCAAAGTGATCGATGGGGATGAGGGGTGTCGGGCCAGTCGATTGGATATTAATGACCTATCCTGAGGAGAAGTCATCAATATCAGGAACTTGAAAAAGCCCTTTAAGGTGTATGCAGGTGACCTATTGCTGTAAAGTAACGCCTATTCCTGTGCATAAAGAGGTACTGATCTCATCTCATCATAAATACTGTAAGATGAAAGTGTGATTTAAGTTTTCTTTAATATAAAAATAAGCTAAAAATAAAAAAAAAGTTCCAATATACCATCTGCCAGATGGCACGTATTTATTATCTTAGCAGATGAGGTGATGAGATGGAGGCAGATTTTCCTGCCTGAAAATTCAAATCATTATCAGTTTGAGCAAAGATCAGAATCGTGTCTGCGCAATGTTCCAAGAAACACGCCGCGAACCACGACGAGGGAAGAGGGCATGTGTAAATACAGTGAGGAACAGAAGTATTTGAACACCCTGCGATTTTGCAAGTTCTCCCACTTAGAAATCATGGAGGGTCTGAAATTCACATTGTAGGTGCATTCCCACTCTGAAAGACAGAATAAAAAAATAAAAATTAAGGAAATCCCATTGAATGATTTTTAAAGAATTTATTTGTCTTGCACTGCTGATAGGGATCGACCGATTATCGGATTTACCGATATTATCGGCCGATATTCAGGATTTTGAACGTTATCGGTATCGGCATTTATTTTGCCGATATTCCGATAACGTCCTGGGAACACAGATCGCGCTGCTGTCAGCGCTCTTAGTGTTCCCTCAGCAGCAGCACAGGGGAGAAGGAGCAGTGTCTCCTCCCCCTGTGCTGCTGCTGCCGCTCCAGCCAATGGGAGGACAGGGGACAAGAGGAGGGGAGGAGCTATGGCCACTGCGCCACCAATGAAGCTTAATCTCACATTAATTCATATACAGGAGGCGGGAGCTGCAGGATCACATAGCCGGCTCCCGGCCTCTATGAGCTGTAGCTGCGATCTGCGGTAGTTAACTCCTCAGGTGCCGCGGATCGCAGCTACAGCTCATAGAGGTCGGGAGCCGGCTATGTGATCCTGCAGCTCCCGCCTCCTGTATATGAATCAATTAGAGATTAAGCTTCATTGGTGGCGCAGTGCGCCCCCCCAAGCCCCCCAGTATCAGACATTGGTGGCGCAGTGCGCCCCCCCTCCCCCCCAATATTAGACATTGGTGGCGCAGTGCGCCCCCCCTCCCCCCCAGTATTAGGCATTGGTGGCGCAGTGCGCCCCCCCCCCCCAAGCCCCCCCAGTATTAAGCATTGGTGGCGCAGTGCGCCCCCCCCTCCCCCCCAGTATTAAGCAGTGGTGCGCCCCTCACAGAATCCCCTCTCCCCTGCTCCTCCGATCGGAGCCCCAGCAGTGTAATGCTGGGGCTCCGATCGGTTACCATGGCAGCCAGGACGCTATTGAAGCCCTGGCTGCCATGATAAGCTCCATGCTGCTGTGTGCACAGAGCACACAGCAGCAGGGACAGTGTGAGCTCCTATTCACCCTGATAGATCTCTATCAGGGTGAATAGGACAAGGGTTCTAGTCCCTAAGGGGGCTAAAAGTTAGTTAAAAAAAAAAAAAAAGTAATAAAAACACCAAAATATTAAATATAAATGAAAAAGAAAGATTTACAAAAAAATAAAAATACACATTAACAATAAACATAAATTTTCAGCAGATTTGTGGGAATTTTAATTTTTTTTTCAAAAATGAAAATTCCCAGAATATCGGTATAAATTATCGGCTATCGGCCTGAAAGTTCACAAATTATCGGTATCGGTATCGGCCCTAAAAAATCAATATCGGTCGATCCCTAACTGCTGAACATAAGTTTTTGAACACCTGAGAAACAGCAATAATTCTGGCTCTCAAAGACCTGTTACTGTGCCTTTAAAAAGTCCACCTCTACTCCACTCATTAATCTAACTTAGTAGCACCTGTCTGAGCTCTTTAAAGACACCTGTCCGCCACAGTCAGTCAGACGCCAACTACTACCATGGGCAAGACCAAAGAGCTGTCAGAAGACACCACAGACAAAATTGTGGACCTCCTCAAGGCCGGAAAGGACTACGGGGCAATTGCCAAGCAGCTTGGTGAAAATAGATCAACTGTTGGAGCAATCGTTAGAAAATGGAAGAGGCTAAAGACGACGGTCAGTCTCCCTCGGACTGGGGCTCCATGCAAGATCTCACCTCGTGGGGTATCACTGATGATAAGAAAGGTGAGGAATCAGCCAAGAACTACAAGGGAGGAGCTGGTCAATAACATGAAGAGAGCTGGGACCACAGTTTTAAAGGTCACGGTCGGTAGAACACTACACTGTCAAGGTTTCAAATCATGCATTGCACAGAAGGTTCCCCTGCTCAAGTCATCACATGTCCAGGCCCGTCTAAAGTTTGCCAATGACCATCTGGATGATCCAGAGGAGGCATGGGAGAAAGTCATGTGGTCAGATGTGACCAAAATATAACTTTTTGGTCTAAACTTCACTCCGTGTTTGGAGGAAAAAGAAGGATGAGTTGCATCCCAAGAACACCATCCCTACTGTGAAGCATGGGGGTTGTAACATCATGCTTTGGGGGCGCTTTTCTGTGAAGGGAACAGGACGACTGAACTGTAATAAGGAGAGGATGAATGGGGCCATTTATTGTGAGATTTTGAGCAACAACCTCCTTCCCTCAGTCAGAGCATTGAAGATGGGTTGTGGCTGGGTCTTCCAGCATAACAACGACCCGAAGCACACAGCCAGGATAACCAAGGAGTGGCTCCGTAAGAAGCATATCAAGGTTCTGGAGTGGCCTAGCCAGTCTCCAGACCTAAATCCAATAGAACATCTTTGGAGGGAGCTTACAAACCGTGCTGCTCAGAGACAGACCTGAAACGTGACAGATCTAGAGGAGATCTGTGTGGAGGAGTGGGCCAAAATCCCTGTTGCAGTGTGTGCAAACCTGGTCAAGAACTACAGGAAACGTTTGCAAACAAAGGCTTCTGTACCAAATATTAACACTGATTTCTCAGGTGTTCAAATACTTATGTTCAGCAGTGCAAGACAAATAAATTCTTTAAAAATCATACAATGTGATTTCCTGAATTTTTTTATTTTTTATTCTGTCTCTCGGAGTTGGAATGCACCTACAATGTGAATTTCAGACCCCTCCATGATTTCTAAGTGGGAGAACTTGCAAAATCGCAGGGTGTTCAAACACTTCTGTTCCTCACTGTATTTACACATGCCCTCTTCCCTCGTCGTGGTTCGCGGCGTGTTTCTTGGAACATTGCGCAGACACGATTCTGATCTTTGCTCAAACTGATAATGATTTGCATTTTCAGGCAGGAAAATCTGCTTCCATCTCATCACCTCTATAGGATTGGTATAGGATTGGAGATATCACATCAGCAGGCCTCATCACGTAGTGTCCCATGCGTAAGCAATTCCACAGTATAATACATTGAGGTCAAAAATAACACTTGGACAGACATTACACCCTGTCAACTGACGGAGAAAAGTTTAGAGAAAAAAAAACAAAAAAAAAAAAAACACACATATTGAAAAGAAATTAAAAAATAAAAATAAATAAATGATCACACTTCCCTATCACTGCATGATATGCCCAGGATACAGCTACAGTCATAAATGATCATTTCATCCAGTAGGAGACTGGCGTAGAAAATAAACGTGATGGGGATGCCGACCCTCTACGCCCTCCTTTTGTGGAAAAGTGTCGAAACTGCAGGAGAAAATTTGCACAAAAAAATTAATTTCGAGTGCCGTTGAAAAAGCAGCAAACTTGCAGTTTGCAACTTTTTCATGCCAATAAAAGTGGCATATCTTTATGAATATCTGCATGCTGGTGTAATTCCACATGGTAGTAAATGGAAGTTCAGTACCAACGCACTGTGCATCTTTGAACCTTTCCTGATTTTACCATTTTTTCAGTTTCAATAGTATTGCATGTGTTTCACATACAGTTTTGTGGTCGTGGCATGGCTACCTGCTACACCAATAAACTATGTTTAACTATACCCCAAAAAAAATGCCTAACTATACCCCTATGAAAAAATTAGAGATGGGCAGGAGGAATCAAAAAGAAAGGAGTGCCAGACTATTGGTCAAAAAAGAACAAATATACAACGTGCAAAGACACAAAGTAAGACCATAAAAACATATGCACCTCCAGAAATAATCCAAAATGTCTCCACAATTCGGAGGGTGCGGAACCCCACGGAAACACTACAGTTTTTTTCTGTGGGTTTTCTGTCTGTTCTAACATGTTCAATTTTTTTGCGATCCGGACAGATCACTGACCCATTCTAATTGAATGGGTCTGCAGCAGTCTGCGCCAGCCACACAGATGTTGCCCATGCATTGGGGCTTATGCACACGGCCGTTGTCAGCCGATTTGTATTGCGGCCTGCAAACAGTGGGTCCACAGTATACGGGCACCGGTCGTGTGCGCACCATATCACAGATGCGAACCCATTCACTTGAAGGAGTCCGCAATCCGGAAGATACGATGCAGAGGCACGGAGCTGGAGGCCACAGAACCAGTACGGCGTGCTTCTGTGGCATTTCGGCCCATGCCTCCGCACCACAAACATTTTTTACTTGTTCTAATTTATTTTTTGCGGCGTAGACGGATCACCGGCCCAATCAAGTCTGCATCCATCTAAATCGGTCTGCGTCTGTCTGCGCCAGCCACACAGACGGTGCCCGGGCATTGGGGACCGCAATGCAACGAACTGGTGGCACACGTTTGTGTGCATGAGCTCTAAGGCCCATATCAAATCATGTTTTGGAGTTTACAGTCTCAAAAGAAAGAGATCCTGTCACAAAGGACACCAGAAATGTTCCCCATTGTTCCTGGATCATAGCCTTGACCAAAAAGAACTGACATGTAGGAGAGCGGATCTCCCAATTGTGATGTTAACGGGGCCTTGGATGCCCAGTTTTAGGATCACAAGTGCACTGTCCTCTAGGGTATGGAAATCCAAAATTATGGGATGAAGTTTTTATAGGTCTGGAAATCCATGAATTCAACCCAACATGGACGTCTGTATACGCCAAGTATAAAATAATCAGAATGTGATTTAGGTTAGGTCGACAACAAAAACAGGAGGGTCTTTTATATGAACCCCCCCCCCCCCATGTATTATAATGACATATACCGTACATCTTTACATTCTCCTCGCCATTACCAGCTACTGCCTGTAATACAACATTGTAGGATTCGTTTCCTTTTATTACCTCATATGACATGACGAGCGGCCGTCTATAAACGTCCTCCATTCACAAGACTCATTGAGTAGAATTCACCCTGGTCCCATGGCAAGTCACAAAAAAATGGTTTCGAGTGTGTCACGAAGGTCGGTATGAGAACCGAAGCGGATGTTCTCAATAGGACACAAGACCATTTATTTAGCGGATAATCACTTGAAAGGTGATTTCTCAAAGCTGTGATGTTCTAAAGATAACCGAAGAATGAAGCGAGAAATACAAAGATGGTTCTCAAATATTTTTTTATATAATAAAATTACCCAGCAGAAAGGACAAGCTTTAAGGGGTCACTAAAAGGGTGGTCTTAAAGGGGATGTCCTGCCATTTATATTGATGACTTAAGGGTACTTTCACACAAGCGTTTTTCTTTTCCGGTATTGAGTTCAATCACAGAGACTCAATACCGGAAAAAAAACTGATCAGTTTTATCCTAATGCCTTCTGAATGGAGAGCAATCCGTTCAGGATACATCAGGATGCCAAAAGTCCTCCAAAGCCATACTGATAGGGACCTTAGATTGTGAGCCCCATTGGGGACAGTGTGATGCTGATGTCTGTAAAGTGCTGCGGAATATAGTAACGCTGTATAAGTGCATAAAATAAATAAAAGCCTGAACACTTGCCGGAATGCCGGATCCGGTATTTCAATGCATTTGTCAGACGGATCTTCATCCGGATCAGTCTGACAAATGCCATCAGTTTGTTTCCGGCAACATAACTGCCTGTTGGAATCCTCTGCCGCAAGTGTGAAAGTCCCCTTAAAACAACTTCTTTCTCATACAGCCCCATTAGAACTTACAGTGGTAACAGGAGGTCATCTGCTTGGGATCCAGCAAAGCCGAGAGGACCTGCTCTGTAGGATCCTGGGTGGCCCAATGGGTGCTCTATAAGCCTAGGTTCACTCTTTTCACTTTTTTTTAGAAGACCATTTTGGCACGGATTCTGCACGAAAAAAAGCACGCGGAACTTCCGTAACGATTTCAATAAGGACTCTACATGTTAAACCATACGACACTGTTTATTCCCCTTACGATTTTAGAAACCACACTGCAGAAAACAGAAGTGTCCTGTCAATTCTTGACGTGGATCCCGAACAGAATCCCCATCCAGAATTCAACTGGCCAGGAATTAAATTCCAAACCAAAACTGACCCCCAAAACCGCGTTAAAAAACACACAAAGAAAAAAAGCCTGGTGCCGATTCCTCATCAGGTTTTTTCCCTCGCCCAAAATACTCCGTCTGAACCTAGCCTTACATTCCAACAGTTAGTGACCCTCCATTATAACAGCTGATAGTTTGGGGTTCAAACACTGGGGCTCCCTCCCAATCAGCTCAGAAGTCACAGCGAGAATTGAGAATGAAGCAACATATACGGAGATGGAATGAGACGGCACATCTGTCCTGTTGGTCGTAAGGCTGGCCATACCCTTGGGCCTCCTGTACACGAACGTAGGTGTCCTGTTGCCGTATTGCGGACCGCATATGCGGATCTGCAATACACGGGCACCGTTCTGTGTGCATTCCGCATCATAGATGCGGACCCATTGACTTGAATGGGTCCGCAAATCCGGAGATGCGGAATGGGACCGCACGGACGCACTACGGAGTGCTTCTGTGGTGTTCCGTCCCGCAAGAAGATAGAACTTGTTCTATCTTTTTGCGGAACGGACAGATTGTGTAAATGGGGTCGCAATCCGCATGGGGCTGGCCCACGTGTGCAGGAGGCCTTAAGATGGTGGTCGGCTGAACCAACAGCTATCACTTCCAATTACTCCTCATATACTGCTTGCAATTTAATCATAACTTCTAGCAGTAATAATGAAGGAATGGCACAACACAGAGCCATAAGAACGGACGCTGCACAACCATTCATTGAGAATGTAAGAAGTTACTAAGACATGTCGGGGGAGGATACAGGTCCTCCTCAAGAGTTAACTATACATCTTAATACAAAAGATCAACCAGGACGCCATCCCAACACACAAAACAACAACTCCATTCTCTGCCGTCTGATCACGAGAGACATAATCAAAGGCTTGTTCTCACGGCCGATCGCTTGAATGTACAGACCGGCTGTTTTCTGTATAAACATTTGTACAAAGTGCACTTAACCCAATTATTTTACAAAAGATTGAAAATGAAAATAAAAACATGAAAAGCAAATAGTCAGTACAAAGTCTAGCAGTATAAAGCAGCATAGTATAAGTGTAGACCACGGCCATATTAATGGGCCTTCGGTGGTTCAAAAAGGGGGCTTCATTTTGTGGCACAAGGTTCCAATATCAATCCATAAGGCTACTTTCACACTAGCGGCAGGACGGATCCGACAGGCTGTTCACCCTGCCGCCGCTCCGTCCCCATTGACTATAATGGGGACGGAGGGCAGAGCCGCCGGAGCTCTGCCCCCGTCACATTATAGTCAATGGCGATGGAGCGGCAGTCCCGGTGGCACGGCGAAATAGTGGCAGGATGGATCAGACAGGGTGAACAGCCGCTAGTGTGAAAGTAGCCTAGGGACTCTGTGGGATACAATGGAGAGTGGCGGAACTCACCTGAATCACCACCAATGGAAGCCCGGAAAAAAACGCCAGGAACCAGGCGTGGACGAAGGCAACAGAAGAAAGTAATCCAGCTTCCAAGATGGCAGGAGTAATACGTGATAATCTTTATTTCATGGGTGCAGAATAAAATCCAACATGTACATCTACACGTTTCGGATCGTCAGTTTCTGATCCTTACTCATGATGGTCCTTAGTCATGAGTAAGGATCAGAACCTGACGATCCGAAACGTGTAGATGTACATGTTGGATTTTATTCTGCACCCATGAAATAAAGATTATCACGTATTACTCCTGCCACCTTGGAAGCTGGATTACTTTCTTCGGTTGCCTAGGGACTCTGTGTGCCAGAAATACCATGAGAATGGGTCCTAATGCACTACATTCAACCAAATGATAAAATTTAGGCTCAGAAAAATGTTCCGAATTTTTCTCTCCCAAAAGTGGTGAAAAATATCAGTGTGTCTTATTGGTTGAATACTCACTACTGCCTCCCTTACGGAAGCACTCATTAGTACAGCAGGATCGGGTGGCGGTAAACACCGCACTCCCTGTGCCGGCTCTGTACTCACCGCTCCCTGACCTTCGTCTGCCGCGCTGCGAGCTGTGCTGTGACACCACTCTCTGCGTCATCAGGTCACAGCACGAGGATCTCCCTGGTGGCAAAGGCACCCGGAGCAGGAGAGGCGATTTAATATTTTTGCATGATAGGAGGACTGAGAATCACTGGGGGGGTCTGATCTGAGGCCTGAGAATCATTGGAGCCTGATTTGGGGTCTCATCAACACTGGGAGTCTTATCTGAGGTCTGAGAATCACTGGGGGTCTGATCAACACTGGGAGTCTGATGAAAAATACTTTTTTTTTTCTTATTTTCCTCCTCTAAGACCTATCTGCATCTTGTGGGGTGAAAAATATGGTACTTTTTTAAATTCCAAGTGATACACATTCATAGCACCAAGTTCTTACAAGCTAAGATTACTTTTAAGTTCATACAAACAATCTACTTGTGTAAATGGTTGGAGGGTCCCCAGAAAGCACTGAAATATACGGTGTAAAGGGAAGCAGGAGATTTATCAGTGCATCCAGTTGTCTGCTGTAAATACATTGAGAAACATGCTGCTCAGAGTGAGCGTCACAATTTAAGACACAGGAGTTGGATAAAGTGGGCGAGGAGGAAAGCGACTTTCTTGCATTTTTTATTTACAATTAAAAATGTCTTCCAAAAAAAAAAATCAGCATATATCTGGGGAAATTGATCTTTGCGTTCTGCACTGGCTGGGATTGTTTGACACACGCGGATGGAGAAGGGGGGGCATAGGGCATACGGGGCCCTATGAGATCTATTTATATCCCAGGTGCCATTTTCCCCATTAGTACAGTATAAGGTTTCTAGGACATCTGAAAGATGACTGACTAAACAATGGAACCATCAAACATTTCGATGCTCAGTTGCACAATTGCCAAAACTCCCCCAAACTAGTGAAGCTGAAAGCAGTGTTGCATTTACACCTAGAGGCTTCGCTCTCTCTGCAGCTCCCCCGCCCTCTGTACTTTGATTGACAGGGCCAGGTGTGATGATGTTTCCACTGCCTGCCCCGTGAATCAAAGTGCAGAGGACGCTGCAGTTGCAGACAGCTCAGCCTCTTGGAGCAACGACAACGCCCCGTTGCTCCTAGAGGCTCATTTGCATATATTAAAACATTTTTTTTCTCAGCAATGCGGGCACATATGAACATGGGACCAACACAGATACCTTCAGCTGCCAAGTGCACATGTAACAGGTCAGTCAGTGTCATAGGGAAAAATCTGCTGACAGATGCCTTTTAGGCCTCTTGCACACGAACGTTGTGCATCCGTTCCGTGCATTGGGGACCGCAATTTGGGTGCAGAGGGCGGGACGGATCGAGACCCATTCAACTTAAATGGGTCCGTGATCCGTCCGCACAACAAAAAAAAAAAAAAAAAAAAAAAAAAAAAAAGAATAGAACAAGTTCTATTTTTTTTGCTGTGCGGAGGCACGGACAGAAACACCACTGAAGCACTTCGTTGTGCTTCTGATCCGTGCTTCCGTTCCGCATCTTCGCGATTGCGGACCCATTCAAGTGAATGGCTCCACATCCGTGATGCGGAGTGCACACGGGCAGCTGCCCGTGTATTGCGGACCCGCCGTTCGTGTGCAAGAGGCCTTAACCAGTTAATTACAGGGCCATTTAACACCTTCCTGACCTGGCTCATTTTCTGGGTTTTTTTTTAGCACATGTGTCTTGGAAAACAGTTAAATTTTTTCCCCGTTCAGTTATGACAATTTCTTTGGCCTTTTTTCGGAGAGTCATTTTTTTTTATTTCAATATTTTTTTTTATTTTTTTTTTTATAAACAGAAACATGGGAAAAAAGGGTGCAGGGGGAATAGCCCGTTTCAATTTTAAAAAAATTATTTTTTCTTTATTGTTAAACAAAATGCGTTCAGTGTTACTATGGCAGCCAGGACGCTATTAAAGTCCTGGTTGCCATAGTAGTAGTGGGGAGCGGGGGGAGCAGTATACTTACCGTCCGTGCGGCTCCCGGGGTGCTCCAGAATGACGTCAGAGCGCCCCAAGCGCATGGATCACGTGATCGTATGGATCACATGATCCATGCGCATGGGGCGCTCTGACGTCACTCTGAAGCGCCCCGGGAGCCGCACGGACGGTAAGTATACTGCTCCCCACTACACTTTACCATGGCAAACAGGACTTTAGCATCCCGGCAGCCATGGTAACCATTCAAAAAAAGCTAAACGACGTTTAGCTTAAGGCCGGATCCGGATTAATGCCTTTCAATGGGCATTAATTCCGGATCCGGCCTTGCGGCAAGTGTTCAGGATTTTTGTCCGGAGCAAAAAGCGCAGCATGCTGCGGTATTTTCTCCGGCCAAAAAACGTTCCGGTCCGGAACTGAAGACATCCTGAACGGATTTCTCTCCATTCAGAATGCATTGTCATAATCCTGATCAGGATTCTTCCGGCATAGAGCCCCGACTACGGAACTCTATGCTGGAACAGAACAATGCAAGTGGTAAAGAGCCCTTACACCTTGTGCCCTCCATAAGGTCATTTAACATTACCAATTTGTTTAATTTATTGCTCATTTCTCCTGTAACTGAAGCTGACATATTAGCCCCAGTTACACAGGGAATTCAGCCCCCAGAGAGGTTGTACAATCTCACTGCAGAGCTGATCTGGGTCTGATGAGACCCAGCAGCTCACACAGACTCCCGACCCCTAGCGATACTGATCTCTATACGCAACGACTGAGTGTTGTGTATGGAGCGATAGGAAGGCAGTAGTGGTAAAAAATAAAAATAAAAAATAAACATGACAGGCTCCCTTGCTCGCTCAGCTGCCTAATTAGCATCCGTGCAGAGGAATGTGTCGACTACCTGGACGTATATAGTCAACAGGCAGTCTGCAATTAGATTAAATTTTGTCTGCAGTTTTATACACCAGTCCCAGTTTGTTTGCTTCTCAGTTAATGGTTAACACTGCCCAGGCAAGAACGCATCAAGTTTATTCCAGCTTCGGCCTGTCATGCATATTATACTGAAGGGAAACTTTAAATGTAGCAGTAAAATGGAGCTAATAGGATGCTTTCTAAATAGCACTTTCCTCTGATGGTGCAGCCACGCATTCAGGTTCTTTGATGTAATTTTTGAAGCCAAAGCCAAGATTGTATATAAAAAAAATATATATATATATATATATATATATATATAGTGTCTGTCCTTAATATTTTCCTTTATGATCCACACCTGATTTTGGCTTAAAAAAAATCTTAACCAATGACCGTACC
Source organism: Bufo gargarizans (assembly GCF_014858855.1). Classification (NCBI taxonomy): domain Eukaryota; kingdom Metazoa; phylum Chordata; class Amphibia; order Anura; family Bufonidae; genus Bufo; species Bufo gargarizans. Next base: position 432,155,907 of record NC_058084.1, on the reverse strand, counting down.
CTATATACATGAGGAGTTTTACAGGCCAGGCAACGCTCCTCTCAGAAAAATTTAGGAAAATGAGCGTGCTTTCCAAAAAATAGAAAGCCGAGCCTCTAATGATACAAATGTAAAGGTCCCAATCGTTTCTCCCCACGTAAACAAGGAATATTCAGCCAACAAATGAAAACTGTTTGTATACTTAAAGTGAACCTCCCGTTATAAAATAACTTTTCAGAAATGAATAGCACAGGTGACTAAGAAACTTTGTAATATATCTTCTTAAAGAAAAATACTATCAAGCTGCTTTGCTCTTTCTGGCTTTTAACATTGACAGGAAGAAGTACATCAGCGACTTAAAAAGATTAAAATAGACAAATCGCCAGGACCGGATGACATACACCCCCGTATCCTAAAGGAATTAAGTAATGTCATAGCCAGACCCTTATTTCTGATATTTGCAGACTCTATACTGACAGGGAATGTCCCACAGGATTGGCGCATGGCATATGTGGTGCCAATATTCAAAAAGGGGCCAAAAACAGACCCTGGAAACTATAGGCCGGTAAGTTTAACATCTGTTGTGGGTAAACTGTTTGAAGGTTTTCTGAGAGATGCTATATTAGAGCATCTCAACAGAAATAAGCAAATAACGCCATATCAGCATGGCTTCGTGAGGGATCGGTCATGTCAGACTAATTTAATCAGTTTCTATGAGGAGGTAAGTTCTAGACTTGACAGCGGCGAATCAATGGATGTCGTATATCTGGACTTCTCCAAAGCATTTGACACAGTACCACATAAAAGGTTAGTATATAAAATGAGAATGCTCGGACTGGGAGAAAACGTCTGTAAGTGGGTAAGTAACTGGCTCAGTGATAGAAAACAGAGGGTGGTTATTAACGGGACACACTCAGATTGGGTCACTGTCACTAGTGGGGTACCTCAGGGGTCAGTATTGGGCCCTATTCTCTTCAATATATTTATTAATGATCTTGTAGAAGGCTTGCATAGTAAAGTATCAATTTTCGCAGATGACACTAAACTGTGTAAAGTAATTTACACTGATGAGGACAGTATGCTACTACATAGATAGATTGGAGGCTTGGGCAGATAAGTGGCAGATGGGGTTTAACACTGATAAATGTAAAGTTATGCACATGGGAAGGAAAAATGCAAGTCAACCGTACATACTAAATGGTAAAACACTCGGTAACACTGACATGGAAAAGGATCTAGGAATTTTAATAAACAGCAAACTAAGCTGTAAAAACCAGTGTCAGGCAGCTGCTGCCAAGGCCAACAAGATAATGGGTTGCATCAGAAGGGGCATAGATTCCCGTGATAAGAACATAGTCCTACCACTTTACAAATCGCTAGTCAGACCACACATGGAGTACTGTGTACAGTTCTGGGCTCCTGTAAACAAGGCAGACATAGCAGAGCTGGAGAAGGTCCAGAGGAGGGCAACTAAAGTAATAACTGGAATGGGGCAACTACAGTACCCTGAAAGATTATCAAAATTAGAGTTATTCACTTTAGAAAAAAGACGACTGAGGGGAGATCTAATTAATATGTATAAATATATCAAGGGTCAGTACAGAGATCTATCCCATCATCTATTTATCCCCAGGACTGTGACGAGGGGACATCCTCTGCGCCTGGAGGAAAGAAGGTTTGTACACAAACATAGAAAAGGATTCTTTACGGTAAGAGCAGTGAGACTATGGAACTCTCTGCCTGAGGAGGTGGTGATGGTGAGTACAATAAAGGAATTTAAGAGGGGCCTGGATGTATTTCTGGAGCTTAATAATATTACAGGCTATAGCTACTAGAGAGGGGTCTTCCTCTGGATCAACTTGCGGGATAACAGGCCGAACTGGATGGACAAATGTCTTTTTTCGGCCTTATGTACTATGTTACGTCTATGGAGAAAGGAGGGGGAAGGAGAAAGCTGCTGGATGAGAGACACTCAAGCTGCACTTTCTTAGCTCTGCACTTAGCACTTTTGACTCTACTATATCTTATAAGATAAGCTCTAGCACTGCTCAGAGTGAGGCAATAAATCACTATCTGGCGGAAGCCTCCTCCTCTCTCCATAGACTTTTGTATGGGAGGCTGGAGACCGAGGTCGGAGATAATTCAAAAAGAGGTTGAGCGAAGGGAAAGATGATGAAAGCAGCCCGAGAAGCCCAGTAGATCAGAGCCCTTGGAGCACCAGCTTGTTTACACCCCTTCAGGTATGAAAATGCTATTTAAACCAGGGCTGGAAGAATTTCCTTGGAATCTAGAAGCCAGATAAAAAAAAGTTAGGAGCGTTTTTTTTTTTTGTTTTTTTTTAACCTTATAAAGCCTTATTTTCAGCGACAAAAATAACACCTCTTAAATTAACATATAAGGCTACTTTCACACTAGCATTCGGGGCTCCGCTTGCGAGTTCCGTTTGAAGGCTCTCACAAGCAGCCCCGAACACATCCGTCCAGCCCTAATGCATTCTGAGTGGATGCGGATCCGCTCATAATGCATCAGTCTGGCAGCGTTTGGCCTCCGCTCCGCTCAGCAGACGGACACCCGAACGCAGCTTGCAGCGTTCAGGTGTCCGCCTGGCGGTGCGGAGGCAAACTGATCCGTCCAGACTTCCAATGTAAGTGTACAGTACCGCACAACCACACACAGCGGCAGTGTACAGTACCGCACAACCACACACAGCGGCAGTGTACAGTACCACACAACCACACACAGCGGCAGTGTACAGTACCACACACAGCGGCAGTGTCGCGCACACACACACACACAGCGGCAGTGTACAGTACCACACACACAGCGGCAGTGTCGCACACACACACATACAGCGGCAGTGTCGCACACACACACACATACAGCGGCAGTGTACAGTACCACACACACACACACATACAGCGGCAGTGTACAGTACCGCACACACACACATACAGCGGCAGTGTACAGTACCGCACACACACACATACAGCGGCAGTGTACAGTACCGCACACACACACACAGCGGCAGTGTACAGTACCGCACACACACACACAGCGGCAGTGTACAGTACCGCACACACACACACAGCGGCAGTGTACAGTACCGCACACACACACACAGCGGCAGTGTACAGTACCGCACACACACACACAGCGGCAGTGTACAGTACCGCACACACACACACAGCGGCAGTGTACAGTACCGCACACACACAGCGGCAGTGTACAGTACCACACACACACAGCGGCAGTGTACAGTACCGCACACACACACAGCGGCAGTGTACAGTACCGCACACACACACAGCGGCAGTGTACAGTACCGCACACACACACAGCGGCAGTGTACAGTACCGCACACACACACAGCGGCAGTGTACAGTACCGCACACACACCCCGCGGCAGTGTACAGTACCGCACACACACACAGCGGCAGTGTACAGTACCGCACACACACACACACACAGCGGCAGTGTACAGTACCGCACACACACACACAGCGGCAGTGTACAGTACCGCACACACACACACAGCGGCAGTGTACAGTACCGCACACACACACACACACACAGCGGCAGTGTACAGTACCGCACACACACACACACAGCGGCAGTGTACAGTACCGCACACACACACACAGCGGCAGTGTACAGTACCGCACACACACACACAGCGGCAGTGTACAGTACCGCACACACACACACAGCGGCAGTGTACAGTACCGCACACACACACACAGCGGCAGTGTACAGTACCGCACACACACACACAGCGGCAGTGTACAGTACCGCACACACACACACAGCGGCAGTGTACAGTACCGCACACACACACACAGCGGCAGTGTACAGTACCGCACACACACACACAGCGGCAGTGTACAGTACCGCACACACACACACAGCGGCAGTGTACAGTACCGCACACACACACACATACAGCGGCAGTGTACAGTACCGCACACACACACATACAGCGGCAGTGTCGCACACACACACACATACAGCGGCAGTGTCCAGTACCACACACACATACAGCGGCAGTGTACAGTACCACACACACATACAGCGGCAGTGTACAGTACCACACACACACAGCGGCAGTGTACAGTACCGCACACACACAGCGGCAGTGTACAGTACCACACACATACAGCGGCAGTGTACAGAGTAGAGTTGTGATACCATAAAAAAGTATTGCGATACTCGATACCACGCGAAAAAAAAATAAAGAAAAGCCACGTGCATTCCGCATTTAAAAAAAAAAAAAAAAAAAAAAAAAAAAAAAAAAAGGCAAATCGTGCAGTTTTATTTATTTTTTCTGTTCCGTTGTTCACCGCATAGATTTTTTAAAATATTTTAATAGATTGGACTTTTCTGCCGTGGTGATATGTGATATGTTTATTTATTTATATATTTTATATGTGAAATTGGGAAAGGGGTGATTTATACTTAATATTTTGGTGGGTTTTTTAAACTTTTTTTTATACACTTTTTATTTAATAACTATTTCCCCCCTTAGGGGCCAGAACCTGGGATCTTTTCATCCCTTAGAGCTCTATCCGGGTGAATAGGACCTCACACTCTCCCTGCTGCCCTCTGCTTTGTGCACAGGGCATCAGGGAGCCGACTTGGGCAGCCAGGGCTTCAGTAGTGTCCTGGCTGCCTGGCACCAAATGATTTTAATACTGGGGGGCTTGAGAGGAGCGGGTGCACTGTGCCACCAATGATGAATACAGGAGCCGGGTACTAGCAGCAGATCAGCGGCAGTTAACCCCTCAGGTTCTGCACCTGAGGGGTTAATTGCCGCTGATCGCAGCTCCCTGTCAGAGGCAGGGTGCCGGCTATGTGATTCTGCTGTCGGCACCTGCCTACGGTAGTATTATGTGTTAAAGACGTGGGTTTAGAATTTAAGTAGCAGGCTACACAGAGTTGCGCCCAGAGATGTCCCAGCACTTACTATTATTCCTGGGCTCCGCTCCGTTCGCCCGCATCGCCCTGCTCTTTATGCGAATTACTATCGGAGCAATGGGGAGGAGACATCAGCTTCTCTAGTGGGCGTTCCTTCTCCCTGTGCTGTGCTGCGAAGGAACGCCCACGAGCAGTATCCAGTGAGCGGGCGGGGCAGATCGGGGTAACTCCTTCCCTGCCAGACTGTCCGAGAAGTCCACGTAGAGGCGGCAGAGTGCCGGGAGCGCCCCGGATTACCGGAGGGCAGCCATGTGAGGGCAAATACCCAGGCGCCAGGACAAAATTCCTGATCGCCATGGCGACCTGGGATTTGTCGAGCCCTAATTTAAACAATAGGTTGTTTTCTGATGACCCATTCCCTTTAATTGGCAGAATTATACCGGTGTTAAAGAGCCCTAAGAAAGTGGGATAACCCCTCTTGGAACTACTTCACAGCATTCGCTTACAGAAATAATGGCTGCAGTATATAATCGTCCCTGTCAGAAAAACCGCAATTAGACTTACCGGTAATTCCGTTTCCTTGAATCCACCATGACGGCCCACATTGAGATTGACCCTTGACCTCTGTAGGGGCAGGAACACATAGAGAGTTTAAGAACCCCCCACCCCTCCACCTCCTCAGTGCTTTACAATTACCCGAAAAGGTGGAACAAAAGTAAAAGGATATTGATCCATACCCTTAAACTCCTGCATGTATATGCAACATAAATCCAAAAATCCCTTTTTTTTTTTTTTTTTTTTTATATATTTTATATATATATTTTTTTTTTTTTTTTTTTTGGGAAGGGGAATAGTATGGGCCGTCATGGTGGATTCAAGGAAACGGAATTACCGGTAAGTCTAATTGCGGTTTTTCCATTTCATCCACCATGACGGCCCACATTGAGACATATCAGATAACTAAATGGGTGGGGATATCGCCTGTAGAACCTTCCGGCCGAAAAGAGCTTCATTTGCGTCCGGAAGATTAAGACGATAGTGTCTTACAAAAGTATTAGCACTAGACCAGGTTGCGGCTTTACAGATCTGGTCCAGCGAGACCCCTCCTTTCTCGGCCCAAGAAGAGGACGTGGCCCTAGTAGAATGGGCTTTAACATTACCAGGACTGGGTTTGTTCTGGATCTTGTAGCAACATTCAATAGTGGATTTGATCCATCTAGCTATGGAAGACCTGGCTAACTTCTTTCCCTTATTCTTCCCTGAAAACTGAATAAGGAGATTGTCATCCACCCTAAAATCTCTGGTAGAATCCAGGTAACGGATAACTATGTCCCTAACGTCCAGGAGATGTAACCTATCACTAGACCCTGCATGATCGGACCTAGGGATAGAGGGTAGGAAGATCTCCTGCTCTAGATGGAAAGGAGAGACTACTTTAGGGAGAAAGCCTGGGTCGAGAGTTAGACGGATGTGATCCTTGTTAATTTGGAGGTAGGGCTCTCTACATGATAAAGCCTGGATCTCCCCGATGCGTCTGGCTGAGGTGATGGCGATCAGAAAGGCAGTCTTAAGGGAAAGGTGTTTTAAAGAGATCTCCGACGAAGGTACAAATGGAGGTTTTGTTAAGCCCTCTAGTACGGTGTTAAGATCCCAGGTCGGAGTTCTGGATCTCAGGGAGGGTCTCAACCTTGCAACCGCTCTGAAGAACCTCCTGATCCATCTGTGGTTGGCCAGGCTACAGTCATAGAAGGAGCTTAGGGCAGAAATTTGGACCTTCAAAGTACTAGGTCTAAGGCCTAACTCAAGGCCGCACTGTAGAAAGTCCAAAATTCTGTTGATGGGAGGAGAGGTGGTGTCTGGGCGCTCAACTCCTAACCAGGAACAGTATTTCTTCCAGATCTTGAGGTAGATGGAGGAGGTCACCTTTTTCCTACTTGCCCTCAGAGTACGTATCACCTTTTCCGAAAGTCCTCTGCTTCTTAGTGTCTCGCTCTCAGGATCCAGGCTGACAGCCTGAACATGCCTGGGTCTGGATGAAGAAGAGGGCCCTGGACTAGAATGTCCCTCTGGAAGGGAATCTCCCACGGATCCTCCAGCGATAGCTGTCTTAGAGTGGAGAACCAACTTCTCTTTGGCCATAGAGGGGCTATCAGGATGAGAGTAGTCGGTTCCTCCAGGAGCTTCTGGACGATCCGAGGTAGTAGTGGTATTGGGGGAAAGGCGTAGGCTAGTCTCCAATTCCATTGTATTGATAGAGCATCGATTGCCCATGGATTGTCCCCTGGGTTTAGGGAGCAAAAACAGTCTACCTGCGCATTTTTTCTGATGGCGAATAGGTCTACCTCTGGACAGCCCCATCTTTCTGAGATTTTTTGGAAGATCTTCCTGTTCAGAGACCATTCTCCTGGGTCTACTATCTCTCTGCTCAGAAAGTCTGCTACTGTGTTTTCGCAGCCCCTTAGGTGGATGGCGGACAGAGATAAAGTGTTTACTTCTGCCCAGGAGAAAATTCTTTTTGCTATCTCGCCAAGAGGCCGTGATCTTGTTCCCCCCTGGTGACGCAGATAGGCCACCGTTGTAGTGTTGTCTGACATTACTCTTAGATGTCGCCCTTTTAGAAGGCACTCTCCTTTTAATAAAGCTTCCAGGACTGCGTAAAGCTCTCGGTAGTTGGAGGATCTGTCTCTTATCTCGCCGGGCCAGGTGCCCTGTAGAAGATGATCTCCTATCTTTGCTCCCCAGCCTCCGAGGCTTGCGTCCGTGATTACCTGAATGACGGGATGATTCCGCCACTGAAGGCCTCCTAGCAGTCTTCTTTTTACTTTCCACCAATCCAAATCTGTTTTTACAGACTGAGGGATCCGAAAGACCCTGTCTAGACTTAACTGCCTTCCGTCCCAGATAGTTAGGATCCAATTTTGGATTATTCTTGTGTGGCTTTGGCACCAAGCCACCGAGGGGATGCAGGCGGTTAGGCTTCCTAGGAGACTCATGGCCTTTCTGATGGAGCAGTTGCGAGCCTTCTGGAATGTTCTGACTTTCTCTGTCAGGGCAGTAGCTTTGTCCTGAGGGAGGAAGGTCATCAGCCGGGACGAATCTAATTCCACGCCCAGGAACTTTATTCTCATGGACGGGGTTAGGGTGGATTTTTTTATATTTATAATCCATCCGAGGCTCTTTAAGAGTTCCGAGAATCTTTGGGTCGCCAAAAGGTTTTCGGATTCTGTCTTGCCCAGAATTAAAAAGTCGTCGAGATAAGGAATAATTGTGATTCCTTCCTGACGAAGGCAGGCCACCATCTCTACTACGATCTTTGTGAAGACCCTGGGGGCCGAGGAGATACCGAAAGGGAGGGCGACATATTGGAAGTGATGTATAGACCTGTCTGGTCCTCTTAGAGCGAATCTTAGATACTTTTGGGAAAGATGATGGATGGGGACGTGGTAGTAAGCGTCCTTCAGATCGATTGACGACATGAATGCTCCTTTTGGAATCAGAGGGATTGTGGATGGGATGGTCTCCATCCTGAACCTCCTGTATAAGATAGACCTGTTTAGGGGTTTTAAGTTTATTATCGTGCGAAAGGATTGATCTGGTTTTTTTTACTAAAAAAAGACTGGAATAGAATCCTCTCCTTTCCTCTGGGATAGGAACCTTTCGAATTACCCCTAGCTCTAAGAGGTCTTGGACGCCCTGCCAGATTTTCGGGAGATCTGATCTGCTCTGAGGTGTAATGCAGTATCTTCTTGGGGGGACTGATGTGAACTCTATCCTGTAACCCTGGGAGATTATATTTAGCACCCAGGGATTTGAAGTTACCTGACTCCAGGAGGATAGAAAACCCATCAGTCGCCCCCCTACCCTGGCGTCATTGCTGCTTAGGTTGCCTATTCTGGGGATTGAGGATAAAGCCTCTTCCTCTCCCCCCTTTTGGATAACTCCATCGGCCAGACTTCCCTTTCCCCCTGTAGGATCTCTGCTGGGGCTGGTACTGCCGAAAGGGCTTCTTTTTTGGTTCTTTGTCCTCTGGAAAACCCTTCTTCTTGTCTGCTGCGCCCTCTAGGATCTTATCCAGAGTGGGGCCGAAGACAAATTCCCCTGAAAAGGGGATAGAACAAAGCTTGGCCTTGGATGCCTTGTCTCCGGACCAGGCTTTCATCCATAAAGCCCGACGGGCAGCATTAGAAAGGGCAGCATCCTTGGCGGAAAATCTGATGGACTCTGCAGACGCATCGGCTAAAAATGCCGTGGCGGAGCGGAGAAGGGGGAGAGATTCCCTGATCTCTTCTCTTGGAGTCTTGTTCTTCAGATGTTCATCTAGTTCTCCAAGCCATATATACATTGCTCTGGCAACGGATGTAGCGGAAATGTTAGTTTTTACCCCAAACATCGCCGCTTCCCAGGATTTCTTAAGAAGGCCATCTGCCTTTCTATCCATAGGATCACCTAGCTGAGAGGAATCCTCAAAGGGTAGGGCGGTCTTTTTTGCTACCTTGGATACTTGCAAATCGACCTTAGGCGTCTGGTTATATATTTTACTTTCAGACGGGTCAAAGCAGAGCCTATTCCTGAATTCTTTAGGAACGCCAAGTCTCTTTTCTGGATCTGACCATTCCTCTAATATCATTTCCTTTATATTTTCATTGATGGGGAAAACAATAGGAGACCTAGCTCTAAGGCCCCCAAACATTTCATCCTGAACCGTACGGGGTTTAGGAATATCTTCAATACCCATAGTGGACCTGACTGCTCGGAGCAGCTCTTCCATTTCATTAGCGGAAAAAAAGTATCTTTTATCCTCCTCCAGAATCTCTCCGTCCGACAAGGGTTCCTCATTAGGAAATTGTCTGGACGAGGCAGAGGCCACTTCAACCTCTTCACCCTCAGAAGAAGAAATAACGGATATTTTGCGCTTCTTAGAAGGGATGGGGTCGCTGGCAGGGGTAGATAAGGAGGCTAAAGAGGACTTAATCTCGTCAGAAATAAAGGACTTCATCTCCGAGAGTATATCTGGTTGCTCCTCTTTCCAAATCTCCGAAGTGCAAGGTTTGCATAGTCTCTTTTTATAATTTTCGGGGAGACGCTTGGAACAAGCACAGCATTTTAAGGGCTTTGTTTTAGATTTTAACTCCTTGCTGCCCTGCAGAAGGAAGCAACCAGATAACCCAGCATTAGTAATTCAAGTTTACAAAAACTGAAATATACACCCCCCAGAAGGGGACTCACGGTGCTGGAGGCAGAAGGATCAGGACCTTCCTGGCGGGGAGCAGGTGTCTCAGACATCGCGGTGTGACAGGTGAGGCGCCGAAAGGAACCGCGGTCTTCTTTTTTTAAAATTCCCGGCGTCTGACGTCATCTAGCTGCGCCCTGCATGACGGCGTAGGCCTGCGCCGCACTAGCCTACTAAGAGAGGCGTGCGTCGCCCGGCCCGCCCGTAGAGACGCTCCATGCGTCGCACCTGCTCCCCCTGCCGGACGCCAGAGCTCGGTCCTCCAGAAGGAAAGGACGCCGAGCGCCGCGCGCGCTGAGAAGCCGGCACCTTCAACTGCTTCCACAAGGAGGGAAGGAAGTCCGAAGGTATGGGGAGGACCACAGGCCTCGGCATAAGCCAAGACGAGGGTCCTCGATGCTCCTAGCTGGCCAGCCTTGGCCCCTGCCGCGGGAGGCCAGCTGGAGAACCTGTAAGAGAGAGAAGGTTATTTCATCCTCCATGAAGGAGGAACTCTCCACGTGTTGGCCCCTGTAGGGGCAGGAAAGCACTGAGGAGGTGGAGGGGTGGGGGGTTCTTAAACTCTCTATGTGTTCCTGCCCCTACAGAGGTCAAGGGTCAATCTCAATGTGGGCCGTCATGGTGGATGAAATGGAAAATTGCTATAATTTGTGAATATAATATTGCAGAGAGAATATTTCTATGATTCAGAAGTAAAAAGTAGTTATATAACAACATCCTCGAATTTCAAGAAGCAGCACACAATTCCCCATTCTGGCGTGCACGTCATCGGGATAGCCACACCTCGGCGTCCCCCTCGTGCGATATTCTCACTCTTTGTTGCATTAATTCCCATTAAGCCGCGTAAAGATCCAGCAAGACAATGCACCCTGCTCCGGGACGATGACTGCACTGCATAGCCAAGCAGATCACATTACATCACTGCTGCCCAACTGGACGCCATCCAAAGCCTTTCCACGACCTTCAGCTTCATGGTTTGATTGTATGACATCATCGTTCTGTAGAGGAATCCAGCCGGCAAGCAGACCAGCACGGTGACATGAATCAGTGCCAAAACCGTTATAAAAAGGTCATTTTGCTACAATCAGCACAATTTTCTTACGAGAATACCAATTCAATCAAATAAAATAGGATACTGCCCAGAAACATTTGGTCCAAGGGGGTCTGACCTCCAACATTCAAACAGTGATGGCATTTTCTAAACACAGCCCATTAGGATTTTTATTTTATTTTTTTTGCCACCTTTTCTTTGACATGTATACAAAAAATAAACTGTTTTACTGTTCCTTTTTATTCCTCCTAGACAACTGTACAAAATCTGACAACTGGGTATTTATTACCTGTTGAGGGTGTTCCCCCTATATTGTCTGTCATTGTCCACGCAGTACTGCCTATGTCAGACTATGCAGGGAATGGTAATACCCAGGTGTCAATTTATTGATATATTTCTAAAAGGAAGAATAGAGGAACAGCACAAAGTATAGTTCTAGGACAGTACGCCCCAGCATTGCTATGTGATGTGTAAAAAAAATAAAAATAAAAGGAGTAGAAAGAAAACGTGTCACTATGAAGTGCAACCTGCAGGCGGGCTACTATAGAGCAGGAGGAGCTGAGCAAATTAAGATACAATTTTATGGGAAAAGATTCAGCAAAACTTAAAAGGCTATGTACACCTTTTGGGGCAATTTTTTTATGATTGTATTTTACTCATTTTGGGCTAAAAATCATTTTTTCAATTATTCAGCCGTTCTTCTGTCACAAAGGGTTAATTGTTAATTGTGTGGATCCCACTTTTTACTTTCACTTTGTGCCAGTCATCTAATTACCTTATCTCTAAATTACAAAAAGGTCATAAACACTTATTTAAGCCACATTCTTATCAGTAAGATAAGAACTGAGCTATAATGATTGTTTATCAAGTCAGAGATCAGGAGCCGTCAGCTGAGCTGCCTGATGGAACAGCGTAAAAATACAGACCCTTCTACTAAAGATTCTCAAGGCTGTACAGAGAAAGGGGTTCAACATTTTTAATAAAGACCAATTGAAAAAAAAAAGTTTTTGCTCAAAATGACTACAATGCAATAACAAATTGTCCCCAAAGGTGTCCATAGCATTTAATAACTTAATTTATATGTAAAATGTTTAGATTTTTTTTTGCTTAGTTGCCCAAGTGGGTGGCCTTATCAGTGACTGACAGCCTTCCTTTTAAAAGGGTATAAAACAGACAGGGGAGGAAGAAAGACCTTTCTGAAGATATAAAGCGTGAAATAATTCAATGTCTTGCAAAAGGCATGAAAACAATTGACATTTCATGAAACCTAAAGAGAGATCATCGAACTGTGAAGAGATACGCGAGTGATTCACGGCGCAGGCGAATACGATCCGATAACAGCTTATTAAGGAAAGTTTCTGTCACACAAATTAATCTTATTAAAAGGGCAGCTGACGAGCAGCAAACAGGTATATGAAGCCGCTAGTGCAGGAATGGCCAACCTGAGGCTCTGCAGCTGTTGCAAAACTACAACTCCCAGCATGCCCACACTGCCTACAGCCATCAGACTACAGCAGGGCATGGTGGGAGTCGTAGTTTTACAACATCTGTAGAGCCTCAGGTTGGCCATCCCTGCGCTAGTGTCTCCAGAGGGCCACAAACCTCTCGAAGCAGGATCCTCCACAAGCTGCAGTTGAGTATGACCCGGTAGTTCAGTCACACAGAGGAGCGTTCACAATGTGCTCAGATTCATTTTCAAAAAGTTATATTTGCAGAGAAATGCCTTTCTACTCTGGGTGGTCCTGACGGATGGAGATCTGCACGGCTGGCGAACGAGCACCCTGTTCATACAAGACTGACCTCAGCGAGGTGGTGGAGTGATGATATGGGCCGGAATATTGGAAAGGGGGAAGCGAGGTCCCTGAGGGTTTCCAAATGAACCCTGAACGATATGTGGAACACTCGCATGATGATGCAAGTTCACGGCAATAGACCCACAATCCGAGCAGGGATGGCCAACCTGCAGCTCTCCAGCTGTTGTAAAACTAGAACTTCCTCCATGCCCCGCTATAGGCTGAATACTGCAGGCAGTGTGGGCATGCTGGGAGTTGTAGTTTTGTAACAGCTGGCAAGCCGTCGGGTTCAATTCCTGAGATAGAAAACGACTATCACATATTACCAAGATTAGGGTTGAGCAAAGCGCGCTTCGGATCTTCGATCTTAAAACTTCATTTAAATGCTGTACGGACACTCGTCATTCAAATGTATGGGCTTCGTGGAGGGGAAATTCGTTATGTCCGAAGTCTCGCAGGACTTCAGTGAATAACTTCGGACTTCGATTATTCAACTTGAAAACCATTTTAAAACTGGGACCGGAAAAAGGTTTCAGTACAGAGGTACCATCCGGTACCGAAAGACTTCAGATCCAAGTTTTAAAATTTCACCTCCCCGAAGCCCATACATATGAATGCTGTACAGAGACGATTCTCCATACAGCATTTAAACAAAGTTTTGAATGAAGTGAGTTTGGATCTATGATCCCAAGTGCGTTTCGCTCAACACGAACCATGATAGTCAATTTGGGTCAAGGGAGTCACGACCGCATCTCCCGGGCCGACCAACACACGAACTGTGTGCCGATCACAGTCATTGAAATCATCCCTAACATTATGTTATGGTCCATTCACACGTCCGTAAGTGTTCTGCGGATCCGCAAAACACAGACACTGGCAATTTGCGGACCGCACATCGCCGGCACTAATAGAAAATGCCTAATCTTGTCCGCAGAAGCACGGATCCGCAAATGCGGACAGCACATTCCGGCCCCATTGAAAATGAGAGGGTCTGCACCCGTTCCGCAAAAAACGGATGCGGACCCATTTTGCAGACGTGTGAATAGACCCTTAGTGTACTACCATTTATGCACATACCTAAGGCTACATGCACACGAACAAAAAAAATAAAATAACAGCTGTTAAAAACAAACACTCAGTTTTTTTATGGCCATTTTCAATAATTTGTGCATCCGTTTTCTGCCCGTCTTAAATCTGTTTATCATAGCCTTTACAAATTGATAAATTTCATAGGCTTTTTTTTTTATAAAATCCCAACCCCCTGCAGTGCCCCCAGTATACATAATGTCCCTATAGTGGCACATAATGTCCCCCACAGTGGTCCCAACAGTAATATATATACAGTATATATCACTCACCTCATCCCGCAGAGGCAGTCGTTCCTTTCTCGATTCTGAAGGACCTGCGCCAAGCGTGATCACATGGTGACTTCATCACGCTGAATACCGGTCCTTCACAAACAAAAGAGCGACTGCCTCTTCGTCTGCAAGTGGATGAGGGGAGTGATTTTTTTTTAACCCCTAAAAGGCCATATTGAATTAGTGTACTCGTTTTTAACGGCCATTAGACGGGTGCACTCTTGTCTAAGCGGCCGATAAAAACAGTCCCATGGATCTCAATGGGACCGGTCTGGCCGAGAAAAAAAATATATAAAAAATATAACATGACTTATTTTTGGACAGACGCTATTCAGTTTTTCACCTGATGAAGGGGGAGCTAATCCCCGAAATGCATTGTGTATCTGCTAAATTAATATTTCAAGCTACAATCCACTGGATCTTCGGTTGGTTACTTGCGTCGTGGGATAATCCTCTGCCTTGGCTAAAAAGAAAACAGCTATGTGAGTAGCCCCATAGACTGGTGTAAAAAAAAAAAAAAAAAAAAAATTATCTTTTACAGGGCCGTTTTTCACTGTTGTGTGCATGTAGCCTAAAATGTTCTTCGAACTCACTCCAAATTGAAGCTTCTTTATAAGTAGTGTGAAAAAGGCAAAACCTCACAAACTAATAAAAAAAATATATATAAATAAATATATATATTTAAGCCAAAACACAAAAAAAAAAAAACCATCCAAATAGAGACATGGTAATTACTGTATTTAATTACTGCCGTAAGTGTTGTAGTGCAGACAAGTAGGAATGTGGAGCAACTGTCGACAATGGCGGTGGTTGTCATGGAAAAATATGGATGAAGAAAATCAAGGAAATTCAAATTCCCCATCTGCTCACCTAGATCTGTATGCAAAGATATCATCAACACAAAAAGAACATTTGCTGCACGATTGCACAAGGTCGGATTCTGCAGATATTTTATTTTCGGATGCCCACGCGTTGCCTTCTTCTCAGATATCCACACTAGTTATAGCAACGCCCCACATGGGACATTCACGGACGTATAAAATCGTAATTAAGATCAATCTACACAAATGCGGAGGCCTGAAGTCAATACCGTGGTGTTCAACAGAAAAATACATTATTTTCAGTTCTCGACATTAGATTCGAAGACCTAAACGTGGTTTACAGCAGATGTTTGCCTTCATACGCATCTCCAAGGAAACAGTCAGTATCTCAAAAGTTGATGTGTCCACCTTCAAATGGAACTCCATACACAGATGAGTAACTCTGTAAACTCATGTTTCGGAGGGGGGGGGGGGGGAGGAATGGTTCTCCTTGCAGAGATGTATCTGGTTTACAAGCAGTGAATGTATATCCATCACACAACCGACATAAATGCACCGATAAGTTTCCTGCTTCCTTTGACACAGTATATCATAAATCTGGCTGCCTGCATCCACCACTAGAGGGAGCTCAGTGCATAACATTTTATACAGCTGCCTTGAAATGCAATGGAAAGTGAAAATAGTCTCACAGAGCACCCCCTAGTGGCAGCCGCCAATAAATGAAGTGAATCTATAATTGAAAACGGGAGATCGCCCACGTCCTCTCCTTGCAACAGCAGCAGAGGGCTGTGCACAGGAGATGCCCTCACAATCTGACAGATTTGGAGTGTTTTTGCAAAGAAGAGTGGGCAAATCTTGCCAAGTCAAAATGTGCCATGCTGATAGACTCATACCCAAAAAGACTGAGTGCTGTAATAAAATGAAAAGGTGCTTCAACAAAGTATTAGCTTAAGGGTGTGCACACTTATGCAACCATATTATTTTATTTTTATATTTTTTTCTTCCCTCTACCTAAAAGATTTCAGTTTGTTTTTCAATTGAGTTGTACAGTTTATAGGTCACATTAAAGGTGGAAAAAGTTCTGAAATGATTTATCTTTGTCTCATTTTTTTTTTACAGCACTTTTTATATGCACTGTACATATGGTCTTGTGAATGCCCCCTAAACAGCACACGGTTATTGCAAACATACATAGTGTACTGTACGTCTACACACAGTACATACTAAACATTAAGAGGTTAACATTTTGATACAAGGAGTGTATTTCATAATTCTGTGATTGACTGGAAGCAGAAGAAAGGACCCATTATGATGGCCGATAATCCAGCTGCAGCAAAAGAATCGTCTATAGAGGGGGGGGAAGCAATGAGGGAACAGAAGCAATCATTCTTTAATATGACCCAATTTTACTATGGAAGAAAGGATAATAAAGATATTAAAATCCAGCGCATTCCTCTTGCCGTCATCCATTCTTCAAAAAAATACATGAAAAACAATGACACACAGAAAGCCCTATGCGTGCAGCTATATTAAGCAGACGTCTATGGGACCATACACTGTTCACATGCCTCTAAATTCATCTGTTGGATCCATATGGGATCGGTGTCATCTTCTATCGGAGGACACCTTCATCGTCCTCCTGAAATGACATCTATAGATCTTTATGAAGGCACACCGCCTACAGCTTCTTAGTAGGGGGACCAGATTAGGCCTCACGCACACCGAGGACACTGTATCTGGAACCCGTTGCCACATGGATCCCAAATACTCTACAAATACATTTCAATGGGGCCATGTACAGCAGATCACCACGGTGGCAAACGCTTGAGGAGTCTGCATATAAAAGAAAAGCCATCATATCAGAACTCGTTCTTCCCTAGAAGAGCTGAAATCAAAACGTCATCAGTGACGAAGAACGGAGCGATCACCGTATGGGTCAGTTCGGTTCTCCATATTGAGGACCGAAATACAGATTCCAGGAGGTGAACCCTTTGGTTCAGCATAAATGCCAACAGTCCTAAATTTGCATGGACTGTCGCTAATTTTCAAAGACAGACTCCGCAAATTTGGGCTTTCCTAAGCTGAAAATGGCTGCGGCTTATGGAAACACCTCCCATAAGCGGCCATTCCCATAATGAGGCATGTCTGCAGAACGACAGACTGGATTTAACTGCTTACTTTTATGCACTTGTTCACTTTATCAGTTTGGCCAGTGTACGCCATTAGCGGGACGGCCATGTCCCATCAAATGCACATACTGATTAGGAGAGACATGCCTTTTGATCCTTTTTGCAGTGTTTTGTTCCCCCAGAATATGAACTTTGTTTGATGTGCTAATGAGGCACTAAGTGCCCCGCAGGGCGTTTACCTTCCCTCTAAGTACCCAAGCCCCCCGTCTTACCGATTCCAGCTCCTCACCCTTGCTCTCTGAAGCACTTCCACCACCACAAATCACAGTTTTCCTCTGCCGAATCTTGAGCAATCACTGACCACCTCCTAGACCTGTGATGGCTAACCTCCGGCACCCCCGCTGCGGTAAAACTACGGACTCCCAAGATGTACACTTGTTTGGCTGTTCTCAGAACTCCAAAGAAATGAATGGAGCATGCTGGGAGTCGTAGTTTCACCACAGCTGGAGTGCATTACAATAGAGGGAATCGGCTTCACACTATGCACTGCCGATATGGCAACAGGACGTGCTGTTGCAGTGAGCGCGCAATGGGGGGGGGGCTTCTCTATCCTCATTCTAGTGATCGTGGGGGTCTCGGCACTCATAACTCCACCAATCAAAACCTTAGATATATCGCTGTTTTTTCAGCTCAGTTCAGTTCAATGACACTTTAAAAGGGGTTTGCCCATCTGGGACATTGATGGCACATCACTAATATGTCACTTTTCTCTTTTTCCCCCCATTTACTCTTTTTTTTCCCTTATTACGGCGCTGGTATCCTAAAAGGTTAAAAATATAAATAAAAAGACAAAAAAATAAAAAAAACACAGACACTAGCAGATAAACACCTGTGTGTCCTGCATTTCCAATTTCAGCTAGCAACTGGAGCTGGCATTTTTATGGCATAAAACTCAAACGTCGATAAATACAGTGTGAATTCAGCCTAAAATTGGCTTAAGAGTAGAATAAAAAACTGTTTTATACAGCAGTCTGTGCAGAGAATATAAATTAAGATCTAGCACCCATTGCGGATTCGCAGTAAAGTTTTATGTCCACCCACAAAGTCTTCTCTTTCTGGTTTCTCCTGATACCTTCTGAACAAAGGAAGTCTGAGCAGAAAAAGAGCTGTTCCTTTTTGGAGCATTTCTCAGCCTATTCTAAGTGAAGGTGGCCTTGAATTTACCAATAATCGAGACGACCCTGTGCGCCTCTCAAAGCTGTACCACCCTCGCCTTGTTTCCGACACAGTCCTTATCTGAGAATAATCAGCTGTAAATATCCCAAGCAAAGCAAACCTTCAATCATGGTGAGGTCTACACATCACGACTGTCTACTGGAAAACTGTCTCCACACATCATGGATGTTACAAAACGTAAAGAACAAGAAAAAGCTCCTGATCAGGTGTAGACCACAATTTCTATAGTAAAAGTGAAATGTCGTGGATCCCCAAAGTCGCTACCGGGCCCAGGAGCCTGAGGGGCCCAAAGACCCTTGTGCATATGAAGACACCAGTATTATAGAAAGCGCATGCTGGTCAAGTTACACCTCTGGCTCAAGGAGGTGCCGTTTCAATTTTTGCTTTGGGCAGCACGAAGGCCTTGCGCTTCCTGCCCCTGGCCACAAAGCACTGAGGGAAGGGGGGGCCCCCAAGCTGAACTCTTGAACCAGGGCCCATGAGCCATTAGCTACGCCCCTGGTAATGTGAATGAGTGAAATGCTAATACCATACCATGGTTTAAGAGACGGTGTATTTTATGTTGTTGTTTTAGGATTTGGACCAGTAAGAGAGGGTTTTTTCCTGGACATATAAAAGATGCAATGTAGTCGTTATGAAATTGACATTTGGATAAAATTAGCTGCTGTGGTTTAGGCCTCATGCACACGACCGTGCCGTTTTTTGCGGTCCGTTGTAGACATGCCTATTCTTGTCCGCAAAACGGACAAGAATAGGACGTTATTTTAATTTTTTTGCAGGGGCCTCAGAACGGAGCAATGGATGTGGACAGCACACGGAGTGCTGTCCGCATCTTTTGGGGCCCTATTGAAGTGAATAGCAAAAAACTGCGGCTCTGATGCAGACCCGAAAAACGGTTGTGTGAATGAGGCCTTAGAGGTTAACTTCAAAGGCATCATTTAGACCATATGGGTGCAATGTGTTCTATTTGTGTATCCAGTACATTTCTCAGCGCTTGATGCACTGTACGTTTCTTTCTTTGGGGAGCTGGTATCTGTTCTATGGGTGTGATTTTGAACCCGGAGAAAAGTCCCCCGTGCATACTGGCCGCATGCCTGGAAACTGTGCTTTTAAAAACTGCTTTTTTACATTGGATCGCTGCTTATTTAATCTGTTCCTGAGTGTTTGTGTGGTCCTACCCACGTACTGTAAGCCGCACGGGCACTCCAAGAGTAGCGATTGTGACAGCCGAGGTGAATGAATTGATGAAACCGTCCATGTGATGACGTTTGACATCACACTTCTGCTCTACAGGGGACCGGAAGAAGCACCGGCAGCAGGTCCCTTAGCGCTTGGACAGAGGACCAGAGACTAAGTAAGTGCCTTTCTACCTTTAGGCAGAACAGATTCAGACACACAACTGCAAGTCGGACCGTCTTGTAAACAGTTTAATAAAGCCCAGAGTAACTACCGTATATTATATATATATATATATATATATATATATTTCTCCCACTGCATCTAAGATGCAAAAACTACCAAACTTTGTAAATAGTTCTACTGCTTTAAGCATACGGATCTGGGCATCTCCATAGTATCACACAGCAAACAAAACCTGAGTAATCCCCCAATTCCCACCCACATTCATTCAGTAGGTTGAAGATGGAAGGTGGTCTTCAGGATCAGGCCACAGAGGGTTTGTGTCAGGAATTTAGGGCTGTGCTGGGAGGGTTTCCCTGGATGCTGGACCTCTCAGTGTGACTGGAAACTGAGCCAACCAGGTTTCGGAGTCTGTGTTCAATCCCAGAGCCAGGCTGTGGATTTAAGACTGCTGGTTCTTATCAGCCTTGCCTGTGATTGCATTTTGTATCAGGGCTCTATCCTGTGCGACTTGCTACTGCCTTCTGTTTGGATGTACCCTGTGGCTGCTGTTTCTGCTTATATCTACTCTTCTGGTACCCGACCTTGGCTTGCTTCTGGTGCACTATCCTGGTTTCTGATTACTCTCCGGCGCATGCGCACTTTGCTCGACGATGCCATTACCTGTAGTCCGCACGGGCGCAGACTACAGTGCGTAGTGCGCACGCGTGGGATTTCAAACTGTCTCAGGGATTACGTCAGTGTGCCGGCTCTTGAATACATTATATTAGAGGTGGCTCTGAACTCAGGAAGGCGGAGCTGGGCACCGGACCGAGGGATGCGGCTGGGCACCAAGTTAGGAAAGGACATCCCCTTTGGGCACCTTATGCAAGTCATTAGCATCTCACTAAAATCGATTTTATAAAGAGATAAATCAAGACTATTAGTTAATAAGGGCATCATTTAATACGGCTATGGGAGACCCACAAGTAGCTATGTTTTACTGTAGGGATAAAATGTGGTACAGAATCCCTTTAATAAGGAGCAAGAATCTGCATTCAGTGTATATTGTGTCCATGTTGTGTGAATGAGGTCTAACTCAAAAGGTGAAAGGTATGGGATCGGTACAGCCGCCGTTTATAGGGGGAGAAGCAGGTGGATGGAGAGACATTGAGCTAAATGCTTCAGTGCCCTGTGGGTCCATGGAGAACAAATCAATATGAGTCAGCTCACAATGCCCAGCATCCTAATGCAGCAGGACGGGGACACCATGAGAATAAGCTGATTATTCCAGCCCTGTGGTGTGTTCCTCAGCTGCCGCTCGGTACTTTGTCTTCTGTTGCTACAGATACAGCAAGACGCGTTCTGTAATCTCTGATGGACGCCGCCACATAATCAGCCGCGCCAGTCAAGGGTTTCATTCACAGCCTACAAGTAATGACAAATGTACTCCAGCCTGAAACAAAGGAGCGGACTACCGGCGAGAGGTAAACAATGGCCGATGATCTAACCGACATCTGTACAACCCGGCAGTGCACCGAGGAAACCAACACTGCACCTTCCCTCCTATATGGGTCACTATACAGAGAATACTGGGTAATACTGAATGTGACCGATGCATCCGGTAGAGAGGAAAACGACCACAATATCAGAGAATAGAGTCTTAAAGGGGTTGTGCAGCTTGTTTGGGGCTCATTCACCCGACCGTATGGCCGTGGTGCCCAAATTACGGACCGCAGATAGCAGCCCGCAATACACATGATGCACCGGCTGTGTGAGGTCAGTGTTGCAAATGCAGACCCACTGACCTGAACGGGTCCGCGATTCGCAAAATAAAGTGGATGGATCAAATACTTGCAATTATAGACAAGACGACACACAGTGTAATGAAGCGGCGCTCACATGGGGCGTCGCCGCTACCTCCTCTTCAAACAGCTGATAGGCAGGGGTGCAGGGTGTCGGACCCCCTCGTATCCTCTCCTGAGGATAGGTCATCAATATAAAAAAGCTGCACAACCCCTTGAACATTTCTTTATAGAGGAGAACAGAACATATAGGTCAGGGATGCTCAACCTGCGGCCCTCCAGCTGTTGCAAAACTACAACTCCACTAATAGCTGTAGGCTCCCCATGCATGCTGGGAGTTGTAGTTTTACAACAGCTGAAGGGCCGCAGGTTGGGCATCCCCGATATAGATCTATTCTGAATAAAAGTATTAAATGATAGCTAATGACATAAATAGTAACTGGAAAGTCTAACATGAAAGGAACTGTCCCGTTTACAAAACCTATTTTCATATCATTCATACATTTTGATTTCAAGGGAAAGTGTTGTCAGAATATTGACCTGTACAGAGCACTTTCCACCAGTCATCCCATGATCACCACTGGCAGAATTAGAATGACAGATATAAACTAGATATAGATAACATAGGATCCACCTTTGACACCAGGTGATATGACAGCTTATCTACTCCCTCCTGACCTCTGCACAGGCCATAGAGCATGCCTAGAAAACTCTCCCATAGGAGCCCCCTTCTGTCCATTGTTGTCTATGGCCTATGGAGACTGCTGTAAAAGGATATCTTTAAATGCTGGGTAAGGGTACTTTTACACTAGCGGCAGGACGGATCCGACAGGCTATATCGCCGTGCCGTCAGGACTGCTGCTCCGTCCCCATTGACTATAATGGGGACAGGGGCGGAGCTCCGGCGCAGCACGGCAGTGCGCGGTGAGAGGCTGCCGAACTAAAAAGTCAGACATGCAGTATACTCAATGGGGACGGAGCGGCAGTCCGGCAGCACGGCGAAATAGCAGCAGGACGGATCCGACAAGGTGAACAGCCTGTCGGATCCATCCTGCCGCTAGTGTGAAAGTAGCCTAAGCTGGCAGCTAACCTAATCATGTTCAAGAAAAAGAATGAAAAGCTATACAATCAGCAAATAAAAACAGATTAGAAGCAAAGGATGTGTGTTGCTATGGTTTTAATTTGCAGATAAAAATATAGGTCACACATTCCCTTTAAAAGAGGGGCGGGACCTAGCTATTCTCTAGTTATGCCCTACGATTTCTCCCCCTCCCCCCCCCCCTCTCCTTTTGTGTGTCGTCCTGTCTTCCCCCTTTTATGTCAAGATTGTCTAGAATTATTGGCCTTTACATCATTTGTTTGAGGCCTTGTTAAGCCCTTGTTCGGCTGATTGTTTGCTTATACAAGTACAGATACATGCGTATGCCTTGTCTTTGATGCTGTACTGCTGTTTACGACTGCATGTCGCAATGTAACCTTGTGCGCGGTTTGTATACTGCAATGTGTGATGTTCTTCTATGAGTACAAAAATAATAATAATAAAATCTTATTGAACCATAAAAGAGGGGCGGGGGGGAGGGGGGGTCTTTTGTTCACAAACCTTATCTTTTGGCCAGAGTGGAAAGAAAGAGCATCCCTCACTCTGGACCTGTCCTTCATTACAAAGAGCAGACAATGTGTAATAATTACTTTGACCTGTGGTGGCGCTGCAGGGAAACTAAACACTTACTGCCAAGTTTCCTTACCATTGATCGCCGGGGATTAGAGAAAGAATAAACTTTGTGAGCGGCTTATTGTCAAGGGACTATTCTAACAAGTAGAGAACTACTACAGGGTGGGCCATTTATATGGATACACCGTAATAAAATGGGAATGGTTGGTGATATTAACTTTCTGTTTGTGGCACATTAGTATATGTGAGGGGGGAAACTTTTCAAGATGGGTGGTGACCATGGCGGCCATTTTGAAGTCGACCATTTTGAATCCAACTTTTGTTTTTTCAACAGGAAGAGGGTCATGTGACACATCAAACTTATTAGGAATTTCACAAGAAAAACAATGGTGTACTTGGTTTTAACGTAACTTTATTCTTCCATGAGTTATTTACAAGTTTCTGACCACTTATAAAATGTGTTCAATGTGCTGCCTATTGTGTTGGATTGTCAATGCAAGCCTCTTCTCCCACTCTTCACACACTGATAGCAACACCGCAGGAGAAATGCTAGCACAGGCTTCCAGTATCCGTAGTTTCAGGTGCTGCACATCTCGTATCTTCACAGCATATGCTGCTTGTTGCCAGTGGCCTCCATTGTCTATAATACTGTCCTTGTTCCTAAGCCATCCATCTGCCTTAGGGCTCACGCACACTAACGTATTTTCTTTCCGTATCCGTTCTGTTTGTTTTTTTCAGACCGTATGCGAAACTATTCACTTCAATGGGTCAGCAAAAAAAAATAATAAAAAACACGGATGTTACTCCGAGTGCATTCCGTATGTCCGTATTTCGGTTCCGCAAAAAAAAAAAAAAATAGAACATGTCCTATTACAAGGATATTACTGTTCTATGAAGGGACAGCTGTTCTGTTCCGCAAAATACGGAATGCACACGGATGTCATCCGTAGTTTTTGCGGACCGCAAAATACATATGGACGTGTGCATGAGAAAGGGGCTTGCTGGGATTACTATGTTTTTCAACAGATCGGCTCATGTAGTTTATAGCTCCTCCCACCAGCTAGTTACATAGACACTCCCCATCACTGCCCCTAACAACGCCCAGCTAGTTTATAGCTCCTCCCACCAGCTAGTTACATAGACACTCCCTATCACTGCCCCTAACAACGCCCAGCTAGTTTATAGCTCCTCCCACCCAGCTAGTTACATAGACACTCCCCTATCACTAGCACGCCAATGGACATAACATCACAGGAAATAAGAGAGCTGCATGGGCATGGTCATGTGACCACAAGGCCAGTTTTTTACTAGATAGTCCCCACCGATCCCATTCTGATAAGCCATCCTGACGACAGGTCACTAGTATGAAACACTCAGAAACCCCCTTTAAAAAAGGAGTTGTCCGGGTTCAGAGCTGAACCCAGATATATCCCCATTTTCACCCAGGCAGCCGCCCTGACTTGAGCATCGAAGCAGTTCATGCCCCCCTTTGCCCAGTTAAACGGCTAGGGCAGTGCTAAAGCCCGCCCATCAGAGCCGGTGACGTCACCGAACACACTGCCAGGCAGAAGCTTCCGCCCGGCAGTGTGTTACGATAAACAAAATTGCCCGTGCCCTGCGCGATCTAGCGCAGGGCAAGGGAGCCTGCCTGGGTGAAAATAAGGGCATGCCTGGGTTCAGCTCTGAACCCGGACAACCCCTTTAATAAATGTGCCTCACAGAATCTCCATGCACTTGGTATAGTGTAATAATTTTGCATATCTGCTGTATTTTGAACGACTATATAAAAGTCATAAATGGAGAAATGAGCGTGTGATTGCACATTTTTTTTTGCAATTAGCTAGTTGGTTCTACCGACAAAAAAAATGTGTATATACACACACACACACACAAGTATTTCTAATGGCTATAAATGATGGATGGTGCAGCTCTCTGCGGAGAGGTTACCATGGTTCACTTTTCAGCCCCCCCTACTGTCAGATGCTCAGCATGAATTCCCCGTATAAGCAGTAATTGGTAGGCTTAAAAAAAAAAATGAAAAAATCCTCCGACGAAGAAATGGGTTTTTTTTCTCCCTTTAACAAATTGTCGTTTGAGTTAAGTAAAAAGGGGGGAAAAAAATAATTCTTGTAATTATTAGAAAGCAAAAAAAATAAAAATAATTAAATGAAGCTTTGTGTGCAGTTCAGGTTTATTATGTAATCCAGATCACCGCTGCCTCAAACAAAGGAGCTGAAACTCTCAACATGAAGCTCGATGAGAGGGCAAGAACTGTGACAACCATCACTGATTAAGGTTTGCCGATTCTTCATTTATGTCACAGAAGCTGACGGTTGTCCTAGATAAAACTAAAACAAAAACCAAACAACTCTTTGATCAAGTGTCAGCGGACTCGGGAAACCTACCCGTTAGAGAAAAGAAATGGATACTGGGAGCTTTGTTAGATCTAGGCTTCAGAGGGACCTTTTATGATGGTCACAATGGAAGCACAACCAGTGACCGCTTAACATGTTATTCCCGGGGACACCTGTAGAGGACGCTATGTACCCTACTGCAAGATCTAACAACATACAGGCGGCCATCATCACCCCGACTCACAGGGATGCCCATCAACACCCTGGATCCCATACCCTGGTCTTCAAATCAAGGCCACTTGAAGGGATTTAAAATACTATCAATAATTTAGAATTTTGGGCGACAGGCAAAAGGGATGGGGCGGATTTTATAGTTTTAAATTAAATAAAACCCTACCGCGAAACAAGTATGAGCCAAGTAAATAGAGGGGAAGATTTCTAGATGAAAATATACCTGAACTTTTGCTTGCTCAGCAAGTGGGTGTGGCTTAGTGTAAAACATGTGATGAAAGTGGGTGTGGCTTAGTGTGAAAAAAAGGTGTGGCTTAGGAAAGCGGGTGTGACTTGTGAAGCAGGTTTAAGGTGCAAAATTTTGCCACAAATTAAGCCAACCAAAAGGTGGTATAAAACATTCTAAGATGCATCAAGCTTATCATCAGCCACAGTGATAAATCTGGCGGATTCTTAGACTGTCCTAAGTGTACACTGCACAAGCCTAAGATTTTTGGAGATAGATAGATAGATAGATAGACACACACATCTACTGGCATGGATAGAAATTATATATATATATATATATATATATATATATATATATATATATTCAATGTGTATATGCATGTACTCACATACACTACGATTTTATGTTATAAGCCCTATGTAATGGGAGTCGAGGCAATTTTGGAATAATGTTCTGATCATATTCGAGCCTGCCCTCGCTGACAGCATAATGCAGAGTCTGATCTGAACCGTACAGCTGATTCATCGCGGCTCGGTCTGAGCTGTTACCACTTATACAGGTACATTAGTTCCCATGATTCCCAGCTTAGGGCCGGGTACAGTGAATGAATCCGCTGTGCTGCAATCTGCTTTCATTCAATTACTAAAGTCGGCCATAGACGGGTAATGTGCCAACCAGCATTCCAATATTCATCCGTACAGAGATGCTGGCGGTTAAAGAGGTGCACACTGCACCATCTGCAATGATAGGAGCGAAGAAACGGATAAAAAAGCCTGACGCTTTACTAAAATTGACTGCTATTATGATCTAAAGCAGGGAGGTTCAACCTGCGGCCCTGTAGCTGTTGAAAAACTACAACTCCCAGTATGCGCTAATAGATGTAGGCTGTCCAGGCATGCTGGGAGTTGTAGTTTTGCAACAGCTGGAGGGCCGCAGGTTGGGCCTCCCTGATCTAAAGCAAGGAAGACAAATGACTGTAAGGAAATATACAGAAGACCTTAGTGTTAAAAGAGGCATTCCCATCAATGTTAGGTGGAGCGGGTCCCATAGGTGGGACCAGCTCCTATCTCCAGAATGGGGCTTTGGCCAACCCCCAAACCAAAATGAATTACTGACGATGATGGACCATGGGCATCCCGTTCACTGAGCCTCTCAAGTCATGGGCCGCTCGGGGAGACATTCCCGCTGAAGTCAGTGAATGGCTGCAGCGCTAAATGTGACGACGGGATGTCACACTTTCAGTCCCCTGGAAGGAGAGGGGTCGGAACCCTCGGTGCTGGAACGAAGTTTCTTTCTAGAGAACACACATCCCTGACAGAGGGACGTTTAAAAATTCCTTGAAGTTTTTCTTTTTCAGTTTAAAGTGAACCTGTCACCTGGAAAAGAGAATTTACACTAATCACAGCACCTTAAAATATCTCTCATAGTGTGCCCAAAGATGCATTCATATCTTCTTTCTGCGTTGTGCTGTCCCAAAAATCGACTTATCAAACTGTTTGGCACCTTTTTCAAGTCTTGCTAAAGTCACGGGGGCAGCGGCCTCCTTGACTCAACCGTCGGATAAGCCCGCCCCTATGCCGCTCCTCCGCATATTGATTGACATTTTTCCCTGTAGCCGGGACCGCGCTCTTCTCGCGCATGCGTCGTGCGTGTCCTGCCACAGCATGATCCCGGCTACCGCTCCCTCCCTGGTATCTTCTTGTTCACTGTGCCTGCGCCATTCCTATACAGCGCGCTCATCGCTTCTCCCCTGCGGCGTGAGCGCGATCACTGTCTGCTTGCACTGCAGCGCTGTGAACATGCAGATGCCAGGGAGGGAGGGAGCCGTAGCCGGGATCGCGCTGCAGCAGGACGCGCACTACGCATGCGCGAGAAGAGCGCGGTCACGGCTACAGGGAAAAATGTCCATCAATATGCGGAGGAGCGGCATAGGGGCGGGCTTATCCGACGGTTGAGTCAAGGAGGCCGCTGCCCCCGTGACTTCGGCACAACTTCAAAAAGGTGCCAAACATGTTTTATAATCCGATTTTATGAGACGGCACAACGCAGAAAGAAGATATGAATACATCTTTGGGCACACTATGAGAGATACTGTGATTAGTGTAAATTCTCTTTTCCAGGTGACAGGCTCCCTTTAACGAATTACAGGAATTTTAACCAATGCCAGATCGTAGCCGAGGTATGTGCAGTCACGGCTTCAATGTCATTCATGGGGGGGGCGTTGATATTTTCTGTTACAAGACAAACAAAAGCTGAATGTTGTGAAAACACAGAAATAATGTTAAATATTTTAGTTTATAACCATAACCTGACGCTGCACCAATCAGATAATGCACTGGGAGTCCACGACCACAACCCAGGCTCCATTTATTCTATTGTATCAGCTTAACACCAGATAAAGGGGCTCTCCACTTTGGACACTCCCTACTTTTTAGAAGGGTCCTTTGACATAAACAGATCACAAGGTGTCCTCCTGCTGGAACCCTCAGCGATCAACTGTAGTCTGCAGAGAAACATGGCTGTAAGTGCTCAATTACACTGCAGCGCCCCCAGAGGAGAAAGCGAGCATTCCACAGTTTTTTTTTTTTTTTTGACCATCTGTGTAATATCAGAGAGACAGAGACATATTCTGGTGAAAGAATCTATGACCATGAATATTCTCTTAGGGCACTTTCACACTACAGTTGTTAGAATCCAGCAGGCAGTTTCGGCAACGTGTACAAACGGATCACTTTGTTTTCCGGATCCATCTCATCCGGAATAACGGATCCGGTATTTACATTTTTTTTTCAAAGATCAAAAGCCCGGCTGCATGCGCAGACCTGAAAACATATTTATGGAAATTAATGCCGATACTGTTCCGGGATTTTGGCCGGAAAAAAAATAAAGCGGCATGCTGCGGTATTTTGTCCGGGCAAATACCATATAAGCGACAGAACGGAAGACATCCTGATGCGTACTTAACAGGATTGCTTTCCATTCAGAATGCATTAGAACAAAACTGATCCGTTTTTTTTCCGGTATTGAGACTTCATTTCAATACCGGAAAAGAATAACGCTAGTGCAGTTAATGGGTCTCTGCCTTGGCCCACAGAGGGAGGCCCCATGCGGGGGAGCCCCTTATGTCCATGTACTCCAGTGGTGCATATTGACAGGACCTGCACTGATCAAAAAAAAACTCTAAAGAATTAGTGAATTTACTTGAATATAAGGTGCCATGCGCACAAAACTGTATATTTATACACATTTTTTCCAGACCCATTCACTTGAATACGGTGGCATAAAACGCGGACTGCCCACATCCATATGTCCGTTCCACAAAAAAATATAGAATGTCTTATTCTCGCCCATTTAGCGGACAAGAATAGGCATTTTTAACATAGGGTAGGAGATGTGGAAAGCAAATGGCCCGTATCCATGTTTTGGGTATCCACGATTTGAAGACCACAAAACGGATACGGTCGTGTACATGGGACCTGACGGTAATCGCACATGTTGCGGATTATGAATGTTTTTTCAGTGCAGATTTTAATGTGGAAAAACTGAATGAAAAGTGAACGGGGTCAGAAACCTTTGGCACTTTGTTGTTAAACTACAGCACCCAACATGCTCCATACACTTCTATGACAGTTCCTGGAACAGCAGGGAAGGCATGCATGCTGGGAGTTGTAATTTCACTACAGCTGTGGTTTAGACAAATCTCATGTACACTTTGCCTTTTCTCTCGGTGTGGAAACTGATGTGCGGATTTTGAAATCTGTAGCATGTCAATTATTTGTGCGGATTTCACCCTTGAGATCTGCGGCAAAACTGCATCAAATAAAATATGCGGTTTTCAGAGAAGAAGAAGCGCACAGAAATAAGCATGGAAATTCATGCAAGGCAGCCCACACCCATGTGCAGGTAGCCTAAGGCCCCTTTCAAACGAGCCAGTTCCATGCATCGGACTCGCAGCATGAGTATGCAGCAGCACCCGTCCTGACCTCCCAGCACTGACGGGGTCGCATAGCATTAGATTGATTTATGATGCTATGTAGCCCTTACAGTTCGGGAATGTATTGGATAACACTGACATAGTACCGTCAGTGATATCTATACATTCCAGAACTCTAAGGGTAACATAGCATCATAAATCAATCTAATGCTATGCGACCCAGTCAGTGCTGGGAGGTCAGGACGGGATGCTGCTGCATACTCACACTGCGTAGAACTCACTCGTCTGAAAGGGGCCACAAGGTTACTTCCAAGAAGTGTGTCCTGGACTTGTCACAATTAGGCCATGCTTATACAATCAGTGTGTTTATGACTTTTTTTTTTATTATGGGGTTGTTTTTATTTTACAGCTACAACTTTTTTTTATTAAGTGCACAAACGTTTAACTTTTGTCTTCAGTTGGCCTTTTCTCCGTCACAGCATGCTCTTAAAGGGGTTGTCCAGGATCTTACTATTGATGTTCTATCTTCAGGATGGGCCATCAATATCTGCCCTGTTTCGGTCCATTGTGTAGTAGAAGGAGCTGGTTATTGCAGTGCTTCTTCCCGTTCACTTCAAGGACCATGCTCCTTCCACTACAATGGTCAGCGCTGTACAGATCCGATGCCAACATCTGGCACTAGAGCTACGAGGTAACTGCTGATCGGTGGGGTGTCGGACCTGAGGACAGACCATCAATATCAACAATCTTGGAGAAAGTATAAGATTTCATGTAATGGACTGCGCAAATTTCATAGCTCACAGTCACTAGTGGATTGTCAGAAATAAGGGAGGTGTTCTGTAACGAGCCATAGGACAGCAAGAGGACCTCCGCTGCCCGTGTCCATAACACTGACAGTATCTGCATCAAATATTATCTCAATGATGGAAAAACTTATCTTGAAGAGTCCCTGTACTTTCACACAATGGTGTAACTAGTACATTTCTAACCCTGGGTTCACACCTGAGCGTTGCGCAAACGCGCGTTTCACGCGCGTTTTTGTCGCGCATTTTTATGCGCGTTTTTTGTAATAGTAAACGCGCGTTTGACGCGCGTTTGTGTGATTGACTACAGTGTCCTATGGCCACAAACGGGCGTCAAAACGCCCCAAAGTCGCTCATGTACTTTTTTGAGCGTCGGGCGTTTTACAGCGCGATCGTACGCGCTGTAAAACGCCCAGGTGTGAACCATTCCCATAGGGAATCATTGGTTTCTCCTTGTTGAGCGTTTTACAGCGCGTAGGAACGCGCTGTAAAACGCTCAGGTGTGAACCCAGCCTAAATCACTTCATTTAAAAGATCTGCCTGCATCCACCTGAAAAACAGCTGTAAAGTCATGGCCACTAGGGGTCTCACTTCCACCTAAGTTATAGTCCACTGCCTGTTGTCAGGCAAGATCAGTCCTTAGTAACAGAGACAGAAGACGGCTGAGAGGAAGCGGGGGGCATGTCAGCGCTAACAGATCCTGAGCCTGATAAAAGAACTGCTTCTGGAAATTATAGGCGATTTCCCTTTCCTTCTCTGTTTTTGATCGCTAGAGCCTGACAACAAACATAGTGGGAAGATTCCACAGAAGGGAAAGGCATCTTGCTTCTGAGAGAAATGCATCTAGCAGTGCAGCTGAAACAGGGAATAGTATGGTTGAAAGAGACATTAGGGAAACCTCTAAAAAGGCCTGTTTCTTCACAGTTATGATTGTACAAAGAAGCACTGCTATTATGGAAACCTTTTTCCATGTCCAGTCACTTTCAACATGTCCCACTGTAATCAGACGAGATCCATGACAAACAAGAAACATCTCTAAACATTTCTGAGTCCACATGTCTGCCCCAAAGAGAAAAAGTAGACAAAGAATGACAGTATTTCTTAAAAGGAGCTGTCTCACTTCAGTAAGAGGCATTTATCACGTAGAGAAAGTTACTACAAGGCACTTACTAATGTATTGTGATTGTCCATGTTGCCGCCTTTGTTGGCTGGATTCATTTTTCTATCACATTATTCACTGCCCGTTTCCATGGTTACGACCACCCTGCAATCCATCAGCGCTTGGCTGTGCTTGCACACTATAGGAAAAAGCGCCGGCCTATGTGCGCTCCCACAGTCCCGGCCACCAGAGAGGCTGACTGCTTTTTCCTATAGTGATGGACTGCCGGGTGGTCGTAACCATGGAAACGGGCAGTGAATAATATCATGGAAAAATTAATCCAGCCAGCAAAGGAAGTAATATGGATAAACACAATACATTAGTAAGTGGCTTGTTTTAACTTTCTCTACGTGATAAATGCAACTTACTGAAGTGAGACCCCTTTAAGGTGGCTACAGATGCCAGTTTCGTCGCTCAGGCCATGGCTCTGCGGTTACGGTTTTAGGTTTGACCCCTACAGTGAGAAGTTTCTGATGCATAAAAATCAGTATATATGAAGCAGCTTCAAAATTATTCTGTTGCCATATATGATCACTAACCGTAATAAATAAAACCGCCAGAAATAGCAATTTCCCATGAGTGGGTGTATTATATTTGGGCACAAGCCTTGATCCAGGCCCCTGTAGGTATGGAATGTATAAAGGTAGGCCAAACACAGGTCAATTTGCCCAAATCTACCCAACAAAAAATGAGAATGAAAAAAAATAAAATAAATTCCATTTGTTGCAAATACCATTTATGTGAACTTCTTGTAGGATGTAATAGTGCACCACACTGCTATCCTCCAACTGTTACAGTAACATCCAACTAAAGGATAACCATTAAAGGGGTTTCCAGGCTCCTGATATTGATGACCTATCAGTGAAGGTTGACTCCCCGCACCCCCACCGATCAGCCATTCTGTGCAGCCTCCAATGCTGGAACTAGCTAATGATTGGAACAGGAAGCACAGCGCCGTTCACACTGTAGTGGCCGATTTGGGTTACTGCAGCTCATCTTCCATAGAAGTGAATGGGAGCTGCAGTAACCCAGCTCAGCCACTACAGTGTGAACGGCGCTGTGCTTCCTGTTCCATTCATTAGCTAGTTCCATCACCGGAGGCTGCAGGGATCGGCGGGGGGGCGGGGTGTCATAGTCTCAACGATTAAATATAGATGACAGGCCCCATTCACCCAACCATATCAGATGACGACCCATTCATTTCACTGCTGTCCGCGTCCGAATGTCTGTTTCGCGACCCCGGGGGAAAAAAATTTAATAAAAATTTAAATAGAACTAGTCCTATTCTTATCTATTTTGCGAACAAGAATGAGCATTTGTGTCATAGCGTGGGTCCTGTGGAAGGGGAGAACGTGGGATGCACGCAGCCGGTGTTCGTGTTTCATAGATCCCCGCTTAACGGACATAGTCGTGTAAATGGACCCTTATAATCAGCATAAGGGCTCATGCACACGTACATATTTTCTTTCTGTGTGTTTTTTATTTCAATGGGTCCGCAAAAAAACGGAAGCCATTTCGTGTACATTCCGTATTGCAAAAAAATAGAACATGTCCTATTACTATCCGCATTATGGTCAAGGATATGACTGTTCTGTTAGGGGCCAGCTGCTCCGTTCCGCAAAGTACGGAACGCACACGGACGTCATCTGTATTTTGCGGACCGCAAAATACATATGGTTGTGTGCATGAGCCCTAAGGCGATCCGCAAAACATGGATACTGGCCTGTGTGTGTGTCTCACAATTTTCGTACCGTGCATGGTCACCACTATGATAGAAAATGCCTATTCTGCGGACGAGGATAGGACATGCGCTATCTTTTTCGCGGGGGCCGTGGAACAGAACTACGGATGCGGATCCTTTGCGGCCCCGTTGAAATGAATGGGTCCGCACCCGTTCTGCAGGTACACAGAACAGACGCGCAGCTGTTCGTACGGTCGTGTGAATGAGCCCCAAGTCATCAATATCAGGAGCCTGGAAAACCCCTTAAAGGGCCAGATTTTCTTGGCTGATGCCACAATGCCTCCCCTGCTGAGTGACAGCAAGGAGGTTCTGCAGCAGCTGAGGGAAGCGGCGGGCGGCTGACAGCTTGTGCCCCTCCTTACCGTCGATGTTCTCCCGGTCGCTGATGTGCTGCAGGTTGCACCCGGTGTCCTCCCGGCTGATGTCGTGCTCCGGCCGGTAGGACTCCAGCCTGGAGTGGGCATTTCTCCGCAGCTTGGGGCTGGAGGACACGCAGCACGACGTGGTGTTCCCCATGCCGCCGGTCCCCTCCTCTCACAGATCAGGGCGATGATGGGGGGATATCAGGCAGACGCCCCCGGAGAGTCAGCGGCAGCCGCTAGCAGCTCATCTCCCTCTACATCAGGCGCCTCTCACGGGGGCTCCGGCAGGCGGGCATCTCCCAGGCTGGCTCATGATTAATCAGATCCCCTACTAATGAGGCTGCTCGTCCCTGGTACACGGCGGCTCCTCCTCCATCTCCTCCCCGGCACCATTACCACACAGCCCGGGGCTGTCACTGCCGAAAGGTTCCGGTTCAAAGGGGAGGAAGACGGTGAGGGAAGCCGGGCCGCCGGTGCCTCAGCCGCCTGACAACCTCAGGAGGTGACAACGGCCGTATCGGACGCCTCTGTTACAGGCACGGCCTGCAGGGGGCGCCGGCTGCTGTGTGGCGACCACTATACCTGCAGACAGCGATACAGGGGCTCTGTGATAACCGGGCGGTGTTCACATTTGTATCAGAGAGCGATTTATAACCGGAAGCCTCTCCATAAAGTCAAAATAATGAGGTCACCACACAGTGCAAAGGGTTACAGCCAGTGGCGGCTTCTCCGACTGGAGGCATCTGGCTTTTTCTTCCTCATCTGGGCCCAGACCACCATGATGACTTCTCCTAGTCATTACTATCTCTGCACACAAAGTCCTTCTGGTGTCCTACTGCCTACATTATTATAACCACTTCCGCCCCGCTAGCTGAAACCCCCTTCATGACCAGGCCACTTTTTACACTTCTGCACTACACTACTTTCACCGTTTATTGCTCGGTCATGCAACTTACCACCCAAATGAATTTTACCTCCTTTTCTTCTCACTAATAGAGCTTTCATTTGGTGGTATTTCATTGCTGCTGACATTTTTACTTTTTTTGTTATTAATCGAAATTTAACGATTTTTTTGCAAAAAAATAACATTTTTCACTTTCAGTTGTAAAATTTTGCAAAAAAAACGACATCCATATATAATTTTTCGCTAAATTTATTGTTCTACATGTCTTTGATAAAAAAAAATGTTTGGGTAAAAAAAAAAAATGGTTTGGGTAAAAGTTATAGCAGTTTACAAACTATGGTACAAAAATGTGAATTTCCGCTTTTTGAAGCAGCTCTGACTTTCTGAGCACCTGTCATGTTTCCTGAGGTTCTACAATGCCCAGACAGTAGAAACACCCCACAAATGACCCCATTTCGGAAAGTAGACACCCTAAGGTATTCGCTGATGGGCATAGTGAGTTCATAGAACTTTTTTTGTTTTGTCACAAGTTAGCGGAAAATGATGATTACATTTATTTATTTTTTTCTTACAAAGTCTCATATTCCACTAACTTGTGACAAAAAATAAAAACTTCCATGAACTCACTATGCCCATCACAAAATACCTTGGGGTGTCTTCTTTCCAAAATGGGGTCACTTGTGGGGTAGTTATACTGCCCTGGCAATTTAGGGGCCCTAATGTGTGAGAAGTACCTTGCAATCAAAATCTGTAAAAAATGACCGGTGAAATCCGAAAGGTGCACTTTGGAACGTTGGTCCCTTTGCCCACTTTGGCTGCAAAAAAGTGTCACACATCTGGTATCGCCGTACTCAGGAGAAGTTGGGGAATGTGTTTTGGGGGGTCATTTTACATATACCCATGCTGGGTGAGAGAAATATCTTGGCAAAAGACAACTTTTCCCATTTTTTTATACAAAGTTGGCATTTGACCAAGATATTTATCTCACCCAGCATGGGTATATGTAAAATGACACCCCAAAACACATTCCCCAACTTCTCCTGAGTACGGCGATACCACATGTGTGACACTTTTTTGCAGCCTAGATGCGCAAAGCGGCCCAAATTCCTTTTAGGAGGGCATTTTTAGACATTTGGATCCCAGACTTCTTCTCATGCTTTAGGGCCCCTAAAAAGCCTGGGCAGTATAAATACCCCACATGTGACCCCACTTTGGAAAGAAGACACCCTAAGGTATTCAATGAGGGGCCTGGCGAGTTCATAGAATTTTTTTTTTTTGGCATAAGTTAGCGGAAATTATATTTTTTTTTTTCACAAAGTCTCACTTTTCGCTAACTTGGGACAAAAATTTCAATCTTTCATGGACTCAATATGCCCCTCAGCAAATACCTTGGGGTGTCTTCTTTCCGAAATGGGGTCACATGTGGGGTATTTATACTGCCCTGGCATTTTAGGGGCCCTAAAGCATGAGAAGAAGTCTGGAATATAAATGTCTAAAAATGTTTACGCATTTGGATTCCGTGAGGGGTATGGCGAGTTCATGTGAGATTTTATTTTTGGACACAAGTTAGTGGAATATGAGACTTTGTAAGAAAAAACAAACAAAAAAAACTAAACTATTTCCGCTAACTTGGGCCAAAAAAATGTCTGAATGGAGCCTTACAGGGGGTGATCAATGACAGGGGGGTGATCAATGACAGGGGGGTGATCACCCATATAGACTCCCTGATCACCCCCCTGTCATTGATCACCCCCCTGTAAGGCTCCATTCAGACGTCCGTATGATTTTTACGGATCCACGGATCGGATCCGCAAAACACATACGGACGTCTGAATGGAGCCTTACAGGGGGGTGATCAATGACAGGGGGTGATCAATGACAGGGGGGTGATCAGGGAGTCTATATGGGTGATCACCCCCCTGTCATTGATCACCCCCCTGTAAGGCTCCATTCAGACGTCCGTATGTGTTTTGCGGATCCGATCCATGTATCCGTCGATCCGTAAAAATCATACGGACGTCTGAATGGAGCCTTACAGGGGGTGATCAATGACAGGGGGGTGATCAATGACAGGGGGTGATCAGGGAGTGTATATGAGGTGATCACCCCCCTGTCATTGATCACCCCCCTGTAAGGCTCCATTCAGACGTCCGTATGTGTTTTGCGGATCCGATCCATGTATCCGTGGATCCGTAAAAATCATACGGACGTCTGAATGGAGCCTTACAGGGGGGTGATCAATGACAGGGGGGTGATCAGTAAGTCTATATGGGTGATCACCCCCTTGTCATTGATCACCCCCCTGTAAGGCTCCATTCAGACGTCCGTATGCGTTTTGCGGATCCGATCCATGTATCCGTGGATCCTTAAAAATCATACGGACGTCTGAATGGAGCCTTACAGGGGGGTGATCAATGACAAGGGGGTGATCAGGGAGTCTGTATGGGGTGATCAGTGGTTCATAAAGGGTTAATAAGTGACAGGGGGGGGGTGTAGTGTAGTGTAGTGGTGTTTGGTGCTACTTTACTGAGCTGCCTGTGTCCTCTGGTGGTCGATCCAAGCAAAAGGGACCACCAGGTAGCAGGTATATTAGACGCTGTTATCAAAACAGCGTCTAATATACCTGTTAGGGGTTAAAAAAATCGCATCTCCAGCCTGCCAGCGAACGATCGCCGCTGGCAGGCTGGAGATCCACTCGCTTACCTTCAGTACCTGTGAACGCGTGCGCCTGTGTGCGCGCGTTCACAGGAAATCTCGGCTATCGCGGGAGGACGCGTATATGCGTCCACCCAGAAGAGCAGGGCCGCCGCCAGGACGCAATCCTGCGTACGGCGGTCCTGTAGCAGATAAGGCTCTGGTTATATTTGCCATAATTATATCAGAGATCGCCTTTCTATGAGACAAGATTTATAACAGGGCAGCCTTTACAGCGGCCAAGCTCTCCGTATACTAGTATACCTCAAAATAACGACGTCACCACACAGTGCAAAGGGTTACAGCCAGTGACCGCTTCTCCGACTGGAGGCATCTGGCTTTTTCTTCTGCATCCGGGCCCAGACCACCATGATGACTTCTCCCAGCCATTACCATCTCTGCACACTAACTCCTTCTGGTGTCCTGCCTACATTATTATAAGGCTCTGGTTATATTTGCCATAATTATATCAGAGATCGCCTTTCTATGAGACAAGATTTATGACAGGGCAGCCAAGCTCTCCGTATACTAGTATACCTCAAAATAACGACGTCACCACACAGTGCAAAGGGTTACAGCCAGTGACGGCTTCTCGGGCTGGAGGCATCTGGCTTTTTCTTCCTCATCTGGGTCCAGACCACCATGATGACTTCTCCCAGCCATTACCATCTCTGCACACTAACTCCTTCTGGTGTCCTGCCTACATTATTATAAGGCTCTGGTTATATTTGCCATAATTATATCAGAGATCGCCTTTCTATGAGACAAGATTTATAACAGGGCAGCCTTTACAGCAGCCAAGCTCTCCGTATAGTAGTATACCTCAAAATAATGAGGTCACCACACAGTGCAAAGGGTTACAGTACAGATGACGGCTTCTCGGACTGGAGGCGTCTGGGTTTTTCTTCCTCATCCCGGCCCAGTCCACCATGATAGAAACAGAAGGAGGATGAGACCTGCACACCCTTCAATGACGGGTGCTCATAGAGGACAAAATGTCAGTCTAATCCTAAGGAGAAATCTACGGCACACCAGAGTTTTTAAGGTGATGCTTTAATACATAACGTTTAGTTTTACATCATTTATTGTGTTAAATTCCATCCGGATTATCTATCAACACGACTGGCCATGAGAATAGTCCCAACGTTTCAGTCGGATGATGACCTTTATCAAGGAATCTGTGGCTTTTGTTATAAGGTTCGCTCCGGAACTTCTATAAGTTCATATTTGCCATCAGAGATCGCTTTTCTATAAGACAAGATTTATGACAGGGCATCCTTTACTGCTGCCAAGCTCTCCGTATACTAGTATACCTCAAAATAATGACATCACCACACAGTGCAAATGGTTACAGTACAGGTAACGGCTTCTCGAGCTGGAGGCATCTGGCTTTTTCTTCCTCATCTGGGCCCAGACCACCATGATGACTTCTCCTAGTCATTACCATCTCTGCGCACAAACTCTGCCTGGTGTCCTACGGCTCTGCCTTGTGCCCCACATGGTAATAATACGCCCACATAGTGATATTTGCCAACTTCATTCCCCTACACAGTAAAAATCCCTACTTTGTGTCCACCACAGAATTAATTCATTCTTTATGGGTTATAATTTTATCTGCGCCCCCCCCCCCCCCCTCAAAGTAATAGTACCCCTTTTGTGATCCTAAAAAGTAATCATCCGTTTTCTGCCCCCCACAAGATAATGGTGCCCCCTTTGTGACTCTCCCTCCCACAGTAATAATACCCCTTTGTACCACTATGTATGAATAATGACCTCAGACAATAGTGATGTTTCTTTTATGCCTCTTTCATTATGTCCCTCACACAATACTAGTGCCTACTAATATAATAAAACCTCAATACTTACATAACCCCAATTCCCACATCACAGCATCATGCCAACTGCCCCAGGCTGCACGCAGCCCCATTATCTTGTAGACCACAGTCCTCAATCGCCCTACTAGAGTGAGTGGCAGGGCGAGGAGTTGGTGGCTCCTTGAGGACACTGATGTGAATGTTGTGGTCTCCTGGAAATCCAGAGCACTGGGCCAAACATCCAAGGCATGGGCCGTATTCATGGAAACTTGATGGACCCCCATTATAAGGCAATGCTCTGCCATGACTCCAATGTGAACAGAGCCTTTTGCAATGTTGTCCCTGAACATGAAGTGGAGGAATTTCATGAGCAGACGTATCCATCTCTTAGGCATAAAATGTGACAAGAGTGCAATCTGGGTCTTAAACGGATTGTCCAACCTTTTTTTTGGACCCCCACAGAGAGGCCAGACCTATGGTGGTGATCCTACCTTCCTGTTTCTCGCTGCAGGTTCCAGCTCCATTGCTTGGCAGCTCCCGGGTGTGCTTGCATCAACATACTGTTGACAGGGGCACATGACTGCTGCAGCCAATCACTGGCTTCCTTTTAAACCAATTTTGGAGGTGACCGACTCCCAAGGGAATATATTAGGTAATTGGACAGAACTGGAAGAATATGGTTGCTTTCTTCCCCCAAAAAATGGCACCACACCCGTCCACAGGTTGTGTCGGGCACTGCAGCCTCGCGCCATTGAAGTGAATGAGACAGAGCTATGGTACCACACACAACCTGTGGTCAGGCGCATTGCTCTTTTTAAAAAAGAAGCAATGATGTATTGAATGTACAACCCCTCAGAATGGGCTATCAATACTTAATATTGGGGGTCCAACCATCGGGGCCCTCACTCGCTCAGCTATTTTCAGAATTGCCATAGATGTGAATGAAGAGCACAAAAGCATGCTCAGTTTAGCTCTCATTCACTTTTGGGGGCTCGTCCGGGAGATAGAAGCATGTCCCAGAGGTAGGACCTGCACTGATCTGACACTGGAGATATATCGATAAGGTATGAGATAACACAACCCCTTTAACGCTGACAGATTTGTGGCAGACATTTATGCAACTTGAAAAAGATTTGTTGGAAAGAGATTGCCAATGATCCCTGCACATTCTGCTAAAAAAAAACAAAAAAAAAAAACATTTAGATGTACGGAAAGGATTTTCAGCTGCAGAAATTACTGTAAGACATCTGCTACATGTAAATATAACCTCGTAGGGGTCAATGCACTGGTTTACTATCACAGAACTGCAAATCTGCTGCGTTATACATTGGTGAAGTCTAATCTTGGACTAATCTCGTGTGAATCTGTGCAGGTAAAAATCGGCAGCAGAATACATAGCTGACAAGTGGATGAGATTTTACAAATGGACACCGACCTGCACTGCAGATTTTAAAGACTATGTAAACCTTTGAAAGTATTTTTTTAGTTATTGCATTGTACTCATTTTGAGCTAGAAATAATTTTTTCAATTCTTTATTAAAAATGTTGAGCCCCTGTCTCTGTACAGCCTTGAGTTTCTTTAGTAGCAGGCTCTGAATTTTCACTATGTTCCATCAGGCAGCTCAGCTGACGGCTCATTATCTCTGACCTCCTTAACCCCTTATTATAGCTCCATTCTTATCTTACTGATAAGAATGTGGCTTTAATAAGTGTTTAAGACCTTTTAGTAAATTAGAGATGAGGGTTATTAGATTATAGATTCTAAACAAACTGCATTTCAAGTTACCGTAAATTGTCAGATTGTCAGATTCTGGTTAACAGGAATCTTGACATTATGGACATCAGTAGTGGTAAATCAAGACGTCCCCAATGTGATCTTCTCACGTGTATCTACGACATATCCGAAAAATATTCTTAACTGGAATTCCCCATTAAGTTTCTATATTTGTCTTTAGTTTCATAATAAAGGACTCTTCCCTATAAAATGTTAACCACTTCATTACCCGATTTTCCATTTTTGCATTTTCGTTTTTTCACTCCCTGCCACACCTTTTTTTTACTTTTCCGTTCACATAGACGTATCAACCCTTTTTTTTTGGTTTTGCAAGACAAGTTGTACTTTTTAATTACATACATTTAATTTTGCATACAATGTAGTGGGAAGCTGGAAATTTTTTTCCAAAAGCGGTGGAATAGAAAAAAACGCAATACCGCCGCAGTTTTATGTTGTTGTTGTTTTTTTTTACGTGGTAAGGCCTCATGCACACAGCCGTGGTCGTATTGCAGCCCGCAAACGGCGGATCGGCAATCCATGGGCGCCGGCCGTGTGCACCACGCATCACAGATGCTGACGCATTCACTTGAATGGGTCTGCAATTCCAGAGATGCAGAACAGAGTCACGGAATGGAACAACGGAAGCACAACAGAGTGCTTCCGTGATGTTTCTTTCCGTTGTTCTGCACCACTAATAAATATGACATGTATTTTTTTGTGGTGCGGACAGACCCAAGTTGAATGGGTCCGGCCCACTGCACAGATGTTGTCCATGGAAGGGCTGTGTGTATGCGGCCTAAAACTGATCTGTTACCTTCATTCTCTGGATAGAGTACAATTACCACATTTATATAGCTTCTATTGTGTTTTAATACTTAAAAAAATAAAAACGTAAAAATTTTTTTTTTATTTGCATCATTGGATTTTGACCCCCATAACCTTTTATAGTTATTATGTCTACGGAGCTGTGTGGGGCTCATTTTTTGCGGGGCGATCTCTAATTTGTATTCAATTTTTTTATGAAGGTGAAACAATGAATAAACACTGAATCAGCCATTTTTTTTGCCGTTATGGCGTTAACCATATAGGATAAATACATTTATATTTTAATAGTAGTACAGATGTTTAGGGATGTCGCGGTGCCTGTGATCATTATATTTTAGTGTTTATTTTTAATATGGGTTAAGGGGGGTGATTTGAATGTTTATATTTTTATAAAAATTCATATATTATCCTTCAGAAGGACCAAAGCTACCACAGCAAACCAACGGTTTCCTCGATCTCCACACAATTGACCATGGCATCTGAGGGATTAAATGTCTGGGATCAGCGCTATTGCCGATCGCAGATATTGCCTCCGGG
Organism: Bufo gargarizans; assembly: GCF_014858855.1. Classification (NCBI taxonomy): domain Eukaryota; kingdom Metazoa; phylum Chordata; class Amphibia; order Anura; family Bufonidae; genus Bufo; species Bufo gargarizans. The sequence goes on along the minus strand of NC_058084.1, from coordinate 432,113,223 downwards.
TGTCTTCTGTTCAAAAAAGCAGAAACCCAGGGGCTATGGCGCCCACTCTGCATTGGAGTGGCATGTTTATAGACCGTACTGCCGACCTATACAGTCGTACTGTGGTAGGGAAGTGGTTAATAATGAAAACTTTCAGAACAGAAAAAAATGTAAGTTAAACATGTTGTGTGGGGTGTTAACCTAAAAATAAAAACCATTCACCTGTCCGCTGTCGTGCCAGTGCTCCGATCTCAGACATTTTTCGTTCTCCATGTGACCAGGAAGGGGCTTGGTCCCATGGTCACTGCAGCCAATGACAGGCCTCAGTGGTCACATAACCCTGAACAATACATCGCAAGCTGGGAATGGAGCAAAAGCAGGTGAGTGGGGGTTTTTATATTAAGGGACACAGGTTATAACCCCAGGGATTGTCCGCTCCAAGGCTGGACAATCCCTTTAAAGGAATTTTCCAGGAACACATATTTTCACCTATCCTACCAATCATTCTGGAGCACTCTGGCCCCTGCAGTGTTTTTCATAGACAGCGCCCCATGTGGCTATGCCTGGTAATGCAGCTCATTCCAGTGAAAGGATAGGATATCACTGTGCATTCCCAGAAAACCCCTTCAAGGGCATGTCCCACCATAACAACTTTTTCCCTATACACACGACCGGACCGATCATGAGAACTGGGGTCCCCGAGTCCCTCAAGTGAATGGAGTGACAGTCATTGATGTGCGCTGCCATTTCATTTATCTCTATGGTACTGCCAAAGATGGTCAGTGGAGGGCCCTAAGCATTGGAGTCCTACACCGGATCTCATTATCAAATCCAAACTCCAATGTGCTATAAAGTAGAACAATCCCATCTGTGAGGCTGAATATTACCCAGATGTGGTTTTGGTAATTCATATAATGAAGCTACAATTTATCAATAGTGATAAATGGGAGAGATAACTGAAAGGGACAGAAAGTAATTGGAAGTTAGCCAGGTTCTGCACCGGACACGGCGGCCAGAAAGAGAGATGTTTTATAATCCAGCATCTGAAGTATGATCACGTTCTATACATATGGCACAGTTTGTCATTGTGTCACTGATGACTGGGACAAAGGTCACGTTGCCTCTTTAGCAATGTTTCATACTGGGGAATGTAGTCTTAAAGAGGACACATCAGAAGTTTCCCTACTTTATATAATATGCTTTATACGCTAGGTGATGGATCAGCAACCTTCAGCACTCCAGCTGCTGTGAAACTACAACTCCCAGCATGCAAAAGTACTTGGCTGCTCTTCTAACTCTTATAGAAGTGAATGGAACATTGTGGGGGTTGTAGTTTCAGAACAGCCGGGGTGCCAAAGATTCCTGATCCTTGCACTAGGTGTTACTAAAGCGCGAAGCAAGAAAAAATTGGTTCCTGCAGAGCTCCATTCAATCAGGGGAGAGTAAAATATGTTGAGAAAATTTATCCCACCCAAGCAAGTACTGCCCCAGATACCACCACCAAGGATGTCCTGATACTGGTCAAGAAAGTGGACTGAGTGCTTCTTAGTTATGCTTAGTGCTAGGCAGCGAGGGTAATCACACTAACATACAGTACATTGCTGTCACGGTAGGTGAGGGAAGGGAAGCAAACCAAACACAACAAAACACCAAGCTAGGCCCCAAAGCTAGGGAACAGGGAAAGGTCACCACCTGACGATCCCTGAGCTTTTCCCTGACTGCTGACAACATGAGCAAATCCTTAGGGTGGAAGTGCTCATGCTGAAACAAACCCTTAGCTAGGGAGCTGGATATAGGACAACCGGTTACTAGCGCAATGTGCAGGAACCAGCGTCTTCCTGAGGCCTAGCCAGAACATACAACAAAAGGAAAGGAGTAGGACTTATCTTAAGACGGACTGGGAGCAGGAGATCCACCAAACACCAGCTGAGAACTCCAGAAATAAATATAAACCGCAAGGGCTAAAGTGAGAGGAGGGTATAAATAGCACCACTAAATAGCTAACGAGCAGAACCTGTGGGGAGGTGGGATCCTGCCCAAAACCACAACAAAGAGAAACAGAACAATCTGTCAGATAGACTCACTAGTAGCAAGTCTGTCAGATCTTCTCAGGCCTCTCACAGGGCAGAGTGTGACAATTGTACTTTCTATTATTACTTTTACTACTAAAGATCAGATCCTCCAGGGAGAGAGAGATATTTGGGGGGAAATGTATTAGAACTAGCGAAAAGGAAAACTGGTGAAGTGTCATGCCCGGCTCTGATTATGTGCGGAGGTCGGACAGAATAGCAGCACGTCTTTAGCTTTTGTTTTGGAGTCGTGCTGCCGCCTCCCATCAGGTGCACAGGGTGGGGTCATTAGTTTAAATGGCTCTCAATTCCAGTGCTCTGAGCGGGTTATAGAAATCAGTCTGGCCTAGGAAGCAAGCAAGCAAGGAAGGTTTTCTGTCCCAGCTCTGTTAAGATAAGTGTGATTTCTGTTCTTGTTGTTTGCTGTTTTAGTTGTATTGGTATCTTCTCTCCAATCCAGGTTCTGTGCGAGCAGGCTGCTCCTATTTCCCCTTTTCACCATCTCAGGGAAGTTAGGGTGTATTAGCCCAGGCACGAGGACACAGCATTTCTACCACCAAGGTCTGCCTGTGGGCTGAGCAGTGCAGGGAGAGAGGTCAGGGATTAGCTAGGAGGTGACCCTTCCCCTGCTTCTCGCTCAGAGCCTGGTTGTTGGTTTTTCTGTGTGTCTGAGTGCTTGTCCGCCGTGACATTATAACCCTTCCAAACTTTGACTGTCATTACTAAGCGGTTTTGTGATGGCGTCAATTGAAGCGTTAGTTGACCGCATGCAGGGGCTATCCCTAGAGGTTGCGGAGCTACGTGGTTCAGTCACACGGTGTCAGAATGCTCTGGCATCAGGTGCAGGTCAAATTTGTGTGGAGCCTAAAGTGGCTCTTCCTGATCGATTTTCAGGGGGTACGGATGACTTTATCAGTTTTAGAGAATCCTGCAAATTGTATTTTCGGCTGCGTCCATCGTCGTCAAGTGATGAGAGCCAGAGGATAGGAATAATCATTTCTCTGCTTAAAGGGGACGCGCAATCCTGGGCCTTTTCTCTGCCACCCGGTTCTCGGGCCCTCCGGTCGGTGGAGGAATTTTTTAAGGCTCTGGGATTAATCTACGATGACCCAGATCGGGTCTCGATGGCAGAATCGAGGTTACGTAATTTATTTCAGGGTGAACATACTGCAGAGGCTTACTGTGTTGAGTTTAGGAGATGGGCTACGGAATCAGAGTGGAATGATCCTGCGTTACGTAGTCAGTTTTATCAGGGGGTTATCTGAGAGATTGAAGGATGCCCTTGCTTTTCATGAATACCCAGACTCTTTGGAGAATGCCATGTCTTTAGCAGTACGGTTAGATACACGTATCAGAGAAAGGTGTAGGGCTCCCTCCGCGCAAGGGATCCCTTCTGCGAGTGGTTTCGTCTCTACTACCTCCCCGGGTGATGTTACAGGTAACTCTGCGATAGCGGAGGAACCCATGCAGCTGGGTCAGGTTTCTTGCCATTCTAATAGTAGAGACTTTAGGAAATTGCACAAACTGTGTTACTATTGAGGAAAGAGTGGTCATTTTATTTTTGCTTGTCCTTATGTTAAACCGCAGGTGGAAGTGAAAAAGAAAGAAAAAAAAACTTCCCTGTCACTTGGTAGCGTGAATGGTGTGGTGGAGCAGGCAGGTATGCAAGCTCCCTGCAGTTCCCGTTTTCTCCTTCCAGCTGTGGTGGCGCTAGAGTCAAGAATTTTTTTTGTTGAAGTATTCCTTGATTGTGGTGCTGGGGTAAACCTAATTGACTCTCTTTTTCTTCAAAATCTAGGACTAAGTACTTGCACTTTAGAGAATGAGATTCGAGTTTTTGCAATTGATTCTTCCCCTCTTTCTCAAAGGAGTCTTACTCACATTGTTCATGGTATTCACTTAAGGGTGGGTGATGCGCATGTTGAAATTATTTCTTGTTTTGTCATGAAGGATTTGCCAGCTCCTATAGTTTTGGGGTTGCCATGGCTGATTAAACATAACCCAATTATAGATTGGCAAGCGAGACAAATCATTGGTTGGAGTGAGTTTTGTTCGGATAATTGTCTTGGCACATCTATCTCTGGGGTGTCCACTACGATTTTACCTCAGTATCGCTCAGATTTTGCGGATGTCTTTTCGGAGGGTGGGGCTCAGGAATTACCCCCTCATCGAGACTATGATTGTCCAGTTAATCTCATCCCTGGGGCTAAATTGTCAAAATCTCGGCTTTACAACCTTTCTCAACCCGAAAGAGAGGTCATGCGAAAGTATATCGCCGAGAGTTTGGCAAAAGGTCTTATTAGGCCATCTAAATCTCCGGTGGCAGTAGGCTTGTTCTTTGTAAAGAAAAAGGATGGATCGCTGAGACCGTGTTTGGACTTCCGGGAGTTGAACCGTATTACGGTCCGGGATCCATATCCCCTGCCTTTGATTTCTGACCTTTTTGATCAGATTGTGGGAGCCAAGGTGTTCTCCAAGTTGGATTTGAGGGGGGCCTACAACCTGATCAGGATCAAGGAGGGGGATGAGTGGAAAACGGCCTTCAATAAGCACGAGGGTCATTTTGAGAATCTGGTTATGCCTTTTGGGATGACGAATGCGCCAGCAGTATTTCAGCGATTCGTCAATGACATTTTTCATCACCTAGTGGGGAGGTTCGTGGTGGTTTATTTGGATGACATTTTAATTTATTCTCCTGATCTGAAGACCCATCAGGATCATGTGAGACAGGTTTTGACGATCCTTCGGGAGAATAAATTATATGCTAAACTGGAGAAATGTTTATTTTCGGTGCAGGAGCTTCCGTTCTTGGGATATCTGCTTTCTGACTCTGGTTTTCGTATGGACCCTGAAAAGGTCCGGGCGGTTCTGGAATGGGACCGACCAGAGAATCAGAAAGCTTTGATGCGGTTCTTGGGGTTTACTAATTATTATAGGAAATTTATTTCAAACTATTCCACCATTGTAAAACCTCTCACGGATATGACTAAGAAGGGAGCTGACGTCTCTGTCTGGTCGGATGAGGCATTGCAGGCCTTTTCGACTATTAAGGAGCGTTTTACGTCTGCTCCCATTCTGGTGCAGCCCGATGTGTCTCAGCCATTCATCGTGGAGGTTGATGCATCTGAAGTGGGGGTTGGAGCGGTACTGTCGCAGGGTTCATCTCCTGGCAAATGGGTCCCATGTACTTTTTTCTCCAAGAAGCTCTCGGTCGCCGAGAGGAATTATGATGTTGGAGATAGAGAGTTGCTGGCTATCAAGTTGGCCTTTGATAAATGGCGTCACTGGTTGGAGGGGGCGTCTCACCCCGTTACGGTATATACAGACCATAAGAATTTGGCTTACTTGCAGTCTGCCAAGCGTCTGAACCCTAGACAGGCCAGATGTCACGAGGGTGTCAAGAGCCACGCCTGACTCCGTTGTACCCGGGGTCAGGAGGTCGCAGCGGTTGGCTGCACGCTCTATGTCAGATAGGGAAGTTTCCTTATTGTAGCTTTCTGGGTTTGCTTTACAAACCCTTTTGGCTCACTCAGGGATCCGTAGCTCCTTCTCTCAGCTGTTCCTTGTCCAGCACTCCCAATCCTCCTTATATTCCCCTCTCACACTTCTCTGGTTGCCAGATATAGAGCTTCCTGCCTGGACATCTATTCTGACCCACTGGAGCTGTGTTGCTGCGTTCTCTGAGTGTTGCCTTAGAACGCTACCCTCCGGATCCCTGTTGGACCTTTGTGGACAATTGTTGCCGTCCACCTGGGTGTTTGTGTTTGTCTGTGTTTGTCTGTCCTCTCCCTGGTGTTTCCCTCTTAGTGCAGTGGTGAGGACTAGCGATCCCACCGGCCCGTTCATTATCTAGGGCTCATTTCAGGGAAAGCCAGGGTTTAGGCACGTGATCGCCGCACGGGTGAGGAACCCGTCTAGGGACGACAGGGCAGGCAGGTACCAGCTGCAAGGTGAGTTAGGGGTCACCACCTTTCCCTCTCCCTTGTGCAGGGCTTTCCCTGTTTTCCTCCCTGTGTGTGTTGCCGGTCATTACACCAGATGGTCACAGTTTTTTACCAGGTTCAATTTTGTGGTTACCTTTCGCCCAGGGGTTAAGAACGTCAAGGCAGATGCCTTGTCTCGCAGCTTTCCTGGGGGAAGTGATTCAGAGGATCCTGCTCTGATTTTGGCGGATGGGGTGGTTGTCTCGGCTCTGTACCCCGAATTGGAGATGGAGGTGTTGGGAGCCCAGGAGGGGGCTCCTGGTTCTTGTCCCCCAGGGAGGTTGTTTGTTCCTGAGGGCCTGCAATACAAGGTATTTAAGGAACATCACGATACTGTCCTTGCTGGGCATCCTGGTGGTAAGTCGACCTTTGATCTTGTGTCCCGGAGGTTCTGGTGGCCCGGGTTACGTAAGAGCATTGAGGATTACGTGGCAGCTTGTGAAACCTGTGCTCGGTCAAAGGTTGCTCATACTCGACCGGCTGGTTCACTTCTTCCATTGTCTATTCCGTCTCGTCCCTGGACGCACTTGTCTATGGACTTTATTACGGATCTACCGAGTTCTTCCAGGAGAACAGTAATTTTGGTGGTAGTTGACCGTTTCAGTAAAATGGCTCACTTTATATCTTTATCTAGTCTGCCTAACGCCAAGACCCTTGCGCAGATTTTTGTGGATAATATTGTGAAATTGCATGGTATTCATTCGGATGTGGTCTCCGATAGGGGCACGCAGTTTGTCTCCAGGTTTTGGAGGGCGTTCTGCTCTCGGCTTGGCATTCAACTTTCATTCTCTTCGGCCCCTTATCCGCGGTCGAATGGACAGACAGAGCGTACTAATCAAAACCTGGAGACCTACTTGAGGTGCTTTGTGGCAGAGAATTAGGAGGACTGGTCCTCATTCTTGTCTCTAGCAGAATTTGCTTTGAATAACCGTAGGCAGGAGTCCACGGGTAAGTTTTTTGGCGCATACGGCTTTCATCCTCAGTTTGGTACCTTTTCTGGGACTGGTTCCTCTGGGATGCCAGAGGAGGAGAGATTTTCTTCTGCCTTGTCTTCCATCTGGCGGAAGATTCAAGGGAATTTGGAGAAGATGGGTGAGAGGTATAAGCGAATGGCTGACAAGAGACGTGTGACTGGTCCGGACCTGTGTGTGGGTGATCTGGTATGGTTGTCCACTAAAGATATTAAGTTGAGAGTGCCATCTTGGAAACTGGGTCCAAGATTTATCGGTCCGTACAAAATATCTGCAGTGATCAATCCAGTAGCGTTTAGGCTGGATCTTCCGCAAACTTGGAGGATTCATGACGTGTTCCACAGGTCTTTACTGAATAAATAAATGAAACCGGTGGAACCATCGCCATTGCTTCCTCCTCCTGTTCTGGTCGATGGAAATTTGGAGTTCGAGATCTCCAGGGTTCTCGACTCTAGAGTTCTTCGGGGTTCCCTTCAGTATCTGGTACACTGGAGGGGATACGGCCCTGAGGAGAGAATGTGGGTTCCTGCACGGGATGTCAGTGCCAGCCGACTGGTGAGGGCTTTTCATAGATCCCATCCGGATAAGGTTGGTCCGGGGTGTCCGGAGGTCACCCGTAGAAGGGGGGGTACTGTCATGCCCGGCTCTGATTATGTGCGGAGGTCGGCCAGAATAGCAGCACGTCTTTAGTGTTTGTTTTGGAGTCGTGCTGGATCCGCCTCCCATCAGGTGCACTGGGTGGGGTCATTAGTTTAAATGGCTCTCAATTCCAGTGCTCTGAGCGGGTTATAGAAATCAGTCTGGCCTAGGAAGCAAGCAAGCAAGCAAGGAAGGTTTTCTGTCCCAGCTCTGTTAAGATAAGTGTGGCTTCTGTTCTTGTTGTTTGCTGTTTTAGTTGTGTTGGTATCTTCTCTCCCATCCAGGTTCTGTGCGAGCAGGCTGCTCCTATTTCCCCTTTTCACCATCTCAGGGAAGTTAGGGTGTATTAGCCCAGGCACGAGGACACAGCATTCCTACCACCAAGGTCTGCCTGTGGGCTGAGCAGTGCAGGGAGAGAGGTCAGGGATTAGCTAGGAGGTGACCCTTCCCCTGCTTCTCGCTCAGAGCCTGGTTGCTGTTTTTTCTGTGTGTCTGAGTGCTTGTCCGCCGTGACATGAAGTTGCCCAGAACAACCAATGAGATTCCAGCTCTGATTTTACAAGCAGCAGGGATTCTCATCTTGTCTCATCTTCTCCTGTTTACTAGTATTGCTTAGGGTAGTTGCTATCTTACTGCATTACAGCAGGTTAATTAAGATGGGTCAGCTGACCCCTTTGCTCAGCTGGGTTAATTTACAGAGGAGCTCATGATAGGTTAGGCCTTCAAAAGGGGTTGTCCAGGATTTCTTTTTAAACCAAGCCCCCCCCCAGCGGCACATGTCTAGAGATATATGATTACCTGATTGCACACTATAGAAAAAAGCACTAGCCTACATGTGGTCCCAGCCACCTGAGAGGCCAGTGCTTTTCCTTATAGTGTGCAAGCACGACCACTGATGGATTGCAGGGTGGTCATAACCATGGAAACGAGAAGCGTATAATGTGATGGAAAAATGAATCCAGGCAGCAAAGGAGACAATATGGATATTAACAATACATTAGTAAGTGGCTTGTATTAACTTTCTCTACTCTCGATAAAAGCCACTTGCTGAAGTGAGAGAACCCTTTTAGGTGTGTATGGCCAGGTCTGCAAAAGGAATGTTGTCCAGATGTTTGTTTGTTCAACTACTTTTCAACTATCAACCATCTTCTATCTAATGTGTATCACCACCTAAAGTGTCATCGAAGGGTATGAACACGTTTGCAGCCCTTGTTTATGACCCAAATGGAACTGGAATAAAAATGGAATCCAACTTTGCAATAGTCTTGGATTAAAACATATCCTACCATTTTGTGTCTACAGCCCCTATGCAGACATACTGTCTCTCTGTCCCCTTTTTTTTGGCAACCAACCAAATGTACTTTACAGTATAGTGCATTAAATGTCTATTTTTCTCCATCATGAAAGGTACTGCCTTCATAATAGTCTTAGGCCCCTTTCACACGGGCGAGTATTCCGCGCTGATGCGATGCGTGAGTTGAACGCATTGCACCCGCACTGAATATCGACCCATTTATTTCTATGGGGCTGTTCACATGAGCGGTGAATTTCACGCATCACTTGTGCGTTGGGTGAAAATCGCAGCATGCTCTATATTCAGCGTTTTTCAAGTAACGCAGGCCCCATAGAAATGAATGGGGTTGCGTGAAAATCGCATAGCATCCGCAAGCAAGTGCAGATGCGGTGCGATTTTCACGCACGGTTGCTAGGAGACAATCGGGATGGAGACCCGATCATTATTATTTTCCCTTATAACATGGTTATAAGGGAAAATAATAGCATTCTGAATACAGAATGCATAGTAAAATAGCGCTGGAGGGGTTAAAAAAATAAATAAAAATATTTAACTCACCTTAGTCCACTTGATCACGTAGCCGGCATCTCCTTCTGTCTCCTTTGCTGAACAGGACCTGGGATGAGCATTAATTACATGAACAGGACCTGTGATGACGTCACTCCGGTCATCACATGATCCATCACCATGGTAAAAGATCATGTGACGGACCATGTGATGACCGGAGTGACGTCACCACCGGTCCTGTTCATGTAATTAATGCTCACCACAGGTCCTGTTCAGCAAAGGAGACAGAAGAGATGCCGGGCTACGCGAACAAGTGGACTAAGGTGAGTTAAATATTTTATTTTATTTTTTTAACCCCTCCACCGCTATTTGACTATGCATTCTGTATTCAGAATGCTATTATTTTCCCTTATAACCATGTTATAAGGGAAAATAATACAATCTACAGAACACTGATCCCAAGCTCGAACTTCTGTGAAGAAGTTCGGGCTTGGGTACCAAACATGCGCGATTTTTTTCACGCGAGTGCAAAACGCATTGCAATGTTTTGCACTCGCGCAGAAAAATCGCGGGTGTTCCCGTAACGCACCCGCACATTTTCACGCAACGCCCGTGTGAAAGGGGCCTTAAAGGGGTTATCCAGCCACTTTATTTTACCTGCTGAAAAATACTTAAAACAATAAAAGACCTCTCACCTTACTGATGGCCTGCCGCTGTAGTTCCAATGCTTCATGGTCCTTGACGCAGAGATGCAGCCAGTCCCTGGCAATGTCACATGTCTATGTCAAGAAGGAGCAGGGAGTGTCAAAACGGGAGCAGCAGGGACAACCCCTTCAATCTGCTGGGGTCCATTGTATATCAACAGCCCAAGTAACACGTGACCGCTACCATCTTTATACTTAGGCCAGCCCCAGACGTTTCGGATTTGGTGCGGATTCTGCACAGCAATGCACACCACAATAAAAGTGGATGAGGTTTTAAAACTGGAAAAAAAATTGCATGGAAATCAGACCATTCTCATTCTGCTGCAGAAATGGAATGGATTTTCAAAGGAAAAGGTCAAATCTATGGCAAAATCTGCATGTAACATATGCTGCTATTACTGTGGTCTCAATGCAAACATGCCTTGGTTACAAGCCTTGCCCAGAGACAACTCTGATCATGGACATTTAACCTCTCAGATCACGTCGTCCACTGCGAGCATAGCATTTCAAGGGTAACGTAGAGGGAAATTACCCCCTTCTATCCCCCTACCTGGCGATGAGGTGACAAAATGGGAGCTGGTGAACTTGTGAAGGCTCCCAGCCTTCCCATGGTAAAATTCCTATTAAGCTTATCCCCTTAGTGACCAGTTTTGGGCCTTACTGACTAAGCGTTTTTCTTCCTTTTTTCATCGTCCCGTTCCAAGAGGTATGACTTTTTTATTTTTCCGTCTATTTATTTAGCTTTATGAGGGCTTGTTTTTTGCAGGACAAGCTGTAGTTTGTAATGGTGCCATTTTGGGCTACACATAACTTTCTTATTAACTTTTATTAACTCTTTCTGGGAGGAAGATGGGAAAAAACAGCAATACTGCCACTGCGTTTTTACATTATAAATTTGTTCATTTTCAGTATAAATAACATAATATCTTTATTCTCTGGGTCACTACGATTACAGTGATACCAAATACATTTAGTTTTTTTTTCCAATTTACTACTTTTTTGCAATAAAACCCCTTTTTCCAAAGAATTTTATTTTTTTGCATTCCCGCTTTCCAAGACCTATAACTTTTTTATATTTCTTTCCATGGAGTTATGTGAGGGCTTGATTTTTGCCCTCCGACTTGTATTTTTCATTGGTATCATTTTGGAGTAAATGGCACTTTTTGATCGCTTGTTATTAAGTTTTTTCAGTGGCAACTAAGAATAAATTAGCAATTCTGTATTTTATTTTTTACAGCGCTCACCGTAGAGGTTAATTTACTTGATATATATGTAGTCCGGGTTGTTACCGCCGCAGCGATACCAAACATAAGGGGAAGGGTTTTTGGGGGTATTTTCATTGAATAAATGTTTTTTTTTTTTTTTACTTTTTATTTACCACTTAATAGTCCCACAAGGGTACTATAACAGACAACATTCTGATTGATTTTAAAATGCAAAGCATTATCCCTATAGTGCATTGCATTTTAAAGGGGTTCTGCACCTTCATTTAACTGATGATCTATCCTCTGGATAGATCATCAGCTTCTGATCGGCGGGGGTCCGACACCCGGGACCCCCGCCGATCAGCTGTTTGAGAAGGCAGCGGCGCTCCAGCAGCGCCGCGGCCTTATCACTGTTTACTGCCGGGCCGCCCGCCCACTGACGTCACGACTTGTATCAACTAGAGTGGGCGCGGCTAAGCTCCATTCAAGTGAACAGAGCTTAGCCGCGCCCACTGTAGTTGATACAAGTCGTGACGTCAGTGGGCGGGCGGCCCGGCGGTAAATAGTGAGAAGGCCGCGGCGCTGCTGGAGCGCCGCTGCCTTCTCAAACAGCTGATCGGCGGGGGTCCCGGGTGTCAGACCCCCGCTGATCAGAAGCTGATGATCTATCCAGAGGATAGATCATCAGTTAAATGAAGGTGCAGAACCCCTTTAATATCAGTGTGCAGCCTGCTGGAAATTACTCAAGGCTGGTCTGGGGCCTACATGAGACCCCAGCCAGCCTTTACACACATCGGCACCCCGCGATCACATTTGCGGGGTGCCGATGGGAGACAGAGGGCGTCCGCTCCCTCTGTCAGCAATTTACATGCGGTGGGCGCCATTGCCTGCGGCATGTAAAGTGGTACACAGCCCGGATCGGCAGGCCCTGCTCTCATGTGAGGGCTGGGCCCCCGCTGCATGGGGCACCCATGCAGCGCTTAGACTGGGCCGCTGTAAAAAAGTGGGGGCCCAGCGTAGGGCACCTTAGTGACCACTGTAAAAAAAGGGTTATCCACAATATCTTTTTCATTTTTTAATGGTCCCCCTTTAATGTAATTAAGCATTTTAACAGTGATAATGTTGAAAGTATTCCTACTGAGCCAGCAATGTATCACCACCACCCAATGACACTAAGTGAGCACTTCCTGTCAGTCCGGCCGGGTACAGAAAACAAATGCTCCTGTACTGTGGATCGAACAGAGATTGGCCACGCTACATTAGAGGCGCTTCCCTCCTGTCAGTCCCTCTCTCTGGGCAGTGCGGCAGCCACCCGCTGCAAGGGACGTACTTTTAAAAAAAAAACTTGCGGCAATGCTTTTTTTTACACCGCGCGGCTGCCTAGGTCGCCTTACAGGTGGCACCGGCCCTGACTGTGGTGCAATTGCATTTTTTTCCAGTTCCACCCTATTAATAATCTTTTTCAGTGCATCAAAAGGAATACTAAATGGTGCCATCAGAAGGTACATGTCCCACAAAAAAAGCCCTTGTGTGGCTATGTGAACAGAAAAATAAAAAAGTTATGGTTCTTGGAAGGCAGAGAAGAAAACAAAAGAAAAAAGAAAATTGTCACGCCAAGTCCATTCATAGATAAGAACTGGTAAACAAAAAATATGCCATACTGCTTTTTCTGCAAAGAAACTCTCTAATTTTACATTCATTTTTTGGCCCTGAAAATGTGGGATGGAAGGCAGCTAGGCTGATGCTGTTCACTTGTAGTACTGCACTCCACCAGCAGATGGTGCTAAAACTATACCGACAGAGGCAGACAGCAACGTTGGGCCGTTGCGCTACATTGTATTATTTTACCTTCCATATTCTGAACTATTCAGCATGTATAATGTGCGCTCAATGAATTTCTTTAATGGTAAAAATGAATTGCCGGGCCTAATATTACAGCTGCATAGCCAAGGCACAAATGCTGTTGCCAGAAGCATTTGCACCATAGAGGCAGCTGCTATGAGGCCCATAAGAAGAAAAAGCTCTTCCTAGTTTATTTAAAGGGATTGTCTGGCCTTGTAGACAACAACCCCTGTGGTCCTCTTCTGTCCCCCTTAAAAAAAAATTAAAAAAATCCACTCACATATTCACATCTTGCAAACAGACAAATTAGAAACCACTTCTTCATTTCTGGGTTTAGCATTTTTTGTGGACCCATTGAAATGAATGGGTCTGCATTCTATCCGCAAAAAAATGCAGATCGGATGCGGACCAAAAATATAGTCGTGTGAATGGGGCCTAAATAAGAAAAAAGTTTTTTTTCATCAGACGTCAAATCAGACCTCTGTCAAACGTCTGTATCACACCCTCCTTCCTCCTCGTACCTCAGATCAGACCCCTAAGCTCCATCAGACCTCAGATCAGACCCCTAAGCTCCATCAGACCTCAGATCAGACCCCTAAGCTCCATCAGACCTCAGATCAGACCCCTAAGCTCCATCAGACCTCATATCAGACCCCTAAGCTCCATCAGACCTCAGATCAGACCCCTAAGCTCCATCAGACCTCAGATCAGACCCCTAAGCTCCATCAGACCTCAGATCAGACCCCTAAGCTCCATCAGACCTCAGATCAGACCCCTAAGCTCCATCAGACCTCAGATCAGACCCCTAAGCACCCTTAGACAAAAAAAATAATAATGTACTTACCTCTCCTGATCAGGACCCCACACTCTTCCTGCACTCACTGCTCTGGTCTTCTTCCAGGCCCAGCACTGCACTGTGACATGATGTTGCATAGAGTCAGAGCATAGTATGCAGTCAGGACACAGAGCGGGGCCCGGAAGAAGACAAGGGAGTGGTGAGTACAGCCAGCGCAGCAATTCACTCACTGCTCCCTGCGCCTCTTGCATACTTAATACTTCCATAATGGAGGAGGTCATTAGCATCAGCACCATAAGACAAACTGACTTTTTCACCCCACTTTTGGCACGGAAAAGTGCATCTTATGGTCCAAAAAATATTGTAAATTACTATGTACTAGAAAAGAGTGACTTCTGGAGCTTCTGTTGGCCCCATGGAAGCGGTGGCTGCACAGGCGCAGTGCGCTCAGATTCATTTCTATAGGGCTGACAGAAATAGCCGAGCCAGCTACTTTCAGTGGCTGCATAGAAATAAATGGAGGCCGGCTGCATATACGCGTTGCGCCCCTTCATCATTTGCGGGCTTCGTTTGAAGTATAGGCGCGGGTCTCAGAGGTGGAACATGCACTTTTCAGACATTATATCCAAGCGATATGCCCCAATTTATGTTTACGACCCGCACCTATCAGACAATGGGGGCATATACTAGAGATGTATGCCCCCCCCCATATTCTGAGATAGAATTACCCCTTTAACACTACATTTTTTTGTATGCTGAATTTTCCTGTAACTGAGGCAGACATATTAGGACCCTACTATAATCTACGACACTCAAGTGGTTTGTTTAGTGTATGGGTCTCCTCAATTCAGTCCCACAAATTCCAGACAGAATAGCTGTTCTTCCACTTCTACTGTATAGAAATTTAAAGGCTATGAACACCTTTGAGGGCAATTTTTTTTAATCATTGCATCTTACTCATATTGGGCTAGAAATCAATATAAGCCATATGCATATCAGTTTGATAAGAATGTAGCTATAATGGGTGTTCATGAGCTATCAGGAGTTTAGAGATAAGGGCTATACATCCAGCTGTCAACAGAAAGCAAGACAGTCTGCAGACGCACTAAGCGTGAGGGTTGTAGAACAACTGTTGACCATTTTTATAATAAAGACCCATATAAAACATGATTTTAGTAAAATGCTATCATAAACAAAACTGCTCCCGAAGGTGTCAGTAGATTTACAGGTGCAGTAAATATTCCAATTTTTTTTTATAATGCAGTGCTGATACCTGTATCTTTTTAACATTTAGTCCTAAAAATCTAATATAATCAGATAACTTATGATCAAATCTTATCTGGAAAATACATTAATGATATGACAGACATATGTGTTGGCCAGACAGGTAGATATAACATTTGCACAAACAATAATTTGCATCTATTTGGCGCCACCTCCTGTTAGCTTTGTGTAATGACATTACAAGAAATCATCCAAACTAAATCATAAAATATAGAAATATTTTGAACTATAATTTGTTTTTGTTTTTTTAAACTACATTTTAGGTGGTTGAACATTTATGCGACATGAAAGAGTCAAAATGTGGCCATTGGATAAAAAGCTTTTAAATTAATAGGCTGTACCTGGGTCATCTTAACAGGCCGATTCTGGGATTTAGAAGTCCTGCTGGAGAGTCATATGTCTGCCCCACCAGTATTATTCCAAACTGGTGGCTTACCATGTACAATAATTCTACTGCCTGAGCATAGAAATAGGATGTTTCTGACCCGTTTAAGTTTCGCCTTGTATGCTTCTTGGAAGTTCTTCATCTTGCCTTCTTCTGGAAACACTTGACATTTGAAAGGAGTGTTGGGGGCGCCTTCCTTAGAGGTTTCAATATCATTAAAGTATCGGTATGCGGTGAGATGTATCGGTGAGATTTATTACCCCATTCAACAACAAGTGGCGGCTCATCCAAAATATTCTACGTAGGCACTGGCCAGTCTTACAAACGGATGGGGATCTGGCAGTATGTCTTCCGGCATACCCCCAGATCACATGGAGGAGGTCACGCAATTTGCGTGACATCCTGACCAAGAGCCACTATGTCCCCAAACCAGTAGGAGGCATATTTGGGAGTAAGGGCCCCAGATGGGGATCATTCTCTTGTGGATCATGTGCCGCTTGCAAATACATGGTCCGCTCCACTGCCTTCTGTGATTCTTCTGGTAAAAGGAATTTTAAGATTGTACATAACATCAATTGCAACACAGAGGCAGTGGTATATTTGATCACATGCCCATGTAATCTTTTTTACATTGGCATGACAAAAAGGGCCCTTAAGGTACAGGTATTAGAACACATTGGTAGGATCCGAGCAGCCGCAGAGACACCAGAGAGGGATTGGGAATCATTACAAGCCGTCCCACGACATTTCTGTAGATTCCATGGGTCTGACGGTGAGAGGTATTGATAGAATCCATTTAGGATCTAGAGGCGGGAATATCAAAGTAGCCTTACTCCGCAGAGAAACTAGATGGATAGTCACCCTGGATACTGTCACCCCGTATGGCCTAAACAAATCTAATAGCTTCTCCTCCTTTCTGTAAGAACTGCGCGAATTTTAATTGTAGGGTATAGTTCTTTTGCTTTTATATAATTTTTCTGTAATATAATATTTTGTGTGTTTTTTTCCTTTTCTTGAGATCAATCAACCCAGCATTCTTGGGATATGGTGGTGATGGATTCAGCAACCAATCAGGGGAAGACACGGCCGGGATGAAGGACGAGATCTGAAAGGAACATCAAGCAACATATATCTATGGGAGAATGTATATTATATGGTTATCAGATGCCTCGAATGAACACATCCCTCTACACTTTCTGTTTGGGGTTACTCTGGCTTATTATGGCCGGGGATAGTCCTTGTATTGATATCTTGATGTCCCTTATGTTGGGGAGGATACATACATGGATCTTCTTTCATGGATTCTGTTCTTTTATGTCTTCTTCATGTTTGGTGGGTTCGGAGTGCCTTGGTCGGCCCCATTGGCGGCCTGTGCCGCCGGTGGGGCCGCCCCTGTCACTCTCGCCCCATACTTCTGTGGCCCTAGATATTTATAGGTGGTGTAACTTTTGATTTAGCTATGGGGTCCTGACTTTTATAGCCACCTTGTGGCGCATTGGCCATGTTGCCCTTTTGAGCACTAGCGAGCTTGTCCTACTATTTAGTTAGGAGTAATTTTTAACATTCGATTGAATTCTTATTCCATCGACATCTCTTGATGTCTATACGATATGTTCACTTTTATCATGAGTACATGATCTATTTTTTTATTTATATGGATCATGTATTTATCATGCTTACATTATTGTATCGATCACATATGCACTATATATGTATCTTTTTAGTACCTCTCCTTTATTATATTCATATCTTCTATTACTCATATATGGTGCTCTGGCTCTATTTTTCACGTTCCTCTTTGATTTCTTCACTATTTTGATATTCCATCGCGTGGATTGGTAACGTGATTCTATATCTTTACATTGTCACATGGATGTATATATATTTTTTCCATTTGGGTATGTAGGTACATTTATCGCTGGTCCTCGAATATTGTGGGTTGCATGGGGCCCAATATGGATGTATGGAGTGTTTTCCCCTTTCATATATGTCATACGATCTATGTGACTGCGTCAATTTCCTGTTTTAGACTCACCACCGGTATTTGCGGGTCACCTGCGTTCCACTGGGTCGCGGATCACGCATGCGCTGCACGGCGCCATCTCAACTTGCTCTGTGACGTCTGTAAGCGCCGCGCATGCGCGGTACGCAGACATAGATGCGCTGAGAGATGGCTCCGTGGATCATGGAGTTTTCCGCGTCCGCTGAAGGGGACCACAGGTGGCTCGAATCCAGGTAATATCTCCCCACCCCCATTCAGATTATATATACCCTGCTTGCATATCACTTAGTACCTCCTGACGAAGCCGCTGAGGTGAAACGCGCGTCGAGGTCTCGCGCTTAGGGTCTGGCATCCATTTCATTCACCATGTCTTCAGGTACGTCCTGTGTCTAGTATAGCATGGCATCCCTTTGGCACTTTTACATACATCCATAGTGGGTTCTGGACATTCCAGGTTCACTATTGTTACCTTTTGAGATCTGGATACTGACTTGACTTGAGGATTTACCTTTTATATTTGTCAGTCTTGTTGCCCATGTATTTTGGGATGTGAGGGATAGCTCATGGACACCAAGGTATGATTTTTCTGCACTAACAGTATATAGCCCATTTGCGGTGATTATTTTGTGTTATGCAGTATTGGTTGTCCCGGAGCTAGAGCCCCTCTCCCTTCATCTGCTATACCACCCTGTGTTCTATTGATGCATAGGTAGATAGGTGTATGTTATGGTGTTGTATGGCCCTTTGCTTTTCTGAATACTGTATACCATCCTGTCTTTTCCCCATACTTTATATTTTATAATAAATTGATATTTTGATACATTACTTCCACTTGCCTGTTTTAATGTATCGGTATGCATCGGTATTCAAAAAGAAAGCAATTTCATTATTTGCCAAGTTCTTCTTTGTGATTTAGAAATCAATTGCAAGAGACAGCTCATCTAGATAGGACAGGAAGGGGTTGTCCACAAGCTTAGTTTTCTGGAACGAGGTCAACACATTTTTAGAATATAAGGATTCCTGATCCAATTCCAGTTAAACACATTTCGTGTGAAATTCCATAATTATTCCCAATCTAAATTCAGCAAAATTGGTTTGTCAGATTCGTGTTCTTAAATCCATGACCAAGGTGACATCCATTTGGCTGAAATTTGAAAAACTTTTTGAAAGAACCCACAATTGCTGCTTTTATTTAAATGAAATCTCTCATACTGAAAATGCAGTCCAATCTGCGGTTTGTACAGGGAAAGCTGTCAATCACTAATCGGGACCGCCCACTGGACTCCTAAGCAGAGAAAGAGCATCGCCAAGGCCAGTGATTGGCTGAACAGGCCTTTCCTGGCACTTCTGGTATGTTGAGCTGGAGCAGGAGGTAGGAAAGCAGGGTGGACTGGAGGTGGAGGTGTTTTTTTTAACTCTTTGTGACCATTTTATTTTTTTTACTTATCTGCCCGAAAAAATTTATTATACTGAATCTTTTTCTACAAAACTATACATCAATCTGCTCAGCTCCCTCTGCTGCATTACATGTTGCCAAGATTGCACTGCGTTTTCATGGTGACTTAAAAAAAAAAAAAAAATACAGGGAAAAAAATATCTAGCTTCCTCCTTTTGTAATGTACATAAGGTAAACAGAAGTGGCGTTCATTTTCTTATCAAGCGCTTTAGTCATAATTTATCATCCTTCTGGTATTTCCCATGTGAGACGTTCAAGGTATTTAAAGGGAATGTGTCATCAGAAAATGACCTACTGCTTAAATCACATTATTATGTTTAACACATTTTTAAAGAATTTTTGATGATGTTATTTTTAATTTTCCATGTCAGTATCTATATTTAAATAAAAAATAAATAAATCCTGTAGTTTTTGCACTGGCCACTAAGCCGAACAATAGATGCCACTTCTTGGTCTGTGCAGATCACTTCACTGTGTGATGAGCCTGCTTTCACATCAGCGCTATACAGTAGATTTCCATTATTCTGTTCTGTTATAGGAGCAGAACAACTATAATAATGGCACATAACTGACAGTGCTTCCATTGGGGTTTCGTCCCGTACTTCCGTTCCGCAAAAAGATAGAACATGTCCTATCTTTTTGCGGAACAGCCAGATCGCGGACCTATGAAAGTGAATGGCTCTGCGATCCGCTGCGGCTGCCCCACAGCCGGTATTTGTGCCTTGCGGCCCACATTTGCGGGCCACAGCACGGACACGGGGCGCACACATTCATGTGCAGGAGGCCTTATTCTAATCCTGCCTGTGTATAGATAAGACGGTATCCACCATTCACAATAGGTGATTGTCAAAGCTTCTCTATTTTTTTACTTGTACAATGACTTCTGCACAGGTCACAGAGCATGCCCAGAAAACTGTCCCATAGAAGTCAATGAGGTCCCCTCCTGACCTTTGTGTCTATAGGCCGTAGGGCAGCTGTAAAGCAATTTTCTTAACTCGTTCACTACCAGTGCCGTTCGGTGCTGGAGCGATAGGCAAACATGGCGCACGCTCGCACTTGCAGCGGGCGTCATGACCGGCAGGTCTCTGCTGTTTCAAACAGCAGAGACCTGCAGCTAATTACCGTGACCGGCAATAATGCCGATCATGGTAATTAAAGGCGTTAGATGCCGTGATCAATCGAAATGCTCACGCTTCCAGGCTTCCTACTGACACCCCCTGTGGCCTATGGGGGCATCGGTAATTGCGCTGAACACTATCAGCCCCGCTGACGAGGCTGATAGTGTTCATGCTGCAATTCTCATTTTGTCCACCAGATGGCAGGCCAGGATAAGAAATGAGCAATTTTCTGTCCAGAACTCATTTTTAAAATGCCTGATAATACAAAATCACAATTTTTTTAAAAAAATCTTAAAATATATAAAAAATAAAAAATATAAAAGTTTAAATCACCCCCCTTTCCGTATAATTAAAAAATAAATACCTAAATAACAATAAATATAAAATCATGGGTATAACCGCAACTGAAAACGCCCATACTATAAAAAAAAAAAAATTTATTCCAATACGGCAAATGGCGTAACAGAAAAAAGGGTCAAAATGGCCAATTTGCAATTTTTTCATTGCTTCTGTTACAAAAAAAAGTTGTAAAATGTGATCAAAAAGTGTAAAAAAAAGTTATGGGGGTCAGAATATGGTGATGTAAATTTTTTTTAATCAAAGTTTACATTTATTTTTACACTATTTAGACATAAAAAACCTATACATATGGGGTATCGTTGTAATCGTACTGACCCAGAGTAAAAAGGACATGCAGTTTTGCCACAAACGAAATGCCGTGGGAACTAAACAAAACCCCTAAAACGGTGGAGGTATTTAATTTTTCCAATTCCACCCCATTTGGAATGTTTTTACCGCTTCCCACTACATTTTATGCCATAATTAATGGTAGCATTAAAAAGTACAACTTGTCCCGCAAAAAATAAGCCCCCATACAGCAATGTGAGCAGAAATATAAAAAAGTTATGGCCCAAGGGAGATGGGGAAGAAAAATAAAAACGCAACAACGAAAAAACATCTGGTACCCTAAGGGTTAATGCTTCCTAAATGCTGTTAAGACCGGCTCAGGCAACATGGCTGCCCCCTTAATCATGTTCAGAAAATAGAAAATCTGTTTTTTATCTGGCAGATATCATTTTTGGTGACACATTTCCTCTAAGTTGGTCAGTAAAATTTAGGGTCAGCGCGGCACGTGTCCATTTTATAAGTTCAGATATGGACATGTGGCGGCACTACAATGTGTAGGAAGGGCATCTGTTTAGGGAGGAGATGAGCGGGAGACATGAGGATGGTGTGAAAGTCCTATTATATAGGGAGCAGCCTATTGACTTCTTTTATTTAGCCTATCCTATAAAGCTTTAGGGTAGAAAAAACTAAATCAATAAATACAAGGGGCCTGCAAGTTCCCAACGGAGAGGTAACGAATTGTTAAAGAGAATGCAACGTCTGTGGACCACTACATCATTATTTCCCCTCGTCATCATGCACTATTGAGCACACTGGTGGTCACTAAGACAAAAAGTCACGTGGGTGGTTGGTAACCTAAAATCATACTCGCTAACTTTAATGAGCAGGCTCTGAAATGTTTTCTGGGCATCCTCGCCCTGTTTCCTGCATAGTCACGCCCTTCAGAGTACATATGGGCGCTGAGGTTGCAGTATCCCACAACTGCATAAAGTTAGGGCTCATTGAGGTCTTCTTTCCAGGAAAATCAGTCCTCTCCATGATCCGCAGGAGATTCACCAGATCTTCCAGGAGGCCTCCCCTTTTTCGTGGGCATCCAGAACATTCCGAGAGAGTATGCCCAAAATTCTGCAGGTTAGAGGTTACAAAGGGGGGAAGGACCCCGATCATGTTTTTCTTCTGCACATTATAGTAACCATGGCAGATGACGGTTCTCTGACGTGTGCTTTACAGGAAATAATGGGATACGTTTGACATTACAATCTCAAAAAAATTCTCCTTGCAGTAACTGGTTTCTCCACATTGTTAGCTGTGATGACGTGTGTGACTGTTACTGTTACAGGTCATATCCGCCATCCACTGAACACGTACAAACGGAGGCATTCCTCACTGTTATGTTCAAGCTTCTTCCTACATAGGGCTGTCCGTGTCTGCACTGAAGGTGTGGGCCGATTAATGCCATAGAAAAGATAAGGATTTTCCCCCTTTAATAAGTGGGATTTCTTGCCTTATAAATGGGGTTGGGACCATCAGTTGCGTTGTGGAGAAGTCAGGTGGATACACAGCGGATAGTCCTACTGAATAGACTGTTAGAATTTGTATTATGGCAAGAAAAAAGCAGCCAAGTAAAGAAAAACTAGTGGCCATCATTACTTTAAGAAATGAAGGTCAGTCAGTCCGAAAAATTGGGAAAACTTTGAAAGTGTCCCCAAGTGCAGTCACAAAAACCATCAAGCGCTACAAAGAAACTGGCTCACATGCGGACCGCCCCAGGAAAGGAGGACCAAGAGACACCTCTACTGCGGAGGATAAGTTCATCCGAGTCACCAGCCTCAGAAATCGCAGGTTAACAGCAGCTCAGATTAGAGACCAGGTCAATGCCACACAGAGTTCTAGCAGCAGACACATCTCTAGAACAACTGTTAAGAGGAGACTGTGTGAATCAGGCCTTCATGGTAGAATATCTGCTAGGAAACCACTGCTAAGGACAGGCAACAAGCAGAAGAGACTTGTTTGGGCTAAAGAACACAAGGAATGGACATTAGACCAGTTGAAATCTGTCCTTTTGTCTGATGAGTCCAAATTTGAGATCTTTGGTTCCAACCACCGTGTCTTTGTGCGACGCAGAAAAGGTGAACGGATGGACTCTACATGCCTGGTTCCCACCGTGAAGCATGGAGGAGGAGGTGTGATGGTGTGGGGGTGCTTTGCTGGTGACACTGTTGGGGATTTATTCAAAATTGAAGGCATACTGAACCAGCATGGCTACCACAGCATCTTGCAGCGGCATGCTATTCCATCCGGTTTGCGGTTAGTTGGACCATCATTTATTTTTCAACAGGACAATGACCCCAAACACACCTCCAGGCTGTGTAAGGGCTATTTGACAATGAAGGAGAGTAATGGGGTGCTGCGCCAGATGACCTGGCCTCCACAGTCACCGGACCTGAACCCAATCGAGATGGTTTGGGGTGAGCTGGACTGCAGAGTAAAGGCAAAAGGGCCAACAAGTGCTAAGCATCTCTGGGAACTCCTTCAAGACTGTTGGAAGACCATTTCAGGTGACTACCTCTTGAAGCTCATCAAGAGAATGCCAAGAGTGTGCAAAGCAGTAATCAAAGCAAAAGGTGGCTACTTTGAAGAACCTAGAATATGACATATTTTCAGTTGTTTCACACTTTTTTGTTATGTATATAATTCCACATGTGTTAATTCATAGTTTTGATGCCTTCAGTGTGAATCTACAATTTTCATAGTCATGAAAATAAAGAAAACTCTTTGAATGAGAAGGTGTGTCCAAACTTTTGGTCTGTACTGTATATGGTGTATGTATATGTAAACATGTCGTGATGCCGCGTATTTGCCGCTGAGTAGGGAACCTGTTCTTAAAAATTTGAATCCCACCCCTGCTCCAGGCCCCTCTTGAATTCCTTTATTGTACTCACCATCACCACCTCCTCAGGCAGAGAGCTCCATAGTCTCACTGCTCTGAGCGTAAAGAATCCTCTTCTATGTTTGTGTAGAAACCTTCTTTCCTCCAGACGCAGAGGATGTCCCCTCGTCACAGTACGATGCATCCGAAGTTGGGCCGGAAGCCACAGTATTATAAATCATGAATATGCGTTCATGTGACAGGAGCAGAGTTCAGCCCGGGAAATACTGTTGTCACACGGAGCGTGTTTTCCGGACTAAATACATACTCCTGTGGTATTGCCCATACATTGGTTTGACACGGCGACATTTGCCAATGAGTATACAAAAAAAATTACGGAAATTATTCATCAGTTTGCTAAAAAAAATAAAAAATATGTACGTCTCTAGCTATGAACGTTTGGCTAGTTTTTCACTTTCACTGTTGCTTTTTCAGGGAATTCTGGGAGAACCATCAGTGCCCCTGCTAGTGCCCCTAGTGCCATCAGTGCCCCTGCTAGTGCACCTAGTGCCATCAGTGCCCCTGCTAGTGCCATCAGTGCCCCTGCTAGTGCACCTAGTGCCATCAGTGCCCCTGCTAGTGCCCCTAGTGCCATCAGTGCCCCTGCTAGTGCCCCTAGTGCCATCAGTGCCCCTGCTAGTGCCTTCAGTGCCCCTGCTAGTTTATGGGAAGACTCTGGCTGTAAAATGTACATTGGAGCAGATTCTCTAATCCTAATATTTAGACCATGTAAACTTCGAATAGGTAAGGGTCCATTCAGACGCCCGTATTTTGTAATCCGCATCTGTTCTGCAAAATTTGCAGAACAGAATGTGGACCCATTCATTTCAATGGCCCCGCAAAAAATACGGACAGCACTCAGTGTGCTATCCGCATCCCTTGTTCCATTCCGTTCTGCGCATCCGCAAAAAAAAATATAGAGCTTGTCCTACAATTGTCTGCAAAATGCGGTCCATGGTCCCATTGTAGTAAATGGGTCCGCAAAAATGCGGATGACATGCGGAATGCATCAATATGTCATCTGCATGTCATCCGTAATTGCGGATCTGTTTCCAGGAAATAGAAAGAAATTTTATTTTTGTACCCTAGCAACATATTTCGCCTTCCGTTTTTTTGCAGAAAAACGGAACGGATGCGGATGTACAATTGGTAAAAACAGAAGATTTTTGCGGAAACACGGATCCGCAAAAAAAAAAAACGGAACGAAAATCTGGAAAACAAAAATACTGACGTGTGAATGGACCTTAAGGGCTTGTTCACACGACCGTATGGCTTTTTCAGTGTTTTGCGGGCCGTTTTTAACGGATCCGTTTTTTGTTTCAGTAGCAGTTTCCGGTTCCATTCCGTTTTTCCGTATGGCATATACAGTATACAGTAATTACATCAAAAAAATTGGGCTGGGCATAACATTTTCAATAGATGGTTCCGCAAAAATGGAACGGATACAAAAGACATACGGATCCACAGACTTGAATGGAGCCACGGAATGTGTTCTATCTTTCAACAGAACGGAAAAACGGAAACGGAATGCATACAGAGTACATTCAGTTTTTTTTGCGGAACCATTGAAATGGATGGTTCTGTATACGGAACGCCAAAAAAACGGAACGGAAACAGGAAGAAAAAAACGCTCGTGTGCAAGAGGCCTTTGTTTAACGCTCTGTTTTTAACGGATTCGTTCCGTTTTTCCATATGGCATATACCATAATTACATTAAAAAATTTGGGCTGGGCATAACATTTTCAATAGATGGTTCCGCAAAAACGGAACGCATACAAAAGACATACGGATCCATAGACTTGAATGGAGCCACGGAACGTGATTTGCGGGCAATAATAGGACATGTTCTATCCTTCAATGAAACGGAAAAGGAATGCATACAGAGTACATTCAGTTTTTTGGGCGGAACCATTGAAATGGATGGTTCCGTATAGGGAACACAAAAAAACGTAACGAAACTGGGAAAAAAAAAACGGTCGTGTGAAAGTGGTCTTTTTTTAACTTGCTGTTTTTAACGGATCCGATTTTCCGTTTCAGAAGTGTTTCCGGTTCCATTCCGTTCCCATATACAGTAATTACATTAAAAAAATTGGGCTGGGCATAACATTTTCAATAGATGGTTCCGCAAAAACGGAACAGATACGGAAGACATACGGATGCATTTCCGTATCTGTTCAATTTTTTTGCGGACCCATTGACTTGAATGGAGCCATGGAATGTGATTTGCGGGCAATGATAGGACATGTTCTATCTTTGAACGGAACAACGGAAATGAAATGCATACGGAGTACATTCCGTTTTTTTTGCAAAACCATTGAAATGAATGGTACCATATACGGAACTCAAAAAACGGCCCATATACCCTAAGGCCTCTTGCACACAAACGTTTTTTTCTCAGTTTACGTTCCGTTTTTTTGCGTTCCGTATACGGAACCATTAATTTCAATGGATCCGCAAAAAAAAAAAAAGAAGGTACTCCGTATGCCTTCCATTTCCGTATTTCCGTTCAAAGATAGAATATGTCCTATTATTGTCCGCATAACGGACAAGGATAGTACTGTTCTATCAGGGGCCAGCTGTTCCGTTCCGCAAAAAACAGAATGCACACGGAAGTCATCCGTATTTTTTTGCAGATCCGTTTTTTGCGGACATGCAAAATACTGAAAAATCCATACGGTCGTGTGCAAGAGACCCAAGGGCTCGTTCACATGAACGTGTGCTGCCCGTTGCCGTATTGCAGACGGCATTTGCGGATCCCCAATACACGGGAACCGTTCCCTGTGCATTCCGCATCACGGATGCGGACCCATTCACTGCGGAACGGAAGCACGGAACGGAACACTATGGATGACAAATTTGGTGCATCCTTAAGGCCTCATGCACACGACAGTATTTTTTCACTGTCCGCAAAACGGGGTTCCGTTGGTCCGTGATCCGTGACTGTTTTTTCGTCCGTGGGTCTTCCTTGATTTTTGGAGGATCCACGGACATGAAAAAAAAGTCGTTTTGGTGTCCGCCTGGCCGTGCGGAGCCAAACGGATCCGTCCTGAATTACAATGCAAGTCAACGGGGACGGATCTGTTTGACGTTGACACAATATGGTGCAATTGCAAAAGGATCCGTCCCCATTGACTTTCAATGTAAAGTCAGGAGTCCCTTTTATACCATCGGATCAGAGTTTTCTCCAATCCGATGGTATATTTTAACTTGAAGCGTCCCCATCACCATGGAAACGCCTCTATGTTAGAATATACCATCAGATTTGAGTTACATCGTGAACACTCATATCCGACAGTATATTCTAACACAGAGGCGTTCCCATGGTGATGGGGACGCTTCAAGTTAAAATATACCATCGGATTGGAGAAAACTCCGATCCGATGGTATAAAAGGGACTCCTGAAAACTCAGCTCTGAAAAAGCTTTTATGCAGACGGATCTTCGGATCCGTCTGTATGAAAGTAACCTACGGCCAGGGATCACGGACACGGATGCCAATCTTGTGTGCATCCGTGTTCTTTCATGGACCCATTGACTTGAATGGGTCCGTGAACCGTTGTCCGTCAAAAAAACAGGACAGGTCATATTTTTTTGACGGACAGGATACACGGATCACGGTCTCGGCTGCAAAACGGTGCATTTTCCGATTTTTCCACGGACCCATTGAAAGTCAATGGGTCCGCGAAAAAAAAACGGAAAACGGCACAACGGCCACGGATGCACACAACGGTCGTGTGCATGAGGCCTAAAGGGAACCTGTCACCAGGATTTTGTGTATAGAGCTGAGGACATGGGTTGCTAGATGGCCGCTAGCACATCCGCAATACCCAGTCCCCATAGCTCTGGGTGCTTTTATTGTGTGAAAAAACCGATTTGATACATATGCAAATTAACATAAAAGAGTCATATCTTACTTGTGTGACCAGAGAAGAGTCATATTTTCAAGCTCTGACTCATCTCAGGTTAATTTGCATATGTATCAAATCTTTTTTTTTTTTACACAATAAAAGCACACAGAGCTATGGGGACTGGGTATTGCGGATGTGCTAGCAGCCCTCTAGCAACTCATGTCCTCAGCTCTATACCCAAAATCCCGGTGACAGGTTCCCTTTAAGCGCCTTTCACACGGATGAGAATTCCGTGCTGGTGCAATGTGTTAACTTCCCGTGAACGCATTGCACCCGCACTAAATCCGGACCCATTCATTTCAATGGGGCTGTTCAGATGAGCGGTGATTGTCACGCATCACTTGTGTGTTGCGTGGTGAGCGCGATTACGTCATTAAAGCTCCTTTTGCAGGTCCTGAAAGAAGAAGAAAGAAGACGATGGCGGCTGCACGATCAAGCAGATGAGGTGAGTTAATTTTTTGGTATTTGTTAACCCCTCAATGCACATTTTAGTAAAGCATTCTGTATTGAGAATGCTATTATTTTCCCTTATAACCATGTTATAACGGAAAATAATAAAATCTACAGAACACCGAACCCAAACCCGAACTTCAGTGAAGAAGTCCAGGTTCGGGTTTGGGTACCACATTCAGTTTTTTGCACCCGCGCGATAAAAACTGAACAACGCAATGGCAGTAAAAACTTACTGAAATTGTGTGTGCACTCGCGCGGGTTTCCCGCAATGCACACGCGACGCATCCGGAGCAAATCCGGGACACCGTGTGAAAGAGGCCTCAGTCACACAGCTGTGCCCATTTGACGTTAGTGGAAAAATGGTCAGTGTTTCATCCGTGACTATGGCCGCGTGTAATCCGCATTCCGTTTTCACTGAGCTGTAGACTCCAATGGGCATGTTTGGTCAGCAACACGGACCAAAGCAGTGCATGCCTACATGGTCAGTGGAAAAACAAGGATGTGCGAATACGTACATTATTTTGCAATTAGCGGCACCTTGACACTGGCCGGTTGTCAGTAACAAGAGTTAAAGGGGTTGAGCCATCTCATACATTGGGAGCATAGTAGTAGGATATGCCCCAATGTCTGACAGGTGCGGGTCCCACCTCTGGCACGCACAGCTATTTTCGGAAGTCCCATTGAAATGAATAGGAAGCGTACCGAAAGTGCAGCCACCGCTCCATTCTATCAGAAGTCGCCAAGTCGTGCATGTGTGGGGCGACCTTCACTTTGTGGGCTCCGCACCCATGAGACATTGGGGGACATATCCCAGCGATATGACCCAAATGTATGAGATGACACAACCCCTTTAATGACCGTATGCCCGCTTTTATTTCTAATGTCGCTCTCGGACTATGAAAGCTGCCCCGTCATTGGTTGTTAAGGGTTGCCCCGTTGTGTTACATTTTGCCAATTACCTTTGATGACAGAATTGGCTTTGTGTGAACACACCCTTGCAGAGCAGTGCTCCGTTCTGGCTTTAAGAAGGGATTCCAAAACGAAGGACCCCCTCTAGGATGCCGATATGCAGGGGCAGGGTAGGTTACCGTATATATGATTGCTTCTATTGTGCAGTTATTGCTGGTGAGATTTTAGTTGAGTCTCATTTTGGTGGCATTTTATTAGGTCATTTTTTGTTCCACACTCCTGTTGCCTTAGGCCTCTTGCACACGACCGTATGTATTTTGCGGTCTGCAAAAAAAAAAACGGATGACATCCGTGTGCATTCTGTAATTTCCAGAACGGAACAGCTGTCCCTTCATAGAACAGTACTATCCTTGTCCGTAATGCGGACAATATTAGGACATTTTCAATTTTTTTGCAGAACGGAAACAGAATGCACACGGAGTAACTTCAGGTTTTTTTGCGGACCGATTGAAGTGAATGGTCCGCCAAAAAAAATGGAACGACATGGAAAGAAAATACGTTCATGTGCAAGAGGCCTTAGGGCTTGTTCACACGACCGTGCAGTTTTTTTGCGGTCCGCAAAAAAGGATGCTGCCCGTGTGCCTTCTGCAATAGGAGCGGTACAGGAGGCCCATTATAGAAATGCCTATTACAGAACTCATAATTTGTGCGGGGCCACGGAACGGAGCAACGGATGCAGACAGCACACAGAGTGCTGTCCGCATCTTCTGCGGACCCATTGAAATGAATGGTTCCGTATGCGGAATGTATGCGGAACGCAGAAAACGGCCCATATACGGAATGCTAAATATGTTCGTGTGCAAGAGGCCTTAGGCTTTATTCACACATCAGTGAATCACGGATGTGTGCTGTCTGTGTTCTCCACTGGTTTTCATCTGCTCAGTCACACATTCTTGTTTTTCCACTGTCCGTCAGACATGCATGTTGTGGAGCAAATAAACCTATTGAAAACCGCTGATGGCATCCGTGATCTGACAGTGTTTTTCACTGACCAGAAGACAATCCCATTTTCAGCTTAGGCTACTTTCACACTTGCGGCAGAGGATTCCAGCAGGCAGTTCCGACGCAAACGGATGGCATTTGTCAGATGGATCCGGATCTGTCTGACAAATGCTTTGAAATACCGGATCCGTCTCTCTGGTGTCATCTTGAAAAACGGATTCAGGTATTTATTTTTTGCATTCTTAAAGGTCTGCACATGTGCAGTTCCGGCAAGTGTTCAGGATTTTAGGCCGGAGAGAAAACTGCAGCATGCTGCGGTATTTTCTCCGGCCAAAAAACGTAAGAGGGACTGAACTGATGCATCCTGAACGGAATGCTCTCCTATCAGAATGCATTAGGATAAAACTGATCAGTTTTTTTTTCCAGTATTGAGTTCCTGTGACGGAACTCAACACGGGAAAAGAAAACCGCTAGTGTGAAAGTACCCTTAGCCGTGCACATAGAATACACATGACACAAGGAGGGCAAAAATCGGACATGGTCCAACAACAGACCCTTCACAGATGGAAGTTAACTGGGCATGGACATATGAAGAAGACCTTAGGCTGGTTTTACACGGGCGAGATTTCCGCGCGGGTGCAATGCGTGAGGTGAACGTATTGCACCCGCACTGAATCCGGACTCATTCATTTCTATGGGGCTGTGCACATGAGCGGTGATTTCCGCGCATAACTTGCGCGTTGCGTGAAAATCACAGCAAGCTCTATTTTGTGCGTTTTTCACGCAACGCAGGCCCCATAGAAGTGAATGGGGCCTGCGTGAAAATCGCAAGCAAGTGCGGATGCGGTGCGATTTTCACACACGGTTGCTAGGAGACGATCGGGATGGAGACCCGATCATTATTATTTTCCCTTATAACTTGGTTATAAGGGAAAATAATAGCATTCTTAATACAGAATGCATAGTACAATAGGGCTGGAGGAATTAAAAAAAAAAATTTTAACTCACCTTAATCCACTTGTTCGCGCAGCTCGGCTTGTCTTTTGCCTTCATCTGTGAGGAAAGGAACCTATGATGACGTCACTGCGACCATCACATGGTCCATCACATGATCCATCACCGTCACTGCGCTCATCACATGGTCCATCACACGATCCATCACCATGGTGATGGATCATGTGATGGACAATGTGATGAGCGCAGTGACGTCACCACAGGTCCTTTACCCAGGTCCTGAAGAAAGAAGAGAAGCCAGGCTGCGCAAACAAGTGGATTAAGGTGAGTTAAATTATTATTTATTTATTTTTAACCCCTCCAGCACTATTGTACTATGCATTCTGTATTAAAGAATGCTATTATTTTCCCTTATAACCATGTTATAAGGGAAAATAATACAATAATACAATGTACACAACACCTAACCCAAACATTACCAAACATGCAGATTTTTCTCACGCGCATGCAAAACGTATTATACAATGTTTTGCACTCACGCGGAAAAATCGTGCATGTTCCCGCAACGCACCCGCATCTTTTCCCGCAACACCCGTGTGAAACCAGCCTTAGTCTGGTTTAAGTTATAAATTTTTAGGCTACGTTCACATCTCTGGTGAATGTTTCCAGCAGGTTGCTCCGGCAGAGAACAATCTGCTGGATGCAACACATCTCCACCAAATCCCTATTGACTATAATGGGATCCGGCTGTTTTCTAGCATAAAAGCCGTGTTTCTGTCCGTCTGACATCTAGCATTTACAGTTGCAAGAAAAAGTATGTGAACCCTTTGGAATGATATGAATTTCTGCACAAATTGGTCATAAAATGTGATCTGATCTTCATCTAAGTCACAACAATAGACAATCACAGTCTGCTTAAACTAATAACACACAAAGAATTACATGTTACCATGTTTTTATTGAACACACCATGTAAACATTCACAGTGCAGGTGGAAAAAGTATGTGAACCCCTAGACTAATGACATCTCCAAGAGCTAATTGGAGTGAGGTGTCAGCCATCTGGAGTCCAATCAATGAGAAGAGATTGGAGGTGTTGGTTACAGCTGCCCTGCCCTATAAAAAACACACACCAGTTC
This sequence comes from Bufo gargarizans, assembly GCF_014858855.1. Classification (NCBI taxonomy): domain Eukaryota; kingdom Metazoa; phylum Chordata; class Amphibia; order Anura; family Bufonidae; genus Bufo; species Bufo gargarizans. The sequence goes on along the minus strand of NC_058084.1, from coordinate 432,081,070 downwards.
TGGGTTCGCTTTTCACAAGAAGCATTGCCTGATGTGAATGATGCCTCGCACAAAAGAGCTCTCAGAAGACCTACGATTAAGAATTGTTGACTTGCATAAAGCTGGAAAGGGTTATTAAAGTATTTCCAAAAGCCTTGCTGTTCATCAGTCCACGGTAAGACAAATTGTCTATAAATGGAGAAAGTTCAGCACTGCTGCTACTCTCCCTAGGGGTGGCCGCCATGTAAAGATGACTGCAAGAGCACAGCGCAGACTGCTCAATGAGGTGAAGAAGATCCTAGAGTGTCAGCTAAAGACTTACAAAGTCTCTGTCATATGCTAACATCCCTGTTAGCGAATCTACGATACGTAAAACACTGAACAAGAATGGATTTCATGGGAGGATGCCACAGAGGAAGCCACTGTTGTCCCAAAAAAACATTGCTGCACGTTTACAGTTTGCACAAGAGCACCTGGATGTTCCACAGCAGTACTGGCAAAATATTATGTGGACAGATGAAACCAAAGTTGAGTTGTTTGGAAGAAACACACAACACTATGTGTGGAGAAAAAGAGGCACAGCACACCAACATCAAAACCTCATCCCAACTGTGAAGTATGGTGGTGGAGACATCATGGTTTAGGGCTGCTTTGCTGCGTCAGGGCCTGGACGGATTGCTATCATCGAAGGAAAAATGTATTCCCAAGTTTATCAAGACATTTTGCAGGAGAACTTAGGGTCATCTGTCCACCAGCTGAAGCTCAACAGAAGATGGGTGTTGCAACAGGACAACGACCCAAAGCATAGAAGTAAACCAACAACAGAATGGCTTAAACAGAAGAAAATACGCCTTCTGGAGTGGCCCAGTCAGAGTCCTGACCTCAACCCGATTGAGATGCTGTGGCATGACCTCAAGAAAGTGATTCACACCAGGCATCCCAAGAATATTGCTGAACTGAAACCGTTCTGTAAAGAGGAATGGTCAAGAATTACTCCTAACCGTTGTGCACGTCTGTTACGCTGAGCGCTCCGGGTCCCCTGCTGGCCTCGGAGCGCTCACAGCGTATGCCCCCAGGCAGCACTCCAGTGTCTCGGCGTGTGCGTCCTCGCTCTCTAGGGCGCGCGTGCGCCGGGACTCTTAGATTCAAAGGGCCAGTGCACCAGTGATTGGTGCCTGGTCCAAAGGGGTTATTAAGGGTTAAGGTTTGTGAGAGGCAGTGCTGACTTAATTAGGCTGCACCTGTGCACTGCCCATTTATACCTTCTCCTCCCACAGCTTCCTGCTGGATCTTTGTGCCTTGTGCCTCAGAGAAAGCGTTCCACTGTGTTAGTTTGCCTTGCCTGTTGCCGAACCCGTTGCTACCGTCTACTCGCCTTTGAACCTTGCCGCCTGCCCTGACCTCTGTTACGTCCGACTACGCTCTTGCCTTCTCCCTGTGTACCACGCCTTATCAGCTGCCAGAGAGGTCGAGTTGTTACTAGGGGACACGACCTGGTAGTTACCGCCGCAGCAAATCCATCCCGCCTTGTGGCGGGCTCTGGTGAAGACCAGTAACTGCTTAGAACCGGTCCTTTAGTACAACCCGCGCCATCGCCTCTCTGGTCCAGAGGATCCACTACCTGTCCTGCCGGTACGTGACAGTAAGATCCGGCCATGGATCCCGCTGATGTTCCCCTGCCAAGCCTAGCGGACCTCACCACTATTGTGGCCCAGCAGGGTCAACAGCTGGCCCAGTTGACCGCTATGTTGCAGCAGCTCCTGCCTTCTCAGCAACAGCACGCTCCTCCGTCTGCTCCTGCTGCATCACCTCCGCCTGCAGTTGCCACCGGTTCCAGAATCCGTTTGTCCCTACCAGACAAATATGACGGAGATCCTAAGCAGTGCCGTGGGTTCTTGTCGCAGTGCTCTCTCCAACTCGAGCTTCTGTCCGACCAGTTTCCTTCTGAGCGAGCCAAGGTAGCCTTTATTCTCAGTTTACTGTCCGGGAAGGCCCTGGCCTGGGCTACACCACTATGGGACCGCGCAGATCCTGCCACCGCTTCCGTCCAGAGCTTCTGCCTAGAGTTCCGGAATGTTTTTGAGGAGCCTGCCCGGGTTACCTCCACAGAGACTGCCTTACTAAATTTGACCCAAGGAGGTTCTTCCGTGGGTGACTATGCCATTCAGTTCCGCACCCTGGCCTCTGAGCTGAACTGGAACAATGAAGCCCTTTGCGCCACCTTCAAGAAGGGACTTAACAGTGAAGTAAAGGACGTTCTGGCTGCACGTGAGCTTCCTTCCACTCTTAGTGACCTCATCTTGCTGGCCACTAGGATAGACAAACGTTTCGCCGAAAGACAAGAGGAACTCCTCCTTGAAAAGGAAAAAGCTCGTCCTAGACGCTTTCCTCGTCTGGCTCCCGTTTTTCTGCGTCCACCTCAACCCGCTACTGGGTTTTCCGCCATGGAAGCCATGCAGGTGGATCGGTCACGCCTGACTCCGCAAGAATGAAGCCGTCGCAGAAACGAGAACCTGTGTCTGTACTGTGCCAGTACCGAGCACTTCCTTAGAGATTGTCCTCTCCGTCCACCGCGTTCGGGAAACGCTCGCACCTAGTAAACGTGGGAGAGGCGTTGCTAGGTGTGGATTCTTCCTCTCCACGTCTCATCATACCCGTGCAGTTGATCATCTCTTCCAAGTCCTCTTTCTCCGCAGCCGCCTTCTTGGATTCCGGTTCAGCTGGCAACTTCATTCACGCCTCCTTGGTTGACAAGTACCGTATTCCAGTAATCCGTCTACCCAAGCCGTTTTTTATCTCTACTGTTAACGGTGAGAGACTCTCTGCCACCGTGCAGTTCCGTACGCAGCCTCTGCAGATAGACATCGGAATATTTCATACCGAGACTATAGAGTTCTTTGTCCTTCCCTTCTGTTCCTCTGAACTCCTCCTGGGTCTGCCGTGGCTTCAACGTCATAGTCCTGTCCTGAATTGGTCCACCGGTGAGATCCTGCGTTGGGGTTCCTCCTGTTCGGACCGCTGTCTCAAGCCTGCTCTGGTCAAACAGAACCCGCAAGTTTCTCCGCCTTCTGGGCTGCCCAAGCCATACCATTCCTTCGCGGATGTCTTCTGCAAGAAACAAGCTGAGGTCCTTCCTCCTCACCGATCCTATGATTGCCCGATCGACCTGATACCCGGTTCTACTCCACCTCGGGGCAGAATTTATCCTCTCTCACCTCCTGAGACTCTTGCCATGTCCGACTATATACGTGAGAACCTACAGAGAGGATTCATAAGAAAATCTTCTTCTCCTGCTGGGGCCGGTTTTTTCTTCATGACAAAAAAAGACGGCTCCCTCCGCCCCTGCATTGACTACAGAGGTCTTAATAAAATTACCATCAAGAACCGTTACCCTCTGCCTCTAATCTCTGAGCTATTTGATCGTCTCCGAGGGGCTAAGATCTTCACTAAATTGGACCTTCGAGGGGCCTATAATCTGATCCGTATCCGTGAGGGAGACGAATGGAAGACCGCCTTTAACACAAGGGACGGCCATTTTGAGTATTTGGTGATGCCCTTCGGCCTCTGCAACGCACCTGCTGTCTTCCAGGAATTCGTCAATGATATTTTCAGGGACTTACTTTACACCTGCGTGGTCGTATACCTGGATGATATCCTCATCTTTTCCTCCAATTTGGATCAACACAGGGTCCATGTGCAACAAGTTCTTACTCGTCTTAGGAGAAATCGCCTGTACGCTAAACTTGAAAAATGTCTTTTTGAACGGACCTCCCTGCCTTTCCTGGGATACATTATCTCAGCCCAAGGACTTCAAATGGACCCAGCCAAGCTCTCGGCGGTTCTGGATTGGCCACGCCCCTCTGGTCTCCGAGCCATACAAATATTTCTGGGCTTTGCGAATTACTACAGGCAATTCATCCCTCACTATTCCACTCTGGTAGCTCCTATCGTGGCCCTCACAAGAAAAGGAGCTAACCCCAAATCCTGGCCTTCCCAAGCCGAGGAAGCCTTCCAGTCCCTGAAATCCGCCTTTGCCTCTGCACCCGTTCTCTCTAGACCAGATTCCACCAAGCCTTTCTCTCTTGAAGTGGATGCCTCCTCGGTGGTAGCCGGAGCTGTCCTCACCCAGAAGTATTCCCGGGGCAAGACTTCTACTTGTGGCTTCTTTTCAAAAACATTCTCTTCCGCAGAGAGAAATTACTCCATTGGGGACAGGGAACTGCTGGCTATTAAATTGGCACTGGAGGAATGGAGACATTTACTCGAGGGCGCCACACATCCTGTGTACATCTTCACGGACCACAAGAACCTGGTTTATCTCCAGTCTGCTCAGAGATTAAATCCCCGTCAGGCTCGTTGGTCTCTGTTCTTCGCCCGCTTTAATTTTGAGATCCATTTCCGTCCGGCTTGTAAGAACATTAGGGCAGATGCTCTGTCTCGCTCCTCTGATGTGGTGGGCGACGAGTTAACACCTCGATATATTATCCCTCCAGAACGCCTTATTACAGTCGCTCCCGTGGACCTGCGCCTTCTTCCTCCTGGCAAATCCTACGTACCTCCAAGTCAGCGGCTGCGAATTCTCAAGTGGGGCCACGCCTCCCCTTTTGCCGGTCATCCAGGGGTGCAAAAGTCTCTCCAACTAATCTCCCAAAGGTACTGGTGGTCTTCTCTGGAGAAAGATGTCTCGGACTTCGTCCAGGCCTGTATGATTTGCGCCCGGGATAAATCGCCTCGCCAGAAACCAGCGGGTCTCCTCTTGCCTCTACCTGTTCCTGAAGTTCCCTGGTCTCACATCGCCATGGACTTTATTACAGATCTTCCCTCCTCCCATGGCAAGTCCGTTATTTGGGTCGTGGTAGATCGCTTCTCCAAGATGGCTCACTTTGTACCCCTGCCCGGTCTACCCTCTGCACCCATGTTGGCCAAACAATTTTTCCAACACATCTTCCGTCTCCATGGCCTTCCCAAACATATTGTCTCGGATCGTGGGGTACAATTCGTCTCCAAATTCTGGAGGGCTCTATGTGCTCAGCTCGGGATCAAATTTGACTTTTCTTCTTCGTACCATCCTCAGTCTAACGGCCAAGTAGAACGGGTGAACCAAATTTTGGGTGACTATCTGCGTCACTTTGGATCCTCACGCCATGACGACTGGGCTGATCTACTTCCCTGGGCGGAGTTCTCCTACAACTACAAACAATCCTCTGCCTCTAACAAGTCTCCTTTCTTTGTAGTTTTTGGCCGTCATCCTCTTCCACCTCTGCCGCAGTCTCCCACTCCTTCTTCTGTACCTGCCGTTGACAGTCTTGTACAGGATTTTTCCTCCATCTGGCGAGAAACCCACACTGCTCTCCTCAAGGCTTCCGCCCGTATGAAGGTTCAAGCTGACAAGAGACCCAGATCTCCTCCGGAATTTCGCCCGGGTGACAAGGTGTGGCTCTCCTCTAGGTACATCCGATTTAGGGTCCCAAGTTACAGGTTGGGCCCTCGTTTCTTGGGACCCTATAAAATCAACAGTCGTATCAATCAAGTTTCTTATCAGCTCCATCTTCCTCCCTCCCTCCGAATCCATAACTCCTTCCATGTCTCCCTTCTTAAACCTGCTGTCTTTAACCGTTTTTCTCCCAAGCTTGTTTCTCCCACCCCTGTCGCCGGTACCACCGATATATTCTCTGTCAAGGAGATCTTGGCGACCAAGATCTCCCGGGGGAAAAGATTTTTTTGGGTCGACTGGGAGGGCTGCGGTCCTGAGGAGAGGTCATGGGAGCCGGAGGAGAACATCCTGGACCGCAGTCTCATCCGCAAGTTCTTCGGTACCAAAAAGGGAGGGAGACCAAAGGGTACTGTTACGCTGAGCGCTCCGGGTCCCCTGCTGGCCTCGAAGCGCTCACAGCGTATGCCCCCAGGCAGCACTCCAGTGTCTCGGCGTGTGCGTCCTCGCTCTCTAGGGCGCGCGCGCGCCGGGACTCTTAGATTCAAAGGGCCAGTGCACCAGTGATTGGTGCCTGGTCCAAAGGGGTTATTAAGGGTTAAGGTTTGTGAGAGGCAGTGCTGACTTAATTAGGCTGCACCTGTGCACTGCCCATTTATACCTTCTCCTCCCACAGCTTCCTGCCGGATCTTTGTGCCTTGTGCCTCAGAGAAAGCGTTCCACTGTGTTAGTTTGCCTTGCCTGTTGCCGAACCCGTTGCTACCGTCTACTCGCCTTTGAACCTTGCCGCCTGCCCTGACCTCTGCTACGTCCGACTACGCTCTTGCCTTCTCCCTGTGTACCACGCCTTATCAGCTGCCAGAGAGGTTGAGTTGTTACTAGGGGACACGACCTGGTAGTTACCGCCGCAGCAAATCCATCCCGCCTTGCGGCGGGCTCTGGTGAAGACCAGTAACTGCTTAGAACCGGTCCTTTAGTACAACCCGCGCCATCGCCTCTCTGGTCCAGAGGATCCACTACCTGTCCTGCCGGTACGTGACAACGTCTGATCTGCAACTACAGGAAACGTTTGGTTGAAGTTATTGCTGCCAAAGGAGGTTCAACCAGTTATTAAATCCAAGGGTTCATATGCTTTTTCCACCTGCACTGTGAATGTTTACATGGTGTGTTCAATAAAAACATGGTAACATTTAATTTGTTGTGTGTTATTAGTTTAAGCCGACTGTGATTTTATTACATGACACGGAGGCTCCTATTGCTATCTCTTTCTTTACTTAAATTAATAGAAGCAAAGAAAAAAGGTACAACTAACACGTTACCAAGGCAACAGAACCCTCCCTATATGTCCTAGTATAAAAGGTCTGAACCCAAGACACTCCTCCTCTTTCTTTGCTGCTGTCCACAAGATAAGTACTTTGTTCTGTGGGCAGAATTTTGTGGGAAGATTACCTTTATCTAAGATAGTTTTTTCTTCCTCTCCCTTATTTTTATTCCCTTATGATTATTCCCCTTATCTCTATCTGTTAACTGTTTTTCCGTTTTGGTTGTTTCTGTTTTCACAGCGTTTGGTCTGTTTTGTTCAGGGGGGGGGGGTTTCTCCACAGGTTACTGCCTGGTTTTTTATCCACAGGTCCCCCCTCCTGTTCCTTTCTTCCCCAGGGCAGAACTCTGTTTGTTCTCCCTTTGTGCTTACCTCCGGTCTCTCCCGCTCTTGCGCTCCTCTGCTGGCGGCCGCAGTCTCGGGGGACTTCGGCCGCCATTGCCGTTCTTCTTCTTCTTCCCCTCTGCAGGTTCGCGCCGTTTTCCCCTTCTATCGCGAGATCTCGCCGCATCGCGAGATCTCGCTCCTTGTGGAGTGTATACCGCTCCTTGCTGTCCCCTACATCCGGTTTTCCCTGCTCTTGCTGCCGGCCGCTGGTTGCTAGTTATAGTGGGGTTTACAGTACCTTGGCCTTATCGGGGGTTATAGATTTGCTTGTCATATTCCTGCTGCATTTGTCTTCAGTGTATCCATCATGTCTGATCATAATCAGCGCACCTCCACTCCTAGGGACTTGGAGCAGTTGTCCCTTGTTCAGGATCCCTCCTCTGCTCAGCCTGATGATCAGGCTTTAGCTATACAGCGCTCAGTGGCTATGGCCATTCAGTCAGCTATGGGGTCTATGGCTAATGCCATTTCTCACTCCATTTCTGAGGCCTTTTTGGCACATAATCCGCCCGCCAAAGCCAGTGGTGTCCCTTTGCCCTCTGGTTCTCAGGCAGCTGCCCCTGATTTACCAGCCTCCAGAACTACTACTGTTGGTGAGTTACCTGCCACCCAAGATAGCGTGCCTTGTCCGCGCAAAAGAGCCTACGCCCGCCAGGCAGAAAAGGCGCGGCACTGGAAATGCGCCAGAGCGCAACATGACACTGATTCAGACTCCGACCATGGTTCGGATGAGGAGGCTCAGGATATATCTTACCTTAGCGCAGAGGAGGAGGGGTTGGCCCTATTAGATACTGACCTTCAGGGGCCATCTACTGCCCCGGCCGCATCCCTTGCCACTAATTCTGGCGGTCTGTTTGAGTCATCTTTGACGGTTTTAGACCCATCAGGTGAACCCCTCTTTGACCCGGATGCTCTCCACCATCCGAGGTCCTCTGAATGGCTCTCCTCTGACCATGTTGCTAAATACTTGGAGGCCAGAGTGCGCCAACCTCTCAGTAAAGAGGCGAGAAATAAGTTGAGGGCTGAATGCCCCAGACCGATTGTCCCTAATAAGGTCTGTGAGACCCCTGTTGTGGACCCCAAGATGTCTCAATATTTGACTAAATCGGGTTGGAATCCCCGCAGAGGACTTGAATCTGCTCTGAAAGCCTGTCAAGACAAGGTTTTGTAAATTTTAGGCCCCCATGACAAAAATTTTGAGTTGGCTGAGTCCGCTAAAGCTCAAAACACGCTAGTTGACCCAGAAGAGCTACGTGGCTGGGTTCAGCGTGCTGTGTGTATCACAGGTAATATTAATACTTCTCTCTCTATTGAGAGACGGAAGGCTATTCTGTTTAAGATTGAGCCAAAGCTCTCTAATCTGGCATTAACAGAGGCGGGTAACGACGCTCAGGGTCTCCTTTTTGGAGACTCGTTCATAAAAGATCTCTCCCGTTTTGTTGGAGCCTTTACGGCCTTGGATAAGGCTCAAACTTCTATGAGACGCGTTTTCCAGGGGCGGGTCTCTACCAGGGCCGGCAGCTCTAGGGGCCGCCTGTCCGGCCGTTCGTCCGATCCAGACCCGTGGTTCGGGTCGAGGCTCCCTCACCTACCGTGGCTTGAATCCAGAGTCTAGACAGCAGTCTTCCTTTTTCCCCTCCCGTGGTTCGGCTTGGAGATCCAGAGGTTCCAGAGGCTTTCCAACCTCAAGACGCCCATTCGGTAAGTCTACCAACCCCATTCCTTTCTTCAGTAACCTGGGTAGGGGGCAGACTCCGTCTTTTTTCCCATGTTTGGGCCACAATTACTTCAGACCCATGGGTCCTCTCGACTGTGCAGGGGTTCCAGATAGAGCTAATCAACTCTCGTATTTATATTCCCCCTCCGATGCCTTACTACCTCCCTGCGCAGAAACTTCTGCTCTTACACAAGGAATTACTCGCCCTATCTATGAAAGGCGCGATAGAGCCGGCCCCTGCCTCCTCCATGGGAATTCTCAGCAACATGTTTCTTGTGGCCAAAAAAGGAGGCCAGATGCGCCCGGTTATCAACCTTCTGCCGCTAAACGCCTTCGTCCGTTACCGCCATTTCAAAATGGAGGGCATCCACCTCTTAAGGGACATGCTCCTTCACGGCGATTGGATGGTCAAGTTAGACTTAAAGGACGCCTATCTCACAGTCCCTGTGTCCAAATCTTCCAGGGACCTCCTTCAGTTTTGTTGGGGGCGCGGAGACATGGAGATTTACTTGTCTTCCATTCGGGCTTTCCTCAGCTCCTTGGGCCTTTACAAAGTTGCTTCGTCCGGTGGTATCTTGTCTCCGCAGTCGAGGAATCCGTCTAATTATCTATCTAGACAATATCCTTCTTTTGGCCCAGGAGAAAGCTACCCTTCTAGCGCATTTGGATTGGACCATGGACCTTTTGTCCCGTCTGGGTTTCCTGCTCAACCTGGAGAAGTCCTGCTTGACTCCGGGTCAGGAGATGGAGTTTTTGGGCTTCACAATAAATTCTGTTGCAGAGACTCTCAGCCTGCCGTCTTCCAAGGTCCAAGCCATCCGCAAGGAACTTCGCCGGGCTCTTTCCCTCCCTCAGGTCTCCCTTCGTCAACTGGCCCGTATCATTGGCCTTCTCTCGGCCTCTATCCAGGCGGTTTTTCCAGCCCCGCTTCAATACCACGCCATGCAACGCCTCAAGAACTCTCATCTTCAGGCAGGACTCTCTTATGCGGATTTGATATCCCTGGATGAGGCAACCAGGACCGAACTGACTTGGTGGATTTCCAATTTAGAGGTTTGGAACGGCAAGGCGATCTTTGCTTCACGTCCGGATTTTACAGTCGACTCGGATGCCAGTCTTCTGGGATGGGGAGCCTACTGCAACGGAGTGACCACCAGGGGATGCTGGTCTGCGGAGGAGTCTTCCTTACACATCAACGCCCTGGAGCTTCTCGCGGGCACCTTTGCGATTCGCAGTTTTGCGAATGGTTTGACCGGGACCTGCATCAAACTACGGATGGACAATGTGTCAGCAGTTCGCTATGTCATCGCCATGGGAGGCACACATTCTCCGACTCTGTCCCGTCTAGCTCGAGAATTTTGGACCTTCTGCCTCTCCAGGGACATCACCGTAGTCGCGGAATATTTACCCGGTCTGCACAATACCAACGCGGACTGGAGTTCACGCTTTCTTTCCGACTCCAGCGATTGGAAGCTAGACACGACGATATTTGCTTCTATATCCTCCCTTTGGGGTCCTTTCTTTTTAGACCTCTTCGCATCCCGCTTGAACACTCAACTTCTCAGTTTCTACAGTTGGCGCCCGGATCCAGACGCACTAGCAGTAGACGCCCTCTTGCAGGATTGGTCGGGTCATCTGATGTATGCCTTCCCACCATTTACTCTGATTCCCCGTGTCCTGGCTCAGATTCGCCAACAGAGGGCCGAGTTAGTTCTGATTGTCCCGTTCTGGACCACTCAGTCCTGGTTTCCTCAACTATTGGAAGTCCTCATTCAGTGCCCCTTGCTTCTCCCTACGTTTCCGGAACTCTTATTAGATCCTTCGGGCCTGCAACATCCTCTCATACTAGAAGGATCTCTACAACTCCTGGCCTGCAGGGTCTCGGGATGCCCTGGCACGTCTCTACAATTTCGGACTCGGCTAGATGCCTTTTGGAAGACGCATGGGCTCCCGGAACCAGACGTTCCTATCATGCGGCCTGGAAGTCTTGGGCTGACTGGTGCTTGGTTAGTGTCATGGAACCATGAACCAGACGTACAACAAGAGATAAGTGGAAATAAGAAGGCTTTATTTCAAATCAAGCTGTAAGCAAAAGTCCAAACGGATGGCTAAACCGAAGCAGGGTCTTGCGTAGACAGGGGTCAGGAACTAGAAGGGTAGTCAGACGAAGCCAGGATCAGGAACCAGCAGGGTAGTCAGACGAAGCCAGGATCAGGAACCAACGGGGTAGTCAGACGAGGCCAGGATCAGGAACCAGAAGCAGCAGTCTTAGAAGCATGTGAACACAGGAGGACCAAGCAAGGAACTGAAGCCACAGACCTCCTATATATATGAGCTAGGCATCCAGCTCCTCCCAGTGGGAAGGAGAAGCCGCAGGGTGGGAGGCTACAAGAAACCCAGGAACCAAGATGGCCGCCAGCACATGTCAAACGAAGGAGAACAGTAAGAAGGTAAGACCATGACAGTACCTCCCCCTCAAGGGCCCCTCCTCCGCGGAGTAAGGAACGGTTTCTGAGGGAAGCGTGCGTGGAAGGCTCGGAGCAAAGCAGGAGCATGGACATCTGCGGAGGGAACCCAGGAACGCTCCTCTGGACCATAACCACGCCAATGGACCAAAAACTGCAACCGACCGCGGACCAGGCGTGAGTCCAGGATATTGCTCACCTCATATTCCTCACGATTGCCCACTTGGACCGGACGGGGCCGAGGAACCGAGGAAGTGAAACGATTACACACCAATGGCTTCAACAGGGAGACATGAAACACGTTGGAGATCCGCATGCCAGGAGGAAGCGCAAGGGCATAGGCTACCGGGTTTACCCTGCGAAGCACTCGGAAGGGACCAACAAAGCGAGGCGCCAGCTTGGGAGTGGGCACTCGAAGGTTGAGGTTGCGGGTGGACAACCATACACGGTCTCCGACCTGGTAGGAAGGAGCGGGCGCTCGTCTGCGATCAGCCTGGAGTCTCTGGCGCTGCGCAGAGACCTCAAGGGACCTCTGGATCTGTACCCAAGAAGCACGTAGGACGGAAAGGTGATCCTCCACAGCCGGAATATCCTGGGGAGAGAATACCTCCGGTAACACGGCAGGTTGGAACCCATAATTGGCCATGAAGGGAGACGTCCCAGAGGAAGAGTTCACCGCCGTGTTCCTGGCAAACTCAGCCCAAGGCAGGAGGTCAACCCAATTGTCTTGGTGATCGGAGACATAGCAACGAAGGAATTGCTCCAAGGCCTGATTGGATCGTTCTGCGGCCCCATTGGACTGAGGGTGGTAGGCCGAGGAGAAAGAGAGATGAATCCCCAACTGGGAGCAAAAGGCGCGCCAGAACCTGGACACAAACTGACTCCCCCGATCCGACACAATCTCCTTGGGCAAACCGTGCAACCGGAAGACCTCCCTGGCGAAAATCGTGGCCAACTCTTGTGCAGAGGGTAACTTCTTGAGAGGAACACAGTGGCACATTTTGGAAAACCGATCCACAATCATGAGAATGACCGTATGGCCTCGGGATGCAGGGAGGTCCACAATGAAATCCATCCCCAGGTGTGACCATGGGCGCTCCCCGGTGGCTATGGGTTGCAAAAGGCCCAACGGAAGGTGCCGAGGGGACTTACTCTGGGCACAAACGGAGCATGCCGCTACATATGCGGCGATGTCGGAACGTAGAGAAGGCCACCAGAACAGACGTGAAACAGCCCAGGACAGCTGATTCTTACCAGGATGCCCCGCGGCCTTGGAGTTATGGTAGGTTCGCAACAACCGAGTGCGCAACTCCTCAGGCACAAAACACCTGCCGTTGGGTCTCCCAGAGGGAGCACCAGATTGAGCCGCCAAAATCTGCTCACCCAGGGGAGAGGTCAGGCTGGTGCGAATGGCGGCCAGGATCTGATTCGGAGGTATGACCGAAGTCGGAATCGACTCCTCCCCGGACAGCTCGGAGTACTGCCGTGATAAGGCATCCGCTCTGATGTTCTTGGAACCGGGTAGGTAGGAGACCACGTAATTAAAACGTGACAAGAACAGAGCCCATCTGGCCTGATGTGGTGTCAATCTCTTGGCCTCAGAAAGGTAGGTCAGATTCTTGTGGTCCGTCAGGATGAGAACCGGAACCACCGAACCCTCGAGCAAGTGCCTCCATTCTTTAAGGGCCTGCACGATGGCCAATAACTCCCTGTCACCAATCTGATAGTTGCACTCCGCGGAAGACAGTTTCCGGGAGTAAAACCCACAGGGAAGAAGAGGACCCTCTGGTGTTCTACGCTGAGACAGAAGGGCGCCTACTCCCGTCTCAGACGCGTCCACCTCGAGGACAAAGGGCAACCCAGGGTTGGGATGCGACAGAATCGGAGCCGACACAAAGGCGGACTTTAGAGCCTCAAAAGCTCGGATGGCCTCGAGCGGCCAGACCTGGAAATTACTGCCCTTCCTGGTCAGATCCGTGAGAGGCTTGGCTAGCATAGAAAAGTTCCTGATGAACTTCCGATAATAATTGGCGAAGCCCAAAAAGCGCTGCAGGGCACGGAGACCACTGGGCTGGGGCCACTGTAAGACAGCCGAAACCTTCTCAGGATCCATGGAGAACCCCTCAGCGGAAATGATGTAACCTAAGAAGGTTACCTGGGATCGGTGAAATTCGCATTTCTCAAGCTTACCGAACAGCCTGTTCTCTCGTAACCGTTGCAACACTCGTCTGACATCCATAATGTGGGCCTCCATGGATTCAGAATATACCAAGATGTCATCCAAATAGACCACCACACACTGCTGCAACAGGTCACGGAAAACATCGTTGATGAATTCCTGGAAGACTGCGGGCGCATTGCACAACCCAAAGGGCATAACCAAGGATTCATAATGACCGGTCCTGGTGTTAAACGCGGTCTTCCACTCATCGCCCGCCTTGATCCTTACCAGGTTATATGCCGCCCTCAGGTCGAGTTTGGTAAAGACCGTGGCCCCTTTGAGGCGATCGAACAGCTCGGAAATCAAGGGTATCGGGTAAGCGTTCTTGATCGTGATGCGATTGAGACCCCTGTAATCGATGCAAGGCCTCAACTCACCGCCCTTCTTTTTCACAAAGAAAAATCCAGCCCCTGCCGGGGACGAGGATTTGCGAATGTGTCCGCGTGAAAGCGCCTCCCTCACGTACTCCTCCATGGCCTCATTCTCCGCTACCGACAGTGGATAGACTTTGCCACGAGGAGGAACGGCACCAGATTGTAACTCTATGGCACAATCGTATGGGCGGTGCGGAGGTAGGGCAACCGCGCGCACCTTATCGAATACATCCCGGTACTCTTCGTATTCAGGAGGCAACAGAGAGTCCGAGGAAGTACACAGCAACTTGACAGGCCCATGGATGCAACTAGCCCCACACTGCGGTGACCACGAGAGGATCTCGGCCGATCTCCAATCGAAAGTCGGATTATGCTTCTGGAGCCAGGGGTACCCCAAGACCACCGGGTAGTGTGGAGACGAAATCACCTGGAGACAGACCGACTCTCTGTGAACGGCACCAATGGCTATCCCCACTGGAGGGGTCTCATGAGTCACGTGTGGCGGCAGAAGGGGTCTGCCGTCTATCGCCTCAAGAGCCAGTGGGGAACCTCGAGGCTGCAGAGGAATGGAATTGGCGGCAGCGAACACACTATCAATGAACAAACCACCAGCACCAGAGTCCACCAACGCCTGGGTCGTCACCGAGCCCCCGACCCAGGAGAGGACAACAGTGATCAGTGGTTTGTCAACACGGGAAACCGGGGACGAGGAGACTCCACCCAAGATCTGCCCCCGACAGGATCTCAGGTGCGAGCGTTTCCCGGACGGTTCGGACATGCCAACCGAAAATGCCCACCGAGACCACAGTACATGCATCGGCCCTCGCGTCTCCGGAGTACCCTCTCCCCCTCGGACAGGCGAGCAAACCCCAGCTGCATGGGTTCACCCCCAGACAAGTCATCCCCAGGAGGCGTGGGAGGAGAGGGAGGCACGGGTGGGACAGCAAACGTAGGCGCCAATCTGTTAGAAGACCTCCGCAGGCTCTCCTTAAAGGAAGGCCTCTCCCTGAGTCTGGTGTCAATCAAAATCAGGAAAGAAATAAGAGACTCGAGCTCCACTGGTAGGTCCTTAGCTGCAACCTCATCCTTCAAGGCATCCGAGAGACCATGAGAGAAAGCAGCGACCAGAGCCTCATTATTCCAGCCCACCTCTGCTGCCAGGGTACGAAACTCAATGGCGTATTCAGCTACGGATCGTGAACCCTGTCTGATGGACATAAGGAGCTTCGCAGCAGAGGCA
This sequence comes from Bufo gargarizans, assembly GCF_014858855.1. NCBI lineage: Eukaryota > Metazoa > Chordata > Amphibia > Anura > Bufonidae > Bufo > Bufo gargarizans. The sequence continues at coordinate 432,065,935 of NC_058084.1, read as the reverse complement.
GCACGAGCCGGCACATCGAATACCTTCCGAAGAGAAGCAACAAAACCGGAAAACTCGGCAACCACCGGATTGTTGTTCTCCCATAAAGGGCTGGCCCAGGCCAAGGCCTTGTCCGAGAGCAGCGAGATCAAGAAGCCCACCTTTGATCTCTCAGTAGGAAAGGCATGTGGCAGCAACTCGAAATAAATGCCCACCTGGTTAAGGAAACCTCTGCACTGAGTTGGCTCTCCCCCAAAGCGCTGTGGAAGGGGGGCAGAACCGGTCATACCCCGAGACACCGCAGGCGCAGCAACAGGTGTCGGGGTAGACTCTGGCGCAACAACCGGAGCGGCAGTAGGAGCGGGCCCAGGAGCGACAACGGAAGCGAAATGAGCCGTGCGTTCAAGCAGGGTTTGCAACGCCACAGCGAACCGACCCAACAGGTGATCCTGCTGATCAAGTCTGGCAACCAGCGTAGGTAGCGAGGATGGCCCTGTACCGTCAGAATTCATGGCTTGGTCCTAATGTCAAGGAACCATGAACCAGACGTACAACAAGAGATAAGTGAAAGTAAGAAGGCTTTATTGAAAGTCAAGCTGTAAGCAAAAGTCCAAACGGATGGCTAAACCGAAGCAGGGTCTTGCGTGGACAGAGGTCAGGAACCAGGGGGGTGGTCAGACGAAGCCTGGATCAGGAACCAGCAGGGTAGTCAGACGAAGCCAGGATCAGGAACCAGCAGGGTAGTCAGACGAAGCCAGGATCAGGAACCAACGGGGTAGTCAGACGAGGCCAGGATCAGGAACCAGAAGCAGCAGCAGTCTTAGAAGCATGTGAACACAGGAGGACCAAGCAAGGAACTGAAGCCACAGACCTCCTATATATATGAGCTAGGCATCCAGCTCCTCCCAGTGGGAAGGAGAAGCCGCAGGGTGGGAGGCTACAAGAAACCCAGGAACCAAGATGGCCGCCAGCACATGTCAAACGAAGGAGAACAGTAAGAAGGTAAGACCATGACAGTTAGGAACATGGATCCCTTTTCAGTTCCTGTGGCGGAAATTCTGGAATTCCTCACGTCCCTTTTTGATAAAGGCAGAGCTTATCGTACGATCAATCTTTATCGTTCAGCTATTTCCGCCTCTCATCTGGGTTTTAACGGAGTTCCTGCGGGTCAGCACCCTTTAGTGTGTCGTCTTCTTAAGGGTTCCCGCCTTTCTCGCCCTCCTAGGCCCCGTTTTTCTTCTACCTGGGACGTCTCCTCGGTCCTGTCTCTTTTCTCGTCCTGGCCGCCCAACTCTGATCTTTCCTTTCCGCTAAGTTGGTTTCATTATTTTGTCTGGTCTCTTGTAAGAGAGTCTCAGATGTTAGAGCTTTGGATTTCGACGCTCGTTCTTTTTCTCCGGAGGGTGTGGTGTTTAATATCACGCGCCACACTAAAACTAATATTCGGTCGGTGTCTTACCCGTGTTTTCCTGATTCTCCTTCTCTCTGTCCAGTCGCTTGTCTTAGAGAGTATGAATCTCGCACTTCTCAACGTGTTTCCTCTGGCCCTCAGCTTTTCCTCTCTTATCGGCATCCTTTCCACCCTGTCACCAGCGTCACCTTGGCTCGATGGGTTAAATGGATTATGGCCCAAGCGGGTATTGATACTGCGATTTTCACCGAACATTCCACAAGAGGTGCTGCTGCAACTTCCATGGCAGTCGCCGGAGCGCGTTTGGAGGACATTATGCGACTGGCAGACTGGTCCTGAGTTTCGACATTTCGTGAGTTCTATTTTCGCCCTTCTTCTCATGTTTTTTCTTCTGTAGTTTCTCAGCTTTAAACTCGCAATAGGAGCCTCCGTGTCATGTAATAAAATTGCATGATTTTCCTATCCTGTGACGTAAAGTCATGATTTTATTAAAGACACGGAGGCGAGTATTGCCCCTCCCTTTTATCTGGTTCTGTATTGAATTTAGTCTTTTTCTAAGGATCTTGCTAATTTTGTTTTATCCAAACCCTTACTTGGTCAATTACCCTTTGTTTTATGATTTCTATTTGTTATAGGATGAGTCTACCTCGAGCGCTACTACTGATGTCGGCAGTTTCTACGTTCTCGCTCTCCAGCTCGGCAAGTCCGGTTTCCTGAGGACCTCGTCATAGTTTGGTTGTTCAGCTGGAACTTTTTTCTTCAAGTTGGAATGTTCGGGGTCAAGTGTGGACTCTCCATCAAAGAAAGAGGAGAAGTGTCTTGGGTTCAGACCTTTTATACTAGGACATTTAGGGAGGGTTCTGTTGCCTTGGTAACGTGTTAGTTGTACCTTTTTTCTTTGCTGCTATTAATTTAAGTAAAGAAAGAGATAGCAATACTCGCCTCCGTGTCTTTAATAAAATCATGACTTTACGTCACAGGATAGGAAAATCATGCAATTGTCTATTGTTGTGACTTAGATGAAAATCAGATCACATTTTGTGACCAATTTGTGCAGAAATCCATATCATTCCAAAGGGTTCACATACTTTTTCTTGCAACTGTATGTCGGACCATCTATAATGGAGTTGTGAACGTAGTGTCTTTTTATTTTTTTCAATGAGTAGTGTTTTTATAACTGTATATTGCCTAGATGAGCATTTCATCTATGTACTCTTTATTTTTTTGTAGTTTTCTGTGCTGTCCTGTTTTGTCCATATTTCACTATATGTTGTTTTTGTTACTGATGTCCTAAAATGGAGACCAGATGTTTGTAGTAAGAAAATTATAAGGAAATTATTAAATCCACTACAAACAGTGGCTGTTTTTTTGTGGCTTGTGGTGAGTTTTTTTTGGGACCATGACATTATTTTTTCAAAATGCAGTATGCTGTAGGTATGGCATTTTTTCAGGCGTTTACTCGGCTGATTTCTTTATGGGGGAAAAAACACCTGAAAAAATTGTGTGAAAGTCAAAAATGTGTAACAAGAAAAACTTTATCATAACAAAAACGATTTTAAAAAATAAGTGCACAAATTTCATGGCATTCTTTTTAGAAGCCCCCCAAAAAAACTGTCTCTGAAGGAAGCCTAAGACGACCTCTTTGAATCGACCTTAATAATTTCTAATACTAAGGCCTCTTTCACACGGGCGTTGCGGTAAAATGTGCGGGTGCGTTGCGGGAACACGCGCGATTTTTCAGCGCGAGTGCAAAACATTGTAATGCGTTTTGCACTCGTGTGAGAAAAATCGCCCATGTTTGGTACCCAAAACCCGAACTTCTTCACAGAAGTTCAGGCTTGGGATCGGTGTTCTGTAGATTGTATTATTTTCCCTTATAACATGGTTATAAGGGAAAATAATAGCATTCTGAATACAGAATGCATAATACAATAGCGCTGGAGGGGTTAAAAAAATAATTCAACTCACCTTAATCCACTTGATCGCGCAGCCGGCATCTCCTTCTGTCTTCATCTTAGCTGTGTGGAGGAACAGGACCTGTGGTGACGTCACTCCGGTCATCACATGATCTTTTACCATGACGTCACCACAGGTCCTGTTCCTCCACACAGCTAAGATGAAGACAGAAGGAGATGCCGGCTGCGCGATCAAGTGGATTAAGGTAAGTTGAATTATTTTTTAACCCCTCCAGCGCTATTTTACTATGCATTCTGTATTCAGAATGCTATTATTTTCCCTTATAACCATGTTATAAGGGAAAATAATAATGATCGGGTCTCCATCCCGATCGTCTCCTAGCAACCGTGCGTGAAAATCGCACCGCATCTGCACTTGCTTGCGGATTCTTGCGATTTTCATGCAACCCCATTCATTTCTATGGGGCCTGCATTACGTGAAAAACGCACAAAATAGAACATGCTGCGATTTTCACACAACGCATAAGTGATGCGTGAAAATCACCGCTCATGTGAACAGCCCCATAGAAATTAATGGGTCGGGATTCAGTGCTGGTGCATCCGCGCGTAATACTCGCCCGTTTGAAAGGGGCCTAATGCCTGCATGTGGCCAATCCGCAAAATACATACAATGCATGACTGCATGTATTTTGCGGATTGACAACATACGGATAGATACCGGCTGGGTGCATGCCGCATTTTCCTAATAGAACTGTGTGGACAAGAGTCCACAAAATGGACGAGAATAGGACAGGTTCTATAGTTTGCAGAACGGCGCAACGGATGACATCCGGGCGCTGTCCACATTTTTTAGACCCATAGAAATAAATGGGTCCATGGGCAATTTGCAAAAAATGCAGATCCAAACGATGGTCGTGTGAATGAGGCCTAATGAAGTACATCAGTGTAAATCGGTTACATAAATTTAATAATAAGCAATTTTAATCACAGGATCCAATGTGATCTAATTTCTTCACTGATCTTTGGGTGTCCGGTGCTTAGTGGAAATATGTCATTGCATTTCCAGTTTCCAATCATATGTGATAAAGTTAAAAGGGTTGTGCCGAATTTTAAAGTTAGGCTAATTTCACACTCGCGTTTGGTGCGGATCCATCATGGATCTGCACAAACACATCCGTTCAGATAATACAACCGCATGCATCCGTCATGAACAGATCCGTTTGTATTATCTTTAACATAGCAAAAACGGATCCGTCTTGAACACCATTGAAAGTCAATAGAGGATGGATCCGTTTTCTATTGTGTAAGTAAAAACGGATCTGTCCCCATTGTGTCAGTGACTTACGGATCCGTTTGGCTCAGTTTCGTCACACGGACACCAAAACGTTGCAAGCAGCGTTTTGGTTTACACCTCCAAAGCGGAATGGAGACTGAACTGATGCATTCTGAGCGGATCCTTATCCATTCAGAATGCATTAAGGGCAAAACTGATCCGTTTTGGATATCACAAATGGAAACCAAAAGGCTAAGGCTACTTTTACACTTGCGGCAGGACAGATCCGACAGGCTGTTCACCCTGTCGGATCAGTCCTTCCGCTATTTCGCCATGCCGCCGCTCCGTCCCCATTGACTATAATGGGGACGGGGGCGGAGCTCCGGCGCAGTACGGCAGTGCACGGCGAAAGGCCGCCGGACTAAAAGTCCTGCAGGTCAGACTTTTTAGTCCGGCGGCCTCTCACCGTGAACTGCGCCGGAGCTCCGCCCTGTCCCCATTATAGTCAATGGGGACGGAGCGGCGGCACGGCGAAATGACGGATCCGACAGGGTGAACAGCCTGTCGGATCCATCCTGCCGCAAGTGTGAAAGTAGCCTAAGCTGATCACAGAGATCCCATTCTGATGGAGCGAGAGGTTACATATGCGCACTGCCGCTCCATTCATTCTCTACAGGGGTTCCGGTGATGGGCACAGTAGTAGCATTGCTGTGGGTGACATTTCATGATATCTCATCCACATGCTGCAAAGTTGCTTTTTAAACATAAAGGGCAAGATTTATCATTAGCTCAGGTCAGAATAATGGAGTGAAAAAGTCGCAAATATTTGCGCAATCGCTTAAACGGCGCAAAAATTTGAGACTTTTTTCTGCTCTGCACTATGCTCGCCAGTTTTCTGAAAGTGGGCGTGTTTTCCTGTGTAAATGAATCTCTAGACAGATTTACTATTGGGACTATTTAAAAAGTCGCAAAAAAGTCGCAATTTCACTCCAGTGAGGACCATGCTTATCTTATGAGACTTTTTAATAGAACATGCAACTTTTTCGTAAAGATGTGCGACTTTTGTAAAGCTGCTTACTGACGGATAAACTGCTACCGGCAAACCACATTTATTACAGTCTTAAAGGGCCGATCATAAATCTGACTTGGCTAAAACTGACTTTAGCTATATGTTAAAGTGGAGTGAGCTGTCAGAGTCATGATAAATCTGGCCCATAGTGCGGATTTCCCCCTTCAATGTGACTTGAATCTTTCATTCATTGAGATCACTTTCCATTTGGTGTTTTTTTTTATGTAGCATGCGGAAGCAAAAGCTTTATTCCGGATGTTTATTCATCACCTTCTCTATAGGAAAAAGAGCACGTGGTATTCAAAAAGCCACGTGCGTTTTTACGGAATTTCTAAAGGTAAAAAAAAACACCAAGACAGATTTGTGTGTCAAGGGAGCCTTAAAGGGATTTTCTACGTTAAAGGGGTTTTTCTAATATTGATGATCTTCATTCATTAGAATGAGACTGAGCTGTGCCTAGGCCATGTGACTGATGAACGTGGCGTCACTGGCCTAGACAGAGGCTGCAGCGATCACCGGTGAGCAGCGGCCTCTTCAAAGAGATGATCATGAGATGCCAGGACCCCCTCTGAGTTGATATTGATGACCTATACTGAGGATAGGCCATCAATATGAAAATCCTGGGACCCCCTTTAAAAGGGTTGTGTAAGAATAGGAGAAGGGGGGAAACTCCCCCCCCCCCCCAATTCTGTCGGACCTGCAAAGGGAGGATGACTTGTCTGCTTCCTGGCGTCGGCTCTCTGCTCCTTTTCCTGCAGGCTTGCGATGCCCCGCTGGATTTGACATGGCCGCGGTGGTTACAAGATCCCCTTGCATCATGTGACCATTTGTCATGATGTAAGAGGAGCAGAGGCCAGTGATTGGCTGCGAAAATATCAAACTGGATGTTGACGGTGATGGAGCACAGCGGAGCATTGCAGGCCTGCAGGTGAAAGAGCGGAGAGCCGGCGGCAGGAAGCAGGCAAGTCATGTTCCCTTTGCAGGTCCAGCAGAATGGGGAAGTTTGCCAACCCCTTTAATGTATGCCATCAATTTCTGGTGTTGACCGCTGCATGCAACTTTTTTTATTTGTCCGCTCGACAGCCAGAAATCCTAAATGGAGATATGAACGCAGTCTTGAAAAAACATTTACAAAGAATAGGTGCACTGCTGTGGTGGATGCAATCAACCAAATCTGACTAAACCCTCACACTGATGTTAAAATGAGACTTTAGCCAATATATCCTTGTATTAAAGGGGTTCTACAGTTTTTTTAAACTGATGATCTATCCTCTGGATAGATCATCAGCATCTGCTCAGCGGGGGTCCGACGCCCGGGACCCCCGCCGATCAGCTGTTTGAGAAGGCAGTGGTGCTGGCAGTAGTGCCGCGGCCTTCCCGCGGTTTACCGCAGGCCCAGGTGACCTCATGACTAGTATCACTGGCCTGGGCGCGGCTAAGCTCCATTCAAGTGAACAAAGCTTAACCCCACCCGGCCATTGATACTAGTTGTGACGTCACTGGGCCTGCGGTAAACATCGAAAAGGAAGCAGCGCTACTGCCAGCGTCGCTGCCTTCTCAAACAGCTGATTGGCAGGGGTCCCAGGTGTCGGACCCGCGGATCAGATGCTGATCATCTATTCAGAGGATAGATCATCAGTTTAAAAAAACTGCAGAACCCCTTTAAGGACATACCGGAGACCGCACACCACACCAAGGTGGCACGGGACCTAACGCTAACTCCAAATTTTTATGTGCCTTGATTTCCATCTATAGGCAACATTTAGGTGCACCTGTGAGGCCTGCATTAGATTAGTCAGCCATGGGTGGGACTCAGAGGCTCCTCCCTCCTCATATTGTATGTGTCGTTTCACACTGGAGGCAACTGGGAGCTAGTTTGCTGTGAGTCAGACCTTACGCTCCCGTAATTCGCCCACTGGCCCCTGGTACTGCCCATACGGCACAGGTAGGTTAGTGTTAGGTCCCGTGCCACTTGAGATACCTTGACGTGGTGCGCGGGCTCCGATATGTACTTAATATAAGAATATATTGACTAAAGTCTCATTTTAACATCAGTGTGAGGGTTTAGTCAGATTTGGTTGATTGCATCCACCACAGTAGTGCACCTATTCTTTGTAAATGTTTTTTTCATAGAGTCATTTGCCATCTGGTGTAGGATGTCCTTGTAGGCACTTATAGGTCCGCTGCGGGCATCCCCCATTGCATGCATTTTTTGCTAGGGATCACCATTAGCAACGGACCACATGTGCAGGATTTGCTCCCCTGGGTATAGATGCACAGCTGCATATGGCGTTGAGCATTTCCTGCCTCTTAAGACTACGTTATTTTGTCTTACCTGTATCTAAAATGCCTTTTTTCCCCTCAAAACCATGCCTCTTCTTACTGTTTGCTTAGTGGAAATTCCAATGCAATCTTGGGTCATAGTTTCAAAAGGGTACAATGCAAGATACATGGCCCTTTTTTCTAGGGATCTATGCAAGTGGCAGTAGTCTGACCCCACTAATCCGACACTGATGGCATAAGTGCGTAAAGGAGAGGCATAGAATTTCTTGCTATATTTTCTTCATCAGTTTCTCAAGGATTCAAATACCTCTGCTTGCAGTCAATCAGTTCGAGCCCTCACTATCTACTCTCCTGGGCTCAAACTGTGTTCTGATCCTGCGAGGGTCACCCAGTTTCACAGCTCGTTAGAAGACACGGCTCTGATATCTGTCCTGTAACAAGCAGTAACTTTCAAATCAGGGCTTTGTCCTGAAAACCAATATAGCTAATCCCCACAGGTCAATGTCCAGTGTTCGTCGAGAAACCTTCCAACGTCAGCAGATCCTGGTGAAATCAGTAGGTTCAGTCAACATTTATCTGAGTATGGCAGTGTGATGAAATGTCTAATGTCAGATTTTGCTTCTGCCGTAGATGGCTATAAGACAGGATTCCAGGATGCTGGAAATATTGGATGACGTGGTTGTCAAAGTGATGAGCCACCATTTAAAAAGTGGCAGCAAAACTGTGACATGGAAGCCAACCATATCACCCTAGAGAAGGGATCAGCAACCCTCGGCACTCCAGCTGTTGTGAAACTACAACTCCAGAACTCCTGGCATGCTTCCTTTACTTGTATGGGAGTTCGAGGACAGATAAGCAAGTGTGCATGTTGGGAGTTGTAGTTTCCCAACTGCTGGAGTGCTGGAGGTTGCTGATCCCTGCCCTAGAATTTCGGGTGATATATGGATACCCTGGTCCCAGCTAAGAAAATGCAATCTAGACATGGATCTAGTAAATAAAGCAGACCGGTGGTTAGTTTTATGTGATGGGAGGGTAAGTCCTCATACACACAACTGTATCCGTTTTGCAGTCCACGGATCGGCAAAATACGGATGCGGAAGGAACATTATATAAAGATTTCTGATTGTTGTCAGTAAATAGAGAGATTTGTTTTACTTTAAAGGGGTTCTGCATAGATCATCAGCATCTGATCGGCAGGGGTCTGACAACTGGGACCCCCGCCGATCAGCTGTTTGAGAAGGCAGCGGCGCTTCAGCAGCGCCGCGGCCTTCTCACTGTTTACCGCAGGGCCAGTGACGTCACGACTTGTATCAACTGGCCTGGGCGGGGCTAACCTCCATTCAAGGGAACGGAGCTTAGCCACGCCCCGGCCAGTGATACTAGTCGTGCCGTCACTGGGCCTGCGGTAAACAGTGAGAAGGCCGCGGAGCTGCTGGAGCACCGGTGCCTTCTTAAACAGCTGATCGGTGGGGGTCCCGGGTGTCGGACCCCCGCCAATCAGATGCTGATGATCTATCCAGAGGATAGATCATCATTTTAAACAAAGTGCAGAACCCCTTTAAAGAGGTTATAGAGGAGGAACCTCTACCTGTCTAATAGTTGAGGATCCCGTTTATGGGACCCCCCCCACCTATCAGGAGTTTGGGGATCCTGTAACCCCAATTTAGTTGTACACACCAGCCAGGAGCTGCAGTGCAGATGGGTAGAAGAAAGACCAGGTTGGCAGCAGTTCTCTCCATTGTAGTCTTTGGCTCATAACTTGCCGTCTTCCATTCGTAGCCTATACTTCTCACCTGTATGATTTCATCTTGAAGCTGGGTGATTTCTTACACAATGCTGCCTGCTAGGATTCACTCTAAGAAAGTCTGTGCCGCGCGGACCATCACAGACCATCCCAAATGGTAATAATACTAGGCTTAAAGGGGTTTTCCAGGATTACTATTGTGTTTAACAGATATACTTCTGTAGTTGCTTACCACATGTACATCTTCACCAAGCTTTTTTTTCCCCAATTTGGATTCCCCTGACCAGTTTTCACCATGTAATCCAATCCCTCTGGTTTGTATACATCCTGTATGTAGCACTTCCTGTTGCTGTGTCCAACCAAACCCATGATGCACTTCTCCTTCCTCTGCTGCAGCTCCAGCACCGCCCCTAACAACATCCAGCTAGTTTATAGCTCCTCCCACCCAGCTAGTTACATAGACACTCCCCTATCACTGACACACTCATGGACATAACATTACAGGAAATAAGATGTATTGATATGGTCATGGGACCACAGCCTAAAATAGGAGATGGGAACAATAAAGGCAAAATAAATACATTATAGCTAACTTCATAAATGATAATTTTAAAGGATGTTGATGGGAACCGGAAAACCCCTTTAAAACAATCTTCTGTAGATTTTTCTGGCTTTAAACATCTTTGAATCCATGCTTGAAGTGCTACAAATATTTTTTTGCTTTAATATGCAAGAATATGCAAAGCATTATGGGTAGTGTCACATATAAAAAAAAAAAAGTATTAAAACAGGAAAAATCAAAAAAAAAAAAAGGTGTAGACATGGAAACCAAATACAAGCTCAGAGGACATGGTTTCAAATATAAATATATATGGTAGTCATCCAATATCTGGTTCAGGCCTCATGCATACAACCGTGTCCAAATTGCACTTTCAGGTCCTTCACCTAATGTATAAATGTCTATTCTTGCCCGCAATACGGACATGTTCTATATATATTTTTTTTTTGCGGGGCCTTGAAACGGACATACGTCGTATGCTGTCCGCATCTTTTGCGGCCCTATTGAAATGAATTGGTCTGCATCCAATCCCCCAAAAATGCACATCAGATGCTGACAAAAAATACGGTCGTGTGCATGAGGCCTTACAAAAACGGTACGGTTAGCGACACAATTTTTACAAAGGTTATGGACCAACATACATGGACAAACAGCGGTAACCTTATCATACGTAGGTTTGTTCCTGAGGTGCACCGTGAGTATCAACACTTGATGCCGTTTTAAGAAAGAACATTAAAAATTGCTAAAAAGAAACAAATACATTACATTGTATGCTGTCACAATCTAGGTTACAGCATGTAAGGGTACTTTCACACTAGCATTTTTCTTTTCCGGCATAGAGTTCCGTACTAGCGGCTCAATACCGGAAAAGAACTGATCCGTTTTATCCTAATGCATTCTGAATGGAGGGCAATCCGTTCAGGATGCATCAGTTCAGTCTTTTTGACTGTTCAGGACGGAGATAATACTGCAGCATGCTGCGGTTTTATCTCCGGCCCAAAAAACTGAACACTTGCCTGAATGCCGGATTCGGCATTGTTTTCCATAGGAATATATTAGTGGCGGATTCGGCATTAAAAATACCGCAATGCCGGACCCGTCCTTTCAGGATCAGTTTGTCCGTATGACAGACGGATCCGTTCTTGCAATGCATTTGTGAGACGGATGCGCATCCGGATCAGTCTTCAAATGCTGTCCGTTTGCATGCAGATTGCCGGATCCGGCAGGTAGTTCCGTCAACGGAACTGCCTGCCGGATCACTCTGCCGCAAGTGTGAAAGTAGCCTAAAATGTGTGAAAAAAAGCTATCCGCCTATAGAAGAACACAGTATATACAGAGAGGCTTTACTCATCTTTTCGGTGATTTTCCTATTTACTATAAAAGATATACAATAGGCCAAGTTGTGACAAACTAGAGCTATATTTAAGGAATGTTGGAGTTTCTGCAGGAACTATTCCTATACAGATTTCTATAAGCTTCCAGCTCCTTCAGCAGCTGCTGGTTATGCATCTCCAGGAAGGCATTGTGGCTCTCCAGGCATCTAATGTACTCTTTCCTCCTGAGTCGACATGCCTTCGCTGCTTCCCTGCAAGCGGTGAAAGGCAAAAATATCAAAAAATAAAATGATGCATGCAATTAATTATATAAAATACACTATCTTACAAAGAATTAAAATAATTCATATTGTGATTTACACTCCTGATTCGTCGGAAACCTAAATGAACGGGACTTCCTCCCAGACTCATCGCAGTCCACCTTGGAGTCTGAAATGCAACCGTTAAGGCCAACGACTCTAACCAAGTCCAAAGTCCCAAAAAAGTTACTCCGCTTTATGACAATATAGATCTTTGAGGGCCTTCAGTTCCTCAATCAGAGTCTTGTTCTGGTTCTCAAGTACCGCCACGCGATTTTCCAGACATTTCACATATTCTTTCTTCTTTTTACGACATTCCCGCGCCGCTTCCCTAGGACCGACATAAAATGTGTAAATATGGCAGCAGCAGCCACGGTGAGAAACGCGAGGAGCGGCCTCCACCTTCACACTGCAATGGAGCCTGCGGGATTCCACGGAAACGCAGCGAAGCCTCAAGGAGACACAAGCCATGAGAGAGCAAAGCATGATGGGAGCACAACACCGCAGAGCGCGGAGTCCGTGGATAAAAGCAGATAGAAGTCAGGGCCGGGATGATGCAATGGACACATTTCAGCAACAAGATTGCAACAGGAGTAAGACAAACTGCATGCAAAGCTAAGGCACGAGAAAGGAAGTCGAATCTAAGGAGAGGAGATTAAAAACAAAAACGCCCAAGACACCTGCAAACAGCATACAATGTAGTAACAAAAGATATGAATGAAGCCAGGTCGTTGGAAAAGCAAGTCACCTGAGTCATGGCCATTTAAAAAATCTAACAGGGCGGTGACCTATGGGTGGCGCTAGCGAGACAGCTTCAATTCTTCTGGAGGAAAGCCGCTTCGAATACGTTTTCCCAGGGAGCGCTGCTAAAGATTTTCAACTAGCTGGATCTCCGCAAGGAGAAGCGGTTAGAAGCATGGCTATAGCACTAGCATCTAGCGAGATCACGAAAGGAGTAATGTAGATAGAGTGGTCCCAGCGGCCATGCCCCTACTGATCAAATATTTCTGCCATATTGATAGGAAAGAAAACCGCGCTTACCACCGTCCTCTGTAAGCTTTTCCGTGACGCAACACAGAGGCACCAAGTGCTTTGCTCAGGGCCCCCTCTATAAGCAGAATAGAGCCCCTCCGATGGACGCGAGCCATTCATTTATTACATAGATGACCATTCATTCAAATGGCCACAAAATTCTACAATGATCAGACGGCAGGAACGGCTATGGTTAAAATCAGTTGTTTGCCAGGGGGTCTCTGAAGCCAGACCTCAGATAAAAGGGGTTGACTTGCCGGGAAGATAAAGCCTGACTGATTTTAAAAGATAATTCTAAAATACATGCAATACTTTATAGGGGTTCACTGGGTTTACTTGACCATAGAATTAATAGAGTAACTGTCCTTTAAAGGGAGACTATCAGCAGTTTTGACCATGCTAATCTGCTGACTGAACCAAGCAGGGGCTGCAGAGCAGGACAAACATACCTTTTGTCTTTTATCAGGGGCAGTGTGAAGATGAACATTTATTCTACCAGGTTCTACTCCTGTTAGTGGCCAGGAGGCAGAGCTTCACCGTGAAGTGCCCTTTGCGCTGAGCTGCTTCACATGCCCTCCTCTTTGCTCTGAGTGACAGCTGTAGTGCTCTCTTAGGGCTCATGCACACGAACGTATTTTCTTTCCACTCCCGTTTCTTTTTTGCGGACCGTATGCGGAACCATTTACTTCAAAGTGTCCGCAAAAACAACAGAAGGTACTCTGTGTGCATTCCATTTTCATTCCGCAAAAAAGTAGTGCATGTCCCATTATTGTCTGCAAATCACGGTCCGAGGCCCAATTCAAGTCAATGGGTCTGCAAAAAATACGGAAAGCACACGGAACACATCCGTATGTCACCCATATTTTGCGGATCCATACTGTAGAAATGCTATGCCCAACCCATATTGTTAATGTGTTTGGTGATTAATATGTTACTGTTTCCGTTCCTGCAAAAAACGGATTGCATACGGAAACCATACAAATATTTTTTGTGTTTTGTGGAATAACGGACCGGAAGAGGACTTAAATAGGAGAAAAAGAAACCTCAGATACGGAACAACGGATCCGTGAAAAACGGACCGCAAAAACGGTCGTGTGCATGAGCCCTCAGTTGGATGCTACAGCTGTCACTGCTCAATAGACAGAGCATTTCCCAGTGAAGATCTGCCTCCTGGGCACTTACAGGAGCAGAACCTGTCAGAATAAAAGTTCATATTCACACTACTCCTGATAATAAAACCTCAAAAGGAGGTATGATTGTAATGCTCTCCTCGGCAGATTAGCATGGTCAAAACTGCTGACAGACTCTTTAAATTTTGTTATTTAAATACTTATAACTGCCCTGATGTATATGTTTATGGTCACATCCCGCTATTTATAAAGGAAGCGCACACTATCCTGCATGTGCAGAAATATGTCACAGTATCTGTATGCTACCCAGGTGTAGTGTTATGTAGAACAGGAGCCAAAAGAGGTCATGAAGAGTGTGAAGAGAGAACTGAACTAAAAATGCAGGGAACAGATGGGATATGTAGTTTGTGAAGAACTAGCTGCAATCACCCATCCTCTTATGAAATCAGATGGGCAGTCCCCCCCCCCCCCACCCCCCCCCTTCAAACCTGTAGAGTGAAGCATACTGCTATCCGCTGGAAACTTCAGTTTACCATGTTTCAGATCCCTGCTTGTTAACTTCCAGAATGGACGGGGGTCATACATGCCCCATCCACTCTGGAAGTCCCCGTCCACAGCAGTACACGGGGCCCCCATCCACTCTGGAAGTCCCCGTCCACAGCAGTACACGGGGCCCCCATCCACTCTGGAAGTCCCCGTCCACAGCAGTACACGGGGCCCCCATCCACTCTGGAAGTCCCCGTCCACAGCGGTACACGGGGCCCCCATCCACTCTGGGAGTCCCCGTCCACAGCGGTACACGGGGCCCCCATCCACTCTGGGAGTCCCCGTCCACAGCGGTACACGGGGCCCCCATCCACTCTGAAAGTCATTGGCTGCAGCGGGACACGTGACCCCTGTCCACTCTAGAAGTCTACAGTGGTACATGTGACCCCCGTCCACTCTGGAAGCCCCTGTCTACAGCGGGACATGTGACCCCCGTCCACTCTGGAAGTTGATAAGCATAGAACTGGAGGGTGGTGGAACCAAAGGAGGTGGAAGAGAGCAGCAGGGAGCAGGTAAGTATGCTTCCCACCACAGGTCTGGCAGGGAGAGGGGGGGCTGCCGAAATAGTTTTCAAAGCAACCCCTTTAAGCACCGGCAACCAAACCATGCAAAGCAACACGCAATGGAAGTGCAGAAGAACAAGGTACCAATCCTGGCATGCACTGGAAGTTCATACAGCTCTGCATACGCCAAAGTTTTACCTAACTGGAAAGCGCTGTAGCTCCTGAAGCCTGCACTGGCCATGCTGACTACGTGACCCCCAGGCAGTGCTCCAGGGTGGCTCACAGTGGCACTTTTCATGTTGCCATGCCCAGCACTGGTAATGTTGGGGGTATGCAGAGCTCCATGACATGCATCTTGGGCTTCTCATGTAGTCTTGGTCTTTCCGCACATTTACCGTCTGGGCCTAATTACCTGTTTTTCATCAGTCGCAGCTCCCGCTTCCGCGTTACTTCTTCTGTAATCTGCTGGGGGACGTGCAAGCTTGTGGACGACGCTGCCACGACTATTCCCTGAGACAATAGTGATCCCGGCGTGTGGATCTGGTGCGCGGGCATCTCTCCTGTGGCAGCTGCAATGGAAAAATAAAGACGTTCCCGTTAACAGGCGTTGGGTCATTTGTGATGTGGAGCGCTCCCTCCTCCCATATCCATGTAGACCCGGTTGGATCTTTACCATATTACATTAGAAAAGGGAGGCTAGTCTCCAGCAGCCAGCCACTACACAGCTATGTTATACAACCCCGCCCCCACACTGATGACGTCACTACCGCAGGCTCACTCATCTGAATCAGCAGTAGATATGTGACATCATCCCTCCAGAAAACAAAAAAGAATCGAAAGGTTTAAAGGGGGATAATAGTTTAACTGTTTTCTAATATCAATTCCTCAGTTTTCAAGATCTCTGCTTGCTGTCACCCAATAGGAACCTTCATGGTTTACTCCCAAAGGATGAATTACTTTCCTGGGGACATGAAGGACACGTTGCGGAGGCGGTACAGTGATCAGAGCTGCGTCCATCACGTGCCCAGGACAGAACGATGAACGGAAACTGAGGCAGCAAGCAGAGCTCTTACAAACCATAAGGAATAACTTGGGCTCTGTTCACATCTAGGAGGTCTGCGCAGATTCTGTTCAGAAATCTGGACAAAGTAGCGCAGGATCATGAGCCCTTTTGTCTGATCAAATCCCTGGCCCTGACGTATCCCGCTACAGTCCATGGGATCTGTTGGGGGCCATTCACTTCCGGCCTAGGAAAGATCAGCGCTGCAGGTTTTCTAGAATGGAACAGAAAAACTGGTACAGGTGTGAACGTGGCCTCATCTGCTAAAACAGTAATAACCGGGTGCACTGTCCACTACTCAGGCCCCACGCACAGGACCGCATTTTCCATCTCCAAAGAAGATGGACGCATCTGTGTGTCCGTTTCGCAAATTATAGAACATGTCTTATTCTTGTCCATATTGAGGACAAGAATAGTCATTTTTAGTTATGGCAGTGAAAAAAATATGGATTGCGCTCAGGACTGATTTATTCTGCGGATCTGTGCTTTTCACACTGACACATAAGTCTGCATGGGGCCTAGAGAAACGCAATGCAAATTACATATAGCAAGAGTTGGTCAATTTTTGTTTTAGTCCCCATTTCCGCAACAGGAAATGCAGCCATATTGGTTGTGACTTTAGAATTATTACCAAAATCTCAAATCTGGCATTTCTCCATCTTCTTCTAACAGGGATCGTTCTAACATTAGTTGCTTTTGCTGTAAAAAATCCCCCTGTGTCCCTGACACCCTCTACTGAATTGATATATACATTTCCAGGAGGAAAAATGGAGGGACTACACAACTCAGAATTCGAAAAAACAGATGTTTCAGCATTGTTGCGTTATGGGTGATTTGGGGCCTCAGTCGTAGATTCTGTCAAAAACCGTGACTAGAAAAGTCCTGCACACAGGGTTATATTCTCCACTAATAAAGCGGACTCCACTGGAAACTGAACGCACCCCATTACAGTCATTATATACACACACTACTGTACATATATACCATATACACACACACTACTGTACATATATACCATATACACACACACACACTACTGTACATATATACCATATACACACACACACACACACACTTGAAAAAATTCAGGGACGCACACCTTGTGAAACAGCAGTTGGGTGCCAGCGGTATTGCACTTTACCAAAGTGATGATCCAAGAAATGAATAAATACACTGCAGCACTGTTTTTCACCTACTGGATGTGCTGCGGTGTATTTATTCATATATATATATATATATATATATATATATATATATATATATATATACCGTATACACACTAGGTAAAATAAAAACTTCTGGGCAGCACCACCAGACCAAAGTACGACCGGAGTGCCAGCGGTTGGGGCGGTGGTCCTACCACCCATGCATCAATAAGAATAAGAACACCGCGGCACTTCCATTAAAGTGACATGTGCTTTATTCACCAAAGATGCGACTAGTGTTGAGCGAATTTGTGTTCTAAGTTTGGCATCTAAAGTTCCGCTATTACGGACCATAACGGAATTTAGAATCCATAATGCGATTCTTTGATAACCCGAACTTTAGATGCCAAACTTAGAACACAAATTCGCTCAACACTAGTCGCATCTTTGGTGAATAAAGCACATGTCACTTTAATGCAGGGTTTCTCAACTCCAGTCCTCGGGACCCACCTACCAGTCTGGATTTGAGAATATCCCACAGAATGAATACCTGTGGTAAGTCCTGATGCATTGACACTAATTAGATCACCTGCTCAATACTAAGGAAATCCTGAAAACATGACTGGTAGGTAGGTCCCGAGGACCGGAGTTGAGGAACACTGCTTTAATGGAAGTGCCGCAGTGTTCTTAAAGGGAACCTGTCACCGGGATTTTGTGTATAGAGCTGAGGATATGGGTTGATAGATGGCCGCTAGCACATCCGCAATATCCAATCCCCATAGCTCTGTGTGCTTTAGTTGTGTCCAAAAAAACGATTTGATACATATGCAAATTAACCTGAGATGAGTCCTACACACTAGATATATACATTAGGTACATATATACCGTATACACACACTAGATATATACATTATGCCCATATATATCGTACACACACTAGATATACACATTAGGTACATACCGCACACACACACTAGATATATACTTTAGGTACATATATACCGTATACACACACACACACACTAGACATATACAGTATACACACACACACACACACACACACACTAGACATATACATTATACACATATATACCGTACACACACACTAGACATATACATTATACACATATATACCGTATACACACACACACTAGACATATACACATATATACAGTATACATACACACTAGACATATACATTATACACATATATACCGTATACACACACACACTAGATATACACATTAGGTACATATATACTGTATACACACCACTAGACATATACATTATACACATATATACAGTATACACAGACTAGATATATACATTAGGTACACATACCGTATACACACACTTGATATATACATTAGGTACATATATACTGTATATACACACACTACGTATATACATTAGGTACATATATACCGTACACACACTAGATATATACATTAGGTTCATATATATATATATATATATACCGTACACACACTAGATATACACATTAGGTACATATATACCGTACACACACACTAGATATACACATTAGGTACATATATACCGTACACACACACTAGATATACACATTAGGTACATATATACCGTACACACACACACACTAGATATACACATTAGGTACATATATACTGTATACACACAAACACTAGATATACACATTAGGTACATATATATACCGTATATACACATTAGGTACATATATACTGTATACACACACACACTAGATATACACATTAAGTACATATATATACCGTATATACACACACCAGATGAATATATAAGATTATAATACATATATACAGTATATACCCAATGACACTCAATATCGCAGCCGGGAAGTTTCTCTCGCTCCGGCCTCTGTACAGACTGAGCGGTCACCTTCCGGCAGCCAGGATTCAGTGCCCGGCACTCACCCCACATGTTGCCCGGTGCTGTGCGGTCTGGCAGCGGTTAGGTGTAGAGAGAAGGCTCGGTGTGCCTGGCGGGGAGCAGCATGATGATGACGATGATGATGACGGCGATGATGAAGCTGCCCGCGCTGACGTCAATGTACATCTTGTTTAGAGTGTAACATTTCCATTTCTCCGGCTGTAACCAGATTCCAGGAAATCTCATGACGTCAGTGTCTACGTCAGAGGAGGCGGAGCCGAGGCAGCTGACACCCCGGGCCACCACCCCTCTCCGCCAACCCAGCAGACCCTCACACATCGTGCGGTGCCCCGGCACCTGAGAAACTGCAGGACATGGTGGGAGTCGTAGTACCCAGGCACCATGGTCTACAGCACTGCAGGCAGAGAACAGGGCTCCTGGAAGTAGATACATGACAGACCCCTCTTACCGTAGCCGTCTCTGGTGACTGCTCTGTCCCCACTCCTAGGGCTGACGCCACTTATTAATATGTGCGGCTGCTGACATCATCGTGACGTCACTGTCTCGCACACTCCTGCAGGCTGACTGAGGTAACCCTTACCACTATGTGCTACCAGGAGGGTACATGAAGTGTCACCCAGTCCACAGGGAGTATACAGCCATATATGACGTCCAGGGGCGTAGCTAAAAGCTCATGGGCCCTGGTGCAAGAGTTCATCTTGGGCCCCCGTCCATCAGTGCTTGTTGGCAAGGGGCAGGGGAGCAGATATCCTTCCTGCTGCCTGAGGCAAACATTGAAAGGGCACCCCCTCATGACAAATTCTTAACCTAACCCCTTCCCTCCAGCCAGAGGTGTAAATTGACTAGTATGCACTTTCTATAATGCCAGTGTCTTATGCAGCACAAAGGTCTTTGGGCCCCCTCAAGCTCCTGGGCCCGGTAGCGACTGCTACCTCTGCACCCCCTATAGCTACGCCCCTGATGACGTCACCAGGTGCTCAGGTTCAGCTCCTGCCTCTTTTTATGTAAAAGTCCACGGCCACTGATGGTAAGACTGGCACCATTATTTTCAGCAGGAATCATCTGTGCCCTTTTAGTTACCAATGTGTCCGCCACTAACGCAGAAAAACACCAGAATGTCCCCTGGAATTAAAGCGGCAAAAAAAAAAAAAAAGTGGCACCATGTTGTAGGGGGGTCCAAACTGGCAGGGCCAACAATACCATGTTGCCGTACAAAATACCGCCCCAACAGAGAAAAACACAGAGGGGTAGCACGAAATACCTCTCCAGAAAGGTGCCCCTCTGGTGGCCAGCGCATGCTGCCATGTTACGTCCTCCTACTCCAGCTGCCATGTTACGTCCTCCTACTCCAGCTGCCATGTTACGTCCTCCTACTCCAGCTGCCATGTTACATCCTCCTACTCCAGCTGCCATGTTACGTCCTCCTACTCCAGCTGCCATGTTACGTCCTCCTACTCCAGCTGCCATGTTACATCCTCCTACTCCAGCTGCCATGTTGCGTCCTCCTGCTCCAGCTGCCATGTTACGTCCTCCTACTCCAGCTGCCATGTTACGTCCTCCTACTCCAGCTGCCATGTTACGTCCTCCTACTCCAGCTGCCATGTTACGTCCTCCTACTCCAGCTGCCATGTTACGTCCTCCTACTCCAGCTGCCATGTTACGTCCTCCTACTCCAGCTGCCATGTTACGTCCTCCTACTCCAGCTGCCATGTTACGTCCTCCTACTCCAGCTGCCATGTTACGTCCTCCTACTCCAGCTGCCATGTTACGTCCTCCTACTCCAGCTGCCATGCTACGTCCTCCTACTCCAGCTGCCATGCTACGTCCTCCTACTCCAGCTGCCATGTTACGTCCTCCTACTCCAGCTGCCATGTTACGTCCTCCTACTCCAGCTGCCATGTTACGTCCTCCTACTCCAGCTGCCATGTTACGTCCTCCTACTCCAGCTGCCATGTTACGTCCTCCTACTCCAGCTGCCATGTTACGTCCTCCTACTCCAGCTGCCATGTTACGTCCTCCTACTCCAGCTGCCATGTTACGTCCTCCTACTCCAGCTGCCATGTTACGTCCTTCTACTCCAGCTGCCATGTTACGTCCTCCTACTCCAGCTGCCATGTTATGTCCTCCTACTCCAGCTGCCATGTTATATCCTCCTTTTCCAGCTGCTGCCATGTTCCTTCCTCTTACTCCAGCTGCTGCCATGTTCCTTCCTCCTACTCCAGCTGCCATGTTCCTTCCTCCTACTCCAGCTGCCATGTTACATCCTCCTGCTCCAGCTGCCATGTTACGTCCTCCTGCTCCAGCTGCCATGTTACGTCCTCCTACTCCAGCTGCCATGTTATGTCCTCCTACTCCAGCTGCCATGTTATATCCTCCTTCTCCAGCTGCTGCCATGTTCCTTCCTCTTACTCCAGCTGCTGCCATGTTCCTTCCTCCTACTCCAGCTGCCATGTTCCTTCCTCCTACTCCAGCTGCCATGTTACATCCTCCTACTCCAGCTGCTGCCATGTTACATCCTCCTACTCCAGCTGCTATGTTATGTCTTCCTACTCCAGCTGCTGCCATGTTATGTCCTACTCCAGCTGCCATGTTACATCCTCCTACTCCAGCTGCCATGTTGCATTCTCCTACTCCAGCTGCTGCCATGTTATGTCCTCCTACTCCAGCTGCCGCCATGTTATGTCCTCCTACTCCAGCTGCCAAGTTCCGTCCTCCTACTCCAGCTGCCATGTTACGTCCTCCTACTCCAGCTCCCATGTTACATCCTCCTACTCCAGCTGCCATGTTACGTCCTCCTACTCCAGCTGCCATGTTACATCCTCCTACTCCAGCTGCCATGTTACGTCCTCCTACTCCAGCTGCCATGTTACGTCCTCCTACTCCAGCTGCCATGTTACGTCCTCCTACTCCAGCTGCCATGTTACATCCTCCTACTCCAGCTGCCATGTTACGTCCTCCTACTCCAGCTGCCATGTTACGTCCTCCTACTACAGCTGCCATGTTACGTCCTCCTACTACAGCTGCCATGTTACGTCCTTCTACTCCAGCTGCCATGTTATGTCCTCCTGCTCCAGCTGCCATGTTACATCCTCCTGCTCCAGCTGCCATGTTACATCCTCCTACTCCAGCTGCCATGTTACGTCCTTCTACTCCAGCTGCCATGTTACGTCCTCCTACTCCAGCTGCCATGTTACGTCCTCCTACTCCAGCTGCCATGTTACATCCTCCTACTCCAGCTGCCATGTTACGTCCTCCTACTCCAGCTGCCATGTTACGTCCTCCTACTCCAGCTGCCATGTTATATCCTCCTACTCCAGCTGCCATGTTACGTCCTCCTACTACAGCTGCCATGTTACGTCCTCCTACTACAGCTGCCATGTTATGTCCTTCTACTCCAGCTGCCATGTTATATCCTCCTGCTCCAGCTGCCATGTTACATCCTCCTGCTCCAGCTGCCATGTTACGTCCTCCTACTCCAGCTGCCATGTTACGTCCTCCTACTCCAGCTGCCTTGTTATGTCCTCCTACTCCAGCTGCCATGTTATATCCTCCTACTCCAGCTGCTGCCATGTTCCTTCCTCCTACTCCAGCTGCCATGTTACGTCCTCCTACTCCAGCTGCCATGTTCCTTCCTCCTACTCCAGCTGCCATGTTACATCCTCCTACTCCAGCTGCTGCCATGTTACATCCTCCTACTCCAGCTGCTATGTTATGTCTTCCTACTCCAGCTGCTGCCATGTTATGTCCTCCTACTCCAGCTGCCATGTTACATCCTCCTACTCCAGCTGCCATGTTGCATTCTCCTACTCCAGCTGCTGCCATGTTACGTCCTCCTACTCCAGCTGCTGCCATGTTACATCCTCCTAATCCAGCTGCTGCTATGTTACGTCCTCCAATCTAGCTGCTGCCATGTTACGTCCTCCTACTCCAGCTGCTGCCATGTTACGTCCTCCTACTCCAGCTGCTGCCATGTTACGTCCTCCTACTCCAGCTGCTGCCATGTTACGTCTTTCTACTCCAGCTGCTGCCATGTTACGTCCTCCTACTCCAGCTTCTGCCATGTTGCGTCCTCCTACTCCAGCTGCCATGTTGCGTCCTCCTACTCCAGCTGCCATGTTGCGTCCTCCTACTCCAGCTGCCATGTTGCGTCCTCCTACTCCAGCTGCCATGTTGCGTCCTCCTACTCCAGCTGCTGCCATGTTGCGTCCTCCTACTCCAGCTGCCATGTTTCGTCCTCCTACTCCAGCTGCCATGTTGCGTCCTCCTACTCCAGCTGCCATGTTGCGTCCTCCTACTCCAGCTGCCATGTTGCGTCCTCCTACTCCAGCTGCCATGTTGCGTCCTCCTACTCCAGCTGCCATGTTCCGTCCTCCTACTCCAGCTGCCATTTTGCGTCCTCCTACTCCAGCTGCCATGTTGCGTCCTCCTACTCCAGCTGCCATGTTGCGTCCTCCTACTCCAGCTGCCATGTTGCGTCCTCCTACTCCAGCTGCCTCAGGATTGTAATGCTGTTGAATTCGGCAACGGCTAAGAACAGGTGTTTGATGCCCCCAGCATTAAAGAGGACCTTTCATAGGTTCAGACATTATAAACTAAGCATCAGGATATGTAGGGCATAGTGCAGGGATCTTGCTGCACTTACAAAACAGGATTACCTTCCGTTTCTTTTGCGGACCCATTGAAATGGTTCCGTATATGGTCCCCAAAAGTAACGGAACGGACACGGAAAGAAAATACGTTTGTGTGCATGAGCCCTTACTCCGTGTGCATTCTGTTTCCAAATGTCCATTCCGCAAAAACTAGAACATGTCCTATTATTGTCCGCATTACATATGGAATGCACACAGACGTCATCTGTATTTTATGCAGATCTGTTTTTTGCGGACCGCAAAATACATACGGTCGTGTGAACAAGCCCTAACTTCTGTTTTTTTTTGTAGACCCATTGAAATGAATGGTTTTATATACGGTCCGCAAAAAAAACTGAACGGACACGGAAAGAAAATATGGTCGTGTACATGAGCCCTAAACTTTAGGCCTCGTCCACATTTTCTTTTTTCACTGACGTGTGCTACCTGCATTTTCCGCGGACACCACACGTACCCATCGATTTAACCCCTTAGGGGCTTAGGGCGTACCGGTACGCCCTGTTTCCCGAGTCCTTAAGGACCCAGGGCGTACTGGTACATCCTAACCTTTAAAACGCAATTGCGGCGGGGGTTAATGGGAACAGGATATCCGCTGAAATCATTCAGCGGGCATCCTGTCATTCAACGTGACCCCCCTCCCCCCCCCCCCCCCCCCGTGTCGGCAATCGCCGCAAGCCGCAGGTCAATTCAGACCTGTGGTTTGCGGCCTTTACCTGGTGTGGCAGCGGCGGTGCCATCGGGTCCCCATGCGGCTGTGAGGGGGACCCAATGGCATGGAAGGCAGCGCGATGCCTTCCGGTGACGAGCCTGTGAGATCCAGCCCCCTGGATCTCACAGGCCGGAAGCTGTACGAGTAATACACACAGTATTACTCATACAGCCAATGCATTCCAATACAGAAGTATTGGAATGCATTGTAAAGGGGATTAGACCCCCAAAAGTTCAAGTCCCAAAGTGGGACACAAAATAAAGTGAAAAAAAGTTGAAAAAAATAAAGTTTTCCCCCAAAAAATAAAAAAAAGTTGAAAGTAAAAATAAACAAAAACGTCATTTTCCCCAAATAAATTTAAAAAAATAGGGCGGGGGGAGTATACATATTAGGTATCGCAGTGTCCGTATCGACCGGCTCTATAAACATATCACATGACCTAACCGCTCAGATGAACACCGTAAAAAATAAAAACTGTGCTAAATAAACAATTTTTTTATCACCTTACATCACAAAAAGTACAACAGCAAGCGATCAAAAAGGCGTTTGCCCACCAAAATAGTACCAATCTAACCGTCACCTCATCCCGCAAAAAATGAGCCCCTACCTGAGACAATCGCCCAAAAAAAAAAAAAAATATGGCTCAGAATATGGAGACACTAAAACATCATTTTTTTTTGTTTTAAAAAAGCTGTTATTGTGTAAAGCTTACGAAAATAAAAAAAAGTATACATATTAGGTATCGCTGCATCCGTATCGACCGGCTCTAGAAAAATATCACATGACCTAACCCCTGAGATGAACACCGTAAAAAATAAAAACTGTGCTAAATAAACAATTTTTGTCACCTTACATCACAAAAAGTGTAATAGCAAGCGATCAAAAAGTTATATGCACCCCTAAATAGTGCCAATAAAACCGTCATCTCATCCTGCAAAAAATGAGACCCTACCTAAGATAATCGCCTAAAAACTGAAAAAATTATGTCTCTCAGATTATGGAAACACTAAAACATGATTTTTTTTGCTTCAAAAATAAAATCATTATGTAAAACCTACATAAATAAAAAGAAAGTATACATATTAGGTATCGAAGCGTCCGTAATAACTTGCTCTATAAAAATATCACATGACCTAACCCCTCAGGTGAATACCGTCAAAAAATAAAAATGGTGTAAAAAAAGCAATTTTTTGTCACCTTACATCACAAAAAGTGTAATAGCAAAAAGTCACACGCACCCCAAAATAGTGCCAATAAAACCGTCATCTCATCCCGCAAAAAAACATACCCTACCCAAGGTAATTGCCCAAAAACAAAAAAAAATAATAATGGCTCTCAGACTATGGAAACACTAAAACATTATTTTTGCTTCAAAAATTTAATTATTGTGTGAAACTTACATAAATAAAAAAATATATACATATTAGGTATTGCCGCATCCGTGACAACCTGGTCTATAAAAATATCACATGATCTAACCTGTCAGACGAATGTTGTAAATAACAAAATATAAAAACGGTGCCAAAACAACTATTTCTTGTTACCTTGCCTCACAAAAAGTGTAATATAGAGCAACCAAAAATCATATGTACCCTAAACTAGTCCCAACAATACTGCCACCCTATCTCGTAGTTTCTAAAATGGGGTCACTTTTTTGGAGTTTCTACTCTAGGGGTGCATCAGGGGGTCTTCAAATGGGACATGGTGTAAAAAAAAACAGTCCAGCAAAACCTGCCTTTCAAAAACCGTATGGCATTCCTTTCCTTCTGCGCCCTGCCGTGTGCCCGTACAGCAGTTTACGACCACATATGGGGTGTTTCTGTAAACTACAGAATCAGGGCCATAAATATTGAGTTTAGTAACTGGGGCTACTATGTCAGCCCCAGTTACAGGAGAAATCAACAGTGAAAAAAAAATGAAAAAGTGAAGCAAATGTCCCCCAGAGGTCTTGTATGACCTTATGGGGGACGAAAAGTGTAAAAAAAATAAATAAATAAATAAAGGGTTGAAAAAATAAAATAAAGTATTACATGTAAAAAAAAAAAGGTCCCCAAGTAAGGAATAAAAAAAAAATAATTTAAAAATAGAAAAAATAAAATAAAATAGACATATTTGGTATTGCCACGTCCGTAAAAACCAGCTCTATAAAAATATCACATGACCTAACCCCTCGGGTGAACACCGTAAAAAAAAAAAAAAAAAACAGTGTCAAAACAAGCAATTTTTGTCACCTTGCATCACAAAAGGTGCAACACCAAGTGATCAAAAAAGCGTATGTCCCACAAAATGGTACCAATAAAACCGTCACCTCATCCCGCAAAAAATGAGCCCCTACATAAGAAAATCTCTCAAAAAATAAAAAAAACTATAGCTCTTAGAACACGGAGACACTAAAACGTCATTTTTTTGTTTCAAAAATGCTATTATTGTGTAAAACTTTAATAAATGAGAAAAAGCATACATATTAGGTATCGCCACGTCCGTAACAATCTGCTCTATAAAAATGTCACTTGACTGAACCCCTCAGGTGAACGCTGTAAAAATAAATAAATAGAAACTGTGCTAAAACAACCAATTTTTTGGTCACCTTGCCCCATAAAGTGTTATAATGAATGATCAAAAAATCATATGTACCCAAAAATAGTACTAATAAAACTGGCACCTTATCCCCTAGTTTCCAAAATGGGGTCACTTCTTGGGAGTTTCTACTGTAAGGGTGCATCAGGGGGCTTCAAATGGGACATGGCATCTAAAAACCATGTGGAGTTCCTTTTCTTCTGCGCCCTGCCGTGTGCCCATACAGCAGTTTATGACCACATGTGGGGTGTTTCTGTAAACCGCAGAATCTGGGTAATAAATATTGAGTTTTGTTTGGCTGTTAACCATCGATGTGTTAAAGAAAAAATTGGATTAAAATGGAAAATCTGCCAAAAAAGTGAAATTTTAAAATTTGATCTCCATTTTCCTTTAATTCTTGTGGAACGCCTAAAGGGTTAACAAAGTTTGTAAAATCGGTTTTAAAAACCTTGGGGGGTGTAGTTTCTACAATGGGGTCATTTATGGGGGTATCCACTATGTAGGCCCCACAAAGTGACTTCAGACCTGAACTGGTCCTTATAAAGTGGGTTTTGGCAATTTTCTTAAAAATTTGAAGAATTTCTTCTAAACTTCTAAGCTTTGTAACGTCCTAAAAAAATTAAATGGCAATTCCAAAATGATGCCAACATAAAGTAGACATATGGAGAATGTTAAGTAATAAATATTTTATGAGGTATCACTTTCTGTTTTAAAAGCAGAGAAATTTCGAAAATTGCGAATTTTTCAAATTTCTGGGTAAATTTGGGATTTTTTTATAAATAAAGGTGAAATATTTTGACTCAAATTTATGACTATCATGAAGTACAATGTGTCACGAGAAAACAATCTCTGAATGACTTGGATAAATAAAGGCGTTCCAAAGTTATTACCACATAAAGTGAGATATGTCAGTTTTGCAAAATTAGGCCTGGTCAGGAAGGGGGCAAATGGCCCAGATGGGAAGTGGTTAACATGAAGTAGACATATGGGGAATGTAAAGTAATAACTATTTTTGGAGGTATTACTATGTATTATAGAAGTAGAGAAATTGAAACTTGGAAATTTGCAATTTTTTTAAATTTTTTAGGGTAAATTTGGTATTTTTTTATAAATAAAAATGATTTTATTTTTACTTCATTTTACCAGTGTCATGAAGTACAATATGTGACGAAAAAAACATCTCAGAATGGCGTGGATTAGTCAAAGCGTTTTAAAGTTATCAGCACTTAAAGTGACACTGGTCAGATTTGCAAAAAATAGCCACGTCCAGAAGGTGAAATAGGGCCGAGTCCTTAAGGGGTTAAATGTGTGTTCACATTTCAGTATTTTTCTTACTGACTGTGGGTCTGTAAAAAAATCACGGAGACATGCACTACTTTCATCCGTGATGCGGACAAAGCACGCCCATAGAAGTCTATGGGTCGGTGAAAATCACGGACACACCACGGATGGCATCTGTGTTGTGTCCAGTGTTGTGTCTGTTTTTCACTTGAAGACTGATAGGAGATTCTTTGGAAAATAATTTTCACCTGAGCAACGTCAGTGGATTATGGATGACACACGGATGGTAAAGACAGACACACGGATCCCTCATGGACATCTTCACGGATGAAACACGTACACGTTTTTTCACGGACACGTCACTGACACGGAAATGTGGATGAAGCCTTATTGATATGGTTAAAATTGCCCCTATATGTGGTTAAAAATGGGCGTGCTCCCTCAGTTAGGAACAGGGTAATGAGAGTATTTAGTATACATTGTAGAAATAGTGCAGTCAAAGGTTAGAGGGGTATTTACTCGTGTAAGGGCTCTTTCACACTTGCGTTGTCCAGATCCGGCGTGTACTCCACTTGCCGGAATTACACGCCGGATCCGGAAAAACGCAAGTGAACTGAAAGCATTTGAAGACGGATCAGTCTTCAAAATGCGTTCAGTGTTACTATGGCAGCCAGGACGCTATTAAAGTCCTGGTTGCCATAGTAGGAGCGGAGGAGCAGTATACTTACAGTCCGTGCGGCTCCCGGGGCGCTCCAGAATGACGTCA
Organism: Bufo gargarizans; assembly: GCF_014858855.1. Classification (NCBI taxonomy): domain Eukaryota; kingdom Metazoa; phylum Chordata; class Amphibia; order Anura; family Bufonidae; genus Bufo; species Bufo gargarizans. The sequence continues at coordinate 432,036,765 of NC_058084.1, read as the reverse complement.
GAGCGCCCCATGCGCATGGATGACGTGCCATGTGATCACGTCATCCATGCGCGTGGGGCGCCCTGACGTCACTCTGAAGCGCCCCGGGAGCCGCACGGACGGTAAGTATGCTGCTCCCCCGCTCCCCACTACACTTTACCATGGCAAACAGGACTTTAGCGTCCCGGCAGCCATGGTAACCATTCAGAAAAAGCGAAACGTCGGATCCGGCAATGCGCAGAAACAACGTTTAGCTTAACCCCTTAAGGACACAGCCTTTTTACACCTTAGGACCAGGCCATTTTTTACAAATCTGACCAGAGTCACTTTAAGTGCTGATAACTTTAAAACGCTTTGACTTATCCAGGCCGTTCTGAGATTGTTTTTTCATCAGATATTGTACTTCATGACACAAGTAAAATGAAGTCAAAAATTTTTTGCTTCTCTACTTCTGTAATACATAGTAATACCCCTAAAAATTGTGATGACGTTACATTCCCCATATGTCTACTTCATGTTTGAATTATTTTGGGAATTATATTAAATTTTTTGGGGATGTTACAAGGCTTAGAAGTTTAGAAGCAAATCTTGAAATTTTTCAGAAATTTACAAAAACACAATTTTTAGGGACCACTACAGCTCTGAAGTCACTTTGCGAGGCTTACATAATAGAAACCACCCAAAAATGACCCCATTCTATAAACTACACCCCTCAAGGTATTCAAAACTGATTTTACAAACTTCGTTAACCCTTTAGGTGTTGCACAAGAGTTATTGGCAAATGGGGATGAAATTTGAGAATTTCATTTTTTTGCCTAATTTTCCATTTTAACCCATTTTTTCCACTAACAAAGCAAGGGTTAACAGCCAAACAAGACTGTATCTTTATTGCCCTGACTCTGCCGCTTACAGAAACACCCCATATGTGGCCTGTAAACTACTGTACGGCCACACAGCGGGGCGTAGAGTGAAAGGTGCGCCGTATGGTTTTTGGAAGGCAGGTTTTGCTGGACTGGTTTTTTGACACCATGTCCCATTTGAAGCCCCCTGATGCAACCCTAGAGTAGAAACTCCATAAAAGTGACCCCATCTAAGAAACTACACCCCTCAAGGTATTCAAAACTGATTTTACAAAGTTTGTTAACCCTTTAGGTGTTGCACAAGATTTAATGGAAAATAGAGATACAATTTCAAAATTTCCCTTTTTTTGCGGGAAAATGCGCGATTTTTCCACGCGAGTGCAAAACATTGTAATGCGTTTTGCACTCGCGTGAGAAAAATCGCGCATGTTTGGTACCCAAACCCGAACTTCTTCACAGAAGTTCGGGCTTGGGATTGATGTTCTGAAGATTGTATTATTTTCCCTTATAACATGGTTATAAGGGAAAATAATAGCATTCTGAATACAGAATGCAGAGTATAATAGGGCTGAAGGGGTTAAAAAAATAAAAAGTTAACTCACCTTCTCCTCTTGATCGAGTAGTTCCCGGTCTCTTTACTTCTTGAATGAGCTGTGGGCTAAATGACCTGTGGTGATGTCAGATCACATGCTCCAATCACATGGTCCATCGCCGTGGGGATGGAGCATGTGATCTGACGTCATCAAAGGTCCTTTACCTGTATTTAATGCTCACCACAGGTCCTGCTGAACAAAGGAGACACAAGGAGATGCCGGGCTTCGCGATCAAGTGGACTAAGGTGAGTTAAATTATTTTTTATTTATTTTTTAACCCCTCCAGCGCTGTTTTACTATGCATTCTGTATTCAGAATGCTATTATTTTCCCTTATAACCATGTTATAAGGGAAAATAATAATGATCGGGTCTCCATCCCGATCGTTTCCTAGCAACCGTGCGTGAAAATCGCACCGCATCCGCACTTGCTTGCGGATGCTATGCGATTTTAACGTACCCCATTCACTTCTATGGGGCCTGCGTCGCGTGAAAATCGCACAATATAGAGCATGCTGCGATTTTCACTCAACGCACAAGTGATGCGTGAAAATCACTGCTCATGTGCACAGCCCCATAGAAATGAATGGGTCAGGATTCAGTGCGGGTGCAATGCGTTCACCGCACGCATCGCACCCGCATGGAAAACTCGCCCGTGTGAAAGGGGCCTAAAAGTGACCCCATCTAAGAAACGACACCCCTCAAGGTATTCAAAACTGATTTTACAAACTTTGTTAACCCTTTAGGTGTTGCACAAGATTTAATGGAAAATAGAGATACAATTTCAAAATTTCACTTTTTGGGCAGATTTTCCATTTTAATATTTTTTTTCCAGTTACAAAGCAAGGGTTAACAGCCAAACAAAACTCATTATTTATGGCCCTGATTCTGTAGTTTACAGAAACACCCCATATGTGGTCGTAAACCGCTGTACGGCACACGACAGGGCGCAGAAGGAAAGGAATGCCATACGGTTTTTGGAAGGCAGATTTTGCTGGACTGTTTTTTTTTACACCATGTCCCATTTGAAGCCCCCCTGATGCGCCCCTAGAGTAGAAACTCCAAAAAAGTGACCCCATTTTAGAAACTACGGGATAGGGTGGCAGTTTTGTTGGTATTAGTTTAGGGTACATATGATTTTTGGTTGCTCTATATTACACTTTTTGTGCGGCAAGGTAACAAGAAATAGCTTTTTTGGCACCGTTTTTTTTTTTGTTATTTAGAACATTCATCTGACAGGTTAGATCATGTGGTAATTTTATAGAGCAGGTTGTCACAGACGCAGCGATACCTAATATGTATACAATTTTTTTTATTTATGTAAGTTTTACACAATGAATTAATTTTTAAAACAAAAAAAAGTTTTTTCAGTTTTTGGGCGATTATCTTAAGTAGGGTCTCATTTTTTGCGGGATGAGATTACGGTTTTATTGGCACTATTTTGGGGTGCATATGACTTTTTGTTCGCTTGCTATTACACTTTCTGTGACGTAAAATGACAAAAAATGTTTTTTTTTACACCATTTTTTTTTTTTTTTACAGTGGTCATCTGAGGGGTTAGGTCATGTGATATTTTTATAGAGCCGGTCGATACGGACGCGGCGATACCTAATATGTATACTTTTTTTTATTTATGTAAGTTTTACACAATGATTTCATTTTTGAAACAAAAAAAAAATCATGTTTTAGTGTTTCCATAGTCTAAGAGCCATAGTTTTTTTAGTTTTGGGGCGATTATCTTGGGTAGGGTATGATTTTTGCGGAATGAGATGACGGTTTGATTGTTACAATTATGGCGTACACACAACTTTTTTGATTACTTTTATTACCTTTTTTGGGAAGTAAGGTGGGCAAAATTTCAATTTCATCATAGTTTTTTATTTTTTATTTTTATGGCGTTCACCGTTTGGGTAAAGTAACATGACCGTTTTATAGATCAGGTCGTTACGGACGCGGCGATACCAAACATGTGTAGGGAATTTTTTTTTTTCATTTTTAATAAGTGATAAATGTGTTTTTTGATTTTTACTTTATTTTTTCACTTTCTTTTTGACCCAGACCCACTTGGTTCTTGAAGATCCAGTGGGTCTGATGTCTGTATAATACAGTACAGAACAATATATATTGTACTGTACTGTATTTTACACTTTGTCTAAACAAATCTATGCCTTTTAGCACAGATCTGTTCAGCACCATGGACAGCAGGACGCCTGAGAAGGCGTCCTGTTGCCTTGGGAACCTTCCCCGTCTGCTCAGTAGTGGTCAGAACTGCGCAGACGGGGAAGGGTAAGGACAGGGCTTCGGGGGGCTGCCTGGGAGCTCTCTCCCTCTCCATTCGGGGGGCTGCAAAGGCACAGCAGCCCCCCGATGGGAGAGGGAGCTCCCCGCGCTGTTAACCTTTTCCATACAGCGGTCCGTACGGACCGCGGTATGGAAAGGGTTAAACGGCTGACATCGCAGCACAGATGTCAGCCTTTTATACCAGCCTGGTATACCCACTAGACCCACTAGACGCCTCCCGCACCGCCCGCAACCCTCCCACCAGGCAAAAATCACTCAGGGGTGCAGGGGGGGGGGGGGGATACAGATATATTTTAGGAATACTAAAGTTTCTGATCCCTCAGAAACTACAGAAATCGCAGCAAACCGCAGGTCTGAATTGACCTGCAGTTTGCCGCGATCGCCGACATGGGGGGGTCACGGGACCCCCCGCGCATTTAGCCTAGGTGCCTGCTCAATGATTTGAGCAGGCACCGGGTTCCGATCACTGCCAGCCGCATGGCAGTGATCGGAAATACACAGGGCGTACATGTACGCCCTTAAGTACCAGGGCACAAGGGCCTACCTGTACGCCCTATGTCCCTAAGAGGTTAAGGCCGGACCCGGATTAATGCCTTTCAATGGGCATTAATTCCGGATCCGGCCTTTCGGCAAGTCTTCTGGATTTTGGGCCGGAGCAAAAAGCGCAGCATGCTGTGGTATTTTCTCCGGCCAAAAAACTTTCCGGTCCGGAACTGAAGACATCCTGATGCATCCTGAACGGATTTCTCTCCATTCAGAATGCATTAGGATAATCCTGATCAGGATTCTCCCGGCATAGAGCCCCGACGACGGAACTCTATGCCGGAAGAAAAGAACGCAGGTGTGAAAGAGCCCTTAGGCCTCTTTCACACAACCTTATGGCTTTTTCAGTGTTTTGCAGTCCGTTTTTCATGGATCCGTTGTTCCGTTTTTTGTTTCTGTTGTGTTTCTGTTCAATTTTTCTGTATGGCATATACAGTATACAGTAATAACATAGAAAAAATTTGGCTGGGCATAAAATTTTCAATAGATGGTTCCGCAAAAACGTAACGGATACGGAAGACATACGGATGCATTTCTGTATGTGTTCAGTTTTTTTTGCGGACCCATTGACTTTAATGGAGTGACGGAATGTGATTTGCGGGCAATAGTAGGACATGTTCTATCTTTCAACGGAACGGAAATACGGAAAGGGAATGCATACTGAGTACATTCCCTTTTTTTGTGGAACCATTGAAATGAATGGTTCCGTATACGGAACGCAAGAAACGGCCCGTAAACGGGGAAAAAAAACGTTGTGTGAAAGAGGCCTTAGGCTCCATTCACACGTCCGCAAATGGGTCTGCATCCGTTCCGGAATTTTGCGAAACGTGTGCGGACCCATTCATTCTCTATGGGGACGGAATGGATGCGGACAGCACACAGTGTGCTGTCCACATCCACATTTGCAGAGCGCAGCCCCGATCTTCTGGTCCGCAGCTCCGCAAAAGATAGAACATGTCCTATTCTTGTCCGCAGCTGCGGACAAGAATAGGCATTTCTTAGGGGGTGCCGGCCGGGTGTGTTGCGGTTCCGCAATGCACCACGGACATGTGAATGGAGCCTTACTATGATTTCACCGCTGAATAAATACTGTTGTAGCAGTACTATGTGTGTCTGCCACAACATCAGCTTGAAGACTAAATTTATATTAAGATGATTGCGGCGGTGTACCAATTGATAGCTCGCCGGCTTCGATCAGAATACCGAACTCCGGACTGGTGAGCTATGTGTAGTGGACAGTGGCTATTTTATTCAGCTTTGCTGTCAGACTAGACTGCAATCTCCTCACAGTGTTGTCTGCCTCACAAACACGCTTGGAGTTGGCTCTGAATACTAAATTCCCTGCCTGGACTAGCGGTACGATGCGCCTGCAGTCCTCGATATCTGAGAGAGAGAGATGATTTTAAAAGATAAATAACAGAAGAGGCTCCCCGACATGTTTCGCCATATAGACGGCGTCCTCAGGGGACAAGGAGCTTCTAGCTGGAAGGCAATCTAGGGGCAATTTTAACCATATCAATAAAGGTTAAGTTTTAATTACCAGGCCACAAACAGGATCTATATAGCCTCCAGGTATTAACCCTTTCTAGAGTAACGGCAACGCCCTCGTTGCTCCTAGAGGCTCATTTGCATATACTGGGATATTTTTCTCAGCAACGCGGGCACATATGAACATGGGACCAACACAGATGCCTTCAGCTGCCAAGTGCACATGTAACAGGTCAGCCAGTGTCATAGGGACAAATCTGCTGACAGATGCCCTCTAATGGTGGGGTTCTCTCTTCATTAACCCCTCCCCACTGAGTGACAGCTCTAATATCCAATCAGGAGGCTCCTACAGTCAGAGGGGTGGGAGGGGCAGATAACCCATTACCAAAAAAACTAACTTTGGTCTGTGATGCGGATGAAACACGCCCATTGATGTCTACAGGTCCGTGACAACCACTGACACTACACAGATGGCGGCCATGTTGTGTCAGTGGATTTCAGGGACCATTGGTAGGAGATGCTCTGGAAATCCACTTTAAAGCCTGGCAGTGCATGTGGAAGATGGATGACACATGGGGGGCGGAAAATGGGCCCACTGACCAAACATGGAACCTTCACAGACATCTTCATGGATGAACCACTGCCACATGAATAAGACCTAATTCTGGGCATTTGTTAAAAGGGTTTTCCAAGATTTTAATACTGATGATCTATCTTCAGGATAAGTCGTTAGTATCCGATCGGTGGGGAGCCGACACCTGGGACCCGCGCCGATCAGCTATTTGAGAAGACACCGGCGCTCCTGTGAGCGCCCCAGCCTTCTTGCAGCTCACCAAGTACAGCGCCGTACATTGTATAGAGACTGCGCTTGGTATAGCGCTCAGCCGCATTCACATGAATGTGTCGTCGCTGGCCTAGGAAAAGCAGAGAGGAGGCTGCAGCCGTCACACAGCTGATCAGCAGGGGTCCCGGGTGTCGGACAACAAGACTTGACCAGCACTGCCATCATACAGTAAGCAAATCATGCCATGTACAATAATGTACAGTACCAACATAATACTGCCATATAGTGGCGAAATAAAAGTGCCATGTAGTACCAAAATAATGTATCATACCCTGCCCTATACACACCATGTGGACAGCATGAGGAGCTGAATGACGGACGGACAGAAGTGTGAGTGACAGCTCTGATCGAGGTGGTGATGACATCGGAGCAGCAGGTTGTGTGCCGTGAGCTTTGCTGCACAAGATGCAAGCACAGCAGGTGAAAGTGGAGACAACCGGCCCGGTCCTCTCTGCTCATGGACAGGTATGGACCTCTCCAGAGGCGGGTTGGAACACAACGGAGCACATGCACTAATGCAACATTAGTATTCATTTTCCATGCAGCATAGCTACAAAGCTGCAACAGGCTTCCATTAGCAGCTTAAAGGGAACCTGTCACCGGGGATTTTGTGTATAGAGCTGAGGACATGGGTTGCTAGATGGCCGCTAGCACATCCGCAATACCCAGTCCCCATAGCTCTGTGTGCTTTTATTGTGTAAAAAAAACTATTTGATACATATGCAAATTAACCCGAGATGTGTCCTGTCCCTGACTCATCTCCGGCTACAGGACTCATCTCAGGTTAATTTGCATATGTATTAAATCGTTTTATTTACACATGAAAAGCACACAGAGCTATGGGGACTGGGTATTGCGGATGTGCTAGCGGCCATCTAGAAACCCATGTCCGCAGCTCTATACACAAAATCCCGGTGACAGGTTCCCTTCAAGTCCATTGTAAGCGTCAGAAAAATCTGATTGTCACTGGACATTATTCTTTTTGATGCAGTTATTCCAGAAAACAGGTGCAGTTGCATTAATAAATATGCCCCAATGAGCAACAAGTTTTGACAAATAAGACGAGGGTCAGACTGGGGTTCCTTGGTTTCGCCCTCCATGCCAACTAGAGACATGTCATCACTTTGGTCCAAGGGTACGACTACATGGTGCAGTCATTTTAGTCGGTCTGCATTGTTGGGGCTCATGCACACGACCGTGCTTCGGATTGCAAATTGTGGTCCACAATGCACGGGCACCGACTGTGGGGCCGCACATGCGGATCGCGGAACCATTAACCGCATCCGACTTTCCGCACCGCCATCCGTGTTTTTCAGATCTGCAATTTGCGGACCGCAAAACACACAACGGTCGTGTTCATGAGGCCTTATAGAAAAGTCTATGGAAAAAAACACTTAAAAAAACACCATACCCAGGGACAGTGATGGCCAGTTCGCAGTATTCACCGACGAACACATGCGATCTGCCATCTTTATTCCCAAGTCCGGCGATGCAGAGGTAAGTCCTTACCTGTGCCTGTGCCGCAAGCCGCTCTGAAACACATGCGGTCACCGGGAGCAGGCAGTTCCGAGAACAGCCCGATGAAGGCCCCCGGCGGCTGCTCTCGGAACTGCCTGCTCCCGGTGACCGCATATGTTTTAGAGCGGCGCAGGCACAGGTAGGGACTTACCTCTGCATCGCCGGACTTGGGAATAAAGATGGAAGATCGCATGTGTTAGTCGGTGAACACTGCGAACTGGCCATCACTGTCCAGGGAATGCTGCCAAAAAAAAAAAAAAAAAAAGGAAGGAAACGATCTTAAAGCACCACAAAAAGCAGTGTTCACATGGCATTTTGTAATTTCCTATCGCCCAGCCTGTATCATCTGGCCGCAGTGTTTTCTGCTGCACAAAAAAAAGAAGCACTAAATAAAATGAAGTTTGTTTGTTTTTTAAAAAGACACAGGGCCTGATTTATCAACACCTGTGTGTGCTACTCCAGAACTGCCAGAGCAAGCGTGAGGCGCAGCTCTCCTCCGGCAGTCTGTGCACCAGACTGGAAACTACGTAAACTCTGAGCTGCGATAGATTTTGGCCATCCTTTACGCCAGTTTCTGAATAAATGTGCTGGGGCGATGGTCACACCACTCCTTTACCATGCCCCCTTTTTGGAAACCTGATGAAGGCAGCTTAAAACTGCCAGATGAGACTAAAAAAGTTGCAATGGTTTTGAAAAAGTTACAAAAACTGAAATAAGTGAAATAAGTCCCCCCCCCCCGCCCCCACAGTGTAAAAACACCCTAGTTGTCTTGATTAGGTGCAAAGTCACTTCTGCTGGCCCTTTGGAGCTCGGAATGTGTCAGACTTTGTTCCCACCGGAGGGTCAGACCCTGAATGAGGTCCCTACTGTATATTAGGAAGTTTATCAGTGATAGGATTACTATAGAGTACTTAAAGGGGTATTCCCATCACAGACAATGGGGGCATATCGCTAGAATATGCCCCCATTGTCTGATAGGTGCAGGTCCCACCTCTGGGATCCACGCCTACACCGAGAATGGAGTGGGGAAAGGCGGTGGAGGGCACATGTGCAGCCAAACTCCATTTATTTCTATGGGGACGGCAAAAATAGCCGAGCACTGGCTCAGCTATTTCTGTTGGCCCCATAGAAATGAATGGTAGTGATGGTCGCGCAAGCATTGTGCGCTCCCATTCACTAGTGGTGGCCGGACCCCAGGAAACCCCGGGGTCCTCCAGCCACCCCTCTCCCCGCACTGTTCTTGGCGTAGGCTCGGGTCACAGAGGTGGGACCGGCACCTATCCTAGTGATATGCCCCCATTGTCTGTGATGGGAATACCCCTTTAAAGGCAGGTGCTAACCAGAAAACAGAGAGTTAAAGGATCCACATTACCTGGGACAAAAACGCCACTGCCTGGTATGTAGAACGGTATGCCATTTCCAGCTAGGCCTGCATACGGATCAGGAGCTCCTGGATCGGGCATAGAGAAAGCCGCTAATCGCTGCATTCCATTTGGCCCTGGGTTGCAAGTTGGAATTACTTAAAAGATAAGAGAAGAACAGGTAACAAGTGAGAAAAAATCTAACGCTGCGGGCTCATGCACATGACAGGTATTTTTGGTCGACATCAGATTCCCATCCGTGTACTGTCGGCGTCCATGTGACCGTTCCTCAACTTATAGAACTTGTCCTATTCTTGTCTGTATTTCTATAATAGGGACCGAGGAAGGTGCGGTATGCACACGGGCGGTATCCGTATTTTGCGGACCACAAAATAAATACGTTTGTGTGCATGTAGCCTGATTGATGTGAGTTGTTACAGTTGCCTCGGCTCCTGAGCATCAGGACAGGTTTTCTTTCATTCCTTCAGCACTGCTGCTCAGACCATTCATAGACCTGTCATTTCCACCGCCTGCCTGAACGGTGACTGTAAGAGACATCCATAAGTCCTGAAATAGCACTGCCGTAATATATTCACCCCCACCCCCTCCAGCAGGTCTTCTCCCCTCCGCCTCCATTCCCTCATGACTGCACATATGACTCAGCCAATACTACAGTAAACATCTGACCTCATACTCCAGTGATGTCACTACATTAATAAAATAAGAGCCGGAATACAAACAGCAATAAATATCTCCGGTAACAATGACAGCCCAGTCACACGTAGCAATTACTGCTAATGGTTCTAATGGCGGGTTTACACAGAGCAGCCACTTGCTCGTTCAGTGCGGGGTGAAGCTGCACATTTACATGCAGCGATCTCCTCCACAGTATGAGAACAAGGGATCGCTATTGTGATCGCTCATTGTTTAGACAGCCCGATCTGCTGCCCAGAAACGATCAGGTAGATGCCTGCACAAGCGACAGTGTCACCCGATGAACAAGCGTCTTGCTCGTTCCTCAGGAGATGCACCTTTAGACGGGCAGATTATCAGGAGCAGCGCCACCTGCTGCTTGTTCTTTTCCTTATTTCTCCATCCACCTCACTGAGGTGGTCACACACGCTCAGTTTGCAGGGGATTTCTGGTAACTATATTTTATGTAATGTCCATAGCCTGCCTCCTGAAAAAGAAGATTCATACTTACCTGCTCTCTGCCACCCTGGTCCTCCACTGTGTCCATCTTCTGGTCTACATCCAGCTGGTTATGGGACTGGCTTCAGCGAAGACGTGCTGGTTGTGGCCACATCACCAATAAAGCTAGTCAATGGCTGGAGTGGTGCATGTGACCAATCAGACAGTGGAGGACTGGACTGGCACGGAGCAGGTAAGTATAAGTCCTACTTTTCAAGATGCACGCTGTGGCCATTACGTAAAATATAATTTTTACCAGAAACCCCCTTTAAAACTCCACCTGCCACCAGACATATCTTCTGTTAGAAGCTGTGGCAGTTAGAAGGAGAGAGCTGAATTAGAAAGGACACACAGCCCTGAGCTGTTATAGGGAGAGAGCTGAAGTAGAAAGGACACACACCCCTGAGCTGTTATAGGGAGAGAGCTGAAGTAGAAAGGACACACACCCCTGAGCTGTTATAGGGAGAGAGCTGAAGTAGAAAGGACACACACCCCTGAGCTGTTATAGGGAGAGAGCTGAAGTAGAAAAGACACACACCCCTGAGTTGTTATAGGGAGAGAGCTGAAGTAGAAAGGACACACACCCCTGAGCTGTTATATAGAGAGAGCTGAAGTAGAAAGGACACACACCCCTGAGCTGTTATAGGAAGAGAGCTGAAGTAGAAAGGACACACACCCCTGAGCTGTTATAGGGAGAGAGCTGAAGTAGAAAGGACACACACCCCTGAGCTGTTATAGGGAGAGAGCTGCAGAAGAAAGGACACACACCCCTGAGCTGTTATAGGGAGAGAGCTGAAGTAGAAAGGACACACACCCCTGAGCTGTTATAGGGAGAGAGCTGAAGTAGAAAGGACACACACCCCTGAGCTGTTATAGGGAGAGAGCTGAAGTAGAAAGGACACACAGCCCTGAGCTGTTATAGGGAGAGAGCTGCAGTAGAAAGGACACACACCCCTGAGTTGTTATAGGGAGAGAGCTGAAGTAGAAAGGACACACACCCCTGAGCTGTTATATAGAGAGAGCTGAAGTAGAAAGGACACACACCCCTGAGTTGTTATAGGAAGAGAGCTGAAGTAGAAAGGACACACACCCCTGAGCTGTTATAGGGAGAGAGCTGAAGTAGAAAGGACACACACCCCTGAGCTGTTATAGGGAGAGAGCTGCAGAAGAAAGGACACACACCCCTGAGCTGTTATAGGGAGAGAGCTGAAGTAGAAAGGACACACACCCCTGAACTGTTATAGGGAGAGAGCTGCAGAAGAAAGGACACACAGCCCTGAGCTGTTATAGGGAGAGAGCTGAAGTAGAAAGGACACACACCCTGAGCTGTTATAGGGAGAGAGCTGAAGTAGAAATGACACACACCCTGAGCTGTTATAGGGAGAGAGCTGAAGTAGAAAGGACACCCCCCCCCCCCTGAGCTGTTATAGGGAGAGAGCTGAAGTAGAAAGGACCCCCCCCCCTGAGCTGCTATAGGGAGAGAGCTGAAGTAGAAAGGACACACACCCCTGAGCTGTTATAGGGAGAGAGCTGCAGTAGAAAGGACACACAGCCCTGAGCTGTTATAGGGAGAGAGCTGAAGTAGAAAGGACACACACCCTGAGCTGTTATAGGGAGAGAGCTGAAGTAGAAAGGACACACACCCCTGAGCTGTTATAGGGAGAGAGCTGAAGTAGAAAGGACACCCCCCCCTGAGCTGTTATAGGGAGAGAGCTGAAGTAGAAAGGACACACACCCCTGAGCTGTTATAGGGAGAGAGCTGAAGTAGAAAGGACACACACCCCTGAGCTGTTATAGGGAGAGAGCTGCAGTAAAAGGACACACAGCCCTGAGCTGTTATAGGGAGAGAGCTGCAGAAGAAAGGACATGCTCCCTGAGAAAGGAAATGCCCCTGAGCTGCCAGCCTGAAATAAATCTAGCAGAACAATTGAAGTATTGAATGGAGAGATCCCTGGATCCATTTGAGGTACTATATGATGTCTGATTTTTAGTTTTTACATCATTCATGGCAAAATCCCTTTAAGTTGCCAAATATCTGTGGTCAATGTGGAAAGTCAGACATGGTGGATTTTACCCCATCCAATCATGTTGATGTGTCTGATAGATGCTTATTTCCCTCTCCCACAGAAGATGCCTATCTCATTTCCCTTGAAGGTTTGAACGTCATGGCATAAATGTACTGGATGGTACCTGCTGATAGAGGATGCCATTGTGGAGGATATGCCATCGTAGGGAGGGTGGATTGGACGTCGTTCTCCACTGTGCATAGCTGCATAGTCTCTGGGAAGGCAGAATCTTCAGAGGACAGTTCCTTTAACATGCTCCTGAATGACATACAGGTAAGAAGGTATTGACATCTCTATGCACATCATCCTAACAAACTACAGTACTTCTCATGAAAACATGTCCGTCATGCGGGATATGAAAGCTGGTCATACATATTGGCCGAACTGCCAACCACCTGATTGTGTATGGGGGCTTTCCTGACTCTCCTCCAATTGCAGATGTTGGATTTCAACTGTCCACTCCTTTTGTTCTCGGGGTTATAAGCTGTTGCCCGAGGGGACAGTGGCATTCTCCCCTATTGAGGACACATGCATGCTTGGCTGAGCTTGCGTGTATGGAGCAGACAGAAGAGACAGCTTTTGGATGAACAAGCGTTCGGCTGACAGCTACAGTATCTAATGTGTATGGGCGGCCTTATTCAGTCGCTGACCATGCTCAGGAAGGCCAAACTTCTCTATGATAACATTGCATTGTTTAGTGGTGTATCTTTTCAGGCAAATGAATGTCTCAAAAACAATAAATTAACCGACAAATTAACATCATAAGCATTAAAGAGGTTCTCCGCTTTTGCTATATTAATCACCTATCATCAAGATAGGTCATAAATATCAGGTCGGTGGGGGCCAACTCCAGGCACCCCCGCCAATCAGAAAGCTGCCTTCTTTTCATCCTTTACCTGCTTGCGTCCACATTTCAGCAGTGAGCAGTGTAGTTACAGCTCCTCCATCCCATTCACTTCAATGGGACAGCTCCTACCTATTCAAGTGACTAGGAGGGAGCCGTCCCTTTGAAGGGAATGGGAGGGCTGGGATACACCTGCTCACCACTGCAATGTCAACTGCGAGCAGGTAAACAATGAGGAGAAGGCATCTCTCATACGAGCACTGCGTTTTCTTCAAACAGCTGATCGGTGGGGGTACAGAGTGCCGATTTGATATTTATTAGGGACAAGCGATCAGAAGATTGCAGGTACAAGTTCCCTAAGGGGACTAAAATGTACAGTGAAAAAAAGTTTTTAAAATATGTTTAAAGAAACTCATAAAAATATTAACAATTCAAATCACCCCTTTCACAATTTTACCCCTATAAATAAATACAAAATTAACATAATTGGTATTGTCATGTCCAAAAATTTCTGAACTATTAAAATATAACAATATTTATCATATAAATGAAGACTGTAACAGAATAAATAAAAATTGCTGATTTGCTGGTTTTTGGTCATGTTGCCCCCTCAAAAAAAGTAATGAAAAATTATCCAAAAATTGTATGTATCCAAAAATGGTAACAATAAAAACTACAGCTCATCTCCCCAAAAAAGGAACCAGAATGTAGCGATGCAAAAAAAAGTAGTAAAACATAAAAGAAAGTATATAAATTTGGTATCGCCGTAATAGTATCCACCACACAAAATAGGGCTGTCATGTTATTTTTAGAGCACAGTGAATGTTCTAAACACAGAGTTTACTGAACGCTCACAATACAATGGTAAATTAAATAGTGCTAATAAAAAACAGAACTTGTCCTGCAAAAAAGAAATCTCCTCATATGGCTATATGAATGGAACATTTTTAAAAGTCTTGGCTCTCAGAAAGGTGGGTTGTAAAAAACAAAAATGCAAAAATAAAGATTGTCCCAGTCCTGAAGGGGTAAAGGGGTTATCCAATCCCTATTATGACCCCCAGAATGCCCGGGACCCTTCTCTAGAGCATACTTACCTGCTATATCTGTAAAGAATAAATCAAGGCAACTGGACTTACTGTAGATTTCTTGAAAACGTTTCACTTGTTCTTCCAACAAGCTTTCTCAATTCCACTCAGAATGAAACGTTTTCAAGAAATCTACAGTAAGTCCAGTTGCCTTGATTTATTCTTTACAGATATACCATGACCTGGCATGACCTAAATGAGAACCTTCACAGGCATACTTACCTGCTCCCCGGCACCTGCTGGTTAGTATGCTCTAGAGAAGGGTCCCGGGCATTCTGGGGGTCATTATAGAGATTGGATAACCCCTTTAATGTGAAGAGTACATTATTATGGCTATTTATTTATTATGTTTTTATTTATTTATGGTTCTTTATTTATTTATCTATTCTTGGTCTTTATTTATGTATTTATTATGGTTATTTATTCATTAATGTATTTATTTATTATGGTTATTTAATGCACATATGTTTTGTAGGTACTAAAGTCCCATATTATCTTCACCCAGGTTTCCTGTCACTCTTCTGTCCTATTGTTTGAACTCTACTACAGAGAGTGGTCGATTTAGGGATGGGAGCAGCACAATAGTAGCCAGGCAGCAACTACACAGTGTACAGAGCCGCGTATGTCAGGTGGCTGCTTCTGGAGACACAACTAGTAAAAACATCTTATTGGGCGGGTGCCGGCTGTCAGACCCCCTCCGATCTGATACTGATGACCTATCTCATGCATAGGTCATCAATAAGTAAGTACTGGAAAACACCCTTAACAAATGAAACATAAGGCCTCAGTTTTGACTGCGATTGCGTTCCGATGTTCAGTTTTTTCCACGCGCGTGCAAAAAACTGAATGTGGTACCCAGACCTGAACCTGGACTTCTTCACTGAAGTTCGGGTTTAGGTTAGGTGTTCTATCCACCAACATGGTTCTAAGGGAAAATAAATAGCAGAATGCTTACTAAAATGTGGATTGAGGGGTTAAAAAAAAAAAAAATTGATCACGCAGCCGGCATCGTCTTCTTGCTTCTTATTTCAGGACCTGCAAAAGGATCTTTGATGATGTCAGCGCAGGTCCTGCTGAATGAAGATAGATTTTTAACCCCTCAATCCACATTTTACTATGCATTCTGTATTAAGAGTGCTATTATTTCCCATTATAACCATGTTATAAGGGAAAATAATACAGTGAATACACTTTAAAGGGGGCCAGGGTTACTTTCATCCCTATCATCTCCTAGCAACCATGCGTGAAAATCGCACCGCATCCGCACTTGCTTGCGGATGCTTGCGATTTTCACACATCCCCGTTTATTTCTATGGGGCCTGCGTTGTGTGAAAAAATGCAAAAGTGATGCGTGAAAATCACCGCTCATCTGCACAGCAGATGCACCTCACTCATTGCACCCGTGCGGAATTCTCGCCCGTGTGAAAGAGGCCTAACTTGGAGTAAACTGAGGCGCACATTTGCTTTTCTGGCACATAAACAACCAAAAGGACGGAATGGGAACTTAAAATGGTCGGAAAAAAAAACTAAAACTGGCCCCATTTTGTAGTCAGGTCCAAATTGACAGAAGGTTGGGCCAACAAAAGAAGGTGGGGCCAGCAATGCCATATTGTGTCACATATACCACCCCAGCATAGTCATATACCACTGTGCAACACAATATACTGCTCCAGCAGCACAAAATACCTCCCCAGAAGCTACCCCTCTGTGGTGGTTAGCACCAGCTGCCACGTTCTGTCCTACTACAGTTGCCTCAGGACGACAATACAGAGGAATTCATGGGTCAGAAGGGGAGCGTCAGATCAATACTTACCAAGGGTGGCAGCCGGGAGGAGGGCTTGGGCGGCCCTCTGGGCATTGACCCACCGGAAAGTTTCCCTGTAGGGTCTATGGTTAGTCCACCCCTGTCAAAAGAGGTGTACCTCCTAGTAAATTTGGAACATTAAGCCTAGTGTTGGAAATACCAGTATAAGTAAACTCCCCCATTGACATATATTTACTGGAGAGATCTAAGTTTCCAGAGAAATGCACTATAAAAAAGAGCGTAAGTAGAAGAAATGTCACGTAGGGCATAAGGAAAGTACTAACTAATATCTTGTGCACAGTAGGGTTGTCACGATACCAAAATTTTGATTTGATTTCGATACCATATAAAAGTACTGCAATATTCGATATCATGCGAAAAAAATAAAACACCAAAAAAGACGCATGCATTCCGCATATTATGGAACGTCCGGCCCATAATAGAACAGTCATATCCTATTTTGGGGGGGGGGACGAGGTGACAAAAAAATGGTGAATCTTTTTTTTTTTTTTTTTTTTGTTACGGCATTCACCACATAGGAGATATTTTTTATATTTTAATAGTTTGGAGTTTTAGGACATGGCGATATGCAATATCTTTATTTATTGTTTATATATTTTATATGTAAAATTGGGAAAGGGATGATTTATACTTTTTTTTTTTTTCCCCAAAACTGTTTTATTTTCATTTTCATCATACAAAAAGTTCCATAAAACACAAAGGAAAGAACAGATAACATACGCGTTGACAGAATCAAGAGCGTTCACAGGCATTTAATATCTATTTATCCATTATTCCTATCGAAAATCTATCCCTATCTTTATTCTGTTTCTTTCCTCATATCAACAGTATATAACAGAAAATGTATCTGTGAGATTGATATTTTTCTACCAATACTGTAATTACAGAATTCAGCAAATTCTGAGTGTTCAGTAACTAAATACCCTTTGTTCTTGGTTGACTCAAATGCGTGTTTTAATCGGAAATATCTAAACCGTGTGAGGGTATCTAATTTTATACTAAGCCCCATTTCCTCTAGTGTCCTAATCTTTCCTTCCACCACAATCTGTGAAATGTACTTAATACAATTTTTTTTCCAAAATATATAATCATCTAACCTCTGGAACTCACTTAAATTTAAATTCCCCCATATGGGGGTAATCTTTAGTGAAAAATGTATGCCCAATAACTTTTTAACTTTAGCCCATACTAAGTGCATCATTTTGCTGATTGGACATTTCCTGCCCTTCATTTTTATAATCCCAGTCTCCAGAAGACTAATCATGTTATATTGGAGCCCTTCAAACTCACCCATCAAAAAGTGACGTATTCTGTCATCCTCTGTCATTAACCATTGAAGCTGGGATGCATAATAATAACCTCTAAAACAGGGAACCGACAGACCACCATCTTCTTCATCTAACCATAAATATTTTTGTTTCAACCTAACCCTTTTTTTCCCCCAAATAAGGTCATTTATCATTCCTTCCAATACATTAAAGCAACGATCCCCTATCCACACAGGACATGATGATATAACATAAAGAATCTGTGGTAACAGGACCATCTTAATAATGGCAATTCGGTCCACCTGCCGAATCAGTAATTTTTGCCAAGTGCTTATTTTATTTTTTACCCTTTTAATCATGGGGGAAATATTAAGTTCTACATACTCCTGGATCCTTGAACTGATTTTTATTCCAAGGTATTCAAATGCTTCTGTGGATTTTAATATCTTAACATTTATATCCGTTCGCGTAATTTCATAACCGACTGGGAGCAGCACCGACTTCATCCAGTTCACCCTGAAACCGGAGATTTGTCCAAACTGGTTCACTATCCCCATCAGGTATGGCAACATTTGTGCCCCCCCATCCAGGAAAAACAAAATGTCATCCGCATATAAGCATATTTTGTCTAATGCACCCCTTCCCCCAAACCCCCTGATCTTATCATCGGCTCGCACCTTACACGCCAACGGTTCCACAAATATGGCAAACAATAATGGGGAGAGTGGGCACCCCTGCCTGGTTCCCCTCTGCAACCCGATTGGCTCAGATATCTCCCCGTTTATTTTTATCCTCACCTTCGAGTGGTAATACAACAATTGTACCCATCTAATAAATTTTTCCCCTAGGTTCAACTCGTGCATTATTTTCCAGAGGTATGCCCACTCCACCCTGTCAAACGCCTTTTCCGCGTCCAATGACAGGATGGAGTGGGCACCCTCACCACCCATCTGGATATTTAACAATGCCCGTCGAATGTTCGTTTGAACCTGACGTTTTGGCACAAAACCCGACTGGTCTGGGTGTATTATTTTCTCTATAACTCTTTTTAAAGATTTGCCAGCAGCTTAGCACATATTTTAAAATCAGTGTTGAGAAGAGAGATGGGGCGGTACGAGTCCACCCTTCTCTCGTCCTTCCCCTTTTTCCCTATCAGAGTTATTACAGCCTCCGAGAGGGAGGCTGGAAGTTCACCCTTGTCCATTGCGTCGTTTAGAACCTGCAATAGAACTGGGAGAATAACGTCTCCATACCTTTTATATATCTCGAAAGGGAGACCATCCAACCCAGGGCTAGTATTGCCCTTTATAGATTTCAAAGTATCCCGAAGTTCGTCTAATTCTATAGGTCCATTCAATAGTTCCCTGTCCTCCTCAGAGAGCCTGGGGAGCCGCACATCCTCCAAGAAGAATTTTATATCCTCACACCCCCCCCACTCCCTCCGAGGAGTAGAGGTCCTTATAATATTTAACAAATTCCTGCTCAATTTCTCCCTGGTCGGATGTTATCCCCCCATCTCTCCTCTCAACACATTTGATTCTATTCTCCCCCTTTTGATTGTGTATAAGTGTGGCCAGCAGTCTCCCCGGCCCCCTCAAAAAACACTCTTTGTTGTGCCTTATCTACCAGATAATTTTTTAATAGGGTTTTGGCCTCTTCTAGCTGAGCCACCATTTCGGAGGATTTATTTTCCAGAAGCTCCTCTTCTATTTTCTTTATTTTATCCCCCAGCTCTTTCTCCTTTTTAGCGAATTCCATTTTTAGGCCCTTGATTCTACCCACGAGGATACCCTGTAGGTATGCTTTAAATGCATCCCATACATACCCTATTTGTGTGGATCCTAAATTAATTTGCCAGTACTCCTCTATATCTGCAATTATACCATCATCTTTATTTATCAAGTTTAACCAGTGCGGATTCAGCCGAAACTCTCTTCTTTTTGACCTAACATTAGTTTTGAATGTCAAGCTCACCGGGGAATGGTCTGAGATACTATTAACCTCATACTTCATTTTGGAGATCTGGCCTATCAATTCTGGGCTAACTAATGCCATATCTATTCTTGACATTGTTTTACTCCCATGACTAAAACATGAGTATACTCGCTTGTCATCATAAAGATATCTCCAAACATCTATCAGTGATAGTTCCTGAGTTATTCTTTTAAGAAGTGTTGGCTGACTTATATCATATTTATTATTTGATGTCACTGAGTATCTATCTAGCTTACTATTCATCACACTGTTGAAATCTCCCATTACTAGTATGGGACATTTACCTCTGGAGTCTGCAAACTCCACTAGACGGTGAATAACACAAAGGGAGAATGGTGGTGGTATATACACGAAGGCTAGAACACAGACTATTCCGTTCCATTGACAGTGGAGGAATACGTATCTTCCCCTGTCATCAATCTTCTGATCTAGTGGGAGGTAATCCACTTTATGATGGATATATACACTGACACCACATGAATAGGTAGAAAAACATGAATGATATTGGTACTTTGCCCATTTCCTCATAAGTAAATTTATCTTATCCTTTGTATTATGTGTCTCCGTTAGTCCCACAATGGCCGGGAGATGTCTAGTAACCATATCAAACACCATAACCCTTTTGACCTTATCTCCCAGTCCGCGTACGTTCCATGTAATTATCCTACTCATGAGTACCTCCCACCTGTGGATTCTTGTTTTTCATCATCGCCAAACCCCACAAGACAACTTCTTTTTTTTTTTGTACATTTTATTTAATAACTATTTCCCCCCTTAGGGGCTAGAACTTGGGATCTTTTAATCCCTTGTCCTATTCACCCTGATAGAGGACTTCACCCTGTCCCTGCTGCCATGTGATTTGTGCACAGGGCAGCAGGGAGCTTACCATGGCAGCCATGGCTTCAGTAGCGTCCTGGCTGCCATGGTAATCGATCGGAGCCCCGGGATTACACTGTTGGGGCTCCGATCGGAACTGCCACTGCACCACCAATAATTATAATACTGGGGGGAGGCGAACTGCACCACCAATGAGGATGAGGGGAGGGGACCCTGTGGCCACTGCCACTAATGATTTAATACTGTATTAACTAATGTTTAATACAAATACAGGAGGCGGGTGCCGGCGGCAGAATCACATAGCCGGCACCCGACCTCCATGACAGGGAGCTGCAATCAGCGGCAGTTAACCCCTCAGGTGCCGCACCTGATCGCAGCTCCCCGTCATAGAGGTAGGGTGCCGGCTATGTGATTCTGCCGCCGGCACCCACCTCCTGTATTTGCATATATGGGTAAGTTATTTTCATTGGTGGCGCAGTGGCCACAGCCCCTCCCCCCCTCCTCCCCTCTCTCTTCTCATTGGTGGCAGCAGCAGTATAGGGGGAGGGAGAGTGTGACTCCTCCCCTGTGCTGCTGAGGGAACATGGCGCGTGCTGAGAGCAGCGAATGCCATGTTCTGTGATACTAGGATAATTTGATACCCGGTGCAACCCTAGTGCACAGCTAATAAGATCCAATCTCCCAATTACTCTTGCCTAATAAAAAGAAAGTGCACAATGTCACGGCAGCTGGAGAGGTGGACTCATCCTGTCTAGAAGAAGAATAAGGTCAGTGCAACCTGCTTCTTACTGCAGTGCAATCTGGACAGAATTGAAAAGCTGATGCTTCTCCAGACATACATGGATCAGGAATGTACTACTGACAAACAAGGAAACTACAGTATATAAAGCTGAATGATCGTAGAAGCGATCATTCATCCTCATACATTACCTGATCCAGGGAATTAACTTTCTCATTCCCAAACACTGCCCACTCTGTCGAACAATGTAAAAGGGCCTTAAATGAAACCAGGGAAATTCACTGGAAACTGCTATGATTTTGTGGAAATTCACCCTTAACAAAAAATAACATTATTTTTAGGGTTCCAAGTCAGCTTGTGGTGGGATGCTTAATGTCCCATTCACTCACATTGTGAACAATGGAAGCAACAACCCTTATAGGAATCAAATATGGATGCTTAAACCAGTTGTCATTTTTTGTTCTTGGGTCACCTATTGATAATTGGAAATACTTATTTGTATATACCTGTAAGGGGCTCCACTGCTCACATACAGAAGGTGGACTGTGCCATTTAAAGCCTATATGGTGTCCAATACAGTTTCTAGTTATGGAGCCTTAGCTACCCTCTATGCCTTCATATGATGCTTCCGGGGGGAATACGTTTGTAAAAAGCCATATAATAAATAACTGCTGTTCACACGGATTTCATATGATTATATGTGAGGGGGAAAAGCTCTGTATGTCTCATATGAAATGGGAGGATCGCTATGGTAGCCGTATTACAGATCCTTACAACATGGATCCTTGAGATGTGTGTACGAGCCTTAATGACCTCTAGTTGGCCAGTGACATAACTGGTGTGGTGTTCTGGAGCGACAGACACGGCAGTGGAGGCGGCTCGTATGCTTCGCAATAGTGAGATCACAGACGTCCATACAAGAACCATGCGACACGCATAGTCTGGAATGGTGGCCCGAAAAAAGGTGAAGAAGCCTCAAATTCAATATCGTCATAAGAAGCGTCGGCTCAAGTCTGCAAAAAATGTACGAACCGTGGACAATAGAAGATTGGAAACGGGTGATTTGGAGCGATGAGACGAAAATCAATATACTGGGCTCTGATGAGTGCAAATGGGTCTGGAAGAAACAAGAGAAAAGGGGCTAATGGGTCCAGAAATTGAAGGAACTGTTAAGTTCGGTGGAGGAAGCCTGATGATATGGAGTTGTTTCATAGCCAAAGCTGTTGGATACTTGACCTGGATCGATGATGGTCTCAATGCTGAGCTATAGGTGAGTATCCTACAAGATGAGTTACTTCGTACACTCGAGTAATATGGGTATGAAAAGGACGACATAGTGTTCCAGCAGGACAATGACACAAAGCATACGTTGAGATTGGCAAAGAAATGGTTCAATGACAATGAAGTAGACGTGCTGGATTGGCCCCACAGTCCCCAGACCTCAACCCAATCGAACACTTGTAGGTAGAGATGAAGAAAAAGCTGTATTTGTACCCAAGTGAGTCGACCAGTATGCACCAACACTGGGAACGTGTAGAAGCGACCTGGGAACGGATTTCGGTCGAGACATGCTTGAATCTGATCGACAGCATGCCCAGAAGGATTCAGGCAGTGTTGAAAGCCAAAGGTGGATTCACAAAATACTAACTAAAAAATTAAAATTAAAATTTAGAATTTTAGGAGCAAAACAGTAACAATGCAGTTACAGGACAAGAATCTGCATAACTAATCATATGCTAAGTAGCTGCTGTAGTGGATGGGGAGATATGGAGCCCTAAAGTCAAAAGTTCAAAACATTGTTCCCCTTTTGCTCGTCAGTGTATTTTGTACTTACTTGTGTGGATGATGTTCTCTCGTACAATCACCTTCCTCAAGTGAATCTAGCAGCTCCCAGGGTTTCACAATTTTTACCTACAAAAAAAAAAAAGTTGAAATAAACTGACGTTTTAAAAAAAAAAATGTGCGTATGTTACTGGCGTTGCACGAGAAGGTACAGTATACATTACTATTACAGCAGCACATACTGTATCTTCAGTGGGGAGCCATATGGAGCCTCTGCATGGTACTGCATTACGGAGTTCTCCCCTAGAAATATACAACTTGGAGGTTGTCTTCAGCCATAAAAAGGCTGTGTACATGAGTACTAGACTGTACACAGAAAAAGGTTTGGGCTAAGAACAATGACATTCCCCCTGCCCTACCAGTGGGCAGCATGTGGATGTGATACAGGAGGGGTCGCTGAGAATATCTAGATTTGCAGTATTAATTTGTAATAACTTGTGTAAATCTTGGCTGGTGACTGTGGCTCCAGAATCACAAAAAATCCAGAAGATTTATTTTCTGCAGCTCTGAGGCCATGGTTCTGGCAATGTGCAAGTCTTGCTGCGACCCCATTCTGTTCAGTGGCTGCACTGATACATGGCAATTTTTGGTCGTTCAACAGGTCTCGTGGCCAAGATTGCCATGTAGCCCCAGCATAAATCTGAAAACTGCTCTCTGTATTGCAGGGTCTGGAACATCATAGCTCCCTACACTGGACAGTGGCTGTGAACAGTGGCGGACTGGCCATAGACCAACAGGGAGATTTCCCGGTGGGCCAATGACCATGGGGTTGCCCCAGCCCTTCTCACAGCCACCAGCCAGGTACATAACAAAGTGATGCACTCAGTAGTAATTAATGCTAGGAGCACCAGGCACTTGTGCACCTGGCGAGTGGCTGCAGATGCCCTCCTGAATTCATCTGTATCCTGAGGATGGTGATGCAGTTGAATACTGTGGCGAGGTTGGCAGTACTATGTTCTGCGCTGTAATATTTGATGCTGCTGAGGCAGCATTTTGTGCTGCACTATGGAATTTGGTTCTGCAGGGGCGGTATCTTGTCCTGCACTATGGTATTGCTTCCCCACCTACTTCTGTTGTCCATGCCTACTGGTGTTTC
This sequence comes from Bufo gargarizans, assembly GCF_014858855.1. Classification (NCBI taxonomy): domain Eukaryota; kingdom Metazoa; phylum Chordata; class Amphibia; order Anura; family Bufonidae; genus Bufo; species Bufo gargarizans. The sequence goes on along the minus strand of NC_058084.1, from coordinate 432,012,492 downwards.
CCCGCCTTCAGTCAACTTGAACCTACCTACAAGATGGGGTTATTTTTTTTTTTTTTTCAAGGCCATGGTCCCCCCCCCCCCCCCCCCGTGCCCATACCCTAAAACTATGACTTTGTTATTGACAAAAGCTGGCAATAAAATAACAGTAAATTGTCAGTATCTGAAAAGCGCATTCAAAAGTGACAAACTGGGGGGCGAAGCCTAACTGGGTAGCAAGACGGACGCCTGATCTACAGCTCCCGTCACACAGACTAGCATTCAGTGCAATCTTGAATCTTAGAGCCACTCAGTATGGTGAAAATCGGCAGAGATCGCCCTGAACCTAGTGGGCCAAAGAAAACTGAAGCGGAGATGGCACAATTTCTGAAAAAGAAGCTGCTGGAATCCTCGGCGCATGAGTCCAAGATGGCGCCGGGCCCCCATAGCGTCTCCGAAACTACAGCGGCTTATGAAACTGACAGCGCTGCTGAACTAGAAGACGAGGGTCAGTCTGCAGACACAGCAACCTTTTCAAAGAGGTACTTTAAACAAACCTTAGAAGGGGCCCTTGGCAGACATTAAAGCGGAGGTGAGGCATATAAGCCACAGGGTGGAATTGTTGGAGGACAATCAGGCTCTACAGGTGGCGCACAGTGAGGCCATGGCGAATAGTATTGCAGCTCACAATGAAGCCATATCTACAGCTTTCATGCTAATTGAGGATCAAGAGAACAGGAGCCGCCGTAAAAATGTGCGTATAAAAGGCTCACCTGAAACGATACCTCATGAAGAACTGTCGGACACCATGTTGCGCCTCTTTAGTGTTATCATGGGAGATGCGAGGGCTCACTCCATCATTATAGAGAGAGTACATAGATCCCTGAGACCCCCTCCCAAGGAATGGAGAGCCCCCAAGGGACGTGGTATGCGGGCTCCTCAGTTATGTGGACACAGCAGCTATCCTGAAGGGTGCCAGAGAACGTGTGGACTTGACTTATGAAGGCCATCACGTCTCATTTTTTCAAGACATCGCTCCCTCCACTTTGCTGAAAAGATCACAGAAGATCGCTTATAGGTGGCTTTTCCTCTTTGGATTACAAGTGACCATAGCAGGCAAGAGATGTACCATCAAATCTCCAGTAGACCTGGACGCAGTCTTGCCTCTGCTCAGCATTGATCCTATGGACATTCCCTCATGGATACCACAAGCCTTGCAGCACCTTCAACTTCCTGCTCTACCAAAAACAACCACATGGTCAGAGGTCCGCACATCCAAATCGTCGGGCCTGAGGAAGCCGGCGGGCTGACCAGAAGTGAAGTATATGTGGGGACGTCTTATCCTTCTAATTTGCCAAACATTATGGGTCCCACTGTCTGCCTCTGTTTGCTCTGTTTTATTTTCTATGTCACCTCCTAACTTAACTTCAATCTCTTCACAACTGGCAGACTTGTTGTTCCCGTCTCTTGGGGATCATGTGGCAATATATATAGAGTCAGCTAGCCCTATGGATTGCATGGGGCTAATATTATTGGGCTAAAATTATATGTCATGTTTATTCACTGTTTGCTGGTCTGTGGAACCAGTTAAGGAATGACTTTGCAAAGTCCTCCTACACCCATAACCCACCTCCTCGGCTCTAGAAGACGAGGAGCTTACTCGTTAATTGAAGTTTTACACTGTATGTTTTATATGTATTATATGGTTTCGTTGTTAGTATGGTTCTATCACATACTACCCCATATTGCTTGGTTATGGTTAGGAATCAGCGGGCAATAGGCACATTGTTCCCGAGAAAAACTATAGATGATGGCTGACATCACATTCACATCATTCAATATAAAGGGGATGAACACCCCCCAGAAGAGGTCGCAAGTCCTTACCATGTTAAGAAAAGAAAAAGTGGGGATTTGTTTCCTACAAGAAACACACCTTAGCGCTGGTCGTTTCCCCAGGTTCCCTCAGCATCAATATAATCAATGGTATCATAGTACCTTTGTGTCAGCCTCCAGAGCAGTAAGCATAGGCATAGGCAAAAACGTTTCATTCACTTCCACATTGATTTTAGAGAATGCAGATGAGAGGTTTCTGTTTGTGAAGGGTAAATTGGGAAGCCTCAACCCCACTTTGGCCTGTCTTTACGCCCCAAACAAGGGTCAATCTAAATGGATCACAAACACCCTCAATAGGCTTAAGCAGTTGGCGGAAGGTGTAGTACGGGGGGCGATTGTCACGGAAGGTGTACAGAAAACTAGAAGACACAAAATGAAGATCCGACTGACTGGATCCAAAACTAAGGAACCAAAGGGATAGCCCTGCAACAGACCTGGCTCTCTCCCTAACTGCTCAGCCTATGCAAAAATCTCAATGGTAGATGATCGCATATCCTCGTTCCTCGACTGTATAACACCTGAACACCCTATAATAGTGAGGGGACACGACCACCGGCTCCCTACACTTGATACGGAGGGAGTCAGGGTCACCTGGGATCCAGCAAACAGGAAAATACAAATGAATGAACAAAACTTATCTGTAGAAGACTCAGTAGTAGCATCCAACATGCACACACTCCAGGAAGTTCTATAAACCGCAAAGTGATGCAGTATGGAAAAGGGATTTAAAGGGATGCAATCAGTGCGACTACATGACAGCTGAGAGAGGCTAACGAGATGAGAAAGCAAAACAAAAGGAACCTCAAGGAGGAGGTTCTGAAGGACGTCTGTCAGAGCTTCTCAGATGTCTGGTGGTGACAGTACCCCTCCTTCTACGAGTGGATTTCGGACACTCAGAGCCCACCTTCTCAGGATGGGACCTATGGAAAGCCCTGATGAGACGAGTGGCCTTAATGTCCGTCACTGGGACCCACATCCTCTCCTCAGGACCATAACCCTCCCAATGAACGAGGTACTGGAGAGAACCGCGGACAACACGAGAATCCACAATCCTAGAGACCTGAAATTCAAGATTACCATCAACCACAATCGGAGGAGGAGGCAAAGACGAGGGTACAATGGGTTGGACATAAGGTTTTAATAAGGACTTATAAGAAAAACATTATGGATCTTCCAAGTCTGAGGAAGATCAAGACTGGTAGGCAACAGGATTGATGACGGACAAGATTTTGTAAGGCCCAATAAACTTAGGACCCAACTTCCAGGAGGAAACCTTTAATTTGATATTCTTAGTAGACAACCACACCAGATCACCAACATTCAGGTCCGGACCAGGCACACGTCTCTTATCCGCCACACGCTTATATCTCTCACTCATGCTCTTTAGATTATCCTGAATCTTTTGCCAAATAGATGACAAAGACGAGGAGAATCTGTCCTCATCAGGTAAACCAGAAGACCCTTCTCCAGAGAATGTCCCAAACTGCGGATGAAACCCATATGCACCAAAAAATGGTGACTTATCAGAGGACTCCTGACGACGGTTATTTAAAGCAAACTCAGCAAGGGACAAAAACGAACACCAATCCTCCTGATTCTCCGCCACAAAACAGCGCAGATATGTCTCCAGATTCTGATTGACGCGCTCTGTCTGACCATTCGACTGCGGGTGGAAAGCAGAAGAGAATGACAACCGAACCCCCAAGCGAGAACAGAAAGCCTTCCAGAATCTGGAAACAAACTGTGTGCCCCTATCAGAGACTATGTCTGAAGGAATACCATGCAATTTGACAATGTGATCAATAAATGCCTGCGCCAGCGTCTTAGCATTGGGCAAGCCAGGAAAAGGAATGAAATGCACCATTTTGCTAAAACGGTCCACCACCACCAGAATCACAGTCTTTCCCGAGGACCGAGGCAGGTCCGTAATGAAGTCCATGGACAGATGTGTCCAAGGACGGGAAGGAATGGGTAACGGAAAGAGAGGACCTGAAGGCCGTGAATGAGGGACTTTGGCACGAGCGCAGGTCTCGCAGGCTGCCACAAAACCCTCAACCGACTTACGAAGCGCCGGCCACCAGAATCTCCGAGCGATGAGATCCACTGTGGCTCTTGCCCCCGGGTGCCCAGCAAGGACAGTATCGTGGTGCTCCTTAAAAATCTTGTGTCTTATAGCGAGAGGCACAAACAACCTCCCAGGAGGACAAAGATCAGGAGCCTCTGACTGGGCTACCTGAACCTCTGCCTCCAATTCAGGATAAAGAGCAGAGACCACCACACCTTCAGCCAAAATGGGACCCGGATCTTCAAAATTCCCACCTCCCAGAAAACAACGTGACAGGGCATCCGCCTTCACATTCTTAACCCCAGGGCGGAACGTGACAACAAAATTAAACCTTGAAAAGAACAAAGACCATCTGGCCTGTCTCGGGTTCAGACGCTTGGCTGACTCCAAGTAGGCCAGATTCTTATGGTCAGTAAACACGGTAATAGGGTGTCTGGCTCCCTCTAGCCAATGGCGCCATTCCTCAAAAGCTAACTTGATGGCCAACAACTCCCTATCTCCCACATCGTAATTTCTCTCTGCGGAGGAGAGTTTCTTCGAGAAAAAGGCACACGGTCGCCATTTGGCAGGAGAGGGACCCTGAGACAAGACCGCACCCACACCCACCTCAGAAGCATCAACCTCAACTATGAAGGGTAGAGAAATATCAGGTTGTACCAAGATGGGAGCGGAAGCAAAACTCTCCTTGATATTAGAAAAGGCCTTACGCGCCTCTACCGACCAGGAGGAAAAATCTACCCCCTTTCTAGTCATATCAGTGAGTGGTTTAACAACAGAGGAATAATTCAAAATAAACTTCCTGTAATAATTGGCAAAACCCAAAAAACGCATCAGCGCCTTCTGATTCTCAGGAAGCTCCCACTCAAGCACAGCGCGGACCTTCTCGGGGTCCATGCGAAAACCAGAAGCGGAGAGAAGAAACCCCAGAAATTGAATTTCTGGAACCGCAAACACACATTTTTCCAGTTTAGCAGTACAATTTATTCTCCCGCAGGATGAGCAAGACCTGACGTAAGTGTTCCTTATGAGTTTTGAAATCAGGAGAAAAAATCAAAATGTCATCTAGATACACTAAAACAAATTTCCCCATTAAATGATAAAAAATGCTGTTCACAAAATGCTGAAAGACGGCTGGAGCATTCATCAAACCAAAAGGCATAACCAAATTCTCAAAATGGCCCTCAGGGGTATTGAAGGCCGTCTTCCATTCGTCTCCTTCTCTGACCCTGACCAGGTTGTATGCCCCTCTTAGATCCAACTTGGAAAAAAACTTTAGCCCCAACAATCTGGTTAAACAGGTCTGGGATCAGAGGAAGCGGATAAGGGTCACAAATTGTGATATTGTTCAGCTCTCTGAAATCCAGACATGGTCTTAAAGAACCATCTTTTTTCTTAACAAAGAAAAAAACAGTGGCAACAGGTGACTTCGAGGGTCGTATGTGTCCCTTTCTCAGACTCTCAGAGATATAAGCACGCATAGCGACCCTTTCAGGTTGGGAGAGATTGTATAAACGAGATTTAGGCAGCTTGGCGCCTGGGGTGAGATTAATAGGGCAATCGTACTCCCTGTGAGGGGGCAAGTCCTGAACACCACTCTCAGAAAACACATCCGAAAATTCTGAGAGAAAAGATGGTACAGTCTTAGTAGAAACCTCAGAAACAGATGTCGTGAGGCAATTCTCTCTGCAAAAGTCACTCCAACCATTTATTTGCCTTGCTTGCCAATCAATGGTGGGGTTATGTTTAGTGAGCCAGGGTAGCCCCAACACTAGAGGAGTAGGCAACCCGCTTAGGACGAAACATGACACATCCTCAACATGAGTATCACTCACAATCAAACGGATATTGTGAACTATGCCCTTTAACGATTTCTGAGAAAGTGGAACGGAATCAATAGCTAAAACAGGTATATCCTTTCCCAAAGTGCATACCTGGAAACCATGAGTTATAGCAAATTGACTATCAATGAGATTGACAGCTGCTCCACTATCTACAAAAATCTCACAAAAAATGTTCTTGCTCTCTAGCGCCACCCTGGCAGGTAGGACAAAACGGGAACTACAAGCAAACGGAAAACCTTCAATTTCCGCATCAACCTTGCCAATAGTAACAGATGGAACGTTTTTAGAGGATTTTTTTCTTTTTGTTTCTTTATTACTCTCTCCCTAACTGCTCAGCCTATGCAAAAATCTCAATGGTAGATGATCGCATATCCTCGTTCCTCGACTGTATAACACCTGAACACCCTATAATAGTGAGGGGACACGACCACCGGCTCCCTACACTTGATACGGAGGGAGTCAGGGTCACCTGGGATCCAGCAAACAGGAAAATACAAATGAATGAACAAAACTTATCTGTAGAAGACTCAGTAGTAGCATCCAACATGCACACACTCCAGGAAGTTCTATAAACCGCAAAGTGATGCAGTATGGGAAGGGATTTAAAGGGATGCAATCAGTGCAACTACATGACAGCTGAGAGAGGCTAACGAGATGAGAAAATGAAAGCAAAACAAAAGGAACCTCAAGGAGGAGGTTCTGAAGGACGTCTGTCAGAGCTTCTCAGATGTCTGGTGGTGACAGTGATCTTAACATTGCCCTAATCCCGCTACAGGACTCCTCCATGGGCACCTTGGTACACTCTCAAAAATCTTTGAGTAATATTCACAAGACACTTCGAGACTCCATAACCCATCCTCTAGGGACTATTCGCTCCAGTCTTCAGCTCATTTTTCATTTCAGAAATTAGATTATATCCTTGTCCCCAATAGCCTGGTCAGCGCAGTTAAAAAGGTGGGCATAGGAGCTATAACAGTGTCCGATCATGCACTAGTATCAGCAATGGTCTCTTTTATGAATTTACCTGAAAGGGAATGGGTATGGAGACTGAACGAAACACTTTTGGACAAAACATCAGATGTAGCCGCTCTCTCCCAAAGACTACAGAATTATTTCAAAGAGAACCTCCCAGAGGATACATCGGTCCCAATTACTTGGGAGGCTCACACGGCTTTAGTAAGGGCGGAATTCATAGGCCTAGACTCCAAAATCAAGAAAGAACGACAAAAAAATTCTAAATTCCCTCTTAACCCAAATCTCCACCATTAAATGATTCAGAAAAGATCTAAACTTGCTCATGCACATACAGATCTGTTGACTCTACGTCAGCAACTCAAAGACCATCTGAATATTCAATATGCAAAGCACTATCAATATGCCAAATACAAATATTACGCGTATGGGGACAAAGGCAATAAAATGATATCACACCTTATTAAGAAACAAAAAGAATCAGGGTTTATACATTCCATTCAAAACAGATACAGGACACAAGGTTACAGAAACAAAAGATATTGCACAAGAGTTTTCTCATTCAAGAATTTATTGAGTTTTTCAAATAAGTAGATGAAAATGTGATACAAAAGGTAACATATTGCAATGTCATGCAATGCCGTATACATTATAGAGTAATCTCCAGACAAAGGAGGTAACGAGGTACAATTTCCCATACGTAAAGGCAGTAAGAACATGTGGCAACACATGAGTAAGAGAATCACATTGTTTACATGAAGCAGAGAAGGCTATATGAACCTAAGCCTAGTAAGACATGTACATAACAAAAAAACAAACAAAGGAGGGCACAGAACAGTAGACCACAGACAAAGAGGAAAGGTACAGGGGAAGGAGAGGGTGGCGGAGTGCGGGATTATAGACGGGCATTACGAAACTCATCTGATCCTCGGAAAGTTTCCCAAGGGCCCCAGGTTTGAACGAATCGAGAGGTGTCCTGAGGAGAGACGCAGATGAGAGCCTCCATCCGCTGATGTAGGGCAATTTCTTCACACCATTCCTCCGGGGAGGGAGGCGTAGGTGATTTCCATGCACAAGAGTTTTTTGCCTTTTATCGACAATTATATAACTTACCTGGTGACACCCCCCCCCAAGGGAGTCACCCAAAGCTGTTGTAATAGAGCAATTCCTGTCTAAACTCACACTCCCTTGCCTCTCGGAAAAAGCAAAAGTCAGATTAGTGCAACCAATAACAGAGGACAAAATTTCAGGGACAATTAAGTCCATGCCACTGGGCAAGGCCTACCAGTAGGCTATAACAGAACATTCTCCTCAATTATGACCCACAAATTAGCTGCTTGGTGCAATGCACTTCTAGCAGGAGATACACTCCCAAAACAAGCTTTAAACGCCACAATAACCATTTTATCAAAAGATCAAAAGAAGGGAAGGATCCCAATTTATGTGCCTCTTATCGTCCCATATCCCTAATCAACGTTGATGTAAAAATTTGGGCAAAATTGTTGGCCCGCAGACTTAGCACACTAGTAACGGGCTTGGTCCACCCGGGACAGACGTGTTTTGTCAAAAACAGGGAGGGAAATCATAATTTGGTTTGGCTTATTCATGCCATAAACTATGCAGTCTCGAAAAAGGTCCCACTAGTATTACTTAGCACCGACTCTGAAAAAGCTTTCAACAGAGTCGACTGTGTATATTTACAATTAGCTTTGCTACATTTTGGAATCCCTACCCAATTCATACAAGCAATCATGTCCCTTTACAGACATCCTAGTGCTAGAATTACCGTTAATGGCACTCTTTCTACTCCTTTTGAAATATTGAATGGGACCAGACAAGGATGCCGCTTGTCCCCCACATTGTTCATTTTAGTAATGGAAACGTTGCTCCAAGCAATTAGAGAGCACAAGCAAATTCAGGGACTACACGTTGGGGAGGTTACACACCAAAATGTGGCATTTGCTGATGATGTGTTAATTCTGATCACCAATCCTAACACAGCTTTCCGACACATAAGACTGTTTGAGGAGTTTGGGAAACTCTCCAATTTTAAGGTTAACTACTCAAAGTCAGAAGCCCTTAACATATCAGCCCCCTCGGGAATAGTAAATACTCTGAAAAAAAAATGATGCCCTTCAAGTGGCAGTCATTCAAACTAAAATGCCTAGGAATATATCTGACCAGAGATATGTCGGATTATACACCACTAGTTAGCGAGATTACAAAGATGCTGACCTCACTCTCCATTCCATATGTATCATGGATGGGTAGAAAGAATCTCTTACACACTTATGTAATGCCCAATCTATTGTATCTGCTTCAGATGGTTCCTATTTTCCTTAACCAAAAGTTCTTCCATATGGTTAGATCAATATTCTCCTCTTTTTTGTGGCGGACAAAGAAACCCAGGATATCTCACGCTGCTCTTATTCTCCATATTCTCCCTCGCTCTCTTGGGGGCTTTGGTCTGCCAGATACACTGACATATTACAAAGCGACTCAAATGAAGAGGTGGATCTCATTATGTGTGACAGAACACGGTCCATTGGGTGTTGATATAGAACGGGCTACACTAAATGACCAACAGATGGCCAGTAAGTGTCCCCATCGTTCCCCCCAATAATGTGCCAGCCTGTGGGGCATTGCCACTCCAAAAAACACAATTTCAGGTCTTATGAGGGGTATACTGTATATACCACTTTCTGCTCTCTACAGGATATAACCCCGATCATGTCAACCCCTCCAATCTACTTACCAGGGCATTTACTCCCTTACTATGTCCTACCATCACAGGCTAACGTCCCTAGCTTTTGGGTTAAACTTAAAGATAAGACTATCAGAGATATTCTCTCAGATATGGGCTCGGAGGAAAATGTCTCACGTTATTGCTCACAAGTTCTACCTTTAGGAAATTTCCTAAAAATACACAAGCTCTCCTGCTCTGTCAAGAAGATCATACCCTTGTGCACAGAACAAGGGGACCGACTTGGCTGGAAAATGCTGAAAACCCTCTATCTAAGCGACCTAGATGGCTTTCTTTTCTGTACCACTCTTTTCTATCTACCTCTCAGATGCCACGACCTGCGTTTATTGGAGCTGGTAGAAGGAACTACAAAGGTCCTTTATGGAGCCGGAGATGGTAAAAATCTGACTTAGGTCCCATTGGTTTTTTAAATGTGTGCGCATACAAGAACACTTATACAAGGTACTAACTAGATGGTACAATTATCCCAAAAAGCTCTTCCAATCCGGTCTAACTCACAGTGATGGATGCTGGAGATGTCATCAAGAGACTGGATCTCCTCTTTATGTATTTTGGGATTGTTCAGCCATACAGGGATTCTGGAGATTAGTAGAGGAAAGGGTCAGATTTGCGCTACACACATAAAACTAACCCCGGAGCCAGTTCTACTGTGGTTGACTAATGACTTATGGGCACCATCTGCATCCAACCTGCCTACTCTCCTAGTACAAGCGTTTCGCCTTCTAATTCCCCTTAATTGGCTTCACACAGAACCCCCATCTATTGAGCAATGGTTTGATAGGATCAACCAGATATATATAGAATGGAGGAATTGGTTGGCTGGGCAGCTAGGAAACACAACTGGTTTGTTAAGCTGTGGTATCTTTGGAAAAAGCATGAAGAAACCCTGGGAACCTAGGCACTGTTGGGATGTGAACCTCCTCTTCCTACATTGCACTTTTCCAAGACATCTTGAATTTCTTTGGTTCATGTACATCTATGTATGACGCTGACAATTTTTTCAGGACCTGGAATTTATACACATATCTGTGATTTAGCATAATTACTACTATGTTTTTGTTGACATGTGCCTGCTTCATTTTCTGTAACATCTGATCAACATATTGTATACCAAGCATAGTTACTGTACTATTTTTGTTCCTAAACAATAAAAAGATTTATTGCAAAAGTGACAAACAATATGGTTGCACTTCCCGTCTTCATGCAAAAATGAACGCTGCAACAATACACACAGATGGTAATATTTCTCAAAGTAAAGCGTTAACTTCTTAGAATATGGCCACCTTTAATATTTAGGCTGCAAATTCTCATTAGGAAGAACACATAGTACTCTGCACTGTGACATACTATGTTATACCATATGTATTTTGAAATGACCAGCAAACTCAGGGATGTAGAGTTACCTTTTTTTTACGGCCAACCGTAGTCTTACTGACCACATCCATGGACGCACATTCAGGGACGGCATCGAGCGACTCTGCACTTTGCTGTGATGCAGGAGATTCCATGGTCATCAGCCTGATACAACAAACAACAATGATACATCATAGAGCATCAATAATCCTCTGAAAGTATGATGAGTGCAACATCGGAGGAAGAAAACTCTCTGTATGGTCAGTTTCTCAGGAAAACCCTGTGTATGGTCAGTTTCTCAGGAAAACCCTGTGTATGGTCAGTTTCTCAGAAGTGCATTCAGTCAAGGAAACTCGCTCTGTCTGACCGTTCTATTTCCCAGACTGAACACTATTCCTCTAACTTGAACTCACAGCATCATAATGACTTATGATGCTGTGTGTTCCTGCCTGATGTTGGATCTATTGTACTGTGCCGTGAGTTTATGTCAGAGGAGCAGTATTCAGTCCGGGAAAAGGGTGTGAAATTAGCCTATGCCTCATAAGAAATGGGAGGATTTCTATGGCTGCCATATTATGGATCCTTCCAACATGAATCCTTGTCATAGGTGTATGAGCCCTACAGGGGCTGTTCTTTGAAAAATATTATCCATTTTTAAAACCAGCACTTAGTTCTGAATACTTTTGTAATTACATGTAATTAAAAATGAAGTACTGTATAGGCAGTGAAATATTCAATAAAATGTATCTGTATAGCGCCACCTGCTGTTTTTTTCTCTCTCTTGTGTCTCTGTCCACCTTACTGAGGTGGATGCACATGCTCAGTTCCAACCTTCAGCTGCCACCAGCCATATATCCTGTTATCCTGCCCCTGATCTGCCTGCCTGAAATAAATCTAGCAGAGAATGGGTAGATCTCCATCCATGTGAGGTACAGGGCTGGTTCTAGCTTTGTTAGAAAGAGATTATCATGTACTATATGAGGTCTGGTTTTCATTTTTTACATTAATCATAGGGTAACCCCTTTAATGACGGGTCCTACCTCTAAGGTTGGTCACTGATATAAGTGGTGTGGTCTTGTGCATTCTTTAGTCCTTACATTTAGTACTTACTTGTGTGGATGACTTTCTCTACTACTATCATCTTCCTCAAGTGAATCTAAAAATTCCCAGGGATCCACTATTTTTACCTACAAAAAGGAATAAAAGGATATTCTTACAAAATAAACCTGGCGTGGGAAGTCTGACCATTTGGACGATGTGCTTTATTGTATAGGTGAGGAAACAAGCTTATGTTTATAGCACAGGTGGGGGGTACTTACTTCTCTGTTTCATTGCATTTTTGCTGGTACAGTTTTTTTTGGGGACTATCTAAAGCCAAGTTGAAACTTTTTATCCCTTGAGGGCTGTGAAGTGAGTGTCATTGCCTTTACATGTACAGAGGTTATATACAGAATATACTGTCAGTCACTGTGTGTGGGTGATCCTACCCTACATTCTCGCTATTGCTGGACAGCAAGTCCAAAGTACACATTTATACTGCACAGTTTGGCATAAGTTACATATTGATCTGCTGTACAGCTTTATCTGCCACATTCTGCTCTCAAACAAAAAAGTACAATGGCATTAAAGGTAAAGGGAGTCTATCAGCAGCTTTGACCATGCTAAACTGCTGAAAGCACTAGTTAGGGGCTGGGAAAAGCAGTACGAACATACCTTCTGTGAAGCTTTTATCATGAGGAGTGGTATGAATATGAATTTTTATTCTGCAAGATCTTGCACTTGCAACCGCCCAGGGGGTGGAGCTTCACTGTGAAATGCTCTGTCTATTCTGCTGCTTCATATCTCCTCCCCTTTGCTCTGAGTGACAGCTGTAGCATCCAACAAGGAGACCACTACAGCTGTGATCTGGCTTAAAGCAAAGAGCGAAGTTTTGCCTCCTGGGCACTTGCTGTAGCAGAACCTGGCAGAATAAAACTTGATATTCAAATTACTCCTGATGATTAAAAGCTACACAAAATGTATGTTTGCACTGCTCTCATAAGCCCCTACCTACAGCTGTTAGCAGTTTTGCACTGTTAATGTCCTATCTGTTGCTGTGCAGAGGCACGGACACAAAAGCTGACTGAAGGGCATCCGAGTCTCAGCACCGCAAAAGATAGAGCATGTCCTATCTTTAACAGCATCTTGCAGATTGCAGACCCTTTGAACTCAGTGGGACCACACTGCAAAGCCACATATGGCCGGTGCCCTGTTTTGCGTACCTTCGGTTTTTGGTCTGCAACACAGGCATGGCGAACGTATGGTCATATGCAGAAGGCCTTAAGGTCATTTCTGGGACTAGAATACCGATGACCTATCCTTAGGATAGGTCATCCATATGAGATCAGTGGGGCCTGACTCCCGTGACCCCCATTGATCATCTGTATGAATGGACTGCTGTGTTTCGGAATGGGAACTGGGCAGTGGCTTTGAATTCACAGAGTTCCTGTGCCTGTATACTCTAAAACTATCACTTTGTTATTGACAGAACCAATATGGCTGCACTTCCTGTTTTCCCGCAAAAATTAACGCTGCAACAAAACAGACAGATGGTCATATTTCTCCAACTAAACTGTTAACTTCTCAAAATATGGCCAATTTTAACATTTTCGGTACAAATCCTCATTAGAAGACATGCTTGGTACACTGCACTGCAACATAACCATGTCATACCAGGGATGTAGAGTTACCTTTTTGTTACGGCCAATTGGAGTCTCACCGACCACATCAATGGAAGTACATTCAGAGACGGCATCTGGCAACTCTCCATTTTGCTGTGATGCAGGAGATTCCATGATCATTAGCCTGATGCAATAAACAATGACATATAACAGAGTATTAAGAATCCTCCAAAATTACGAGTGCATAATCAGACCCATCATTCTTTTTCTAGATTCAGTACATCTTTGACTGGTAATTCAATAACTTAGCAAATACAGTAAGTATAGAGAGCAACTTGTATCAATCAAGAGCAATTACCCACACAGAAGCTTATGAGGTCACCAGGATTCTCATGAGGTCTCCAGGATTCTCATGAGGCTGACCATGTCTGTGTGCCAGAGTGAGAGACAATCTTTTTTGGTACATAGAAATGGTTCCAAACCCCACTACTATCATGTCCAGGTGCCCTAAATAGGGTATATGGACAGGTATAGTTTTTAGGAGACAGCCCTTTAAATTTGCTTCATTGGCATGCACATCCATCAGCAGATGTCCTATGATGTCCACAGGTAGATGTATAGTCTGCTGGCTGAAGTATCTGCACGGTAACTGGAGGAAATTTCACGTCATGTCGCTGTAGCTTTGCATGTTTTTATCTGAAGGAGCATTTCTGATAATTATAAACGGGATTGCAATTTATGTGATTGCCAAATGAGGGCAGAATTATAAAAACTGCCCTTGTTGACCACAGCAACCAATCACAGAGCAGCTTTTATTCCTAATACTGCACTTGAGAAATGAAAGCTGTGCTGTGATTGGTTGCTGTGAGTGATAAAGACAGTTTTTGTTTTAGACAGTTTTAGAAAGGTCATCCTATGAGGGGCAATTATCAACCCGTTTATGCTGTTTGCCATAATTTACAACTAGGAATGCCAGTCTTGATAAATCTCCCCCTATGTTCCTAAAATGTGCTTACAGGTGAACCCTTACATAGAGGTGCATCTTAATAAATTACAATATTATCGAAAAGTTAAATTATTTCAGTAATTCAATTCAAAAAGTGAAAAACTTATATTCTACAGCTTCATTACACACAGAGTGATCTATTTAAGGTATTTATTTATTTTAATTTTGAGGATTATGGCTTAAGAAAGTCAGTATATTGTGAAAAAGTTCAATATTGTAAACACCTGGTGTCACACTCTAATCAGCACGAAACACCTGCAACGGTTTCCTAAGCCTTTACATGGTCCCTCAGTCTGATTCAGTAGGCTACACAATCATGGGAAAGACTGCTGACTTGACAGTTGTCCAGAAGACAGTCATTGACGCCCTCCACAGGAAAGGTAAGCCACAAAAGGTCATTGCTAAAGAAGGTGGCTGTTCACAGAGTGCTGTATCCCAGCATATTAATGGAAAGGAAAACTGTGGGAGAAAAAGGTGCACACGTAACAGGGATAACCACAGCCTTGAAAGGATTGTGAAAAAAAGGCCACAAAATTTTTTGGGGGAGATTCACAAGCAGTGGACTGCGGCTGGAGTCAGTGCTTCATGAACCACCACACACAGACGTATCTGGAACATGGGCTACAACTGTCACATTACTTGTGTCAAGCCATTCCTGACCCAGAGACAACGTCAGAAGTGTCTTACCTGGGCTAAGGAGAAAAAGGAATGGACTGTTGCTCAGTAGTCCAAAGCCCTGTTATCAGGAAAGTAAATTTTGCATTTCATTTGGAAATCAAGGTCCCAGAATCTGGAGGAAAAGTGGATAGTCATACAATCCAAGTTGCTTGAGTGAAGTTTCCACAGTCGGTGATGGTTTGGGGAGCCATGTCGTCAGCTGGTGTTGGTCCACTGTGTTATATCAGGTCCAAAGAGCCGTCTGCCAGGAAATTGTACAGCGCTTCATACTTCGCTCTGCTGACAAGCTTTGTGGAGATGCTGATTTCATTTTCCAGCAAGACTTGGCACCTGCCCACACTGCCAAAAGTACCAATATCTGGTTTAAAGAGGACCTTTCACTACTCTACAAATGAAAAACTAACTATACCTGTGGGCAGAGCGGCGCCCAGGGGTCCCCCTGCACTTACTAGTAAGTCTGGGCGCCGCTCCGTTCGCCCGGTATAGGCTCCGGTGTCTGCGCTCCCTCTGACTGATTTCTTGTAGGAGGCGTGTCCCTTGCTGCACTGCTGGCCAATCGCAGCGCACAGCTCATAGCCTGGCTATGAGCTGTGCGCTGCGATTGGCCAGCAGTGCAGCAAGGGACACGCCTCCTACAAGAAATCAGTCAGAGGGAGCGCAGACACCGGAGCCTATACCGGGCGAACGGAGCGGCGCCCAGACTTACTAGTAAGTGCAGGGGGACCCCTGGGCGCCGCTCTGCCCACAGGTATAGTTAGTTTTTCGTTTGTAGAGTAGTGAAAGGTCCTCTTTAATAACCATGGCCAGAAAACTTGCCAAGAAGAAGATGAGAGACACCAGACCCAATAATGCAGACGAGCTGAAGGCCGCTATCAAAGCAACCTGAGCTTCAATAATACTTCAGCAGTGCCACAGGCTGATCACCTTCATGCCACGCAGCATTGGTGCATTGATTCGTTGAGTCCGAAGTTGCGCGAGATCGGTGAATAACTTCGGACTTCGACTTTAAAAATATTTTAAAACAAGAATTCGAAGTCAGCTTCGAGGTACCAGCCAGTACTGAAGTTGACTTCGGATTCCTGTTTTAAAATGTTTTTAAAGTTGTTGAATCGAAAGCCCAAAGTTATTCACTGGTCTCATGCAACTTTGGGCTTTTGCCTCGCCGAAGCACATGCGTTTTAATGCTGTACGGAGACAGGTCCCCATACAGCAGCAGTTTTGGAGTGAATCAATTTCGGATCTTAGACCCAAAGCTCGATTTGCTCAGCCCTAGTTATCATAAACTGTGTCAAAATATGGCGCAGTCTGGTGTAATTTGTTGCAAAGTGCAGTCCCGACTCCCGTGTGCCTAGTCCACCAAAGAGGATGTGGTCTTAAATGCAACATTTTGTACCAAAATTGCGCCACAATTCTGCTGTACTGTTCTGCCAGTGACTGAGCCAACCAATAGTTGGTACAGAGTCAGAGAAAGTGTCTCTCCCCGCACATTTTCATCCACCCTTAACCCCTGTGATAAATCTGGTGCAAGTCTACACAGCCCCTCTAAGCTTACGTCATCTATTGTACTAGCAAATCTGGGCCGTTGTTTTTTTCTGTTTTAATTTTTTTATTTCTTTTAATTTATTTTCTGTATATGATGATAGGGACAGCCGTCTGGCCTGAGCTGCTGCTCTGATGAGCTGCAAACAGCAGATCAGGGATAAGTAACCTAAATGAGAAAACCACATATGGACTTCTATGTGAAAGTGTAGTGGGCATGCTCTGTGAAGTGCACAGAGGTCATTGTGCAGGGAGGGGAGCTGTCATTAACCCCATATTGGCAGTGGTGGAGCATGTGTTGTCTGCCTCCTGCTTTATTATAGAGATGTTACCAGGGGCGGACTGAAAACTTAAAGTGGTCCTGGAAAAAAAAAAATTTAAAGATGATGAGGGTTTTATACATTGGTAAAAAAATCTTTATCGGTCTGTATTTCATTTGGTGCCTGTCACACAAGAATGCAACCACTGTTACCATAGGAATCATTGATTTTTGACAAAAATGCATTGTAAGTGCTGTAACACAGTGAGGGGTTGTGTCTGGCAAGGCAGGCATTTTCCTCCAGCCAGGTGAGGTCAAATACCGGACCGGAGTTTAAGTGCCGTTTCGGGTTTTTGGCAGCACCTGGCTGTCCTTAAATAGGCAGCTGGGCTCAGCAAAGATGTCTCTGTTTTGGGGATTTGAGGCTTTGTGCCGTGCTGGAAGGTTGAGAGATGCATGCTGGGGAAACAGGCCCCCTAAAGCCTGCTGTGGACTACTGGAGGCAGAACTGCCAGCAAGGTGACTTGTGTTATATGAACTTTCCATTGTGTGTGAATTAACACCAAGACTGCAAAGTTACGTGCTGTTTTGTGCCATTGCCTCAAGTGTGAATAAACACTGACGTTTTGAGTTAAGAACTTGTATTTTGCCTCTGTACTGCGCCCGCTTATCCTATCTACCAGAGCGAAACCCCACAATTGGTGGAGGATGCGGGCAAGAGCAGTGAGGCTGGCGTGAACGCCAATATTTTTAGTTTCTGCATTTTTCAGGCACGGTTGTTTGTCGTACATTAAACCAGCTGTATTACAACCAGTGCCCCACGACAAAGTGGAGGCTGTTGTGAAGGCCCTCATGGAGGCTAATCTGCAGCAGCGAGAGACAAACCTGCAGCAATGCGAGGCTAATAAGCAGCAGCAGGAGACTAACCAGATGCTGCTACAACACGTGATGGCTTTGCAGACAGCAGGAGCAACCCCGAGCGTCTACGATGCCCGGAAAGCAGTCCGTGCCGCGATTTCTAAGATGACTCCCGCAGATGACTTAGAAAACTTCCTGGCGATGTATGAGAAAGTGTCCACCGGGGAAAAGCTACCCCGTGACCAGTGGGCTGAGGTCGTCGCTCCGTTCCTGGCATGTGATTCCCAGCGGGTGTATTTCAACTTGCCGGCCGATTAAGCGGCTGACTATTAAAAAGTAAAAGGTAAGATTTTGGCAAGATTGGGTGTGAATGTGTTGGTCTGGGCCCAGCGGGTACATCAGTGGGAGTTTAAGCCGGCTGAGCCTGCGAGGACCCAGTATTATAACTTACTCCACCTCTTGCAAAAATAGTTACAGCCTGATGTGCTGAGTCCCACGGCTATGCTGGATAGACTATTAACTGATATGTTCTGGAGGGCTCTGCCACCCCCTCTCCAGCACTGGATCGGCCAGGTGTCTCCTGGCAATGCCCTAGAAATGGTGGACCTGGTGGAGCGCTACAAGGCTACTTATACTGTTACAGGGGGTTCTTTTGAGAGGGGGCAGTCAACCTCCGTAAATCTCCATCCCAGACCCGGCGACTTGTACCAACCAAACCCACCCAGAGTGTACCCTCTACGGACCTGGCTCCGATAGTCTGCTGGCGGTGTGAAGACCAGGGCCATGTAAGAGCTGACTGTCCCCATCAGGTGGAACCCATGGATACTAACTATGGCTACCCTCAGTCGCTATATGCCAGAAAGCTGTGTGCAGCAGGTACCCCAAAAACTCTAAACCACCTGTGCCAGGTGGAGGTAGGAGACACTCCAGCGGAGGCTCTGCTGGACTCAGGGAGTCTGGTGTCCCTAGTAAGGGCTCCCCTGGTACGGTCAGCGGAGAATACTGGCCGGAAAGTCTGGATCATGTGCATCAATGGAGAATTAAAAGACTATCCCACCGC
Organism: Bufo gargarizans; assembly: GCF_014858855.1. Classification (NCBI taxonomy): domain Eukaryota; kingdom Metazoa; phylum Chordata; class Amphibia; order Anura; family Bufonidae; genus Bufo; species Bufo gargarizans. Next base: position 431,993,568 of record NC_058084.1, on the reverse strand, counting down.
CCTGGTGTCTCTAACCACAGGGGCTGGCAGATGGACTTACAAAGTGGCAGTTGCCCCAAATTTACACTACGAACTTATAATAGGGAGAGACTTCCCGTGCTTCCCGGCACTGTGGCCTGCTATGAGAGTGACTGATACCCATGAGACGGGGTAACCCTAGCAGAGTGGTCTGGATCAGGGGGGAGACCAGAACCCTGGGAACCCAAGACCGAAGGGCCAGCGGTAGGGGTGACCACCACTTCGGTGGAAGAGGGGGAGACAACCCTGCTAAGTGTGATGGTAGGAGACGTGGAGGACTTGCTGCCGGGTCCTGAATTGGCAGACCTCAATGTCTCTGGGGATAATTTTGGTACCGCCCAACGTCGGGACCCAACCCTATCCCGCGCCTGGGAAAATGTGTTAATAGTAGATGGTGAACCACAACAACCTGGGGCAGAGTCAGTGTTCCCCCGTTTTGTGGTTCATCAGGACATGTTGTATCGGGGAAACCAACTACAGGGTGAGCCTATTGAACAGTTTGTGGTCCCCAAGGCTTATCGCAAGCTTGTGTTCGATCTAGCCCACCAACACATTCTAGGGGGTCACCTGGGGCTGCAGAAAACTCAGGATTGTATTCTACAGCGGTTTTACTGGCCCAGCATATTCAAAGAAGTGGAAGAGTTTTGTAAGTCTTGCCCGACCTGCCAGATAACTAGCTCCCAGCCACATTTTCGTAGTCCCCTAGTACCTCTACTGATTATCGAAGTACTATTTGACCGAATAGCTATGGACCTCATAGGCCCAGTACCGAAGTCCACCAGAGGGCATCAACACATCTTAGTCATTCTAGACTACGCCACTCAGTAACTGGAGGCGGTGCCACTGCGACATACCTCGGCTAAACTCATAGCTAAGAAGTTAATGGAGATGGTTTCCCAAGTAGGACTACCTAAAGAGGTTCTGACCGACCAAGGGACCTCTTTTATGTCCAAGGTGATGAGGGAACTCTGTAAATTGCTGCGCATAAAACAACTACGGACGTCCGTTTACCATCCGCAAATGGACAGTCTGGTAGAACGGTTTAACCAAACATTAAAAAATATGTTGAAAAAGGTAGTGTCTAAAGATGGGAAGGACTGGGACCTCCTTCTGCCCTATCTCATGTTCGTAGTGCGAGAGGTACCCCAGGCCTCTATTGGGTTCTCGTCCTTTGAACTTCTATATGGCAGACACCCTCGCAGTCTCTTGGACATGGCCAAAGAGGTGTGGGAACAACAACCCACTTCACATAAAAGTGTCATTGAGTACGTTACCCAGATGCAAGATCGGATAGAGACAGTGTTGCCTCTTGTTAGGGGAAATATGGAGGCAGCTCAGCGAGCCCAGAGTCGGGTCTATAATCAGCAGGCTCGGGTCCGGATCTTTAACCCGGGTGATCGGGTTTTGGTTCTGGTGCCGACTGTGGACAGTAAGTTCCTGGCTCGGTGGCAGGGGCCCTATGAGGTACTCGAGAAAATTGGAGATGTAAACTACAAGGTACACCAGCCAGGGTGGCGAAAGCTGGAGCAGGTTTACCATGTGAATTTACTCAAACCGCGGAAAGATAGGGAAACCTGTACAGAAGACAGCCCGCGGACGGGTTTTCTAGGAGAAGAGGTATCGGCTCCTCTGTCTGATGCAAGAAAGGCGGCTGCCACAGTAAAAATTGCTGACAGCCTCTCCTTTAAACAGACTCAGGTGGCGAGGGAGTTAGTCGGAACACGGATGTGTTCTCGGACCTCCCTGGACGCACTTCCATAATCCAGCATGACATTGTCACTGAGCCTCAGGCAAAAGTCCGATTAAAACCATACCGGGTACCCGAGGCTCGGCGACAAGCCATATCGGAGGAGGTGCAGCTAAGGTTGCAGCTAGATGTCATTGAGAAGTCAAAAAGTGATTGGGCCAGTCTTATAGTATTGATACCCAAGCCGGACGGGACGTTGTGGTTTTGTAACGACTTTCGAAAACTTAACAAGGTTTCCTAATTCGATGTGTATCCCATGCCCCGGGTGGATGAGCTCATCGAGAGGTAAGTACAAGCCCGGTATTTTTCTGTTTTGGACCTCACGAAAGGGTACTGGCAGGTGCCCTTAACGGAGGCTGCCAAAGAGAAAACTGCCTTCATCACGCCTGAGGGGCTGTATCAATATAAGGTCTTACCCTTTGGTCTGCATGGTGCCCCCGCCACTTTTCAGCGACATTGTGCTTCGTCCACATCGTCGGTACGCTTCGGCTTACTTGGACGATATTGTCATCCACAGTACCGACTGGGAAAGTCACCTACCCAAAGTGCAGGCTGTAGTGGACTCCCTTCTGAAAGCTGGCCTAACCGCTAACCCAAAAAATGTGCGATAGGGTTAGAAGAGACTAAGTACCTGGGGTATGTCATTGGGCGTGGAGTCATCAAACCCCAAGTGAACAAAATAGAGGCGATACGGAATTGGCCCCGACCTGTCACCACTAGGCAAATAAAGTCATTCCTGGGAATGGTGGGCTATTACATGAGGTTTGTTCCCCACTTTGCTACTCTAGCCGCGCCCTTGACAGGGCTCTTGAAGGGACGAAAATCAGTGATGGTTCAGCTGGGATGATCGGGCGGAAGAGGCTTTTGCCGCTTTGAAGTCGGCCCTGTGTGGGTCACCGGTTTTGGTGACGCCCGACTTCAAGAGGGAGTTCGTGGTACAAACGGATGCCTCTGAAGTAGGCCTCGGTGCTGTACTGTCTCAGGAAGTCAACGGGGAGGAGCATCCCGTTGTCTTCCTAAGCCGCAAGCTCACCCCAGCCGAAACCAGGTACAGTATAGTGGAGAGAGAGTGCCTGGCTATCAAGTGGGCACTCGAGTCTCTCCGCTACTATTTGTTGGGGAGAAAGTTCCGCCTGGTGACCGACCACTCCCCTCTCAAGTGGATGAGCCAGGCCAAAGACAGGAATGCCCGGGTCACCAGATGGTTTTTGTCTCTGCAGAACTTTAAGTTCTCGGTAGAACACAGAGCAGGCCGGTTGCAGGGAAACGCGGATGCCCTGTCCCGGGTGCATTGTCTGGCGTGTGTCCACCCCCTCAGGGTTGAACAAAGGGGGGGGTATGTGACACAGTGAGGGGTTGTGTCTGGCAAGGCAGGTATTTTCCTCCCAGCATGTGCGGCTGGGCTGGTTTCCAGCCAGGTGAGGTCAAATACCGGACCGGAGTTTAAGTGCCGGTCGGGTTTTGGCAGCACCTGGCTGTCCTTAAATAGGCAGCTGGGCTCAGCAGAGATGTCTCTGTTTTTGGGATCTGAGGCTTTGTGCCGTGCTGGAGGGCTGAGAGCCGCATGCTGGGGAAACAGGCCCCCTAAAGCCTGCTGTGGACTACTGGAGGCAGAACTGCCAGCAAGGTGACTTGTGTTATATGAACTTTCCATTGTGTGTGAATTAACACCAAGACTGCAAAGTTATGTGCTAATTTGTGCCATTGCCTCAAGTGTGAATAAACACTGACGTTTTGAGTTAAGAACTTGTATTTGCTTCTGTTCTGCGCCCGCTTACCCTATCTACCAGAGCGAAACCCCACAGCGCACATTTTGTACTAGACTGTACTTGTAGCACAGCAGGATACATTTATTAAAGTTCGGCATGGAAAAAAATATTAAGGTATTAAGGTATTTTAAGCATTCTTTTTTGTTACATGATACTTATGAAATCGCTCTCAGCTATTAGAAAGTTGTCGTTATATTTCTGTTTATATAGCTCCTGCACTCATACCAATTATTATACCAGCTCATTATTTCTTATGTACGTAGAGCTACAATTTATGCTGAGATGAAAATAAAAATAAATTCTTAGCTCCCCTTCCTGTAGCAGACCACGATCATAGTGGCCCGATGCATGGAAAATACTGAGCTGACACTCAGGTGCAGTGTCAAACTGGGGTGCCTGAGGCACACCAGTAAAATTTATTTTGAGGGCCCACCATACGTATACACTCAAATATTACTTGCTCACACAACAGCAGCAAGATGCTACAAGATAATTGATTATGGGGGTCCCCACAGTGAGTTTGAGAAGGTGGGTCCCTGGGAAAAGAGGATACTAGCTGACGACCTCTGTACCTTGAGTCATCTCAGCCACCTGATCGCGTCAATAATAATAAACTGGGAAGTTTCTTTAATTATCTACCCATTATCTTATGTGAACAAAGGCTGGTTGAGGTGCTGTACATTGAATATATGTATGTAGTGCAGTAAGTCTACTGTGTTATGTGCCACTTGTGCGGGGGGGGTGGGAGACAGGGGCCTAGCTTGCTCTGGGGCCCACCGGGGATTCAACTGTACCCCTGTGGGCCGGTCCAAGCCTGCTTAGGTGAAACCATTGGGTTGGGAATCCAAATAGATGAATGCAGAAAACGTGATGCTATATTTACGTACCTGTTTGGATTCCTAAACCAGTATATTCTGACATTTACTATTGCAGGCCCAATAAAATCCCTTAGGGATTCAAACTGTGCACATTCTTTGCCAAAAAGTTGCCAACAGCCACGAAATCCGCTTCCTGTTGTTCTCAATGGGAGACTGCCGTTTACCGCTGTGCCAAGAAAGGGCATGTCCTTTCTAGATGTGGTCATGGCTATAAACCTAGGCTACATGAACGGCACCATGGCCTCCTGGGTGAACAGACCCTTAACCCCTTCACGCAACATCACGTACATGTACGTGGGGGAATGTGGTGCCTCACCGCATCCCCACGTGCATGTATGTGATCGGCTTTCTCTGTCAGTACAGGGAGCGAAGCGCTGAAGGTTCAGTGAAGCCGGCGTGCTGGGGTTGCTAGGCAACCAGAGAAGCCGGCGGGAACTGCATCGGAGCTCTGACCCGCCCGCGATCGCTGTGATTGGTCCAATACTGCAGAGGGACCAATCGCAGCGCATCGGGGCAGGTAAGGGGGGGTTAGGGAGGGACTATGTGCTTCTCCTTCTCTGATCGGCACAATTCCTGTCAGGGAAGCGATCAGAGAAGGAGAGTGTGTGAAAAGCTGCTGTACATTAATACCTACCAGATCACATTAACCCCTTTTGTGCCGAAAAGCTGCTTCTGTGCCCCAGTCAGTGACACAGATCATTTCTGTGCCTCATCAACAGCCTGTCATCTGTAGTCAGTTCTGTGCCTCATCCCCTGCTTCGTACATAATTAACCCCTTCAGTACCGATTTGCCACTCTTCTGTGCCTGATTTGCCCCAGTCAGTGAGATTAGTCCTGTCCAGTCCTCTCCTCATCACCTCATCCAGACACCTGTCACTACTGTCCATCCGTTAAGACAACTGTCTGCCCGTCAAGACACCTGTCACTCCAGCCTGTCCGTCCGTTAGGACAACTGTCTGCCCGTCAAGACACCTGTCACTCCAGCCTGTCCGTCCGTTAGGACAACTGTCTGCCCGTCAAGACACCTGTCACTCCAGCCTGTCCGTCCATCAAGACACCTGTCAGTCCAGCCTGTTCGTCCGTCAAGACACCTGTGACTCCAGTTTGTCTGTTCAATAAAAACACCTGTCACACTAGCCTGTCCGTCCATCAAGACACCTGTCAGTCCAGCCTGTCCGTCCATCAAGACACCTGTCAGTCCAGCCTGTCCGTCAATCAAGACATCTGTGACTCCAGTTTGTCTGTTCAATAAAGACACCTGTCACACTAGCCTGTCTGTCCATCAAGACACCTGTGACTCCAGTCTGTCCGTCAATCAAGACACCTGTCACTAAAGTTTGTCCGTTCAATAAAGACACGTGACACTCCAGCCTGTCCGCCCATCAAGACGCCTGTCAGTCCAGTCTGTCCGTTCAATAAAGACACCTATTACTCCAGCCTGTCCGCCCATCAAGACACCTGTCAGTCCAGTCTGTCTGTCCATCAAGACACCTGTGACTCCAGTTTGTCCGTTCAATAAAGACACCTGTCACACTAGCCTGTCTGTCCGTCAGAGTCACCTGTCACACACTCTCACGTTACATTAAAAAAATAATAAATAACCGTCAATAGGTGTGCCATCCTCCTGTGTGTACACACTCGTGTCCTGTGCTTGAGTGGCACCATTCTGTAAAATATAAGTCTCTTATGCCCCATGTGGCTTTGTGCCACCTAATACTGTAAAATAATACATTAATTAACCCCTTTTCTGCCCCAGTAAGGATATTGGCACTACTCTGTGCCCCATACTAGACCCCTGGCTCATCGCCAGCCATCTGTGCTACCTGTGACACCTGTCAATAATTTCCAAGTGAATCGGGGAGTTTTTATCCTATCCTAAAGGATATACAGTATTTTAGTCTGCTGTTCTATTTTTTTTTTAAATATATAAAAAAAAGACTAAAAAAAATCTACGTTAGTTTACAGTTTAAAATGACTAAATGGCTTTTTACTGCCGAAGAGGCATATGCCGTACTTTTTGAGGACACTGACTCCAACAGTGGAGATGAAGTGACATTTTTAGTTTCAACTTCCTCAGATGATTCATCTAATGATGAACCCCCTCGTAGGCGTCCTAGGGGTAGTGCGCAGTCGCAGCCCCGTACAAGTGACTCTTCATGGATCCCCGCAGATAACTATGTGCCCCAGGTGCCTGAATTTACAGCCACTCCAGGCATCAATGTAGATACCACAGGTTTCAGTGAAATTCATTTTTTCCAATTATTCTTCACTGATGACCTAATTAACTTGATGGTGGAACAGACAAATATATATGCAGAGCAATTTATTGCCTCCCATCCAGACAGTTATCTCTCAAGGCCCCGCAAATGGACCCCTACTAACACGACTGAAATGCAAAGGTTTTGGGGACTTCTCCTAAGCATGGGCATTATAAAAAAAACAACAATACGTTCGTATTGGAACAAAGATATTTTATATCACACCCCTCTTCACAGTCTTGCCATGCCACGGGCCCGTTTCGAAGCTCTTCTAAGATTCCTACACTTCAGCAATAATAATGAATGCCAACCCCCAAGCGACCCCAGTTATGACAGACTCTTTAAAATTAGGCCAGTGGTTGACCACTACAATTCCAAATTTGGTCAAGTATATACCCCCCAAAAATGTCTCTCAGTGGATGAATCATTGGTCCACTTCAAAGGCCGATTACATTTCCGCCAGTACCTGCCCAATAAAAGGGCTAGGTATGGTGTGAAGTTGTATAAGGCCTGTGAAAGTGTATCTGGGTATACACTGCGCTTTCGTATTTACGAGGGAAAAGATTCCAAAATTGAGCCACCCGATTGTCCCCCGGTTCTGGGTATAATTGGGAAGATAGTATGGGATTTAGTCCACCCCCTGCTGGACCACGGATACCATCTGTATTTGGGCAACTTTTACAATAGTGTCCCTCTCCTGAAGTGCCTTGCTGCCAGAGGCATAGGCACAATTAGAAGAAATCAAAAAGGGCTCCCTAAATCCTTTATAGATCAGACAGTGCGTCGTGGGGAAAGCAGGGCTGTTTGCTCAGAAAATTTGATGCTGCTAAAATACAAGGACAAACGGGATGTTCTTGTGTTGACTACCCTCCATGCAGATCAGTCCACCGGATCTCACAAATGCATCCATTTGCTGGATCCGGCAGGCAGTTCTGCCGTCCCTGGCCTACAGCTGAGCGGCCAATCACGGCCTACATCTGAGCGGCCAATCACTGCCGTCAACGGCCTACAGCTGAGCGGCCAATCACTGCCTACAGCTGAGCGGCCAATCACTGCCGTCCACGGCCTACAGCTGAGAGGCAAATCAGTGGATTTTCACGTGGATCTGCCCCAGATCTCACCCTCTGCATGGTGTGGAAAGGCTGCAGATTTAAAACTCTGCACTGCAGGTCAATTACCGCATGTAGAAAAAAAAAAAAAAAAGTGCACCATGTACAGGTGAAATTCGAAAAATTTAAATATCGTGCAAAGTTAATTTATTTCAGTAATGCAACTTAAAAGGTGAATTTAACAGATGAGATAGACTCATTACATGCAAAGCGAGATATTTCAAGCCTTTATTTTCTTTCCGTGTCCGCTCCTTTTGCGGACCGTATGCGGAAACATTCACTTCCATGGGTCCGCAAAAAAAACGGAAGTTACTCTGTGTGCATTCCGTTTCCGCGGACAATAATAGAACATGTTCTATTTTTTTGCGGAACGAAAATACGGACACGGAATGCACACGAAGTAACTTCAGTCCTTACGCCTGCCTTGTGCAGTTTTTCACCAACATTTATGCCTGTTTCCAGACCGAAATGTGAATACATTTGCCGGGGTCCGGCCCTGGCACGCCCCCCATCCGGCCCAATTGTCACACATGGCGTAAATCTGGCCCTGCGACTAAATATTGTTGCACGGTCAGTCAAAAAAAGGACTTGCAACTTTTTTTCTACAACTAAAAAAGTCACATCACTTGATAAATGACCCCCATTATATTTTTCTGCCCTGTTGTGACATATCAGTCGTCTTCATTTTAATAAAGAACGGAGTGGAAATTCCTTGTAAAAATGTCATTTCCTGGAGCGGCCCTGCACATCAGCAGTTTTGCCAGAAAAATCGCAACACTGCTTGTTTCATTAATGATATAGGGACATCTAAACGGTGGATTTTATATACTTTCAGTTTCTAATCAGCACTGGTGTACATATTTCTGCTGGAAGGTTCACTGACAGCAAGCAGAGTTCTGGAAAATGCTGAGGAATTCAATTAGTTTGCATCTTTAGAAAAGTGCAAAACCTTTCAATACACAAAACTGGTTTAGTTGCCCATGGCAACCAATCAGATTCCACCTTTTATTTCTCAAAGAAGCTCTGAAAAATGAAAGGTGGGATTTGATTGGTTGCTATGGGCAACTAAGCCAGTTTTCCTTGACACCCAAAGAGCCAGCTCCAAATGGCCAAATGCAGAATCCTGCGGGTGATTTACCATCAATCTTGCAGTTGGCTCATAGATTTGACATATTTTGTGTATATAAAGTGCCAGGGAGCGGCGTCTCCCTCTGGTGGACTGAAGGTTACACTGCAGCCGCCCTGGCCCCGCCTCCTCTCCCAGGCTATGAGCAATTTACCGGGACTGGAATATACGTAACCGGCTCCTCACAGACGATGGGCGGGGGAGGGGCTGTGACCGGCGCCTCGGCTCTGCAGACACTGCGGTTTGTGTGCTTTCCCTGGTACTGACCGGTGGGAGACTGGCCCGGTAACGGCCCCTGCTCGGACATGGCGGCGGTTATTGCCATAGTTACCGGGCGGCGCACGTCCACCAGGCTGCTTTGTAACACTAGGATATAATGGGAGTTGTAGTCCATTGTAATAATATAGGTGTAGCCATAGGGGCAGTTGTCTATTGCAGCCTGTGACACTTTAGTAGCTCTAAGAATATGATGAGAGTTGTAGTCCTTCTTGCTGACACATACAAGTCTGTGCAGTGGGTCAGTGACCCTGGTGTAGGCCCGGACAGGGGCCACCGGCTGCAGTGTCCAGCGAGCAGTGAGACCCCCACAGTCACAGACTGACGGTGTATCCAAGGGTCAGCAACTTCTCGAAAACTACAACTCCCAGCATGCTCAAATCCTTTCTATGGAGGCTCTGAGAGGAAGTGTGCATGCTGGGAGTTGTAGTTTCCCAACAGCTGGAGTGCTGGTTGCAGACCCAGACAGAGGTCGTTTCGGGTATGTGCGCACAGGTCGGAGAATCCACAGTGTAGACCAGTATCAGTGTCTTGTAATAGGCCATCAGTATCTGATTGGGTGGGGTCTGACACCCAAGAACCCACCAATCATCTGCTTGAAGAAGCCCCAGCCTCCTTGCAGCTTACCCTAAGGCCTCTTGCACACGACCGTATGTATTTTTGAGGTCCGCAAAAAATTGATCTACCAAAAAAAACTAAAAACCGATGACATCCATGTGTATTCCGTATTTTGCAGCACGGAACAGCTGGCCCTTCATAGAACAGGCCTATCCTTGACACCCGCACCCCCACTGATCATCTGTTTGAGGAGGACTTGGAACGCTGTGGCCTCCTTGCAGCTCGCCAAGCACAGCACCGTCCATTGGATAGTGGCCATGCTTGGTATTGCAGCTCTGCCATGCCCAGTGAACGTAACATCACTGACTTAGGCCTCTTGCACATGAACGTATTTTCTTTCCGTGTCAGTTCTGTTTTTCTTTTTTTTTTGCGAAACCATTCACTTCAATGGGTCTGCAAAAAAAACAGAAGTTACTCCGTGTGCATTCCGTGTCCGTATTTTCGTTCCGCAAAAAAATAGAACATGTTCTATTATTGTCCGCGGAAACGGAATGCACACAGAGTAACTTCTGTTTTTTTTGCGGACCCATGGAAGTGAATGTTTCCGCATACGGTCCGCAAAAGGAGCGGACACGGAAAGAAAATAAAGGCTTGAAATATCTCGCTTTGCATGTAATGAGTCTATCTCATCTGTTAAATTCACCTTTTAAGTTGCATTACTGAAATAAATTAACTTTGCACGATATTAAAATTTTTCGAATTTCACCTGTACATGGTGCACTTTTTTTTTTTTTTACATGCGGTAATTGACCTGCGGTGCAGAGTTTTAAATCTGCAGCCTTTCCACACCATGCAGAGGGTGAGATCTGGGGCAGATCCACGTGAAAATCCACTGATTTGCCTCTCAGCTGTAGGCCGTGGACGGCAGTGATTGGCCGCTCAGCTGTAGGCCGTTGATGGCAGTGATTGGCCGCTCAGATCTAGGCCGTGATTGGCCGCTCAGCTGTAGGCCAGGGACGGCAGTGATTGGCCGCTCAGCTGTAGGCCGTGGTCAGCAGTGATTGGCCGCTCAGCTGTAGGCCGTGGAGGGCAGTGATTGGCCGCTCAGCTGTAGGCCGTGGACGGCAGTGATTGGCCGCTCAGCTGTAGGCAGTGATTGGCTGCTCAGCTGTAGGCCGTTGACGGCAGTGATTGGCCGCTCAGATGTAGGCCGTGGTCGGCAGTGATTGGCCGCTCAGCTGTAGGCCAGGGACGGCAGTGATTGGCCGCTCAGCTGTAGGCCGTGGTCAGCAGTGATTGGCCGCTCAGCTGTAGGCCGTGGACGGCAGTGATTGGCCGCTAAGCTGTAGGCCGTGATTGGCCGCTCAGATGTAGGCCGTGGTCGGCAGTGATTGGCCGCTCAGCTGTAGGCCGTGGTCGGCAGTGATTGGCTGCTCAGCTGTAGGCCGTGGTCGGCAGTGATTGGCTGCTCAGCTGTAGGCCGTGGTCGGCAGTGATTGGCCGCTCAGCTGTAGGCCGTGGTCGGCAGTGATTGGCCGCTCAGCTGTAGGCCGTGGACGGCACTGATTGGTCGCTCAGCTGTAGGCCGTTGACGGCAGTGATTGGCCGTTCAGCTGTAGGCCGTGGTTGGCAGTGACTGGCCGTTCAGCTGTAGGCCGTGGTCGGCAGTGACTGGCCGCTCAGCTGTAGGCCGTGGTCGGCAGTGATTGGCCGCTCAGCTGTAGACCGTGGACGGCACTGATTGGCCGCTCAGCTATAGGCCACGATTGTCCGCTCAGATGTAGGCCGTTGTCGGCAGTGATTGGCCGCTCAGATGTAGGCCGTGGTCGGCAGTGATTGGCCGCTCAGCTGTAGGCCGTGGTCGGCAGTGATTGGCCGCTCAGCTGTAGGCCGTGGTCGGCAGTGATTGGCCGCTCAGCTGTAGGCCGTGGTCGGCAGTGATTGGCCGCTCAGATGTAGGCCGTGGTCGGCAGTGATTGGCCGCTCAGATGTAGGCCGTGGTCGGCAGTGATTGGCCGCTCAGCTGTAAGCCGTGGACGGCAGTGATTGGCTGCTAAACAAACAGTGGCAGGATTACCGTAACCAGGGTATATAATGTTTTTTATATTTTAAAGGGGTTGTCTCATCCCATCGTTACTAACACGAGATATGACTAAAGTTTAACCCCAACCGTCAGGTGGCCGGGAAACGGCACAGAGGGCTGCCACTGTTTCAGTAGCTCCCGTTGCAGTGCGTCCTGGCCACCTGGTGGTCGTGGTTAAGTCTCATCTCGCTTTAGTAACGGTGAGATGGAACAACCCCTTTCAGATATTGTAAGGGGTTTTCTAAGATTTTTAATAATATATTCGATGTGTGACATTTGGTAAATTTGGCTCAAAATGAAAAGATTTCAAAAATTCCCCCCTTTGGTGGAGATTTTTTTTCTGGCCTTTTCCAATTTACTTCTCTGTAGAAAAAAAAAAGCCTGAAAAACATGCACGTCAGGCTATATGCACACGACCGCTGATCCATTAACTACGGATACCGGCTGTATGCATGCCCCATTTTTCGCAAGCCCAAATGTAGAGGATAGGTCATCAATATCGGAAAAGCGGAGAACCCCTTTAAACCATCGATATAGCTGCACATAATGCGCTAAATGTGCCTTCACCCTTCATGGGGTTGTGCAAAAATAGTAGGGGGGGGGGGCAAAACTCTCCGCACTTTGACATCATGTGACCATTTGTCATGACGTAAGGGGATGTGGTCACTGCCGCAGCCAGTGATGGAAAGCAGATGGCATCGGACCGAATGTTCTCAGTGAGGGAGCCCAGCAGAGCATCGCAGGTCTGGAGAAGGAGCGGAGCCCTTCATAGGTCCGGCCGAGCGGTGGGGGAGTTGCTAAAACCGCCCCCGTTCTTGCACAACCCCTTGAAGGAACAGGAAAATTTTCATTTTTGCGTTCACATAGCCATGTGAGGGCCTGTAATGCGGGACAAATTAGTATTTTTCAATGGGACCATTTAATTTACCATAGCTAGTTATGGAAAACGGAAAATTCCACCAAGGTTGTGGGGTTTGATATTGTGGTATTCACTGTGCGCTATAAATGCCATGATGTCCTTATTCTGCAGGTTAATACAATTACAGTGATACCAAATTCTTATAGTTTTTATTATTTTAAAAAAAATATTAAATCTTCAAAAAAATTTAAATTTTCTCTGCATAGCTGTTTTCTGACAGTCATAACTTTTTGACACGTCCATCTACAGAGCTGTATGAGAGCTACAAACTGTATTTTTTATTGGTACATACGACTTTTTGATCACTTTTTATTAAAATGTTTTGGTTTACCGCACAGGAAAAATATTTTTATATCTAGGATATTTTTGGAGGCAGCGATACCTGATATGTTTTATTTTTTTATTTTATTTCTAAATGTAAAATTGGGAAAGGGGGTGAATTTAAATGTTTATTACATTTTTTATTTTTTATTTTTTTTTCCGTCCTCTTAGGTGACCAGAACATGTGATCTTCTGAACACAGCAGAATTCTATTTCAGTCTATGGGATTCTCACTACCTGCCTTTGAAGGTGTACCCTGGGCCCAACTTTTCGGTCAGTTATCGATGACAGACCCAGAAACGTTCACAAGTATGTCATGGCAACCAATCGGAGCCCCGCGATTTTGCTGAAGGGGCTCAGATTGTAGGACAGAGGGAGCTCCCTCCCCTTTGTCTAACCCCACACAGATGCCGCAATTACTATTGACAGCGGCATCTGAGGATATCGCCGAACAAGTTCATTGCTGGCAGGTACCCGCCATGTGTGGAGCAATCTCAGCTTACCCATGATCAATGTAAAAAATGAAAATCAGACATCATACAGCACATTACAATCTATTTCTAACAAAGCTAGAACCAGCCCTGTACATTACATGGATCCAGACATCCCCCCATTCATTACTCCATTTATTCTGCTGGATTTATTTCAGGCTTTCAACTTAAACGGGTTGTCTCTCATAGACAATGGGAGCATATCCCTAGGATATGCGGGTCCCACTGCTGGGACCCACACCTATATCAAGAACGGAGCCCCGCAAGGTGGTGGCTGGAAGACCCCAGTCCGGCCACCACCAAGCCGGCTCCCCATAGCGCAGCCCCCGCTCCCATTCATTTCTATGGGGCCGACGGAAATAGCCGAGCCAGCGTTCGGCTATTTTCGCCGGCCCCATAGAAAATAAATGGAGGGCGGCTGCGCATTAACAGTGTGCCCTCCTTCACTTGCGGGCTCCGTTCTCGATATAGGTGCTGATCCCAGTGGTGGGACCCACACCTATAAGACAATGGGGGCATATCCTAGCGATATGCCCCCATTGTCCATGATGAGACAACCCGTTTAAGGGGCTATGCTCTTTCTCAGGGGGGTGTCCTTTGTACTACAGCTGATGGCAGTAGGATGGAACTGAGCATGTTCTTCCTTCTCAGTGAGCAGGACATAGAAATTATAAAGAAAAAAAAAAACAAGCAGCAGGTGGCGCTATACATGTAGATTTCAGTGAATAACTCAGTAGCTATAATCCATTTTTAATTACTTGCAGTTACAAAAGTAGTCAGATCCAGGCACTGGTTAAAAAACTGTAGAATATTTTTTGTGGGTCAACACCTTTAAATAAAAGTGTACCAAATTAACAAAAGAAGCCATGCTTATGCCTTTTCCCACCTGTCTCTCACAGCTTTGCTGCTCCCCCGCCACTGTTTATTTTCCTGACTTCATCGGTGGCGCTCCATGCACACAGGTCGCTGGCCTTGGCAGTGATGTCTTGTGTAATGCTGAGGCCAGTGATTGGCTGCAGGGTGACCTGTGTGCATGGAACGTCACTGATGCAGCCAAGAAGGTAACGTGGGGGGGGGGGGGGAAGACTGGATCACAGCACTGGAAGTGGTGGGGGGAAACAAGGTGAGCGTCGCCTTACATTTTGTCTGACAGGCAACCATGACAGGACCATTACCAAAAATCCAAAACTGCTGTATTTTTGTTGCAGGTCGCATGTGACCTCATCAATATAAGGCATGTGCCACTATCACTTGCTAGTGATATGTTTTTTTGTTTTTTTTAGGCCTCACTGAGACCATCATATTTTCTGTCCATGCATGCAACGGACAGCACATGGGCCCATTAAAGTCAATGATTCAATCAACAGGAAAAAATTTCCGCATGGACTAGTGGTCTATGCAGAGAAACCCCTGCATTCCCAAGACTCATTCATTGAAGTTTACAGGTGAGGAAAAATGACTGGCTCCTGACAGACCCCACTGACTATACAATGGACACCTCCTGACAGACCCCACTGACTATACAATGGACGCCTCCTGACAGACCCCACTGACTATACAATGGACACCTCCTGACAGACCCCACTGACTATACAATGGACGCCTCCTGACAGACCCCACTGACTATACAATGGAGACCTCCTGACAGACCCCACTGACTATACAATGGACGCCTCCTGACAGACCCCAGTGACTATACAATGGACGCCTCCTGACAGACCCCACTGACTATACAATGGAGACCTCCTGACAGACCCCACTGACTATACAATGGACACCTCCTGACAGACCACAATGACTATACAATATGGACACCTCCTGACAGGCCACACTGACTATACAATGGACGCCTCCTGACAGACCCCACTGACTATACAATGGACACCTCCTGACAGACCACACTGACTATACAATTGAGACACCTCCTGACAGACCACACTGACTATACAATGGACGCCTCCTGACAGGCCACACTGACTATACAATGGACGCCTCCTGACAGACCCCACTGACTATACAATGGACGCCTCCTGACAGACCCCACTGACTATACAATGGACGCCTCCTGACAGACCCCACTGACTATACAATGGAGACCTCCTGACAGACCCCACTGACTATACAATGGACACCTCCTGACAGACCACAATGACTATACAATATGGACGCCACACTGACTATACAATGGACGCCTCCTGACAGACCCCACTGACTATACAATGGACACCTCCTGACAGACCACAATGACTATACAATGGACACCTCCTGACAGACCACAATGACTATACAATATGGACGCCTCCTGACAGGCCACACTGACTATACAATGGACGCCTCCTGACAGACCACAATGACTATACAATGGACACCTCCTGACAGACCACACTGACTATACAATTGAGACACCTCCTGACAGACCACACTGACTATACAATGGACGCCTCCTGACAGGCCACACTGACTATACAATGGACGCCTCCTGACAGGCCACACTGACTATACAATGGACGCCTCCTGACAGACCACAATGACTATACAATGGACACCTCCTGACAGACCACACTGACTATACAATGGACGCCTCCTGACAGACCCCACTGACTATACAATGGACGCCTCCTGACAGACCCCACTGACTATACAATGGACGCCTCCTGACAGACCACACTGACTTACCCAATAAAAGCTACCCTTTCAAGCAGCTGATCTGTGGGGGATGCTGGGAGTCAGATGCGTGCCAATTGGATATTGATGATAGCACTGCACAATCCCCTTAAAGGGGTTATTCGGTAATAAATATTGATGACCTATCCCTAGGATAGGGTCATCAATATCAGATTGGTAGGGCTCCGACAACCCTACAGACCAGCTGTTAGAAGAGGCCGATACTCCGTGAGCGCCTTGGCCTCTTTCTAGGCCTTGTGACATCACTGTACATCGGGCACATGACCTAGTTGCAGCTCAGCCCCATAGAAGTGAATGGTGCTGAGCTGCAATACCGTGCACAGCCAGTATACTATGTACAGCGCTGTGCCTGGGAGAGATACCTGGATGCAGTACAGGCAAGTGGGGCTGGGAAGATGTAATCATTCAATAGCACTTCGGAGCAGCGTACCCCTATTCTCTGCTGCCATAGCTGTATGGAGCAGCTCCATGGCTATTGTGCATGTCCTGGAGCTATTCTATACAAACCCAGACGAGGCGGCTGGGGATCAGGTGTGCGCTCACTCCTGTGATCCCGGCCACCAGAAAGGCGAGCATTTTTTCTTTTAGGGGACGTTCACACAATGGATTTTACAGCAGAATTTGGCACGGAAAGCTGCGCCAAAAACCCGTCCTTTCTGCCTCCCATCCATTTAAAGGAACTTGTCCCATCTTGGTGCGGCCGCAGTGTTTTTGAGTGCGTCCTTGGATGCGGAGCAAGATGGATCCGTCATGACTCACAATGTAAGTCAATGGGGACGGATCCGTTTAACTCTGACACAATAGAAAACGGATCCGTCTCCCATTGACTTATAATGGAGTTCAAAACGTATCCGTCATGGCTATAGAAGACCACCGGATCCGTTCATGATGGATGCATGCGGTTGTAATATTGTAACAGAATCGTTTTTGCCGAGCCCTGCCGGATCCAGTAAAAACGCTGGTGTGAAAGTAGCCTTACTGTGAGGTGGCATAAAGGGGGAATGACTCCTGTGTGGGGGCAGTCAGGGGACTGGTTGGGATGAGGTGTATAGCTATGTTTAGGGCGGAGTTCACCTGACCCCGGCTATAAGCCGCACTGCTCAGCGCTGCCTGCCACTGAGATGTACGAGAAGCAGAAAGCAGGCGCCGCTGGTGGATTGTTGGCGGAATTTCAGCGCGGCTGTCCATATTAATGTATTGTAGTGCGCAATACAGAGACAAGCATAATGAGGACTGGAGACATTCTGGAAAGTGGAAGTACTTTAGTGTCTTGTATTATCTTTGTACACACAGTAATCGGCATGTTATCTGTTTAGAAACAAGAACAAATATTTATTTATTTATTTTAACCACTTGCCGCCGCGCTAACGCCGAAAGGCGTCATTGCGGCGGCTCTCCCAGGCTACGCTAACGCCAATAGGCGTCATCTCGCGTGAGCCGAGATTTCCTGTGAACGCGCGCACGCTCACAGGAACGGAAGGTAAGCGAGTGGAACTCCAGCCTGCCAGCGGCGATCGTTCGCTGGCAGGCTGGAGATGTGATTTTTTTTAACCCCTAACAGGTATATTAGATGCTGTTTTGATAACAGCGTCTAATATACCTGCTACCTGGTCCTCTGGTGGTCCCTTTTGTTTGGATCGACCACCAGAGGACACAGGCAGCTCAGTAAAGTAGCACCAAACACCACTACACTACACTACACCCCCCCTGTCACTTATTAACCCTTTATGAACCACTGATCAGCCCATATAGACTCCCTGATCACCCCCCTGTCATTGATCACCCCCCAGTCATTGATCACCCCCCTGTAAGGCTCCATTCAGAGGTCCGTATGATTTTTACGGATACATGGATCGGATCCGCAAAACGCATACGGACGTCTGAATGGAGCCTTACAGGGGGGTGATCAATGACAGAGGAGTGATCACCCATATAGACTCCCTGATCACTTCCGTCATTGATCACCCCCCCTGTAAGGCTCCATTCAGACGTCCGTATGATTTTTACAGATACATGGATCGGATCCGCAAAACACATACGGACGTCTGAATGGAGCCTTACAGGGGGGTGATCAATGACTGGGGGGTGATCACCCATATAGACTTCCTGATCACCCCCTGTCATTGATCACCCCCCTGTAAGGCTCCATTCAGACGTCCGTATGATTTTTACGGATCCACTGATACATGGATCGGATCCGCAAAACACATGCGGACGTCTGAATGGAGCCTTACAGGGGGGTGATCAATGACTGGGGGGTGATCACCCATATAGACTTCCTGATCACCCCCTGTCATTGATCACCCCCCTGTAAGGCTCCATTCAGACGTCCGTATGATTTTTACGGATCCACGGATACATGGATCGGATCCGCAAAACACATACGGACGTCTGAATGGAGCCTTACAGTGGGGTGATCAATGACAAGGGAGTGATCACGCATATAGACTTCCTGATCACCCCCCTGTCATTGATCACCCCCCTGTCATTGATCACCCCCCTGTAAGGCTCCATTCAGACGCCCATATGTGCTTTACGGATCCACGCATCCATGGATCGGATCCGTAAAACGCATACAGACGTCTGAATGGAGCCTTACAGGGGGGTGATCAGGGAGTCTATGTGGGATGATCACCCCCCTGTAAGGCTCCATTCAGACGTCTGCATGTGTTTTACGGATCCACGCATCCATGGATCGGATCCGCAAAACGCATACGGACGTCTGAATGGAGCCTTACAGGGGGGTGATCAGGGAGTCTATATGGGATGATCACCCCCCTGTAAGGCTCCATTCAGACGTCTGCATGTGTTTTACGGATCCACGCATCCATGGATCGGATCCGCAAAACGCATACGGACGTCTGAATGGAGCCTTACAGGGGGGTGATCAGTGACAGGGGGGTGATCACCTCATATACACTCCCTGATCACCCCCTGTCAGGCTCCATTCAGACGCCCATATGTGTTTTACGGATCCACGCATCCATGGATCGGATCCGCAAAACGCATACGGACGTCTGAATGGAGCCTTACAGGGGGGTGATCAATGACAGGGGGGTGATCACCCCATATACACTCCCTGATCACCCCCCTGTCATTGATCACCCCCATGTAAGGCTCCATTCAGACGTCCGTATGTGTTTTGCGGTTCCGATCTATGTATCTGTGGATCCGTAAAAAACATATGGACGTCTGAATGGAGCCTTTCAGAGGGGTGATCAATGACAGAGGGGTGATCAGTGACAGGGGGGTGATCACCCCATATACACTCCCTGATCACCCCCCTGTCATTGATCGCCCCCCTGTAAGGCTCCATTCAGAATTTTTTTTGGCCCAAGTTAGCGGAAATATTTTTATTTTATTTTTTCTTACAAAGTCTCGTATTCCACTAACTTGTGTCAAAAAATAAAATCTCACATGAACTCACCATACCCCTCACGGAATCCAAATGCGTAACATTTTTTAGACATTTATATTCCAGACTTCTTCTCACTCTTTAGGGCCCCTAAAATGCCAGGGCAGTATAAATACCCCACATGTGACCCCATTTCGGAAAGAAGACACCCCAAGGTATTCCGTGAGGGGCATATTGAGTCCATGAAAGATTGACATTTTTGTCCCAAGTTAGCGGAAAGGGAGACTTTGTGAGAAAAAAATATATATATATAAATTTCCGCTAACTTGTGCCCAAATTTTTTTTTTCGATGAACTCGCCATGCCCCTCATTGAATACCTTGGGGTGTCTTCTTTCCAAAATGGGGTCACATGTGGGGTATTTATATTGCCCTGGCATTATAGGGGCCCGAAACCATGAGAAGAAGTCTGGGATCCAAATGTCTAAAAATGCCCCCCTAAAAGGAATTTGGGCCCCTTTGCGCATCTAGGCTGCAAAAAAGTGTCACACATCTGGTATCGCCGTACTCAGGAGAAGTTGGGCAATGTGTTTTGGGGTGTCATTTTACATATACCCATGCTGGGTGAGATAAATATCTTGGTCAAATGCCAACTTTGTATAAAAAAATGGGAGAAGTTGTCTTTTGCAGAGATATTTCTCTCACCCAGCATGGGTATATGTAAAATGACACCCCAAAACACATTCCCCAACTTCTCCTGAGTACGGCGATACCAGATGTGTGTCACTTTTTTGCCGCCTAGGTGGGCAAAGGGGCACACATTCCAAAGAGCACCTTTCGGATTTCACAGGCCATTTTTTACACATTTTGATTTCAAACTACTAACCACACATTAGGGCCCCTAGAATGCCAGGGCAGTATAACTACCCCACAAGTGACCCCATTTTGGAAAGAAGACACCCCAAGGTATTTCGTGATGGGCATAGTGAGTTCATGGAAGTTTTTATTTTTTGTCACAAGTTAGTGGAATATGAGACTTTGTAAGAAAACAAATAAAAAATCATCATTTTCCGCTAACTTGTGACAAAAAATAAAAAGTTCTATGAACTCACTATGCCCATCAGCGAATACCTTAGGGTGTCTACTTTCCGAAATGGGGTCATTTGTGGGGTGTTTGTACTGTCTGGGCATTGTAGAACCTCAGGAAACATGACAGGTGCTCAGAAAGTCAGAGCTGCTTCAAAAAGCGGAAATTCACATTTTTGTACCATAGTTTGTAAACGCTATAACTTTTACCCAAACCATTTTTTTTTACCCAAACATTTTTTTTTTATCAAAGACATGTAGAACAATAAATTTAGCGAAAAATTTATATATGGATGTCGTTTTTTTTTGCAAAATTTTACAACTGAAAGTGAAAAATTTCATTTTTTTGCAAAAAAAAATCGTAAAATTTCGAATAATAACAAAAAAAGTAAAAATGTCAGCAGCAATGAAATACCACCAAAGGAAAGCTCTATTAGTGAGAAGAAAAGGAGGTAAAATTAATTTGGGTGGTAAGTTGCATGACCGAGCAATAAACCGCTAAAGTTGTGGAGTGCCGATTTGTAAAAAAGGGCCTGGTCACTAGGGGGGTATAAACCTGTGGTCCTTAAGTGGTTAAAAGGCACAAAACCATCAGTCATAAATAACAACCCTTGTTAAGCCACGCCCCCAATAAACCACACCCCTTTTACCCCTGTAAACTTGGCCAGTATTTTCTGTTGGGGACGGTGGCAGCCCTATACGTTTCTGTTGCTGTACTTCAATCAGGTGTAGCTTTATTAAAATCCAGCAAAGAACACACATTACTACAGAGAGAGGGGAGCGCGGACATTTTACCCTTCCCTGGGACCCACTTCCCACAGTCTCCACCGACCGCCTACCAAAGGCTTCCCCTTTCCTGCTTATCAGCAGGGGTTGGAGCCGAAGCCGTTTGAGCCTCCGGAGCTTCCGTACTGTGGAGCAGTCTATTACAGCAGACGGGGGACGTCAGATACCGTACGCCCTGTCTGCTCGTCCGCTCCCGCCTCTGAGGCCGGCTCCTACCTCATCACCCGCAGGGAATAGTTGGGGGGAGGCGGCAGACCGCGCGTTGTGCAGGGAACGAGACTGAACTTGTCCATGGTGCAGTGAACGAATGCCCCAACTCTCCCCCCGGGAGTGGAGCGGATGGTACATTCCGGCATCCCAGGTAATGGCAGCTGAGTGAGCGGTGTCGGTGACAGCTGATGATCTCCCCCCGAGGGCTCCCCAGTGACGCGTGTGACAGGTACCGGCCTCAGCCCCCTTCCCCTCACTGCACCCCCCGCTGCGGGCATGGGCGCAGCTGGCACGTTGTACCCGGAGTCTTCCCCCTGGTAGCTCGGGGAGCCGGCACCTCCTCAGTGGCCCATGCTCTGCACACATGTGTAGGCCTCTGGCAGGGAGGCTTCTGGAGTTTAGGAGACTTTCTGTGGCCTCTGCTCCATTTTTCATCCCCCTTTTTTTTTCTTCATTCCCCCTTTTCATAAAACTGGGAGCGGTGAGCGGTCGTGTGCGCGCACTACCCTGCAGCGCCAGTTTAATGCGGTTGTGCCCATAAATTGCCCAATGCGCACTGATATGGTTGTGCCCATGTGGCGGTATAGTAGCCTGCAGGACGGATAAGATGACGCCCCCGCTGGCGCTATTAGCGGTAATCCTACACTGGAGGATAGGAACAGTAATGCGCCCCAAATATTACAACGTGGGGGCGATGACGACGCATCTAATACACTGACGAGACCTGGCTGGCGCTAGTGCTGTGTGTGCCCTTACTTCGGTTTGGCCCTCCGACGATTTTTGTTTACTTTGAACCATGTGATGTGTCACATCGGGGGCAGTGGTCACATGACGTATGTACCGGCATCACCGCTGCACCCAATGGGTGGCATATGTCAAAGCTGCCCACAAGCTGATCCTCGGGTCAGTCTATGCAGTGCAGCGTCATTGTGTGAAACCACGGGCCAGTTCACACACAGATTTCTGGCGCTGATTTTGGATCGTTTCTGCCTCAATCGGCTCCAAAATAAACGCCTCAAAACTCCCCCCCCCCCCCCGACTTCATTCAATGGGAAGCAGCATTTGCTTTGTTTATTTTTTTGTTTTTACACATGGAATAAAGAACCAGCGCCGAATCTCTGTTAGGCTTTGTTCACATCACCGTTCAGCCTTTCCGTTCTCCTGCTCCGTTTAGGGGCAGGAGAACGGAAAGGACGGATAAGCACATAACTGATGTCAAACGGAGCCCTGAGGACCCCATAGACTATAATGGGGTCCGTTTTGTCTCCACTTATGTTTCCGCTCAGAAGATGATTTTTAAGTGGAGACAAAACGGACCCCATTATAGTCTATGGGGTCCTCAGGGCTCCGTTTGACATCAGTTATGTGCTTATCCGTCCTTTCCGTTCTCCTGCCCCTAAACGGAGCAGGAGAACGGAAAGGCTGAACGGTGATGTGAACGAAGCCTAAAATGAATGGGAAGCGGAAAAAATCAGCTCCATGGAAGTCCATGCGGTTTTTTTTTTGGAGCGGATCTGCGTAAAAAAAACCTCAAGCTGGAAAGGCAGCTTTGTATTGAAGTGAACACCCGTTGGTTAAAAAAGATGCGTCAAAATCTACGTGAAGAAAAACTTTAGTTTTTTCAAAATCCTCCATGTGAACAGGCTTTAAGAACGTCTTCCCACAACGCAGGTTGCGGGTGCTGTCTCCACGCGGACTCTCAAAGTGAACAAGCGCTCCCAAATCCCACGTACACTTTGCATTTTCGTTCCATGCAGAAATTGACCTGCCGTGTGTATTTTGAAATCGCCAGCAAGTCAATTATTTGTGGGGGATTTTTTTGGTGCGCATTTAACCTTTTTCAATGCAAGGGGTGAGATCTGCAGCAAAAGCACATGTACGAGTAGCCTTAGGGCTCGTGCACATGACCATGCCGCCCGTGCGAGTTCCACAATATGTGGCGCCCATGATAGAAATGTCTATTGTTCACATAACGGACAATAATATGACACATTCCTTGTGCATCTGTGTACAAAACAGCCACGTGGATCCACAGGACATACAGAGGTGTGCATGGCCCCTTAGAAATGAATGTCAGTGCGCTAGCCCGAAGAAATGCGGATAGCACATGGATGAAAAACACGGTCCTGTGCGTGAGACTTAAGAGACTTGTGTAACGTTGTAGTATCTGCCCTGACATCAACCATGTGCAGTTTCTGACTGTACTCCGCTCCCGCTCTGAACCTGCCCACCAGTGGGGGGGGGGGGGGGGGCACCTGACCAGTCCTAAACTAGTGCATGCGCATGTTATTCAGTGCAGGCGCTGATGGACAGGTCTCGTCACGCACCCCTCCATCAGCAGCTGTGTTTTGAATGGGAGCAGTGTACGGAGACTGCACCAACAGAGGGGTTGTGAATGCACGCGTCTGGAAATCGGGGCAGATTCCATTATAACATCACATGGGCAAGACGCTTACAGCGCTGTGATCAGGTGACAGACAAGACGGACTGAACTTGCTTGCAAAATGGTGCAAGTTTCACTGAACGCATCCTGAGCCAATCCGTGTAGGGAGTGTGTCGTCAGAAAATGACCTATTCTGGAAATCATGTTTTTATATTAAACCTATCTTTTCATAGGTCATGATTTCCCATTCTGCACAGGTAAGGCTAGTTTCACACTAGCGGCAAGGACATGTCGTACTTTTATTCCGGCCGTCTCTCGGCATGTTTGCCATGCTGCCGCCGGAACTCCGGCCCACCCCCATTATAGTCAATGGGGGCCGGAGCGGTAGTCCGGGGGAACATGTGCACTAGCGGCAGCATGGATCCAGCAGGCTGTTCACCCGCCAGACCAGCCTGCCGGAGTTCCTTGCCGCTAGTGTGAAAGTACCCTAACTTTTCAGTAGCTATTAGGCCCCTTTCACACGGGCGAGTTTTCCGTGCGGATGCGATCCGTGCGGCGAACGTATGGCACCCGCACTAAATCCTGACCCATTCATTTCTATGGGGCTGTGCACATGAGCGATGTTTTTAACGCATCACTTGTGCGTTCAGTTGAAATCGCAGCATGCTCTATATTGTCCGATTTTGACGTGACGCAGGCCCCATAGAAGTGAATGGGGTGTGTGAAAATCGGATGGCATCCGCAAGCAAGTACGGATGCCGTGCGATTTGCACGCACGGTTGCTAGGAGACGATCGGGATGGAGACCCGATCATTATTATTTTCCCTTATAACATGGTTATAAGGGAAAATAATAGCATTCTGAATACAGAATGCATAGTAAACCAGCGCTAGAGGGGTTAAAAAAAATAAAAAATAATTTAACTCGCCTTAGTCCATTTGCTCGCGAAGCCCGGCATCTCCTTGTGTCTCCTCTGCGCTGAAGTTGAACAGGACCTGGGGTGACCTGCTCCATTAAATATCGGTTAAGGACCTTCAGTTTTTTTTTTTTTTTTTTGTTTTGTTTTGTTTTTTATACAGCTTGTGCTGCCTGTGAGAACATTTATTATTATTATTATTATTATTATTATTATTATTATTTCTTTTTTAGCTACAGTACAACTTTAAAGGGGTTATTTAGTATCTACAACCCTTCCCACGTGCCGGACCCCTCACAGGGAATATACTTACCCCGCTCCCTGCTCTGCTCCTGGTCCCTGCACTGCCGCTGCAGCTTCTCCCTGTACACGGATGAAAACATCCGGTGTTGGGGGGAAGCCTCCCTAGCACCAGGGTGACGCTAGGGATGCTCGTCCCCACCCCCACCTGCCATTGGCTTCTCCCCACCCCCGACACCGGATGTTTTCATCCGTGTACAGGGAGAAGCGGCGGTGCGGGGACCAGGAGCGGCGCAGGGAGTGGGGTAAGTATATTCCCTGTGAGGGTCCGGCACATGGGGGAGCTGTTGTAGATACTGGATAACCCTTTTAGGGCTCATGCAATTTGCGGTCCCCAATGCACGGGCAACATCTGTGCATCGGCCAGGACTCATAGAGACCCATTCAACTTGAATGGGCCCGTGATCTGTCCGCACTGCAAAAAAATAGAGCAAGTTCAATTTTTTTGCGGTGCGGAGGCACGGAGAGAAACATCACTGAAGCACTCCGTATAGCTTCCAATCCGTTCTTCCATTCCACACTGCATCTCCCAGATTGCAGGACCCATTCAAGTGAATGGGTCCTGCGATCCGCATGCGGCTGCCCTACGGTCTGTGCCAGTGCATTGCGGACTGCAGCACTGGCACGGAGCCCTAACGTTCGTGTGCATGTAGCCACATACTGCCGTTACTTTAAAAAATATAATAATATTATTTATAAAAAAATTGGCTGTAAAAGCGCCAACTCCCAGATGTTGGCTGAAGTGCTACGGGAGATGTGAATCACAGGACACGTTTTGTTAATTAGGTGACTCTTTTTTTTTTTTTTTTTTTTTTTTTACTTTTCTGACTTCCTTTCAGAAACGCAGCATGCTGGAGCTCTAGGGGTTTTCCTGACGTTTTCACACCGGCTTCTCTATAGGGGAAAATGGGGCACTGGGGCACACTGATCAAAACTGACTACCAGGAAAACTGTCTTAGTTGCCCATAGCAACCAACTAGAACTCACCTTTGATTTCTTAAAATGAAAGGTGAGCTCTGATTGGTTGCTCTGAAAAAAAATAAAAAAAGTCAAGCGGGTTTATTTTCTGGTGTTTTTCCTATAGGGAAAAACAGGCGGGGGAAAAAAAGCCATCTGCACATTTTTATTTTTATTTTTTTCACTTTTTATAACGACTTCTAAATTTTTTAAAAAAACCAAAACCAGTCTGAAAAAACCCTTTCAAAATTTTGAACTGTTTGTCTGTGCAGCCTGCGTGGTTTTACGTGTAGCCCTTATGTCGGCTCATGCACACGACCATATATATTTTGCAGATCCATTGTGACAATGCCTGTCCTTGTCTGCAAAACGGTTAAGAAAAGGACATGTTCTATTTTTTAGGAGAATGAACATACGGATACAGAATGCACATGGAGTAATTTCCGGTGTTTTTCTTTTTTCTTTTTTCTCTTGCTACCTCATTCAAATAACTGGTTCCGTATATGAGCCGCACAAAATATGGAATGGACACAGACAAAAAATACGTTCATGTGTATGAGCCCTTAAAGAGGAGCTGTCCCCTCTTCTGACATCACTGTTGTAATAACTACTTGTATCCCCCATATAATAATAATTCTAAATAATCTTTTCGTATAATGCTGTCCTTTGCTATTCCTCCTTAAAAATTGCCAACTGGTTTTACCATTTCCCTTGCCCAGGGGTATGTTCTTACAGAGAATGACTTTGGCAGCTCGAATTGGAAAGCGTAAGGGTATGACCAAACGGCGCATTTGCGACACTGCTGCGCTGTAGAGGAGTACCACGCAGCTGTATGACCTGCAACTGGCTGCAGTTAACGAATTGGCACCGCACTGTTTAGTCGGTCTGCGCTGGTAATGGCCGTGTGTCCATTAACAATACAGACTGACTAAACAGTGCGGTCCTATGTAGTTAGTTGGAGCGGGCTGTGGCTCATGCAGCTGCATCATAACTGTGCTGTGTGAATGTACCATAAGGCCTCATCCACATTTCCGTGTCAGTATCACGTCTGTGGAAAAAAAAAAAAAAACATACGCGTTTCATCCTTGAAGCATCCATGGTTGGTCTGTATCCATTTTTACCATCCGTGTCATCTGTAATTCACTGACGTTGCTCAACTGAAATGTAATTTCCAAAGAATCTCCTATTAGTCTTCAGTGAAAAACGGACGCACCACGAACACAACAAGGATGTGTGTCACTGATTTTCACAGGACCCATAGACTTCAGTGGGCTCGATTGGTCCGCATCATGGATCAAAGTAGTGCATGTCTCCATGATTTTTTTTTTTTTTTTTACTGACCCACAGTCAGTAAAAAAAATACTGAAATGTGAACAGACCCATTTAAATCAATAGGGTACGTGGGATGTCCACAAAGTGTGGACAGCAGACGTCAGTGAAAAACGGAAATGTAAACGAGGCCTAAGGCTGGGTTCACACGTGACTTTTAGTTGCAGATTTTTGTGCGGCAGATCTGCAGGGTTCTACAGTACCAGCAAAGTGATTTCGTTTTTAGCAATTCTGATTTACACGTGGCAGAAAAAAAATCTGCAAAAGATGGGGTCGTCTCTATTCACAAGCTCAAGAGAAGCGGCAATCTTCTTTGACACAACCAACACACTTGAGTCCCGCTGGATAGTAGCCTTTCCTCAAAGCAACCTTTCCTACGGAATCAAAGTTTCGGGTACATAGTGAAGGGCCGCAAAGTTAAGTTAACGAAACTCTCTTATTATACTCGCAGTAAAATCGTGAATAACGCGCCTTAAAATGAACATAAAATCAGGTCCATCAATCACACTGCCCGACCTAGGTTTCTCCGATAAGGCTTCCTCAGGGGCAACCATAACACCCTCCTCAACACACTTCATTTATATAGGGTTAATCTGCAGACTTTCCCCTCCCTTTCCTTTGCAGAAACACCAACCCTTTAAAATACACTCTTTTTAAATCATTTTTTTTTTTTACATATTCCATTGCACATTGCAATATTCATAAGAACATACATAAATAATGATGTATAAAAAAACATATACACCTATACAAATTATATCTGTTATCAGAGCTCAATACAAACCCGCTCCTCTTAGGAGTGCTACAACTATTCCCAATGTGTCTACAAACAATATCCAACATACAGTCGTGGCCAAAAGTTTTGAGAATTACATAAATATTGGAAATTATAAAAACTTAAGCAGCAACTTTTCCAATAGCAATCTGCTTATACTCCAGAATGTTATGAAGAGTGATCAGATGAATTGCATAGTCCTTCTTTGCCATGAAAATTAACTTAATCCCCAAAAAAACTTTCCACTGCATTACATTGCTGTCATTAAAGGACCTGCTGAGATCATTTCAGTAATCGTCTTGTTAACTCAGGTGAGAATGTTGACGAGCACAAGGCTGGAGATCATTATGTCAGGCTGATTGGGTTAAAATGGCAGACTTGACCTGTTAAAAGGAAATCATTGTTCTTCCATTGTTAACCATGGTGACCCGCAAAGAAATGCGTGCAGCCATCATTGCATTGCATAAAAATGGCTTCACAGGCAAGGATATTGTGGCTACTAAGATTGCACCTCAATCAACTATTTATAGGATCATCAAGAACTTCAAGGAAAGAGGTTCAATTCTTGTTAAGAAGGCTTCAGGGCGTCCAAGAAAGTCCAGCAAGTGCCAGGATCGTCTCCTAAAGAGGATTCAGCTGCGGGATCGGAGTGCCACCAGTGCAGAGCTTGCTCAGAAATGGCAGCAGGCAGGTTTGAGCGCATCTGCACGCACAGTGAGGCGAAGACTTTTGGAAGATGGCCTGGTGTCAAGAAGGGCAGCAAAGAAGCCACTTCTCTCCAAAAAAACCCATCAGGGACAGATTGATCTTCTGCAGAAAATATGGTGAATGGACTGCTGAGGACTAGGGGCAAAGTCATATTCTCCGATGAAGCCTCTTTCCGATTGTTTGGGGCATCAGGAAAAAGGCTTGTCCGGAGAAGA
Source organism: Bufo gargarizans (assembly GCF_014858855.1). Lineage (NCBI taxonomy): Eukaryota > Metazoa > Chordata > Amphibia > Anura > Bufonidae > Bufo > Bufo gargarizans. The sequence goes on along the minus strand of NC_058084.1, from coordinate 431,964,312 downwards.
AAGGTGAGCACTACCATCAGTCCTGTGTCATGCCAACAGTAAAGCATCCTGAGACCATTCATGTGTGGGGTTGCTTCTCATCCAAGGGAGTGGGCTCACTCATCAATTTTGCCCCAAAACACAGCCATGAATAAAGAATGGTACCAAAACACCCTCCAACAGCAAGTTCTTCCAATCCAACAACAGTTTGGTGAAGAACAATGCATTTTCCAGCACGATGGAGCACCGTGCCATAAGGCAAAAGTGATAACTAAGTGGCTCGGGGACCAAAACGTTGACATTTTGGGTCCATGGCCTGGAAACTCCCTAGATCTTAATCTCATTGAGAACTTGTGGTCAATCCTCAAGAGGCGGGTGGACAAACAAAACCCCACTAATTCTGACAAACTCCAAGAAGTGATTATGAAAGAATGGGTTGCCATCAGTCAGGAATTGGCCCAGAAGTTGGTTGAGAGCATGCCCAGTCAAATTTCATAGGTCCTGAAAAAGAAGGGCCAACACTGCAAATACTGACTCTTTGCATAAATGCCATGTAATTGTCGATAAAAGCCTTTGAAACGTATGAAGTGCGTGTAATTATATTTCACTACATCACAGAAACAACTGAAACAAAGATCTAAAAGCAGTTTAGCAGCAAACTTTGTGAAAACTAATATTTGTGTCATTCTTAACTTTTGGCCACGACTGTAGTCATACATCCCGCAATCACTCCTTAGGCCCCATTCACACGTCCGCAATTTCGTTCCGCATTTTGCGGAACGGAATTGCGGACCCATTCATTTCTATGGGGCAGCACGATGTGCTGCACGGCTATAGAATTTGCGGGTCCGCAATTCCGTTCCCGAAAAAAAAAAAAAAAATATAGAACATGTCCTATTCTTGTCCACAATTGCGGACAAGAACAGGCATATTCTATTAGTGCAGGCAATGTGTGGTCCGCAAAATGCAGAACACACATTGCCGTGTCCGTGTTTTGTGGACGTGTGAATGGACCCTTAATCTGTCCATTCTGTACTATTTCATTAAGATTACCTCCCTCCTGTATCTCTTAACTTCTTCCATAGTAACATGATACCAAACCACCAATAGCTATCAACTATCGGCTTATGCTACACCCTCTTCACTCCCACTTCTTATTCAACCAGTAGGCAGAGACCGTATATTTACCCCACACTATTCCACCAAACAGGGCTTCAAGTATGACTTTCCAGCGCTTTCTTTATATTGTTAATATGCTCCTGTATCCTCGTTTTAAGTTTACGCAATGTACTCCCTATATAAAATAATCCACAGGGACACTTCAACAAATATACTATTCCCATACGTTCGCAGCTTATCTCCCATTTAATCTTATATTCTTCTCCACTTCCTGATACTATCTTCTGAATATTCCTCACTTTTTTATCATCCTTGGTGCGGTTTCTGCATGCATGTGAACTGGTGCGGGCGCAATGCGTTCACCTTCACGCATTGCACCCGTGCGGAAAACTCGCTCAGTGTGAAAGGGGCCTTAGGGTCCATTCACACGTCCGTGAATGTGTCCGCACCCGTTCCGCATTTCTGCGGAACTGGTACGGACCCATTTATTCTCTATGGGGCAGGAATGGATGCGGCAGCGCACAGTGTGCTGTCCGCATCCGCATTTCAGGAGCGCGCCCCCGATCTTCCGATCCGCGGCTCCTTAAAAAAATATAACTTGTTCTATTCTTGTCCGCAATTGTGGGCAAGAATAGGCAGTTCTAGGGGGGTGCCGGACGGGTGTATTGCAATTTGCGGATCCGCAATACACTACGGACGTGTGAATGGACCCTTAGGCCTCTTGCACACTAAAGTTTTTTTTTTTTTGCGTACCTTATACGGAACCATTCATTTCAATGGATCCGCCCAAAAAAACCTAAGGTACTCCGTATGCCTTGCTTTTGCATATTTCCGTTTTTTCGTTCCGTTCAAAGATAGAACATGTCCTATTATTGTCCGCATAACGGACAAGGATAATACTGTTCTATCAGGGGCCAGCTGTTCCGTTCCGCAATAAACGGAATGCACATGGACGTCATCCGTATTTTTTGCGGATCCGTTTTTGGCAGACCGCAAAATACTAAAAAAGCCATACGGTCATGTGCAAGAGGCCTTAGGGCTCATGTACACGAATGTATTTTCTTTCCGCTTCCGTTCTGTTTATTTTGAGGACCATATGCGGAACCATATGGTCCGCAAAAACAATGGAAGGTACACCGTGTGCATTCTGTTTCCGTATTCCGTTCCGTAGTACATGTCCTAATTTTTGTCCGCAAATCACGGTCCGAGGCCCAATTCAAGTCGATGGGTCCACAAAAAATACGGAACGCACATGGAACACATCCGTATTTTGGGGATCCATACTCTAGAAATGCTATGCTTAGCCCATATTGCTCATGTGTTTGGTGATTAATAAGTTACTTTTTTCGACTTAAATCAGAGAAAAAAAAAACCTCATATACAATGGATCCGTGAAAAACAGGCCGCAAAACAACAACGGTCGTGTGCATGAGCCCTTATTATGCAAATTAATTACTTGAAGTGCTAGGAGCACTGCTACAGCTACGCCCTGGTTCTCAGTACATTCCCATTTGATTGACTGTATTTTGTCGCCTGCGCTGTGGCTCACATACTCCGACAGCGCCTCCACTTCCGGGTGGAATGATGTCGTCAGGGCTGAGTTTGTGAGCCACAGTGCAGGTGTGAGAAGACAATCAATTGGGAAGGGAAAGCTATAGTGGTGCTCCTAGTGCTACAGCCAGCCTCTCGGTACTCCAAGTCACTAATTTACATAAATATAAAAGCAAGGATTTCCATTTCATCCACCATGACAGCTTACACATGAGATTGATCCCTTGACCTCTGTAAGGGCAGGAACACAGAGAGAGAGAGTTTACCACTCACTCTCCCTTCAGTGTTTCCTGTCCCTATGGGGGAGTCGCACAGAGAAGCCTCCCAGTGGGGAGGTGAAGAGTTACTTTTACTTCATTAGATTTTGTGCCTTACTGGTAGGACTATCTTGCCAATCTCCTCCTCTGCCCTCCCGCAGCTGTTGCTGACGCTCGGCAGAGGAAGTTGGGGTGATTCTCGTCCCTGACACAGGGGCCTGCTCTCACCTCCTGCTGCATGGTCTCCCTTCCCTCGGGTGAGGAAGCAGACCTGGGAAAGCGGGACGCCGAACGGCTCAGCGAGGTCCAGAGGGGGCGGAGCTCCAGGTCATGTATGAGGAAGTGTCATCGCGCCTAGGAAGCGGGCTGATGACGTCAGACGCCGCTCCATGTGGAAACGAGCAGGCAATTCTGACAATAATGTCTCCACTGACTCAGCTCCAGTGTCCCCTAGAAGCCGCATGGACATCGCAGACCCACCTTCGGCGGCTACTTCTGTGAGTTCCCCTGTAGGATAATCTGCAAATGTCACTCAAGTTTCTTTTGAAGGTTGCTTTCTATTACCTGGTTGCTCTTCTTTAGTAGGGAGTAAAAAGAAACTAAAATCAAAAACAAATCCCCCCGCGACAGAGGCTAAGGCTGGGCAGCGGGGGCAAAATGGACGCTCGTTCCGGCTCATGCTGGTGCCTGCGTTTCCATTTAATTTGTGTCTTCCTAACACGCTGAGTAGCAAGCAGACCTCCAATGGCCACAGACATTACGGAAGCAGACTGCTGATGCCGGCGTGGGTCACTTCATTTATACTAGCAATAATGAATGGCGGAGGGGAGCTATGGCACACAGGGATGACATCAGACGCCGATAAGGTTAAATGTGGCGCTCATGCAGCTCTGAAACAGCATCTCCGCCACCATGTCAACACAGTAAGCTCCAGCATCCCGTCAGGAGGGACTGACCCCTCTCCGGCTGCACCTCCCGTAAATTCTCCTATGGGGAGTAAGGTCTCCTTCATTCTATATTGTGTATCTATGATTCAACAGATGATACTTGGTTGCTTTTCTCTGTTCCTTAGGGAGCTAGAGAAACAAAGTCTAAGCCCAGACCTCTAAAGTGCGCTACTAGTACCAAGAGACTTCCAGATAACTACAAAAATTGATATACAAGTGGCAAAAGTTGTTAAGAGAACTTCCCTGTCATATGAGGATTCGTCACAATTACGAGATTCAATGGAACGAAAGGCAGATGCCTTTTTTTGAGGAAATGCTGGGAAGCCTCCATGTTTGGGATAAAGCCCTGTGACTAGGGCTATGTATTTCTGGCTCAATGAGTTAGAAAATCGCATAAGGAATAAAGCTCCTAGGGAGGAAATGTTGCCCTCCATTCCACTTTTTAGGTCCGCCACTGCTTTTCTGCCTGACGCTTTTGCAGAATCAGTCAGATTAATAGCTAAAGACGTGGCTCTTTCAGACGAGCGCTCTGCATGAAATCCTGAAAGGGTGATAGGACCTCCAAGGAAAAATTGTACTCCACACCCTGTCTAGATACATTTTCAAGTGGCTTATAAAAAGAAGGGTTTTCCAGAAGAGAATAAAAGGAGACCTTTTCGTCCCTTCAGTGCGCAGTTCAGGCCCTATGGGGGAAAGGGGAAAACAGGCCGCTGGAGTTATCAAAAAAGGGGTTTCCTCCTTAATTCCCAAAATAAGCAAACCAGAAAGCAATGACACCAGAGTTGGAAGGTGGTTGAGGAATTCTCTGACCCAGTGGAAACCTGTAACATCAAATTCCTGGTCTTTAGCCATCGTGAAGAACACTTATAAAATAGAATTTTCCTCAACTCCTATGAAGATTTCAGGTCCCACTGTTTTATCAAAAATGTAGCAAGGTGTTAGACTAAAAATAAAATAAAAGCGGGGGTAGTAAAAATGTACCCGAATTAGACAGGGGAAGGGCTTCTATTCAAGGTTATTCTTAGTATAAAAACCAGACGGATCCTCCCATACCATCATAAATTTAAAAGAACTAAACAGAGCGATAACGTACAAGAAGTTCAAAATTTTTTCGTTTATCGTCCCTTAGTCAAAGAAGGAGCTTATATAACATCCGTCAATCTAAAAGACGCTCCCTATCCTGTTCCTATCTATCTCAATTCACAAAAATATCTCAGATTTGAGATGATGAGGGCTTAATGCATCATTTCCAATTCACCACCCTGGCTTTCTCAGCCCCAAGGATCATCACAAAGCTGGTTGTAGAGACGATATCTCCTCTAAGATAAGGACTATAAATCTTCCCATACTTGGATGATTTCCTTTTAATAGGAAACTCAGAATTAGAAGAATCGAGCTATAGTTAGTGTTTATGAGCTGCGAGTTCAGAGATGAGGGCTGCACATCTAGCTATCTGAGCAGCTCTATGACCGTCTCTGTAAAAGAGTCTGCAAATACACCAGAAGTGAAAGCTCTACACAGAAAGCTTTTGAAAAACTTTAAGGCTCCTTGCAGACGAGCGTGTGCAGCCCAGCTTCCGGCCTGACCTCCCAGCACTGACTGGGTTACATAACATTATTGTCACGATACTAGTGGAATACTGCTGGAATCCAAGGACAAGGCCTAAACACAGGAGGCACCGGAGTCTTCAACAGGAGGTAACAGGAATGCAGATGAAGGCAGGGATCCAGACAAGAGGTCAGGAGGAAACCCAGTGAACGGTCGGCAGGTGTCCAGGCGTTGCAGGGAAAACCCGCAAGAAGAAGGAACGAACCGGAGAGAAAGTTCCTGGAAAGAAGACTGCACAAGCAGGAGCTCAAACACAATACTCAAGCAATGAGTAACAGTCTTGAGAGGTTTATATATGAAACAGGAAGTAAGATGGCACCCAGCTGAGACACAATCCACAATCTTAACTGAGGGAAAACTTAAGGGCAAGACTGTCTGAACTAAACAGACATAGCAGGATGATTCCTGACATTACTCCCACCTCAACAGCAGCCTCTGGACGAGACCTGGCTTGGTCTCCCAGGATGTTTTTGATGAAACTTTGATCAGTCGCGATGCATTAATATTACTCACAGGTTCCCAAGAGTTCTCTTCAGACCCATAACCCTGCCACTTAATGAGGTATTGTACATGGTTCCTGAAAATTCTAGAGTCCAAGATTTTCTCTACAACAAACTGTTCTTGCCCATCTATCTCCACCGCATCGAGAGGAGGAGGCACACGTTCCGGAAAATGGTTGGGCACGGCAGGCTTTAATAGAGACACATGAAAAACAGGATGAATCTTCAGCTACTGGACTTATTATCCCGATAATCTTATATGGCCCGACAAACTTCTGTCCTAGTTTTGGTGAAGGAACCTTAAATGTAAAATTTTTGGTGGAAAGCCATACTTTATCTCCTATTTTAAAGATTGGTGCTGGTCTACGAAATTTATCTGCCGCTTTCTTGTAATTTTCTTGAGCCCTCTCTGAGTTCCTTTTTAATAGCTCTAAATTTTGCTGGAATAGGTGAAACAGCGGGGAATTTGGGAAGAATATTTAGATGATACCCCAAATTTGCAAAGAAAGGAGTTTGCTAGGTGGAGGCATTTTGGGAGTTATTGTAAGAGAACTCAGCCACGGGAAGCAGATCGATCCAATCATCTTGTATATGACAGATATAGCATCGAAGATGCTGTTCCAGAGTCTGATTTTGTGCGTTCAGTTTGTCCCTTAGATTTCGGGTGAAAGACGGTTGATAGATTAGTATCGATCTTAAGTGCTGCGCAAAAACTACGCCAAAATTTTTATGTAAACTGCACCCCACGTTTCGAGATTACTTCCCCATCAGGAACTCCATGAAAACGAAACACATTCTGAACTTCAAGGTCAGCAGTATCTTTAGCAGAGGGTAGGCCGGTACATGGAATGAAATGTGCAGCCTTGGTGAGCCGGTCAACTACTACCAAAATTGTGTTTTTCCTTTTTTAGAGGTAGGTAGATTTGATAAAGTCCATGGAAAAAGAACCCCCAGGGACGAGAGGGGACCGACAAAGGTTGTAATAAACCCATGGGTAAAGAACATGGAGTCTTGCATCTAGCATAAATGTCACATGCATGACATATTTCCTTACATCCTGTTGATAAATGGGCCACCAAAAGAAACTGGATAAAAATTCCTGTGTCTTCTGCACTCCTTTTGTGACCCGCGATCTTAGAATCATGGACTTACTTTAGAGTTTTCAGTCTTATTGTTTTGGGTATATATAGCTGCTGCCCATGGGTCCACACCTTGTTCTTAAGCATTAAATGCACATTATTAGGTGGTCAAGACAGCAAGGAGTCGTGTCATAGGCCTTTTTTTATTTCTTCAAGCAAGTCCTTGTTATGAATTACTCCCACAAAATTTGACTTGGGAACAATAGTCTTGAGCGGAATCGTAGAAGTGAAATCATTGGAAAAAATGCTAGATAGAGCATCTGCTTTGCCGTTACGGGAATCGGGCCTGTACGAGATTACAAAGTTGAATTGGTTGAGGAAGAGACTCCAACGAGCTTGGCGAGGAGATAGACATTTGGCAGATCTAACGAAGCTGTGAGGTTCCTTGAAGATGTTGTTTCCATTCCTTAAAAGCTGCTATGATGGCTAACAGTTCTTTATTCCCCACATCATAATTCTTCTCAGCAGGGGATAAACGTTGGGAGAAAAAAGCACAAGGATGCAATAAACCCTTGTCTCCCATTCTCTGAGACAGAATAGCCTCTATAGCACATTCTGAAGCATCTACTTTCACAGTGAAGGCGAGTTCTGGGTTGGGATGAACTAATACAGGGGCTGTGGTGAACTTGGAATTTAGGAGACAAAAGCATTCCTGTGCTTGGAAAGACCAGGCAAAAACATTATTATTATTTTTAGTCAACTGTGTAATAGGAGTAATTATTTCTGAAAAATTCTTAATGCAGCGTCTATAAAAATGGGCAAATTCTTTGAAACATTCAACATCTTTTATGCTCCTGGGGTAGGCCAGTCTACTATTGCTTTAATCTTGCTAGAGTCCATGTGTAGACCATGAGGTGAAATTATATAGCCAAGGAATTGGATCTCAGTCTTTCAATCTTTTTCAATCTTAATGTAAAGTTGATTCTTTCTTAGACATTCCAGAATGAGTTTCACATGTCTCTGATGTTCTTCCATAGAGTTGGAGAAGATCAAGATATCGTCCAAATAGATGACTACGAACTGGTGCAAAAGATCTCTGAAGATATTGACAAGAGGTTGAAAGGTGGCAGGGGCATTATAAAGACCAAAAGGCATAACTAAATATTTGAAATGTCCGTAACGTGACCTAAAAGCTGTTTTCCATTCATCTCCAGATCTAATATGGACCAGGTTATAGGCGCCTCGCAGGTCTAACTTGGTAACATTTTAAGCTCGGGGATCAATGGTAGAGGATAAAGTTAGTTGTTTTTTTTATTGTAATTTTAAGTTTCGGTAATCAATGCAAGGTCTTAGAGAACCGTCCTTCTCCTTAACAAAGACTATGGGAGTCCCCGCCAGGCGGATAAACCCCTTAGCCCAATTTTCTTCTATGTAGTCCTTCAGGGCTTTTAGTTCAGGGCCTTCCAAAGGGTAGATGTTTCCAAAAGGTATAAATGCACCAGGAAGCAATTCTATAGGACAATCGTAGGGTCGGTGTGGGGGGAGCTTGTCCGCATTTTGTTTGTCGCAAACGTCTGCAAATTCCTTTATATACAGAGGGTAATCCTATTATCTTATTATCTTGAGCTGAATTTGTGAACCTTGTTCAGACTGAGCTGTCGAAAGAACATCCTCCGCTGGGAAGCTTATTTCTTTGTTTACCCAGTTGATAACAGGGTTCTGTGCTTGCATTCAGGGTAGGCCTAGAATAGGAAAATGTGGAGAAGAGATTAATAGAAATAGAGGTCCATGAAATTGCCACAAGCCCCGGAGTCCACCATAGCAGAGTTGGATATCCACTGCGGGTTAATCAGGAACTTGATAGGAAGGAAGCAATGGGAGTCTTTATTCTCTTTCTTAATATGATGGGCCACCGATTAAAATGCAATGGATAACTGCATAGGCTCACTTCCTGATTATCTGTAAACTTTTCCTTGGGGTTCCTTGGAATTGGAGACAGGAAGAGGGGGACTGCTTAGTATCATTCAAGGTAGCCCATCTCTCGTCGTCGTTCAGACAGTCGGGTATCGATTCGAATGCAATGGTTAATAAAGGCATCCAAACCTAAAGAGGCCTCTGCACGGGCAAGTTCTTCTTTTAATACGCTGCATAGTCCTTTCCTAAAAAAAAAAAAGACCCTTTTGCTGCGTCGTTCCAATCGGTGTCGACTGCACACCTCTTAAACTCCATTGCATAGTCTGACAGGGCGTCTGCCCTGGTGCAATGCTAGTAAGGGTCCATTCACACGTCTGCAATTTCGTTACGCATTTTGCTGTAGGGAATTGCGGACCCATGAGTCAAATGTTTGACAACCCAAATCGAGGTGCTACAGCTGAAGCAGCAGCATTAGGGTCCATTCACACGTCCGTAACGTGTTTTGCGGATATGGAATTGCCGACCCGCACTTCTGGGTCCGCAATTCCGTTCCCGAAAAAATAAATAGAACGTGTGCATATTCTATTAGTGCCTACGATGTGGGGTCCACAAAATGCGGAACGCACATTGCCGTGTCTGTGTTTTGTGGATCCGCAAAACACGTTACGGACGTGTGAATGGACCCTAATGCTGCTTCAGCTGTAGCACCTCAATTTGGGTTGTCAAACATTTGACTCATGGCATCGATTTAAAGTCCTCTAAGTGATTTACCCAGGTGTCTTGAGTCTCAATCAATGGACTAGCCCAGGCAATGGCTTTGTGTGTCAGCCGCATAATAATACATAGGACTTTAGATCTATCAGTAGGAATCTGAGTTGGATTTGCATCAAAGTATAGCCTACATTGAGGAATCCCTGGAATTTGTCACCGTCTCTGCCAAATCTGAATGGTGGCAACTTAGGGGTCATTGCAGGCACTGTAGCGGGTGGTATAGAAACTCGATTCTCCTAATGGACTATCTGTTCAGATAATGTCTGCACGGTACCACGTAGCTCTTGAATCGCTTGTCTATAAATTTGGATGTTGTGGGAAGTCTGTCCTTTAAAGGCGACATATTTATTTTTTAAAGTCTGCATCTCGGTGCACATATCAGTCATAGCAGTTGCTTAATGCGAACCTTCGAACTCCCTGTCCTGGCGGACTCCATTTTATGCTTGAGTATTCTGTCACTATACCAGTGGAATACTGCTGGAATCCAATGGCAGGGACAAGGCCTGAACACAGGAGGCATAGGAGTCTTGAACAGGAGGTAGCAGGAATGCAGATGAAGACAGGGATCCAGACGAGAGGTCGGCAGGTGTCCAGGAGTAGCAGGGTAAACTGCAAGGAGAAGGAACATACCAGAGAGCAAGTTCCAGGCGAGAGGACTGCGCCAGCAGGAGCTAAAACACAATACTCAAGCAATGAGTAACAGTCTTGAGAGGTTTATATATGAAACAGGAAGTAAGATGGCACCCAGCTGAGACACAATCCACCATCTTAACTGAAGGAAAACTTAAGGGCAAGACAGTCTGAACTAAACAGACATAGCAGGATGATTCCTGACAATTATATTGAATTTATGATGCTATGTAACCCTTACAGTTCTGGAATGTAATGAATAACACTGGCATCATTATGTCAGTGTCATCTAATACATTCCAGAACTGTAAGGGTTACATAGCATCATAAATCAATATAATGCTATGTGACCCCATCAATGCTGACAGGTCAGGACGGGAGCTGCACTGCGGACTCGCAGTGTGACACACGCTCATCTGCAAGGGGCCTAAAGGGGTTTTCCAACAGACAGTAGAGATGACTATTCTCATCTGATGGGGTCCGACACCTGGGCCCAGAAGGCCCTGGCTCTACTGTGGGTGCTGCGGCCTTCTCGCTGCTAACTCTAGGCCAGTGACACAACAACCATCCAGTTGAATGGCGCTGAGCTGGGCCTAGGCCACATGACTGATGGTTGTGATGTCACAGGGGCCTGGGGTAGCAGCAAGAAGGCAGTGATGTCCACAGTATCACCGGGGCCTTCTCAAACAGCTGATCGACAGGGGTCCCAGATCTTGGACCACCACCGATCAGATGCTGATGACCTCTCCAGAAGATAGGTCGTCAGTTAGTCAGTTAACCCCTTTTAATAAAGACCAGTAGAATTATTATTTTTTTATATTTAGCCTAAAATGAGTAGAATGCAATAATAATAAAAAAAATTGCCTCTGAAGAGGTCAATAGCCTTTAAGGGGAATCTGTTACCCCGATTCTGAACTGAGTAGTACTACACATAAGGGCTCCAGATTACCATTTTTTATTTTCCTACTGTCCCCCAGTCCCACACTGTCAGCTCTCAAAGCTGCACTGAAATACACAGTCCAGACTGCTGTGCTCACATAATGGAGAGGACTCCTGTGCGCATGCGCAGCAGTCCTGACTCTTTATTTTAGTGGCAGCTTTAAATGCAGACAGGAGCAACAAATATAGCGATCTGGACTTCTCATCTGTAGTAGCACTTTCTTTTATTATTGCTATCAGTCCAAGGTCTTGGTGAAACATAACCTTTAAGTAGTTCTCCTGTAACTAGGAAGCATTGTGGTAATTGTGCGGCTCGCTATAAGAGCACTTTCTTATGGCTATATGCACTCCTCTGCAGCAACACTCACCCTGATAATATTGCAGACAATTCTTAACGTTTGAAAAATGGTAATTTGCTCTGTGTGTGTGTGTGTATGTGTGTTTTTATATAATAAATATATTTTTTCTACAAGCATACCTTTTGGTGGAGCATTATCAGGAGTAGTGTGAATATAAACTTTTATTCTGCCAGGTTCTGCTCCTGGTGGTGCAGCTTTACTGGGAAGTGCTCTCTGCATTGAGCTGCACCAATTTACATGTTCCTCTGAAAGCATATCCTGGTCACGTTGCCTTTAAAGGAGTATTCCGGTTGTTAAGTTATCCCCCATTTCCTCCCCGAAATGAACGGAGCAGAAGGGCGGGCATGCAAGTTGTTACTTCATTGATCTCTATGGAAGTTCCGAAAGTAGCTGAGCGCTGTACGCGGCTGTCTACGGAACTCACATGGAGCTGAATGGTGCGGCAGTGTGCATGCTAGACAGGAGGGCTCTGAGGTTTACGGGGTACCCGTTATTGTGAACGGTGTGACTCCCAGTGGTAGGGCCACCACTGATCTGATGTTGTGGATAGGGGATACCTTTTAAACGACCAGGATACCCCTTTAAACTGGCTTCAGCGGGTCGCTTCATTTTTACAGAGGATAGTTTTATATTATATGACTTTTTATTACACTTCTCAGTCGGTTTAATTTTTCTAATAAATTTGTACTTTAGTCCTGCGTCATTCCTCCTGCCATAGACTTCCTTGCAGCTGGGGGGTTTCCTGGTGTTGTCACCAGGTTTAACCTTCACTAATACAAAGTGCACTCATATTACACATTCAGTTTCTTTGTGATTTACTCCAGAATTTACTGCTTGATGAGAGAAAGAGAAATAAAGGTCCAGGTTAAAGGGGTTTTCCGAGACTTTAAAGGGCTTCTGTCACCCCACTAAAGTGATATTTTTTTTTTTTGGCTAGTTACATTCGTTATAGTGCAATATATGAGAATATAATGTTGTTACTTACTTTCATGCGGCCGTTTCTTGAGAAAACTACGTTTTATTATATGCAAATCCGGTCTCTACCAGCAAGTAGGGCGTCTACTTGCTGGTAGCCGCCGCAAAAAACCGCCCCCTCGTCGTGTTGATTGACAGGGCCAGCCGTGATCTCCTCCTCTGGCCGGCCCTGTAAGTATTTCAAAAATCGCGCGCCTCTGTTCATTCGGCGCAGGCGCTCTAAGATGAGGAGACTCGTCTCCTCAGAACTCCCTCAGTGCGCCTGCGCCGATGACATCACCGAAAGAGAAGACGTCGGCGCAGGCGCACTGAGGGAGTTCTGAAAAGACGAGTCTCCTCATCTCAGAGCGCCTGCGCCGAATGAACAGAGGCGCGCGATTTTTGAAATACTGACAGGGCCGGCCGGAGGAGGAGATCACGGCTGGCCCTGTCAATCAACTACGACGAGGGGGCGGTTTTTTGCGGCGGCTACCAGCAAGTAGACGCCCTACTTGCTGGTAGAGACCGGATTTGCATATAATAAAACTTCGTTTTCTCAAGAAACGGCCGCATGAAAGTAAGTAACAACATTATATTCTCATATATCGCACTATAACGAATGTAACTAGCCCAAAAAAAAATAATCACTTTAGTGGGGTGACTGAAGCCCTTTAATACTGATGACCTATCCTCTAGATAGGTCATCAGTATGTGATCGGTGGGGGTCTGACACCCGGACCCCCGCCGATCAGCTGTTTGAGAAGGCAATGGCGCCCAGTTATCCCTAGGCCAGTAAAAATACGTTTATTGGTCACGTTACCTAGGAGCAGATCAGCCCCATTTAAGTGAATGATGGGGCTGAGCTGCAATATCAAGAGGTTGTGCAGTGGGTAAATATTGATCACCTATCTCCAGGATAGGTCTCATTATCAGATCAGCAGGGGTCTGACACCCAGCACCCCCGCCAGTCATTTGAATGGGACCAGCACTTGTAATTACACTGCGCCGCCACTACAAGTGAGGTGATGCGCAGTGAAATCTTGAAGAGGAGGGAGCACTTGCACAAGCACAGCCTTCTTTTCATACAGTCGATCGGTCGGACCCCTGCTGATTTGTCTGAATCAAGTCTTATGCAGCTCATATCTATGCGCTGTTTTGTGAGTCTGTTGCCTGTTCAACTGCAGAACGGCTGTTTTTTCGTTCAGCTGTCAACCCTTATGTATGCTAATGAATGATCACTACTGCTATCTTTCATCCCAGTACAGATCCCCAATAATTGTTCTGTTAAAGAGCCCTTGGACAGCGACTTTTGATCTAGCAATCTACATACAGTTGTGTTCAAAATAATAGACATCACTAACCTGATGAATCACTGTTTTTGGTAGAAATGATCTTCTATATGGCAAATATTTACTAGCAGGTGTAGTAGAGTAATAGAAATCCAACAATCATGACATGCATGCTGCTGATTCTCTAATTCAATCACTTATTGAAAGGGGCATGTTCAAAATAATAGCAGTGTGGAGTTCAATTAGTGAGGTAATTCATTCCTTGAAAAACAGGTGCAATTATTTAAGGAAGGAAGGCAGCAAATGTTGTACATGCTGGTTACAGTGCATTTCTCTCTGAAATTCGGAGTAAAATGGGTTGTTCCAGACATTGTTCAGAAGAACAGCATACCTTGATTAAAAAGTTGATTGGAGAGAGGAAAACATATAAAGAAGGGCAGAAAATGATAGGCTGCTCAGCTAAAATGACCACAAATGCTTTAAAATGGCAACCAAAACCTGAGAGACGTGGAAGAAAGTGAAAAACTACCATTCAATTGGATAGAAGAATAGCCAAAATGGCAAGGACTCCACCAACAATCAGCTCCAGGAAGATGAAAGAAGGTCTAAAGTTACCTGTGAGTACTGTTACAATGAGAAGATGCCTATGTGAAGCCAAGCTATCTGCAAGAAGCCCCCGCAAAGTCCCACTGTTGAAAAAAAGACATGTGCTGAAGAGGTTACAATTTGCCAAAGAGCACATTGACATTTTGTGGACTGATGAAAGTAAGATTGTTCTTTTTGGGTCTAGAGGCCGGAGACAATTTGTCAGACGACCCCCCAAACACTGAATTCAAGCCACAGTACACTGTGAGGACAGTGAAGCATGGTGGACAAGCATCATGATTTGGGGATGTTTCTCATACTACGGTGTTGGGCCTATTTATTTCATACCAGGGATCATGGATCAGTTTGAATACATCAGAATACTTGAAGAGGTGATGCTGCCCTTATGCTGAAGAGGAAATGCCCTTGAAATGGGTGTTCCAACAAGACAACGACCCCAAACTCACCAGTAAACGTTGGTTCCAGACCAACAAGATTGACGTTATGGAGTTGTCCAGCCCAATCCCCGAATCTTAATCCAATAGAAAACTTGTGGATGACATCAAAAATGCAGTTTCTGAGGCAAAACCAAGAAATGGAGAGAACTGTGGAATGTAGTCCAATCATCCTGGGCCGGAATCCCTGTTCACAGGGGCCAGAAGTTGGTTGACTCCATGCAACACAGAAGTCCAGCAGTTCTCGGAAACAGCGGTTATACAACTAAATATTAGTAAAGTGATTCGAAGGAAAGCAAAATCTGCAAACATTTTTCAGTTCATATAGTGAATGTTGGAGTTTGTAAAGAAGAATACGAACACTGCTATTTTTTTGAACAGTTTAATATTCACTTTTCTTAATTTTTTATTTTTTTTTTTTTAGAGGAAAAACACATTTGATATACTTTTCTTCATGTTTTGATTTGTAATAGAATGTGTAGTGTTCCCAATGCATTTGTGTGTATGGAATTAAAAGCCATTATTTTTTTTTTTTTTTTTTTTTCTTAAGCACACTGCTATTATTTTGAACACAACTGTACTAGTGGTGCTATAATCATTATACTGACCTATCCACTAAATAAGGTCAAGCCATCACTGTTTCATGGCTCTGGAACTTCCCGCATATTTTGGCATCTTGGGTCTAGAGATCTCTAGGTGAATGGGTCCTTTAAAGGGGTTTTCAGACTACTGTATTTATGTGTCTGCATCCGTATGTCTGGTCCGCAGTTCCAGACATATATTCTTTTTTTGTGGGTGCTGCGGAAAAGAATAGTCATTTCTATCATAGAAACACATGGTCATCTGAACGAGGAAGCCACGGTGCCCACTAAAGCACCGCAGTCTCTTCAAACAGCGGATCGGTGGAGGTACCAGGAGTCGGTCCTCCACCGACCTCATAATAATGACCTGTCCTGAGGATAGGTCATCAGTATAAAACTCTCGAGAACACCCCTTTAAAGAGGTGGTCCGGGCTTTTACTATGGCTTTATCCAGCGGATAGGTCATCAAAAGACCATAGAGAGCAGGAAGAGAGACGGCACGTGCGCACTGCGAGCACAGTCTCCTCATACAGCTGACCTGACAATAGGTCTTCAGTAGTAAAAGCCCAGACAACCCCTTTAAGTGTGCACTTCTGATGATTGGCTGATAAATATTTGAAGAGGTTTGACAGGCTCTAATCATGGGTAGAATCGCTAATCACCGGGGATGTCGCACGTTTACTGGGTGCTGCCTCTAGACCGTGGCAAGGACAAATCCAAGGAGCCAATACACTAACGCGTCTAGAAATGTACTTTGTCCCCACCCCATCCTTTGTGTTGTCTTCTCAGCATTGAGGTATGTGAGTAGCAGAACTATGATGAAGGCTGAGATATTCTCATTTTGTACCTTTGTCTGGACTCTTGCCGTTTTGTATCGGTGCTCCAACCAGCAGTGTAAAGAATGACTCCTGGTTGTGAGTAGATGCGCAGGGAATGAGTCAGTCAGCCCAGGTCACATATTTGGCAGCATGCACAAAGATGTACAGTACGGGGTGTATTCTAGTGGAACAGCAGAAGTAATTTTGTAATATACTTTATCTTTAATGCCTCACTATTTAGTGAAGAAAGAAAGTGAGCTAAAAGCATCAGCGGGAGCTGCTTGAAACCTGTATAGTTTGTTACAGTGTGTCAGTCTGCTCCAGGCTATTGAGCTCACAGGGCATTGCCTAGGCTGGATACTATAGTGCCCGCTTTCTCGCTGGGAGCAGGACTGGTACATATCGGTTTTCAGTCTCTGGAAATAAACCAGATTATGGTATTCACTGACAGCAACCGCAAATCATTCAAGCAGGCTTGGGTCTGTGATGCTCAAGCTAGGAGGAGAAGGAGACACCGGGACCCGATACTGCAGACATGGATGTAAAACAGATCACACTTACTCTGGAGGAGTCACAGTGCACTCTGAACTCCGTTATCTGACTGACGGAATCATTAAGCTTGAATGCTGGAACTATTTTTTATTTTTTTGTTTGTATGTGTAACCGTCAAAACCCTTTATGCCATTCTGACCTGTTTTTAAACTGTTCCTGTGCAACTAAATTTTAGAAGACAATGAAACTGCAGGAAACGTAGGGACTGGTTTACTAATCCTATAGATGGCGTAACCCTAGACAGGCGGTCTAGACCTGCACCGGATTCACCACAGGGGCTCAGTCTGGATGATAAATGT
This sequence comes from Bufo gargarizans, assembly GCF_014858855.1. Classification (NCBI taxonomy): domain Eukaryota; kingdom Metazoa; phylum Chordata; class Amphibia; order Anura; family Bufonidae; genus Bufo; species Bufo gargarizans. Next base: position 431,947,126 of record NC_058084.1, on the reverse strand, counting down.
GCTGCAGGGGGAGACACTTTTCTTTGTACCAACTATTGGTTGACTTGTGTTGCAATTTTCATGCTAAATTAGCATCTTTAGCTATGATGCCTTTCCTTCAAAGCCTTGCACCTTTTCCAGTAAGCCACGCCACTCCTTGGTGCACTCACATTAGTAAATATGGGCCATAATTAATGACATTGATGTCAATTATTATTTTTTTGTTGCAGGTTTTAACACTGAAACCCCACCATGTCATTGAAGCCACGAGTTGTGGATTTTGACGAGACATGGAATAAACTTTTAACGACAATCAACGCCGTGGTCAAGTTGGATTACGTCGAGAGGGCAACATGGAATGACCGCTTCTCGTATCCTTTCTATAGCGTTAATGTTTTGTAAAATGACTATGGTGTCGCCTTCCTGTGCGAGCCGCACTTGCACACCCTGTTTTCCCTCTCCACATTGTATTATACATTTTTATTATTTTTTTTATACTTTTCTGCATGTTTCGGATATATCGCCAACATGAGCAGCATATTTTACTAGTATGTAGTGCTTCATCGTTTACCGTACTACATCCCGATCGAGGATGTCCCATGCCTCTCGGGGGCGGGGATGGTCATAAGGCACTGAAATGGTTAAGTGCAGCATTGAGCGTTACGTATCAAATGAAGGTGTAAACCTCAGCTGCTCATTTTCTTCATCAATTTGAACGCCCCAGCTTGATCCCAAAATGTTTACCGGAAGGTGTCAAATTTTTAGATCTACACCTCTCTTACAAAGCCTACATTTTGCACCTGCAGCCCATGTTTCTAGGGCATTGTTACTCAACGTGAAGTCTGATAGTGCTCTAATAGAACAGATGGACAGAACAGTCCCATTGAAACCAAAGGGTCATTGTCAAAATTCTTTCCAGTCGCAAAGACCTTACAAATGCAGTCTTCCAGCAAGTCTGTATGACATGTCAGACATTAGTGTGTTTTTTTTTTTTTCTTGGTTATACTAGTCATTCCCTTATTTTCATATTTCGCTTAGCAATGTCATTACAATCACTTTCACTGAGATGAGGGGTTTCTGCATTACAGATACTGATGGCCTATGCAAAAACCTGGCACAGCAACTACACAAAGAACAATTCTCGGCCTCCAGCCCCATTCTATGTCTAAGATCTGGTGGCTACTACAAACTGCTGATTGGTGGGGGTGCACCTTAGGAGGCAATTTTTGTTTATGATTGCATTTTACTAATTTTTACTCCATGTTTTCAATTGGCCTTTATTAACCCCTTCAGTACCCTGCCATTTTTCACCTTAAGGACCAGGCCGTTTTTTCTTGTGAATGGCATTGGGGGACACAGCACCATGGGTATATATCCAGCTGCCACTAGGAGGCTGACACTAGAAGGAACAAGATGGGCTATACCCTCTGCACAGACACTAAACTAACCAGTTTTAGTCTAGTTTCTGTAGGAGGCAGACATGACCTGCTCTGTTTTTTTTTTTTTTGCAGGTCTTGTCTTTTTGGTTTTAATTTTTCCTTTTTCTTCTCTTCTGCAGGTCTCGGCCTGCTGCAGGACAGCGCTCCATCCTGGGTATCCACTTTAGTTGCACCCCCTGCGGGCGCGTACTTTGAGTACCTCGCCGGTCACCCAATCCCCCATACTGCATCCGCAGTGGCATGCTGGCAATCCCACATCTGTGACGAGTTTGCCGAAAGGATGACCCTGCGGCGCCTGAAGATGCCGGACGGTGAGTTTTCTCCCCTGTCCCCTTCCCCTGTGGGTCTGGATGTGGGAGTCCCTTTTTCGGGAGGCTTTTCTTGTTCCACTGTCCCCCTTGTCCTCCTGTTTCTCCTGAGGGGGGCGCCGTGGTGCTCCATTTGCCTCGCTCCCCCCCCCCCCCCCCCGGGTGTCGCTTTTCCCCAGGAGCTCCCCTCTCCTGTTATCCCAGTTTAGCACAGGCTTTTGCAGTGGGCGGAGTTTCGCCTTCTTTTTTGCCTCCTTTTCTTCTGGGCCTCCATCTTGCCAGCACTCCTGAGGGACGCTCTCCAAATTCCCTGCAGCCTTCCTGGCACTCTCCTGCGACTATTACAGCACCTCTTCGGGGACACAGCAGTTGGGGTCCAGTAGGACAGCCTCTGGCTGGCTTTTCTTTTTTCCAGGCTCCCAATCGCCCTCATATCCTCTTCCAGAGAAGACTCCCATCCCCAGCCCCTCTGTCGGGGTCGCTACGTATTATGTGCACCCGTAGTTACTATGCGGTCAACCTGAACCTGTTTGTTCGCAGTGCCTTGCCCCCAGACCCTCTCAGGATGCCCTGACTTACCCCTTCTGTGTCGGTCCCTCCTGAATGGGCTGCCTCCCTGACCCAAGCCATAGGGAACCTTGCCTGACTTTCCCAATCCATAGTTGAGTCGCTGGACTGCTTGCCTGCCCAAATTGCAGCCGCCTCTGTCCCTCCCAGGGACTCCTCAGCAGACTGGGCACGCTTACGTTCTGACACCAGGTACCGCAAACGACCTTGGGTTGTCACAACCATGTCCTGCTCCTCCTTCGGCATCCTCGGGTCATTCCCAGGACATGTCTGAGGCTGTCGACGAATCCTCCCCTGCCGCCTCGGTAGACACCTCCTGACTCTGATTCCAGATGGGAGCAGTGCACACCTCTATCTGCGGCCATGCAGGATCTCATCAGGGCAGTTAGGGATGCTCTCCGCGTGCAGGAAGACCCCTCCTCTTCGGCTCACTGAGTGCTTGTTCCCGTCCCGACCTCGGAACGTTTTCAAACGTTTTACTAGAACCTCTTCACTGTTCCCAAGAAGGACGGTTCTCTGCGCCCCATTTTGGATCTGAAGGCACTCAATTATTTCGTCTGTGTCCGCCACTTTCGCATTGAGTGCCGAGTGTTCCTTCCTCAGGACAAGGTAGTGGCCCTCCAGTCAGGGGTGGCTCGCCTTCATGAGCCGTCTCCTCTGTCCATCAGGGTGTGCATGCGCGTCCCGGGCCGGATGGTTGCAGCCTTCAAGGCAATTCCTTACGCCCAATTCCACACCCGGTCCCTTCAGCTCTCAATCCTTGCCCGGTGGAAGAAGTCTCTGTCAGGCCTCGATCGCCCGATCCTCCTGTTCCCTCAGGTCCGCCAGGACTTGCGCTGGTGGCTGAACACGCTAACCGTCTCCCTCGGCACATCCTTCCTTACTCCCCCCGTTGGCAGGTGATCTCCACAGATGCCAGCCTGGCAGGTTGGGGGGGGCAGTCTTCAGGTCTCTCACAGCCCAGGGTCAGTGGTCGATACGGGAGAGCTCCCTACAGATCAATATTCTGGAGCTCAGGGTCATTTAACTAGCCCTGTCCTGTTGGACTCCCCTTCTCCACGGTCATCCTGTCCGTATTCAGATGGACAACTCCACGGTGGTGGCTTATTTGAATCACCGGGGGGCACCAGAAGCGCGGCAGTCCTGAAGGAAGCCTCTCACATCCTGCGGTGGGCAGAGGAACACGCTCACGCTCTCTCTGCTGTCTACATCCCCAGAGTCGACAATTGGGCAGCCGACTTCCTCAGTCGCCAGCGCCTCGACCCGGGCGAGTGGTCTCTCCATCCAGAGGTGTTTCTACAACTCTGTCAGCGTTGTGGAACTCCAGACGTGGATCTTTTCGCCTCCCGTCTGAACCACAAGCTTCCGCTTTACGTCGCCAGGTCTTTCGGGATCCTCAGTCTTTGGCAGTATACACCTTGGTGCTCCCATGGTCCCAATTCCTATATCTCTTCCCTACCCTTCCGCTTCTTCCTCGGGTACTCAAATGCCTCAAGATGGTTCGGGTCCCGGCGATATTGGTAGCTCCGGACTGGCTTCGCAGGGCATGGTACGCAGACCTGCTCTTCCTGCTCGCCGACGGCCCTTGGCGTCTACCTCTGTGTCCCGACCTCCTTTCCCAAGGTCCGCTATTCCACCCGAGTTTACCTGGACTTGAGGACACGGTCCTGAGGTTCCGCAGTCTCTATAAATCAGTCATCCAGACCATGCTTCATGCACGTAAACCCCAGTCGGCCAGGATTTACCATTGTACCTAGAAGGCTTATTTTGCTTGGTGTGAATCTGGCGAGATTCACCCTCTCCTTTTTTTTTCGTCCCTAGGATTCTTGAATTTCTTTAGGCCGGCCTTGAGAAGGGCCTCCGCCTTGCCTCCCTCAAGGGTCAGTTCTCGGCCTTCTCTGTCCTTTACCAAAGGCCCTTGGCCTCTCGTTCCCTCACTTCCGTTCTATGGTGGAACCCTGGGATTTTAATTTGGTCCTAGATGCCCTTCAGTCCTCTCCCTTCGAGCCCTTGAAGGAGGGCTCCCTTTCTTGGGTCTCTTTTAAAGTTGCGTTTTTAGTCGCGATTACTTCCATTCACAGTATCTCCGAGCTGGCGGCGCTCCCTTGTCGGTCCCCCTTTTTGGTTTTTCACCAGGACAAGGTTGTTCTGCACCAAGTTCCCTCCGTTCTTCCGAAGGTGGTTTCTTCCTTCCACATTAATGAGGAGATTGTCCTGCCTTCATTCTGCCCCAACCCTTCTCACCCCAGAGAGAGTTCTCTCCACTGTCTGGATGTGGTTTTGGCACTCCGGCTGTATCTCCAGTTAACAGAATCCTTCCGTCGGTCTGAGACTCTCTTTTTCGTTCTTGAGGGCCCACATAAGAGTTTACAAGCCTCCAAAGCTACCATCTCCTGTTGGATTAGGTCGGCTGTCAAGGAAGCCTATGTGGCGAAGGGTCGTGAGCCTCTCTTCCGGTTGACCGCTCACTCAACTAGGGCGGTTGGGGCATCATGGGCGGTTCGGCATCTAGCCTCTGCTTCCCAGGTCTGCAAGGCCGCCACCTGGGCCAAGTTCTATCATATTTATTCCTTGGCCTCTGCTGATGCCAGTTTGGGTCGCAAGGTTCTGCGAGCGGCTGTGCACTTGGTTCTTTTCATGGCTGTTTCTTCCCACCCTCGGGGACTGCTTTGGGACGTTGCATGGTGCTGTGTCCCCCCAATGCTATTCACGAGAAAAATTTATTTTTGTACTTGCCGTAAAATCCTTTTAGCGTTGGATGCATTGGGGGACACAGATCCCACCCTTGTTGTTTTTTTTTCTTCGTTCAGGTTTCCGGGTTCCCCGGGATCCTGTGATAATGGTCCTCTTTCTGGTTTGAGACATGTTGGCTTCGTTGTTTGTCTGGTTTTTTGAATGCTCCTACTGCTTTCGGACCTACTGGTTAGTTTAGTGTCATTGCAGAAGTTATAGCCCATATGGGCGGAGCCAACACTTTTTTACTTCTAGTGTCAGCCTCCTAGTGGCAGCTGGGCATATACCCATGGTGCTGTGTCCCCATTGCATCCAACGAGAAAAGGATTTTACGGTAAGTACAAAAATCTATTTTTTGCAAATCTGACATGTTACTTTATGTGGTGATAACTTTTAAAACGCTTTTACTTATCCAAGCAATTCTGAGATTGTTTTCTCGTCACATATTGTACTTCATGACCGTGGTCAATTTGAGTCAAAATATTTTATTTTTATTTATAAAAAAATAACAAATTTACCCCAAATTTTGAAAAATTTGCAATTTTCAAAACTTCTATTTCTCTGCTTTTAAAACAGATATTGATACCTCCTAAAATAATTACTTTACATTTCCCATATGTCTACTTCATGTTTGGATTATTTTGTAAATTACATTTTCTTTTTTTGGGACGTTAGAAGTTTAGAAGCAAATCTTACAATTTTTAAGAAAAAATTTTCTAAACACAATTTTTAATGACCAAGTCTGATGTCACTTTGTGGGGCTTATATAATAGAAACCACCATTAAATGGCCCCAAAGGTATTCAAAACTGATTTTACTAACTTTGTCAACCCTGTGGGTGTTTCACAAGAATGAAAGGAAAATGTAGATGAAAATTCAAAATTTCACTATTTTGGCAGATTTTCCATTTTAATTCATTTTTTCCGCTAACAAAGCAAAGGTTAACAGCCGAACAAAACTCAATATTTATTACCCTGATTCTATAGTTTACAGAAACATCCCATATGTGGTTGTAAACTGCTGTAAGGGCACACGGCAGGGCACAGATTGAAAGGAACGCCATATGGTTTTTGGAAAGCAGATTTCACTGGGATGATCTTAAGTTGCCATGTCACATTCGAAGACCCCCTCATGCACCCCTAGAGTAGAAACTCCCAAAAAAGTGACCCTATTTTGGAAACTACGGGATAAGGTGGCATTTTTTTTTTTTTTTTTTACTATTTTAGGGTACATATGATTTTTGGTTGCTCTATATTACACTTTTTGTGAGGCAAGGTGACATCAATTTTTTTACACCGTTTTTATATATATATATATATATATATATATATATATATATATATATATATATAAGAAAAATAAATAACTGGCAGCACCACCGACCAAAATAAAAAAGGTAAAGCGGGTGCAATATCCGGATATGGCAACTGGTGCTTACCCACTAATACAAAGATAGAAAAACGGACTGCACTCCCAAGGATCTTCAGTGAAAAAAAGGTTTATTCACCCATAGGTGGCACAAGCGACGTTTCGGCTCTCACATGAGCCTTTCTCAAGCTTGAGAAAGGCTCATGTGAGAGCCGAAACGTCGCTTGTGCCACCTATGGGTGAATAAACCTTTTTTTCACTGAAGATCCTTGGGAGTGCAGTCCGTTTTTCTATCTATATATATATATATATATATATATATATATATATTTATTTTATGGTGTTCACCTGAGGGGTTACCGTAGTTCATGCAATATTTTTTATACAGCAGGTTCTTACGGATGTGGCGATACCTAATATGTATACTTACCGCCGCGGTCCCCGGCTGCCCGTGTTTCCCATTCACCGCTACAGCACAATTACAGTTTACTTTTTTTTTTTTTTTTTTTTTTTTTTTGTCCCCCTCTGGGACTTCAACTTCTGGAGTCTGATCCCCTCTGCAATGCATTAAAATACAACCTGTATTGTAATGCATTGGCAGTCAGCTTTTATGCTGACAGCCTGCCTGTGAGACCCAGCCTAAGGGGCTGGATCTCACAAGCTTCCGTAGAAGTCAAGATACGATGCCTATGGAAGGCATCGGGCTTGCCTTCTCTGCCATTGGGTTCCCCGCCACTGCAGCACGGGGACCCGTTGGGGTAGCAGTGTTAACCCGATGCCGGCGTGTTAACCCCTTGTATGCCGCGGTAAAAGCTGATCGTGGCATACAAGGGGTTAAGACGCCGGACGCCCCCATCTGTGTTTTCACCGATGCCGGTGTCTGCAGCAGGGGCCTGGCTGTTAGTGACTGCCAGGTCCGTGCCGCTGATCGGGCCGCTGACAGCTCCTGCACCCACCCGATCAGCTCACTGTAAATGTACGGCGCTGGTCCTTAAGGGGTTAAAGTATTAAGCCGTTCTGTCACAAAGAGTTAACTGTTTTTCTAACTGTTTGGTCATAGACACTTATTTAACCGCCTCCGGACCGCCTAACCCAGATCTGCGGTACGGAGGCGGCAGCTGTGTGCTCAACGACGCATATACGCGTCATCTCGCGATAGCCGAGATTTCCGCGTTCACAGGAACGGAAGGTAGGTGAGTGGATCTCCAGCCTGCCAGCGGTTTTGATAACAGCATCTAATATACCTGCTACCTGGTCCTCTGGTGGTCCCTTTTGTTTGGATCGACCACCAGAGGACACAGGTAGCTGTGTAAAGTAGCACCAACCACCACTACACTACACTACACCCCCCCCCCCCTGTCACTTATTAACCCCTTATGAACCCCTGATCACTTCATATAGACTCCCTGATCACCCCCCTGTCATTGATCACCCCCCTGTAAGGCTCCATTCAGACGTCCATATGATTTTTATGGATACATGGATCGGATCCGCAAAACACATACGGACGTCTGAATGGAGCCTTACAGGGGGGTGATCAATGACAAGGGGGTGATCACGCATATAGACTTCCTGATCACTTCCCTGTCATTGATCACCCCCCCTGTAAGGCTCCATTCAGACGTCCGTATGATTTTTACGGATCCACGGATACATGGATCTGATCCGCAAAACGCATACGGACGTCTGAATGGAGCCATACAGGGGGGTGATCAATGACAAGGGGGTGATCACCCATATAGACTTCCTGATCACCCCCCTGTCATTGATCACCCCCGTGTCATTGATCACCCCCCTGTAAGGCTCCATTCAGACGTCCGTATGATTTTTACGGATACATGGATCGGATCCGCAAAACGCATACGGACGTCTGAATGGAGCCTTGCAGGGGGGTGATCACCCCATATAGACTCCCTGATCACCCCCCTGTCATTGATCACCCCCTGTAAGGCTCCATTCAGACATTTTTTTTGGGCCCAAGTTAGCGGAAATTGTTTTTGTTTTTCTTACTAAGTCTCATATTCCACTAACTTGTGTCAAAAAATAAAATCTCACATGGACTCACCATACCCCTCACGGAATCCAAATGCGTAAAAATTTTTAGACATTTATATTCCAGACTTCTTCTCACGCTTTAGGGCCCCTAAAATGCCAGGGCAGTATAAATACCCCACGTGACCCCATTTCGGAAAGAAGACACCCCAAGGTATTCCGTGAGGGGCATATTGAGTCCATTAAAGATTAAGATTTTTGTCCCAAGTTAGCGGAAAGGGAGACTTTGTGAGAAAAAAAAAAATCAATTTCCGTTAACTTGTGCAAAAAAAAAAAAAAATCTATGAACTCGCCATGCCCCTCATTGAATACCTTGGGGTGTCTTCTTTCCAAAATGGGGTCACATGTGGGGTATTTATACTGCCCTGGCATTTTAAGGGCCCGAAAGCGTGAGAAGAAGTCTGGGATCCAAATGTCTAAAAATGCCCTCCTAAAAGGAATTTGGGCCGCTTTGCGCATCTAGGCTGCAAAAAAGTGTCACACATGTGGTATCGCCGTACTCAGGAGAAGTTGGGGGATGTGTTTTTGGGTGTCATTTTACATATACCCATGCTGGGTGAGAGAAATATCTTGGTCAAATGCCAACTTTGTATAAAAAAATGGGAAAAGTTGTCTTTTGCCAAGATATTTCTCTCACCCAGCATGGGTATATGTAAAATGACACCCCAAAACACATTCCCCAACTTCTCCTGAGTACGGCGATACCAGATGTGTGACACTTTTTTGCCGCCTAGGTGGGCAAAGGGGCACACATTCCAAAGAGCACCTTTAGGATTTCACAGGTCATTTTTTACACATTTTGATTTCAAACTACTTACCACACATTAGGGCCCCTAGAATGCCAGGGCAATATAACTACCCCACAAGTGACCCCATTTTGGAAAGAAGACACCCCAAGGTATTCCGTGAGGGGCATGGCGAGTTCCTAGAATTTTTTATTTTTTGTCACAAGTTAGCGGAAAATGATTTTTTTTTTTTTTGTTTTTTTTTCTTACAAAGTCTCATATTCCACTAACTTGTGACAAAAAATAAAAAATTCTAGGAACTCGCCGTGCCCCTCACGGAATACCTTGGGGTGTCTTCTTTCCAAAATGGGGTCACTTGTGGGGTAGTTATACTGCCCTGGCAATTTAGGGGCCCTAATGTGTGCGAAGTAGTTTGAAATCTAAATCTGTAAAAAATGGCAGGTGAAATCCTAAAGGTGCTCTTTGGAATGGGCATAGTGAGTTTTTATTTTTTGTCACAAGTTAGTGGAATATGAGACTTTGTAAGGAAAAAAATAAAAAATCATAATTTTCCGCTAACTTGTGACAAAAAATAAAAAGTTCTATGAGCTCACTATGCCCATCAGCGAATACCTTAGGGTGTCTACTTTCCGAAATGGGGTCATTTGTGGGGTGTTTCTACTGTTTGGGCATTGTAGAACCTCAGGAAACATGACAGGTGCTCAGAAAGTCAGAGCTGCTTCAAAAAGCGGAAATTCACATTTTTGTACCATAGTTTGTAAACGCTATAACTTTTACCCAAACCATTTTTTTTGACCCAAACATATTTTTTTTTATCAAAGACAAGTAGAACAATAAATTTAGCGAAAAATGTATATATGGATGTCGTTTTTTTTGCGAAATTTTACAACTGAAAGTGAAAAATGTAATTTTTTTGCAAAAAAATCGTTAGATTTCGATTAATAACAAAAAAAGTAAAAATGTCAGCAGCAATGAAATACCACCAAATGAAAGCTCTATTAGTGAGAAGAAAAGGAGGTAAAATTCATTTGGGTGGTAAGTTGCATGACCGAGCGATAAACGGTGAAAGTAGTGTAGTGCAGAAGTGTAAAAAGTGGCCTGGTCATTAAGGGGGTTTCAGCTAGCGGGGCTGAAGTGGTTAAGACAAATTCTTTTCAGTAAAATGAGAACTGAGCTATAATGAGTGTTTGTTTATAAGGTCAGAGAGCAGAGATATGGAGCCCATCTGCTCCCTAGATGACGAAAAAGACCAAAAATCCACATGGTGCTACTACAGGATCTCAGCTATGTACCCAAAAAAGGATTCCATCGTTTTAATAAAGACTGATTGAAAAAAAATAAAATATATAAATATTTTTAGCTCAAAATAAGTACAATGCAATAATAGAAAGAAATCGCCCTCAAAGGTGTACATAGCCTTTAAAGGGATATTCCCATCTGGGACATTTTAAGTCCTATTGATATTCTCCTGCTGATCGGTTCCATTTTCAGTTGATGCCCGGCCAAAGGGGCGGGGCTTATTAATGTTTTCCGCCGCATGCTTCCGAAACACTCATCGACGAGTGAGGTGGAGAAAGTTTTTAGTTCCTAGCGACTGTTGCTACTCAAACAGTTTGGAGGTACATACCTAGCCCGCACTTAGTGTGGCTGGGTCAGCTAATTTATGTTATCTGGCACATATTATTATTCAGGTGTGTCAGTTTAGGCTACTTTCACACTAGCGTTCGATCGGATCCGTTCTGAACGGATCCGATCATAATAATGCAGACGGAGGCTCCGTTCAGAACGGATCCGTCTGCATTATTTTGGCATATAAAAGCTAAGTGTGAAAATAGCCTCGAACGGATCCGTCCAGACTTTCAATGTAAAGTCAATGGGGGACGGATCCGCTTGAAGATTGAGCCATATTGTGGCATCTTCAAACGGATCCGTCCCCATTGACTTACATTGTAAGTCTGGACGGATCCGCACGCTTCCGCACGGCCAGGCGGACACCCGAACGCTGCAAGCAGCGTTCAGCTGTCCGCCTGTCCGTGCGGAGGCGAGCGGAGCGGAGGCTGAACGCCGCCAGACTGATGCAGTCTGAGCGGATCGGCATCCATTCAGACTGCATCAGGGCTGGACGGAAGCGTTCGGGTCCGCTCGTGAGCCCCTTCAAACGGAGCTCACGAGCGGACAGCCGAACGCTAGTGTGAAAGTAGCCTTACCCAATTTAGTTTTATTTTTTTGCGTTCTGTTTAGGTTTTGAATACTATCACAGTAATTATAGTTTTGTCTGCCCTGCCTGATCTGCATTGACAAGGGGGCAGAGAAACAAGTCCCACGGAAGTGTAATGGGAGAGACCCTGAACAGCCACAATACTGGTATAGCATAGGGAGTCACCACCCCTCCTCACTCCTCCCTGGTCTTATTGCCGGTCTGACAGAGTGTTAAGTGAGATTCTCTACTCTGCTATAAGCTCAGATAGACAGTAACTTATAGATTTTGGACTGGAACTAGTATACATGGAGTGATCTCAAGAAAACTGTATCCAGAAAACCACCTACCTGTTGTTGTTGTTGTTGTTGTTGATAATAATAATAATTAATAATAAACACATATGTTGTTAATATGGGATCAGTTGGATGTGTCCCGTATCTGAATGTATTTGTGATGTTTTACATGAGGAGGATGGAATACTTCTTGTAAGGTCGTGGAGTTACGTCATGTCGGTTGTAGATATTGGCAGCAGTCCAGGCGAATGTGGAGCGCTGAACATGGCTTCTGGCAGCCTGTGTGTTTTGCTCCGGCTGTTTATTCTGGGCAGGTCGTCCCTGAGAACCAGCCAAAGTGGTGGGGATCTTGGCACATAAATTATTCTTGTGAATACTTCCACGTTAATTCATTAGTCATTTTCCAACCATTATAAACGGTAAAAAGGTCTCTGGCTAGAGCATTGACTGGAATCGTGATTTTTTTTTTTTTTAACTATATGTGGTTTGCAGTTTTCCTGCACTATGCAGTGGGATGTCCTTGGTTAAATACAGAAAGATTAGTTGTCAGTCATTTGTGAGGAAGACTACATTCTTACATTTTTCAGTGTCATTTTGCTGTATGCATTCGGAAAAGCTTCTGGCGGTTACATCAAATGCATCCGTAAGCCTCATTCCCCCTACAAGCCTCCGTCTGGCTGTGATTTGTCGGTATACTTTTGTTTTTTTCTCTCTCTCTGCTGTGTGGAGTAGCACAGTCTTCTGCACTATTCAATGGAAAGGCATCCAGTAAAAAAACAAAAAAAATGGTACAAGGTTCCTTCCACTCCCCCCCCCCCCCCCCCCCCCCCATAACATGTGAGCCTATGGGCAACTACACAATGGCATTGGTACATGTATAAATCCATCAGGAAATCCTCCCAACGTAGTGGTGAATGCTAAGGGCAGTTGTGAAATCATCCCATGCTTCAGCGGTTTTATTTTTTGCAGACCCTTCGACTTCAATGGGTTTATGGTCCGCATTTTACAGAGACGTTCTATCCTTTTGCAGAACAGACATATGGATGATCTGTGCTTTCATCCATATACATACATACACATCCGTATGTCCGTTCTACAAAAGGATAGAACATTTCCTATGCTTGGCTACAAAATGCGGAACACGTTGTAGTCAGTGGCTCAGCAAAAAAATACAGATGCAGTACGGATGATATCTGTATCATGCAGATCCGCAGTTTGCTGACTGCAAAATACATAGGACAGGTCATCCATATCGGATTCGGTGGGGGTCTGACTCCCGACACCTCTGCCGATCAGCTGTTTGACGGTGCAGCGCTCGTGCAAGCGCTGCATCCTTGTCATTGTTTACCTACACGTCGTCTACATTGTAATGGTGGTGCAGTATAATAGCCGCTTCCTGAATGATATGAACGGCTGTAATTACACCGCACCGCCGCTACGTTGGAGACAGAGTACAGGTAAAATTGGAGAGGACACGGCTCTCGTCCGAGTGCTGCAGTCCTTTCAAACGGCTGATTGGTGCAGGGTTGTGAGTCGGACCCCCACCTTTCTGATATTGATGACCTGTCCTGAAGATTGATCATCCAAATCTGTAGCCTGGACAACTTCATAAAAAAATTCAATTAAAGGGGTTGTCCAACGGATAAAAATTCCCTCCCTCCAGCAACTAGAGATGAAATAAACATAGCAATAACAAATATTACAGAGATCAAGTTCATATCTGTGCTGTAACCTCACATGAAAAAGCATTGTTGGCATGGCCTCCACATGGGGATTATGCAGGCTTAAACAGGCTTTTCTATGGATCTTTCTTCTGTTACCGCGCAGCCGGTGACTGCCTCTTGCTGCTAGGTTGTCAAAGTGCTCTGCCTAGGCGTGTCCTTTCTGCTGACTTCTGCTGCCAGCACCTGTTCATAGTGAAGCCGCCCTGATCCAGTAGTGCGTCTTTCAAGGCCGCCTGAAGCGTGGAGCACATTTAGTAGTAGATGATGAATGATCCCGAGTGTTTGTGTGCATCCTCATTATGAGGGCTCAGTTCGGTAACTGGTTGCCAGGAGCACAAGTGGCTTCTTTCCAAGTCTATCTTTGATCTCCAGCATCATGCCAGCCTGTACTATTTTGAGATTGGCAGATCTGCTGCGCTTGTGGGCATGCTGGAACGGCTATGAGGCAATGGCAGCACTTTGCTACTACCTCAGAAGACCTTTTAAATAAAGTGACGGCAGGGGGCATGTCCTCCAAACTGTCAGATTGTGTAAACGCTCCCTAAAAATCCACCGTACGCGTTTTGATAACCCATTTCCTCTCGCTGGCGCAGGCAGACGAGCAGGCCTGTTAATTACAATCAAGGGGAAATCAAGGGATTGTCCTACCAAAATCCAGCATGGTCCGTTCATGGCTTACTTCTGCTAACTGACACGTTTCAGTATGCTGTGCATTGTAGGTTGCTTTCAGACTGTGTTTTATAGTGACGGTTGTCTTACAAGTTTTCTTTAACCTCTGTGCAGTGATATTTATGCACTGTGTGTCGCCTATCCGGAACCCCTTGGAGAAAGACTATACGCTGAAACTAAAACCTTCCTGGAGAATCATGTTTTACAGCTGCATGCGGTAAGAGGTTTACGGTCTGCCATTGTGTACCCGCAATCGCCAATTTATAGCGTCTCTTCATGTCAACCAGGGCCGCCTTCAGGTGTATGTGGGCACATGGACGGTAGATTAAAGGGGTATTCCGGTTGTTAGAACTTCTCCCCTATCTACAAGGATAGGCGATACCTATATGATCGGTTGGGGTGAGGTCCTTCTGCTGGGACCCCCACCAGTCACAAGAACAGTGCTCACATACCCCTTGCAGTCCCCCTGTAATGAAGGGAGTGGCCGTTCGGTCATGCGTGCGGTCGCTCCATTAACCTCTATGGTAATTCCACAGGTAGGTGAGCGCTGTACTCGGCTATCTCTGGAACAGTCATAGAAATGAATGGAGCGGCCATGTTCCACTCGTTGCAGGGGGTACAGGGCCCCCGTTCTCGCAATTGGTGGGATTCCCAGCTGTAGGACCCCAAGTGATCAAATAGTTGTCCCCTCTCCTGTGAATGGAGGATAACCTAAAGTAACCGCAATACCCCTTTAGCCTTGAGCCCCCTGTCTACTCCACCCTTAGTGTAACAAGCAAATAGAGTGAGTTTAATAAGAGCCACAGTTGGGTCGTCCAGGCCTCAGGTCTGCCTGGTCTTTCAAGTGCTTTGTTACAGGTATGCTGGTGCACCCTCAGCATGACTGACCACAAAGGGGCACATTTATTAAGATCGGCGTTTTAGGTGGCGTACTTAATAATCCCTAATACCTGACAGTGGATCCTGCCGGAGTTATGAAGAGGCGCATACGTATTCCTCCAACGCTTCTAAATGTAAGACAGCTTCCGAGCTGTCCAGGCGTAGTAAATGGTAAATGAGACTGGCCTGTCCCGCACACTCACTTTTTTACACCTGACATGAGCGGAGAGAAAGTTGCAGATTGCGGGGCAAAGGACCTTTGCACCGCAATCTGCCCCAGACATACGCCTAATTTAGGTTTATTTCCATTTAATAAGTGACCCCCAAAATGTGTCTGTGTAGAAGTGAACTCTATCCATTATTAGAGGATCAGTGTAAAAGTAAATTCCAGCACGGCCAAAACTTTCCGTTCCCTGCAAGAAATGACAATGATTAGCTGCAGTGGTCACGTGCAGTATACAAGCAGGTCACTGCTGCAGTCATAACAACAAGGACCAGCAGGGAGGATGGCGTGGCAATGTATGTTCAGAACAGTATGTTCTTATTATTATATCACGGTTACTGTTGATAAAAATAAAAAAAAAAGTCACAGCTAGCGCCTTTAAGTCAGGGCTGGGGTTGTGCAACTTTAAACTTTTTTTTAACAGTCCTCACAGAGTGGCCGGACCCACTGTCGGTGATAATGGTTACCTTGTCCCTGCCGCAGGGTTTCAGCTCCATCTCCACATTGCAGCCTCCGTAGTTTCCAGGTCTCTGGGCGTAAACGTCCTGTTGACGGAATCGCGTCTCTGGCCACAGCAGTCACCTGTTACTCATGCGGCCAGTGACGCAGTTACCTACCACATGGGTGAAGGGTCACTGCTGCGGCCAGTGATTGGCTGCCTCTGTCAGCAGGATGTTGATACTCAGAGATCCGGGACCTGCGGAGGCAGCTTTGTAGTGATGGAGCTGGAAACCAACAGGGGGAACCAGGTAAGTATGATCACCTCCGCAGGTCCAGCTACTGTGAGGTCTGTTAAAAAAATAAGTTTCAAGTTAGTTGCACAAATTGTCAGGTGAACAGTCTCACTCGGTGGTTAATTGCATTCCCAGTACACACACTCACTAGAGGACTGTCTGCCCATGGACAAGTGCAGTGTTTTTCTGGAAGTAAAGGCCCCTTTACACTGCTCAGCTGAGCAGACTATCGTCCTTCCCGGCAATCGACTGCTCATCAGTAAAGGAGACCTTTACATGCAGCAATCTCCTCCACAGTATAGGGAGGAGAGATCACTAATGCCATCGCTCCTCCCCATACAGAATCATTATTTGCTGGCAGCAGAGCGTTTTTAGACTGCATGGTCTGCTGCCAGCAAATTATGATTTGGGCGTCTGCACAAACGATCCTACTACCTGATGAACGAGCGTTTTGCTCATTCATCGGGTTATCGGCGGCCTCTTGTACCCGCAGATTATTACAAACAAACGCCCATGCGGACACTTGTTAGCGATTATCTGCCCGATGCTCGGCCAGTTTAAAGGGGCCTCAAGCCATGTCTGTCTTATTGCATACAGCCTTTGCAGACAAGTAGTCTTGTCTCCTACTTAGAAAAATATGATTTCACTTTGTTCTTCACAGAAAGTTTTGGCGTCAGCAGAACAAGTTCTGGTGGTGTATCACCGGTCCTGGGAGGAATACAGCAGAGGGGCCGACTACATGGACTGTCTATATAGGTAAAGGATGGGTTCTGATTCTATAGCCTTGCATAATAAGAGATTGGGAATGACTGTTTTGGATTTCTATAGCACTCGTAGGCCAGTCTTCTCAAAGTGCATATTCTGTAATGGTTGTAACCATTCTCCATGCACCCCAAGGGCTGGTCTACAATACCTAGTAAGTCTGTGCCTGGCGCTGGGTAACCTTGTCCCCGTCTCCATAGCTCATTTCATGTGTGATCATCTACCTCCATATATCTACCATGACTATTGTTCCCTTAATATCCTTTTCACCACATATTCTTCCATACCATGATATTCATCTGTTATAATAATAAACGCCATCTGTCGGGAGTCGCAGGGAACTGTGTTCTCACAACTGCCATGATTTATCCTCCACAGGTATCTCAACACACAGTTCATAAAAAAGAACAAGCTCACTGAAGCAGATCTGCAGTACGGCTACGGAGGTGTAGATATGAACGAACCGCTGATGGAGATAGGTGAAGTGAGTATTGTAATAAATGGTCCTGTAGAACGCTTTAAAGCAGACATCAAAAATGGAAAACTGGGGTCTGTGCAGAATGTAGACCCCTAAATCATTGATCCTTTGGATGTTATATTGGCTAATACCGCCATATAATATAATTTAGAGATGAGCAAATTTCATATTTTGAAATTCATTCACTCTTCATTTGGTGGTAAAAGGTGAATTGCGTTATGGATTCCGTTACCACGGACCATAACGCAATTCTATAACGGAATGCCTTTAGAGGACTCCCCTGCATAACGGAAACGGGACGGATCCGTTTTGCAGCCCATAGACTTCTATTATGACGGAATGAATAACAGAATGCCTCCAAAGGCATTTCGTCATAGAATTGCGTTATGGTCCGTGGTAACGGAATCCATAATGCAATTCACCTTTTACCATCAAACGAAGTGTGAACGAATTTCATAAGCTGAAATTCGCTAATCTCTAAGTATAATATATATATATGGACTCTGCACTACCTGACGCAAAAGCTAAATCAATGGCTGAAATATACAGTATGACCAGTGGAGTTTGTAAGTGCCCAGTCGTGGAGCTTTGGTTAACAAAATACATAATAATTTGCACTTGGTTTTCAGACTTACAGTATTGGGGGACACTTACTAAGGCCCATACGCCACTATTGTGGCATTATATTATAGCACTATATGTGCACCATAATTTGTGACTTTTTAGTCCTTTCTCCACTTTTCCGAAGTGGTGGGGCTTGTATCCGCTCTCTGGATTTATTATAACTTTCACCAGAAGTTTTGCGGAAGTTATAGCTGAAGTCTGCACCAGCCTGTAGCTGGCAGGGCAGAGATGCGCCTGTTTATTTTAGGCACACCTCACGCCAAGATCAAGACTGCCGTATGGGTACAGGTGTGGTTTATTTAACAGGGAGGCTATACTAACAATATGAAAAACTAAAAAGATACTATCCC
Organism: Bufo gargarizans; assembly: GCF_014858855.1. Lineage (NCBI taxonomy): Eukaryota > Metazoa > Chordata > Amphibia > Anura > Bufonidae > Bufo > Bufo gargarizans. The sequence goes on along the minus strand of NC_058084.1, from coordinate 431,928,998 downwards.
ACCCCCCTCCATTCCAGAGGTGGCGCTCCATCCTTCCTGACAGTCATTGTTGTCCTGACTGCTGGGGTGACATGCCCCTATACTGCACACAACCGCTGCAGCCAATCACTGACGGTCTTGTGCAGTATACCACTAAGGCCAGTGATTGGCTGCAGTGGTTACGTGCAGTAAAGGGTCACGTCATCACTGCAACTAAAACATTACGCTGTGGATGTATCCATGGGCAGAAGACTATCAGCGGTGCTGGAACAGAAGGGGTATAGGGATGGTGAATCTTGCCAGGACACTGAATTTTAATCCACTGTGTTTTCATTATTTTGCAGTTAGCACTTGATATGTGGCGGAAGCTGATGATTGAACCACTGCAGAGCATCCTCCTTAGAATGCTCCTCAAAGAGATTAAGAGGTAAGTGAAATCGGTCATCACTTTTTGCTAGAGACATGTTTATAGAAAGATGCACATTTTGCATTCTCACATTTATGGTCTGGTCGACTTGAATGGCTTCTCCTGGTGGACGTTTCAGTTTAACCCTTTTGCTGTGCTGACAATTTTACACTTTTGAGTCAGGTAAATAAAACTTAAAGGCGTCAGTCATCTCACTTCAGCAAACAGCATTTATCATGTAGAGAAAGTTAATACAAACCACTTACTAATGTATTGTGATTCTCCATATTGCCTCCTTTGCTGGCTGGATTAATTTTTCCATCACATTATTCACTGCTCATCTCCAGGGGTTACGACCACACTGTAATCAATCAGTGGTGGTCGTGCTTTCATGCTAAAGGAAAAAGCGCTGACCTCTATGGTGGCCAGGACGGAGCGAGCACACATAAGCACATATATGCTAAAAAAAGAATCAATACAGCCACCACAGGAGCTGTTACTGCTCATAGGTCAGAAATATAGTCCTACAAGGCTACCACCAGATACAAAAACCAAAATCTAAAAGGGCAGTAGTAAAATATAACTTTTAATAATAAATCTAAAAAGTCAAAATAGCCCAAATTGTAACCATGAAGCCACACTGATTTAGGCAATAAGCATCACAAATTCCATGTCGGACACATGTATATGGATAGGTATACTGTAATATATATACACCGCTTTCCCAGATAGATGTGTAGGTAAAGGTGGACAGAGCCAGCATACACACCAAATAAATCACGTCCTCACACACAGGTGACTTCGGCTCCAGTTGTTTTCAATCCTCAAACACGTCGCCCCTTAATCATCTTTGTGATAGTGTATGGTGTATCAGAGGACAGTGAAGAGATAGACCCCTATCCGTACTGATTAAAGGGTGCTAAAGAAACCTACTTACAGGTGCTCAGATAAAAAGAAAAATGTTGTCCCTACGCGTTTCATTTATTTATATAGCCCAAAACTCATCAGGGGACATAGGGCTAATGCAACGTCCATATGGGATAGTCCAATCCTAGAATAGTCGTCCTGAGGGGGTGTAAGGTCGCACCTTCAGTGATGTTCACCCATAAGAGATGTGGGTGTTATAGCATAGGGTGAAAAGCCACTGTAGATGTGTGGCGTCCCCTATCCGATGGCTATGACGTTGTGGTCTCTTATGGGTGAACATCACTGGAGGTGCGACCTTACACCCCCTCAGGACGACTATTCTAGGATGATTAAGGGGCGACGTGTTTGAGGATTGAAAACAACAGGAGCCAAAGTCATCTGTGTGTGAGGACGTGATTTATTTGGTGTGTATGCTGGCTCTGTCACCTTTTACCTACACATCTATCTGGGTAAGCGGTGTATATATTACAGTATACCTATCCATATACATGTGTCCGACATGGAATTTGTGAGGCTTATTGCCTAATCAGTGTGGCTTCATGGTTACAATTTGGGCTATTTTGACTTTTTAGATTTATTATTAAAAGTTAAATTTTACTACTGCCCTTTTAGATTTTGGCACATATATGCTGCAGCGGTGACCACAACCCCTGGAAATAAGAAAGGTATATTGTATTGGAAAAATGATTTCAACCAGCAAATGAGGAGATATGGGCAATCACAATACATTAGAAAGTGCCTTGTATTAACTCTGACTACATGATAAATGCCATTTGCTGAAGTGAGTCAACCCTTTTAATTAAAAAATATCATATTGTACCTCCATACCCATATCTTTTCTTAAGACACTGTACACATTGTGAAAATGCCACGCAGCACTATACACTCATGTACCCCTTTATTCAGTTTTGCATCAAAAGTCAGTTTTGCATAAAAATTATTGGTCATATCTAAAGACCAGCATTTTAGACGTCGGCCTTAATACCCCTACACTGGCGCTTGATGCGCCTAAGTTATGTAGAGGCGCTGGCCTTTACATAACTTAGGTGCACCCACCGCCGGTGCCTAACAGCTTTAACTCTATGCCACGTAAGAGCATTGTGATACCCAAGATATAAGCTGTAGCCCGTATGCTCTAGTCATGGCAAGCGTTTTAACGTTATGATTTATTACATACATTTTTGGCAGTGAAAGGGTTCATTTATGATCACGTTGCATATAGAGCAGTAGGGATATGAGAACAGACCCATACCAATAAGAACTGCTGACACATCAGACAACTCTGGTCCATATGCTCTATTAAAGGGGTTGTCTAACTTTAATAAATATCATTTATGATGTAGAGAAAGTTAAAGGGAGTCTGTCACCACAAGTTGCCCCTATAGACTGCTTACATAGCACTGTAGCATAACCATGGATCAGTCAAATGGTAGCTTTTGTCTTTTTGTTTGGATGTTCTCCAGGGACAAAAACCGAGTTTTATTTATATGTAAATTAGGGCTCCCAAGTGCCCAGGCGGCTCTTCCTTCTTCTCACATAACCTCTTCCCAGCCTGTTACTTGGCCCGCCCTGTAAGCCTCTTACGTCATCCAGTGTACTGTCCGATATCCCGCCCGCGCATGGAATGATGCTGCTATCCACAATGGTCATCACAGTGCGCATGCGCCGGCGGGATCTCTGCCAGTACACTGGATGAAGTAAGAGGCTTACAGGGCGGGCCAAGCAACAGGCTGGGGACGGGTTATGTGAGAAGAAGGAAGAGCGGCCTGGGCACCTGCGAGCCATCATTTACATATGAATACAACTCAGTTTTTGCCCCTGGTGAACATCCAAACAAAAAGACAAAGGTACTATTTGACTGATCCATGGTTATGCTACAGTGCTATGAAAGCGGTCTATAAAGGCAACTTGTGGTGACAGACTCCCTTTAATACAAGGCACTTACTAATGTATTGTGATTGTCCATATTGCCTCCTTTGCTGGTTTGATTAATTTATTCATCACATTATACACTTCACATTTCCATGGTTATGACCATGCTTCAATGCAGCAGTGGTGGTCGTGCTTGCACACTATAGGAAAAAGCTTTTTTATGTAGTGTGCAAGCCCGAACACCGCTGCTGGATTACAGGGTGGTCGTAACCCCGGCATATGAGCAATGTATAATGTGATGGAAAAATAAATCAAGCCAGCAAAGGAGGTAATATGGACAATCACAATACATTAGTAAGTGCCTTGTATTCACTTGCTCTTCATGATAAATGGCACTTGCTGAAGTGAGACAACCCCTTTTTTTAAGCACGTTTTAGGCAAAAAAAAAATAAAAAATATTTCCCTAGTTCTGTTCTGGCCCTTTGTTGACATGCAGTCGCAGAGCTTTTGGGGCGTGTAACAACAATCTCTGAGGTTTTCCTCATGAATATTTGTGGGTGTCAACAAAGACTGCTTTTTCCCTCCCCCCTGCTCTGCAAAGGGAGTGAATAAAATTATAAAATTGTTACCCGGTCTGCAGTCTGACTGCTGAGATACTCATGTTGTATGTGTGGGACTACAAGTCCCAGCTGTACAGTACATTGGCAGTGCTGATACACAGAGGCTCTTCCCCCTACCTGTCCTTGTGCAATGCTCTGTGGGCACTTCCTCACAGCCAGCAGAAGAGTACAGAGGAGAGAACTCCCCCGGTCTGTGTCTGCAGGATGAGGAGGGAGGGGAGATCCCCTTGTCTCTTTACTGCCTGGAGAAGAAGACACCCTGCAGCTGCTCAGTACCTGAGGCAGAGCCTCCAACCCTGAGTCTGTGCTGCTGATTGTGGAAGGGGTTACATTTTCCTGAAGAATCCAGTGGGAGAGGAGACACAGGGCAGACAGCTCAGCCAGTAGATCAAGCAGTGCAGGGGGCATCTCTTGTCACTCCAACCAGCTGTTAGGGAATTGAAACCCCCTTACATTTTTTCAGTTAGAAACATACAAAGAAGAAAAAAATAACTGCCAACCCCTTAAAAAAAAATGTTTAATATAAAAACTTGATTCAAACAGTACGTCATTTTCTGATGACACATTCCCTTTAAGGGCTCATGCACACAAACGTGTTTTTTGTCCGCATCTGATCTGCATTTTTTGCAGGTCGTATGCGGACCCATTCGCTTCAACAGAGCCGCAAAAGATGCAGACAGCTGTCCGTTCCGTGGCAACCGAAAAATCGTAGAACATGTCCTTTCCTTGTCCACATTATGGACAAGGATAAGACTATTCTGTTATGACCCGAACGTTCCATTCCGCAAAATTCGTAACGCACATGGCTGGTCTGTGTTTTTTGGATCTGCAATTTGCAGACCGCAAAACAGGCAATGGTCGTGTGTAAGAGCCCTAACATGGCTAACTACATCCACTTTCTTTCTCCTTTTCAGATCTGGATTGAGTGGTGCAAAAAAAAAATATATGCTACATTTGTAAAAGCTTTATTTTGTGACTTTCTGAAAGTAGAATTATGGCGCGCAGGGCGTGATAAATATCCTCCAAAGAGATGAGCCAAATCGAGTTAGGGGGATGCTGATGTAAGCAAAGAGACTTGGATGCGACCCATGAAGGTCAAGGTCCCACCACTTCCTTCTTCCTTCCCTCTCTGCAGACGTCCCAGTTTAGCGGTGTCAGTTGCTGAGACTTTTTTGGCCAGAAGTCATACGTGCTCTTCTATGGCTATTTTTTATTATAATATTTAATTGCTCTCTTCTGACGTGAGGATGCACAGAAGATGATTGTCTCTGCAAATCCTGCATTAACCTCTGGTCCTAAAGAAATTAATGACGTGGATTAAATAGTCTTAGAAACATAACAACAGTGACACATTTTGGCCACAGCTTGGAGTTTTAATTGTGATTTACACACAAAAAAATTAGAAGGGTCGCTCTAAAGCATTGATGTAAAGCAGGGCGGATATCCAGCTGTGTCTGGTGCTGTTATCCCCGGTGATATCATCACATCTGGGAACAGCGGAGAGGTAGAGCGTTTGTCATGCTCTGCCGCAGGCGAGTTTTCCTTCTTGCCCTGAATAGCAGAAGTTATATATTTGATGAGAAACACACATTGTTATGTTGCCACATAAAGTATTATGCGTGACTCATTGCTGGTCTGAAGTAGATGCACTGCACCTGTATATTAAAAGGGTTTTCCATTAGTTAAATGCCGATCAGTCCTCAGGGTCCAACTCCTGATACCCCTGGTGACAGCTGTTGCAAGGGGCTACAGCTCTCAGGTGAGAACTTTGCCTATGAAATCATGTTCGTCAGTCACATGCCCTTCCTGTAGCTCAGTCCCATTCAAACAAAAGGGCTTGAGCTGCAGTACCAAGCCCAGCCACTATGTAATGTGCAGTGCTGTGCTTGTCGCTTGAAGAGGCTGCAGCGCATGTCAGACCTCTGTGGTCTCTTCAAACAGGTGGTTGGTGACAGTGCTGTGAGTCGGACCCCCACTGATTAGATCAGGGATCAGCAACCTTTGGCACTCCAGCTGCTGTGAAACTACAACTCCCAGCATGCACACTTGGATTCTGGGAGTTGTAGTTTCAGAACAGCTGGAGTGCCGGAGGTTGCTGATCCCTGGATTAGATGTTGATTTCCTGTTCTTAGGGTAGTTAATCAATATTTAATTCCCAAAAATTCCCTATTTTGGGGAATGAAATCCCTAAACGGGATTGTTCTCTTCAGGATAGCTCATCAGTGTAAGATCAATGGGGGGGCTGGCTGCAGGCACCCCCACGGATCAGCTGTTTAAAGAGACCGCATGGTTCATATGATCGGATATTGAAAAAGCAGGCCACCCCTTTACCCACTCCAGGACCGCCGTACGCAGGATTGCGTCCTGCCGGCGGCCCTGCTCTTCTGGGTGGACGCATATACGCGTCCTCCCGCGAGAGCCGAGATTTCCTGTGAACGCGCGCACACAGGCGCGCGCGCTCACAGGAACGGAAGGTAAGAGAGTGGATCTCCAGCCTGCCAGCGGCGATCGTTCGCTGGCAGGCTGGAGATGTGATTTTTTTTAACCCCTAACAGGTATATTAGATGCTGTTTTGATAACAGCGTCTAATATACCTGCTACCTGGTCCTCTGGTGGTCCCTTTTGTTTGGATCGACCACTAAAGTAGCACCAAACACCACTACACTACACCCCCCCCTGTCACTTATTAACCCTTTATGAACCCCTGATCACCCCATATAGACTCCCTGATCACCCCCCTATCATTGATCACCCCCCTGTAAGGCTCCATTCAGACATTTTTTTGGCCCAAGTTAGCGGAAATATATATTTTTTTTTTTGTTTGTTTTTTCTTACTAAGTCTCATATTCCACTAACTTGTGTCAAAAAATAGAATCTCACATGGACGCACCATACCCCTCACGGAATCCAAATGCGTAAACATTTTTAGACATTTATATTCCAGACTTCTTCTCACGCTTTAGGGCCACTAAAAAGCCAGGGCAGTATAAATACCCCACATGTGACCCCATTTCGGAAAGAAGACACCCCAAGGTATTCGCTGAGGGGCATATTGAGTCCATGAAAGATTGAAATTTTTGTCCTAAGTTAGCGGAAAGTGAGACTTTGTGAGAAAAAAACAAAAAAAAATCAATTTCCGCTAACTTATGCAAAAAAAATAATAATTCTATGAACTCGCCAGGCCCTTCATTGAATACCTTGGGGTGTCTTCTTTCCAAAGTGCGGTCACATGTGGGGTATTTATACTGCCCTGGCTTTTTAGGGGCCCGAAAGTGTGAGAAGAAGTCTGGGATCCAAATGTCTAAAAATGCCCTCCTAAAAGGAATTTGGGCACCTTTGCCCACCTTGGCTGCAAAAAAGTGTGACACATCTGGTATCGCCGTACTCAGGAGAAGTTGGGCAATGTGTTTTGGGGTGTCATTTTACATATACCCATGCTGGGTGAGAAAAATATCTTGGTCAAATGCAAACTTTGTATAAAAAAATGGGAAAAGTTGTCTTTTGCCAAGATATTTCTCTCACCCAGCATGGGTATATGTAAAATGACACCCCAAAACACATTCCCCAACTTCTCCTGAGTACGGCGATACCAGATGTGTGACACTTTTTTGCAGCCAAGGTGGGCAAAGGGGCACACATTCCAAAGTGCACCTTTCGGATTTCGCAGGCCATTTTTTACACATTTTGATTGCAAGGTACTTCTCACACATTTGGGCCCCTAAATTGCCAGGGCAGTATAACTACGCCACAAGTGACCCCATTTTGGAAAGAAGACACCCCAAGGTATTCCGTGAGGAGCATGGCGAGTTCCTAGAATTTTTTTTTTTTTTGTCGCAAGTTAGTGGAATATGAGACTTTGTAAGAAAAAAAAAATATTTAAATAAAAATCATCATTTTCCGCTAACTTGTGACAAAAAATAAAAAGTTCTATGAACTCACTATGCCCATCAGCGAATACCTTAGGGTGTCTACTTTTCGAAATGGGGTCATTTGTGGGGTTTTTCTACTGTTTGGCCATTGTAGAACCTCAGGAATCATGACAGGTGCTCAGAAAGTCAGAGCTGCTTCAAAAAGCGGAAATTCACATTTTTGTACCATAGTTTGTAAACGCTATAACTTTTACCCAAACCATTTTTTTTTGCCCAAACATTTTTTTTTTATTAAAGACATGTAGAACAATAAATTTAGCGAAAAATTTATATATGGATGTCGTTTTTTTTGCAAAATTTTACAGCTGAAAGTGAAAAATTTCATTTTTTTGCAAAAAAATCGTTAAATTTCGATTAATAACAAAAAAAGTAAAAATGTCAGCAGCAATGAAATACCACCAAATGAAAGCTCTATTAGTGAGAAGAAAAGGAGGTAAAATTCATTTGGGTGGCAAGTTGCATGACCGAGCAATAAACGGTGAAAGTAGTGTAGTGCCGAAGTGTAAAAAGTGGCCTGGTCATGAAGGGGGTTTTAGCTAGCGGGGTTGAAGTGGTTAATTGTACCCTTACTTACATGGGTATGAGGAAAAGTATTGTTGATACAGTTTATTTATTTGATGCACTTGTATAGTGCTACTATGTTCCTCAGTGCTTTACAGACATTATCGCTCTGTCCCCAATGGGGCTCACAATCTAAGGTCCTTATCAGTAAGTCTTTGGAGTGTGGGAGGAAACTGGAGAACCCGGAAGAAACCCATGCAAACACGGGGAGAACATACAAACTCCATGCAGATGTTGTCCTTGGTCAGATTAGGACCTAGCACCCCAGTGCTGCAAGGCACCAGTGCTAACCACTGAGCCAACGTGCTGCCCTACGGTTCAGTAAGACCGCCAGTCTATCAAGAATATCATGACTTATCCCAATACTAGTGCTCATGAGGAATGTTTGGTGTAAAACCAGACATATCTTGGGATTAGAGGGATATGTTAATATCTCGCCTATTTGGAGGAACCCAGCACTACAAGAGTTGGAAGATCTAACTGGATTTTCTGGGTGGAATAATAAGGGAGTGTGGAATTTGGGCCATATCTTTTCAGGTGGGGTATTAAAACAATATCAACAGCTATGCTCGGAGTTTGGGCTTCCTTCCTCGCAATTCTATAGATATCTTCAGCTCAGGCATGCATTGGATGCTCAGGCTAAAGTGGCTCCGATAGTATTTACATCTACTCATGCACTGAACACAGTGGTGGCTGCTGGATCGGTGAAAGGGGCGATTTCCGTGCTGTATCAGGCCTTACTGGAGGATTTTCTTAAAGGATATGCGCTAAAATGCAGACAGCAATGAGAAAGAGATTTGGGTGGGCTTACAGATGCTCAATGGTCAGAGGTAGTAGCGCTTACTCCCAATCTATCTCTCAGTGAGGCGGCACGTCTCTCCCAGTTGTACCTAGTGCATAGAGTGTATAGGACTCCGGTATTCCTACATAAAGTGGGTTGCAGAAGCTGATCTCCTTCATATGTTGTGGTCATGCCCTTCATTGACCTCCTACTGGAGAGCAATACTACATCTTGTCAATAAGGTACATAGTACTAAATTTAAGATGGATCCGAAAAATTGTATTCTAGGACTGCTACCAGAGGATGATTTGCTATCTACAGTAGCTACGGGAATAGAAAGGATGCTGTATCAGGCGAGGAAAACTATCGCAGCAAAATGGATACAGGGGTTACCCCCAGAGGTCTCGGAATATGTTGCTAGAATGAATATAGTAGTGCGCCTTGAGAGGGGTGTGTACCAGAAAAGGAAATGCTTGACCAAATTTGAGGCTATTTGGGGCAGCTGGATAGATAGGTCGGGATGCTGTAGTCCTTGGCTAGTGTTAACGAGGAGTAATCTGAGTGCCCGGTAGGGCTGGTCTGGGGGAGTAACTGTGTGTAACCTGGCAATGTGTGGAATGTGTGGTATACGTTTGCTGGTGACTGATGTGTGATATGTGACCGTGGAATGAGCGCCATAACTGTATGGGAGTATAGTTACTTGGGACCCGCTGCCTGTAATATGTATTGAAATCACTGGAACAGTGCCGATATGAGGAGAGGAAAAAGAATTGTGAGGTTGTAATTCTCCTATTGCAATGATGTCCTGCTTTTGGTAGGTTTGGGAGGGGAGGGGGGGGGTGTTTAGAGGGATGTTTGTTGAGAGGGGGGGGGGGGAAAGAAAAATAGACAAAGGTCTAGATCTATTGTATAAATTCTTACGATGTCTTACAGTCATAGGATGTGTATTATGTGCATGTGTGATATTTTGTACGTTTATCCTTTGTACCTGATGTCTTTTTGATGTTTGGATATTGGATTTGACTGTCATATGATGATGAAAAAGAAATGATAATAAAAAAATTATCTGATTAAAAAAAAGAATATCATGACTATCGGGCCATGTTATGGTCACAAAATGTGAGTCCAATCCATTGAGCCAAAATGAAATATTTCTGTTAGATCAGACCAAACATACAAAAATTGCAATTGAAATCATAAAAAAAAAAAAATCTCCTTTGTCTAGTTAGGCCCCTTTCACACGAGCGTGGCGGATTAGGTCCGGATGCGTTCAGGGTGCGTTCAGTGAAACTCGCACCATTTTGTAAGCAAATTCAGTCAGTTTTGTGTGCGATTGCGTTCAGTTGTTCAGTTTTTTCCACGCGGGTGCGATGCGTTTTGATGTGTTTTTCACTCACGTGATATAAAACTGAAGGTTTACAAACAACATCTCTTAGCAATAATCGGTGAAAAACGCATCGCACCCGCACTTGCTTCCGAATGCAATGCATTTTTTACTGAAACCCCATTCACTTCTATGAAGCCAGGGCTGCGTGAAAAATGCAGAATATAGGACATGCTGCGTTTTTCACGCAACGCAGAACTGATGTGTGAAAAAAAAAAAAAAAGCTTGTGTACAAACCCATTGAAATGAATAGGTCAGGATTCAGTGCGGGTGTTATGCGTTTACGTCACGCATTGCACCAGCGCGGAAAACTTGCTCATATGAAAGGGGCCTTATGGTTACATACTGGTTCTAGCCCCTCTCGGAATCCTCTTCCAGTGCACCATTTCTTATAGGCTTCTCTGCACAATAGCTATGGTCCCTTCACCCCCATGTAACAGAGGCAGTTTTTTCCCAGTATGTCTACATTTACCCTTACTGTACTTGTGTTTTTTCCCCTCATTTGTCAGATTTTTTTATTTTTTATTTTTTTATTTTTTAAAGCTAACAATTACTGAGAGTGATTGGGGTGGTCATGGACATTGCTGCCCGTGGTAAAAGGAAGAAAAGTTTACAAAGTGTTTTTACTTTTATAGGGCTTTAAAAAAAGTTGTCTTCTCTCATGTCTTGGTGCCAGTGGCATTTTCTCTGTTACAAAAGGTTGAGCAGTCAGGCGGTATACAGAAGTGTCCGGCTCCGGCTGTCGAAGGCATGTTAGGATACCAGTTCATATCGGTCGTGATATGTGCGATATTTTATTTATTCATTTGTCTTTACCTTTTCAGTGATCGATGTGGGGAAGACCCAAATCAAAAAGTAATCCACGGGGTTATCAACTCCTTTGTTCATGTTGAACAGTATAAGAAAAAATTTCCCTTAAAGGTATGCAGGTCCCGTGGGTTCTTTTTTTTGTCTGTGTGCTATGACCTGTTTTTTCTAGTTCATCGCTTGCTAAATTCCACGCTATGTTTTTTTCTGTTTTTCAGTTTTATCATGAAATTTTTGAGTGGCCTTTTCTGGCTGAAACAGGGGAGTATTATAAGCAAGAAGCTTCAAATTTATTACAAGAGTCAAACTGCTCACAATATATGGAAAAAGTAGGTATTACTGATACACATTCATTAAGGGGTTGTCAGAGAGAATAAAAAATCTCAGACAAGCTGTTTGTGAAAGAAAAACAGCAGGAGATCCAGAGTAACACCGGAAGAAAGGGGCGAGTGTAACGTGTTTTTTTTTTTATTTTAAGCTGTTTTAGGGCTTATTTGATATTGTTAACTCTTGACAACACATTTCATATCTTCTAGATTTTTCTATAAATGGACCCAAGAGTCATTAAAACAAAAATCTTATGCAGCCTGTTAATAGCAGTCCTCCAAACTCCCCCATAAACATGCCTAGTCAGCTCGGCCAAATGGGCATGTTTCTGCAGTGTGAGATCAGCGGGTGACGTACATCTAGCGTTGCTTTTCTCCTGGGGAATGCCAGGCTGTGGCTGTCTACCTACACATTAGATTGTCAGCAGACCCCACTGAAATCATTTTTGATCGGATTACAAATATCCAGTAGAACTTAATTATCAAAGCTGGCCTTATTGTCCATAGCAACCAATCAGAGCTCTTTTCTTTTTTTTTTTTTTTTTTTTTTTTTTTTTTTATAAATGTTCTAATAAAACTAAAGCTGTACTGTGATTGGCTGTTTGTAACAAGTTTAGCTTTTCTGTTAGAGCGTCTTTCACCTTGGAGGAATCATTTTAGAATCGCATAATAAATATTCAGCTCTCCTGAATATTAGCTATGCATAGTAACAAAACAGATAAAAATCATTATTATGAGGGGTTATGCCCTTGTTTTTTTTAACCCCCTTAACGTCATATGACTTACCTGTATGTCATAAACATTATGCAGTTGTATGAAGTGGGCTCAAGCTTTGAGCTCGCTCCATACACAGCGGGTGCTGACTGCACAGACACCTACCAGCAGTCACTCTCGGAACTCTTCAGAAGCTGTGGGATTAGATGGAGATAGCTCCCTTTGACCTCCAAAATCACTCGGACTCCGAGGGCCATTACTGCGAGCTGCCTGCAAAGCTGTGCCAAGTCACAGCCTGACAGAAGGCCTGTAAAAATCCCATAGACTGCAGTAGTTTTCTATTGCAGTCTATGGTACAAGCATTGAGAAGATTGTATCTACAAGTTCCCTAAGGAGTCTAAAAAGTACAGTGGTTAACAAAGTAAAAAAAATAATAATAAACGTAAATATTAAACATTTTAATCACTAGCCCCCCTCCTTTCCCAATTTTACAAATAAAAATAAAAAATACCATCATTGGTAGCACCACATCCAAAAATGTCCAAACTAGTAAAGGATGGAGAGATTTATCATTTGTGGTGAAAGCTGTAACAGAAAAAAATAAAAGTAACCATTTTGCTGCTTTTGATGAAAAAAATTAAAAAAGTATCAAAAAATGCTGCCAATAAAATCTACAGCTCGCTCTGCCAAAAACAGCTATGTAGACAGAAATATAAAAGAAAGTTATAGCTGTCTGAATATAGCAACGTGAGAAAATTTATTAAAGGTTTTTCGATTATTTTTTTTTAAGTAGTAAAACATAAAACTAACATATATACCGTAAGTTTAATATCGCCATAATCGTACCAACCTGCAGAATTAGAGTAAAAGCTGTAAAAACAAAACGCCAAAAACTATGGTGGAATTAAATATATATATATATTTTTTTTACTTTATCCCACAAAGAATTCCCCCTCCCATTTTCTAATACACTATGTAGTAAATTAAATGGCTTATGTCTTGGAAGCAGGGAGCAAAAACAAAAAAATGTCTGTGTCTTTAATCATCTGATTAGTTGATCATGTCACCTGACAATATACTAAACTACCTGATTGGTTAGAGCTCTCACTGCAGCTCCAGCCTTAAAGGGGTTATCCAAGACTTAAAAAAATGCCCCTCACACTGAATATACCGTATTTTTAGCCCCATAAGACGCACTTATGTTTTAGAGGAGGACAATAGGAAAAAAAAATGTCATTAGACCTCAGATCAGACCCCCATGCCTCAGATCAACCCCCTAGCCTCATGTATGCAACCTGCAGCCCCCAGCCTCAGATCAGATAAAATACAAAATCCACTTACCTCTCCTGCTCTGGACACTTCGGCGCTCTTCCTGCCGCCGGCTATGCTGTGAATTGAGGAGCACAGCGTGAGGTCACAGAGCACCCTCACGCTGTGCGCAGCCAGTGCACAACCGACAGCCGAGGACCAGGAAGCAGTGAGTACAGAGCCTTCACCGCTTCCTGGTCCTCCGGTACTAATGAGCGCTTCCATAATGGAAGCGCTCATTCGTATTCACCTCATAAGACGCAGGGGGAAAAAGTGCGTCTTATCGGGCAAAAAATACAGTACTTACCTGGCTCCCCGTGCCGCTCCTGGTTCCCACACCAACGCTGCTTCTTCTCCCTGTGCGCAGATGGAAACATAAGGTGTCGGAGGGAGCAGCCCCACAAGCCAATGGCTGCTCCCTCCGACACCTGATGTTTTTTTTTCATCTGCGCACAGGGAGAAGAAGCAGCATTGGTGCGGGATCCAGGTGTGGCACGGGGAGCCAGGTAAGTATAACCCTGTTTAACCCTCCCAGACCTGGTTGCTGCAGCTCTGCTTCCACTGAAGTGATCAACAGCAGCGCTGCAGTTGCAAGCTCCATCCACTACATGGAGCTGTGTGACGGATCTACAACTAAACAGCTGATCTGTGTAGGTGCTGGGTGTTGAAACTCGAATACAGGTCGATTTGATACAGTAGTAGTATTTGTTGTGATGTTTTTTATTTTTTTTCATTTCTTTTCAGATTTTAGGTAGGTTAAAAGATGAAGAGATTCGATGTAGAAAGTATTTACACCCCAGTTCCTATACTAAAGTGATACACGAATGCCAACAGAGAATGGTCGCCGACCACTTGCAGTTCCTACACGCAGAATGTCACAATATCATTAGGCAAGAAAGGAGAAGTGGTAAGTGAATACAATCACACTGTTGGGAAGAAGCCTTAGGCTTCGTTCTTGCCTCAGGCAGCAGATCTGGCAACCTGCCAGATTTTGCCGATCTGGCATTGCTGGATTCTTTAGTTCACTGTCTGATCCCCATTGACTGTAATGAGGCCTGCTGGTGATCCATCCGCTTTCCTGCATAAATGCTTGGTTTCAACCAGACAAAAACTGATGTGTGTAAAAGTTTTTGGTCTGGCCAGCAGCTGCCATTTGTGCCGGATCAGCTTGCAGCAGATGAGAACGCGGCCTTACTTGCTATGGATTTTTACAGCAGATTTATACAGAACGGATTTTAATGCAAAGCATGTCCCATATTCATGTTTTAATATATGCAAATGAGCCTCTAGGAGCAACCGGGGCGTTGCCATTGCACCTAGAGGCTCCGCTCTCTCTTAATTGTGTCTCCTTTATTCGCTGAGATATGACTTTCTGTTCTGGTTCCGCAGACAGCTTTTCAAAGGTGACCGCTGAAAACATAACCATGTTTGTCACATTTGGATTACAGGGGCTACCTCACAATACAAACCCTAGAGCAGGGATCGGCAACCTTCGTCACTCCAGCTGCTGTGCAACTACAACTCCCAGCATGCACACATACTCAGCTGTTTTTGTAACTCCCATAGAAATGAATAGAGGATTCTGGGAGTCTCAACAGCTGGAGTGCCAGAGGTTGCTGATCCCTGCCCGGGAGGATAAGTATCTGATTGGTGGGGGTCCACATGGACCACTACTGATCACGGGAATGGTGGGCCATTGTCCCTGTATGAATGGAGCAGAAGGTCAAGCATATGTATGTCCTCTCTATTTATTCTTTTTGGGAGTCCTGGAAATAAGCAAGTCCTGTCCCCTCAGCTATCTGAACCAAATAAATGGAGCAGCAGCACACGTGTTCAATCTGCTGTTCCCTTCATATGGGGACACTGACCGCCCGTTTTTGTGATCAGTAGTGGTTTCATGGACTCTACTGATAGGTTAATTATCCTATGGATAGAATATAAGGGGGTCATTTGCCATCAGATATACGCCAGTTTTCTGGCATATATCTGTTGCAGATTGCGGCGCAGAGGTTACTTCTGCGCCGCAATCTGTAACTTTTCCCCGCTCACGCCAGGTCTAAAAATAGTGTGACTGGGAAGATGTGTAGAAAATTGTCTAATTTTAAGCCAGCAAGGAAGCTGGCTGACATTTAGACCGGTGGTGGATGCGCCGAAGATGTGTAGAAGCCGCCGGCTCTTAGTAACTTCGGTGGATCCACCTTAAATGACCCTGTAAGTTTGTATTGTAGGACTACCCCTTTAGCTTCTGTGTTTTAAAGGGCTTCTGTCACCCCACTAAAGTAAAAAAAAAATTTTGGGGCTAGTTAAATTCATTATACCGCGATATATGAATATATAATGTTCTTACTCACTTTCCTTCAGCAGTTTCTTCAAAAAACGGACTTTTATAATATGTAAATGAGCTCTCTCTGCGGCGTACCTGTCTTCAGTCGGCGCAGGCGCACTGAGAGGAGGACGCTCGCTCGGCCGCTCCTTCCTCAGTGCGCCTGTGCCGGGTGTAGATGTGACGTCATCGGCTCAGGCGCATTTAGGATTGTGCGGCCGAGCGAGCGTCGTCCTCTCAGTGCCCCTGCGCCGTCTGAAGACAGGTACTGCGCAGGCGCCAGATTTTGAACGCAGACAGGGCCAGCCAGAGGACGATCGAGTTCGCTGGCCCTGTCAATCAACATGAGGAGGGGGCGTCTTTATGAAAGGAGGATGCGGCTGCTACCAGCAAGTAGCCGCCCTACTTGCTGGTAGAGAGCTCATTTACATATTATAAAAGTCAGTTTTTTTAAGAAACTGCTGAAGGAAAGTGAGTAAGAGCACTATATATTCATATATCGCAGTATAAGGAATTTAACTAGCCCAAAAAATTTATAAAATACTTTAGTGGGGTGACAGAAGCCCTTTAAATAAAACATACTTATTGAACTTTGCTCATCACTCTAACCTCTGATTTACTAATTAATGGCCATTAATTACATTTGGGTATGTTCGTTAAAGATAATCAACTTTAACCATACTGTTTCTAAGTCCAAAATTCTTTACTGACTAATAGTTTAATATACTATTTTAGTGATCAGGGGTTTATTTTTCTAATACAGTTTTAAAAGTGAAGACTGACCACTGCCCACTAGAGGGCACATACTGTGCAGCATTCAATGTACTTACAGGATGGCGCAAGCTCTTATGCTCCCTCTAGTGGTGGCGGCTGGTAGCCAGAATGTTAGCTTAGAAGTCTGGGTTTATGCAGAGGAGACATGTATTAGGAACACAAACCTCCAACTATACTAATCATGGTAAGAAATTAATCAGAAACCAATATCTGGACATATTTAAGAAAAATCTAAATTGTATTCAAGGGTGGACATTCATTGTGATCTGCAATGGTGAAACTTCATTATTTAAGAACCGGGCGCTTTTCTTTCTCGGTTATTGGGAGCTTGACTGTTTTGAAGAAACTTTGTCAATCCTTTCACTGATCTGTTCTTCCCGTTTTCAGACATGGCGAATATGTACACCCTTCTTCGTGCTGTATCCAATGGTTTACCTCACATGATTCAGGAATTACAAAACCATATCCATGATGAGGGCCTTAGAGCGATTAGTAATCTTTCTCAGGAAAATGTGAGTATTTTCTTAACACATTCATGGGGGACTTAATCACATTGTAGTGTAAACGCTGCCACCAGTCAGTTCACAGTTTAATGTAAATGTTGCTGCCGGTCAGTCCACAGTTCAGTGTAAGGCCGGTCATACACGTGAGATGGCTGTGGTCTGGACGCTCATTCAGTCGGTAGCTTTCACTGCCAGTCCGCTCATACTCACTCATTCCTCAGCCAAGCAAGTGTGTGCATCTTCCCAAGAACAAAGGGATCAGATAGTTAAAATCCGACGGCCTGTCCCTTATCTACCATTTCATCTGCCATCAGGCGAATGTTGGGAAAACCCCATACACGTGGGATGGTTATCCAGTCCTATGGAAATGGGTCGGTTTGGCCAATGCACATTTCATTTGTATGGCCAGTTTAAAGGGGTTGCGCTGCAGCTAATATTGGTGACCTATCCTCTGGGTAGGTCATCCGTATCGGATCGACTGAGGTCAGACTCCTGGGACACACCCGCTAATCAGCTGTTTGAAGGGGTCGTGCCGCTTTGTCTCCTTTGCTCATCCCATTTACTTGGTAGCTGTAATTACAAAGCACTGCTGCTGCGAAGGAGACGAGGCACAGGTAAACTTTGAAGAGCAAGCAGCACTCTCATGAGCCCCGAGACCCTTCAAACAGCTGGTCTGTGGGGTTTCCCCGGGACTCCCACCGTTCTGATATTGATGACCTTCGGGAGGATAGTTTATCAATGTTAAGTTACTTCAGTGTTCCTGCGAGTGTACAGTCTAGTGTAAGGCCCCTTTTAGACGAGCGAGTGTCTCGCTTCCGACTCGCAGCGAGGCGCCCGGCCTGCACTGCTGGGGTCACATAGCATTATAAATCACACTAGCTCGTCTGAAATAAGCCTAAATGTTGTTGCCGGTCGGTCCACAGTCTGGTGTAAGCATTGCTGCTGATCGCTCCACAGTTTGGTGTGTTTTTACCGGTCAGTCCACGTTTTCTGGGACTTGGATACTGATGACTTATCCTGGGGATAGGTCATCAGTATCAGATTGATGTGGGCTTTACACCTAGCATCCCCTTCAGTGAGCTGTCTTAGCAGCCGCCAGCACCACAAACTACATAGTGATGCTGTTCTCACAAATCTCGCCTCTTTGCTTCCCTCTCATTCAGGCAGCAATGTGAGAGCCCAGTGACCATATAGAAAAAATAACATATGTCAGTGGTAACAAGCTACACACTAACCCTATGTAGCCATCAATCTCCTGCTAATTGCTAATATACATTCAGAAGGTTGGCGGGAAGTAGGGAACAGATCCAAGGGAGTGTGACTACAGGATCAGACTACGCAGGGTGTGTTTGTTGTCTGTAACTATGGCAACTCAAGGGATCTTTTCATCAAATCTGTCCTATTAGTTGATGAATATAAATTTCATCTACTGTGAAATGTTGCTCTTTTGTGCTGTATAAAATGTCCCTGATTATTTCTCTCTTGCCTTTTATGTGCTTTCAGATGCCAACGCAGTTTGTGGAATCTGTCCTAGAGGTGCATGGTAAATTTGTTCAGCTTGTCAACACCGTTTTGAATGGGGATCAGCATTTTATGAGTGCACTAGACAAGGTACATAAAACCAGAACTGTACAGAAAAGTACTGACAATTTGTCTTGATCAAGTCAGTGGACAAATGGTCCCTAATGATCCCATGGAAAAAACTTGTGGAGATCAATTTAAAGGGAAAATGTCATCAGACCTATTGTTTAAATCACATTTTTTATGTTAAGCATTTTAGAATTTGGTGTTTTAATTTCTTTATGACACTACATTTAAAAAAAAAAAATTGTATAATCCTGTTGTTTTCATACTGGCCACTAGGCCTAATAGGTCATGATTTCCTGTTCTGTACAGGTAACTTTTCAGTAGTTATCATTATAGCCACAGTTCAGTATCATTATTACAGTGACAGATAACACCTCTATATGGATAACACAGGATACATCATTCACAATAGGTGATATCACGGCTTATCTACTCCCTCCTGATCTCTGCACAGGTCATGCCTAGAAAACCCTCCCATAGGAGGTAGTGGGTTCCTTTCCGGTGTGTGTGATTAGCACTGGTGGGTTCCAATCCGACCAAGGACAACATCTGCATGGAGTTTATATGTTCTCCCCGTGTTTGCATGGGTTTCCTCTGGGTTCTATATTGTGAGCCCAATTAGGGGACAGGTTGATGCTAATGTCTGTAAAGTGCTGCGGAATGTAGTAGCAAGATATAAGTGTGAATAATAATAAACATGAAAAATTAAGAAAACTCACTAAGAATAAAAAAACAAACAAAAAAACCCATCTGTTTAACATAAAAGCGTGATTTAAACAATAGGTCATTTTCTGATGACACATTCACGTTAAGGCTTTCTGCTTGCGTATAAAATAAATTGAAGTTTCAGGAGGAAACCGGACAACTCTCGGGATCTGCCTGCAGTAAAGTGTACTGATATCTACTTACCTGACAGATCCCACACTGCTGCTTCGTTTCTGCCGGTCCAGCTCTGTTTACCCAGTTGTGGTGATGACATGTCGACAGCATGACCACTGCAGCTAATCACTGGCCTCCTTGGGTGCTGCACTAAAGCCAGTGAATGGCTGCAGCGGTCACGTGTTGTCAACCTGATGTCACTGCTGCAGCAGAGGGAACTGGTTGGACTTGTGGGATCTGATAGGTGAGTACTGAAGTCCTGAAGTTGGAAAGGTGCAGTTTAGGCCTAAGTGTTTGGTCACAGGACGATCTTGCCCCAGAACAGCTGTCACACCCAAGGATAACAGTGGGATTTCACTGTAGTGGTGCTAGCATAGAAATGGATGGGGTCCCAGCATGACTCGCACATTTGCTGCGACCCCCGAATCACAAAAAAATCCAGCAGTATTGAATTTTTGGGATTCTGAGGCTGTGGGAAACGTGTTCTATGCTAGAACAGCTACACTTCGATCCGTGGGTGCGACACGTGCCACGCAATCAAGGTTGCTGTGTAGCTGAACCCTCATTCACATTAGATTTTCCCAGTGTATACACCAAACATAAGGCTCTAAAGTAGTGTGAATAGGGCCTTAGGCTGCAGCTACTCTAGAGCAACAGTTAGATGTTGTGATCCACTTACAAGTCTGTACCGGTATGACACGGAGCATGCAGATACACAGGGCGGGGAGCAGATTGGGCTCTATAGTTACTGAGGAAGCCATATGTTGCCCTATGAGCCTTGAGGACCGGTCCTATCGATTACAGCAGGATCGATGCAGAAGACTCTTGGTAACAGTCTCTTCAGCAGCCGTGCCACCCACTGTGCATCTTCAGTCGTACTGGGATTTTGTATGCAAGACGACCTAAATCTATGCAGCAGCCTAGTCCTGCAGGAAACAGACAATCCCTAATACCGGTTTTATTACCTTCAGTTGTTTGGGACGTTTTCATAACTCTTTTATGTTTTTATTATATTCAGATCATCACTTAAATTGCCATTTTAATGTATTTAAAAAAAAAATTAATTGGCCTTTGACCCTCATAGCTGTTGATGGAATGAGAAGTACTATGGTGAAATGAAAGATATTAAACTGTTCAAGGATATTTCTGGCCTTTTCTTAATTAATTTTCTTGTCCTTCATTCCACTTGCATGGCCTACCCTGAAATTTCCATGAAGAAAATTGCTTCCAATTAAGTACCTATATCGCTCATCAGCAGTCAATACATTTTCTGATCTCGCTCTAACATGGTGCTTGGTTGATGTGCTGAACATAGTCATCTACCCAACAGAGGACCATAGAGGTGCCAGTGTAGAATACGCTTAAGGTATATATCCGACGTATAGGTGTGGACAGAGCCTTAAAGGGGTTATCCAATTTCACAAACAGTACCCCCGTGTGCCAGGCCTCTCACAGGTAATATACTTACCCCATTCCGTGTGCCGCTCCTGGTCTCCGCACTGCCGCTGCTGCTTCCAGTGTTGGGGGGGGGGAGGGGTTGGAGGAGCAGCCAATGGCAGACTGGGACGAGCCTCCCTAACATCGCGAGTGACGCGAGGGAGCCTCGTCTCCGCCAGCCATTGGCTGCTCTCCCCAACACCGGATTTTTTTTATCTGTGTACAGGGAGAAGCAGCGGCGGTGCGGGGACCAGGAACGGCGCAGTGAGCGGGTTAAGTATATTGCCTGTGAGGGGCTTGACACATGGGGGGGCTATTTGTTAAATTGGATAATTTGTTCCATCAGACAGTAATGCTTTTAGGGTGAGTAGCTTCGGCAAACGGCATCTGATGGCACATACAGAAACTGAATGTAAAAAAGAAAACCCTCTTTATGTCACTTTAGGAAGTCGGAGGCATATGGAGATGGCGTAGGGCCCCATAGACCATCCGTGCCATATTACCGCTCCATGTAACTGAGATTTTGCACAGTAATATGGTCCCCTGCATGAGACCTTAGTGAAAGCAGGCAAGGTCATAGTTGTATTTCAGTTTCTTATGCAGTTAGTGTTTAGCTTAATGGTGGCAGGCCAGAGCTATACCTGTCTACTGCCATTTTTTATTTCTTTCCCCATAGCCCAGTTCAGGATCTCAGAACAATAATCCGATCAGTCCAGTTTGAAATTTTTAAAAAAAATATTTTTGAGACCCGATACATCGTACATAAAAACGTACAACCATCATTAAAACATATACAAACATGTCCTGTACATAGAAGAACAAGAGAAACCTTCCATGACCAAAGCATACACGAGGGCCTCCCGCAGGTTATGGTTATGTACCTTTCAGCCTAATAATGGTGTTATGTTAGTGTCGTTGTTTCAGCCTACCTAACGTGCCTTTCAGTTGCTCAGTCAAATACTATAGGGTAAGAGTAAAGGGTCTCATTATTGTTTCAATTTCCGAGCTAGAGCGGATTTGCATTATAAAGCTGCGCCATTCTTTTTTAAAGAACTTTCCTACACTTCCCTCCTTACGCCTTTCTGTTTCTCTACGTTCCAGTGACGGTAAACCTTTCAGGTTTTGCAAGATTGACCCTCTTGAGGGGATCACGGGCCGCAGCCAATTTTGCAAACGACATCTTAGTCACCAATGACATGCCATAGGACCGGTAGCCTTTGTTCGAATTGGGCCCTCACTGCCCATTTCCTCCCAGTAATGGAAGAGATAGATCATAGGTCTTAGGGGAATATTGAGGTTCCAGATATCTTTGACTATTTGTGCTACTTGACCCCATAGAGAATAGGTCTATGGGCAGGTCTGTGTGTGGTGTGAGACATTTTGGCCAACTTTTTAGTTTGTTTGGTCTGCTAGGGGCTGGCAGCAAATTGTAAGCATAGATAGCAGTATGCAGTATCCTAAAATGTGTGTCTCTCCAGGTTTCATTTAGTATTGATTTTTCTCGGTGCCCACCAGCCTTTCAGAATCTTGTCCCCCGCCTCTTGATCTTCCAAAATCTGGTCCCATGGTCTAAATGACAGTGGGGCAGCCCATCCCCTAAGGCTTCTCTGACTTGGGAGTAGAGAAAGGATATAGATTGGGGACCTGTCCCTCTCAGTAAGATCTTGTCAAAGCAATTTTGATTGTTTGATCTCAGATTGGCTTCATTTGGGATTGCTAATTGCTACTGCATTACGATAAAGTAATCTGCAGGATCAAAACAATAATAACTCCAACAGGAAAAAAATTTGTAACATTGTGAACCAAGCGGTAGTCTCTCTGTAAAGAGTTTTTCTGGTAAGGCTACTTTTCACACTTGCGGCAGGACGGATCCGACAGGCTGTTCACCCTGTCGGATCCGTCCTTCCGCTATTTCGGCATGCCGCCGGACTGCCGCACCGTTCCCAATAACTATAATGACTTAAAGTCCTGCATGTCTGACTTTTTAGTCCGGCGGCATCTCACCGCAAACTGCCGTACTGTCAATGGGCACGGAGCGGCGGTCCGGCGGCAAAATAGCGGAAGGACAGATCCGACAGGGTGAACAGCCTGTCGGATCCGTCCTGCCGCAAGTGTGAAAGTACCCTTACTCACGACACTCCGTTCCCTCCAAATCTGGACATGTTGGGGAAGATAATTACCTAATGTGACAGTACCTTCATAGCTCCACGCCACATTAAGATATATCTGTGGATCCTAGCAAGAAGTCCGTAAGCATCGATGTCGCCTTTGCTCCTTGGCTGCTGGTGTTTTGCGGTCCATCCCCTGCTTTGTTTGACCTGGTGATGATCCAGGTGAGTTGCGCAACGTGGTTCTTGGTCCGCTTTTGTCTACTCCCTCCCTGCCCTATCGATCTGATAAATATGGACCCTGAGCGAAAAAGGCTTCAGCCTCCGAGGCAGATTCAAAAGTCTTGAATGATCCATCTGCACATCTGACACGCGGCACTGCAGGGTACACTAGTTGAAATCGGATATTGCGCTGAAACAAAAAAGGACAAACCCCGCTGAAAGCTCGTCTCTTTTTTGTCACTACTGCAGAGTAGTCGTTGAACAGCATGATTTTATGACCTTGGTAAGTCAGCGGTTCTTTGCGAGCCCGATAGGCTCGTATGATGTTCTCTTTGGCTGTGAAATCTAAGTACTTCATGATGACCTGCCTCGCTCTTGGGGACCTCTCCATGTTCTCTCTAGGTCCATCTGCAGCATTTAAGCTAGGTCCCAGTCTATGCGCTACTTCCACTTTTCGTGGTATTGACAGTCCAGTTCTTCTAGCAAGGGGCTGTATTTTAGGCCGTCTTCTATCAGAAAATATACAGATGCTGTGATGTAAAATGACAGGAAAACCTGCTCGGCGGATCGAGCGACCTGAGCAGATGATTTGTCGTTAATATTTAGCTTTTTTTTTTATAGGCTCTTACATGTGTGGTGAACTATAGAGAGCCTAAGTCGGTCTGCAAAGCTCCTGAATTGGTGAGTGATCTTTTAATGTAGCATTACATGTGCCCATTGAAATGAATGATTAACCCCGTCAACCATGACTTACCCGTATATGTAATGTATGCAGCTGGCTGCTGCAATGAGCCTGCTCTATATGTGGCGGGTGCCGGCTGTATCATACAGCAGGCTCCCAGCTGCAATGAAGGGGAACACCAATCCCACCAAAGCCCGGTATTTAACTCCTCAGGTGCGGCGATCAGCACTGTTCACGGCACCTGTGGGGTAAGACAGAGGGATGCGCCTCCCTCTGCCTTCCGATGGATCCCACCCAGTGAAATTGCAGGGCTCCGATCGGTTACCATGGCAGCCAGGACGCATTTGAAGCCTTCCAGGCCTGCCATGGTAAGCTCCCTGCTGTTGTATGTACAAAGGGTGCATAGACTCCGAAAATGTCTGAACTGTTAAAATATATATATATATATATATATATATATATATATATATATATATATATTTTATTATTTTTATTTATTTTTTTAATTCTTGTGAACATGGTGATGGTAAAAATGAAAAACACGATTCATCTTTTTTTTTTTTTTTTTTTTTTTTGTTCCCCTCCCCCTTCCCTTTCCCAAAAAAACAAGGGTGCATTCACACGACCGTATAATTTTGTCTACATCCAATCCGCGTTTTGCGGAATACGGATCCATTAATTTCTATAGGTGAATAAAATGTGCGGACAACGTTCAGTATGTTGTCCGCATCTGTGTTTCCGCATTTCTAGTCCGCAAAAAAATTAAGCTTTGTACTACTATTGTCCGCACAGATCGGTCCGCAGCCCAATTCAAGTCAATGGATCCGCAAATTGCGGATGACATACGAAATGGTTTCCATATGTCATCCTTTTTTTGCGGATCCGTTTCCGTATTTTTGAAGGCCTTAATAAGTCTTTTATTTTTTTTCTTCCGCCTTTTGCGGGCCGTAAAAAACGGAAGACATACGGCACACAAACGGAAGTCTTTTGTCTGCAAAATGCGGACACACGGTTCCTTTATTTGCAGACCGCAAAACGGAAAGGATTACACACTGTCGTGTGAATGTACCCTAATATGATCAAAAAGTCGTATGTACCACAAACATAGTACCAATAAAAACTACAGTTTGTTCCACAAAAAAACAAGCCATCTTATAGCTTGGTGGATGGAAATGTAGAAAAAAGTTCTGACTGTCCGAAAATGCTGATGCAAAGAAAAGTATGTTTTTTTAGTTTTTTTTTTATCCCCAAAAATTTTTTCAAAGGTTTTTATTTTTTTTAAACGTTTGCTATTGAGCCGCAGAATAAGGACGTCATGTAATTTTTGGAAAACAGTGACCGCTGTGATGTCAAAACCCCAAAAACCTTTGTGGAATTGTAGTTGGTGTTTTTTTTTTCTCAGTTTAGCCCCACAAAGATTATTTTTTTCTGTTTATCTATAACAGACATGGTAAATTAAATAATACAACCTGGACTACTTCTTACACTTGCTGTAGCCTTTTCCGGCAGGCTGTTCTGGCGCGGGAACAGCCTGCCGGATCCGTGCTACCGCAAGTCCCCCATGCTGCCGGAAGTCCTCTCCGGCCCTTTCACTTTAATGGGGGCGGGCCGGAAAAAGCTGGCGGAAAAGGCTATAGCAAGTGTGAAAGTAGCCTTATCCAGCAAAAAATAAGCCCTCATATGGCTATATAAACAGAAAATTAAAAAAGTTATGGCTATTGAAACGTGGAAAGGAAAAAATTAAAATGCAAAACCAAAAATGTGTTTTGCTCATTCATCAGTAACACTCGTTAGCGATAACCTGTTCAATTGTCGGCCCGTGTAAAGGGCCCTTTAATATACATTATAGATTACATATCACAGAGAAGATTAATAGATTTTTTTGATAGTTGAAGCAGCTGTAGTGTGAGTTGTGTAACGTTTTGTGTCATTCATGTCTCCATTATCCTCACAGCTGGCCAAATATTGTGATAACATGCTGAAAAAATCGGCCAAGGGAATGACTGAGAATGAGGTGGAAGACAAGCTAACAAGTTTTATTACCGTCTTCAAGTACATAGATGATAAAGATGTTTTCCAGAAGGTATGTTTTATATCGAGAACATTGTCTGCTCAACTTGACCCCTCATCTTTAGATAGTATTCCAGTACTGATGCCGGGAGGTATGTAGTTTTATACATACAGTATATAAAGGTGGATGGTTGTGGATTAGTAAAGCTTGGCAGGAGACTCCAAATATCTTAATATAATGAAAAATACTATGCACACCAAATCCTGTGCCAGCCCCCCATCTGCCCTTTTTCACTTCACTGCTGCAATGGGGCTCAGTCGCAGTCTCAACCTAAAGCTGTGCAGTGGCTGGGTTTGGGGTGGCCCAACGCCACGCTGGGTCCCCCCCCCCTCCCGGACACCGTCAAGGTGTCACCACGTGTTGCTGCTCTCCGGAAGGGATGGTAAGGTGTGGTCCACCCCAATAGGAAATAAGTCCAAAGAGTTGGGGTCTGCAGTAAACTAGGGTGCTTCTTTACTGGAGGAATTCAGGTACAAAACAATATAGGCGAGGACTAGGGCTGGCTTCTCCAGTCTCCTCCCTGGCAGACGAAGGGTCTGATGCTGAGGAAAGGCCTGAGATAGCTGTCCCTCTCTCTCTTCAGAAGGCTGGTACCCTGGTCCAAGGCTGGTGATCCAGGGTCTGTGGCAGCGTCTTCTTCTGGTCACTCTAGTCTGGCAGAGTCTCCTTTTCAATGCACTGTTCCCTAACTGCAGAACACTAGGGGCTCTGACTGCTCGCCTTATGTACAGTTTTTGCTAGACTAGAACCTTCTAGTGGAAGGGGTGAAGTGGAGAAACTCAGCACAAACAGATACAATGTTACAACTCCCGTCTGGTATAGACTTACATTAGAGCTTCAGTGATACTCTGTGGCAATGATATAGCAGGGTTCCAGACTTAGGCTACATGCACACGAACGTTGTTTGTTTCAGTGTCCGTTCCGTTTTTATTTTTGTTTTTTTTTGCGGCTAGGATGCACCTAGAGTGTGCTGTCCCCATCAGTATGTCCATTCCGTAGCCCCGCAAAAAAAATTGAACATATCCTATTCTTGTCTGTTTTAAGCATTGTTACAATGGATCCGCAAAAAAAAAAATCGGATGGCATACGGATGTCATCCGTTTTTTTTTGCGGACCGCAAAACACATACGGTCGTGTGCATGTAGCCTTAACAACATGGCTAAAACCAGACATTTAAAAGGTTAGACCGTCTGCTTTTGGTGGCAAACAAGTCTGGGGTTTTCCCTCCAAAACAGGGTCTACTTTAACCACCTCCCGACCGCCTAACGCGCCGATGCGTCCGGGAGGTGGTTGATTTGTTCCTCCTGGACGCATCGGCGCGTCATCTCGCGATACCCGAGATTTCCTGTGAACGCAGGCGCGCGCGCTCACAGGAACAGAAGGTAAGCGAGTGGATCTCCAGCCTGCCAGCGGCGATCGTTCGCTGGCAGGCTGGAGATGTGATTTTTTTTTTAACCCCTAAAGGTATATTAGACGCTGTTTTGATAACAGCGTCTAATATACCTACTACCTGGTCCTCTGGTGGTCCCTTTTGTTAGGATCGACCACCAGAGGACACAGGTAGGTCAGTAAAGTCGCACCAAACACTACACTACACCCCCCCCCCCCCCGTCACTTATTAACCCCTTATAAACCCCTGATCACCACATATAAACTCCCTGATCACCCCCTTGTCATTGATCACCCCCCTGTCAGGCTCCGTTCAGACGTCCGTATGATTTTTACGGATCCACAGATACATGGATCGGATCCGCAAAACACATACGTACGTCTGAATGGAGCCTTACAGGGGGGTGATCAATGACAGGCGGGTGATCACCCATATAGATTCTCTGATCACCCCCTGTCATTGATCACCCCCCTGTCATTGATCACCCCCCTGCAAGGCTCCATTCAGACGTCCGTATGATTTTTACGGATCCATGGATACATGGATCGGATCCGCAAAACATATGCGGACGTCTGAATGGAGCCTTACAGGGGGGTGATCAATGACAGGCGGGTGATCACCCATATAGATTCCCTGATCACCCCCTGTCATTGATCACCCCCCTGTCATTGATCACCCCCCTGC
Source organism: Bufo gargarizans (assembly GCF_014858855.1). NCBI lineage: Eukaryota > Metazoa > Chordata > Amphibia > Anura > Bufonidae > Bufo > Bufo gargarizans. The sequence goes on along the minus strand of NC_058084.1, from coordinate 431,900,724 downwards.
AAGGCTCCATTCAGACGTCCGTATGATTTTTACGGATCCATGGATACATGGATCGGATCCGCAAAACACATGCGGACGTCTGAATGGAGCCTTACAGGGGGGTGATCATCCCATATACACTCCCTGATCACCCCCTGTCATTGATCACCCCCCTGTAAGGCTCCATTCAGACGTCCGCATGTGTTTTGCGGATCCGATCCATGGATCCGTAAAAATCATACGGACGTCTGAATGGAGCCTTACCAGGGGGGTGATCAATGATGGAGGTGATCAGGGAGTCTATATGGGTGATCACCCCCCTGTCATTGATCACCCCCCCTGTAAGGCTCCATTCAGACATTTTTTTGGCTCAAGTTAGCGGAAATATATATATTTTTTGTTTGTTTTTTCTTACTAAGTCTCATATTCCACTAACTTGTGTCAAAAAATAAAATCTCACATGAACTCACCATACCCCTCACGGAATCCAAATGCGTAAACATTTTTAGACATTTATATTCCAGACTTCTTCTCACGCTTTAGGGCCCCTAAAAAGCCAGGGCAGTATAAATACCCCACATGTGACCCCATTTCGGAAAGAAGACACCCCAAGGTATTCGCTGAGGGGCATATTGAGTCCATGAAAGATTGAAATTTTTGTTAGCGGAAAGTGAGACTTTGTGAGAAAAAAACAAAAAAAAATCAATTTCCGCTAACTTATGCAAAAAAATAAAAATTCTATGAACTCGCCAGGCCCCTCATTGAATACCTTGGGGTGTCTTCTTTCCAAAATGGGGTCACATGTGGGGTATTTATACTGCCCTGGCTTTTTAGGGGCCCTAAAGCGTGAGAAGAAGTCTGGGATCCAAATGTCTAAAAATGCCCTCCTAAAAGGAATTTGGGCACCTTTGCGCATCTAGGCTGCAAAAAAGTGTCACACATCTGGTATCGCCGTACTCAGGAGAAGTTGGGGAATGTGTTTTGGGGTGTCATTTTACATATACCCATGCTGGGTGAGAAAAATATCTTGGTCAAATGCCAACTTTGTATAAAAAAATGGGAAAAGTTGTCTTTTGCCAAGATATTTCTCTCACCCAGCATGGGTATATGTAAAATGACACCCCAAAACACATTCCCCAACTGCTCCTGAGTACGGCGATACCAGATGTGTGACACTTTTTTGATGCCAAGGTGGGCAAAGGGGCACATATTCCAAAGTGCACCTTTCGGATTTCACCGGCCATTTTTTACACATTTTGATTGCAAGGTACTTCTCACACATATGGGCCCCTAAATTGCCAGGGCAGTATAACTACGCCACAAGTGACCCCATTTTGGAAAGAAGACACCCCAAGGTATTCCGTGAGGGGCATGGCGAGTTCCTAGAATTTTTTATTTTTTGTCGCAAGTTAGTGGAATATAAGACTTTGTAAGAAAAAAATAAAAAATAAAAATCATCATCATTTTCCGCTAACTTGTGACAAAAAATAAAAAGTTCTATGAACTCACTATGCCCATCAGCGAATACCTTAGGGTGTCTACTTTCCGAAATAGGGTCATTTGTGGGGTTTTTCTACTGTTTGGGCATTGTAGAACCTCAGGAATCATGACAGGTGCTCAGAAAATCAGAGCTTTTTCAAAAAGCGGAAATTCACATTTTTGTACCATAGTTTGTAAACGCTATAACTTTTACCCAAACCATTATTTTTTTTGCCCAAACATTTTTTTTTTATCAAAGACATGTAGAACAATAAATTTGGCGAAAAATTTATATATGGATGTCGTTTTTTTTGCAAAATTTTACAGCTGAAAGTGAAAAATGTCATTTTTTTGCAAAAAAATCGTTACATTTTGATTAATAACAAAAAAAGTTAAAATGTCAGCAGCAATAAAATACCACCAAATGAAAGCTCCATTGGTGAGAAGAAAAGGAGATAAAATTCATTTGGGTGGTAAGTTGCATGACCGAGCGATAAACGGTGAAAGGAGTGTAGTGCCGAAGTGTAAAAAGTGCTCTGGTCATGAAGGGGGTTTCAGCTAGCGGGGCTGAAGTGGTTAAACCCTATGGCGGCTGTGGAAAATTACCAGCTTCTCAATCAAAGTTCTAACAGTCTCTCAGTATTTATTAACCCTTTCCACAGAGCCATGTAAATGCAGTGATAATTAACAGGATATATATCACAACATATAAAATGCAGGTACACAGTATTATACAGTATAAGTTAACCCTTTCAAGAGAAATAAAGTAAGAAGTTTTAACTTTGCACAGGGGATATAGGCAAATGTCCACGTACTCCCTACTCTATGGCACTTACAGCTGCTCTACAGGATTAGAAAGACATCACTGCTTACTTTCTAAAACAGCGCCACACCTGTCTCCAGGGTTGCGTCTGATATTGCAGTTGAGCTCTTTTGAAGTGAATAGAGCAGTACTGCAATGCCGCAGCCAACCTGTGGACAGTTGTGCTGTTTTTGGAGAGATGGAGCCATATTGTTCTAGTCCAGTACAACCCCTATAACAGTCTTGGCAGATCAGCTGCTCTCATTTATTGGCATGTGTGTACGGCCACTGCGACCCTATATCTTGTCTATAAACACACATTGACAGTCCAACGAGCAGAGTTTGGGTGGCAGAGAGCTTTCCATTGGTCACCTTGTACTGTACACGGCCAACTGAGAATCCGTAGGTGTCATGCGGTTATTATTCTCATCATCATAATGTCAAGGTGAAGTTTCTTGTTCCTGCCAGTTAATCCCACAGCTTTGGGCACACGCTGAGACAGATTTACTAATCCTACAGATGGCATAACCTTAGACCGGCGGTCTAGACCTGCACCAGATTTCTCACCGGGGCTCAGGCTGGATAATAATCTGGTGCAGGGTCAGACACTTTTGTCAGCTCTTTACCAACTATTGGTTGACTTGGGGTGTATTCACACAACCATGGGACGGCTGTGCCTGTTTTGCCAACCACGGATCCACAAAACACGTGCATCAGCCGTGTGCGGACCCATTTGACTTGCATCACAAGATGCGGCCAAAGATGGGACATGTCTTGTCTTTTGCAGCACGGAGGCACGGACCCAAAAGCACGTGGAAACACACAGAAACCCTTCCGTGTGTTTTCAGGTCCATGCCTCTGCAGCGCAAAAGATACAACATGCAGCATCTTGCAGTTCACGGACCCATTAAAGTCGATGGGTATGCATCGCGAGGTAGAGCGCACACAGCTGGTGCCCGTTCTTTGTAGATCCGTGGTTTGTGGGCCGCAAAACAGTTACGGGCTGCCCCATAGTCATGTGAATGTACCCTTAGTTTGAGACACTTTTTATACTAGTGTTGTGCTGCAGTTGCATATTAGGTCACTCTCCTTTCCTGTAAAGCCACACCTTTTCTTTAATTTCTTTAAAGGTGTTGTCCGGGTTCAGAGCTGAACTCGGACATGTTCCCGTTTTCACCCAGGCAGGCCTTTGAGATGACTATTTCATGCTCCGATGCTCTCCCTTCCTCTGCGCATTATCGCTCATGGCAAAGGCTTTTTTGTTTACTCATTTACACTGCTAGGAAAACGCTTCCACCTTCCAGTGTAGCCGGTGACATCACCGGCACTGATGAGCGGGCTTTAGCGCTGCCCTAGTCTTTTTACAGGCTAGGGCAGCGCTAAAGCCCACCCATTAGTGCCAGTGATGTCACCGGCTACACTGCTAGACGGGAGCCTCTGCCTAGCTTTCCCCATGGAGAGCCCGGTACATCACCGGATCTCCAGAAAAAAAACGCTTACCCTGAGTGATTCAGCGCAGGGTAAGGGAGAGTATCGGAGCATAAAATGCTCATATCTGAGGGGCTGAGTAGGGGAAAATGGGGATATGTCCGGGTTAAGCTTTTTTTTTTTTTTTTTATCAAACATAATTTTTACTGTAATATATTTTGTAAAAGATACAACAAGTAAGAGGTGTCTCCCTTTTCCCCTTAAGTTCCCATACATCATACAATATTTGACATACATTGCATCAGTAGCAAAGGCAAATCACAGACAGATTATAGATATATCCAACATCTTATGACAATCAACAATGAATTGAAATCCGCTCCACGGACACCACCTAACATAAAAACTAAACCCTCCCACCCATATCCCAACTGTATCTCATAGGGGTGACACGTCTTATACTCCAGCTCTATACCACTGAAATCTTTTCACGTATGAGAGCAGATATTGCGTAAACTGTTAGGGCAGTTTATTGTAAGGTCACTAGTTCTATTCCACGTCCAGTTCTAAAATAGGGACGTCAACCGGTCTCAGACAATCTCTCAGTAGCGCTGCAGACGCCATACTAGGGGTATCTAGCCAATCTTGCCATATCGTAACAAATTTAGTAAGACATTTTCTTTTCATATAAATTCCCCTTTCAAATTGTATCACATTATTCATCCTGTTTATATATTCTCGTACAGAGGGGGGGCACGCCTGTATCCAGTGCTTAGCAATCAGTACTCTTGCCTGGAAAAGCATCCTCTGGACACACAGGGCCTTTTTGTCAGCAATACCTGCTGAATCCAAAATGCCCAATACACAGAACCTAGGGTCATTGGGAACCTGGATTCCAGTTGTTTTGGTTATCGTTTTTCTTATTCCCGTCCAGAAGTCTCCCAATTTTGAGCACTCCCAAATCATATGTAACATAGATGCTTCAGTTTCTTTACATCGCGGACAGAATGAATCGGAACGGAGTCCAATTTGAAATAGGAACTTAGGGGTTCTGTACACCCTATGAATCAAATAAAGAGCAGGGGACAAGGCAAGGACATCATCCCATTGTGCATGGGAGATCCCGCCCAGGTCCCGTTCCCATTTATTTTTGACTGACAGGGGGTCCGAAGAGGTGCATTTGTCAAGTAGGGTTTTATATAATAAAGATATTAGTCCCCTAGCGGTCCCTCCCTGTAACAGTTGTTTGACTATAGTAGGTGGGGCCCGGGTTAAGCTTTTAACTCTGACAACCCCTTTAAGTTTATACTAATGATCGTGGCCTGATGGACGAATCATTATTTTCCTGACATTGACCCTTATGAACTGATCATGCTTCATCACATGATGAATGGGGAGAGGCAGACCCCAACTTACAAGAATGTGTATGTTAGTGGGGGATCATGGCTGATAACTGTTCTCCATATGATCGTTCATCTCATGTCTTGTATCCTCCTGCCCTGGGTTACACAGTGAGCACATGTTCTGGAATTCCAAGTCGGCCCCCCATGGGCAGTGTAAGGAGGGAAGCCTGGATCAGAACATTACATTCCAGTTACTAAGATGTCTTTTATCTCATCCATCTACCCAATGGTGATGACATACTTCTTGTGCGGTGTAATAACCCTTTTCTTTCTGGTATTTTTTAGTTCTACGCTAGAATGCTGGCAAAACGACTAATTCATGGGCTATCCATGTCAATGGACTCAGAAGAAACTATGATCAATAAATTAAAGGTAATGTAAGATTCGATCGGTTTAGGCACAAAGTATGTACAAAAAAGACTCCTGTTTGTACATACCATTTTCACGTATATATTTATGTTTGTATATTTTTATACTCCTTTAAACAGATCCAATTTTGTAACAAAAGTGTCTGAGTTTAAAGTCAACATCCACCTGTTAATATAATTTTACATTGAAATTCTGTGCTACTATATATTTTTTTAAATATATTTTTATAGTGATCATTTTGCTATGCCCCAAATCCCCGTCTTAGTTCTAGAGATAAATGATAGCATTCAGTGTGGTGTAGCCACCACTAGGGGGAGTTTTCTTCTATGTTGTTGATTGCAGTGTGCAGTAAACTCCTAGGCTCCCCCTAGTGGATGCTGCCAACATTTTATCACACTCTAGGTCTATGCATAGAATTTGGAACGGTTATTAAAAAAATTATCGTCGTAAACTTATATTAAGAAATTAGCTGTCACAGAGTCTGAACCCATTTAGATAATTAATACAAATATGTTCAAGGGTGGTCATTCACATTTGAGTAGGGCATTCGCACAATGAAACCAACCAGAACTGTCAATTTTCAGAACAAAACAAAAACCCATTACATAAAAGTTCTTGATGCTCAGTAACTTCAAAATTGCACACAGGTCCACCTCTTTGACAACCTGTTGTATCCACTTGGGGTGCAGATTAACAGGCGCCAAATACCAGTCTGCGATCCAGATGAATACAATTAGCAACAGTCAGATCAGCGGCAATGTTAAAGAGGTTGCTTTTTTAACTATTGATGACCTTTCCGGAGGATAGGTCATCAATATAAGATCGGCGGGGGTCCGACACCTGGCACTTCCACCGATCAGCTGTTTGAAGAGAATACAGCACTGCCTTCTCTGCTCCGTTTACCTGCTTGTCGCAGCAAGAGATGAGCAAATTACATATTTTGAAATTTGTTAACGCTTCATTTGGAGGTAAAAGCGGAATTGCGTTATGGATTCCGTTACCACGGACCATAACGCAGGGGAGTCCTCTCCTGCATAATGGAAAAGGGACAGATCCATTGAGCAGCCCTATTATGGCGGAATGAATAACGGAATGCCTCTAAAGGCATTCCATTATGCATTCAGTCATAAAATTGCATAATGTCCGTGGTAACAGAACCCATAAAGCAATTCTGCTTTTACCACCAAACGCAGAGTGAACGAATTTCATAACATGAAATTCGCTCATCTCTAGTCGCAGCAATTTCAGTGGTGAGTGGGTGTAATTACAAGTATGGCGTCCCCATTCACTTCTATGGGACGGCTCTGTCCAATATAATATGACAGAACCGTCCAATAGAAGTGAATGGGGACGCCATACTTGTAATTACACCTGCTTACCACTACAATTACTGAACAGAGCGAAGAAGGCTGTGCTCGTAGGGGTGCTGTCTTCTCTTCAAACAGCTGATCGGCAGGGTTGCTAGGAGTCGGACCCCTGCCTATCTCATATTGATGACTATCATAGGAATTAAGAAAATGAAAATACTTAAATATTACTTTATAATAAATATATTCCCAAATACCTTTCATTAGTTAGTGTCTAGTTTTGTCTATGGAGAAATCACTAGGAGAAATAAAATGGCTGCCGTCCTACCAGTACACAGAGAACCTGTCCTAATCACACAGGAGGACAAGTTACTTCACAACACGGAGGTAAAGAGCTGCCTCATCCTCCTCTCTGCTCTGTGGGAATGGAAATGACGAGGAGACATGAAGTACAGAGAGGAGGGTGGGGGTAATGAGCAGCACTTGTATGCAGTCTCCATTACCACAGCTCCATATCACCAGTCTGTCCTGTCCGTCCTCTCTGTACTTCATGTCTCCTCTGAACTAAATTCCCCAGAAATTCAGCTAAAGTTCTTATCAGCTGTATTCAGGATCATAATCACTGACAAGTAGAGAGGAGGATGAGGCAGCTCTTTACCTCTGTGTTATGAAGTAACTTGTCCTCCTGTGTGGTTAGGACAGGTTCTGTGTGTACTGGTTGGAAAGCTGCCATTTTGTTTCCCCTGATGATTGCTCCCCCGACAAAACGAGCCATAATAAATAATGAAAGGTATTTGGAAATATATTTATTATAACGTAATAAGTATTTTAATTTTCTTAATTCCCGGAGAACCCTTTTAAGGTAGATTCACACTTTGATCCAACAGCCTTCCGGAATTCCCCAGATTTGGCCTAGCTGGTTACCGTTGCTCACCGCGGGACCCCATTGACTATAATGGGATTCGGATACTTTCTGGGCAAATGCCAGGTTTCGGGCAAGACAAATCTCACTACATGCAATGGTTTTTGTCTGGCCGAAACCCAGAGCTGATGCTGGAAACTGGACAGATCTGCAGATGAGCGGCAGTATCTGGCTAGGCTGGATCCAGTGACCTCCAGCAGACTGTTCTCTGCTGGATCATTTCAATGGAGGTGTGAACCTACCTTTTAGAAGCAGTCTTTAGAAGACTCATATTAATGGATACCGGTCTGCATGATTTGTATTGGACCAGGAGGGACTCTTTTAAAGTGCAGCTACAGAGGAGAATGCAGGAGTGTGCGCAATAATCCTATTTCTAACTACATTGCACGGATTGGACACATTTCATGCTGGGAGCTGTTAATATTGATGCACTAGTAGATAGAGGACCCTGCTTCTGCTTATGTCCTACAGCGCGCTCCACCTACTAGATATGTGAGCCTAGGAGACAGAGCGGGTAGGCAGCATAGACCTCGTCTGGTCTGTAAAGCTGTTTGATGTGCAGAGCTTTTAGAACAATGATTATTGTACATAGCCCCGTGCTTTCATTGTATTCCTATATAATTGGTGGGCCATTTTAAGTTAGAGGAATGATTAATCAGTGACTGACCCTTGTAAATTGCATGTTCATTTTTTTTAGTTGTTATTAGATTAGGGCATACATACTATAGAGGCATACCATGCCACTGTTAAGGGGCCCTCGAAGGTCCCATCCCCTTTGCTGTTAGGTGGTGAGTTCTTGGCAAATATCTAGGCAAGGAACTGGATCAAGACAAAAGCGTTAGACCAGCACCTCCAAACTATGTATAAAAAGGGAGTTCAGGTGGAAGCTACTATATCTACAAGTAGCAGCACACTGGTTTATGCACAAGGACACTTGCAAACATGAATAATTGTAAACTGCATTACTGCTATACTTGATCACATTTTCCCCTTCGCCTGTAACAGCAACCCTGGAGAAACCGCCTCGTCCTCCTCAAGAGAGGAAACAGGAACCAGAACTACTTTAAAAGAGGTCCACCCCTCTACCCCCGGTTCTGTTTCCTGTCCTAAGGGACAGGTAGGCTAGGAACCGCTAAAAAGTGGAAGAGGAGCTGTGGGAGCCCTGACTAGTTTACAGTATTGGGAGGGTTATCCCAGGCGGCATAAGCCTCCTTTAGGACCTGCTGCAAGAGAGTGGGCCTCCTTCTCTCTCCTACCCCACTCCGTCTTCTTCTGGGTCCAGGAGGGTTTCTGCCTTCCAGGGGCGTCTGCCGACCTCTGCGGCAGGGATCGCATGTCCGGCTGCCTGCACATGCGTGGGGAGAAGCACTTCCGGGTTGCGGCTAAAGGAGGATGCTAACACTGTAAAGACCGGAAGTGGGGGGAACTGGCATGCGTGCCCGGAGAGAAAAGCCCAGCCGGCTCACTGCCATGCTGGTGTGGAAGAAGCTGGCAGTTCCTCCATTCTGGCTGATACTGCTGTTTGAGCATGGAGCAGACTCCGCGAACTGAAACCACCAATGATACGCCGGTACCAAGGTGGAGTAAGAGGGCTTGTACCCCGATATTTCTGCTGCCTGTTAGTCATGGGGGTCATCTTCTATGTTTAGGTATCTAAGGAGTCTTGGAGTCTTCTAGAAAGATCTCCAGATCTAAAGAAAAGAGTTGTGCTGTGTGTAAAAGGAAGCTACCCTCTGCTGGGGCTAAACCTCTTTGTCAAGCATGTGTAAGTACCTCTGCAGCCGCATCTAACCCCCCCCCCCCCCCCACAGGACTGTGATGTACTTTCAGGATTGGAGGAAGAGGGAGAATGGCTATCATTTAATGAGTCCTCTGTTGATTAATCCGCAGGGAAGCCGCTCTTTCATGCGGAGAACATTAACACCCTAGTCAAAGCAGTAAGTACTACCATGGGCTTAGATGACCAGAAGCCAGTTCAGGACTCTGAGGGTCTGGGCCCCAAGAGAAGAAAGGTCTTTGACGTGCATAAAAATGTTCAGGTAGTCATTGCTAAAGAGTGGTAAAACAAAACCTGATAGAAAGTTTATTCCTTCCTCTGTAAGCCAACTTTCACACTGGCGTTTCTGGGTCCGCCTGTGAGATCCGTTTCAGGGCTCTCACAAGCAGCCCAAAACGGATCAGTTCAGCCCCAATGCATTCAGAATGGATGCGGATCCATTCAGAATGCATCAGTTTGCCTCCGTTCAGTCTCAATTCCGCTCTGGAGGCGAACAGCAAAACGCTGCTTGCAGCATTTTGGTGTCCGTCTGACGAAACTGAGACAGACAGATCCGCACACAATGTAAGTCAAAGGGGACGGATCCGTTTTCACTGACACAATATGGTGCAATTGAAAATGGATCCGCTTCCCGTTGACTTTCAGTGTAAGTCAAAACGGATTAGTTTGCATTGTCATGAACAAAAAAAATTATTATATATTTTTTTTGTTCATGGTAATGCAAACGGATCCGTTCTGAACTGATACAAGCGTTTGCATTATAGGTGCGGATCCGTCTGTGCAGACACCAGACGGATCCGCACCTAACGCAGGTGTGAAAGTAGCCTAAAACGTAAATATCCTTTTGATGAAGTTTCTGCCTCTTGGAATAGGGCCCCAAAACTTGATGCCCCTGTAACTAAGAAGTCTAAAAGTCACTTCCTTTTGAAGATATGGGCTCTCTTAAAGACCCGATGGACAAAAGAGACAAAATTTATTTAAAAATGAATTGGGAAGCCTCGGCGGCGGCCTTTAAACCCACTATTGCCGCCACTTCTGTTGCTAGATCCCTTAAAGTGTGGATGGGGGAGTTGGAGGCTCACATAAAAGGGGGTATCCCTAGGGAGCTGTTAATATCCTCCTTCTCTACTATATATAATGCTCTGGATTTCCTGGCCGATACTTTCGCTGACGCATTAAAGTTATCTGCCAGAGCTTCCACCTTATCTCACTCTGCTCGTAGAGCTATTTGGTTAAAAAGCTGGAATGGGGATGCTAGTTCTAAAGCTAAGCTTTGCGCCATTCCGTGCCAAGGTGAATACTTATTTGGGTTGATCCTTGACTTATTTCTAGAAAAGGCCTCTGATAGAAAAAAGGACTTTCCCTCCACCAGTCAGCAGCCCCCTAGGAGATCCTTCCGTCCCAGGTTTAATTAGAGACGTTTTCAAGGGGAAAGAAAGGGCTAGACAGTTTGCGGGAGCAGCTAAGAAGTCTAAGGGGTTTCTTTTTTTCCGGGTCAGATGCCTCAAAAAAGCAACCCCAATGACATCAGGCCTCCAGTGGGGGGGTCGCCTGTCTCTATTTTCAGGTCAGTGACAGAGGATCTCCAACAGCCCGTGGATAAATTCTGTTATAGAAGAGGGGTTAAGGGTACTTTCACACTAGCGTTTTTCTTTTCTGGCACTGAGTTCCGTCAAAAGGGCTCAATGCTGGAAAATAACTGTTCAGGCATATCCCCAAACATTCTGAATAGAGAGTAATCCGTTTAGGATGCATCAGGATGTCTTCAGTTCAGTCATTTTGACTGATCAGGCAAAAAGTAAAACTGGAGCATGGTACGGTTTCATCTCCGGCGACAAAAACGGAAGTCTTGCCTGAATGCCGGATCTGGCATTTTTTTTCCATGGGAATGTATTAGTGCCGGATCCGGCATTCAAAATACCGGAATGCCGGATCCGTCCTATCGGTCTGTGCATGCGCAGACCGAAAAAAAAGGTGAAAAAAATAAATGCTGGATCCGTTTTGCCAGATGACACCGGAAAGACGGATCCGGCATTTCAATGCATTTTTAAGGCTGTTAAGTCCTGACTGTTGAAAGGGAAATTTTGAGGAAAAGAGGGCTCTCTGAGGATGTTATCACCACTCTGTTGGCGAGTCGTAAGAAGGTCACTTCTAATATCTATTTGAGAGTTTGGAGGGCTTTTTTTTTATTTTTTTATTATTATACATATTTGCCAATAGAGGATGTGCTAGATGTTCCAGACATTCCACTTTTATTTGATTTTTTACAAGCGGGATGGAGAAAAAAAGCTTAGACCTAGCACTTTAAAAGTTCAGCTTTCAGCATTAAGTGCCTTGTTTGAGTTTGTTAGCTGATCATCCTTGGGTTGATAGGTTTGTGACTGCAGTATCTAAGTTATCCCCAGTCTGTAAAAAAGGGTTTCTCCCTCGGATTTAAACTTTGTGCTTTCAGCTCTGACTTCAGATCCCTTTGAGCCTATCGGTACGATTTCCCCAAAGATGCTGTCCCTTAAACTTGCGTTTCTCTTAGCCATTACCTGCTCTAGGAGAGTTAGTGAGATCGCTGCACTTTCCATTGACCATCCTTACTTGATGATCGGGTGGTGATTTCTCCTGATTCTTCTTTTTTACCGAAGGTCTCTTCGCATTTTCACCGTTCCCAGGAGATAGTTTTACCTCTGTGCTTCTCCAAAAAATGAGAGGGAATCAGAATTTCATTGTTTAGATGTTAGAAGGTGTATAAGCCTTGGAGGTCCTCCTCCCGTCTGTTGCTTTTATTCCAAGGTGTGAAGAAGGGCCCTGCTGCTTCTTCTCAGACCATTGCTAGGTGGATTAGACAAGCTATTTACTTAGCTTACTCTTCCAAGGGGGTTGTTCCGACCTCAGGGTTCGGGCTCACTACTGGATCAGTCTCCACTTCTTGGTCAGAGTGGGCCTCTCCTTCTATAGAGCAGATTTGTAGGGCTGCCACCTTGAGTTCCCCACATTAATTTTTCAGACACTATAGACTTCAGCTGCCTTCTAATGAGGGCCTTGCTTTTGGCCTATAAGGTGCTCCAAGCTGTTAGATTATTCTCGCCTAATCTCCAGGGGTGCCGTCATAGACTAAGGGGAAAAATTAGATTACACTTACCGGTAAACGGTTTTCTTTGAGCCTATGACAGCACCCAGTTAGTTCCCTTCCCCTAATATTATTAATAATAATAAAAAAATAAAAAAAACACAAATTAAGTTTTTGGTCTATGAGGTAATAGATAAAAAAAAAATATAAAAAAAATAGAGGAAAGAGTAAGAAAGGAATGTAGAAGTGATTAGATTTATTGAAATGTTATGTTCCTTAGTTCTTGAAAAAGGACTGGGGGTAGAGGGGGTGAAACCTCTTTTAAAGCGGTTCTGGATCCTGTTTCCTGTCCTGAGGAGGCGGTCTCTCCAGGGGTGCTGTCATAGGCTCAAAGAAAACCGATTACCGGTAAGTGTAATCTAAATTTTTTTATCAAGAATATGTCGGGCCCATCTACCTGCGACAAGGTGGCTTCTAACAGATGGAACCTACCTTGTGCATAAGGCAGTGTGCTGCTACTTATAGTCCTTGTGCTTTTCAGCTGGCTCGAGAGTCATGAAAAGGACATGTAGGAGGTAACAAAATCCTTTCAGTCGTAGGTGAAATGCAAAGTATGCTCCTCTTTTCTACATATGCCACTGTTTTAACATATTCAGACATTTTGGATTAGCATACTCTGATAACGATAAAGATTGTGTTAAGGCTATATTACACAGCCCGATAGGGCAATCGCCTGCTCGCTAGCGGAGGAGACCGCTGTTATTACATGCAGTGATCTCCTCCGAACCATGGGGAGGAGCGATCGCTATGCCATCTCTTGTCCCCATGCAGGACGATTAGACACCACAATCTGCCGCCTGCAAAATATAATTTTTTAACCTGTCAAAAGATTTGGATTGCAAACACTCGTTTATCGGGTAATCGGCAGTATTACACTGCCAGATGATCTCTAATGAGAGTTACTACGATTGCCCGTTAGCGATTATCTGCCAAAAATCGGCAGGTGTAAGGCTACTTTCACACTAGCGTTCGGGCGGATCCGTTCTGAACGGATCCGCTCATATTAATGCAGACGGAGGCTCCGTTCAGTACGGATCCGTCTGCATTAATAACTTTAAAAAATTCGCAAGTGCGAAAGTAGCCTGCGCGGATCCGTTCAGACTTTCAATGTAAAGTCAATGGGGGACGGATCCGCTTGAAGATTGAGCCACATTGTGGCATCTTCAAACGGATCCGTCCCCATTGACTTACATTGAAAGTCTGGACGGATCCGCACGGATCCGCACGGCCAGGCGGACACCCGAACGCTGCAAGCAGCGTTCAGCTGTCCGCCTGTCCGTGCGGAGGCGAGCGGAGCGGAGGCTGAACGCCGCCAGACTGATGCAGTCTGAGCGGATCCGCCTCCATTCAGACTGCATCAGGGCTGGACGGCTGCGTTCGGGTCCGCTCGTGAGCTCCTTCAAACGGAGCTCACGAACGGAAACCCGAACGCTAGTGTGAAAGTAGCCTAATACAGGCTTTAGAAGTAGCCCATAAAATGTGTGAATGTATCATTGTAACATCTGTCACTCGATGGATGTCTGTGATTATTGGAGGTCAGTTCTTGGTGTAACCAATCTTGTACACTATGTTACAGCAAGCGTGTGGGTATGAGTTCACCAGTAAGCTGCATCGAATGTACACGGACATGAGCGTGAGCGCGGATCTTAATAATAAGTTTAACAACTTTATCCGAAATCAAGACACAGTTGTAGATCTGGGCATCAGCTTTCAGATATATGTATTACAGGTGAGTCCTCCTTCCATTGTGTCCTATGTACGTCTCTGATACTGATCTGACCATGGCATTCCTGCTGAAGGCCAAAGCAAAGACCGCAATCTGCAGATATCTCATTGGGAAGGTGTAGGTCTAGCAGACTGCAAATGTAGGACTGCTGAACCTGTCAGCTGGCAACGCTTTTGTAGCCTAAATTACTTTTAGGGGTTATCCCATGAGTAATATAGTGCATGACAATCTCTTTCTAACAAATCTAGAACCGGCCCTGTACCTCACATGGATTTAGAGATCTCCCCATTCATGGCTGCAATTGCTCTGCTAGATTTATTTCAAGTTGGCAGTTCAGGGGCTGTGCCCACTCAAGGCATTTCTTCTGCAGCTGGTGGCAGTTGAAGGATGGAACTGAGCATGTATGTCAACCTCACTAAGCTGGACAGAGAAGTTAGAAAAAGGGCAAACAGGCAGGTGGCGCTATACAGATAGATTTTATTGAATAGCTCACTGGCTATACAACATTTTTTTATTATATGCAATTGCAAAAATATTCAGATCCAGGTGCTGATGTGAAAAATGCTAAATATTTTTTGTGTGACAACTCCTTTCAAAGAAAGCATTTGGAGTATTTAATGTATGTTGTAGAGGACTGCTCCCAGCTACCACCACCGCTGTTATCAGGTGCTGGACTGCAGCAATGGCAGGACTGGAGCAAGGATTTTTGCCACCATAGGCAAAAGCTAATTTTGCCGCCCCCCTTGACTCTGTTTATTGACCATGCCCTTTGACCACCCCTTTTTTGTCGCCCACCTATTTATACAGACTGTACCTTTCATTGTGGTAAGGCCACGTTTTCTCCCTTCAGCTACATACCGTGTCATCCACAGATCCCCCACAAGTGTCATCCACAGATCCCCCACAAGTGTCATCCACAGATCCCCCACAAGTGTCATCCACAGATCCCCCACAAGTGTCATCCACAGATCCCCCACAAGTGTCATCCACAGATCCCCCACAAGTGTCATCCACAGATCCCCCACAAGTGTCATCCACAGATCCCCCACAAGTGTCATCCACAGATCCCCCACAAGTGTCATCCACAGATCCCCCACAAGTGTCATCCACAGATCCCCCACAAGTGTCATCCACAGATCCCCCACAAGTGTCATCCACAGATCCCCTCCCCGCCCAGCGCCGCCTCCTAGCTAATTTATTCACTTCACTTGCCTCTGTGTAATCTCGCACAGGCGCACTGGCAGAGGCTTCGTCGAACGAGGTGCGCTGGAAGACGGTGCATGCGCACTTCGCTCGATGATGCCTGCGCCTGTGTGAGATTACACAGAGGCAAGTGAAGTGAATGAGTTAGCTAGGAGGCGGCGCCGCGCGCTGGCGCCTCCAGCGAGAGTGCGCTCTACGCAGTGGCGTACCTTGCTTATGGGTGGTGCCGGCCCTGAGCACTGGCACACATATAATTTTGGTGAAAGGGACAGCACAATACCTTGCAGAGCTTGTTCCCCACATGAGCACACAGCCCCCCTCCTCTCTGCAGTGTGATATTCCATCATGTGTGAGGAGGGGGTGGAGCCAGAAGAGCGCGGCGGCGGCAGGAGGTAATGGAGAGGCTGCTCCTTCTGAACGCCTGTGTTACTGTGCCTCAAGTATAATGTTCAGTCCCCTCACTGGTCCTCCTACTCCACACAGCAGCACTGGCCCCCATCGGTGGCATTTCAAATTTGACACCCAGCGGCTGGACAGAAGTCACAACAGACTAGTATTACTGAGGGCATAACTACTGTGTAGAGGGTATAACTACTGGGTGGGAGCAGAAAGGGGGTATAACTACTGGGGTATATAGAGCATTGAGCGGAGGGGAAATAAATTTGCCGTGGCACAAGCACACTCCTGCTATTATCGCTCCTTTGGCTTTTCGGGAGGTATGCTGTGTGAACCACGCCTAATAGTTTGCTGACCCCGCCCACTTGGCATGGTCCTGCCTCCTACCATTTTGGCCCCACCTACAACATGGGCACACTTTTATGCTTTTTTTCCAGGGCCACTTTGAGTTCCCAATATGCCTCTGCTAATAGGGGATCTAGATTGTGAGCCCCCATTGGGCACAACCAGTGCTAATTTCTGTACAGCGCTGTGGAATATGTTGGCGCTATGTATAAAGGAAATAATTACTAGTAGGAGACAATGCAGCACTCCATATTTCTGTTTCTGGGTGTCTACGTGGACAGCAATTATAGTCAGTGTCCAGAGAAAATTAAGGGAGTCTTCCAGCAACATGCATAAAAAAATTAATAAAAATAATAGCTGGCAGAATGGGTTAAAACAGGCATGCTCAACCTGCGGCCCTCCAGCTGTTGCAAAACTGCAACTCCCATCATTTCCTGACAGCCTACAGCTATCATCCTACAGAAGGGCATTGTGGGAGTTGTAGTTTTACAACAGCTAGAGGGCCACAGGTTGAGCATCCCTGGGTTAAAAGAATTATGTATTACACACCCTCCCTGATGATAAGCCTCCCCCACTGCCGTCCCAGTGCTCAACAGGTCCCCTCTTTTGTACATTTCCTGATCCCAGCTCGACACACAGGAAATGGTAGGAGATACCGGCTCAGCAAATCTCTGGCCTCAGCTGTGACCCACCCCAGCCAGTGGCTGAGTAGGGATTTGCAGGACCAGGAAGTTAAGACCAGTAGGGACCCATAAAGCATTGGAGTCACAACGGCAGGAGATCAGGGAGGGTGATTAAAGGGGTATTCCGGTTAGATGAAGTTATCCCCCTATACTTAGAATAGGAAATAATTATTCTACCTACCTACCTCTGGGACCCCCACCGATCATGAGAACGGAGGCCATGTACCCTGTAGTTCCCTCCTGAAATGAACGAAGCGGCTAGTCACACGTGCACATGGCTGCTCCATTCATTTCTATGAGAGTTCAGGAGATAGTCAAGCCTCCATGAACTTCACTTCTGTTCTAAAAACCAAAGTTCCATCCCAGGTTTTGTCCTATCCGGCCTTCACTGGTTCCGCATTTGCATTGTATCACTTTACATAATGTATGTATTGATGCCCCAGTTGACGGCACGTTTCTGTTCCTGAACCCGGGTCACTGGGTTATTAGCAGATAAACTGCAGCACCAGTTTGGCCGCTATAAT
This sequence comes from Bufo gargarizans, assembly GCF_014858855.1. Lineage (NCBI taxonomy): Eukaryota > Metazoa > Chordata > Amphibia > Anura > Bufonidae > Bufo > Bufo gargarizans. Next base: position 431,883,260 of record NC_058084.1, on the reverse strand, counting down.
GACCTGCAACCTACATTGTCACCACCTGAACAATGCTGGCCTGTCATCACCCGTATACTTCACTAGAAAATGTCATCTGTCCTTATCAGATGCAGACTAGAGCTTGTGGAAACTCTTCCTCTAACAAAGCATCTGATGAACATTTTTTTTTCTTCTTGTCTATTATTAGCAGGCATGTTCTACATAAATCCCTGTTCACACATTGCACTTCTATTGCTCAGGACTTCTCAGCAGAGGTTGGAAAAAAATGTCTACTTTAAGCTTTGAGCTAAAAATCTATTTTTCTTTATTAAAAATATGGAGCCCTTTTTTCTGTACAGAGCGGAGATGCACTAGTAGCAGCCTTAGGATTTTCTTTCTTTTTTCAGTCTCTTTTTCTGATCTGACATAAACATCAGTATACCTCAATTCTTATCTTATTGACAAGAATGTGGCTTAAAGGCTGTGTACACCTTTTAGAGGCAATTTTTTTTATGATTGCATGTTACTCATTAAAAAAATTTTTCAATTGGCCTTTATTAAAAACATTGAGCCGTTCTTTCACAAAGGGTAAACTGTTTTTCTAGCTGTGGTACTTTCACTTTGTGCCAGTCATCTAATAACCTTATCAGTAAGATGAGAACTGAGCTATAATGAGTGTTTATAAGGTCATAGATAAGGAGTTCATCTGCTCCTGGTCTGACTGAAAAGACAGAAAATCCAAAGGGTGCTACTAGAGCGTCTCAGCGCTGTGCAGAATAAAGGACGTCATATTTTTAATAAAGACCAATTAAAAAGAAATTATAGCTCAAAATAAGTACAATCCAATAATAAAAAAAATTGCCCCCAATGGTATACACAGCCTTAGAATAAGTGTTTATGACCTCTTAGTAATTTAGAGATGAAGTTTATTAGATGACTGGCACAAAGTGAAAGTAGCAGTCACACAGCTAGAAAAAACTGTTAACCCTTTGTGACAGAACAGCTTAAAATTTTCTTCAGTTGGTCTTAAAAATAATTTTTAGCCCAAAATGAGTAAAGATGCCTCCGAAGGTGTACATAGCCTTCAAAACGGAAACACATCTATAAGTGGCCCTATGTTGTAGGCAGGTCCGAATTGATAGGCATATCCCTCACAGTAAGGCCGGTCCAGCAGTACCATAGTGCAGCACAAAATACCTGCCCAGAAGCTGCCCATCTGTGGTGGCCATCAATGACTGCCATGTTGCCTCAGTATGGCAATACAGTTGAATTCGGGAGTCAGGAGGACACAGGCAGCTGCTGGCCAGTACATAAGTACTTTACGTCCTCAGGGTTAGTTAACTCTGGAAGTGTCAGATGATTACTTGCTTGTCTGGCGGCCATAAGGAGGGCTCAGGTGGGGCCCTGTGTATTGGCCCACCGGGAATTTTCTCTGTATGGTCTAGGACCTCCTGAATGCTCGTCACTACTGATGGTTTGCTACATGTATTCAGTGTTGACCATCCTGTGTACGTAAACGAGTGCTTTAGTTATGGTTATATTTTTCTGCTATGGTCCAAATGTCCCAGGGGATAAAGGGGATGGGGGGGGTCTTTAAGCATAAATCTGTTTTACTTTGTCATCCTTCTCCCTAAAGTTCTAATGTACGGCAAATAGTGATTTGGAGAAAAGAGGGGCATAAGGTAAGGGGGTTTTGTCAGGATGGACATTTGGACATCATGGGGAAGGGGTTCCCTGCTGAGAACTACCACCTTGGCTAGACCAGACATACCCTAGCAAAATCATCTGTCTTCTGGGGTGCCACACCTGAGCTCAGAACCCACATTTTTTGCGGATAAGACATCAGATATTTGCAAAAAACATCAGACTAGATAAACCATTACTTTTTAGCAAAGCTCTACCCTTTCAGCTCGACCATGTTCACTTTACCACTGTTAGTTCCAGGTGTCACAGACTTTCCCGTTGTAGGTACCAGGAGATCGGCGAGACTGGCAACTCGTGGATCTTGTTGTCTGTGTTTTGGTGAATGCCACACCCCTTGCTTCAGGTGTTGCTTGTTGGTAAATCACCTTTCCCATAAGTAGCCGCTTCTCACTCTTGGAGGTGCGGTTTATAGATTTTCTTCCTGTCTTCTAACTAGCTAGTCGTTTGTACTCAGTGGTGCTTCTGGGGTTGCCAGTTTTCTACTTTCAGATTAGATACTTTTCTATTAGATATTTGAAACCATTGGTTCTGGTGTGTCTTGTGACACACATGCACATGTAGATGGACTGGTTGCACCATGGCTAATGAAGGCGTGTAGTTCTCCGCTGCGGGCTAACCTGTTTTCAGTGTCAAATGTCATATTGACTTTCCCTATCCCTGCTGAATATAATGTGTAGAATGAGTTGGACGGCACGGAGCTGCTGGTTACGTCACTGTCCTCATACTGGAACAAGAACACAGAGCAGTGACTCACCGGTGAATTATTGATGGGAGTGAAGGCAGGTTGTACTTCCTTCATAATGCTATTTTATGTGACTGGGAAAAAAATCACAAACAATTGCACTGTTCGTGCTCCATCTAGCACCATCAGACCTAAATACCATATTATTTTGGATCACTAGGATATGCCATCACTTTGATCAGTGGGGCTCCAACCTCTGGGAAGGGTCTACAGCGTTGGTTCAGCACTGTGGCCCCTTCACTGGTTTTCCCCGCAGAGCGGTGCCCCCTGGCCCACCCAGCTGTCGGGATTCTGCTGTGCACAGTTCCCCATTTAGTGGATGGCTGGTTTATTACTGTGAAGGAGCCACTGCACAAAACTAGCACTGCAGCCCTTTTCTGCTCAAGATGGTGATAGTCCCGGAGGTCGGGTTCCCCATCTGATGGCATATCCTAGCAGCATGCTATCACTTTATGACACGGGTATGTACGTTTAAAGGGTCAATGAGTTCTCAAAAAACTTTTGGTCTGTCAGAGGCCTATCAGAAGTTTTGATTCGTGAGGATTTGAGTGCTGGGACTCCCACGATCACTAGAAAGAGGAGCGAGAAGCGGTCACGTATGGTGCACTCTGTCTCCTCTCTGCAGGAGTAGAAAGACTAGGGGCCCATCTTGATTCCATCCTCTGCAGCGATTAATGAGAGCAGGATGAACACTTCTATTGTCTCATTCTAACAATCGGTGGAGGTCTCAGCGCTCAGATCTCCCACCGATCAAAATCTTTTGTTATGTCTCTGACTATTTTTTTTTTGTTTGTTTTTTGTTTATTTGAAAACTCAGTGACCCTTTTAATAATTTTACCTCCTGTAAACCCGGCATTGTTACTGTAATGAGTAACACAAAATTTCTCGTACTACTTTACTACTACTACTGGCTTTATGACTAGAAGAAGCACTTACACATGCATGTGATTTGACTAGTATAATGCAGTGTAAAACTATTTACTTTTAAGTTTATAATCCCTGCCTCTGTATGTTTTAGGCTGGTGCTTGGCCATTGACTCAGGCTCCATCCTCCACATTTGCCATCCCTCAGGAACTGGAAAAAAGTGTTCAGATGGTAAGTGCTGGGTATTGTCCTCTATAAATTATTTGTTTTCGACCAGCATTTTTTTTTTTCCTTTTTTTTTTTTTAAATGGAACCCAAGCCTGCTGTACCTGTGGAAAAAGACATACTAACCTGTTCCCTGCCACTCTGTTCCAGCTCCTTTCACTGGTCTTCTAGTCCCCATCTGGAAACTTTCAGATGGATGGGGTTACATGCCCCGCTGCAGCACATGACGGTATGGCTTTTTCAGTATTTTGCGGTCCGCAAAAAACTGATCCGCAAAAAATACAGATGATGTCTGTGTGGCTGGCCCCTGATAGAACAGTACTATCCCTGTCCGTTAGACGGACAATAATAGGACATGTTCTATCTTTGAACGGAAACGGAAGGCATACGGAGTACCTTCCGTTTTTTTGGCGGACCCGTTGAAATGAATGGTTCCGTATACAGTCCGTTTTTTTTTACCAATTACATATCCTTTGGATAGGATATCAATATCTGATTGGTGGGAATCTGACATCCGGGACCCTCAGTCGATCAGCTGTTTGAGAAGGCAGCGGCGCTCAGAGTATCTCGGCAGCCTTCTCTCAACTTTCTCTAGGCCATAGACGACACGTTCATCATTCACGTGGCCTAGTAGCAGCTCAGCCCCATTCAAATGAATGGGGCTGAGCACGATACCAAGCATAGCCACTGTGCACGAGGGTGCTGTGCTGGGTAAACTGTGAGAAGGCACCAACGCTCACAGGATCGCCGCTGCCTTCTCAAAACAGCTGATTGGCGGGGTGTCTGACCTCCACCGATCAGTAAAAAAAAAAAATAAATCAGAAAACCCTTTTAAGCAGTATGTGACCCAGCAGTGAAATGCCGCTGAGGCCAGTCATTGGCTGCAGTGGGGCACGTCACCCCGTCCATCTGGATGTTTACTGATGTGAGTGTGGTTGTTTTCCACAAGTATAACAGGGTGAAGTTGAAATAAAAGAAAATGAAAAAATAAAATAAACTAGAGCTGAACAGCAACCCCTTTAACAGATCATTTTCCTTTAAGTCTTGGACTATTATCTGTAGTAATACATGCATAGTACTGAAATCACTATTTTGTGTGTTTTCTATTTCTAACTTCTCACTTCCTGTTATAAGAGAACAGCCACATGAGCTAATAGACAGGAGGGGATCCTATTGACTTTCATGGGAGAGTTTATGCTCTGTGCAGAGTCTAGGAGGGAGTAGGTAACTGTGATAAGCTGTCATTGTAATCCTGCCTGTGATGATAATGCGATAACTACTGAAAAAAGTAGAAAACGTCTCAATGTATTAGACCTAGTAGTCAATGTGAAAATTGCAGTGAAATCTGACAGCACCATGTAATAGAGCAGGAGGAGCTGAGCAGACTGATTAAATAGTTTTGTAGGAGAAGATTCAATAAAACCTGTAATTTTATACTTTTATATCTTTTTAGCTTTTGGTGACAGGTCCTCTTTACCGCTATTCTTCTATTTATGGTTGAAATACTTTAGAATTCTCTGTTAGTTATTGACTTTTTCCTTACAGCGCACCTGTGTATTAATCTTCTCTGCTTTTTTCAGTTTGAATTATTTTACAACCAGCACTTCAGTGGCAGAAAGCTGACGTGGTTGCACTATCTGTGTACAGGTAAGATGTGGTGGGAGAATGTAGAAGATAAAATGACTACGGGATAGATTTCTTAATGGATGGTTCATTTGTTTAGCGGGTGGCTGTTTGTTGTTCTGTAGGTCCACCATGTTGGTTCTGTCAGGTACTGCTCCTCTGCCCCAAACTAAGGTCCCTTTCACACGAGCGTGATTTCCGTGCGGGTGCCATGCGTGACGTTAACGCATAGCACCCGCACTAAATCCGGCACCTTTCATTTTAATGGGGCTGTGTACATGAGCGTTTTTTTTCACGCATCACTTCTGCAATGCTTTGAAATCGCAGCATGTTCTATATTCTGCGTTTGTAACGCAGGACAGGCCCCATAGAAGTGAATGGGGCTGTGTGAAAAACGCATTGCATCCGCAAGCAAGTGCGGGTGCGATGCGTTTTTCACTGATGGTTGCTAAGAGACGTTGTTTGTAAACCTTCAGTTTTTTATCACGCGCGTGAAAAACGCATCAAAACGCATTGCACCCGCGCGGAAAAAACTGAACAACTAAACGCAATCGCAGACAAAACTGACTTGTTTTAGTGCCAAAATCGCAGCATTTTCACTGAACGCACCCTGAACGCATCCGGATCAAATCCATCACGCCCGTGTGAAACCAGCCTAATGGATGAAAGCTGCGCAATGAGCGCCTCAGACTATTCTGTATGATGAACTGTAGATGTAAGGCCATCAATAATCCCAGAGAACCCCCATGAACTGCTAAAGGTTTTGCACATGCACAGTATATATAATTATGTAACAGCATAGTCATGTACACAGTTGTCAGGTTTCAATGCACATATATCTTTTTGTACAGGGGAAGTGAAAATGAACTACTTGTCTAAACCGTACGTAGCAATGGTCACCACATACCAAATGGCTGTCCTGCTTGCCTTCAACAACAGTGAATCAGTCACCTATAAGGAACTGCAAGACAGCACTCAGATGAATGAGAAAGAGCTGACCAAGACCATCAAATCTCTACTCGATGTCAAAATGATAAACCACGACTCTGACAAGGTTTGTTCTTAATGTCGTTGCAGGTCAAAGTTGAGTTTAAGTTAAAGGGAAAGTTCACTTTTATCAACCAGAGCCCTTTAGGTTTGGTGCTTGAAATGAACCTGTCGGTAGATTCTTCCTGCCCTATATTTTTTGTTTATTTATATTACGTACTATACAGCGCTACTATATTCCGCAGCGCTTTACAGACATTAGCATCAAGCTGTCCCCAATGGGGCTCACAATCTAAGTTCCCTATCCGTATGTCTTTGGAGTGTGGGAGGAAACCGGAGAACCTGGTGGAAACCCAGGCAAACACGCGGAGAACATCCAAACTCCATGCATATGTTGTCCTTGGTCGGATACAAACCTAGGACCACAGTGCTGCAAAAAATAAATAAATTGAGCCACCTTGCTGCCCACCATGGAATTCTGACAAGTTCCCTCATTAAATTTAACAGTTCCCTTTGAAATATTTTCATATTGGACATATGAGCTCCCCAACTTCCTTATAAACATGAAAGGGTTAGTTGAGAAGAGAAGCCACCTATCACCACTTAACTCCAGTGTAAAAGAAAAAAAAAAGTAAACAAATAAGTTGGGGTCTGTCGTGGCTCCACCTGACAACAGTATTTTCTATTATACCACAGCAGGATCAGTTTCATTTTTCACACAATATGTGCCACCACTTGAAGCCATAAAGCCCAAGGCGGACTGACCATAGACCTACAGGGAAATTTCCTGGTGGGCCGATTCCCAAGGGGCCACCCAGGCCCTCTTCATGGCGGATGGCCAAGTACATAAAGATGTGATGATCTCAGCATTAATTAATGCTCAAAGCATCTGATACTTATGTACCTCGCCGGTTGCCGGAGGTGCCCTTCCTGAACTCAACTGTATCACCGTCTTCAGCATGGTGATAGGACAGTATTATATGCTGCACTACAGTATTGCTGGCCCTGCCTACTTCTGTTGTCCCTGTCGACTTGTCTTACCCTGCCTTCTGTCAATTTGGACTCTCCTACAACATGCGGACACTTTTTATTTTTTTCCAGGGTAATTTTAAAGGCTATGTACACATTTGTACTTATTTTGAGCTAAAAATAATTTTTTCATTTAGTCTTTATTAAAAATATGGAATCCTTTTTTTGTGTACAGAGCTGAGAAGCTGTAGTAGCTGCCTGTGGATTTTCTGTCTCTTCCGTCATCTGAGGAGCAGACGGACTCCTCATCTCTGCTCTCTGGCCTTATAAACTCTTATGTATCAAAGCTCAATCCTTATCTTACTGATAAGAATGTAACATAGTAACAGTTTATAAGGCTATAAGGTAACTGTCCATTCAGTTCAACCTGTTATCCTGCAAGTTGTGGGTTAAATAAGTGTTTGACCTTTTTAGTAGTTTAGAGATAAGGGTTATTAGATGACGGAACAAAGTGAAAGTACCAGTTACACAGATAGAAAAACCGTTAACCCTTTGTGACAGAACAGCTCAATATTTGGTGCTGTGGCCGCATCTCACCTTCTAAGCCCCCTGCCCCATAGACAACTGGAGGAGGACAGGAGATGGTAGCTATTGATGGCCAACACAGGGCTAGCTTTGGGGCAGTATATTGTGCTACACTGTGTTATTTGGTTCTGCTGGGGTGGTATTTTGCACTATGGTATTGTTGACCCTGCCTACTTGTGTTGCCCCGCCTTCTGTAAATTTGGACCTGCCTACAAATTGGGGCCACTTTTTTTATTTTTATTTTTTTTAGGACCACTTTAACCACCTCCGGACCGCCTAACGCACATGTGCGTTCCGGAGGTGGCAGGCTGGCGCACAGTCACGCATCGGCGCGTCATCTCGCGAGACGCGAGATTTCCTGTGAACGCGCGCACACAGGCGCGCGCGCTCACAGGAACGGAAGGTAAGCGAGTGGATCTCCAGCCTGCCAGCGGCGATCGTTCGCTGGCAGGCTGGAGATCCGAATTTTTTAACCCCTAACAGGTATATTAGACGCTGTTTTCATAACAGCGTCTAATATACCTCCTACCTGGTCCTCTGGTGGTCCCTTTTGTTAGGATCGACCACCAGAGGACTCAGGTAGGTCAGTACAGTCGCACCAAACACCACACTACACTACACCCCCCCCCCCCCGTCACTTATTAACCCCTTAGAAACCCCTGATCACCCATGATCACCCCATATAAACTCCCTGATCACCCCCCTGTCATTGATCACCCCCCTGTCAGGCTCCGTTCAGACGTCCGTATGATTTTTACGGATCCACGGATACATGGATCGGATCCGCAAAAAGCATACGGACGTCTGAATGGAGCCTTACAGGGGGGTGATCAATGACAGGCGGGTGATCACCCATATACACTCCCTGATCACCCCTCTGTCATTGATCACTCCCCTGTAAGGCTCCATTCAGACGTCCGCATGATTTTTACGGATCCATGGATACATGGATCGGATCTGCAAAACACATGCGGACGTCTGAATGGAGCCTTACAGGGGGTGATCAATGACAGGCGGGTGATCACCCATATACACTCCCTGATCACCCCCTGTCATTGATAACCCCCCTGTAAGGCTCCATTCAGACGTCCGCATGCGTTCTGTGGATCCGATACATGTATCCATGGATCCGTAAAAAATCATGCGGATGTCTGAATGGAGCCTTACAGGGGGGGTGATCAGTGACAGGGGGGTGATTACCCTGATCACCCCCTGTCATTGATAACCCCCCTGTAAGGCTCCATTCAGACGTCCGCATGCGTTCTGTGGATCCGATACATGTATCCATGGATCCGTAAAAAATCATGCGGATGTCTGAATGGAGCCTTACAGGGGGGGTGATCAGTGACAGGGGGTGATCACCCTGATTACCCTGATCACCCCCTGTCATTGATAACCCCCCTGTAAGGCTCCATTCAGACGTCTGCATGCGTTTTGTGGATCCGATCCATGTATCCATGGATCCGTAAAAAATCATGCGGATGTCTGAATGGAGCCTTACAGGGGGGGTGATCAGTGACAGGGGGATGATTACCCTGATCACCCCTGTCATTGATAACCCCCCTGTAAGGCTCCATTCAGACGTCCGCATGCGTTTTGTGGATCCGATCCATGTATCCATGGATCCGTAAAAAATCATGCGGATGTCTGAATGGAGCCTTACAGGGGGGGTGATCAGTGACAGGGGGGTGATTACCCTGATCACCCCCTGTCATTGATAACCCCCCTGTAAGGCTCCATTCAGACGTCCGCATGCGTTCTGTGGATCCGATACATGTATCCATGGATCCGTAAAAAATCATGCGGATGTCTGAATGGAGCCTTACAGGGGGGGTGATCAGTGACAGGGGGGTGATCACCCTGATTACCCTGATCACCCCCTGTCATTGATAACCCCCCTGTAAGGCTCCATTCAGACGTCCGCATGCGTTCTGTGGATCCGATACATGTATCCATGGATCCGTAAAAAATCATGCGGATGTCTGAATGGAGCCTTACAGGGGGGGTGATCAGTGACAGGGGGGTGATTACCCTGATCACCCCCTGTCATTGATAACCCCCCTGTAAGGCTCCATTCAGACGTCCGCATGCGTTCTGTGGATCCGATACATGTATCCATGGATCCGTAAAAAATCATGCGGATGTCTGAATGGAGCCTTACAGGGGGGGTGATCAATGACAGGGGGGTGATCAGGGAGTCTATATGGGTGATCACCCCCCTGTCATTGATCACCCCCCCGTCATTGATCACCCCCCCCCCCCCCCCCCTGGTAAGGCTCCATTCAGACATTTTTTTTGGCACAAGTTAGCGGAAATTTTTTGTTTGTTTTTGTTTTTTCTTACTAAGTCTCATATTCCACTAACTTGTGTCAAAAAATAAAATCTCCCATGAACTCACCATACCCCTCACGGAATCCAAATGCGTAAACATTTTTAGACATTTATATTCCAGACTTCTTCTCACGCTTTAGGGCCCCTAAAAAGCCAGGGCAGTATAAATACCCCACATGTGACCCCATTTCGGAAAGAAGACACCCCAAGGTATTCCGTGAGGGGCATATTGAGTCCATGAAAGATTGAAATTTTTGTCCTAAGTTAGCGGAAAGTGAGACTTTGTGAGAAAAAAAACAAAAAAAAATCAATATCCGCTAACTTATGCAAAAAATAAAAAATTCTAGGAACTCGCCATGCCCCTCATTGAATACCTTGGGGTGTCTTCTTTCCAAAGTGGGGTCACATGTGGGGTATTTATACTGCCCTGGCTTTTTAGGGGCCCGAAAGTGTGAGAAGAAGTCTGGGATCCAAATGTCTAAAAATGCCCTCCTAAAAGGAATTTGGGCCCCTTTGCGCATCTAGGCTGCAAAAAAGTGTGACACATCTGGTATCGCCGTACTCAGGAGAAGTTGGGGAATGTGTTTTGGGGTGTCATTTTACATATACCCATGCTGGGTGAGAAAAATATCTTGGTCAAATGCCAACTTTGTATAAAAAAATGGGAAAAGTTGTCTTTTGCCAAGATATTTCTCTCACCCAGCATGGGTATATGTAAAATGACACCCCAAAACACATTGCCCAACTTCTCCTGAGTACGGCGATACCACATGTGTGACACTTTTTTGCAGCCAAGGTGGGCAAAGGGGCACATATTCCAAAGTGCACCTTTCGGATTTCGCAGGCCATTTTTTACACATTTTGATTGCAAGGTACTTCTTACACATTTGGGCCCCTAAATTGCCAGGGCAGTATAACTACGCCACAAGTGACCCTATTTTGGAAAGAAGACACCCCAAGGTATTCCGTGAGGGGCACGGCGAGTTCCTAGAATTTTTTATTTTTTGTCACAAGTTAGCAGAAAATGATGATTTTTTCTTTTTTTTTCTTTTTTCCTTGCAAAGTCTCATATTCCACTAACTTGCGACAAAAAATAAAAAATTCTAGGAACTCGCCATGCCCCTCACGGAATACCTTGGGGTGTCTTCTTTCCAAAATGGGGTCACTTGTGGCGTAGTTATACTGCCCTGGCAATTTTAGGGGCCCAAATGTGTGAGAAGTACTTTGCAATCAAAATGTGTAAAAAATGCCCTGCAAAATCCGAAAGGTGCACTTTGGAATATGTGCCCCTTTGCCCACCTTGGCAGCAAAAAAGTGTGACACATCTGGTATCGCCGTACTCAGGAGAAGTTGGGGAATGTGATTTGGGGTGTCATTTTACATATACCCATGCTGGGTGAGAAAAATATCTTGGTCAAATGCCAACTTTGTATAAAAAAATGGGAAAAGTTGTCTTTTGCCAAGATATTTCTCTCACCCAGCATGGGTATATGTAAAATGACACCCCAAAACACATTCCCCAACTTCTCCTGAGTACGGCGATACCACATGTGTGACACTTTTTTGCAGCCAAGGTGGGCAAAGGGGCACACATTCCAAAGTGCACCTTTCAGATTTTGCAGGCCATTTTTTACACATTTTGATTGCAAGGTACTTCTCACACATATGGGCCCCTAAATTGCCAGGGCAGTATAACTACGCCACAAGTGACCCCATTTTGGAAAGAAGACACCCCAAGGTATTCCGTGAGGGGCATGGCGAGTTCCTAGAATTTTTTATTTTTTGTCGCAAGTTAGTGGAATATGAGACTTTGTAAGGAAAAAAGAGAAAAAAAAAAAATCATCATTTTCCGCTAACTTGTGACAAAAAATAAAAAGTTCTATGAACTCACTATGCCCATCAGCGAATACCTTAGGGTGTCTACTTTCCGAAATGGGGTCATTTGTGGGGGTTTTCTACTGTTTGGGTATTGTAGAACCTCAGGAATCATGACAGGTGCTCAGAAAGTCAGAGCTGTATCAAAAAGCGGAAATTCACATTTTTGTACCATAGTTTGTAAATGCTATAACTTTTACCCAAACCATTTTATTTTTGCCCAAACATTTTTTTTTTTATCAAAGACATGTAGAACAATAAATTTGGCGAAAAATGTATATATGGATGTCGTTTTTTTTGCAAAATTTTACAGCTGAAAGTGAAAAATGTCATTTTTTTGCAAAAAAATCGTTACATTTTGATTAATAACAAAAAAAAAGTTAAAATGTCAGCAGCAATAAAATACCACCAAATGAAAGCTCCATTAGTGAGAAGAAAAGGAGGTAAAATTCATTTGGGTGGTAAGTTGCATGACCGAGCGATAAACGGTGAAAGGAGTGTAGTGCCGAAGTGTAAAAAGTGCTCTGGTCATGAAGGGGGTTTCACCTAGCGGGGCTGAAGTGGTTAAGTTCCCAGTCCACCCCTGTATAAAGCTCCTTAGGAAACCTTGACCTCACTTTAATATTAGGTCAGAACTGACGCTTCCAGTGCGTTTCTGACTCAATTCTAGCCAAGACTGATATATCACATGACCCCTTCTCATAGGAAAGACCTGAGATGAATTCAAAATGGTGGCCAAAAAAACATTTCCTCCACCAAATAATGCAGTCTCCCTCCCAATAAATACTCCCACCCACTGGAAGTTCTACAGATTGCACCAGTTAAAAGGGCGTGTCCAGATTTTTGCCTCGCCCTGCATTCATTTATTTTATTACAGCCCACCTTAGGGCTCTTTCACACCTGCGTTATAGTCTTCCGGCATAGAGTTCCGTCGTCGGGGCTCTATGCCGGAAGAATACTGATCAGGATTATCCTAATGCATTCTGAATGGACAGTCCTTCCTTCAGGATGCATCAGGATGTCTTCCGTTCCGGAACGGAACGTTTTTTGGCCGCAGCAAATAGCGCAGCATGCTGCGCTTTTTGCTCCGGCCAAAAATCCGGAACACTTGCCGCAAGGCCGGATCCGGAATGAATGCCCATTGAAAGGCATTGATCCGGATCCGGCCTTAAGCTAAACGTCGTTTCGGCGCATTGCCGGATGCGACGTTTAGCTTTTTCTCAATGGTTACCATGGCTGCCGGGATGCTAAAGTCCTGGCAGCCATGGTAAAGTGTAGCGGGGAGCGGGGGAGCAGCATACTTACCATCCGTGCGGCTCCCGGGGCGCTCCAGAGTGACGTCAGGGCGCCCCACAGCGCATGGATGACGTGATCGCATGGATCACATGATCCATGCGCATGGGGCGCTCTGACGTCACTCTGGAGCGCCCCGGGAGCCGCACGGACTGTAAGTATACTGCTCGCCCGCTCCCCACTACTACTATGGCAACCAGGACTTTAATAGCGTCCTGGGTGCCATAGTAACACTGAAAGCATTTTGAAGACGGATCCGTCTTCAAATGCTTTCAGTCCACTTGCGTTTTTCCGGATCCGGCGTGTAATTCCGGCAAGTGGAGTACACGCCGGATCCGGACAACGCAAGTGTGAAAGAGGCCTTAGCCATGTTGTGGATATTTTTTATGGATCTCTGCAGTTTGACATTTATAAGATAAAACTGCAGCAGAATATGAAGATCCTCTAATTTCATGTGACTATCTTTTATTCCTCTGCAGGAAGACGTAGATGGTGAATCAATATTTTCATTAAATATGAATTTCAGCAGTAAAAGGACGAAATTTAAAATCACTACTCCAATGCAAAAAGACACACCACAGGTAAGTCAGCTGCTGAAAATGGGTTACTAAGGATCCGTTCACACGGCAGTGTAGTTTGTGGATTTTCAAACGCTGTGCTGAAAATCCGCACGTAGGGGGTCATTTATTATCCAGAAATACACCTTTATTAGGCGTATTTCTGACACGGATTGCGTAATGCACACGGAAGGTTATTTGCGCCGCAATCTGCAACTTTTTCCCGGTCACACCAGGTCTAAACAAGCAGGTGTGGCAGGAACGGGCCGTCTCATTCATCATTTTTCTATGCCTGTCTTAGGCGTAGAAAATGGTCTAAATGTAGGACAGCTAGGAATCTGTGCTTGCATTTAGACTGGCGCAAGATGCGCCAAAGTTACGTAGAGGCCGGCGCTTCTACATATCTTTGGCGGATCCACCCCCAGCTATAGGGGTTATTAAGACCGCCGTTTAAAATGCTGGTCTTAATAAATGACCCCCATAATGCGCACTGTGTGCATATATCCTAAGGCTTGGGTCACGCGTTATCTGTGGACTATATCAGGAGGTATTTGTTGCTTTCTGTAGGCCAGAAGAGTGAGATTTTACCATTGGCATTGTGTTTTATTCTATTTTGTTAAGGACACGAGAGCGTAGCCTGCTGCACAGTTCTGTCCTGTCCTCCTCTAAAGTTATAGGTATTCATTTCTACAAAACTACATTTGGTTCCACATGAATGAACCAATAAAACTTCACTTCCTCTTCACCAGTTTAGGTCCAAGGTATTTTAAGCCTTCAGTCGAACAGATTTTTATATGTGTTAGTCTAACAGTTATAACGTTTTTACTTGTTGGGTTAACAGCCTAACCTGTTTGGGGTTGTTTTACATTGTTTTACATTCTTATTAATGTTTCTAATGAATATCTTATAGTGTTACCCTACCATAGACTTTTTTTTTTTTATGTGCGATTACCATCATCTGCTGTATAGCGCCTGTGCTTGGTATCACGCTTAGCTACATTCACTTCTGTGGGGCTGAGCTGCGCCTAGACTATGACCGATGAACGTGTTGTCACTGGCCTAGGAAAAGCAGAGAGAAGACCACAGTGCTACTGCAAGCGCCGCTTCCTTCTCAAACAGCTGATTGGCGGGGGTTCCGAGTATCCAGAGGATAGGGAATCAGTATAAAAATTTGGGAAAATCCCTTTAAGTGAGGCCCCTTTAACATGTGAGAGGGGTTGTGCAGTGTCACATCTTTAGGATACGTCATCAGTATCCAATTGGCTACAAAAAGTCGCAGTGTAGCTGAGGCCAAAGGGTATGAAATAATATTTTTTTTTCTTTATAAAGGGTCAGAATGTCATAAAAAACAATAGAAGTGATGATACTCTCCCTGCCATTCCCATTCTGGTATCTTTCTTCCTGGTCCATCTTGACACACAGGAAATGGACGCTCAGCTAATCATTGGCTGCTCCTGAGCCAGTGGTATTCTTTTCTTTGATTCCGTCCTCCTATGTAAGGCCAGCATAGTGCTCCCTCCACCCCTCCTGAGCAGCCAGCATAGTGCTCCCTCCACCCCTCTGAGCAGCCAGCATAGTGCTCCCTCCACCCCTCCTGAGCAGCCAGCATAGTGCTCCCTCCGCCCCTCTGAGCAGCCAGCATAGTGCTCCCCCCGCCCCTCTGGGCAGCCGGCCTAGTGCTCCCCCCGCCCCTCTGGGCAGCCGGCCTAGTGCTCCCCCCGCCCCTCTGGGCAGCCGGCCTAGTGCTCCCCCCGCCCCTCTGGGCAGCCGGCCTAGTGCTCCCCCCGCCCCTCTGGGCAGCCGGCCTAGTGCTCCCCCCGCCCCTCTGGGCAGCCGGCCTAGTGCTCCCCCCGCCCCTCTGGGCAGCCGGCCTAGTGCTCCCCCCGCCCCTCTGGGCAGCCGGCCTAGTGCTCCCCCCGCCCCTCTGGGCAGCCGGCCTAGTGCTCCCCCCGCCCCTCTGGGCAGCCGGCCTAGTGCTCCCCCCGCCCCTCTGGGCAGCCGGCCTAGTGCTCCCCCGCCCCTCTGGGCAGCCGGCCTAGTGCTCCCCCCGCCCCTCTGGGCAGCCGGCCTAGTGCTCCCCCCGCCCCTCTGGGCAGTGATTGACAGTTGGCTGCTGTATAGCTCCTGTGAGGACAGGATGAGGCAGGGGAACACTCCCTTTATGAGCACACTGGTCTCATGCCACTTATACACAGGGCAGAGGTCCGCTTTATAACAGTTTGTTGTACAGAGTCCAGGCCTTTTACTAAATGCTTTAGTTGCATTCATATTAACCCAGTAGCAGCTTTTGGCTTTAGTGTGACCAGAGGGTAATGGGCAGCCGGCTATTGACCTGCTTTACCTATTAACCCGTCGCTGGACTGGATTCAGTTGGATTGTTTTCAGCTCCGTAAAATAGGATTTTGTAAGTTCTCACGGTATTTAAGTAGAGGCTGAAAGCTCAGCTACTGAATCTGCCTCCAAAAACTGGCATTTTCCACACTGATTTTGGAAGTGATTTGCAAAATGCATGTTTTTTTACACCATTTTTGGCGCCCACTTTAGGGGCAATTTTAGGCGCTAATTTTGCTGCAAGATAGGGCGTGGTACTATTATTTTATTTTTTTCTGCACGCAGAATCCGCTCATATAAATAATAGCATGGATTCTCATTAAAATCAGTGGGAGGCAGATTTTAGGCATTTTTCACACTTAGGGCTCATGCACACGAACGTATTTTCTTTCCCTGTCTGTTCCGTTTTGGTTTTTTTGCGGACCGTATGCGGAACTATTCACTTCAATAGGTCTGGAAAAAAAACTAAAGGTAACTCTGTGTGCATTCGTTTTCTGTATGTACGTATTTCCGTTCCGCAAAAAAAATAGAACATGCCCTATTATTGTCCGCATTACGGTCAAGGATAGTACTGTTCTATGAAGGGCCAGCTGTTCCGTTCCGCAAAATACAGATTGCACATGGATGTCATCCGTATTTTTTGTGGACCGCAAAATGCATACGGTCGTGTGCATGAGCCCTTATTCTGATTTGGAGAATCAGCATGAAAAAAACTGTGTATAAACATAAGCATCCACTTCTGTCGAGTTCATATCAGTTGTCACCCAACTTTCCCAGAGACAGATACAACTAAGAAATTACTTAAAACTTTTGATAGCTTTTTTTATTTTTATTTACATTTTTCCAACCCTATAGAGAAGCCTTTGATAAAACACATAAAAAAAACACTGTACCATGCCACAAAAAATGCACTGTGTGTCGTGCCTTTTTATTGTTCCCTATTGACACTTTCACACTTGCGTTGTTTTCCGGTATTGAGGTTCGGCAGAGGATCTCAACACTGGAAATAGAAAAGTTTCCGTTTAGTCCTTGTGCATTTTGAATGGAAAGAGATCCATTCAGGATACATCAGGCTGTCTTCCGTTCCGGCAGCGTTGCGTTGTGACCGGACACAAAACCTCTGCAAGCTGTGGTTTAGTGTCCGGTAAGAAAAACTGATCTGTCATTGAAAACAATGTAAATCAATGGTGACTGATCCGTTTTTCTAGGAGCCTAAAAATCCGGATCTGTCACCCATTGACTTTCAATGTATTTAGTGACGATCCGTTTTTATTACCGTATACGCAACCGCATCCTAACGAAACGGATTAATCCTGATGTGCAAAATCAAAACAGATCCGTTTAATTCTGAAATTGAGATTCTCTCTGCCGGATCTCCATACCGGAGTTAACAACGCAAGTGTGAAAGTAGCCTAACATCTAGGCACAGCGTTTTTTTAGGCCTCTTTCACACTGGCGTGTGTGCCCAGTTGCGTGTGTGCCCAGCAAAATGCGGGCCGCAATACACAAGCACAGTCCATGGGGCAGCGGATCGCGGACCTATTCACTTGAATGGGTCCGCGATCCGGCCATTCCGCAAAAAGATAGAACATGTCCTATCTTTTTGCGGAACGGAAGTACGGGTCGAAACCCCACGGAAGCACTCCGTAGTTCAAGTGAAGGGGTCCACATCCGTGATGAGGAATGCCCACGGAACGGAACCCGTGTATTGCGGATCCGCAAATGCGGTTCTCAATATGGCAACGGGGCGCACACGCCAGTGTGAAAGAGGCCTTAAGAAAAAAAAAAAAAAAGAAATTACAGGAAAAAAAGAAACCCACAAAGATTGAAGTGACTGATGACTCTTGAAACTTTAGTGACAAAGGTAAAGGCATTGTCTCCTGAATTCAACCCCTGTTCAAAAAATATGGACATTCATAGAGGAGGTCCCCCTCCCAGGACCCCCTTCTGTGAGCCAGACGATAGAGCTTATCCGTACACGCAGTTCCCACCCTACTGGGCTCAAGCTGTCAATGCATGGATGGCTATACAAGGGATAAGACTGACGCACGACAGTCAGCAGTGGCACTGAAAGAGGCTGTCTCTTGATAAGCAGAGACCTCATAATAAGGCTTGATTTGAATCAGTAGGTCCATGACAAGTACTCTCTTTTTTTTCTCACTAGTGATTTAGTAGTCTGTACTTTATACTCAATCTGTCCGTGCTGTAATGGAAATCAACCGTCCACGCCTTGACTTCTTCTTGAAAAGCAGCAAAGCCCAGAGACTAGTGTTGAGCGATCTTGTGTTTTCAAGGTTCGGGTTATCTAAGAATTCCGGTAGGAATTCCGCTACCACGGACCGTGAGTTCTAGCCTGTGGTAGTGGAATCCATAATGGAATTCTTTGATAAACCGAACCTTGTATGCCGAACTTGAAACCACAAGTTCACTCATCCCTACCAGAGACCAATATAAAGCAGGTAACCACCACTAGAACTGACTGTTTAATTCTATAGCTGCCCATAGATGTTTGATTGTTGAAACGAGCTGTCCGTCCCCAGCCCCCATACACGCGTGGCTTGGCTGAGCATGCATGTGTTCTCTATAGAGAGACAGGGGAGTAAGTCGCCAAACGCCTCAGAGGATGGCTTATCTCCCCTGGAAACAAAAGCCTCCTTCTTTCCCGTGAAATTATCTGGAGACCCCCCCCTTCCCCATACCGATTTGATGGTTGTCCTTTCCGGCCCAAATTGTTGGGTTCAGCCGACTTTTATAATGTAGACAGATGCAGAAAGTGCGCTCATACTATGCTAGCTGATTGACATTTTTTGTGTGTCCATAGGAAGTGGAACAGACCCGAAGTGCTGTAGATGAAGACAGAAAAATGTATCTTCAAGCTGCTATAGTGCGCATCATGAAAGCCCGCAAAGTACTGCGGCATAATGCATTGATACAAGAGGTAAGGATTGCGGCTGTGTGCGCAAGATAGACAGAATAAGACACAAATGAAACAAAGAGTCGCTACAGCCCAAAGTACAAACATACAAAATACTTTATTCATAACATTTAATTAATAAAAACCATTAACAATTAGTCTCGCCAAAGAAATTTGCGACGGTTCTGAGATATAATTTAGTGCATATACTGTATACATCATATGGGTGAGTAATATAGCATACTATATTATATTATTCACCCATATGATGTATATAGTATAAGCAGATCACACGGTGTACCCTCACTGGGACCCCCCAGTCCCCCCCACCAGCAATCGGCTGTATTTCTATGGGGCATACTGGCAGTACATGGTCCGTTTCCCAGAAGTGCCACCACAGGGGAACATTTCACAGTGGCAATTCTAATAGTCTTTCTGTGTACTACAGGACAAATACTACTATACTACCGAAACCCCCTTTGTCACCACTGTACACTCTGGCCAGGAGATTAAGATCCTAGACAAAGGAGCCCCTGCTGTTAAAGGGGTATTCCCATCTAAGAAAATGGGTGCGGGTCCCTGGGACCTGCAAATACACCGAAAATGAAGCGGGGAAGGTGGTGGTCGGAGGATCCTAGGTTCTCGGGGTCTGGCCACCGCTAAGCGCTCTCCCCACAGAAATGAGTGGGAGGTCACCAAGCTTGCGTGGCCACCGTTCCCATTCATTTCTATGGGGCCGACAGAAATAGCCAAGCCAGCGCTCAGCTATTTTCGACGGCGTCATAGACATGAATGGAGGGCGGCTGCTCATGCGCAGTACGCCCTCCACAACTTTCAGGGGTCCGTTCTCAGTGTAGGCGTGGGTCCCAGAGGTGGGACCCTCACCTATCAGACAAAGAGGGCATATCCCAGCGATATGCCCCCTATTGTCTGAGATGGGATATATCCCTTTAACTTAGAATTACCAAACAGGGAATTTAAAACTGGGTTAAGCTACTTTCACATTCCGCTGTTGATCCGCTCCGGCCCCATTCACTATAATAGGGGTGGGCCGGAGGTCCAGCCACAGCACGGCAAACAAGCCGAGAGGCAGCTGGGATAAAACTACGACATGTCCGGCCGCCTCTCTCATTATAGTGAATGGGGCTGGAGCGGACTTCTGGCAGCACGGATCCGGCAAGCTGTTCACCCACCGGAACAGCCTGCCGGAGAAGGCGGCCACTAATGTGAAAGTAGCCTTATAAAACTGTTTTATAAACTGGACAACCCATTAAAGTCTCTGTGTGGCAAAACCAACCTCGCCACGGTGTTTTGGAGGGGGCTGTTTAAAAGCCTCTTGCCTCAGGATTATGGCCCATACTAACTTTTAAACCCCTGAACCTATTCAAGTGAATTTTGGATAGGTTTGTCCCCAAGTTATACTGTTTAAATTGATGTACGTTATACCTCACAAAGTGTAACAACTTATAATAAGTGTAACTTGTCAGCTTGGGAGGAATATGCTGGGTGTGGTTTTATTGTCCCATTGTGTGTTTAAATGGTGATGTCTGTCCTGTTGTCTCCACATGTGTATTGGCGATCTCCCCTTTGTCCTGAGAGATAATTGGTTTGCCCTCGGTTGTCTCTGGGACAGAGAGGAGGAAACCATGATGCGATGCATTGTGGGGATGTGTTGTATCTGTTCTGTGTCACAGTCTCCCTTCTGGTCCTCTAGGGGGCGGGAACGATTGGTTGCTGTATTTACATTGTGTGTGTTGTGAATTACTGATTGGTTGGATTTCAAAACCCTGTGGGCAGTACTATGTTTGTTTTTTATGAATAAAAGAGGCTGTATCTGAAGTACAGTCAGACCACTGCTTCACCCTGAACACGGAGCCTTGTCTCGTCATTGGGGGGATTCCCTGTATGCTGTTAGAGACTGATTGCCAGGTGTGTAAGCCGATTGTATGCTTTTCCTGTTCGTCTGCCAGCAGCTATTCGCGAGGTTCCAGTTTGGAGTGCTATTTTGTATCCAGTTCGGGAGGTTGGTGTTCTGCAGTAGCTGTGCCTGTCTCTCAGAAAGGGGCATATCACCTAAACGGATTTTAACCCCTTGTCTGCTGAAACGGTCCGTTACATTGGTGGCAAGCAGCGGGATCGTTCCTACAGCCAGAAGGTCAGCTACAGGAGACACCATTTCTTTGGATTTTACAACTTAAGGGCAACGCATGTCTCAGTACAGCGACCCTAAAAGCACCAGGATGGAACCAGCAGTGGAGTACAGATACTCTGTTGAGGAATTTGACCGTATGATGTGGTTGCGGCTAACCTTCTTCGGACCCAATCCAGCTGAGAAATACGTGAAGTTCGTGAGGAGTCTAGTGTTCAAGACCCTACTATACCGGGCAGAAGGCGACGGTCAGCTGCCACTTTGGGTGGACCTCCATCGGAAGTTACAGTTGTGGGACAGAGGGAGCCCAGTCTCCATTCCCCAGCGGCACTGTGAAGTGCAGGGAGAGGAGAGCAGCGGCCTCCCTCCCCAGCGGCAGGCTGAGTTACAGGGGGCAGAGGTAGTTGTTCCTGCCCCCCAGCAGCAGAGTGATATGCTGGGAAGGCAGTGTGAAATGCAGGGAGAGGAGAGCAACGTCCTCCCTCCCCAGCGGCAGGCTGAGTTACAGGGGGCAGAGGTAGTTGTTCCTGCCCCCCAGCAGCAGAGTGATATGCCGGGAAGGCAGTGTGAAATGCAGGGAGAGGAGAGCAACGTCCTCCCTCCCCAGCGGCAGGCTGAGTTACAGGGGGCAGAGGTAGTTGTTCCTGCCCCCCAGCAGCAGCATGATTTGTTGGGAACTGGGAGCCTAGTCTCCATTCCCCAGCGGCCGTGTGATGTACAGGGAATTGGGAGCCCAGTCTCCATTCCCCAGCGGCAGGCGGAGTTACAGGGGGCAGAGACAGTCGGTCCTGTCCCCCAGCGGCAGAGTGTCCTACAGGGAATAGAGAGCCCAGTCTCCTTTCCCCAGCAGCAGGACACTGTATTGGGAGCGGAGGCGGTCGGTCGCCCTCCCCAGCGGCTGGAAGTATGTATGGGAGAGAAGCTCGTTACCCCCTCTCCCCAGCGGCAGCTTAACGCACCAGGGGGAGACAGTAAGCCCCACAACAGTGCAGATGGGACCGTGGTCTCTGCACTTACAGCACAGGGGGTAGGGACAGTCGGTCCTGCCCCCCAGCAACAGGGCTGTTTAGCCAAAGGGGAGACAGTCGGTTTCTCCCTCCAACAACCAGACTCCAACCAGGCTTCTTCCGTGGTAGTGCTGGCACCAGGCCAGAGTCCCGCTGATCCCTGCCCACAAAGCAACCTCCACTCCAAGCCAGGGAGCAACTCAGAGACCGGGAGTACCAGCTACCAATATAACCTTGGTGGATTCACTGGACAGAGACAGCCTACTAAATTCAACAGGTCCAGTATTGGGTTGTGGGTGGGCTGCCAGACTAACTCAGGTACCGACCGGCGTGAGGTCAGGTATCTGGTTAGTCTTCCCTAGGGGGGGGGGGGGAGATGTGTGGCGAAACCAACCTCGCCACTGTGTTTTGGAGGGGGCTGTTTAAAAGCCTCTTGCCTCAGGATTATGGCCCATACTAACTTTTAAACCCCTGAACCTATTCAAGTGAATTTTGGATAGGTTTGTCCCCAAGTTATACTGTTTAAATTGATGTAAGTTATATGTATGGACAATGTAACCTCACAAAGTGTAACAATTTATAATAAGTGTAACTTGTCAGCTTGGGAGGAATATGCTGGGTGTGGTTCTATTGTCCCATTGTGTGTTTAAATGGTGATGTCTGTCCTGTTGTCTCCGCATATGTATTGGCGATCTCCCCTTTGTCCTGAGAGATAATTGGATTGCCCTCGGTTGTCTCTGGGACAGAGAGGAGGAAACCATGATGCATTGTGGGGATGTGTTGTATCTGTTCTGTGTCGCAGTCTCCCTTCTGGTCCTCTAGGGGGCGGGAACGATTGGTTGCTGTATTTACATTGTGTGTGTTGTGAATTACTGATTGGTTGGATTTCAAAACCCTGTGGGCAGTACTATGTTTGTTTTTTATGAATAAAAGAGGCTGTATCTGAAGTAGTCAGACCACTGCTGACCCTCAACACAGAGCCTTGTCTCGTTATTGGGGGGATTCCCTGTATGCTGTTAGAGACTGATAGCCAGGAGTGTAAGCTGATTGGATGCTTTTCCTGTTAGTCTCCTAGCAGCTATTCGCGAGGTTCCAGTTTGGAGTGCTACTTTGTATCCAGTTCGGGAGTTTGGTGTTCTGCAGTAGCTGTGCCTGTCTCTCAGAAAGGGGCATATCTCCTAAACGGATTTTAACCCCTTGTCTGCTGAAACGGTCCGTTACACTCTGATCCTAAATATTATGTTACATTGCCGATACAGTACTGACTGGTATGTAGTTTTTATGTCCACAACTAGACATCTGCCTTTGTGGAACTAAGGGAATGACCTCCCCTAGAGCTCTACATGGCAAGATGGTGAAGGGCACGGCTCCAAACTGGATGACCCAGATTTACTGAACCCAGTTTCGGATGAAAAATTGTTGCTTATGATGTCCCATTGGTTAAGACTTGCCATAACCTTGTTTTCCACTTGAGATGACGTTCTTATTACACCACAGACCGGCTTCTGTTAGCATTTTCTCACCCAGAAGCCTACTGGTTGTCTGGAGGATAATTGAATGTCATGCCATTTTTCTTTTCTAGCTAGAACTAGTTACGGTCCCATGATTCTGCTAACTTCAGATTAGTCTTTAAGTGCACTAAAAGTATTCGGGACAATATAGAAGTGTATAAGAAAAGTGAAGGATAGAAGGACCGGTAACTACAGGACACATACATCACCCTATATGTCCTGCACACATTATAGAAAATGATATCATGTGATATGGGTTTTTATATAATATATACTTCTCACCTTGTATACGAGGTAAGGAGTAATACATATAGCAATGCTTATGTTTGAAGTATTTAAGGGGGTTGTCCCACCATAACCAGGGGATAAGTATCTGACTGTTGGGACCCTCTACTGATCATGAGAAAGGGGTCCCCTAATCCAGAGTGAATGGATCGCGCATGCAGACTGCTGAAAAGAAGCTGAGCACGCAGCACTCGCCAATCGCCAGCAGTCTCGTAGAGGTGAGTGGAGTGGCAGTACGCCTCCATCTGTCACTCCAGGGACTCTGAGATCCCCATTCTCATGATCAGTAGCGGTTACAGTGGTCAGACCCCTGCCAATCATATACTTATCCCCTGTCCTGTGATTAGGGGAGAAGTTGCTATGGTGGGATGACCCCTTTTTAAGGTTTACTTTTTATTTTTGCTTGGGTCCAAACTAGGGATCGACCGATATTGACTTTTTAGAGCCGATACCGATAATCTGTGAACTTTCAGGCCGATAGCCGATAATTTATACCGATATTTTATATCTCATAATATATATTCTATTAGTTTGTAGTCACTGAGGTGGTGTAAATTTGCATTTGGCACTAGTATATTATAAATGTAAATTTAATAAAGCCCTTTGGTAGTTGGTAGTCAGTTTATAATTTACTTTTATAATATAGTTTAATAAAATGCCAATTTCCACACCATCCCCCCCCCTTTCCTCACTGACTTTATTAACCCCTATCAGACCTTTATTAACCCCTATTAGACCTCGGATCAGCCCCTATCAGACCTCAGATGAATAAAAAAAAAAACTTCTAACCTCTCCTGTGCCGTGGCTCCTCTTCATCTCCGGGTCCGGTGTCTCGCTCCCCTGTTTTCTCCGGCCTGTGCTGCACGGTCACCTAGCAGCATGCAACGTCAGGTCATAGTGCGCGCACTACGTCCTGGCGCTGTACGGGGTCAGGACAGTGCATCACGGGCCCCATCAAAGAAGACCAGGGAGGGTGAGTATCGGAAGCGCTTGCTGTGCTTCTTCCACGCTCTCGGCACCCGATGCATACTAGTGCGCACTTCCATAATGGAAGCGCTCACTCACTAGTATTCGCTTTATACGCATTATCGGTATATCAGCAAGCTTAGGTGCCGATACCGATAATGTACAAAATCCTGAATATCGGCCGATAATATCAGTACTTCCGATAATCTGTCGATCCCTAGTCCAAACCCTGTTGTCATGCCCCATAAAGAATCATTGATTTAATAGGAGTCCCATCATTCATTGACAACCGGGGAGTTACCATTCCCCTTGTTAAAGAGCTACGTCTCTTCACCTGTCTGACCCTGTCCAATGGAGACACAGCATACGGACAAAGGGAATGGTAACTGCTAGTTGTCAGTTTGATCATACATTACCAGGAAGAATAACAGGGGAACCACACAATGGAGAGCTATAAGAGTAAATAGTTCAGAATTGGTATTGTGAACCTTTTTATGGAATTGGTCTCCAACCTGTGGCTCTCCAGCTGCTGTAAAACTACAACTCCCAGCAGAATTTTATCAGTTCTATATTTTTTTTCTTGTGCTTTTTTTTTTTTTTTTTTCTTTCCTTAGAAAAGGTAAGGACAAACTCAATAAAACACAGCTTCTGGCAGTTTTCTTAAAGGCTCCCATAACCTGAACATGTTTATTATTTTCCTTTAGTAGCTCATAAACAGCCATTTTGTGAACAAATAAGGCTCTGGTCACAATGCCATCGGAGGCTCCTTCAAAATGTGGTCACAAAAGGATGAACACGACTTTACAAACCCATTCTAAAACGCTGGGGGTCGTCTGGTGCTCTTGTTGTCCGTCATAGAGCAGATCCATCACTCTAGACCAAGCAAAAACTTTTAAGAGAGGCAAAACATTTTTTGTGGAAGTGTTAACAGAGCTTAAAGGGGTTCTCTGATTTTATTTTTTATTTATTTTTTTATTTCATGCCCGCTCTTGATTAGAGTAACAATTTTTAATTGCTACTTATTAAAAGTTGCTTACCAGGCCAGAGCTGCGCTCTCAGTCCGATTATATGCTCCTGGCACTTCCGGGATCACGTCCCGTACATTGAGCCTAGTTACAACTCACAGCGCATGCGTGAGAATATCTCTCTCGCTAGTGCTGTGGTATGTAACCAGGCTAGGATAATATGCTCACTGCTCGGCACGTGATCCCGGACATGCCAGGAGCATAGCTCTGGTCCAGTAAACAAGTTTTAATAAGTATTAATGAAAAAGTTGTTACTCTAATCAAGGAAGGGAACATTAAATTAAAAAAATCGGATAACCCCTTTAATTATTCTCAAAACCTGTAGTCGTGGCATACTGCCGGCAAAGTGAGGACACGGGAGAGTGGTGGGACAGGCATAGTCCCTGCTGATCAGATCTTGGAATGTGCCCCCTCCTCGTTCTCTTATTATATCGTCATATCTCAGGCCTGTGAAAGACTATTACAGAATTTCCGTACCACTCGGTGTGAAAGCGATAGTAAACTCTACCCCGAGTTGTGTGTCGTGGATTGCAACGTGATCTGTACCTAATTGAGCCAGGTGGTGATTTCTATGGGTGTCCTTTCTTCTCTGGACCGTGTACTATTGTGGAGCTGGTCTTACAGCTGTGACATGTTCCTGTGTACACTCGATGAATAGGGAGCTGCAGTTATTGTCATTTCGGTGTTTGCTATTCCGCAGAGTTGGATGTAGCTTCGAGGACCTGTCACCTCCCCTGACATGTCTGTTATACTAAATAACTGCATTCCCTGTGAAATAATTCTGGCACATATTTTCTTAAAACTGTATGTTGTGCCATTCCTCTACTATTCGTATTAGGCGTTTAACAAATAAAGGAATAACGGGTGTGCCACAAATAGTTGTAGTTGTGTGCCACTGCGGGGGCTCCGATCAGAAGGCCTTACCTCACAGATGCCGCAATTGCTGTTGATCGTGGCATCTGAGGGGTTAAATGCCGGGGTTTGGCACGGTTGCTATACCCCGTCATTGTGGCCGGGTGCCTGCTGTATTTTACAGCCAGCACCCGCCGCGTATAGAGCAGGCTCACTGCAGCAGCCCGCTCCATACAGTTGCGGGCGCAAAATGTCGTACATGTATGGCATTATACTTTTAAGGGGTTAAAGAAAAGAACTCCCACAAAAAATGTTTTATTCTTTGACCTGTTAGAAAGGAACCTAATTTAAACTGTAGTGAAGATTATCTTCTTGCCAGTGGCTGTATTCGTGAGTTATCCCCTCCCTTCTGATCCTCAGCTGTGTCATGTGACCGACTCTCTGACTTTCCAAATAACACAGCATCTTATGTGTGGACAGGAAGCCAGTTTCTCTCTGTATTCCTATCCTCCATGTCCATCTCCTAGGAATGAATAGAGAAGTAACTGACTCCCTGACACTCCAGCTGTGGTGAAACTTCAACTCCCAGCGTGCTCCATTCACTTCTATAGAAGTGCTGACAACAGTTAAGCAAGTGTGCATGCTGGGAGTGGTAGTTTCACTACAGTTGGAGTACTGGAGGTTGCTGGTCCTTGGTTTGCATCATGCAGCTTTCTAATCGCTGAAACGATTACTATCGAGTAAATTGAATAAAAAAAAATTTGCATCAAGGATTCGTTTGTGTCATGTGACCACGGAGCGGGAGTGAAGTGCTTGCTATTACTCACCGCTCTGTGGTCACCTGCCGGCCCGCACCGCGCTGCACTTTCTTCCTGACACAACGTCAGGACATAGCGCGCGCTTACGTGCACTATGACCTGATGCTGTGGCGGAGAAGAAGAGGATGAGCTGTGAAGCGGCGCCCCTACAGGAGAGGTAAGTATTTTATTTCACTGGCGCTGGGGACATGGCTAAGAGGGGGGAGATGGTGGCGCTAGGGGGGCAAGCTGGTTGCACTGGCTGGGCACCTGATTGCACTGGGTGGAAGCTGGTGGCACAGGGAGGGGCAGCTGATGGCACGGGGTGGAGAAGCTGATGGCACGGGGCGGCTGATTAGTTTTTATAAAGATTAACGTTCTTTTAATTAGTTTTTTTATTATCAGAGTACTCGATTAATCGATAGAATACTCGATTACAAAAATAGTAGATAGCTGCAGCCCTAGGGAGTGCTACTTTAATAATTCTGGCACATCATCTCCCAACTATTTTGCAGCATTTTAACAGCTTTATTTTTTTTTGTCAAATGCTGCATCCAGGTGTTAAAGCAGATTAACCTGATTTTTTTCCTCCATAGGCTTCTCAGAGGGCTTCAAAAAATGGCAGAAAAAAAACAAACGCTTTTTAAATGGTAAAAGATAAAGAACGTCACCAGAACACTTGTAAAACATCATCAAAAACCATATCATAGATTTTTTATTTTTTTTTGTGCATTTACAAACACCGAAAAAATAGTCTGCACGGAGGAGGTCTTAGAAAAGGGGTTTTCTGATAACTTGTAGTAATCGGACCCCCTCCCGTTCCCTGTCCTGACGGATCAGCAGGGCAAGCATGCACCCTGCCGCTCCATTCATCCGTATGGGGCTGCAAGTACAGAGCTCAGTTATCTTCAGCAGTCTCGGAGAGAATGAATAGAGTGCCCGGGCACATGTTTGACCTTCCTGTCCATTAGGACAGAGGGGGTCTCAGCAGTCAGACCCCCACTGATCAGTGGAAGGCCCCTTTAAATTGTATTAAGTGTCAATGTAGCAAATAAGTCATGAAACGTTCTACCATGTTTCTCATAACTGAGCTCTTTGACCCAGCCAAGATGCTAAGGGCCAATTTACTGATTTTGGGACGTTTCAGCCTCAAAATCATCTCTAAAAAAACTGCCTCCTATTCATTTTAGTGGGAAGCAGCACTTGTGGGAAAAAAAGTAGCATCATGCCCTTTCTTGGCCTCCGCACTACCTTTCCCCACTAATGGGAAGCGTAAAAAAAAAACCCGCTCTCTTAGTGTTCGCACATATTTTGCACGTTTTCTGTTCCCGCCGAAAACCACAAGCTTAATGTAATTTTGTATTTAAGTAAACATCCATTGGCTATAAAAAAAAAAAACGCATGAAAAAAAACCCATAAAAAAAAATGCACTGGGGGAAAAAAAAAACACTTGCGGATTCCTCACTGAATTTTGTAGACTGATTTACAAAATCCATTGTGTGAACATACCCTAAAGCTGACAATGCACTTTAAATGTTTAGCAGTCAAATCCACTGATGTCTGTGGGATCGGCCGATGTCAGTAGAGATAAGGATCAGTCTGTTAGATTTCAACATGCCCGATCCTTGTGAGCTCAGGGAGCTAAAAGCCACCAGAGGTGTCTGGCAGCAGCTTCCTCTCCTCTCGGACGAGGGGCCCGGTGAGGCGGGCATCTCATTTTTCATTTTCACATTGTATCGTGAGAGCCGTGGGAATAATCATTACATTATGTACAATACAGAAGGACGTCCTCGCCACCGAGGCCAGTGACTGCTATTCTGGAATGTCACCATTTGCATGTTTCAGCAGTTACATTGCTGGAATGTTTTCATCGTCCTTCGTTGTGTCGAGTCATTTCCGTTTTTTCACCTCTGATGGTTTCTTGCATGACTGCACCCCCTCTACATAATCGGCCTGACCTCCCTGCCATTCACATTTCCTGTGCTCTCTGCCGTACCTCATCACAGATTCCAGGCCTGTTAGTGGACGCAATGCATATTTGCATGTACTGAGGCAGAAGGAATGCACATCATGGAATAAATAGACAATTTATCTGATCCTTCCCAGCAATCCAGACTGGTTGGTCATGGCTTTTAGGTTCTGGTTTTTTTCTGATCGTGAAGCTTTCTCCTAAAATAAGTCTTTGAATTTTTCTGTTCTGTCAGTTTCCTAGAAAGGACCTGTCGGCTCTCCTGTCTGTTTCAGAAAATACCTGCATGAAATAATAATTCTGAGGCATCTTCTGTCAGATCTCTGTTGTTCCTCTTGTAATTGTGTGACTAATGTAAGAAGTGAGTGTTAAAGGGGTTGTCCCACGAAAAATACTCTACAGTGTTCAAAATTAGCATCTGGATCTGAATACTTTTATAATTGCATTTAATTAAAAATTTAGCATAGCTACTGAGTTATTCAATATAATGTATCTGTATAGCACCACCTGCTGTTTGCTCTTTTTCCTATTTCTTTGACCTGCTCACTGAGATGGCCGCACATGCTCAGTTTCATCCTTCAACTGCCTCCTGAGCTGTGATAGGGAGAGCATGGGCACGCCTCCTGAGCTGTGATAGGGAGAGCATGGGCACGCCTCCTGAGCTGTGATAGGGAGAGCATGGGCACGCCTCCTGAGCTGTGATAGGGAGCGTATGGACACGCCTTCTGAGCTGTGATAGGGAGAGCATGGACACGCCTTCTGAGCTGTGATAGGGAGAGCATGGACACGCCTCCTGAGCTGTGATAGGGAGAGCATGGACACGCCTCCTGAGCTGTGATAGGGAGAGCATGGACACGCCTCCTGAGCTGTGATAGGGAGAGCATGGACACGCCTCCTGAGCTGTGATAGGGAAAGCATGGACACTCCTCCTGAGCTGTGATAGGGAGAGCATGGACACGCCTCCTGAGCTGTGATAGGGAGAGCATGGACACGCCTCCTGAGCTGTGATAGGGAGAGCATGGACACGCCTCCTGAACTACAGCAGAAAAGACACTCCCCTTGAGCTGTCAGCTCAATATAAATTTAGCAGAGCAATGAATGGGGAGATCTCTAGATCCATGTGAGGTACAGGGCTGGTTCTAGCTTTGATAGAAAGAGGTTGTCATTTGCTATATGATGTCTGATTTTCATTTTTTATATTAGTCATGGATAACCCCTTTTAATATTCCAATTGTCAAATTATGTGTAATGTGTCCGATTGGCGCTGCACACCCTGTTGGCTAGGGGAATGGTAACACCAAGTTGTAACTGTATTCATACATTTACAGGAGTAATAACAGAGGAACGGCACAATGCACAGGTAAAGGAAAAGATTCTCTTAGATTATTAACCCCTTAATGACCTGCACCGTACATGTACGGCGCAACCGGACATGACAGCTCCGTACATGTTCGGCACAAGGTCCGCAGGGCTCTGGGGAAGGATCGGAGGTGAGTCGCAACACCATGCCTGCTCTTACCGGCAGGCAGCCATGCGGCTCTAAGCGCTGCGATTGGCCAATCAATGAGACTGGCACATTGCAGCACAGGAAGCTGTAAGAAGCATCGGGGCAGGGCGATTGGAGGTCAGGGGGAGGTCAGCACCGGTCACCTCCGAGGTGAGGCAGGGCACAGCAGTGTTTTGGGTCCCCTGCCAGCGCTGCGATTGGCTGGAACAAGGCTGCACAGGAAGAGTCAGAACTTCCCTGCATGCAGCCATTCTAGCTGGTGACTGCATGCAGAGAGGTTCTGTGCCTTTATGTGCCGCTTGTGGTTTGCTGGGACTTGTGGTGTACACCACTGCGATTTAACCCCTTTCCTGCTAGAAAGAAGAAAAGAACAACAACATCTGGAATAGCTGCACAGCTTTTTTTTTTTTTTCATTTGCAGCTGTTCCAGATTCCTAAACCACCCTCCGTCCCTTCCCGCCCCGTCCTTTTTGTTTACGGACGCCATTTGGTTCGTGCACTTTTTTTTTTTTTTTTTACTATTTTTCAGATCTGCACCACTTTTTCTGCGTGCGAACTGTGACCTGCCTGATAAGCACCTGCGGATTGTTCTCTTTTTTTATTTTATTTTATTTTATTTTATTTTTTTTGCATCTGGGCTGATTTTATATTTTTATTTTTTTGCCAATTTTTCAATATTTTTGGTTAAAAAATAAATTGTAGTTAGGGATTTATTTAAATATATATATATATATATATATATATATATATAGAGCTATATATATATTTGTGTGTGTGTTACATATTTAGACAGTGTTCACTGTAGTGAATTTTTATACTAGTTTTTGCACGCACGATCTGTGTGCATGCGTGCTGCAGAGCACCGATCAATAGTGTGCTCATTAGCATCTGCACATTTTTGCGTTTTTGGGGTTTAAAAAAAATATATATTGTGTGAATAAATTACTGCAGTTAGTCCCTCAGCAAGGAAGGGAAGGACCCAAAAAAGATGCAGGGTCTGTTCCAAAAGGGGGATAAGGAAAGACACCATTTACCATTGTGAAACCTGCCCTGAAAAACCTGGCCTGTGCATGCAGGAGTGTTTTAGAATCTACCACTCATCCATGGATTATTAATTTAATTTCATCCTTTTATGCTCCCTGTAATATTTCCACTTTATATCTCTGATTTAGTCCACCTCGCTTGCATATCCACTTTCCAGCAACCACTACATATTCTTTTCTGTGAGACAACTGTTAGGTCAAAAGTGCCCTTTCCACCCCTTGAAATGTTTGTACGGCAGAGTTATTTACCTTCCCAAAATCCACTTTGTCACAGGACTACTGGCTTGGCAAATACTAGTTCATACGTTTATGGTTATTTTGTTGACCAAAGTACCTTAAATCTATCTCCAAAAGCACAAATTTTATTGATGACATATTATTGAGCAATGTCTTAATGTTTCTGTATCACCCTTAAGAACATGTAATGATTGCAATTGTATTACTTGAAGATGCTTTTTGTATTTTAAAACGCAATTGATATGTGATACTGAAAAATTTAAATAAAAATAGATTTGACCCCAAAAAATGTTCGGAAGGGGGTGCTCTTTCCGAAATGGGGTCACTTCTTGGGGTTTTTAATTTCTGGGGACCTCAGGAAATTTATTTAATGTGACATGGCACCTAAAATCCATGTCTGTTTATTCAGGCCTACAAAAAAACATATTTTGCACCTTGCCTCTAGAGCCCTGCTGTGCAACTATACAGCAGGCTACAAGCACATATGGGGTGTTTGAAAGTGAAAAATTGGGGTCTGCTAGTAATTTTTCATTTTTACAAATGTGTGCTTTGAAATGCTTTCACAAGTATTTCTGTCTTCTGTGAGACACCGGTTTGCTGAAAAGTACCCTTTCCACCACTTAAAATATTCGTACGGGGTGCTCTTTCCGAAAAGGGGGTCACTTTTTGGGGTTTTTAATTTCTGGGGACCTCAGGAAATTTATTTAATGCGACATGGCACCTAAAATCCATGTTTGCAAATTCAGGCCTGTCAGCAAAATTCATGTTTTGCCGTTTGCCTGCTGTGCTCCCATACAGCAGGCTAGAAGCACATATGGGGTGTTTCCTGAATGGGTAGAAAATGGGGAACACATCCTGGGGTGTATTTTCTCCTCTAACCCCTTGTGGGGAAAAAAATGTGGGGTCTGCTAGTAATTTTATTTTCACAAATGTGTGCTTTGAAATGCTTTCACAATTGTTTCTGTCTTCTGTGAGACACCTGTTTGCTGAAAAGTACAATTTCTACTACTTAAAATGTTCGTATCGGGGTGCTCTTTCCGAAATGGGGTCACTTGTTGGGGTTTTTCATTTCTGTGGACCTCAGGAATTTATTTAATGCGACATGGCACCTAAAATACATGTCTGCCAATTCAGGTCAGCAAAATCCATATTTAGCTGTTTGACCCTAGAGCCCTGCTGTGCGCCCATACATCATTTTTTGAGCACATATGGAGTGTTGGCGTATTCGGGGGGAAGTGGGGAACAAAATGTAGGGTGCATTTTGTCCTGTTACCCCTTGTGGAAGTGAAAAATGTTGGTGTAAAGCAACTTTTTCTGGAAAAAATTATAATTTTTCATTTTCACAGGCCAATTGTTTCCTAATTCTGTGAAACGCCTGATGGGTCAAAGTGCTCACTACACACTTTGAAATATTCCTTGAGGGGTGTAGTTTCTGGAATGGGGTGACTTTTTGGGGGTTTCCACTGTAGGGCCACCTCAGGGTGTCTTCATATGCGACATAGCTCCCAATTACCATTCCAGCTAAATCCGCTCTCCAAAAGCCATATGGTGCTCCTTCCACTCTGAAGCCTGCTGTGTGCCCATACATCAGTTTTTGGACACACATGGGGTGTTTCTGTAAACTCCTGATAAAGGGTAATAGATTTAGAGTTTTCTTTGGCCGTTAACCCTTGATGTGTTGCAGAAAAAATAGATAAAAATTTAAATCTGCTAAAAAAAAAAAGTGAAATTTTTAAATTTCATTTCATTCTCGTGAGGCACCTAAAGGGTTAAAAAAGTTTGTAAAAATCAGTTTTTTTGAATAGCTTGAGTGGTTTAGTTTCTAAAATGGGGTGATTTATGGGTGGTTTCTAATATGTAAGCCCCAGAAAGTGACTTCATAACTGAACTGGTCCTGAAAAAACTTGGAGTTTGGAAATGTACTTAAAAATTTGCTTCTAGACTTCTAAGCCTTCTAATGTCCCCAAAGAAATGTCATTTTCAAAATAATCCAAACATGCAGTAGACATATGGGAAATGTAAAGTAATTATTTTTGGAGGTATTACTATCTATTTTTTTACTCCATTTTACCAGTGTCATGAAGTACAATATGTGACGAGAAAACAATCTCAGAATGGCCTGGATAAGTAAAAGCGTTTTGAAGTTATCACCACATAAAGTGACACATGTCAGATTTGCTAAAAATGGCCTAGTCCTTAAAGAGGACCTTTCACTAGTATACAAACTAAAAACTAACTCTATCTGTGGGCAGAGCGGCGCCCAGGGGTCCCCCTGCACTTACTAGTATGCCTGGGCGCCGCTCTGTTCGCCCGGTATAGGCTCCGGTGTCTCAGCTCCGTCTGTTGTACTGGACTGATTTTTTGTAGGAGGCTTGTCCCTTGCTGCAGCACTGGCCAATCGCAGCGCACAGCTCATAGCCAGGCTATGAGCTGTGCGCTGCGATTGGCCAGCACTGCAGCAAGGGACACGCCTCCTACAAAAAATCACCCTAAGGGGTTAATGGGGATAATTAGGGTTTATTAAAACAAACGTGTTAGGTGAGCTGATAGATTAGTTTAAGATTATGAATTTTTTCAGATATACAATCAGTAAACAGAGGGGAGTCTCATGTTTAAAGGGGTAGGATATGCCACCAATGTCAGACAGTTGCAGGTTACACCCATCTCCAGAATAGCACCCCTGAAGTGAGAGGAGGGCAGCCACGCATGCGCAGCCACCCTCCATTTATTTCTATAGGAATTCCGAATACAGCCGAGCGCTGGGCTCAGCTATTTCCGGAGGTCCCATAGAAGTGAATGAAGCGTTAGTCCTGCTTGCACGGGCCACTCTCCAGTCGTTTCTATGGAACTTTGGAAAAATCTCATAGAAATGGAGAGCAGGCCGCCCATTTCTGAGACTCGAACCTATCTGACTGGCAAATCCTAGAGAGATGCCTCCCAGCTGATACAACCTCTTTATGACTGAGTGTCTATTGGTCTGGAGGACCCCGCATGTCCATGATTATACAGACGGCCCTATTGATTTAATTGGGTACAGTGTAATGCCTGTTTTCTCCTGTGATGGTGCTGCAGGGAAATTCAGCGCTTGCTAGCAGGTTACAGCCGATCGCTGGGGGTCCTAGTATGGGATAGTCCACAGATCTGATGTCACCGCATGCCCTAAAACACACAATCTATTCTGCACCATGTTATGAGGTTCTGTAAAACTCCTTTCCCTTCACTGGTTATGTCTTGTAGATTCACGAGACGTGATTGGCTATAGGAGAGTGAACCTGTCCCTGTACTATGCTGCCCCGAAACATGGCAGCAATATGTTATAGGCAGAGATCTGCTTTAAAGAGGTTGTTAAATCACAGCTGACATGTAACGGCATATGAAAGGCTTTAAGCGCTGCAGTGCTTGGGGCGGATGTGGGGTATTCTGCAGCCGGTATCTGCGCTGAATGTTTGCTGCGCAGTAGAGGACACAGCCAGGGAAGCCGTCAGGTGGATAAATCGTGTGACCACCACCATTCTTCCGTGCTGGAGTAATCAATGCGTCCTTATAGAATCTGATTATGGAATTTTAGAACTGTACTCAAAGTAGATAACCCCTTTAATTTGCTAGATTTTTACACAGGAAAGAATGTGTCCCTATTGGGCTGGCATCATTTAGAACTGGGAAAGCGGGCAGATACTTGTGACATGCTCTCTCCACTAATCTGCGGTCACATGTATGTTGTGGAGAAGCTGTCACTCCGAGTTCATTACATAACCCATCACTCTAATACACCACGAACAAAGCATCGCCTTCATCAAATATTCACGAACTGCATGTTCATAGCCCACCACACGCAACCCTGGCACAGGCTCGTGTATATGGAGGAAAAATGCCCAAAGAACAGAAGATTGGGATTATAGCTAGGGCTGTTATATGAGGTGTACAATATGCAGGGAATTCCCAAAGGGGGCCGTCCGAATACTTTCCATTTCCAAAACCTAGAAGTCTATAGGAGAGTAAAGGGATGACTGCTCCTTATTATTGGATTCAATCCATCCATTAAACAGGGCCTTATGCTAATTTCAGTAATTATTCCTTGAAGGGATATTCTAGCAGAAAAGATTTTGCACCAATCGAGATACGTTGTAGATGTTACATCAGTGGGGTCCGTCTACTAGTGTGTCAGTGATTTCCAATTGAAACCCCTTTAACATGATTCATACCGTCAGGACCACCCTTCCTTAAAATAAAGCCTCAGAGACCGCTCACTGATCGGCTGTAGGTGCTGAAGCCATCAGCTGCTATTACCAGGGAGAAGCTGCCGTGGCCACACATGTAATCTGAACTTGTGGGATCACACGTTTCCTATTAATGTTTGACCATTTAAAGGGCATGTGCGCTTGGCAGCTGAAGGACATCTGTGTTGGTCCCATGTTCATATGTGCCCACATTACTGAGAACAATGATGTTTTATTATATGCAAATGAGCCTCTAGGAGCAACGAGGGGTGTTACCATTACACCTAGAGGCTCTGCTCTCTCTGCCACTTCCACGCCCTCTGCACTTTGATAGGACCTGGAATGATGACATTTCCACTGCCTGGCCCTGTCAGTTAAACTGAAGAGGGCGCGGCAGTTGCAGAGAGAGCAGAGCCTCTAGGTGTAACAGTAACGCCCCTGTTGCTCCTAGAGGCTGGTTTGCATATACTAAGGCCTCTTTCACATGGGCGTCAGTTTTTTTGCCCGGATAAGAGCCGGGTGCGTTGCGGGAAAATGCACGATTTTCCCGCGCGAGTGCAAAACATTGTCATGCGTTGCACTCGCGTGAGAAAAATCACGCATGTTTGGTACCCAAACCCGAACTTCTTCATAGAAGTTCGGGCTTGGGATTGATGTTCTGAAGATTGTATTATTTTCCCTTATAACATGGTTATAAGGGAAAATAATAGCATTCTGAATACAGAATGCATAGTAAACCAGCGCTAGAGGGGTTAAAAAATAATAATTTAACTCACCTTAGTCCACTTGATCACGAAGCCCGGCATCTCCTTGTGTCTCCTTTGCGCTGAACAGGACCTGGGGTGAGCTGCTCCATTAAATACAGGTTAAGGACCTTCGATGACGTCACTCCGGTCATCACATGGTACGTCACATGATCTTTTACCATGGTGATTCACCATGGTAAAAGACCATGTGATGACCGGAGTGACGTCATCGAAGGTCCTTAACCGGTATTTAATGGAGCAGCTCACCCCAGGTCCTGTTCAGCGCAGAGGAGACACAAGGAGATGCCAGGCTTCGCGAGCAAGTGGACTAAGGTGAGTTAAATTTTTTTTTTTTTTTTTTTTTTTTTTTTAACCCCTCTAGCGCTGGTTTACTATGCATTCTGTATTCAGAATGCTATTATTTTCCCTTTATAACCATGTTATAAGGGAAAATAATAATGATCGGGTCTCCATCCCGATCGTCTCCTAGCAACCGTGCGTGCAAATCGCACGGCATCCATACTTGCTTGCGGATGCCATCCGATTTTCACACACCCCATTCACTTCTATGGGGCCTGCGTCACGATTTCAACTGAACGCACAAGTGATGCGTTAAAAACAACGCTCATGTGCACAGCCCCATAGAAATGAATGGGTCAGGATTTAGTGCGGGTGCCATACGTTCGCCGCACGGATCACACCCGCACGCAAAACTCGCCCGTGTGAAAGGGGCCTAAAACATCATTTTGCTCGGCAATGTGAGCACATCAGTGGTTGATTTGGTGACCCGCCTCAGGGGTATTTCCAGCTATTTTCTGGGCGTTGAGCCAAGGTCAGGAAGTGGAGGGGACCGACTACCGGAACAACTTTTTAAAATACTTTATACCACACAGTATTTGTGTCTACACATACATAGGCTACACATTACATATAGGTATAACAATCCATAGCTTCCTAGTGTATGCCAAAATGACTCTATGGATAAGCTCTGCATCAGGAGGCTGAACTTGTTAAAATACCGAGGTGTGAACAGAGCGATAGAAAATCAATCCTGATACCAGCTACTGATGTTCTAGATAGAGATAGAGAGAGATATATATATATATATATATATATATATATATATATTCCCTTTTTTTTTTTTTTTTTTTGACCGTATTAGTCTTTAGGGCAGGGGTCAGCAACCTCTGGAACTCCAGCTGTCATGAGACTACAACTCCCAGCATGCTCCATTCATTTCCGTGGGAGTTCTGAGAGCAGCCAAGCAAGTGTGTATGTTGGCAGTTGTAGTTTCATCACAGTTGGAGTGCCAGAAGTTGCCATTTCCTTTCTTTAGGCTACCTGTATGCATTGCGAATTACACACATTTTTTCCAGGCAGATTCTCGTGCAGAAAAACAGCAGCGTAATACAGTACCAGGACAGTGTATGAAGTAGACACATCTCATGTCCACATTGCTACTTTGTTCTGTGCCGAAATGACCTGCTGGATAGAGACGTTCGCAGCATGTCCATTATGTTTGTGATTTTACATCCTTTTCTATGGAAATTTGAGATTTGCAGCAAAACTGCATCAAATCCGTATCAAAAACGAGTAGCACATGCAGGTCTTATGGAAACGCCCTGAAATCCACACGGAAATTTATGCAGATCCTCTAAATGTTTACCCCCCTCCATGATTAGGTTTCTGTATTACATAGACACAACAGCTCTCTGTGGCCACTAAAGGCACTATTAGACTGCACCATTTCAGGCCAGTTATTGGGGATACGTTCCCAATAAGGGGTCCGTATAATCGATCAACCAGTGAACGAGCAAACACTGGTTCGTTGGCTGATCGTCATCTTTCATCAGGTCCAATAATCGGCAGCATAACCGATTACACAGGGAGATGTGCTGCCAATTATCTGTAGAAGAGAATGAGGCAGGAACAAATGCAGTAGAAATCGTTTCTCTCATTTTTTTGCAACTGCTGTTTCGCAGTTGCAGTGTGACACCATAGCATCATAAAATATGTTGTGCGACAAATGTCATCATGTAGCCCTAGCCCAGTGTTTCCCAACCAGTGTGCCTCCAGCTGTTGCAAAACTACAACTCCCAGCATGCCCGGACAGCCTTTCGGGCATGCTGTCCGGGCATGCTGGGAGTTGTAGTTTTGCAACAGCTGGAGGAACACTGGTTGGGAAACACTGCCCTAGCCTAATCCATCGGCACTCGCACTGCCCGAAAATCAGGCAGTGTAATGCCATCCTAAGATATAGGCAAACACTAAATGATTTGGAACTGCATTATTGCCATATTTTTATTTTAAATGTGAGGGTTGGTTCCCTTTTATTAATGAAATTTTGGCAGTCGACCTTTCTGGACAAGGTAGCATCATTTAGATGGGTCCCTACACTATCGCCCTTAGCGTGGCAAGATCTAGCGGACTGACAAAGCAACCTGGCATGGAAACCCATGACTACGCTGGCAGTACACTACCAGTTCCCTAAGAGAGACACAGGAGGGTATTCACACAGTGCACTTGTGATGTTGGCAGTCGCCTTCCTGCCACGGTTTCCGGTTTACACAATCAGTGTTATGGAGACAATATGAGCTCTTCAATGTCTAGATAACTAGTGAATTTGAAATTTAGGTCTAGATCCCGACATGACTTTGCAAT
This sequence comes from Bufo gargarizans, assembly GCF_014858855.1. Lineage (NCBI taxonomy): Eukaryota > Metazoa > Chordata > Amphibia > Anura > Bufonidae > Bufo > Bufo gargarizans. Next base: position 431,843,326 of record NC_058084.1, on the reverse strand, counting down.
TGCTGTGTATTTCTTGTGCTGTAAGTGTTATGAAATGTGTTCATGCTGGCGTGACGGTAATAATGTGTTATGTCCCCTCCCCAGGTCATTAGCCAGTCCAGAGCCCGATTTAACCCAAGCATCAGTATGATAAAGAAGTGCATCGAGGTCCTCATAGACAAGCAGTACATAGAGCGCAGCCAGGCTTCAGCAGATGAATACAGCTACGTAGCATGATGTCATCACGTCGCGTGTGCCAGAGGACATCATCACATCACCGTTTGGTGTGTCCCCGTTGGAAGAAGCAGGCCTTTGCCTCCATAGTCTATCACCCTGGCAGTCCCTGTTTTTCTGCTGTTTACAACATCACCAGTGCCACGTCATGAGCGTCAGTGAAAATGCCTATAAATATTTCAAGCTCATGCCATTGTAACATTTCTTACAGCTCTACTAAAGGAATGAGTGAAGTCTTTCTGGAATGTGGAATTTATTTTTGGATTTTTTTTATTTTTATTTTTTTGGGGTCATTTTTGTTTTTTCCCCCTTTCACCTTCTCAACACGATTGCAGTTGTGTTTTTTTATGTATCTTAAAGGACCTAAAGTCGAAACTAAATATTGTAATATTAAAAAAAATAACCTAATAATTGTATCAACTTCAAAATGTACAAAACAACAAACATGATATCGCTGCTTGTCAGATTAAAAAATAAAGACATGTACCGTGTATCGAGAGGATTCTCTCCTGGGTACCAGGAACGCCCTACACTATACCCCCTGGTCATTGTCCTGTGACCGTTTATCAAATCACCAGAATATGTGCACACCTCCATCATCCACCACTACCATTCTAAAAGGACTTGCTTCCTTGCAGATCCATTTGGTGTTGTGGATTGTTAACCAGCAGATGTAATGGGATATGTTCTATCAGGCTTTATTGATTGAGGCTGGGGGTGCATAACCTAATTAAAAAAGGAATTGGATTTATGTATTAACGCATGTTTTTCTCTAGGAAATGCTTTAGGAATATTTTCATTTACACTACATAGAAAAAGTTAGGGGTATTTGGCTTGTGGGTGAAATTTCAGGATAAACTAAAATGCACTCTAACCTGGTGAACTTAATGTGATCTTCTCTAAACTTTTGAATGCACATGTCCAACTGTTCATTGTTTTAGGACTTTTTGCACAACTTGCTGTTCTCTAACAAGGAGCTTAACAGCAAAATTTACAACAGGTGTTTGATCCATGAAACGCCCAATAAATTTCCTGCTTCAATTAGAATTGGTATTTAAACAGTCCTCCTCATCATACTGTTAACATTTTGACATCATGAGACCAAGACGACCTTGATCAACAGTACCTCACCATTGCAAGGCTTCAAGTAGGATGTTCTCAGACGGAAGTGGCCACTGAGCTTAGAGTGTCATAGACTGTTATCAGGTTGCAACAGGGATACTGAAAGAGTCACAGAAAGGCATAGAAGTGGACATCCTTTGGCCACATCCCAGACTTATGACCTCTTTATTGTGAACAATGCCCTGTGTAACTCCCCAGAACCTCAATGACCTGAGGGCCGCCCTTCAAGAAGAGTAGGATGCCATGCCTCAGCAGACAATAAGTCGACTTGTGAACAGCAGGAGACGTCGTTGTCAAACTGTAATTGATGCTCAAGGCCACATGACAAGTTATTGAGACACTGACATTATGTGGGGGTATACCCACCACTGGTGTTGGCTTCTTTTTCAATAAAGTGTTTTAAATTAGGAAATCACCATTGCATGCTTCTACTTAAAGGCCCTACTTTCATGATATAATATCACTGTAGCGTGAACTTTTTACATTTTCCATAAATTTCACCCGAAAGCCAAATATCCCTAACTTTCTGTGTGTAGTGTACATTTAATTTAGCAAATTTAAATGACAAACTAGGTTTTTGCTGCAGTTTTTCTTTGCGCTGAGGCCTAGTTCACACTCTGCAGTTTTTGCATTTCTTTCATTAAAAAAATGTTGCCTGCAGCTGTAAATGTGAGCACACATCTAACAAAATGACCAGTAATGCACTGACCTAAGGCCTCATGTGCATGGCAGAGTGGTGTGTATGTATGGTGCCCAGGGGCAGATTGGCCATAGATCTTAAAGGGAAATTTCCCGGCGGGCCGATGCCCAGGGGGGGCCAGCTGGACCCTCCTCATGGGCGGGCAGTGGAGGTTTTTGGCAATGTATTTTGTGCTGCTAGTAGTATTGTGTGATGGACTGTGGTATTTGGCTCTGTTGGGGTGGTATAATGTGCCGCAATATGGTATTGCAGGTCCTGTCTTCCATCAATTTGGACCCAACTACAAAACGGGGTCATTTTTTGTATTTTTCATGGGCCACTATAAGTTCCCAGTGCGCCCATGTATGGTCTAAGATATATTTTCCTAGAAGTGCCACGTGAAAAATGTCACAGCCCTTTAATATGTGATAAGCGGCACTGGTATGGTGTCGTGCTACCAGTTACCATGTGACAAAACTGCACATTTTACCCTGTATTGTTGCAGTTTTGCAAGGTGGTTTTTGGCTACTTTGTTTCTAAAAGTTTGAATCACTTCTAGAATCAGTGCAGAAAAAAAAAATCCCAAGTTTCCCCGGTAGAGGCCGTGTAGGCAAAAACCAAATGCACGATTGTGTCACATGGTAATCTCCACACTTGATCTTGGCCACAGCCATTGAACTGAATGGGGGTGCAGGTGCAGAGAGACTCAAGTTACCGCAACCCCCAAATTGCAAAAATAAATAAATAAAAATCCAGCAGTTTTATTTTTTATTTTTTTTGCTTGCAATTCTGTAGTCACAGAGCGACCCCATTGGGTTCAATGGATGCACTGCTACACAATGATGTTTGATTATGCGAATGGGTGTCACAGCCTTATCTGTCCTAAAGTGCATGGGGACATTTGTTTATATAGTTAAAGGGGTATTCTGGTTGTAACAAGTTTTCTTCTATCCACAAGATGGGGGAGAACCATTAGATTGACTGACAGCTGACGCCCCCCACGATCACGAGAACGTAGCTGCTGGCCATGTACGCACCGTGCTGCTCCATTCTCGATGGGACGGGCCGAGTACAGCAGTGTCTTCTTATTTTGCCACCGAAATGTAGGTACATCTTATGCCTAGGGTTAGACTCGGGTGTACCTTGCACACATGGATGATATCACTGATAATACAAGAAACTGCAAGCATGTAGACAGTAGTCTTAAAGGAGAATGGGTAATTACAGACACTTACCTCCTTCCTGCTGAGACCCTGCAAGGAAATTGTACTTGTCTTTAAGGGGATTTAGTAATATCCTTGAGATGACTTTATTACGCCTTGTTAGGTGCACAGGAGCCTGCGCTCCCCTGTTCTTACTTCTTACCTGATACCAGATGGATTATGTCAGACTTGCTGTCACTTCTCATGTGTGTTCTCATTATAGACTTGTGATCCGGATAACCCTAAACCCTGACTGTGCTTATCCACCATGTAGTGTGGGCAATCTTATCAGACCATGGCTTCTTTATTGTGGCCCTGCGTGATAACCTTATATGAGGGGGAGGCAAAAGATTTTCCAAGGCCAACCATAAACACTCATTTGACCGGCAGCCATCATTTCCTATCCCCTCAGCCACACGCCTGCTTGGCTCGGTCAGGACGGCTTGTCTCCCCCACCCCCCCATACAAAAGGACCAGGCTGTTGAAATCAAACCTACAGATTAGATGTTTGTGTGACATGCATCTAGTTTGTATGGAGGTGGCCATACATCTTACATGACAAAGACACTCTACTGTGCCAGATGATACCATAAGGGTATAGTCACACATGGCACATTGTTTTACAGAGATGCCAGTGATTGAAAAGAAGTTCCCTTCCTCTGATGGTATTGTTTTGGTGGTGAGCATATACATTTTTGCAAGCGTTTTTCAGATAAATGCAGACATTTTGGGCTCAATTTTGCTTTGTGTGAAGTCATCCTTTGGCTTGGCGTGGCTCAGTTGGTGCTCCATTGGGTGCCATGTGCCAGAACAGTTCTTTAGGGTAGAGCAGCTCCATAAAAGTAAGGGTACAGGAGGGCCCTATTTACTAATATGGGGCACCCTTCTTTTTAACAGAGCCAAATCCGGCCCAAAATATATGCATGTCCCCTATAGCTTAAAGAAGTTGTAGACACTCTGTCTGAAGCCATCCTTGGCTAGAACAATCCAATAACTGCTCAAACCTGATGCGCTTTGCAGCAAGGGACTTCTCCAGCTTCATAGGGGGTTGTTTGCAGTTGGACTTCATGAGTTTATGGAAGAGTCTGACTTGTAAACCTAAATACATTGTACCCCACAGGTAATGTACACTCATTGACAAAAAAAAATAATTATGATCTATGTGATTACAATATTGGAGTCAAGTGGATACGTTTATTGGGGGAACGTGTACAACTGAAAGGTAGTTCTAGGACCCTGTTGGGCCGCCACTAGCTTGGATACAGCATGAGATACAGTTGGGCATGGAGGATACAGGTTCTGTATGATACTCTGCGGCACATTTGCCCACAGATTTTGCAGCTGGACTTGTAGATCCTGTACATTCGTAGGTTGCCGAAACTGGCATCGCAGTTGATCCCATAAATGCTTGATTGGCGCAAGTCTGGCGGGCAAGGAAGTGTTGTAATCTGGTGGAGGCATTCTTGGGAAACTCTTGCTGTGTGTGGGTGATCATGATCCTGCCGAAAAATGCCAGTTTGATGCCCTGCCATCTGAGCAACACACGTGGCTGCTGGATGTCCTGCACATATCACTGAGCTGTTATGCCTCATTCACACATCAGTGTTTGGTCAGCGATATCCATCAGTGATTGTGAGCCAAAACCAAGTGCTGCTCTAAAGACAGATCCAGTCTGTAGCAGTCCAGGTTTCTCGTTCATGACCCCACTGAAAATGAAGGTCACAGTGTCTGGCTGTCCATGACAGGACATGTAATAGATCCTGTGACACCAAATTTCCTTCTGTTAGGTGCCTGGAAATGGCCCATGCGGAGGGTGGGAGTGTGTAGTGAAGGACCCACCTGTGTCTGGATGGTGGACAACCTGCTTGTGCTTGTTGGTGGATCAAACGATCCTCTCTACTGGTGATCCGTCTGGGCCATCCAGAACCTGTTAATCGTGTCTGCAAGTCCTCACTGCTCCTAACAGCTAGGTCAGAACAGCCTAGATGGTGGGCAATTTGTCGAAATAACGATCCTACTTCTCTGTCTAATAATGCGCCCTCTCTCAACTGGGCTAAATGTCTTTGAGCCCATCATAGAGGCGTGTCTAACCATGTTTTACCAAGAGGTAGACCACCCAAAAGTAGCCTCTGAGAGCCCTTTTTTTTTTTTATAGGGCAGCAGGGTAAATACTTCTGCATCTTTTTGTAGCATGACCCAATATCTAATCAGATGAAACCTGTAATCATTTACATAACTACATGACGTGTCTTGCAGCAATATGACATTTTTTATCTGTGGGCTTTTACGTGACCCTTTAAATATTACCTAGGGTTCTGAAAGATGAAAGATTTAAAGCATATGCTGTGTCCACGCCAATTTTTTTTCTTTTTTCTCCATTGGCAGGGAAGGGGTTAAGACACATTATTAAAAAGTGATGTGGAATGACTGATTGGTATAACCTGTCTGTGCAGCAGCGGCCCGTGTTGTTAAGCTGTGGTCTCTTTCATAGAAATCCCAGCACACGCCTTTCCCTCAGGAGAAGGAGTCCTGGTCTTTTGGGTTTCAAACTCTGATGCAATCACTGGCAGACTCTCTCGGCAGAGACCTGTGCAACGAACGTGGAGTTCAGTGCACCGCCGTGTATTGTGCTCCGGTCCAATCCAGGCTTATTTTTAGCTTTCAACTTGGCAGGTCTCAATCTCTTCCTTGTTTTCAGGAGTGGTGACTGTTTTATAGAAGCTTTTAGGCCAAGATTTATAGAGGATGAGGTTAACAATTACCAAACACATGTCCTACAGCCTCAGAGGTAGAAACCATATATAGAGATGGAACCCGAGGCCGTCACACATCCTGATGCCAGCTTTCTGCATACAATTACTGCTGTGGGGTAGGAACATTTTAAGGCTATGCTCATTATAGAGGTAAAAATCCAGAACAGCACAGGTTTAAAGATTCTTATATCTGGATGGAACGTATGAGATCCTTTGAGATAGAAAGATTAAATAGATTGCACAGTTTTTTTAATCGGCAATAGTTAGCCAGACCAGTAGCTGGGCCAAAAGTCAAAAAAGGTGCAGATCTTTCAATGATAGTTTTCCTTAGTTTATGTTTCACTCCTGGTTTTGACTTACAAATAGTTATGTAAAATACTGCCATGTGAATCAGGACTTAAAGGGGTTGTCCGGGTTCAGAGCTGAACCCGGACTTACCTCCGTTTTCACCCCAGCAGCCCCCCTGACATGAGCATCGGAGCAGTTCATGCTCCGATGCTCTCCTTTGCCCTGCACTAAAGGCATGGGCGCAGGGCAAAGGCATTTTTTAGCAATCTGGTGACGTACCGGGGCTGCCAGGAACCCCGGTGACGTCATCGGCACTGGATAAAACAGTAAAACGGCTAGGGCAGCGCTAAAGCCCACCCATCAGAGCCGGTGACGTCACCTGAACACACTGCCGGGTGGAAGTTTCCGCCCAGGCCGTGTGTTATTGAAAACAAAAGAGCCCTTGCCGATTTAGCGCAGAGCAAGGGAGTGCATCGGAGAATGAGATGCTCCGATGCTAGCCTCAGAGGGGCTGCCTGGGTGAAAATATGGGTATGTCCAGGTTCAGCTCTGAACCCGGACAACCCCTTTAAAGGGGGCTATGTCACTTCAACAAATAGCATTTATTATGTAGAGAAAGTTAATACAAGGCACTTACTAATGTATTGTGATTGTCCATATTCCCTTCTTTACTGGTTGGATTCATTTTTTAATTGCATTATACACTGGTCATTTCCATGGTTACGACCGGTCGTGCTTGCACACTATAGAATAAGCACCAGCCTATGTGAGCTCCCACGGTCCCAGCCACCAGAGAGGTCAACACTTTTTTTCTATAGTGTGTAAAGACGGCCACCGCTGATGGTCATAACTAGGGATGAGCGAACTTCATATTTTAAAGTCCGGGTCGTAGTATATGCTGAATTGCGTTACGGATTCTGTTACCACGGACATAACGCAGTTCCATGACGGAATGCCTTTAGAGGCATTCTGTTATTCATTCCGTCATAATAGAAGTCTATGGCCTGCAAAACGTATCCGTCCGGTTTCCGTTATGCATTCCGTCATGGAACTGCGTTATGGTCCGTGGTAACGGAATCCATAATGTAATGTAGCATATGCCCCAACACGAACTCAAACGTCAAGATATGAAGTTCGCTCATCCCTAGTCATAACCATGAAAACGAGCAGTGTATAATGAGATGGAAAAATGAATCCACCCAGCAAAGGAGGCAATATGGACGATCACAATACATTAGTAAGTGCCTTGTATTAACTTTCTCTACATGATAAATGGCACTTGCTGAAGTGAGACAACCCCTTTAAAGTGTAACTGTCATTTCAGTTTTTTTTTAAATATAGTGTAAGAAGAGGGTTATTAAAAGGGGTTTTCTGAGATTTTTACACTGATGACCTGTCCTCTGGCTAGGTCATTTAGTATCTGATCAGTGGGGGTCCTACACACGGGACTTCCGCTAACCAGCTATTTGAGAAGGCACCAGCGTTTGCGGTAATGCCACAGCTGCCTCGCGGTTTAGCCTAGGCCATGTGACTTCACTTTCGTCGGTCACATGACCTAGGCGCAGCTCAGCCTCATGGAAGTGAATAGGGCTGAGCTGCAATACCAAGTATAGCTGCTATACAACTTCTCAAGCAGTTGATCTCGGGGGTCCTGGGTGTTGGACCCCCACCAATAAGATATTGATGACCAATCCACAGGATAGGTCATTAATATCAGATCAGCCAGGGTCCAATACCCGGAAACCCTGACGATCAGCTGTAAGGGCTGTTTCACACGAGCGGATGCCGTGCGTGGCATCCGCTCCGTGAAAGAGTGCCAAGACCCGATGCAGACTGCAGAGGCACGGAGCATTAACATGACTGATAATGCTCCGTGCCTCTCTGTGATCTCTTTACTACGAATCTCTGTGATCTCTTTACTACGAAATCACAGTGACAACTGTGATTTCGTAGTGTGCACGTGCCGTCCCTCTTCCTGCTCGCTGCTTCCTTGCCGTAGACCTAGCAGGCAGCAGGAAGAGAGACCGGGTGTCGGACCCCCGCCGATCTGATATTGATGACCTATCCTGAGGATAGATCATCAATATTAAAAGCCTGGAGAACCTCTTTAATGAAATGTTATTCACTAGAAACAGAGCATCCCTCTAAGCACTAAAGACTACCCCAGGCCAAACTATCTCTGTCTATCCTGACTTGTTGCCAGCACTGATTGCTGCAGCCAACATTGGACTGGCCCAACAGAGTACCAGAGAATCCTTCAGTGGGCCCCAAAGATTCAAGAGAAAAAAAAAAAACATTTGGAGACTAGGGAGAGAAGGAGGGAGTCCCCTGAGCCGCTGCTGCTGCCAATAAGAAGGGAGGAGAGGAGGAGGGGAGGGACTGTGGCCACTACGGCCACCAATGAAGATAACTAACGTTTAATACAAATAAAGGCGGCGGGTTTTCATTGGTGGTTCAGTGGTAGCTTCTGATCGGAGCCCCAACAGTGTAATCGTGGGGCTCTGATCGGTTACCATGGCAGCCAGGACGCTACTGAAGTAAAAAAAATTATAAACAATAAATAAACATTGATCGCCACGTCTAAAAAGTCCTATTAAAATATAAAAAAATGCGTTGAACTCTGTAACAGAAAAAAAAAAAAAAAAGCGCGCAATTTGCCATTTTTTTTTGTCACCTTGTCCCACCCAAAAATTGGATAGGACTTTTCTTTTATGGGCCGGACATTTCATAAAATGTGGAATGCACCCAGCCTTTTTGGGCGTTTTTTTTTGGTTGCATGGTATCGAGTATCGCAATACTTTTTTATGGTATCGAATCAAAACTTTGGTATCGTGACAACCCTAGTGGAGACAATATATTTCCACTAGCTTCTATTTATTTGAATTAAAACCCCATTAGACTTTTTATTGATGATATGCAGGTTGGGCCTTTTAGAATAATTTCCTCTGGTGAGCCCAAGGAACCCCAGTCCGACTGTGGCTGCGTACTATCAGCTCTTAGCGCTGCAGTCCCGATCCTCTCCCTATCTTCCTAGTAGATACGGTAGGGAGAGGATCGGGGCTGCAGTGCTTAGCGCTGATACAGCGACCTAGTATGCTTACTATTAGCGCTAAGGATGTGTTTAGCACTGGGAAGATAGGGAGAGGATCAGGGCTGCAGCAAGTCAGATAGGTAGGTAGTAGTTAGAGCAGGTGTAAGTAGGCAGACTGAGAAGCTCTGCAGTCATCTTCAGCGCTCAGTACAACACTGAAGATGGGCTCTTCTTAGTAACAGTTAAAGGGTTGTGAAGGAGACTCTTTGCATCCTGTTTTCTAGTGAAAAAAACAATAGTCCTAATAAAGTATATTACTAGAAATGCTTCACATCCCTGTCCTTAGACCGTATAAAAAAAATAAAGTGAAATGATCGTTGCACTTTAAATGGAACCTTTCACTATGAAAATGCAGTGCACCTTTTACACGTTCTGTAGGATTTTTCATGGGTGTTCTTAAAGGGACCTAAACCTATGGTGAAAGCAGGATCAAGCAGCTGTATTTCTCAGAGTGATCTGTTTGGTTTCATCAGCTCTGTTTGGTGTTTCCAACATGCGGAGTATGGACCCACAGAAAGTATATGGGATCTGTACTGTGCACAATGGGGAAGCTGAGCAGATAAAATCCAATCGCGCAGAGCGCTCTGAAAAGGTCTGCTGCATGATCATGCTTCCGCCATAGAGTTAGGTTACCCTATTTAAGAACTAGGGTACGCTAATGGGTGAGATTAGTAGTTGACATAAAGTATCCTACTAGTTAGGGCTCATGCACACGACCGTATGTATTTTGCGGTCTGCCAAAAATACGGATGACATCCGTGTAAATTCTGAATTTTGTGCAACGGAACAGCTGGCCCCTAATAGAACAGTACTATTCTTGTTCGTTCAATTTTTTTTGTGGAACAGACATATGGAAACGTAATGCACACAGAGTAACTTCCGTTTTGTTTTTTTGCAGACCCATTAAAAGAATGATTCCGTATACTGTCTGCATAAAGAACGGACACGAAAATAAATTTTGTGTGCATGAGTCCTTACTCTGTATTGCCAATATTTAGTAATAATTGTTAAAGTGAATTTCCCTCCATTTTGTTGGAAAGCGTTCCAAATCAAGATCGTAGTTAAATATTACAGGAATGCATCAGGCAAAGTCAACAATCTGGTATGTCCTTGATTCCCTGAATATCTATGAATCTTAAAAGGGTACTCTAACAAAGACACTGATAGCAAATCAGGAAAGAGGGCCCCCTACAGCTTCTGACGCCTTTCCCGAACAACTCCATTTAACCCTGGGTTCACACCTGAGCGTTCTGAAAGGGCGTTTGCAATCGCGCATACAGAGACAAGTGAACGCCCAATGTCGCGCGTTCCTGAAAGTTTATGTACGGGAACGCGCGACAAGACGCCCCAAAGAAGCTCAATAACTTTTTTGAGCGTAGGGTGTTTTTCAGCGCGTTCAAACGCGCTGTAAAACGCTCAAGTGTGAACCAGGGCCATAGGGAAGCATTGGTTTTCATGTGTTGAGCGTTTTACAGCGCGTTTGAACGCGCTGTAAAACACTCAGGTGTGAACCCAGCGTAAAGGGATGAGACTGCTCCTAGGTGCGGCTGGAGTGCTTCTGTGTAAGTAATGGAATCCCTGAAGTTGGATCCTTAGCATTATGCCATCAATGCCTCGGGTAGGAGTTCATGGCCAGTGGACAGAGTACTTTGTCCTTTGATAATCCGTTTTTCTGCCCTCCAGAAATATAATTCTTGTGCCTACGGCAATGAGTCAGATCATGTCACGGCTGAGGATGGGGGAAATCCTCAGCCGTGCGGTGATGGTGGATGTCCGGTCGCTACTGGCCAGGACCACAGAGTTAGGGAGCAGGTCACCTCCTATTGCGTCCCTAACGCTGACCCTGTATCCTGTCAGTATGAGCCGACCTTGATGGTAGGAGGGCTCATACGCTGGAACCTTATAGTCCCTACAAGCCCTCAAGTCGGCCCTGAACTAAGAGAACAGAGTAAGACAACCCACTCCTCCTAGACACGGAGGAGCAGGAGTTTCCTTGGCCAAGCAGCATAAAGAAGGGAACATCAACAGGCCTATGGATATGGCAGGTGCTGCACTAGTTCCAGCCACCTGCCACAGCCTTGCTGACTGGGTCCGTGTGCAGGCAAGCTAGAGTCCACAAACAACATAAATGTAACTCAGCACACACACATCCACACACAGGAACCCAGATCCATAGCTGCACAGAAAAGTAAAGGAAAACATAAACTGAACATCACACAAACACCAAAGGACATATATTTTGCTATGACCAGAAGGATGGCCCCCCACTTGGCAGATGGAGGAGACAGGCGGCTGCTCCAGCAAGCATGGCTGAAGCAACCCCACTGAGCCATAGCAAACACAGAGGCTATATAGGGCCCAGAGGCCACACCCACCAATCAGACACACCCCGTGACTCACACACACAGAAGGGAGTTAACCCTTCCAATACAACAGAAGGGGAAACAGAACATAAAGGGGAAGTGTCCAAATCCAACACACACTGTGGCTGTAGCCGCCGGCAACGACATGGGTGGCAACTATGTCCTGGGAGTCAGCCCGAGGGCCGGGACAGTGCCATCACATGTACACACTACAACCAAACGTTGCCACAGGCAACCACAGTGCGGGGAATGATGTCAGTGCACACCAAAACAACACAGTGTACACAGACATACAAAAAGTGCATACACAAACGCACACAACTCCAAGGGAACCACACACATAGCTGTTGTCTGCGGCAACCGCACTGAGGCTAACTACATCAAGCCCCAAGCTGCGGTTGAAACAACTACCCAAACCGCGGGCAACTGTATGCGGCTCCAAAGGAGTCACGGCCATGACCGTGGCCGTGACAGATCAGCTGTTAAGGATTCAATGGAGCAGTCAAATTAGCTTGTTGCAAAATTTGCTGTGGATAACCTGTGGATCCTCTGCGAAACCTGCAACTCTGGATTTTCAGACATAAAATCTTCAGGAAAATCCAATTTGATGTGGATTTGTCTTGCAGATTTGAGCCTCACCAGTGACGAGCCATTTTTGCACACATGACCACTGAGGCCAGTGAGTGGCTGCAGCGGATTCGTGACCAACAATGCATCACTTTCACTGGGAGCCATGGCACTAGAATGGAAGGTGTTTTGAAAGGTAGGTCGTTTGTTTTTTTTTTTTTTTTTTAACACATTGCTGCCTGCTTGTGGTTTTAATTATTTGGACAACTCCTTTAAGTAAACTATTACCAGATACCCATGAATGAATGGGAACTGAGCCGCAGTACACCAGCATGTGTGAGGATGGGAACCTTCTGTTTCTGGCAACATTCACCTGGCAGCTGCTGAGAACAGGTGATTGGTAGGGGTACCCCAATGTTTTAATATTGATGACCTGTCCTGAGGACTGGAAAAGTTAGTAGTGGGTTTGTATCATAAAGATCACCTCTTTTTGTAAGACAGCTGGACCAAATGGGTAACCCACTCCCCCATTTTAGGATGTCCAGTTTGGACATCTTCATGAGAGGGGATCCACTTACCGTTATCTTTTTAAAAAAAATCTAATCTTAATTTTAAGATTTCAGGAATAAAAGGTAAAGTTTGTCAAAAAACCGTTAACAATGGGCAACAAGCCCTCGGGTCAGAGCTGAAACATAGAAATTAGAAGCAGAATATGACATGCAATGATCAAATAAACTCTAACAAGAAACTAGCGAAGACCATTATTGTGAAGAAGAATTAGAGCAAATATGCCATGGGGCTTAGAAGGAACGAGGGGTCCACTATGATGTAGAGGGGGAGGTGTAGTTTACTTACTGTTATCTCGATGTCTAACATGACCTTTCCAATTTGGCCATTTTATAAAGAAGTATTAACATATATTTACCATGGAAAATCATGCGTGTCATCAGTAACGTTGCCAGTTGCAGTGTGACAAGCATATTTTTTGTAAAAGATAGTAAAATCTTTGAATATTAAAAACTTTGAAGCAGAAAACTACAAACAATACATTTGCAATACCAGGAGGCACATTGTAAAAGGGCGTAGGACTGCAGTATCAGACTACACAGGATTTGTTTGTAGTCTGTAACCATGGAGACACATGGGTCTGCATAAGAGCTGTAGAAACAACGGCAGGAGATTTTTAATGAAGACTTCACAGTATTGCTTCAGTTTTAATTTTACAATACAAAAATGGTTGCAAATTGATAAAGTGAGATACAAGTGAGTAAAATAAATAAGTTATAAAGTTTTTAAAACTATTTTTACATTGGACACTTGCCTTGACCGACTCTCCCGTTCACTGTAGAGTGGCACTGCAGCCTTCTGTAACGAGGGCGACAACAGCGCACCGCAAAAACCTATTCATTTATGTTTAAACTACATGCAAACGGCATGGTCTCATATTCTGAATACTTAATGGCAGCCGTGCTGACATCACATAGCCGATATCATAAACTAGCAGCAGAGATCTTGGTCCTTCTCCAGGAACAGCATGACTCTCAGGAGACCTATACACCTGCATTATACAGCGGTATACTCTTGGCTCGCGTCCACCATGTCCTTGTTATGCTTTAATAACATATATTCATTGTATACAAACTAAGGAGAAGAAAGGCATTTTCTTGAAAGTAGTCCAATGTGTTTTATGGGGGGTATGCGCTGAAATTCCTAAGTGTGCAGCCATTATTCACCCCAATGCAGAATATTTGCAGAGATTTCAGGAGGGACGCATTTAACAATTTAATACAAAGTAGTGAATGGAAAATGTAACCTATGCGTACCAACACTATACAACAGGAGACATTAAAGATGACCCGAGTAATGGACCATGTGCGCCATAAAGAGTGGTGGTGCTTAAGGGGAAATAAGGAGGGTGGTGTCAAATTGGAAAAAGTCGTCAATTCGCGAAGCCAGTCTTCTGGCGTACAAACCTGATACGTTCCCCACCCCTACCTTTAACTTGACAAGGTTTCCTTTAATTTTTTACATTGGAGCTGGACAGGGGCAATACCCATATCCCCGAATAGTTAGAAGGATGCATTGGGGTCTTTATTATGTATCTTCATGACCTAAATCCACTGTATCGCTCTTCTTACCTACTGAAGTTGCGTTGAATGTTTTATTGTTCCATAATCTCACATATGGATTACGACTGTAAATTACCTTCTTGTCATCGTGCCAGGTCAGAATGGAAACTCTTCCTCTCCAGGTGATTTTCTGCCTGAGGGTGTCTGCTCTTGACACAAAGATAATGTATTCCAGACTGTTCTCCCGGCCTGTGGAAGGTTTAATCTTCTCTGCTGTCAGGATGAGCATTCTCCAGCTAACAGGATATAGAGAATAATAGAAAATAATTCACTCAGAGCCGCATTAGAGCGGTAATACCATTTATCCCCCTCAATGGATTTGTTTGTTCATTATTGAGAAACGCTCAGAGGACCCTACAGGATGGACCTGTCACACTTCATGCAAGTATCTGGGTTAACACCAATTTCGCTGCTCCTGTATCAGAGAACGCAAAATTATAATGTGTGATATGACGAGAACTACAAGTGCCACACTAAGCAAGAGGGATACGGCGGCTCTTTAGTTTTACATTACGTATGTAAGTATGAATTTAAAGGCAGCTCTTGTTATTGATGAAACATCAGGCAATTCTTATTTTATACATACTGCAGCTAAACATCCCGCTTTATATACTGTATGTCACATAGAAACATCTCAGAAGAGTGTCATGTCTTTCTCATGGCACCTCTTATGGATTGTCCACTTCATATAATCCCTTTATGAAACATCCCCCAAACATAAACTGAGGGCAAGGTGTCCTGTTGCTATAATTTGCGATGACAGAGTGACAAAATTTTTTTTGCAGTTATTGTCTGCTCTGAAAAATAGAAGGGAGACCTCTTTTAAACAGGACCTGTGACCACAAAATGCAGTTGTCATGTAGGGTATGGAACAGTGAAGCCGTGTACTCCACCCACACCAGTGTCCCTACCTACTTGGATGATTAGCCCTAAACGGCGGCGCCCAACTTGGCGACGGTCCCTAACTTGGCTAAGTGCAGGGTCTAAAACAAGTGGGGTAAAAGAGTAGTCAGACAGAAAGAGGTCAGAACCAGACAGGCAAAACCAAGATCGTACCAAAATCCCAAGCTAAGTCAAAATTATACCAGAGTCCAAACCACAGAGATACGTCAGAACCAACACAATATAAAAACACAGAGTCAAATGCCAGATGTAATCAGTGCCAGGGGATGATGTCAGAAGTATAATCAGTAATCAGGAACAAGGTCAGGGATAATCCATAAGTCAGAATACAAGGGATCCAAACAATAGTACAATACACGCTAGTGAGGGTAAGAAGACCAATCACAGGCAACTGTGGGCAGCAAATAGCCTTCTGACAGGAAGCACATAATGCCAGCGCTGAGCCTCATTGGCCCGGCATCCCTGCACTTGGATAAGCTAATAAGTGGGGCTGGTTGCTGTGGCAACTGACTGACACCGTCACAGCAGTGCAATATGCAGGCAACAAACAGGCACCTCCCCTTATACAACTATAAGTGACTGACCGCTATGTATGTATAACACCTCCCTGTGTTCAGCTATCAGTGACTGACCGCTATCTTCATATAAACACTTGACACAGGAAATGCTATCAATCACCGATAACACATTCCCATGTACAACTGAAGTCAGAAAATGCAGAGATGAAAATTAATAAATTAGGTTTACTGAATATTTACCCACAAAATTATATTTCCAGGACGTCCTCCATGACAGCACTACATTGAGGAGGATGTCCCCCCGCCCACTATTGGGACAGGAAACAGAGAGAGGTTAAAAGCTCCCCCCCCCCCCCCCTATTTTTTCCTTGTCTCGCTGGGCTAATACCCCTAAACTGGAGATCCCTTAGCCTCCCAGCCCCCTCCGGTACCTGTGGGTCATGCGGTTCACTTCTGGAGTGGAGCCCTACGGGCTCGGGAACGGTAGCCACAACCCCGCCAGGGCTCTGGGCTGCATGATCCCTTCTCCCGGAGAGGCCGCGCGGGAGCCGGAGCGTCTTCTGTCACTTCCGGCCTTCTGCGCTGAGCCGGAAGTGATGTAAAGATGCTGGGAAGGGGTGCGCATGCACGTAACCTCTGACACCGTATCCAGTATGGCGGAGCCCTGCGATTGATCCCCACGGCGAGGGACGCTGGAGGCCGGGAGTTCTGGCCTTGCGTCCCATCCGGTACCTCTTTGAGCGGGATACCGGAAGGAGAAATGGGAGGAGCATCCACGTCAGGAGGGGTAAATGCCAGTGGCATTTAAATTCTGGTTGGGCTAGTGTGAGTTCCTTGCTCATGGATTCCTCCGGTATGAGAGAGCAGTCCCCAGACCCTCCTGCCCAGGGACATGTGAGTAATCCAAAGAAGGGAAAATGATAGGATTAGGGAAACATTATCGCCTTCTTATTCTATCATTATGTCTCTTAGGGAGAAAAAGATCCTACCCTCAAGGTGGAAAGTAAAAAGAAGCCTAAAAGATGCGCTATCTGCAGCAAAAGGCTTCAAGATTCATATACAAAGAAACTTTGTGTGGAATGTATCAATAAGATGATGAAAGAGGAACAGCCGTCCCTACTAACAGACCTTAGAGCCATTATCAAAGAAGAAATTAAAACGTCTGTTTCCTCCTTGATAACGCCTAAGGTGGCTGAACAAACTACGGGTATAAAAAGACCTAGAGAAGCCTTAGATTCAGACCCAGAGGTTATAGAGGTGGAATTTTCGGATGAGGAAGAGGAAGAAGAATCCTTGCCTTCTTCATCCCGCGAGGAGAAGCGTAAATACTGTTTCTCAACTGCAGACATGGATTCTCTTCTGTCCGCAGTTAGGCAAACTATGGATATCTCGGACGAACCGACAAAACGATCCATTCAGGAGGAGATGTTTGCTGGCCTAATTACAAAAAAGAGAAAGGTTTTTCCCTTGAGCTCTAGTTTAAAACAGATGATCCTGGAGGAGTGGGAAGATGTAGAAAGGAGGCTTTTTATTCCCAGGGAATTCAAAAGTCGCTTATCCTTTGACAAAGAGGATACTAAACTATGGGAAGAAATCCCCAAAATAGACGCCCCAGTCGCCAGGGTAGCTAAAAAAATCTGCGATCCCATTTGAGGACTCTTCCCAGCTGAAAGACCACATGGACCGCAAGGCTGATGGTCTCCTGAGAAAATCTTGGGAGGCTTCTGCGGCCTTAATTTCAACCAACGTCGCAGCTACATCAGTTGCTAGTTCCAATTTGTCAATGGGAACTCCCAGGGAAGACATTCTGGAGACTATCCCGCTCCTAAAGATGGCAACTGCCTTTACAGCGGACTCCTCGGCTGAATCAGTCAGGTTCGCAGTCTGGCGATCTTACCTAAAAAAATAAATTGTGTGCAATTCCGTTTTCAGGATCATATGTGTTTGGGCCTAGCCTAGATAAAATTCTTGAGAAAGCCTCAGATAAAAAAATAGGGTTTCCAGAAACGAAAACTAGGAAAACATTTTTTTCGTAAAAAAATTCCAGCCTAAAAACCAAACGTATAAGGATAAAGGGAAATCGGGAAGATCGTCCTATCCAAAAGGGGGTAAAGGTAGAGGATTTCTGCTTAACCCCAACACTTCCCAGGACAAACAATGACGCCAGGCTCAGTCGCCGGGACCTGCGCTTGTACAGGCGGCCTCAGTAGCAGCGCGATCCCGTCTATCGCGCAGACTCGAGCGCGATCCTGTAATTCAGTTACAGGATCGCGCTTGAGTCTGCGTGATAGACGGGATCGGGCTGCTACTGAGGCCGACGGCGCATGCGCCGCCTGTACAAGCGCGGTCCCGGCGACTGAGCCGGGTGTCAATTAGACTGCATAGAGGCGGGGTTAGGGCAGGGGAGTTACAGCCTGGAGTGAGGCAAGGGCTCCCCCCTTGACTTCTATCGTGACTTGTGAAGCTGGAGAAGAGTACTTTATAAGGCGATTTTTTTCATGCATATACATGGCAGAAAAGCGGGACAAGACTGTATGATAACACAATGAGGATGATCTATAAGGTACTTTTGATAGTTTATTAAGTGAAATGCAGGTGAAAGGTTCACTTGGAGATCTTTTCTCCCAGCATGGAGCCAAATAACTCAAAATCCGTAGGTGCTCCAAATTATTCAAGAAGAATACAAAATATAATTTTTATCACCTCCTTAACAAAAATTTGTGCTGACAGGGTACGGAGAAGGCACATCACAAGCAAATCTTTTAAAAGACGTTGCGAAATTGAGAAATCTAGGCGCGGTGACTCACATCCCTGCAGATCAGGAAGGCAGGGTCTACTATTCAAAATTATTCCTGGTCAAAAAACCAGATGGTTCATTCAGAACTATAATCAACCTAAAACCCCTAAACGTCTTCATAAAGTATCGCCGCTTCAAGATAGAGTCTGTAAAATCAACTACACCCCTCATCTCTCAGGGAGCGGTAATGTGCACCTTGGACTTAAAGGATGCTTATTACCATGTACCAATACATCCAGACCACCAAAAATTCCTAAGATTTGCGATAAGAGAAGCAGGGAAAGTAGATCACTATCAATTTCAATGTCTGCCCTTTGGAATATCATCGGCCCTTCGGGTGTTTACGAAGCTGGTAATAGACATAGTGGCCTTTCTCAGACTGAAGGGAATAAAGATTGTACCTTACTTAGACGATCTTCTCCTAACCGCAGATTCCGCGGTAGTACTAATGGAGCAAACGCAGACGACAATATCCCTCCTACAGGACCTAGGCTGGATCCTGAATTGGGGAAAATCAGACTTAGTACCAGAAACCAGGAAAATTTTCCTAGGTACGATGCTAGATTAGAATTTACAGAGATCTTTCCTTTCAGTTAGAAAACAACAAAACCTTGTCAGAAGATTAAATGCGTTTCAGAAGAAATCAGTGTGCACCATCAGAGAGGCCATGAGCATTCTGGGACTAATGACAGCTTGTATCTTCACGGTACCATGAAGTCAACATCACACAAGAGTCCTACAGAAAATGATCCTAGCGGTCTGGGTCGGAGACCATCGATCCATAGACCGGAAAATCCTTATAAAAGAAGATGTTTGGAGATCTCTGGATTGGTGGAAAATAACAGACAACCTATCAAAAGGAGTCTCCTGGAATCTAAATCCGTATATGGTAGTGACAACGGATGCCAGCCAACAAGGATGGGGTGCAAAGGTTGGAATCTACTACTTCCAAGGAACCTGGAACCAGACCATAAAAAAAACAGATCTTCAAACTTCAGAGAGCTTCAAGCCGTTTGGGAGACGCTCAAACAGAGTGAGGATCTCCTGAGCGGTCAAAATATAAGAATCCTATCAGACAATATGACAGCGGTGTCCTTCCTCAAACATCAGGGGGGAACAAAATATCCCCTTCTTCAGAATCTGGCAAACAATTTTTTTTTCCTGGGCAGAAGAGAATGTGCTGTCAATCTCAGCGGTACACCTACAGGGTTCAACAAACCAGTCGGCAGATTTCCTCAGCAGACATTTTGTAGATCCAAACGAATGGACTCTAAACAGACAAGTGTTTCTAGAACTGACATCAACATGGGGATATCCCGAGATCGATCTCTTTGCATCAAGGGAAAATGCACAAACAGCCTCCTTATTCCTCCCCAAATCCAGCCGACCATCCCACAGCAGTAGACGCTTTATCCCAGTCCTGGAACATGAAGCTAGCTTATGCGTTTCCTCCTTTCCCCTTAATTTCAATAGCCCTAAGGAAGATCAGCAGGGAATCAGTCAGGAAAATCCGATTCCTCTCCCTCTCAGGCCAGACCTGCTGCATCAGGGTCCAATCTGGAATCTGGAAATAACCAAACTAAAATTAACAGCATGGCTTCTGAAAGGGACTTGTTAAAATTACAGGGATTCTGAGACGAAGTAATATCCACCATTCAGAGGGGCCATAAACAGGTTACATCTGCTATTTATAATAAAATTTGGAAAAAATTCTGCTCCTGGATGACACTGAGAGAAAAAAATCCTCTACTCCCGAGTCTAGGAGATGTTCTAGATTTTCTCCAAGAAGGGTTCAATATGGGTCTTAAACCCAGTACCCTTAAAGTATAACTGTCGTATTTTTTTTTTTTTTGGAGTATTGGATTGTGGTGATTAATATCACCTTGGTGGCCCTATTTCAACTTTTCACTGTGTATTCAATTATCCTCTTAATTCCACAGTTTTGTTCCCTGTACTGCCTACTTTTACCTCTGCTTAAAATAGGGTTGCTAGGCATGGTCCATCTATCTGTTGAAGGACGGAGGATGCAGCGTGCAGGGTCACATTACTGACAGCCAGGGACTGTAAGTAAATGATTAATGCCAGGTCTTCCCCAGCAGCTGATAACAGAGCCTGGGCTGTGTGCACTTCTCCCTGTCCCTGCGCTTGGCAGACGCTCCCTCACTCAGCAGACTGGGCCAATGCAGAGTTGGAGCAGCGCAGACCAGGGAAGGGAGATCTGCCATCTGCTCAGTGAATAAGTGAAAGCAACATGTGGTAAGAGGACCCCTTTGTGCTGCAGGAGATAAACCCTTTAGGGGGAGGGCTCTGGTTACTGACACTTTTGGGGGACTATTGTTACTGGCTAGTGAGGGCAGGCGGGATTAGCCCCAGGGTGAGGGCAGTGGCGGCCATCTTAACTGAATAGCGAAATTGCAGTTTTATGCAGACTGGTTGCTAAGGGCTGAATTGTATTAATTATGGGGTAAGTCAGTCTAATAGTAACTGATTCTGGAATATCATGTTATTAGTAACTACATATATGAAAATTGAAATTAGGGTCTAAGTGTGACAGTTATCCTTTAAGGTTCAGACAGCAGCCTTAAGATGGTTTCTAAATTACTCTCTTTCAGAAAATCGATGGGTAAACAGGTTTTTAAAGGCAACCACACGGATTAGACCAACTCTAAAGTCCCCGGTTCCACCTTGGGATCTCTCGCTAGTTCTCAATGCCTTAACAAAGCCACCCTTTGAACCTTTACATGAAAGCAGTTTAAGAAACTTAACCTTGAAAATTATGTTTCTAGTAGCTATCACATCAGCTCGTAGACTAGAGGAAATCCAAGCTCTTACCATCCATTAGCCATACCTTACAATCTGTGAAGATAGAGTCATACTAAGGCTAGACCCATCCTTTATACCTAAAGTGGTTTCTTCCTTTCACCTTAATCAGGAAATAGTACTACCAACCTTCTACACAGATCCGAACAGGAGAAGGAGTTCCATCTTCTAGACGTTAGACGTTCTCTCCTTACCTACCTAGACGTTACTAGTACCTTCAGAATAGATTCTAATCTGTTTATTCAGTTCTCAGGCCGCAATAAAGGCAAAAAAGCATCTAAGACGACATTAGCCAGATGGATTAAAACAGTGATTAAAGAGGCCTATCAGGGCCAAGGGCTCCCCTGTCCTCAAGATATTAGGGCTTATTCAACTAGAGCAGTCTCGGCTTCATGGGCCGAACACGCAAATGCTTCTATTGACCAGATATGTAAGGCGGCCATCTGGGCAAGTTCCCATACCTTTTGTAAACATTACAGATTAAATGTGTCAGGGAATGATGACCAGACGTTCGGACGTAAAGTTCTTCAGGCTGCGGTCCCTCCCTAGTTATTAGATTAATTTGGTATTTCTACTCCATGTAGTGCTGTCATGGAGGACGTCCTGGAAAGTAAGAATTAGTCTTACCGGTAATGATGTTTCCAGGAGTCCGACATGACAGCACTAGTAGTTCCCTCCCTAATATTTAAAGTATTTTTCTTTTGTATTACGATACCCATTATTGTGTGATATCTAAAAAAAAAACACTAGTGGAGGTGGGTTGTGGGTGGGGGGAGCGTTTAACCTCTCTCTGTTTCCTGTCCCAATAGTGGGCGGGGGGACATCCTCCTCCATGTAGTGCTGTCATGTCGGACTCCTGGAAACATCATTACCGGTATGACTAATTCTTACTATCTATCTGCTCAGCTCCTCCTCCTCTTACATATAAAACGCTGCCTGTAGATTGCAATACATTTTGTGGTGACAGGTCCTCTTTAAGTCACAATTTCTTAATAAAATAGAAAAATGGTAATTTAACTAACTTGATGGTATTCCCAAACATTCATCATATAGAAAATAATGCAGAAAACACCACACTTTCAATCTGGACTTCTTTCTCCAGCAATCCCTATATCCTGGAGAAAGGACATTAGTAGTGGGACGCAGTAGTGAAGCACCACTGTGACACCAGTTCCACACAATGGTTTTGATATACTCACAAACTTAAACTAATATGGCACATCATAGTATCATCATTCCCTCTCAGGGACCACCCAACTCGAGTTTCACAAATGCTTCCCCGGAATAAACATTACCTAGGCTACTTTCACACCAGCGCTTTTGCTGGATCCGGCAGGGCTCGGCAAAAACGCTTCCGTTACTGATAATACAACCGTCTGCATCCGTTATGAACAGATCCGGTTCTATTATCTGTAACATAGCCAAGACGGATCCGGCATGAACTCCATTGAAAGTCAGTGGGGGACGGATCAGTTTTCTATTGTGTCGGAGTTAAACGGATCCGTCCCCATTGACTTGCATTGTGGGTCATGACAGATCCGTCTTGCTCTGCATCCCATGACGCTTGCTGTGGTTTGCTCCCCGGTATGGGAACGCAACCAAACGTAACGTAATGCATTTCTGTAAAGTTTTGTCCCCATTGACAATGAATTCGTGATATTTCGCAAATATTTTGTAGAATATTCGTCATTTATTAGCGAATTTGTATATTCGTTATATTCTACATTCTTCTTTTTTTTAACGTGAAAATCAGCAAGGTAATGATCGCGTAATATGCGAATATTATGCGCTCAATACAGGCGTGGGTCAAAAACGAATATATAGCACTATAGAATATATTGCTATATATTTGTTTTTACGAATATTCGTAATTTTTTCCATCTGAATACAATTCCTCCCTGCTTCTTGCTTGTGGACCAATGACGCCATTGGCCCACAAGCAAGAAGCAGGGAGGAATCATGTGTTCAGATGGAAAAAATGACGAATATTTGATATAACGAATATATAGCACTATATTCTAAATATTAGCGAATTCTCGAAGTGCCGATATTCGCAATTAAAATTCGTTATTCGAATATTCGCACTCAACACTAATTATTTTAATACTTGTGTGGAACTGGTTGTCCTGTTACCTCCATATAGGGTTTACAGGAGAAACAAGTCCAGATTAAAGTGTGGCGATTTCTGCGATATTTACTATATGATGAATGACGATATCACCCCAAGCGAATGAAGACTGTTGGGGGGATACCTTTAAGTAAGACATTGAAGGGGTTGTCTCACCTTAGACATTGGGGGCATATCGCTAGTATATGCTCCCAATGTCTGATAGGTGCGGGTCCCAGAGGTGGAGTGAATGAAGCAGTGGCCGCGCTTGCACGGTGTGCTTCCCATTCATTTCAATAGGACTACCGAAAATAGCTTAGTGCAGCGCTTGGCTATTTTCGGTGCTCCCATAGGAATGAATGGAGTGCGACTATGCATATGCGGTGAACCCTCCTTCACTTTGCAGGCTCTGTCTAAAGATAGGTGGTGCAGGTCCCAAAGGTGGGGACCCGCAACTCTCAGACACTGACCCAATATCTGAGGCGAGACATCCCCTTTAAGTTTCTATTTTTCTTCTTTTTATGGTGTAATGAAGCAGCGCACACTCTTGCATGTTACTTTTAATTGATAGTAGGACGACCACTGTAGGTGTTGCAGCGCTTAGGGTGGCTGCACATGGTCTGGATTATGCATGATTTTTCTGTCCGGATTTTGTGCAGAAAAACCTCAGTGTATTATAGCACTGCAAAGTGTACGCAATGAGACAAATCCCATATACACTTAGCTTTTTTTTTCTTAGGGGGATAAATTGACCGGCGTTTGCAATCGCGCATACAGAGACAAGCGAACGCCCATTGTTGCGTGTTCCCGAAAGTCTATGTACGGGAACGCGCGACAAGACGCCCCAAAGAAGCTCATGTACTTCTTGGGGCTTCGGGCGTTTTAAAGCGCGATCGTACGCGCTGTAAAACGCCCAGGTGAGAACCATGCCAATAGGGAATCATTGGTTTCTCCTTGTTGAGCGTTTTAACAGCGCATAGGAACGCGCTGTAAAACGCTCAGGTGTGAACCCAGCCTCAGTGTGAACTATCCACAAGACTCGCTTTTTATTGATTTAGAATTCCCTAATAGTATAAATGGGGTCTGGAGACTTTTCTTTACACCAAAAACAAGCACAAAAGTGTTAGTAAATGACCCTCGTCGTTTTTCTTATCCAGATCTCCGCTGTAAGGTGCTAATGACTAACATCATTTGACTATGATACAATAAAAAAAGATTTTTTCCCATGTTCCCAAATTTTCTGCACACAGGTTCTTGGGAGAAAATCAATGTTCTGATCAAGGAAACAGAATTCCATAGCTCAGAACCACTATTTCATCATATTCGAAAATTGTCCTGATTATTAACTACTATGGCCAGAATAGAGGCCCCTGTGCAAGAAGAACATGTGGGGCCCTAATCTGCTGAGTGCAAGGGGCAGATCTGTAGTCCTCTCCTACACGTTCTCTGCGAGTACCGCTGCCATAGGTCACACATTTTTTTCCCCTCAATTAATTAATGTTTTGTTTTAACAGAATATAGGTCAGTAAAACAGGTTAATTACCCAAGCCCTATTCTGCAGGCTGATGTTTCTCACTGTGCCGTGTGTTCATGAACATCCGTGTGTCTGATTACATAATGTAAATCATTGGGACAGCAGAGTGAAGGAATACATTAATATTTTAATGTCAAATATCACCACCTGACGACTGTCCAAATGTCTTCATTCAAAAGTGCTGGAATATAAAACAAGCCCCTACAACCTAGATCAGGGGTCAGCAACCTCCGGCACTCCAGCTGTTGTGAAACTACAATTTATTCATTTCTATGAGAGTTCTGAGAAGAGCAGAGGAAGTCTGCATGCTGGGAGTTGTAGTTTCACAACAGATGGAGTGCAGGAGGTTGCTTATCCCTGACCTATATATTGAGACTTATCAATATTGAAGGTGGTTTCACACCAAAGTTTTTCCTGGTGTTTTTCTACACTTTTGCATTTTTAGTGGGGTTTTTATGCACTGGTGTTTTTTGCAGTTTTTATTTTTTACTGCAAAAGCGCTAGCTCGAAGGTCTATGGGAAATATGAAAGGCAGGGCACACAAGTGTTTCATTTTTTTGGGGGGGTACTGGCAGTTTTGTTAATTAGGTTTTCTTTCTGTCTTCCCAGAGGGACACTCCCACTCCTACATTCCTATTGCTAGCCTGTTTGCCACCATTGTATTGGTTTGTACCACCAACTGTACCACCAGCAAAGTGTTATTTCTGAAAAAACTTTATGTTCATGTAATGTTCCTGGTTGTCCAGCAGGTGGCAGTATATCTGGGAGAGTGTACCTTGAGATAGAATGGAACTTACCATTTCATTCCCCTTTTTGGGCAGAAGTGGACTAGTCCTGCTTTCTACAAAGGGGGGTTGCTGGAAGCTTTAGTGGAGATGAGGGGGGAGTTCAGAGTTGGAGCGAGAGAGTGAAGCAGCATGGTGCGTTTCCCCCTCACTGTTGCAGGAGCTTTGGGAAAGTAGCTCAGACAGCAGCCCACTCTCTGAGATATATAAAACGGAGCCAAGACACCTACTGAGCAAAATGGGCCACAGGCTACCTCACTCTCATAGCAAACTGTAACTGAAGCTGATAGGAACCAGACTGAAGCCAAAGATTAGCACAGCAGCAGAGAGAGATAAAGCAGAGAAAACGGATCCGTCCCCATTCACTTGCATTGGGGGTCATGCAGGATCCTTCTTGCTCCGCATCCCAGGATGGAAAGCAAACTGCAACATGTTGTATGGGAACGCAACTAAACGGAATGGAATGCATTTTGGAGCATTCTGTTCAGTTTAGTTTTTTCCCCTATTGACAATGAATGGGGACAAAACTGAAGCATTTTTTTCCGGTATTGAGCCCCTATGACAGATATCGATACCGGAAAACTAAAACGCTAGTGTGAAAGCAGCCTTAGATGGGATGTCTAGACCTACACCATATTTATCACAGGGGCTCAGGCTGGATGATAAATGTGCGGGGAGAGACCCTTTTCTTTGACTCTATGCCAACTATTGGTTGGCTTACTTAAAGGCGGAATTTTACTCCAGAAATGCTCAGACATATTGGTGCAAAATGGTGCATCTTAGGCCCTATCCACTTTCCTGTGAAGCTCTGCCCACTTGTTGAGCATGTTGGAAAAATTGTAGAAACCCTAGAAGCGTACAATTTGCTCCATTTTGTGCCACTATTTGTAGGCAGATTTTTGGTGCAGATATATTATTAAATCTGGGCAACTGTGCATAAAAATTGCAAAAATATGGCCCCAAAAATGTACAAAAACAGTTTAAAAAAATGTGGTTATTCTGACGTTTTTTATTCACTAATGCCAGTGAATGCCAGTGAATGCCAGTTCAAATTTGTGTATTTAAGGACGCTTAAAGGAGTTGTCCATCAGGAATCAGCTTAGCACAGGATGTGTCTCCGCTGAAATCCATAGCAATCAGATGACATCTTCTGGACAACCTGGCAGTAAGTGTTCAGCTATCGTACAGCGCCACCACAGGAGAAATGGAGCATTGCACAGTGCCCATGAAAAACTATGGGCAGTCTAAAGGAACTTCCAGAGAGAGGTCCCTTCCCAGCAATCGTCTGCTCAGTGGAGGAGACATTTACATGCAGTGATCTCCTCCACAGTATGGGGAGGAGTGATCGCTAATGCCATCGTTTGTCCCCATACAAAATCATTGTTTCCCTGCAGCAAAGTGTGTTTAGACGGCAAATGATTAAGGTGACCGCACGAACGATCCTATAACCCGCCGAACCAGCGGCACCTTTACACTGCCAGATAATCGCTAACAAGCTTTTTCTATGAACACCTGTTAGCAATTATCTAGCGGATTCTCTGCCTTTTGTTGCCTCTTACTTAATACGGTTTATAAATGGGTTCCTGATTGAAGAGCCCCCTCAATTCATTTTGAAAACGAGGGATCTAAACCAGATAACCCCTTTAATACATCAACATTGTCCGATAAAATGTGATATATTCGGTTTAGTGATGTCATTTCGAAAATATTTTGTAATGTAATGTAAAGCTGTCATGAAGGGTAAACACACCTGGAGATGACATCCGCCATACTCCAGCAGTTTACTTTATTCCAGGGTTCAATGAGTGCCGTATACTGAACTGCAAACACAGCTTCCATGTGTCGGCACTTCACCCACATTCTCCTACCCAGGGATCTCGCCGTTTCACCAGCAGATGTGTTATGTCGTAGATTGCACTGGGAATATTTGGTGATTGACATGTTCCACAGGTGAGATATTGGTGTGAATATAGCATATACCGCGTTGTCTCACTGATAGCATACACTTTGATAGGTAACCCTTGTCCCTAAATGTTCAAAAGCATTAGGAGGATTGGATTTTTTAACGTTTCTTTTGTTTTCAGATTTTCTTTTCCTTTCTGCACATTCTGTCATTAGAAGTACATTCATATGAAAGAACAAAAGAATACAAATAAATCAATAATGTCTGTTTACCGTTCTTTCATCTAATAACTGAGGAAATATTGGAAATTCTGAATTTTGTCAGCACTATGAGTTGTTTTTTGTTTTCAGGTGAATTTTCGTGCGGGAAAACCTCAGTGTAAGGGCTCATGCCCATGCTGCGGTCCGCAATGTACGGGCACCGGCCATGTGCACTCCGCTTCTGTGTGCATGAGCCCTAATACAGTACAAACAGTACTTTGCTGGTACTGTATTAGGGCTCATGCACACAAGCATACTTGCTCAGTGCCTGTATTGCGGACCGTAAACGGCAGGTTCTCAATATACTGTCCATGTGCACTCCGTGCTGTGGATGTGGATCCATTGACTTGAATGGGTCCGCGATCTGCAAAATCTGCAATCTGATATGGCAAAAGATCTTTTGCAGAGGTAAGGCACGGCTCAGAAGCCCACGGAAACACTATGAAGTGCTTCTGCAGGCTTCTGAGTCCGCATCTACAGGACAGAGTGCACACGGATGATGACTATGCATTGCGGCCCGCTTTTTGTAGTCCGCAGCACGGGCATACGGCCCTTACATTGGTGTGCATGAGCCTTTAATCTGTGGTTTTTCCACATGAGAACCTGTGTGAAAAGGCTGCATGTAAGGCCTCATGCACACGGCCGTTACTTTTTTTTGCGATCCGCAAAAAAAGGAAGCCGCCCATGTGCTTTCCGCAATTTGCGGAACGGAACGGGCGGCCCATTTTAGAAATGCCTATTTGTGTCGGCAAAACGGACAAGAATAGGACATGCTATATATTTTTTTTTGCGGGGCCTCGGAACGGAGCAACGGATGTGGACAGCACACGGAGTGCTGTCCGCATCTTTTGCGGCCCCATTGAAGTAAATGGGTCCGCACCCGAGCCACAAAAACTGCGGTTTGGATGCGGACCCGAAAAACGGTCATGTGCATGAGGCCTAATACACAACTTCTGGAGTGAATTCAAAAAGTGGGAGAAGTAGAATCCGTCCTTTATACTTTCTGTTCTTTTATGATCCACTTCTGATTTTGGCTTCCAAAACCACATCAGTAAACCTGACTATGTGGCCGTACCCTAAGGCCTCTTGCACACGGGTGTAGGGGAACGCATATAAGATACGCACACATTTCCGTGCAGATTTATGTGCGTTTCTGCAGCATATCTGCACCAAAATCGCGCAATGTCTAATTTTTGGTGCAGATTTGATGCAGACCTCGGCCTTTCATTGAAAAGGGTGAAATCCGCAGCTAAAACCGCAAATATAATTGACATGCTGTGGATTTGGAAATCTGCATGGCAGGTCAATTTCAGATTTTGTTGCAGAAATTTCCATGGAATTTCAGTTCCGTTCATTTGAATGGGGTTGAATGGGGTTACCCAGCATCCCATGAGGGAAAGACGAATAAAACATCTTGTAGTCAAATTTCCCTTGACAATCTTCAAGCACTGGAGGGAAATGTAATGGAGGCCACACTGATTGTTACCCCAAGTTCTGAGAAACAAATACAGTATAACTCGTAAACACCTTGGGGGTGGTAGTCTCTCAAATCAGCCACAGTTTCCAGAAATTGGGATACAAAGGTTCTCTTGTGGTGGTATCTAATATGTACATTATATACTGTTTTCCTATCAGAGTGCCCGACTTGTCAAAGATGCATGGCGTTTGTATGTTCTCCCTGTGTTTGCATGGGTTTCCTCCCACACTCCAAAGATATATTGATAGGGAATTTAGATTGCAAGCTTCCACTGGAGAGAGCGAATGATGATAGGGTCTGTGAATGTCATCATGGCCTATGCCAGTGATGGCTAACCTCGGCACTCCAGCTGTGGTGAAACTACGACTCCCAGCATGATCTATTTATTTCTATAGAGTTCTGAGAGCAGCCAAGCAAGGGGGGCATCTTGGGAGTTGTAGTTTTACCATAGCTGGAGTGCCAAGGTTAGCCATCACTGGCCTATGCCAATGGGTCCTGCACTGGTTTTCCTCCACCATAGTCCTATACAGGTCCTTCTAAAAAAATTAGCATATTGTGATAAAGTTCATTATTTTCTGTAATGTACTGATAAACATTAGACTTTCATATATTTTAGATTCATTACACACAACTGAAGTAGTTCAAGCCTTTTATTGTTTTAATATTGATGATTTTGGCATACAGCTCATGAAAACCCCAAAATCCTATCTCAAAAAATTAGCATATTTCATCCGACCAATAAAAGAAAAGTGTTTTTAATACAAAAAAAAGTCAACCTTCAAATAATTATGTTCAGTTATGCACTCAATACTTGTTCGGGAATCCTTTTGCAGAAATGACTGCTTCAATGCGGCGTGGCATGGAGGCAATCAGCCTGTGGCACTGCTGAGGTGTTATGGAGGCCCAGGATGCTTCGATAGCGGCCTTAAGCTCATCCAGAGTGTTGGGTCTTGCGTCTCTCAACTTTCTCTTCCCAATATCCCACAGATTCTCTATGGGGTTCAGGTCAGGAGAGTTGGCAGGCCAATTGAGCACAGTAATACCATGGTCAGTAAACCATTTACCAGTGGTTTTGGCACTGTGAGCAGGTGCCAGGTCGTGCTGAAAAATGAAATCTTCATCTCCATAAAGCTTTTCAGCAGATGGAAGCATGAAGTGCTCCAAAATCTCCTGATAGCTAGCTGCATTGACCCTGCCCTTGATAAAACACAGTGGACCAACACCAGCAGCTGACATGGCACCCCAGACCATCACTGACTGTGGGGACTTGACACTGGACTTCAGGCATTTTGGCATTTCCCTCTTCCCAGTCTTCCTCCAGACTCTGGCACCTTGATTTCCGAATGACATGCAAAATTTGCTTTCATCCGAAAAAAGTACTTTGGACCACTGAGTAACAGTCCAGTGCTGCTTCTCTGTAGCCCAGGTCAGGCGCTTCTGCCGCTGTTTCTGGTTCAAAAGTGGCTTGACCTGGGGAATGCGGCACCTGTAGCCCATTTCCTGCACACGCCTGTACACAGTGGCTCTGGATGTTTCTACTCCAGACTCAGTCCACTGCTTCCGCAGGTCCCCCAAGGTCTGGAATAGGTCCTTCTCCACAATCTTCCTCAGGGTCCGGTCACCTCTTCTCGTTGTGCAGCGTTTTCTGCCACACTTTTTCCTTCCCACAGACTTCCCACTGAGGTGCCTTGATACAGCACTCTGGGAACAGCCTGTTCCTTCAGAAATTTCTTTCTGTGTCTTACCCTCTTGCTTGAGGGTGTCAATGATGGCCTTCTGGACAGCAGTCAGGTCGGCAGTCTTACCCATGATTGCGGTTTTGAGTAATGAACCAGGCTGGGAGTTTTTAAAAGCCTCAGGAATCTTTTGCAGGTGTTTAGAGTTAATTAGTTGATTCAGATGATTAGGTTAATAGCTCGTTTAGAGAACCTTTTCATGATATGCAAATTTTTTTAGATAGGAATTTGGGGTTTTCATGAGCTGTATGCCAAAATCATCAATATTAAAACAATAAAAGGCTTGAACTACTTCATTTGGTGTGTAATGAATCTAAAATATATGAAAGTCTAATGTTTATCAGTACATTACAGAAAATAATGAACTTTATCACAATATGCTAATTTTTTTAGAAGGACTTGTATAAGCAGTACTGGCTTAGATGCAGGTTTAATACCAAATGTTCCACTGGTGATGGCATCAGCAACTTCCTCATAAGAAAGGAAGATCTCCCAGGCCTCCTTACAAGGGATGGAATCTGCCTTCATCTGCACCTGACTTTACTAGCTGGAGGTTCAGAACTTGTGGGGTCCCATTTGGACTGACCTGGGTCTGCCTTCTGCTTGCTCTTCCTCAGTCTTGCTTCCTGTTATACTCCCCCCCCCCCCAATCCCTGGGGCACTATTAAATACCCACGAGGTAGTGTTCTAGTAAAGAGTAAAAAAAAAAAGAAAGCATGGACCTTATAACAACAGCAGAAAACTACAGAAAGACTGTATCTATAGGGGACATTTGATTTTACAGGGCATTACATGTTTTCAAAAGGTTGAGCTAGTTTCACTCTGCAGTGTGGTCAGTGCATGTGCTGCTGGGCTGATATACAGCCAGGTGAGGTCAAATACCGGACAGGATTTTAAAGGGTTTCTGTCATCTGAAAAATAGGTATTAAGCTGGCTGACATTAGCGATGTGCTGAACATAACTATATTAGAGCCATCTCACTGCCTAAAGCCTTTATTGAGAAAAATGAACTTTTATAATATGCTAATTAGCCTCTAGGAGCGGGGGGGCGTTGCCCCTGCTCCGTTCTCCCACCTCTGGCCACGCCCTGCTACACTAGATTGACAGGGCCAGGCAGCCTTCACCTCCTCTTGCCGGCCCTGTGCGCTGGGGAGAACTCTCGCTGATCAGGCGCAGTGAGGAAGCTGGCAGCCGGTGAGTGCCCTTGTCTCACTGCTCCTGTGCCGTATTCTTCTGAACGGGATGGCGCAGGCGCGAGAGTTACCCTGCAGACAGGGCCGGAGGTAGGAGACCAACGCTGCCTGCCCCTGTCAATCTAGTGCAGCAGGGCGTGAGCAGAGGTGGGAGAACAGAGCCTCTAGGAGCAGCGGCAACGCCCCCCCCCCCCCCCTCCTAGAGGCTAATTAGCATATTATAAACGTTTGTTTTCTCAATAACGGCGGCAGCAGTGAGATGGCACTAATATAGTTATGTTCAGCTGACATTAGCACGTCGCTAATGTCAGCCAGCTTAAAGGGACACGGTCACCTGCATTTTACTTACTGAGCTAATAACATCGCCACATTAGTCTCCACGATTTACATTAAAATATACTAGTATTACTGCCCCGTGTCTTTTATTTGGTCTATAAAATCGGTTTTATTAATATGTAAAGTACCTCAATAAGGAGCCCAAGGGGACGTCCCTCCGGCAGTTGGAGCCCAGCCGCTCCCAGTACTTCGGAGCCCAGCACCGCCCCACTGCCAATTTATTCACTGCTCAGTGCCGCCGCAATGTTTGTGCAGCTGGTGCATGCGCATTTGCCTCACAGAACTCATTGCGCATACGCCAGCTGCACAAACGGGCACTGCACAAACATTACGTCGGCACTGAGAAGTGAATAACTTGGCAGTGGGGCGGTGCTGGGCTCCGAAGTAATGGGAGCGGCTGGGCTCCAACTGCAAGAGGGACGTCCCCCTGGGCTCCTTATTGAGGTACTTTACATATTAATAAAAGCGATTTTATAGACCAAATAAAAGACACAGGGCAGTAATACTAGTATATTTTAATGTAAGTCAGGGAGACTGATGTGGTGATGTTATTAGCTTAGAAAGTAAAATCCAGGTGACAGTGTCCCTTTAATACCCATTTTTCAGGTGACAGAAACCCTTTAAGTGCCGGTCCGGGTTTTGACAGCACCTGGCTGTCCTTAAATAGGCAGCTGGGCTCAAAAGCCATGTCTGTGTGCTGGGATCTAAGGCCTGTGCTGGGCCGGAGAGCTGAGACCTGTGGGTCAGTAGAACAGGCCGCCCTAAAGCCTGTATTTGGACTTTCTGAGGCAGAACTGCCACCAAGGTGACTTTTGGTTATATTGCCATTGGGTGTGAAGTAACACCAACACTGCAAAAGTGACATTTTGTTTTTGGCATCATGTGTGAATAAACACTGAAGTTTGAATTACGAACTTGTATTTTGCCTCTGTACTGCGCCCGCTTATCCTAACTACCAGAGCGAATCCCCACAGTGCCTGGAAAACGTCCTGGTGAATGTATACATAGAGGCCTCAATTTGTCCAACATATGCCAAAATGTTGGGTCTGAAAAAAGGGGGATATAGGGCAGCTCTCCGTCTGGTTGGGGATGGCAAGGTGCTCCATACTGGTGTCGCACTCTATTCACCAAAAGTATATAGTCAAAAGGAAATGAATGGGCACTCTAATATATGGACTCACATAGACTCAATATGGCATCACTAAATAAATGTATTATATAGATGCATGTGTCAAAGGTAACTGGAGATACAGATATAAAATAATGTAGTATAAAAAGGATGTCCCTGCGAGTATCTTCAGGTATAATAGAACAAGTGTAGAAAATATATCAAAAGCAAGTTATGTATAAAATTAGCAGCACTGCGGATAGTCAAAAGAAATGTTAAAAAAAAAGTATACATATCTGTTTAAAAACGTATAAAATAGCTACTGGAATAAGGTTCTGAGATCCAGGCGGAGTTTGATCCAATCTCGGGCAAAAGCAGATTAATGAGTCAACATATACACAAATTATTGCAATAGTGTCAAAAAAGCAATATATCAAGTTCAAACTGTGACCTATAGATAGAAAAGTCCAAATCCGTATAAAATATATAAAGGTGAAAAAAATAATAATAATAATATTGCAAAGAAAATACTATGTGTGCAGCAAAAATAGAGGTTATATACTCTCAAGTGCAAACGTGCTCACTGGAGGAAAAGATTTTGTTGATCAAGGTGATAATGGGAATATGGATATTGTGGATATGTAGCCCACGGTCTGAGGGAACTCCGCAGTAGTAATGCCCAGGTCACTTCCCTAAGGCTTATAGTTCTCTAGAGGATGTAGCTAGTAATTGCTACTTAATTTTCATATGCAATGTTGCAATCTGCGGCTTAAAGGGACTCTGTCACCAGTTTCTAACCCCCCCTTTTAAAACTATTGTTCTCTCCATGGTGCCCTTGTCATTACAAAGCTGTTGTTATAAGATAAATCCGCCGTGTAGTTTTGATAAAAATCGCTTTTATCTAACCTGTCAATCTTCTGGATAAGGTGCCCAGGGCGTTTCTGAAGGTCTGAATCTGCCGCTCTCCGCCGCCGCCGTTGGTGCCCAGCTCCTCCCATGACCCTTTCAGCGCCACCTGGATGTAATGAAATCCGCCTCCGGCTCTCCTCAGTGCCCCCTCCTCCTTTTCAAAGATCCCGCGCGTGCGCACAGGCCTGTGCCTGATGCGCCCGTGTGGACTTTTAGATTCTGCCTCGTTGAGCGAAGCACGCGCGCGTTCGCGCATTCGCGCGCGCATGCGCACTTCGCTCAACGAGGCAGAATCTAAAAGTCCGCACGGGCGCATCAGGCACAGGCCTGTGCGCACGCGCGGGATCTTTGAAAAGGAGGAGGGGGCACTGAGGAGAGCCGGAGGCGGATTTCATTACATCCAGGTGGCGCTGAAAGGATCATGGGAGGAGCTGGGCACCAACGGCGGCGGCGGAGAGCGGCAGATTCAGACCTTCAGAAACGCCCTGGGCACCTTATCCAGAAGATTGACAGGTTAGATAAAAGCGATTTTTATCAAAACTACACGGCGGATTTATCTTATAACAACAGCTTTGTAATGACAAGGGCACCATGGAGAGAACAATAGTTATAAAAGGGGGGGTTAGAAACTGGTGACAGAGTCCCTTTAAGTTCACAATGTGATCAAATGCGATCAGAACATAAAGTAGCAATTACTAGCTACATCCTCTAGAGAACTATAAGTATCTATATAATACATTTATTTAGTGATGCCATATTGAGTCTATGTGAGTCCATATATAAGAGTGCCCATTCATTTCCTTTTGACTATATGACAAAATATTGTCCGTCTACTATGTGTCCAAGGTAGGGGAGGTTACCGAAGCATATTTATTTTTTCAACTGTACTAAAGCCAGAGGGATCCTGCAAAGAAATGTATGCCCCATGGTATTATTTTGCATGGAAGACATAGGTCATTTCACGGTATACATCAGCATGCATTGAGGCATTACTCATAAATTTAAGTTTATGAAATCCACTAGGTGCACTCAACAGTGGATTTCATAAACTTTCACCTCAGCCCCCCTAGCTTAACCACCTCCGGACCGCCTAACGCACATGTGCGTTCCGGAGGTGGCAGCGCTGCGCACAGTCACGCATATACGCGTCATCTCGCGAGACGCGAGATGACGCGAGTATGCGCCCGCGCGTGCGCAGTTCGCGCCGGCATTTAATCGAGAAGTATTTCGTCAGCAACCTGCCAGCCAATGATCGTGGCTGGCAGGTTGCTGATTTTTAAAAAATCCAATCAAAGTGCCAGATAGCAGATCTTATTTGTAAATATGATCTGTTATATGGCTGACTGCTCCTCTGTTGGTTCTTTTCGTCGGTTGGATCCAGCAGAGGAGCAGGCTTCACAGTGAGTACACCAAACACTACACTATAGCCCCTGATCACCCCCCTGAACCCCAATTAACCCTTTGATCACCCCTGTCAATCACAAGTGAAAAGAAAAAAGTGATCAGTGCAAACTGTCACTTTTTTTTTTCACTGTTATTGACCGTTAGGTTTTAGGTATAGTTTAGGTCCCTTGGTTAGGTAGTTAGCGATCAGTTAGCGCCCAGCCCACCGCACCGCAGTCCGTTATTCGCTGATTAGCGTATCGCTAATCAGCATTTGTACTTTTATAGTATCTGGAAGTGATCAAAACTGATCACGGTCAGATCTATAATTGTATTAGTGTCACTTTAGTTCGCCCTCCACCCAAAACGCAGTGTTTGCCCGATCAGGCCTGATCGGTCGCCCACACGTGCGTTCGCCCACACCCGCCCCACCGCAGTGACAAAAAAATATTTTTTTTTGATCACTGCACATTCACTTTACACGCACTGCGGCGATAAAAAAATCTGTTTTGATATTTTTTATCAACCGCAGCGGCCTCCGGTACTTCGCTAGCCTCCCCTTTGTAAGACAGGCTTGCTTTTTTTTTCTTGGGTAGTCTCAGGGAATACCCCTAAATTTAGTTGCCCACATGTCTAACAGGGGGTATTCCTCTGAAGAGGCCTACAGGCTTCTGACCCAGTCGGATGAGGAGTGGGAACCCTCATCTGATGAATCCAGCGGGTCAGAATACGAACCTGTAGAAAGCAGTGGCTCTCTGACCCAAAGTTCGGACGAGGAGGCTGAGGTCCCTGATACCACCAGGCGTACCCGGCCCCGTGTCGCTAGACCGCAGGTTGCGCAGGATCCGCTTCAAGAGCAGCAGAGTGGGGCTGGTGCTGTCGGATTACGTGGTGAGGCATACACCAGCAGCCCAGCCCTCCCTGGACCTAGTACCAGCACTGCCGTACAACCTGGTGAAGTAGCGAGCACCAGAAGGGCAGTTGAAGCTGGTACGGTGGCACGTGCAGTAGTGACCCCGTCGCAGCCACCGCAAAGACGTGCCCGTAGAGCCCCTAGAATCCCAGAGGTGCTGGCAAACCCTGATTAGGCAGTCCCCAACTTCAGCCGCACCTGTAGTTTTCCCTTTCACTGCCCAGTCTGGAGTTCGGGTTGAGACGGCTCAGATCGGTTCGGCCCTGGGATTTTTTGAGCTGTTCTTGACTGCGGAGCTTTTAGACATAGTTGTGGCCGAAACAAACAGGTATGCCACACAATTTATCACCGCTAACCCGGGAAGCTTTTATGCCCAGCCTTTCCGGTGGAAACCAGTCCAAGTTTCCGAACTTAAAACTTTTCTGGGCCTCCTCCTCAACATGGGCCTGACAAAAAAGCATGAATTGCGGTCATATTGGTCCACGAACCCGATTCATCACATGCCCATGTTCTCTGCTGCCATGTCCAGGGCACGTTTTGAGGCCATCCTGCGTTTCCTGCACTTTAGTGACAACACCGCCTCCCGTCCCAGGGGCCACCCTGCTTTTGACCGGCTCCACAAAATTCGGCCCCTCATAGACCATTTCAACCAGAAATTTGCAGATATTTATACCCCAGAGCAAAACATCTGCGTAGACGAGTCCCTGATACATTTTACCGGGCGCCTTGGCTTCAAACAATACATCCCAAGCAAGCGCGCCCGGTATGGGGTCAAATTGTATAAGCTCTGTGAAAGGGCCACAGGCTATACCCACAAATTTCGGGTCTATGAGGGAAAAGATCAGACCCTGGAGCCGGTCGGTTGCCCTGACTACCTGGGGAGCAGTGGGAAGACAGTTTGGGACTTGGTGTCACCCTTATTCGGCAAGGGGTACCATCTTTATGTGGACAATTTTTACACAAGTGTGGCCCTCTTTAGGCATTTGTTTCTAGAACGGATTGGCGCCTGTGGTACCGCGCGAACTAGTCGCGCGGGCTTCCCCCAACGGCTCGTTAGCACCCGTCTTGCAAGGGGGCAGAGGGCCGCACTGTGTAACGAAGAACTGCTCGCGGTGAAATGGAGAGACAAGCGTGACGTTTACATGCTCTCCTCCATTCACGCAGACACGACAATACAAATTGAGCGAGCAACCCGTGTCATTGAAAAGCCCCTCTCAGTCCACGACTATAACCTCCACATGGGAGGGGTCGACTTCAATGACCAGATGTTGTCTCCGTATTTAGTTTCCCGACGCACCAGACGCTGGTATAAGAAGGTGTCTGTATATTTAATTCAATTGGCTCTGTACAATAGTTTTGTTCTCTACAGTAAGGCTGGGAGAACTGGATCCTTCCTCAAATTTCAGGAAGAGATCATCGAGAACCTCCTGTATCCAGGAGGTTCCGTGGCCCCAACCACCAGTGTAGTTAGCCGTCTACACGAGCGACACTTCCCCAGTGTCGTTGCTGGTACCTCAACCCAACCGTCACCCCGAAAAAGATGTCGTGTCTGTAGCAGGAGTGGAATAAGGCGTGACACCCGCTATTTCTGTCCTGACTGTCCGGACCACCCTGCCCTATGCTTTGGAGAGTGTTTCCGGAAGTACCACTCACAGGTACACTATTAGCATAGGGATCATCTCACCAGGACAGGCACACAGGGCTATTAGGGCCCATTCACTCACTGCTGCTGCAAACGTCTCCTTTCACATGGGACAAAGTGCATAACGCACTTCGCCACATCTTTGGGCGATTTGCGCTTTGCACATTGACCCATGGGGAAGGAGAGGTTTGTTCTATAAAGGTAAAAAAACAAAAAACAAAAAAAAAAAACACACCAGTAAGCAAACACGTTAATGTTCAGTTAAAAAAGTTAAAGTTACATGTTCTGTTGCAAAGTTAATAAAATTATTGCGTTGCGGCCTGGTTTTTTCATTTTTTCTTTTTTTTCTTTTTTTACCTTCCAGGTGGACCAACCGATTGACTAGCTGCAGCACCGATGTGCATTCTGACAGAAGCATTGCGCTGCTGTCAGATTACACGCAAGTCGGTGTATGCGGCGCTGCAAGACGGGATTTTCTCCTCTGCAGTGACAGATACGTTTGCCGAGGCATACGAGCTGAGGAGGAGGCGGCGTTCCTATGCTTTGGCAAGCACTTTGTATATATATATATATAAAAAAAAATAATTAATCCCGGCAATGATTTATTCATCCACATCGATTGATGTGAATGGAGAAATCTGGTTTGCCAGGGCATACGAGCTAAGTGGGTATGGATGTAGGGCGGAGCTCCTATGTCCTGGCAGACGCCTTTCCCCTCCATTTTTTTTTTTTGGCAGAGATTTTTTCATCCACATTGATCGATGCGAATGAAGAAATCTGTGCCGTTCATTTTTTTCTTTCAGCCCAGAGGCTGAACGGAAAAAAAAATCTCATTACCTGTATGCTCAATATAAGGAGAATAGCAGAAACTCTATTGCTGGCCATACATGTAATGATTGCGGAGACCCTCAAATGCCAGGGCAGTACAAACACCCCACAACTGACCCCATTTTGGAAAGAAGACACCCCAAGGTATTTGCTGAGGGGCATATTGAGTCCATGAAAGATTTAAATTTTTGTCCTAAGTTAGCGGAAAGTGAGACTTTGTGAGAAAAAAATAATAATAATCAATTTCCGCTAACTTATGCAAAAAAATAAAAAATTCTATGAACTTGCCAGGCCCCTCATTGGATACCTTGGGGTGTCTTCTTTCCAAAGTGGGGTCACATGTGGGGTATTTATACTGCCCTGGCTTTTTAGGGGCCCTAAAGCGTGAGAAGAAGTCTGGGATCCAAATGTCTAAAAATGCCCTCCTAAAAGGAATTTGGGCCCCTTTGCGCATCTAGGCTGCAAAAAAGTGTCACACATCTGGTATCGCCGTACTCAGGAGAAGTTGGGCAATGTGTTTTGGGGTGTCATTTTACATATACCCATGCTGGGTGAGAAAAATATCTTGGTCAAATGCCAACTTTGTATAAAAAAATGGGAAAAGTTGTCTTTTGCCAAGATATTTCTCTCACCCAGCATGGGTATATGTAAAATGACACCCCAAAACACATTCCCCAACTTCTCCTGAGTACGGCGATACCAGATGTGTGACACTTTTTTGATGCCAAGGTGGGCAAAGGGGCACATATTCCAAAGTGCACCTTTCGGATTTCACCGGTCATTTTTTACAGATTTTGATTGCAAAGTACTTCTCACACATTTGGGCCCCTAAATTGCCAGGGCAGTATAACTACGCCACAAGTGACCCCATTTTGGAAAGAAGACACCCCAAGGTATTCCGTGAGGGGCATGTCGAGTTCCTAGAATTTTTTATTTTTTGTCGCAAGTTAGTGGAATATGAAACTTTGTAAGGAAAAAAGAGAAAAAAAAAAAATAATCATTTTCCGCTAACTTGTGACAAAAAATAAAAAATTCTAGGAACTCGCCATGCCCCTCACAGAATACCTTGGGGTGTCTTCTTTCCAAAATGGGGTCACTTGTGGCGTAGTTATACTGCCCTGGCAATTTAGGGGCCCAAATGTGTGAGAAGAACTTTGCAATCAAAATGTGTAAAAAATGACCGGTGAAATCCAAAAGGTGCACTTTGGAATATGTGCCCCTTTGCCCACCTAGGCTGCAAAAAAGTGTCACACATCTGGTATCGCCGTACTCAGGAGAAGTTGGGGAATGTGTTTTGGGGTGTCATTTTACATATACCCATGCTGGATGAGAGAAATATCTTGGCAAAAGACAACTTTTCCCATTTCTTTATACAAAGTTGGCATTTGACCAAGATATTTTTCTCACCCAGCAGGGGTATATGTAAAATGACACCCCAAAACACATTCCCCAACTTCTCCTGAGTACGGCGATACCACATGTGTGACACTTTTTTGCAGCCTAGGTGGGCAAAGGGGCCCAAATTCCTTTTAGGAGGGCATTTTTAGACATTTGGATCCCAGACTTCTTCTCACGCTTTAGGGCCCCTAAAAATCCAGGGCAGTATAAATACCCCACATGTGACCCCATTTTGGAAAGAAGACACCCCAAGGTATTCAATGAGGGGCATGGCGAGTTCCCTTTCCGCTAACTTGGGACAAAAATTTTAATCTTTCATGGACTCAATATGCCCCTCACCGAATACCTTGGGGTGTCTTCTTTCCAAAATGGGGTCACATGTGGGGTATTTATACTGCCCTGGCATTTTAGGGGCCCTAAAGCGTGAGAAGAAGTCTGGAATATAAATGTCTAAAAAATTTTGCGCATTTGGATTCCGTGAGGGGTATGGTGAGTTCATGTGAGATTTTATTTTTTGACACAAGTGATCACCCCATATAGACTCCCTGATCACCCCCCTGTCATTGATCAACCCCCTGTCATTGATCACCCCCCTGTAAGGCTCCATTCAGAGGTCCGTATGTATTTTGCGGATCCGATCCATGGATCCGTGGATCCGTAAAACACATACGGACGTCTGAATGGCGCCTGACAGGGGGGTGATCAATGACAGGGGGGTGATCAGGGAGTCTATATGGGGTGATCACCCCCCTGTCATTGATCACCCCCCCTGTAAGGCTCCATTCAGAAGTCTGTATGTGTTTTGCGGATCCGATCCATGGATGCGTGGATCCGTAAAACACATACGGACGTCTGAATGGAGCCTTACAGCGGGGTGATCATCCCATATAGACTGCCTGATCACCCCCCTCTAAGGCTCCATTCAGACGTCCGTATGTGTTTTGCGGATCCGATCCGTGGATCCGTAAAACTCATACGGACGTCTGAATGGTGCCTAACATGGGGTTGATCAATGACAGGGGGGTGATCAGGGAGTCTATATGGGGTGATCAGAGGTTAATAAGGGGTTAATAAGTGATGGGGGGGGGGTGTAGTGTAGTGTGGTGCTTGGTGCTACTTTACTGAGCTGCCTGTGTCCTCTAGTGGTCGATCCAAACAAAAGGGACCACCAGAGGACCAGGTAGCAGGTATATTAGACGCTGTTATCAAAACAGCGTCTAATATACCTGTTAGGGGTTAAAAAAATTGCATCTACAGCCTGCCAGCGAACGATTGCCGCTGGCAGGCTGTAGATCAGCTCGCTTACTGGCCGATCCTGTGAACGCGCGCGCCTGTGTGCGCGCGTTCACAGGAAGTCTCGCGATATGACGCGTAGACACGTGACTGTGCCTGGGACAGCCGCCTCCGGACCACGATCCTGCGTTAGGCGGTCCAGAGGCGGTTAAAGGGGTTGTCCAGGTTCAAAGCTGAAACCGGACATAACTTCTTCACTCATTTAGCATGTCTGAGTGCAGCATCGGATCATGTCTTGCTCCGATGTTCCCCCTTGCCCTACACTGCATAACAAATGGTAAGGTCTATTTTCTTTATCGCTGGTAACGTACCAGGCTTCACATGTGTATGTTAGGCAGAGATTTCCGCCTAGCAGTGATCCCAGTGATGTCACTGTCAAAAATGGGTGGTCTATCATGTTGTCCTAGGCTGTTTTAGAGCCTAGAGCATCGCTATAGACCGCCCATTTGTGACGTCACCTGTGACGTCACTGCTAGGTGGAAGCCTCCGCCCAGAACAGTGAGGATATAAACAAAACAGACCTTGCTCTGTGGAATGCAGCGCAGGACAATGGGGAGCATCGGAGCAAGAAATGCTCTGATGCTCCACTCAGACATGCTACATAAATGTCGAAGAGGTTATGTCCGGGTTCAGCTGTGAACGTGGACAACCCCTTTAAAGCCCAAACGTAATTTGAACAGAGCCTCATCAATTCAAGCAGTATTATTGGCATATATAGCCTCTTCACCCTTTTAAATTCAGTAATAACTTTGATTTGTACCTTTCCTCTTCTGATGATACCTGCGCCTGACACTAAAACCTTAT
This sequence comes from Bufo gargarizans, assembly GCF_014858855.1. Lineage (NCBI taxonomy): Eukaryota > Metazoa > Chordata > Amphibia > Anura > Bufonidae > Bufo > Bufo gargarizans. Next base: position 431,800,272 of record NC_058084.1, on the reverse strand, counting down.
GCAAACCTATGGTGCAATCCTTGAGTGTATCAGAGGATTTTCCTGTCGGTGCATGTCCAATGAGAGGAATGCAAACAAACAAGAATTTTACCACTAAACCTTCCCAGTAAACAGAGTATAGTAGTATAAATGTGGAGAGTCCATATTATACTCCATATAGAACTCAAGGGTAAAGGACTTCTGAAGACAGTATTTCTTTCTTCTAGCACCCAGAGGTTGTAAAATCAATCCAAGCTAATTGTGGACCATCAGATTCACCTGATGGTCCACAAATATTCAGGGTCCAAATGAGTAGCAGCGTCAGATTATAAGGAGGGCAGGGCACAATGGGCCTCAGTTGTCCTGTTCAGCTGCATTTACAGTATGCACCTCTACTTCCACTTATCTCTGACCAAGCATGTTAAAATCCAGCTGGCTGATCTCTGTTCCCCCCATGCAGACACTGCTTGTCCTCATACACATTAAATTGCTGATGGATTCTATTGACATTAGCGCACGTCCTGCTGAAGCAACTCACATATCAAATGCATAGACCGCCACTAAATTTGTTGCCCAGGAGCATCTACTCTCCCTGATCCTATCCTGGCTGGCCATCAAGAAGAACCCCTCAGACATCCTAGTGGAGCAACTGAGTTCTTCTGAATTACTTTTCTGAGGAAACTGTCCTAAAAAAAAGTTCTGCAGGTCGTCAATGATGTAGCTAATGTTGTAAAATAGCTGTCATGAATCAAAACCTTCCTTCCTTTCAGAAAATAATTTTTCACCAAACCCAGCAGCAAAACCTGAAATTCATGCAACTACCAAGCAAGGGATTAAGTAAATAGTGCTGAAACCTGCCCTTCTAGTTTATACTGCACAGGATTAATGAGAATCTCCTGAATGCGCCCTTCAATACCCAGGCATCTGCGGGGAGAATCTGATCTGCAATGTATATTCCACCCAGTGGATACTGGAAGCCATGCCGGCCCGAGACAGGATTACGCAGACCAGATGTAGTGCCAAATGTTTAGAATTTCAGGAACAGCTGAATCCGCCCCATCAGCATTTGTACTGTGCTGAGAGACTTTATATGCCACCTGGCACATGCTACCCCTCTGCGTCCTTCACTTCAAACAACCCAACTCTGCTCGATAAAAAAAATCACTTTGCTGAAAACAGAGTGCTTAGTGCATGTGGAAAATTGTTTGATGGCTTTTTTAAGCTACGTACAGAACCAGACACATTATTTCCGCCACATGTTTGGGCAGAAGTGCTGGACGGGCAGCTGCATGCTTTTATCTCTCTAAAACCTAGAATTTCCAGAGAAATGGCTTCCACAGATTTATCAAAAACAATGCAAATACAATGAAACTCTTTTATTCATTCCCCCTGAGAGTTGCAGTTGTCTATCGTTCCCCAGGCTCCCCCCACCAATTTCAGGATCACTTTGCAGCTTGGCTTCCTCACTTCCTATCTTCTGAATCACCAACTCTTATTATGGGTGATTTTAATATCCCCATTGATGATCCTACCTTCCTATCAGACGCTCACTTCTTTCTTTAACCTCCTCTCTTAGCCTATCACAACTTACTTCCAATGCCACGCACGAACAACTGCTTAGTCTCAAACTTTAGTAACTTATCCTTTCCACTTTCTGACCACAATCTTCTTTCATTTACCATAAAGACCTCTCACTTTTCTCATGGCAATCCTACTTTTCACACTTACAGAAACCTACACACCATTAACTGCCAGCAACTTATTAACACCCTACAACTAGCTCTTACCCCAATCACTTTCCTCCCCTGTCCAGACTTGGCTGCCAATCATTACAACCAGACCCTCATAACCACCCTAGATGAAGTTGCTCCAATATCAATCCGACCCTCTCGACACAAAACATGGTAACCCTGGCTGGCACACACCCGAAACATATTTTCTCCAGCGCTGCTCCAGATGTGCAGAACGCTTATGGGGAAAATCACGAATATCAGCAGACGTCCTCCATTATGAATATATGCTTAAACATACAATTCGGCTCTCAATATTGCCAAACAAAAGTACTTCACCTCTCTCATCTCCTCACTCTCAAATAACCCAAAACGACTCTTTGACACTTTTTGTTTCCTTCTAAGCCCTAAAGTTCCAGAACCTGTCACTGACCTCTGCGCTGATGGCATGGCCACTTACTTCAGAGACAAGATTGGCAGTATCCGGCAGGAAATAATCTCCCAGTCCCCAAATAAATGCAATCCTCCACATGCTCTCTCTCCTCTTTTGACCCTATAACAGAGGAAGAAGTATCCAGGCTTCTCTCTTCTTTTCGACTCACAACCTGTAGCAGTGATCCGATTCATCACACCTCCTCCAGTCCCTCTCCCCGGCTGTCATCACTCACCTAACTACAATTTTTAACCTCTCTCTCTCTTCTGGTATCTTTCCCTCCTCTCTAACCACTACTAAAGAAACCATCCCTTGACCCGACCTGTGCTGCTAACTACCAACCTGTTTCTAATCTCTCCTTCATCTCTAAACTCCTTGAACATCTCATCTACTCTCGCTTAATAAGCTCTGCAAACTCTCTTCTTGACCCCTTACAATCTGCCTTTTGCCATCTTCACTCTACAGAAACTGCCCTTACTAAAGTGTCTAACGATCTCCTAACAGCAAAAAGAAATGGTGACTATTCTCTACTGATTCTGCTGGATCTCTCTGCAGCGTTTCATACCGTAGACCATAAACTCCTCCTCACTATGCTCCACTCAATTGGCCTTAAGGACACTGCTCTCTCTTGGTTCTCTTCCTATCTCTCTGACCACTCCTTTAGTGCATCATTCACTGGCTCTTCTTCTTCTCCTCCTCTTCCTCTTGATGTTGGCATTCCTCAGGGCTCAGTACTAGGTCCTCTACTCTTCTCCCTCTATACAGCCCCCATTGGACAGACTATCAGTAGATTTGTCTTTCGACATCACCTCTATGCTGACTACACCAAACTATACACTTCATCCCCTGACATCACCCCTGCTTTACTCCAAAACACCAGTAATTGTCTGGCAGCTGTCTCTAGCATCATGTCCTCTCTGTAGATTAAAACTGAACTTCTTGTCTTTCCCCTATCTACTAACCCGCCTAAACTTGATATTTCAAATTCGGTCTGCAGCACTATAATAACTCCTGTGCAACAGGCCCGTTGTCTTGGGGCCACATTTGGCTCTGATCTTTCCTTTGTTCCCCATATTCAATCACTTACACGCTCTTGTCATCTGCACCTCAAGAATATTGCCAGAATCCGCCCTTTTCTTACGGTGGAAACGGCAAAAACTCTTGTTGTTGCCTTGATTCATTCTCGTCTTGACTACTGCAACGCATTACTAACCAGTCTCCCTCTCACTAAACTCTCACCCCTTCAGTCTACCACCCTACTCGTGCTCTCCGTTCTGTTAGCGACCTAAGATTAATAACCTCCATAATTCGTAGCTCTCACTCCCGTCTTCGAGACTTTTATCGAGCTTCACCTACTCTCTGGAATACTCTGCCCTGGAATATTAGGTCAATTCACAACTTCTCCACATTCAAACGTGCCTTAAAAACACATCTTTTTAGGCAAGCTTATCAAGCTACTTAAAATGACCTTTCCCAGACTAAACCTCTCCCCCACCAACTCCTCTGGCCTAAACTCAATCCTCTAGTACATGGGTGTCAAACATGTGGCCCACGGGCCGCATGCGGCCCGCAATGAATATCTTTGCGGCCCGGCAGTCTAGTATCTCTGAACATGAGCGCGCTGCTATCGGTGCGCTCATGTTCTCTCAGCAGCACAGGGAGAAGGAAGCTGTCCTCCTCCCTCCCCCTGTGCTGCTGCCACCAATGAGAAGAGAGGGGGGGGGAGGGGCGGGCGCACTGCGCCACCAATGAGGAGAGAGGGGCGGAGGAGGGGCGGGCGCACTGAGCCACCAATGATAGGACTATTCCCATTTCCCACTCAGAGCGGCGCCCAGCGATGTCTCAGCACTCACCATTAGTCCTGGGCGCCGCTCCGTTCGCCCGCAGTGCCCCATTACTGTCTCCTCTCCTGCTCCACATGCTGCTGATTACTATCGGAGCGATGGGAGGAGACATCAGCTTCACTAGTGGGCGTTCCTTCTCCCTGCGCTGCGATTGGACAGCGCTACAGCCAGGAAGAAGGAACGCCCACTAGTGAAGCTGATGTCTCCTCCCATCGCTCCGATAGTAATCAGCAACATGTGGAGCAGGAGACAGTAATGGAGCACTGCGGGCGAACGGAGCGGCGCCCAGGACTAATGGTGAGTGCTGAGACATCGCTGGGCGCCGCTCTGTGTGGCCTGATAGTGAAAGTCAGTCTTTAACACAATACAGGAGGCGGGTGCCGGCAGCAGAATCGCATTGCCGGCACCCTGCCGCTGACAGGGAGCTGCGATCAGAGGCAGTTAACCCCTTAGGTGCCGCACCTGAGGGGTTAACTGCTGATCTGCCAGTACCAGCCTCCTGTATAAAGGGGTAATTTATCATTGGTGGTGCAGTGTGCCCCCCCCCCTCACTCCCCCATCCCATTAAAATCATTGGTGGCACAGTGCGCCAGCCCCTCTCAACCCCCCCAGTATTAAAATCATTGGTGGCAGTGGCCACAGGGACCTCTCCCCTCCCCCTCATTGGTGGTGCAGTGGCAGCTTCTGATCGGAGCCCCAGCTGTGTAAGCCTGGGGCTCCGATCAGTTACCATGGCAGCCAGGACGCTACAGAAGCCCTGGTTGCCATGGTAACATCCCTGATGCTGTGTGCACAAGGCACAGAGCAGCAGGGACAGTGTGAAGTCCTATTCACCCTGATAGAGCTGAATAGGACAAGGGATGAAAGATCCCAGGTTCTCGCCCCTAAGGCTACTTTCACACTTGCGTTCAGAGCGGATCCGCCTGAGCATGACAATGGTGGTGGTGGTGTAATGGTGTGGGGGATGTTTTCTGGGCACACTTTAGGCCCCTTAGTGCCAATTGGCCATCGTTTAAATGCCATGGGCTACCTGAGCATTGTTTCTGACCATGTCCATCCCTTCATGACCACCATGTACCCATCCTCTGATGGCTACTTCCAGCAGGATAATGCACCATGTCACAAAGCTCGAATCATTTCAAATTGGTTTCTTGAACATGACAATGAGTTCACTGTACTAAAATGGCCCCACAGTCACCAGATCTCAACCCAATAGAGCATCTTTGGGATGTGGTGGAACAGGAGCTTCGTGCCCTGGATGTGCATCCCTCAAATCTCCATCAACTGCAAGATGCTATCCTATCAATATGGGCCAACATTTCTAAAGAATGCTATCAGCACCTTGTTGAATCAATGCAAATTAAGGCAGTTCTGAAGGCAAAAGGGGGTCCAACATCGTATTAGTATGGTGTTCCTAATAATTCTTTAGGTGAGTGTATATCACTGTGTCTATATAGTTAGTGGTTCTATTTCACAGTCTCAGTATATGGTAAGCCTATATATCACTGTGTCTCTTTATATTTTGTTATATTGATTCTATTTCACAGTATCGATATATGGTGACACATGTAACACTGTGCGGGTATTTAAAAGATAATAAATAATATGGATAATAATAAATAATGTTAAAAGAATTATATGAGAAAGAAACGGAAGGTGACTTACTTCACCAGGGAGGGAGATATAGGATAAGCAAAATACACCTATACCTGCTCCTGCCCTGCTGAGATCGCTTGTCAGGTAGTATAAACTTTCCTCCACGTCCCAAATGATGGTAGTCAGGGTTCCAAATGGAGAGTTTTTTATTGCATAAATGAATAAAAGCTCAACGCGTTTCGGGGTATCTTCCCCTTTCTCAAGAGCAGTGTGTAACGCACCTAGTTGATCAGTTAGGATCTCAACTGCGGAAGCAATGGACATCCACTATTATCCCACCACCCTTGTGTTTGGCTGTGGGATTCGCGGTTACTCAGTATGTACCCCAGGCGTCACTCTCAGTCTTAGGCGGAGAGTTTGGGGTAACAAAATCATTTACCGCTATCCATCTCATTAGTTTTACTGATGGTAAAGAGGGACTCTCAGAATTACAGGAGTCACGAGTTAGTATAAGCTTGTGCAACGTTCAGAGTTAGCATCTAGTATGCAATAGCTTCAGAGGTAGTATATAGCATGTCCTCAGTTTAGTATATAGTATGCCATAGGTTCAAGGTTATATAGCATGTCCATAGTTTAGTATACACTATGCAGTAGGTTCAGAGTTAGTATAGCATGTCCACAGTTTGATATATACTATGCAGTAGGTTCAGAGTTAGTATAGCATGTCCATAGTTTAGTATACACTATGCAGTAGGTTCAGAGTTTGTATAGCATGTCCACAGTTTGATATATACTATGCAGTAGGTTCAGAGTTAGTATAGCATGTCCACAGTTTGATATATACTATGCAGTAGGTTCAGAGTTAGTATAGCATGTCCACAGTTTGATATATACTATGCAGTAGGTTCAGAGTTAGTATAGCATGTCCACAGTTTGGTATACACTATGCAGTAGGTTCAGAGTTAGTATAGCATGTCCACAGTTTGATATATACTATGCAGTAGGTTCAGAGTTAGTATAGCATGTCCACAGTTTGATATATACTATGCAGTAGGTTCAGAGTTTGTATAGCATGTCCACAGTTTGATATATACTATGCAGTAGGTTCAGAGTTAGTATAGCATGTCCACAGTTTGGTATACACTATGCAGTAGGTTCAGAGTTAGTAAAGCATGTCCACAGTTTGATATATACTATGCAGTAGGTTCAGAGTTTGTATAGCATGTCCACAGTTTGGTATGTACTATGCAGTAGGTTCAGAGTTTGTATAGCATGTCCACAGTTTGGTATACACTATGCAGTAGGTTCAGAGTTAGTATAGCATGCCCATAGTTTGGTATACTATGCAGTAGGTTCAGAGTTAGTAAAGCATGTCCACAGGTTAGTATACACTATGCAGTAGGTTCAGAGTTAGTATAGCATGTCCACAGTTTGGTATACACTATGCAGTAGGTTCAGAGTTAGTATAGCATGTCCACAGTTTGGTATACACTATGCAGTAGGTTCACTCTGAGTTCCAGGACATTAATCAGAGCAGGTAACAGGCATATACTCAGGGCCGGTTCTAGGTGAAATGGGGCCCTGGGGCGAAAAACAAGAAGGCCCCCCCCCCCCCCCCACATGACACGTGCTGACTTAAACGTCCCGTATTGTAAACAACAACCAGAACCAGGGCGGCCATATGGCACATTTCTCCAGCAGTGCCAGCACATGCACAGACATCTCTCTCATGACTCCCCCCCCCCCCCCCCCCCATCCAATGCACCTTTCTTCAGTCCAACAAACAGAACCAGGATGGCTAGTACACTGGCTGGGCCTGGCACTACTGGGACAGGTCAGATGGTGGGAATGGAATCCAGTAACTAAGTTGTTATAATTAATTAACCAACCCACCTACCAGTAACTGTTGTATTTAGGAGCTTCAACTTTGCTGCCTCCTGTCACAGTCTCAGAATCAGAAGAGTCTTCTCTGTGTGTGGGCGGCGGGCCTTCCCTGGCAGAGTCCGTGTGACTGGCCTTCCCTGGCAGAGTCCGTGTGGCGGGCCTTCCCTGGCAGAGTCCGTGTGGCGGGCTGTGGCTGGCTGCCGCTGCTCACTCCTTTTCTGCTCTGGGGGCGGAGCAGTGGCAATGCAACGGCAGACAGAATCGAAGACGTGCCTGCCTGTGCGGCAGCGGTGGCACGCTCACTCACAGCCACTGCTCGTCAAGTCTCTTAAAGAGGTAGGCAGAGCGGGGCTCAGAGCGGCTGCCGGGCCCTAGAGATGGGAAGTTCGGATCTTTTTCATGAATCGGACCTTCGGTTCACTTCCTGAGCCGGCAGAAGCAAGTGAACTGAAGATCAATGCGCATGCTCAGCTCATCAAATCTTCGGTTCACTTGCTGAGTCGGCTCTCAAGTGAACCGAAGGTCAAGAGGGACTGGCTCCTGGCAAACACAGCTCTGCTGCAGTGAATGCAGTGGAGCAGACTGGGATGTAATTACACTGTATAGTTATTGCAGGGACTCAGATAATTGTCTGAGAGTTTATTAGTTAAAAGAATCGAATGAGTCAGACTCATTTGATTCTTTGAGTTAAAAGAATCCTGTCACCGAGTCCCTGCCAGGCTTCCTGCTCTGCTACATTGCTGCAAGCACCCTGTACACACACAGCTCTGCTACATGCAATACTATACCCCCCCTATACACACACAGCTCTGCTACATGCAATACTATACCCCCCTATAGCATCCTATACACACACAGCTCTGCTACATGCAATACTATACCCCCCTATACACACACAGCTCTGCTACATGCAATACTATACCCCCCTATAGCACCCTATACACACACAGCTCTGCTACATGCAATACTATACCCCCCTATACACACACAGCTCTGCTACATGCAATACTATACCCCCCCTATAGCACCCTATACACACACAGCTCTGGTACATGCTATAATATCCCCCCCATGTCACCCTATACACACACAGCTCTGGTACATGCTATAATATCCCCCCCATGTCACCCTATACACACACAGCTCTGCTACTCTCTGACTTATTCGATTCTTTTAACTAATAACCTCAGACGATTCTCTGAGTCCCTGCGACTCACCCTGTGCTGTGAGTCAGTGCTGGACTGCTGGCTGCCTCTGATTGGTTGGAGGGAGGGGCGGGGCTTGGCTATCTTCCACTGTCGGCTCCTATTACACTGCCTGCTGCTGCCTCTATGCTAATCTGACTGAGCTGTTTCACTCGGATCAGCTCAGTCAGAGGAATCGACTCTTCCGGCACTCCATGCGCAGCTAGCAAACTTAGCAGCGCCGACAGGTCAGAAAGAACTATAGAATAGTATTGCGGGCCGGTGCTTGGGGCCCCTAAGGACTCAGGGGCCCGGGGGCAATTGCCCCCCTTGCCTCTATGGAAGCGCCGGCCCTGCATATACTTGCGGTTAGTTGGTCCTGGCTAGAAAGCCAGTGGCAAGAAGGTAGACAGTCCTTCACGATGTAGTTAGGCATCCAGGTTTGGATATGTGGACAGAGTCTTCAGATACCATGGAGCTAGCAGGGTGCGCACTCCATTAGTGGAACACCCTGCTTAGCACCTGTCTTCAATTTAAGGGCTGAATGGTAAGTGGGCGGAGTCACAGAAGGCCCGGCAGCCACTGCGTTCCACGCTGGAGCGCAAGCCAGTGTAACAACACAGGCGGTCGCTGCGTTCCACGCTGGAACGCAAGCCAGCGTATCATCGCAGACGGCCGGTGCGTTCCACGCTGAAGCGCAAGCCAGCGTATCGTCACAGGGAGCCGCTGCGGTCCAGGCTGTATTGTTACAGTACCCCCCCCCCCTTTAAGGGACCCCTCCGGGGTACCCCGCTAGGAGAGGGTCGGTTGGGAAATCTTCTATGGAACAATCTTTGGAGTCTGGGAGCATGAACGTTTTGCACATCTTCCCAAGAGTCATCCTGGGGACCATACCCCTTCCATCTAACGAGATACTGGATCTTCCCCCGTCTTCTTCTGGAATCAATGAGCTGCTCAACTTCAAACTCTTCTTCTCCTTGGACCTCTATGGGAGGCAAGGGTCGAGGGTCATTTGATGGGAACGGTCTAGGTCTAAACGGCTTCAGTAGTGACACGTGAAATGTGGGATGTACCTGTAATCGAGGAGGAAGGGTGAGTCTCACCGTGTTGGGGTTAATAATCCTTTCTATCAGAAAAGGACCCAGGAATTGTCTTCCCAATTTCTTGGAAGGTACCCCCAACCGAATGTTTTTTGTTGATAACCAAACCGAGTCCCCGACCTGGTAGGGAGGACTTTCTCTCCTATGACGGTCGTAGTAACGCTTCTGTCTTTCTTTTGCCTGTCTTAAGGGTAGTTTGCAAAGTGGTCAGATAATCGTCTGTGGCTGGGACGTTTGTGGGAAGGCTGGTTTGAGGAAGAGACCTAGGGTGAAATCCGTAATTAGCAAAGAATGGAGTATGTAATGTGGAGGAATTCGTAGAATTATTATAGGCGAATTCAGCGAGAGGAAGTAGGCCCTCCCAGTCATCCTGGAGAAATGAGCAGTGACATCTGAGAAACTGTTCCAGACACTGATTCACCCTTTCAGTCTACCCATTAGTTTGGGGGTGATAGGCGGTAGACATTCTGTGGTCGATTTGAAGTCTGGAACAAAGTGCTCTCCAGAATTTGGATACGAATTGCGAACCCCTGTCTGATATGACCTGGCTAGGAATTCCATGTAACTTAATAATATTAGACAGGAATACCACGGCCGTGTCCTTGGAGGAGGGTAACTTCTTGAGGGGCACGAAGTGTGCCATTTTAGTCAGCAAATCCACTACCACCATGATGGTGTTGTTTCCTCTGGAAAGGGGAAGTTCAACTATGAAATCCATCGAGACCCATTCCCAGGGTCTGTTGGCGATGGGAAGACTCATTAGGAGACCATAAGGTCGGTTCCTGTCAGTTTTACATGAGGCACAGGTCTCGCACGTGGAAACGTATTCCTCAATTTGTTTGGTCATCTTTGGCCACCAGAAGTTCCTGCGTATCAGGGTTGTGGTTTTAGCAATGCCGGGATGTCCCGCGAGGGGTAAATTATGGCAAAGTTTGATCACCTGATTGGTGAGGGAGGGTGGTATATACAGTTGGCTGTCCTTGTAAAGGAGACCCTGTTGATTCTGCGAAAGACCAGGGGGGGGTATTAGCATGGTCATTAATTAGAGCATCCTTGAGCTGGGTTTCCAACGTTATGGTGGCAAGGACGAGTTTCTTCGGTGGAATGATCCATGTGGGGGCCGTGTCTGAGGTGCGAATCTCAGCCAGTCGTGACAAGGCGTCGGCCTTCCCATTTTTTGAGCCTGGTCGGTATGTAATTTGGAAGTTAAACCTGTCAAAAAAAAAACTCCACCGTACTTGACGGCCTGATAATGTTTTATTGGTTTTCAGGTATTGTAGATTACGGTGATCCGTATAAATTGTGATGGGGTGTATTGATCCTTCTAGTAAATGCCTCCAATTTTACAGGGAGCATTTTATGGCGAGGAGTTCCTTTTCGCCTATGGGGTAATTGAATTTGGCGGTATTTAGCGTCCGGGAGTAGAAGCCGATAGGATGTAACGGAGTTGAAAAAGAGCTTCGCTGGGACAGAACAGCTCCTATGGCTGCCTGGGATGCGTCTACTTCCAGCACGTAGTGATGGTTCGGATTTGGGAGAGTCAGTATCGGTGCCGTAGTGAACCTGTTTAATAACTCAAACGCTGATTGGGCGTCCTTGGACCAAACGAACTTCGTGTTGACACTAGTTAAACGGGTTAGTGGCTTAGTGGTAGCGGAGAAATCCTTAATAAATTTCCTATAGAAGTTTGAGAACCCCAGGAACCGTTGAAGAGCTTTCCTGGAATCCGGAATCGGCCAATTTTGGATGCAAGTGATTTTTGAGGGATCCATCTGGATACCTTTGGGTGAAATTATGTATCCGAGAAAGGGAAGAGAGGTAGTCTCGAATACACATTTTTCCTGTTTGATGTATAAATGATGAACACTTAACCGTGCGAGAACCCAACGGACATGTTTCCTGTGATCGTGTAAGTTATCAGAATACACTAGTATATCATCAAGATAGATGATTACACATACGTCCAGTAGATCCCTAAAGATGTCGTTAATAAAATTTTGGAATGTGGCAGGGGCATTGCACAACCCGAAGGGCATCACTGTATACTCGAAGAGTCCATACCGAGTGCGGAAAGCTGTCTTCCATTCATCCCCTTTTCTGATCCTAATTAAGTTGTATGCGCCTCTCAAATCCATCTTGGTGTAGATTGTTGCTGTTTGTAATCTTTCTATGAGTTCGGATATTAGCGGCAAGGGGTAGCGATTTTTGATTGTTACTTTGTTCAAGGCTCTGTAATCAATAATGGGCCTTAAGCTTGAATCTTTGTTTCTCACGAAGAACATCCCTGCTGCTGCCGGGGAGGTTGAAGGCTGAATAAAACCTTTTCGTAAGTTCTCTTCTAGGTACTGTTTGAGGTGAACAAGTTCTGGTTGTGCCAATGGATAAATTCTACCCGTGGGTATCTCACTACCCGGCAGCAACTCTATGGGGCAATCGTAAGATCTATGGGGCGGAAGAGATTCCGCCTTCTTTGCGCTGAACACCTCAGCAAAGTCTGCGTATTGGCTGGGGACCTGGTTCACTCCCACGTGCATGAGAGATTTAAGGGGAAAACAGGTCTCCATACAATAAGGTGACGTGAACTGTACTCTCCCCTGTTTCCATAGGAGGGTTGGCTGGTGTATTTGCAACCATGGCAACCCAAGAATCACGGGAAACAATGGAGAGTGTATGATATCAAGGGATAAGAATTCTGTGTGGTTATTTTCACATGTCACCATGAGGGATTGAGTCTGACTGTGGATAGAACTAGAAGTGGTACCGTCAATGAAACTCACGGATATCGGAACTTTTTTTCTCATGTGGGGAATTTTATTTCGCTCGACCAGATGCGTGTCGATAAAATTCCCCGAAGCTCCCGTGTCCACCATGGCTTCAACGGTAATCCGGTTTTGGTCCCACTGTAAGGTGAGAGACGTGTAAATGTAACCACCAGTACTATTTTTTGTACTGCCTATGGTACAAGACGTGCCGCTCTTACCTTCGCACTTCTTACGTATCGCGGGACATCCGTCAACGGTATGGTCAGCAGACGCATGTTATTAATCGAAATTTAACGATTTTTTTGCAATAAAATGAAATTTTTCACTTTCAGCTGTAAAATTTTGCAAAAAAAACGACATCCATATATAAATTTTTCGCTAAATTTATTGTTCTACATGTTTGATAAAAAAAAAATGTTTGGGCAAAAAAAAAAATGGTTTGGGTAAAAGTTATAGCGTTTACAAACTATGGTACAAAAATGTGAATTTCCGCTTTTTGAAGCAGCTCTGACTTTCTGAGCACCTGTCATGTTTCCTGAGGTTCTACAATGCCCAGACAGTAGAAAACCCCCACAAATGACCCCATTTCGGAAAGTAGACACCCTAAGGTATTCGCTGATGGGCATAGTGAGTTCATAGAACTTTTTATTTTTTGTCACAAGTTAGCGGAAAATGATGATTTTTTTTTTTTTTTTTCTTACAAAGTCTCATATTCCACTAACTTGCGACAAAAAATAAAAAATTCTAGGAACTCGCCATGCCCCTCACGGAATACCTTGGGGTGTCTTCTTTCCAAAATGGGGTCACTTGTGGCGTAGTTATACTGCCCTGGCAATTTAGGGGCCCAAATGTGTGAGAAGTACCTTGCAATCAAAATGTGTAAAAAATGGCCTGCGAAATCCGAAAGGTGCACTTTGGAATATGTGCCCCTTTGCCCACCTTGGCTGCAAAAAAGTGTCACACATGTGGTATCGCCGTACTCAGGAGAAGTTGGGGAATGTGTTTTGGGGTGTCATTTTACATATACCCATGCTGGGTGAGAGAAATATCTTGGCAAAAGACAACTTTTCCCATTTTTTTATACAAAGTTGGCATTTGACCAAGATATTTTTCTCACCCAGCATGGGTATATGTAAAATGACACCCCAAAACACATTCCCCAGCTTCTCCTGAGTACGGCGATACCACATGTGTGACACTTTTTTGCAGCCTAGATGCGCAAAGGTGCCCAAATTCCTTTTAGGAGGGCATTTTTAGACATTTGGATCCCAGACTTCTTCTCACACTTTAGGGCCCCTAAAAAGCCAGGGCAGTATAAATACCCCACATGTGACCCCATTTCGGAAAGAAGACACCCCAAGGTATTCAATGAGGGGCCTGGCGAGATCATAGAATTTTTTTTTTTTTGCATAAGTTAGAGGAAATTGATTTTTTTTTTGTTTTTTTCTCACAAAATCTCACTTTCCGCTAACTTAGGACAAAAATGTCAATCTTTCATGGACTCAATATGCCCCTCACGGAATACCTTGGGGTGTCTTCTTTCCGAAATGGGGTCACATGTGGGGTATTTATACTGCCCTGGCTTTTTAGGGGCCCTAAAGCGTGAGAAGAAGTCTGGAATATAAATGTCTAAAAATGTTTACGCATTTGGATTCTGTGAGGGGTATGGTGAGTTCATGTGAGATTTTATTTTTTGACACAAGTTAGTGGAATATGAGACTTTGTAAGAAAAAACAAACAAAAAATAATAATATTTCCGCTAACTTGGGCCAAAAAAATGTCTGAATGGAGCCTTACAGGGGGGGTGATCAATGACAGGGGGGTGATCAATGACAGGGGGGTGATCAATGACAGGGGGTGATCACCCATATAGACTCCCTGATCACCCCCCTGTCATTGATCACCCCCCTGGTAAGGCTCCATTCAGACGTCCGTATGATTTTTACGGATCCACGGATACATGGATCGGATCCGCAAAAGACATACGGACGTCTGAATGGAGCCTTACAGGGGGGTGATCAATGACAGGGGGTGATCAGGGAGTGTATATGGGTGATCACCCCCCTGTCATTGATCACCCCCCTGTAAGGCTCCATTCAGACGTCCGTATGATTTTTACGGATCCATGGATACATGGATCGGATCCGCAAAACACATGCGGACGTCTGAATGGAGCCTTACAGGGGGGTGATCAATGACAGGGGGTGATCAGGGAGTGTATATGGGTGATCACCCCTCTGTCATTGATCACCCCCCTGTAAGGCTCCATTCAGACGTCCGCATGTGTTTTGCGGATCCGATCCATGTATCCATGGATCCGTAAAAATCCATGGATCCGCTGGCAGGCTGGAGATCCACTCGCTTACCTTCCGTTCCTGTGAGCGCGCGCGCCTGTGTGCGCGCGTTCACAGGAAATCTCGGCTCTCGCGGGAGGACGCGTATATGCGTCCACCCAGAAGAGCAGGGCCGCCGGCAGGACGCAATCCTGCGTACGGCGGTCCTGAGGTAGTTAAGGACCAGGCAATTTTTTGCAAATCTGACATGTCACTTTATGTGGTGATAACTTCAAAACGCTTTTACTTATCCAGGCCATTCTGAGATTGTTTTCTCGTCACATATTGTACTTCATGACACTGGTAAAATTGAGTAAAAAATTTTCATTTTTATTTATAAAAAAAATACTAAATTTACCTCCAAAAATAGTTATTACTTTACATTACCCATATGTCTACTACATGTTTGGATTATTTTATGAATGCCGTTTTATTTTTGGGTGACGTTAGAAGGCTTAGAAGTTTAGAAGCAAATCTTGACATTTTTCAGAAAAATTCCAAAACCCACTTTTCAAGGACCAGTTCAGGTCTGAAGTCACTTTGTGAGGCTTACATAATAGAAACCACCCAAAAATGACCCCATTTTAGAAACTAATCCCCTCAAGGTATTCAAAACTGATTTTACAAACTTTGTTAACCCTTTACTTGTTCCACAAGAATTTATGGAAAATGGAGATGAAATTTCAGAATTTCACTTTTTTGGCAGATTTTCCATTTTAATCAATTTTTTTCAACTAACAAAGCAAGGGTTAACAGCCAAACAAAACTCAATATTTATTGCCCTGATTGTGCAGTTTACAGAAACACCCCATATGTGGTCGTAAACGGCTGTACAGGCAGACAGCACTGCGCAGAAGGAAAGGAACGCCATATGGTTTTTGGAAAGCAGATTTCACTGGGATAATTTTAAGCTGCCATGTCACATTTGAAGACCTAGAGTAGAAACTCCAAAAAGTTACCCCATTTTAGAAACTTCACCCCTCAAGGTATACAAAACTGATTTTACAAACTTTGTCAACCCTTTAGGTGTTCCACAAGAATTAATGGAAATGGAGATTAAATTTCTGAATTTCACTTTTTTGGCAGATTTTCCATTTTAATCCATTTTTTTCCAGTTACAAAGCAAGGGTAAACAGCCAAACAAAACTCAATATTTATGGCCCTGATTCTGTAGTTTACAGAAACACCCCATTTGTGGTCGTAAACTGCTGTACGGGCACACGGCATTGCGCAGAAGGAAAGGAACGCCATGTTTTTTTGGTTGTTTGTTTCAGTTTTACATAATAAAGCATTTTTGAAAAACAAATTGTCACAACCAGACAGCTGAGAAGCTCTGACAGAGGCCTTTCAGAACCTCCTCTTTGAGTTTCTGTGTTGTGGTATTCAGCTCCTCCTCTCCTTAGCCTCTCTCAGCTGTCATGTGTTGGACTAATTGCTTCCCTTTAAATTCTTCCCCAGAAGGCTTTTCTGGGCGGCTTATATTTCTTCCTGGAGTATGTGTGCATGCCCATCTGGTTCTCCTCTCCTCTACAAAGTTAAGTGTTATACTGTTATCTGTTATTTTCTGTTTGCTGGATCCCAGGTGACTCTGACTCCCTCCGTGTCTGGATTTCAGGGAGCTGAACAATATCACAATTCGTGACCCTTATCCGCTTCCTCTGATCCCGGACCTATTTAACCAGGTTGTTGGGGCTAAAGTCTTTTCCAAATTAGATTTAAGAGGGGCATACAACCTGGTCAGGGTCAGAGAAGGGGACGAATGGAAGACGGCCTTCAATACCCCTGAGGGCCATTTTGAAAACTTGGTTATGCCTTTTGGTTTGATGAATGCCCCAGCCGTTTTTCAGCATTTCGTGAACAGCATTTTTTATCATTTGATGGGAAAATTTGTATTGGTGCAGTGGTGGGCAACCTTTTTTTTCAACTGAGCCAAATATCGCCAAAACCACGATTGAAATTTATTTCGAGAGCCACATTTTTAAAACCTAAAATATTGCGTCAACAGTACCAGTGAGGACTATTAGGGCTCATGCACACGACCGTGTGCCCGCCGTTGCCATATTGCAGGCCGCATACGGCGGGTCCGTAATACACGGGCACTGGCCGTGTGCAGCCCGCATCAAGGACCCATTCACTTCAATGGGTCCAGGATCCGGGATATGAGTGCTACAGTGTGCTTCCGTGGTGCTTCTGGCTGTGCCTACGCCCCGCAAAAAAGTAGCGCATGCACTACTTTTTTGCGGTGCGGAGGCACAGCCAGAAGCACCACGGAAGCACACTGTAGCACTCATATCCCGGATCCTGGACCCATTGAAGTGAATGGGTCCATGATGCGGGCTGCACACGACTGTGTGCAGCCCGCATCATGGACCCATTCACTTCAGCATGCGCTACTTTTTTTGCGGTTCGGGCAGTCGGATGCGGATCGCGAACCCCATTTAAGTGAATGGGTCCGCGATCCTCATGCAGCTGCCCCATGGTCTGTGTCTGTGCATTGCGGACCGCTATTTGCGGTCCACAGCACAGGCACGGCGCCCTTACATTCGTGGGCATGAGCCCAGAGTGTGTTTTTACATACTTTTATATGTACTTTCTTTTATTTGGATCTTGATTATTATTTCATTTTATCTTTATCATTTTTTACTTTTATTAAACTTGTCTGCAGATGTGGATGTAATGTGGATGACGCACTTATGGGGGATATCTGTGGCTGACACACTTATGGGGGATATGTGTGGATGACGCACTTATGGGGGATATCTGTGGATGTCGCACTTATGGGGGATATCTGTGGATGTCGCACTTATGGGGGATATCTGTGGATGACGCACTTATGGGGGATATCTGTGGATGACGCACTTATGGGGGATATCTGTGGATGACGCACTTATGGGAGATATCTGTGGAGGGCACCTATGGGGGATATCTGTGGATGACACATATATAGCATAAGATGCTATATAAGTGCCCTCCACAGATATCCCCCATAAGTGCCCTCCACAGATATCCCCCATAAGTGCCCTCCACAGATATCCCCCATAAGTGCCCTCCACAGATATCCCCCATAAGTGCCCTCCACAGATATCCCCCATAAGTGCCCTCCACAGATATCCCCCATAAGTGCCCTCCACAGATATCCCCCATAAGTGCCCTCCACAGATATCCCCCATAAGTGCCCTCCACAGATATCCCCCATAAGTGCCCTCCACAGATATCCCCCATAAGTGCCCTCCACAGATATCCCCCATAAGTGCCCTCCACAGATATCCCCCATATGTGCCCTCCACAGATATCCCCCATAAGTGCCCTCCAGTAAGTAAAGTAATGTATTAGTGGGGGGGAAGGGAGGAGGCAGGGACACTTGCGGTGGGGCCGGTGCACACACCGGGGGCAGCTCCTACCTTTCTGCTGCAGGACATTTCGCTCCTCCTGGACCTGAGCGGCGGCCTCTTCACCACTCCTCACATGGCCGGTGTTCTGCTGAAAGTCCTCCGCCGCCCGCCCTTCTGCTGCTGTGCGCAGCGTGACATCTCACCCTCCGTCATGCGCCTCCTGCCCCGTCTGCCTGCTTCATTCATAAAGTGGAAGGAGCAGACAGACGGGGCAGGAGGCACATGACGGACATTTTGAAAGCTTGACATTTTGCAAGAAAGGCCGCCCACCCGCCAGCCCGAACCAAAGAGCCGCATCTAAGGATCAAAAGAGCCGCATGTGGCTCGCGAGCCGCGGGTTGCCGACCACTGTATTGGTGTATTTGGATGACATTTTGATTTTTTCTCCCGATTTCAAAACTCATAAGGAACATTTACGTCAGGTCTTGCTCATTCTGCGGGAGAATAAATTATATGCGAAACTGGAAAAATGTGTGTTTGCGGTTCCAGAAATTCAATTTCTGGGGTTTCTTCTCTCCGCTTCTGGTTTTCGCATGGACCCCGAGAAGGTCCGCGCTGTGCTTGAGTGGGAGCTTCCTGAGAATCAAAAGGCGCTGATGCGTTTTTTGGGCTTTGCCAATTATTACAGGAAGTTTATTTTGAATTATTCTTCTATTGTTAAACCACTCACTGATATGACCAGAAAGGGGGTAGATTTTTCTTCTTGGTCAGTAGAGGCGCGTAAGGCTTTTTCTGATATCAAGGAGAGTTTAGCTTCCGCTCCCATCTTGGTGCAACCTGATGTTTCGTTACCCTTCATAGTTGAGGTTGATGCTTCTGAGGTGGGTGTGGGGGCGGTCTTGTCTCAGGGTTCCTCTCCTGCCAATTGGCGACCGTGTGCCTTTTTCTCAAGAAAACTCTCCTCCGCAGAGAGAAATTACGATGTGGGAGATAGGGAATTGTTGGCCATCAAGTTGGCTTTTGAGGAATGGCGCCATTGGCTAGAGGGAGCCAGACACCCTATTACCGTATTTACTGACCATAAAAATCTGGCCTACTTGGAGTCAGCCAAGCGTCTGAACCCGAGACAGGCCAGATGGTCGTTGTTCTTTTCTAGGTTTAATTTTGTTGTCACGTTCCGCCCTGGAGTTAAGAATGTGAAGGCAGATGCCCTGTCACGTTGTTTTCCGGGAGGCGGGAATTTTGAAGACCCGGGTCCCATTTTGGCTGAAGGTGTGGTGGTCTCTGCTCTTTTTCCTGAATTGGAGGCAGAGGTGCAGGCAGCCCAGTCAGAGGCTCCTGATCTTTGTCCTCCTGAGAGGTTGTTTGTGCCTATCGCTTTAAGACACAAGATTTTTAAAGAACACCACGATACGGTCCTTGCTGGGCACCCGGGGGTAAGAGCCACACTGGATCTCATCGCTCGGAGATTCTGGTGGCCTGCGCTTCGTAAGTCTGTTAAGGGTTTTGTGGCAGCCTGCGAGACTTGCGCTCGTGCCAAAGTCCCTCATTCACGGCCATCAGGTCCTCTCCTTCCCTTACCCATTCCTTCCCGTCCTTGGACACATCTGTCCATGGACTTCATAACGGACCTGCCTCGTTCCTCGGGGAAGACTGTGATTCTGGTGGTGGTGGACCGTTTTAGCAAAATGGTGCATTTCATCCCTTTTCCTGGTTTGCCCAATGCTAAGACGCTGGCGCAGGCATTTGTTGATCACATTGTCAAATTGCACGGTATTCCTTCAGACATAGTCTCTGATAGGGGCACGCAGTTTGTTTCCAGATTCTGGAAGGCTTTCTGTTCTCGCTTGGGGGTTCGGTTGTCATTCTCTTCTGCTTTCCACCCGCAGTCGAATGGTCAGACAGAGCGCGTCAATCAGAATCTGGAGACATATCTGCGTTGTTTTGTGGCGGAGAATCAAGAGGATTGGTGTTCTTTTTTGTCCCTTGCTGAGTTTGCTTTAAATAACCGTCGTCAGGAGTCCTCTGATAAGTCACCATTTTTTGGTGCATATGGGTTTCATCCACAGTTTGGGACTTTCTCGGGAGAGGGGTCTTCTGGTTTACCTGATGAGGACAGATTCTCCTCGTCTTTGTCATCTATTTGGCAAAAGATTCAAGATAATCTAAAGAGCATGAGTGAGAGATATAAGCGTGTGGCTGATAAGAGACGTGTGCTTGGTCCGGACCTGAATGTTGGTGATCTGGTGTGGTTGTCTACCAAGAATATCAAATTGAAGGTTCCCTCCTGGAAGTTGGGTCCTAGGTTTATTGGGCCTTACAAAATCCTGTCTGTCATCAATCCTGTTGCATACCGTCTTGATCTTCCTCAGACTTGGAAGATCCATAATGTTTTTCATAAGTCCTTATTGAAACCTTATGTTCAACCCATTGTACCCTCGCCTTTGCCTCCTCCTCCGATTATGGTTGATGGGAATCTTGAATTTCAGGTCTCTGGGATTGTGGATTCTCGTCTTGTCCGCGGTTCTCTTCAGTACCTTGTTCACTGGGAGGGGTATGGTCCTGAGGAGAGGATGTGGGTCCCAGTGACGGACATTAAAGCCTCTCGTCTCATCAGGGCTTTCCATAGGTCCCATCCTGAGAAGGTGGGTTCTGAGTGTCCGGAGTCCACTCGTAGAGGGAGGGGTACTGTCACAACCAGACAGCTGAGAAGCTCTGACAGAGGCCTTTCAGAACCTCCTCTTTGAGTTTCTGTGTTGTGGTATTCAGCTCCTCCTCTCCTTAGCCTCTCTCAGCTGTCATGTGTTGGACTAATTGCTTCCCTTTAAATTCTTCCCCAGAAGGCTTTTCTGGGCGGCTTATATTTCTTCCTGGAGTATGTGTGCATGCCCATCTGGTTCTCCTCTCCTCTACAAAGTTAAGTGTTATACTGTTATCTGTTATTTTCTGTTTGCTGGATCCCAGGTGACCCTGACTCCCTCCGTGTCTGGTGTAGGGAGCCGGTGGTCGTGTCCCCTCACTATTGTAGGGTGCTCAGGGGTTATATAGTCAAGGTACGTGGATATGCATACCTCCACCATTCGGATCTATGCATAGGCTAAGCAGCCAGGGAAAGTGCCAGGTCTTCTACAGGGGTCTCCCTTTTGTTCCTTAGCTGTTGGATCCAGCGAGTCATTTATGCATGTTGTTTTGCCTTGTTACCTGTACACATTCCGTGACACAAATATATTCTGAAAGCCGTAGTTTATTTAAATTTTTTGGGTGACTGTCTTGTTTACGGGCTCATTTTTTTCAGGAAGAGATGACAGTTTGATTGGTACTATTTTAGGGTGCATATAGCTTTTTGATCGCTTGCTCTTACACTGTTTGTGATGTTAGGTGACAAAAAATAGCTTTTTTTTACACTGTTTTTATTTTTTTACGATGTTCACCTGAGGGGTTAGGTCATGTGATATTTTTATAAAGCAGGTTTTTACGGACGCGGCGATACCTAATATGTCTGAGAGCCATAATTTTTTCAGTTTTTGGGCGATTGTCTTAGGTAGGTTATCATTTTTGAGGGATGAGATGACAGTTTGATTGGCACTATTTTGGGGGTGCATATGACTTTTTGATCTCTTGCTATTACACTTTTAGTTTTTTAAGGTGACAAAAAAAGGCTTTTTTGACACAGTTTTACTTTTTTTTTTATGGTGTTCACATGAGGGGTTAGGTCATGTGGTATTTTTTTATAGAGCAGGTTGTTACAGATGTGGCAATACCTAATAGGTATACTTTTTATTTATTTAAGTTTTACACAATAACATAATTTTTTAAACCAGACAAATGAGGTTTTAGTGTCTCCATATTCTGAGGGGTTAGGTTATGTTATTTTTTTTTATAGAGCCGATCGATACGGACTCAGCCATACCTAATATGTCTTCTCTTTTTCTTTTCCCTATTTTTTACAATTTTTTTCCCCTTTATTTTGGCACCTTTTTTTTTTTTTTTTTTACTTAAAACTTTGAATTTTTGGGGGGAGAAACTTAATTTTTTTCCCCTTGCTCTGCTTCGAACGATGGCGCCTGGGGTCCGGGATATCCATGTAGGAGCACCATGACACGTGCACAGCAACATCTAAAGGGATATTATAGACTACCCTTATACCACTCTGGCATTCCTACACCTGGGTACCACAGACACCCTTTACTTAAGGGGACTCCGTCCCTTGTTGCTTCAATGCAACTGGCGTCACAACAATATATATAACATGAACTTATCACCAGGGGGACCCCAGGTGTTGGACGGCCGTCGGTCACAGAATGGAATGGTAAGTTCCATTCTATCTAAAGATCTCTCTCTGCCAGATACACTGCCATCTGCTGGACAACCAGGCACAGTGCATGTAATAGCAATACATAAGTTACATAGCAATAGTATTAAGGGGAACCTGTTACCTGGATTTGGGGTAAAGAGCTGAGGACATGGGTTGCTAGATGGCCGCTAGCACATCTGCAATACCCAGTCCCCATAACTCTGTGTGCTTTTATTGTGTAAAAAACCCGATTTGATACATATTCAAATTAACCTGAGATGAGTCCTGTCCCTGAGATGAGTCGGGGACAGGACTCATCTCGGGTTAATTTGCATATGTATGAAATCGTTGTTTTTTTTACACAATAAAAGCACACAGAGCTATGGGGACTGGGTATTGCGTATGTGCTAGCGGCCATCTAGCAACCCATGTCCTCAGCTCTATACCCCAAATCCAGGTAACAGGTTCCCTTTAAGAGATTATTATTAGAGACAGTAGCTAGGTGTAAGAATGGTAGTGCCCCCTCTGTGGTACTACACATGTACATAATTATGGACAACGCAAATTAGTGACCAGGCAGAACAAATCTTGGTAATCGGGTAGCCTGGTGCCCAATTTTTGTTGGGCTGACCATTTCCTAATACAGCAGTACTTTCGTCGCAGGTCTGCTTCAAGTAATTTTAATTCAATTCCATGCCTATCAACAATCTTATAAGTCTCCTTGGTGTGCTCCGCAGGGACTACCCACTACTGGACAGGGTTTACAAAAGTCCCACCCATTTTGTCCAGGACAACTTGAATTTGCTGGGATTGTCTCAGAAAATGTTGTACAATCCTAGAAAAATCAGGACTGTTGTCAACTATGCAATTCAGATCCAAAAACCCAGCTTGTGTATCTACCGGTAATATAATTCAGTATGCAGGTGTCACGGCCATGCCCATGACCGTGACTCCTTGACCGCATGCGGTTGCCTGCGGTTTTATATGGGCGTTCAGCCACGGGTGAGGGCCGCTGGTGTGTGGCCTCACTTGTGGTTGCCGCAGGCAACTAGTTTGGTTGTTGGCAGCAGAGCAGCCTAAGCGTTGCCTAGGCAGCTTGCTGCCTTGGCATGCGGTCTCACCTGACTGCTATAATGTTAGGTGTGTGTGGTGTGCACTGTGTTTTATGTTTTGTGTGCACTTCCCCTTATATGTGTGTTTTCCCTTCTGTGTACTGGAAGGGTTAACTTCCTTCCCAGTGTGTATGATGTCACTGGGTGTGGTTGACCGGTGGGTGTGGCCTTTGGGCCTATATAACCTCTCTCTGTGGCAGGGCTCAGTAGGTTGCTGCAGCCTCCTGTGTTTTTCCATCTGCCTGTGAGAGCCACCACTGTGGTCATAAGATTTAAGTTAAGGTTTTATGTATGCCTATGTCTTTATGTGTGTGTTGTTGGTGGATGTTGTCTGTTGGGACTTTCACATGTGTTTGTGCAGCACACGGTTCTGGATCCTTGTCTGTTTAGGGATCCAGTCAGCAGGGCTGTGGCAGGTTGGTGAACTTGTTGTTCGCCTGCCATTTCCGTGTTGCTGTTTCTGTCCCCCTTTTTCCCAACAGCTTGGCCATTGAGGCTCCTGCTCCTCCGTGTCAAGGAGGAGTAGGTCGTCTTACCCAGCTCCTAGCTCAGGGATCTGCGGAGGGTAAGATAGGGCCCCGAGGTTCCTGCGCATGGGCCCTCCCCCTACCTTAAAGGTCGGCCCATGCAGGTTAGGAGTTAGGGTCAGGGTAGGGATGCTGTAGGAGGTGACCTGCTCCCTATCCTGTGGCCTCATGGCCGAGTAGCCACTTCAACACCTGGCATCTCACGGCTGAGGGTTTTCCCCATCCTCAGCCGTGACAGCAGGGCTTCAGTTGATACATTCACCAGGCAAGGAACCACCTCCTGATCAGTGGTTATGTTGACATGAAGAATAAGGTCCTAAATATTGGAGACCTTTCATTCTATAATGTAGAAAGTTTTATTAAAATCAAATACATAAAAATCGTATAAAACATATAACTATCCCTAAGACGGATCTCGCTTTGAT
The DNA here is from genome assembly GCF_014858855.1 of Bufo gargarizans. NCBI lineage: Eukaryota > Metazoa > Chordata > Amphibia > Anura > Bufonidae > Bufo > Bufo gargarizans. Next base: position 431,775,737 of record NC_058084.1, on the reverse strand, counting down.
CTGGTGTTGTGCACGGAATTGCACAACACCTTCCAGTAAGCAGCTCACCTTGTTAGGGATGAGTCACCCGCTATCGGAGGTATCACACTAGGGAAGCGCCCCCGTTTGTTCTCTCTCATTTACATGTAATCTCTGTGCTGTGACATCAGGCTTTCCATGTTCTGAACCTGCTGCTGCTGAAAGGGACTGTGTTGAAATAGATCCACAATGGTTACTTTTTACCTGCCTAATTATCTAAAAATCTGCAGATAAACATGAAAGCTGGATTGATATTGCAGGGTGTGATGCCAGGATCTGCGCTGGCTACAAAAATATCGGAAAAAGCTCTGTGCCTACATTTTCAATTAATCCTACAGAAGGCTGCTGAGCTACAACACAGACTTTTACAGAAGTTTACAAAAAAACACCCAAAGACATATAGAAAGAAAAAAGCATGTAAAATAGCTAGATTTGATCGGCACACAACATGTGGAATCATACGGACATATTAGGTATATTTATAAAATCAAATATTCACTGAAAAAAGGATACTTGGGTATTATGTGCCTGACATTCGAGCGGCTATTTGCCCTAGTATATATTCTCATATTGTCTGTGCTAACATTGCTGCGTTTTCCTCTGCTCTACGCGTTTCGACCCCCAGATAATACATGTGGAATAAAGGGTTACGTTTTACACATGTAAACTGATTGGCCAGCGCTTCTGAGAGTTTTACACATCTAAAATGATAATGCAAGAATGGTCAGCGCTTATGAGAGTGATTGCAGGTGGTGAGGTAATGACGGACAATAGCAATATCAGGAAGTATTACTTTACTGAGAGAGTAGTGGATGCATGGAATAGCCTTCCTGCAGAAGTGGTAGCTGCAAATACAGTGGAGGAGTTTAAGCATGCATGGGATAGGCATAAGGCCATCCTTCATATAAGATAGGGCCAGGGGCTATCCATAGTATTCAGTATATTGGGCAGACTAGATGGGCCAAATGGTTCTTATCTGCCGACACATTCTATGTTTCTAATAGAGGATATCCCATCTCATATGAAACATACATATGAAATGTGTTCGTTGAGGTCCTCCGGCCTCACAGTTCGTAGCCTGAATGTCCATTCTGCTTCTTTTTGAAGCAGTCTTTTATCATAGTCCCTACCTCTCGGCATTCTTCTAATCGCTTCAATGCCTTGAAATTTGATGGCATGGACTTTCCCCTCATGCATGAAGCATGCGTGGCGTGCGATGGGAGTATCGGCTCCCTTACGGATATCATTCAGATGTTCCCCTATCAGTCGCCTAAACTCCTGTATTGTCTTGCCCACATATTGCAGGCCGCATATGCATGTTACCAGGTAAATGACACCGCTCGTTCTGCAATTGATAAACGAACTAATTACAAACTTATTCCCTGTAACCGTACTCCTAAAGCTGTTACCTCGTTCAATTACCGCACATGCCACACAGCCTCCACACCAGAGGGTACCACAAGTTTGACGGCTAAGGCTACTTTCACACTAGCGTTGTTTAAATCCGGCGTTCAATTCCGACACCGGAACTACCCGCCGGATCCGGAAAAAAGTGTGAAAATGGATTACATTTGATTCCTGATGCAAGTCAATGGGAAAAAGGCCTGATCCGGCGTTCAGTCAAAGTGTTCAGGATTTTTGGCCTGAGGTAAAAATACTGCATGCTACGGTTTTCTGAAAAGCCTGATCAGTCAAAAAGACTGAAATGAAGACATCCTGATGCATCCTGAACGGATTACTCTCCATTCAGAATGCATTAGGATAAAACTGATCAGTTCTTTTCCGGATTTGAGCCCCTAGGACGGAACTCAGCGCCGGAAAATAAAAACGCTAGTGTAAAAGTACCCTAAGCCATGTAGTTGGCTGTGGACTTTGGTGGAGGCTATGAACTAGTCTATCCCTTAGATTGCGGCCTCGACGGTACGTAATAGTTGGGGTAGCATCCACAAGATGTCCTACATCTAGGTCAGACTGTAAAATACCCCAGTAACAGGTAAGGACATCCTGTACTTTTTGATGAGCTTTATCGAACGTGGCAATGATGCGGATTTTATCATTTTCCGTGGTTCAAGTAATGTATTACGATTCACTGATAATGAATGCTGATATGAGTTCTTAAGGACCTGATCAGGGTATCAGTATGGTATGGAGAGTTGCCATTCTGTAGCCCTGAAAAGGGGTATCACCAAAGGGCAATATTTGAGATTGCGCCGCAATTGCTCTAGGTTGTCAGACTACAGGGTGGCAGCCAAGGATCTTCAAAACCGCTTTAAGAAGAGGGGATACCCTGATCAGGTCCAACCTAAGCCGTTGGGCTTCTATGTTCAGGAGCGCAGACACCGCACATATGGTGTGCTGCTCCTAGTCACCTCCATGTGCATCCAGCAACCGATGGGAGAAGGAGCGAGCACAGCCATATATACCATCTAATTAAGGCGCTCTATTGGATAGGAAGGGCAAAAGTGCAGAGGAATGCTACGCCCAAGATAAAATAGGTGCGCATTCACACTTGAAGGTGCCACTCCCTCAAGCAAATACTACATAGACAAAAAATCACAGAAAAAACAAAGGTAAAAACATCCTGCGCGATATGATATATAAATGTGCGGATGTCCCTGGCCATATTATTGAAGAAAATCACAGAAATAAGATAATAATGCACTCAGTAAAGTAGATGCAAGCATTGTATATGGACATCAAATTTCAAGACATTGAAGCGATTAGAAGAATGCCGAGAGGTGGGGACTATGATAAAAGACTGCTGTTTCAAAAAGAAGCAGAATGGACATTCAGGCTACGAACTGTGAGGCCGGAGGACCTCAACGAACACATTTCTTATGTATGTTTCATATGAAATGGGATATCCTCTATTGTCCGTCATTACCTCACCACCTGCAGTCACTCTTGCATTATCATTTTAGATGTGTAAAACTCTCAGAAGCGCTGGCCAATCAGTTTACATGTGTAAAACGTACCACTTTTTTCCACATGTATTATCTGGGGGTCATTCTCTCTCTTTGTTCATTATGGACATAATGGTGCATTGATATTATATTCAGTATAACATATGGGGTTATTTGTTCCCCCTACCTCTCTCCTTATTCCCATATGTGCTGATACCGCCTCCGTACCTGTACTGTAACCGCCGATTGGTCCCTGCTCACTGCATATGTTTTTTTGCATCGTGACAGTGCTGCAGCGGGCGTACATGGAGGGCGGGGATCACTCCCACCGCCCTCCTGTTCGCTGACAGTGGCTCGCCACACCTCTGTAAGGGGTGGAACATCCTCCATTTAAACAGCTGCTTGCGGCGGCCATATCTACGGCCACCCTAGCGCCGATGCTGCCGCCTTGAGACACAAGGCGGACGGCGTTCTGTTTGTTGTCTGTCTGTCCTGCCTGTATCCAGCGCTCCTGGTGAGCTTTAGGCGAAACGCGTAGAGCAGAGGATAACGCAGCAATGTTAGCACAGACAATATGAGAATATATACTAGGGCAAATAGCCGCTCGAATGTCAGGCACTACTCACTGGTCTGAACTGTTACCAGGGGGAGAAGTGGGGGAAAAAAGTAGGGAGTAGCGATAATCACACCCTCTGTGGCAGCCCTCCATAAGGCTGCGGTGTTGTGATTAAGCCCCTATCTTTACTGTAGAATAGCCTGACAATTATCTTCACGTCCTGTATCAGCCGTTGCTGCCTCTGGTTTATCTATGCTACAATACAGAGAAAGCTGGCGGACTGTAATAATTTGGTGATATGGAGGTCCTTCCTCTTTTTAATGCATACCTAATAAACATTTTGGAGTTTTACTTCTTATTCAACATTTCTTAGTACCGTGAGCAATATTTATAAAATCCTAAATTTTATTCAAAACTAAAACTAAAACTAAAATGCATATACATATATACAAAATATAAAATTATATATAAAAAATATGAAGGAAGCAACAAGCTGTAATCACTGTTGACCATATACTGCCCTAATTCCAATGTGGTTGGATTGAGGTGACTGGGATCTCTAGACCAAAATGCACAATCAGTCCCAGCCCGATCTGATGTTCAGTGTGCACAGTGTTCTAGTAGATCCTCAGAAACCAGTGTGGGGGCATATAAGCATTTTCTATGGGTTGAGCTATATACGTGATGTGTATAACACCATGGGTGGCATGGGTAGGAAATGAGCAGATAGGAAACAACGGCTATAGCTCAGCCTACAGCACTTTTGATTTGCAGGCCACGAGGTATAAGTAATTCACCTGGAGTACATACAGTGAGGAACAGAAGTATTTGAACATGCTGCGATTTTGCAAGTTCTCCCACTTAGAAATCATGGAGGGGTCTGAAATTCACATTGTAGGTGCATTCCAACTCTGAGAGACAGAATAAAAAATAATAATTCAGGAAATCACGTTGAATGATTTTTAAAGAATGTATTTGTCTTGCACTGCTGAACATAAGTATTTGAACACCTGAGAAAATCTGTGTTAATATTTGGTACAGAAGCCTTTGTTAGCAATTACAGAGGTCAAACGTTTTCTGTAGTTCTTGACCAGGGTTGCTCACACTGCAACAGGCATTTTGGCCCACTCTTCCACACAGATCTCCTCTAGATCTGTCACGTTTTGGGGCTGTGGCTGAGCAACATGGAGTTTCAGCTCCCTCCAAAGATGTTCTATTGATTTAGGTCTGGAGACTGGCTAGGCCACTCCAGAACCTTGATATGCTTCTTACATATCTACTCCTTGCTTATCCTGGCTGTGTGCTTCGGGTTGTTGTCATGTTGGAAGACCCAGCCACGACCCACCTTCAATGCTCTGACTGAGGGAAGGAGGTTGTTGCTCAAAATCTCACAATAAATGGCCCCATTCATCCTCTCCTTAATACAGTGCAGTCGTCTTGTCCACGTCCCATAAGATCAACCCCAAAGCAAGATGTTACCACCCCCATGCTTCACAGTAGGGATGGTGTTCTTGGGATGCAACTCATCCTTCTTTTTCCTCCAAACACGACAAGTGAAAATTTAACTAAAAAGTTCTACTTTGGTCTTATCTGACCACATGACTTTATCCCATGCCTCTTCTGGATCATCCAGATGGTCATTGGTAAACTTCAGACAGGCCATGGACATGTGATGATTTGAGCAGGGGAACCTTCCGTGGAATGCATGATTTGAAATCATGACGACGTAGTGTTCTACCGTCAGTGACCTTTGAAACTGTGGTCCCAGCTCTATTCATGTCATTGACCAGCTCTTCCCTTGTAGTTCTGGGCTGATTCCTCACCTTTCTTATCATCAGTGATACCCCACGAGGTGAGATCTTGCATGGAGCCACAATCCAAGGGAGACTGACAGTCGTCTTTAGCCTCTTCCATTTTCTAACAATTGCTCCAACAGTTGATATATTTTCACCAAGCTGCTTGGCAATTGCTCCGTAGCCCTTTCCAGCCTTGTGGAGGTCCACAATTTTGTCTCTGGTGTCTTTTGACAGCTCTTTGGTCTTGCCCAAGGTAGTAGATGGCGTCTGACTGACTGTGGGGTGGACAGGGGTCTTTAAAGAGCTCAGACAGGTGCTGCTAAGTTAGATTAATGAGTGTAGTAGAGGTGGACTTTTTAAAGGCACAGTAACAGGTCTTTGAGAGACAGAATTCTTGCTGTTTCTCAGGTGTTCAAATACTTTTGTTCAGCAGTGCAAGACATACATTCTTTAAAAATCATACAATGTGATTTTGTGATTTATTTATTTTTTATTCTGTCTCTCAGAGTGGGAATGCACCTACAATGTGAATTTCAGACACCTCCATGATTTCTAAGTGCGAGAACTTGCAAAATCGCAGGGTGTTCAAATACTTCTGTTCCTCACTGTATATCTATTAAAGGGAACCTGTCACTGGGATTTTGTGTATAGAGCTGAGGACATGGGTTGCTCGATCACCGCTAGCACATCCACAATACCCAGTCCCCATAGCTCTGTGTGCTTTTATTGTGTAAAAAAACGATGTGATACATATGCAAATTAACCAGAGATGAGTCCTGTACGTGAGATGAGTCGGGGACAGGACTCATCTCAGGTTAATTTGCATATGTATCAAATCGTTTTTTTTACACAATAAAAGCACACAGAGCTATGGGGACTGGGTATTGCGGATGTTGTGCTAGCGGCCATCTAGCAACCCATGTCCTCAGCTCTATACACAAAATCCCAGTGACAGTTTCCCTTTAAATCAGTAAATTAATATCCAACATTCTTTTACACTGCATGCAAGTCCGATATCGTATAACTAGTAACGAGATGCTGGATGTTCATGCACCGTAAGGTGGGTGCATACAAGCTGTTTATGTTTGTAAACCGCAGAATTAACAGTTCGTATATTGCAGGGACCGCAGAAAGGCAAGACTCCACGATATCTAAATCACACAACAACCAGCGCACTGCTGGGCTCTTTCACACCTGCGTTCTTTTCTTCCGGCATAGAGTTCCGTCGTCGGGGCTCTATGCCGGAAGAATCCTGATCAGGATTATCCTAATGCATTCTGAATGGAGTGAAATCCGTTCAGGATGCATCAGGATGTCTTCAGTTCCGGAACGGAACGTTTTTTGGCCGGGGAAAATACCGCAGCATGCTGCGCTTTTTGCTCCGGCCAAAAATCCTGAAGACTTGAGGCAAGTCCGGATCCGGAATTAATGCCCATTGAAAGGCATTGATCTGGATCCGGCCTTAAGCTAAACGTCGTTTCGGCGCATTGCCGGATCCGACGTTTAGCTTTTTCTCAATGGTTACCATGGCTGCCGGGACGCTAAAGTCCTGTCTGCCATGGTAAAGTGTAGTGGGGAGCGGGGGAGCAGTATACTTACCGTCCGTGCGGCTCCCGGGGCGCTCCAGAGTGACGTCAGGGCGCCCCAAGCACATGGATCACGTGATCGCATGGCACGTCATCCATGCGCATGGGGCGCTCTGACGTCACTCTGGAGCGCCCCGGGAGCCGCGCGGACTGTAAGTATACTGCTCTCCCGCTCCCCACTACTACTATGGCAACCAGGACTTTAATAGCGTCCTGGCTGCCATAGTAATACTGAAAGCATTTTGAAGACTGATCCGTCTTCAAATGCTTTCAGTACACTTGCGTTTTTCCGGATCCGGCGTGTAATTCCGGCAAGTGGAGTACACGCCGGATCCGGACAATGCAAGTGTGAAAGAGGCTAAAGTCTATGTCCAAATATTTGTTCCTATTTACATGTTGACAATGTATCGCACGGGCAGTTTGCTGGTTAATCGTGCTGCTCACTTGACACTATGGGATGTATCGCAGCTCACTAATCACATGTGTGAAATAGTGAGGAAATCAAAGCCCGTTTGTTGCGTTCAGTCCGGGCAGGTAACTCAGCAGTGGCTTCTGTCTCGAATAGAAGTTCATTAAATGGCGTGTCTAGAGCGCTCCAAATTCTGTCCCCTTGTAAATCCTAATGGATACTTCCGACCTGGGGGTCTCCTGAAACCAAACGCGTTTCAGAGCTTTTAGCGTGCTCCTTTTTCAGTGATTAATGGACCTCCAATGTCAGTACCCTTTAAATATCCACAACTCTCTCCAAAATATGTGGGATCACAGAAAGGAATGTAGTGGATTCTTCCCTTACATTTGGATTGTCTATATCTTCATTAAGAGTCCTGTGGTTCCCTGCATGATTAGTGCGGTTTACATAGTAACATAGTACATAAGGCCGAAAAAAGACATTTGTCCATCCAGTTCGGCCTGTCATCCTGCAAGTTGATCCAGAGGAAGGCAAAAAAAAACTGAGGTAGAAGCCAATTTTCTCTACTTAAGGGGGAAAAAATTCCTTCCCGACTCCAATCAGGCAATCAGAATAACTCCCTGGATCAACTGACCCCTCTCTAGTAGCTATAGCCTGTAATATTATTACGCTCCAGAAATACATCCAGGCCCCTCTTGAATTCCTTTATTGTACTCACCATCACCACCTCCTCAGGCAGAGAGTTCCATTGTCTCACTGCTCTTACCGTAAAGAATCCTCTTCTGTTTGTGTACAAACCTTCTTTCCTCCAGACGCAGAGGATGTCCCCTCGTCACAGTCACAGTCCTGGGGATAAATAGATGATGGGAGAGATCTCTGTACTGACCCCTGATATATTTATACATAGTAATTAGATCTCCCCCCTAAGTCTTTCAGGGTACTGTAGTTGCCCTCTTCCAGTTATTACTTTGGTTGCCCTCAGGGCCGGTGCTATAATAAGGCAGACCAAGCGTCTGCCTTAGGGCACAGAGACGGGAAGGGGGAGCTGAAAAAAATAAACTTTTTTTCTTTTTTTTTAAATACCCTGTATTTTTCGCCCCTGGGTCTTATGGGGCGAATACTAATGAAGCGCTTCCATTTTGGAAGCGCTTCATTAGTACCAGAGGACTGGGAAGCGGTGAAGGATCTGTACTCACGGCTTCCTGGTCCTCCGCTCGGCTGTCTGCTGTAAAGGGCTGCGCACCATGTGATTTCACTGTGCGCAGCCTTCACAGCTGACAGCCGAGAACCAGGAAGAAGAGAGAGAGCGCTGGTGGTGAGGAGCGGCTGCGTCCAGGAGCAGGAGAGGTAAGTTATTTTATTTTATTTGTGCTGATGGCTGACATGGGGGCATGATTGATGGTGGGCATGATGGCTGACATGGGGCATGATGGCTGACATGGGAGCATGATGGCTGACATGGGGGCATGATGGCTGACATGGGAGCATGATGGCTGACATGGGAGCATGATGGCTGACATGGGGGCATGATGGCTGACATGGGAGCATGATGGCTGACATGGGAGCATGATGCCTGACATGGGGGCATGATGGCTGACATAGGGGACTGATGGCTGACATGGGGGACTGATCCGAGGCATTGGGGGTCTGATCTGAGGTCTGATCAACATTGGGGGTCTGATTGCTGGTCTGACCTGAGGTTTTTTTTCTTATTATCCCCCTCTAAAACCTAGGTGCGTCTTAAGGGTCGGTGCATCTTAGAGGGCGAAAAATATGGTCCTCAAACCAGCGATTGTCTGAAGCAGAGAGAAGATACCAGGACCACACAGAGGAGAAGTCAGCTGCTGCAGACGGGTTCAGGGCCAGGTGAGCTGCGGGGGGGTGGGGGGGGGGGGCACCAAAATGTAGCTTTGTTTGTGTTGGCAAAAATCCTTGCACCGACCCTGGTTGCCCTACTCTGAACCCTCTCCAGCTCTGCTATGTATGCCTTGTTCAGAGGAGCCCAGAACTGTACTCTATGTGTGGTCTGACTAGAGATTTGTAAAGTGGTAGGACTATGTTCTCATGATGGGCATCTATGCCCCTTTTGATACAATCCATTATCTTATTGGCCTTGGCAGCAGCTGCCTGACACTGGTTTTTGCAGCTTAGTTTGCTGTTTATTAAAATTCCTAGATCCTTTTCCATGTCAGTTGTTACTGAGTGTTTTACCATTTAGTATGTACGGGTGACTTGCATTATTCCTTTCCATGTGCATAACCTTACATTTGTCAGTGTTAAACCTCATCTGCCACTTATCTGCCCAAGCCTCCAATCTATCCAGATCGCTCTGTAGTAGTACACTGTCCTCATCAGTGTTAATTACTTTACACAGTTTAGTGTCATCTGCGAAAATTGATACTTTACTGTGCAAGCCTTCTACAAGATCATTAATAAATATATTGAAGAGGATAGGACCCAATACTGACCCCTGAGGTACCCCACTAGTGATAGTGACCCAATCTGAGTATGTACCATTAATAACCACCCTCTGTTTTCTATCATTGAGCCAGTTACTTACCCACATACAGACATTTTCTCCCAGTCCGAGCATTCTCATTTTACATACTAACCTTTTATGTGGTACAGTGTCAAATGCTTTGGAGAAGTCCAGATACACGACATCCATTGATTCGCCGCTGTCAAGTCTTGAACTTACCTCCTCAAAGAAACTGATTAAATTAGTTTGACATGACCGATCCCTCACGAAGCCATGCTGATATGGTGTTATTTGCTTATTTTTATTGAGATTCTCCAAGATTATATCTCTTAAAAAACCTTCAAACAGTTTACCCGCAACAGATGTTAAACTTACCGGCCTATAGTTTCCAGGCTCTATTTTTGCACCCTTTTTGAATATTGGCACCACATTTGCTATGCATACATAAATTCTATGGTTCTTTGTTTCATAGTACTAGCCCCCCCTACGGGTCACTTACATGGATGTATAAACCATGTGGTACTTACATTCTAAAAAAAATAAAAAATTAAAATAAAATGATATACATTTTTTTTAATTAAAATGTTTTATAAAAAAATGCCTGCTTGATAATTCCACATGTAATACCTGGTGGCTTTAGTTCAAATGGAGTGAATGGTGGAAGTCATCTACCAAGAGAGGACCACTGGTGAATGTATATAAACACACCTGGTTCCCCTGTCGGTGGAGGGCCCCCACTAAACTTACAGGAACCCAAATAATTCTAGTTCAGACCGTCTGGTAGTAATGAATTAAATTCAAAGATTCTCCTGGATTCCAATCTGGACATCCTGCTGATGTGATCTTCTACCCTCCAATGTTTTTGAACCACTTCAAGTGCTACATATTTTAAACCTGTAGGGTCTTGATTATGTATTTGTTTAAAATGATTTGACAAAGGATGTTTATCGTATCCATTTTTGATGTTTGTGATATGTTCGGATATCCGTTTTTTGAGAGTTCTCTTAGTTCTTCCTACATATTGTTTGTCACAGGAACACTGAATGATGTAAATGACACTTAACGAGCTACATGTTATAAAGTCTTTTATCGTGTGTATGTGTGTACTCACCATTGAAGCAATTTCTGTTGTCCTTCTTGGAAATGTGGTAATCTTACAATTTGTACACTTACCACATCTATAGAAGCCAGTCATCCCTGCCCATTTTTGGATAGAGTGATCTCATTTGTGGTGATGTTTAACAGATGTGGCCACTTTAAGGCCTAAGTTTGGGGCTTTGTGAAGATGATTTGAGGAACAGTGGGGACTATATGTCCTAGAGTCTTATCTTTTTGGATGTAGTGCCAATGTTTTCTAACTGTCTGCTGGATCTTTCTATATTGAGTGTTATATGGTAGTATGATGCGTATGGCATCGTCTTCTTGTAAAAAATGTTTGTCTGTCCATGTTACGTACTTTGGTCAAGGAGGTTTCTAACACTGTCAAAGGGTATTTTTTAGTCAAGAATTTTTGTTTCATTTCTCTTGCTTACTCCTCAAACTTATCTTCTTTAGTGCAGTTGCGTTTGATACGTCGAAACTGACCTAACGGGATATTCAAACGCCAACTAGGGAGGTGGCAGCTGGTGTATAGAATATAGCTGTTCTTACTGGTCGTTTTATGATAAGTGTTGCATACTAGGTTTCCATTGTTAATCTAGAAACTCTATTGTTGGATCACTGATATTAGATGTGAATTGTAAATTGTATGAATCGATATTGATCTCTTCCAAGAACCTTTTGGAGTGAAGTTCTGTCGTTTTGCCAAATAAAGAATGCATCATCAATATATCTTTGCCATAGCACCAGATCTGCCCCCAGCTTGGGGGTGATGACTTGATAAGTTTGAGGAGGAAGCAAGATAAATGCTTCCTCCTTCTTTCTGGTTATGGTGGAGGTCCTGGGAATCTCAGGCTGTGAAGGAGACAACACTTAGGATTTATTTCAGGGGCTTGCATGTTCCAGTTATCAGTGATTGCTTCCGTACCTTAAAGTAGCACACCCATACCTCCCAACTTTTGAAAAACCCAGAGGGACAATATGCAGACCTCCCAAGTGTCCCTCTTTTGGAGGGACAGTCCCTCTTTTTGAGCCAAGTCCCTCAGTCCCTCTTTGCTCCTTAAATGTCCCTCTTTTTGATCTGAGATACAGTATAGATTTGCATTATTACATTCACAATATTGACCCAGTAAGTGTTTGTCTAGTTCCTCTTTGTATACTTGAGCCCATCTTGTAGATTATTTCATTATTTGATGCTATTGGGATTTTAGAAATTTTTATATTCAGATTATTATTGCGTTATTTCGTAAGTTAAAACTATTGAGGTGTATAGATATGCAGGAAAAATTTAGTTTTTCACTCAATGAACCATAAGTGTCCCTTTTTGACCTTTCAAAGAGTTTGTAGGTATGCAATATGTGTGGCGCACATAGCGGGCTGCTGCTATTTTTTTCATACTAGGCCAAGTCTCTAACTCCACCCAAAGCATAACGTTACACATTCAGTCCCGATTAATGCCCCCACATAGTAATTATTCCTCCTTTTTGCCAGCACACGGTAGTGCCCCTTTACAGTAGTTATGCCAACATGTACCTCCTTCACAGCAGTAATGCTCAAATGTGCCCCTTCACAGTTGCTATGCCCAGATTTGCCCCTTCACAATTCTTATGCCTAGACGTGCCCCTTTCACAATTGCTATGTCCAGATGTGCCCCCTTCACGGTAGTTATGTCCAGATATGTGCCCTCTTCACAGGAAGTAAAAAAAAAAAATGTTAATAGTCACCTAGTTCCTCCGATAATCACAGCTCCCCAGCAGCAGGATACTGTCATATATCGTGCTTGCCATGTAGGAGGAGCAGATTCTGTGTGAAGACATCGTGCTGCTGTGTCACAACCAGACAGCTGAGAAGCTCTGACAGAAGCCTTTCAGAACCTCCTCCTTGAGTTTCTTTGTTGTGATGTTCAGTTCCTCATCTCGTTAGCCTCTCTCAGCTGTCATGTAGTTGGACTAATTGCATCCCTTTAAATTCCGCCCCATAATGCATTACTGGGCGGCTTATACTACTTCCTGGAGTGTGTGTGCATGCTGATCTTGTTTTCCAGTCTGCTACAAAGTTAAGTGCTGAACATTTATCTGTTATTTTCTGTTTGCTGGATCCCAGGTGACCCTGACTCCCTCCGTGTCTGGTGTAGGGAGCCGGTGGTCGTGTCCCCTCACTATTGTAGGGTGTTCAGGGGTTATATAGTCGAGGTACGTGGATATGCAACCATCCACCTCTGGGATCTTTGCATAGGCTGAGCAGCCAGGGAAAGTCTCAGGTCTTGTGCAGGGGTCTCCCTTTGGTTCCTTAGCTTTGGATCCAGTGAGTCATATATGCATGTTGCTTTGTCTTGATTCCTGTACACCGTCCGTGACATTATAATCCGCCACAACCGTCTCAAGCATGGATCCGGTTTCACTTTTCTCTGAACGCTTCCAGGGTCTTTCATTGGAGGTAGCTGATCTCCGTAAGACTTTTTCTCAGCTTCAAGTGACCGGTTCAGCTTGCGTTCATGGAGTTTGTTCTGAGCCTAAGATCTCGCTCCCGGATACGTTCTCCGGGGGTAGTGAGAATTTTGTGCCTTTTAGAGAGGCTTGCAAACTCCATTTTCGCCTTCTTCCCCATTCCTCTGGTGATGAGGAATGGAGGGTGGGGATCATTATATCGCTGCTCAGGGGTAACGCTCAGTCTTGGGCCTTTTCGCTGCCGGAGGGGGCACGGCCTCTCCGTTCAGTGGATGAATTCTTTTTAGCCCTGGGTCAGATATATGATGATCCGGATCGTATTGCTCTGGCTGAGTCTAGACTACGTCTATTATGCCAGGGTAAACAATCCGCAGAAATATACTGCTCAGAATTTCGGAGATGGGCAGCTGATACTGGTTGGAATGATGCTGCACTCCGAAGTCAATTTTGCCATGGTCTTTCAGAGGGATTGAAAGATGCATTTGCCTTTCATGAGAGGCCTATTTCTTTGGACTCTGCTATGTCTCAGGCCGTTCGTATTGACAGGCGTCTTAGAGAGAGGGGAGAGATGTCCCCTTCCTGTCATACTCAGTCCCAGGACAGTGCAGCGGTCTCATTCTGTGCGCAGGGGTCTCGGTCGCTGTCAGCCCCTGCTGAGCAGGAGCCCATGCAGCTGGGGTTGATTGCTTCTGACAATAGAAGATTCAGCTCGCATGGGAGGGTTTGTTTTTGTTGTGGAGGTATAAATCATTTGGCAAATGTTTGTCCTTCTAGGAGATTCAGGCAGTTTTCTGGGAGTAATAAAGAAACAAACAGGAAAAAATCTTTTAAAAATGTTCCGTCTGTTACTATTGGCAGGGTTGAGGCGGAGATTGAAGGTTTTCCGTTTGCTTGTAGTTCCCGTTTTGTCCTGCCGGCTAGGGTGGCGCTAGAGAGCAAGAACATTTTTTGTGAGATTTTTGTGGATAGTGGAGCAGCTGTCAATCTCATTGATAATCAATTTGCAATAACTCATGGTTTCCAGGTGCGCACTTTGGGAAAGGATATTTCTGTTTTTGCTATTGATTCCGCTCCACTTTCTCAGAAATCATTAAAGGGCATAGTTCACAATATCCGTTTAATTGTGAGTGATGCTCATGTTGAGGATGTGTCATGTTTCGTCCTTAGCGGTTTACCCACCCCTCTGGTGTTGGGGCTGCCCTGGCTCACTAAGCATAACCCCACCATTGATTGGCAAGCGAGGCAAATAAATGGTTGGAGTGACTTTTGCAGAGAGAATTGCCTCATGACATCTGTTTCTGAGGTTGCTACTAAGACTGTACCATCTTTTCTCTCAGAATTTTCGGATGTCTTCTCTGAGAGTGGAGTTCAGGATTTGCCCCCGCACAGGGAGTACGATTGCCCTATTAATCTCATCCCAGGCGCCAAACTGCCTAAATCTCGTTTATACAATCTTTCCCAACCTGAGAGGATCGCTATGCGTGCTTATATCTCTGAGAGTCTGAGAAAAGGACACATACGACCCTCGAAGTCACCTGTTGCCGCTGGTTTTTTCTTTGTTAAGAAAAAAGATGGTTCTTTAAGACCTTGTCTGGATTTCAGGGAGCTGAACAATATCACTATTCGTGACCCTTATCCGCTTCCTCTGATCCCGGACCTGTTTAACCAGGTTGTTGGGGCTAAAGTCTTTTCCAAATTAGATCTAAGAGGGGCATACAACCTGGTCAGGGTCAGAGAAGGAGACAAATGGAAGACGGCCTTCAATACCCCTGAGGGCCATTTTGAGAATTTGGTTATGCCTTTTGGTTTGATGAATGCCCCAGCCGTTTTTCAGCATTTCGTGAATAGCATTTTTTATCATTTGATGGGAAAATTTGTATTAGTGTATTTGGATGACATTTTGATTTTTTCTCCTGATTTCAAAACTCATAAGGAACATTTACGTCAGGTCTTGCTCATCCTGCGGGAGAATAAATTATATGCGAAACTGGAAAAATGTGTGTTTGCGGTTCCAGAAATTCAATTTCTGGGGTTTCTTCTCTCCGCTTCTGGTTTTCGCATGGACCCCGAGAAGGTCCGCGCTGTGCTTGAGTGGGAGCTTCCTGAGAATCAGAAGGCGCTGATGCGTTTTTTGGGCTTTGCCAATTATTACAGGAAGTTTATTTTGAATTATTCCTCTATTGTTAAACCACTCACTGATATGACCAGAAAGGGGGTAGATTTTTCTTCTTGGTCAGTAGAGGCGCGTAAGGCTTTTTCTGATATCAAGGAGAGTTTTGCTTCCGCTCCCATCTTGGTGCAACCTGATATTTCTTTACCCTTCATAGTTGAGGTTGATGCTTCTGAGATGGGTGTGGGGGCGGTCTTGTCTCAGGGTTCCTCTCCTGCCAAATGGCGACCGTGTGCCTTTTTCTCGAAAAAACTCTCCTCCGCAGAGAGAAATTACGATGTGGGAGATAGGGAATTGTTGGCCATCAAGTTGGCTTTTGAGGAATGGCGCCATTGGCTAGAGGGAGCCAGACACCCTATTACCGTATTTACTGACCATAAAAATCTGGCCTACTTGGAGTCAGCCAAGCGTCTGAACCCGAGACAGGCCAGATGGTCTTTGTTCTTTTCTAGGTTTAATTTTGTTGTCACGTTCCGCCCTGGAGTTAAGAATGTGAAGGCAGATGCCCTGTCACGTTGTTTTCCGGGAGGCGGGGATTTTGAAGACCCGGGTCCCATTTTGGCTGAAGGTGTGGTGGTCTCTGCTCTTTTTTCTGAATTGGAGGCAGAGGTGCAGGCAGCCCAGTCAGAGGCTCCTGATCTTTGTCCTCCTGGGAGGTTGTTTGTGCCTATCGCTTTAAGACACAAGATTTTTAAGGAACACCACGATACGGTCCTTGCTGGGCACCCGGGGGCAAGAGCCACACTGGATCTCATCGCTCGGAGATTCTGGTGGCCTGCGCTTCGTAAGTCGGTTGAGGGTTTTGTGGCAGCCTGCTAGACTTGCGCTCGTGCCAAAGTCCCTCATTCACGGCCATCAGGTCCTCTCCTTCCCTTACCCATTCCTTCCCGTCCTTGGACACATCTGTCCATGGACTTCATAACGGACCTGCCTCGTTCCTCAGGGAAGACTGTGATTCTGGTGGTGGTGGACCGTTTTAGCAAAATGGTGCATTTCATCCCTTTTCCTGGTTTGCCCAATGCTAAGACGCTGGCGCAGGCATTTATTGACCACATTGTCAAATTGCACGGTATTCCTTCAGACATAGTCTCTGATAGAGGCACGCAGTTTGTTTCCAGATTCTGGAAGGCTTTCTGTTCTCGCTTGGGGGTTCGGTTGTCATTCTCTTCTGCTTTCCACCCGCAGTCGAATGGCCAGACAGAGCGCGTCAATCAGAATCTGGAGACATATCTGCGCTGTTTTGTGGCGGAGAATCAAGAGGATTGGTGTTCTTTTTTGTCCCTTGCTGAGTTTGCTTTAAATAACCGTCATCAGGAGTCCTCTGATAAGTCACCATTTTTTGGTGCATATGGGTTTCATCCGCAGTTTGGGACTTTCTCGGGAGAGGGGTCTTCTGGTTTACCTGATGAGGACAGATTCTCCTCGTCTTTGTCATCTATTTGGCAAAAGATTCAGGATAATCTAAAGAGCATGAGTGAGAGATATAAGCGTGTGGCAGATAAGAGACGTGTGCTTGGTCCGGACCTGAATGTTGGTGATCTGGTGTGGTTGTCTACCAAGAATATCAAATTGAAGGTTCCCTTCTGGAAGTTGGGTCCTAGGTTTATTGGGCCTTACAAAATCCTGTCTGTCATCAATCCTGTTGCCTACCGTCTTGATCTTCCTCAGACTTGGAAGATCCATAATGTTTTTCATAAGTGCTTATTGAAACCTTATGTTCAACCCATTGTACCCTCGCCTTTGCCTCCTCCTCCGATTATGGTTGATGGGAATCTTGAATTTCAGGTCTCTAGGATTGTGGATTCTCGGCTTGTCCGCGGTTCTCTCCAGTACCTTGTTCATTGGGAGGGTTATGGTCCTGAGGAGAGGATGTGGGTCCCAGTGACGGACATTAAGGCCTCTCGTCTCATCAGGGCTTTCCATGGGTCCCATCCTGAGAAGGTGGGCTCTGAGTGTCCGGAGTCCACTCGTAGAGGGAGGGGTACTGTCACAACCAGACAGCTGAGAAGCTCTGACAGAAGCCTTTCAGAACCTCCTCCTTGAGTTTCTTTGTTGTGATGTTCAGTTCCTCATCTCGTTAGCCTCTCTCAGCTGTCATGTAGTTGGACTAATTGCATCCCTTTAAATTCCGCCCCATAATGGGCGGCTTATACTACTTCCTGGAGTGTGTGTGCATGCTGATCTTGTTTTCCAGTCTGCTACAAAGTTAAGTAATGAACATTTATCTGTTATTTTCTGTTTGCTGGATCCCAGGTGACCCTGACTCCCTCCGTGTCTGGTGTAGGGAGCCGGTGGTCGTGTCCCCTCACTATTGTAGGGTGTTCAGGGGTTATATAGTCGAGGTACGTGGATATGCAACCATCCACCTCTGGGATCTTTGCATAGGCTGAGCAGCCAGGGAAAGTCTCAGGTCTTGTGCAGGGGTCTCCGTTTTGGTTCCTTAGCTTTGGATCCAGTGAGTCATATATGCATGTTGCTTTGTCTTGTTTCCTGTACACCAGTCCGTGACATTCTGCTGTGGAGAAGCCGGCAGGTGAGCTGAATGGTGAAGCGAGGAGCAGATGGCTCCCTGCTTAACCATTACAATCAGCTGTCTCTGCGTCCTATGGAATCAGAGACAGGTGAAAGCAGGACATACCTCAGCCATTTCGGGACCGCAGGACGGCCACTGAAATCCAGAACTGCCCTGGCGGATCTTGGGTGGTTGAGGTATGCACTCCTACAAAATGTTTTATTCTCTGACCTGTTAGAAAGGTGCATGATATAATCTGTACTGAAGGTAATCTTCTTACCAGTAACTGTATTTGTGAGTTAAAACCTCCCTCCTGATCCTCAGCTGTGTCATGTGACCAACTCTGATCTCCAACTGACACAGGACAAGAAGTCAGTTACTTCTCTCTTCATTCCTATGAGACTGACATTGAGGAATAAGAATACAGAGAGAAACTGGCTTCCTGTCCACACATGTTGTGTTATTTGGAGAGTCAAAGTGTTGGTCACAGGACACAACTGAGGATCAGAAGGGAGGTTATAATTCACAAATACAGTCACCGGTAAGAAAATGACCTTCACTACAGATTACATCCTGTACCTTTCTAACAGGGAGTGCTACTTTAAGTAGGAAAATCTGAAGTGTACTTCAAGAAATTGTGAACATTGCCACTTACTCCTCCCTCCTTTATAATTGAACCTTTCATGATTAAGGTGAAATAAACAACTGTAAAGGTGTGAGAACTAGGGCATAAGTGCAAAGTACATCCCATGAGACACTATATATAGGGCAAGGCAAGCACTAATCCCTTATTCCAATGATCAACAATGTCCAGCACTTAAGCCATGGTGAAACTCCAACTCCCAGCATGCACACCTGCTTGGCTGTTCTCAGAACTCCCATAGAAGTGAATGGAGCATGCTGGGAGTGGTAGTTTCACCATGGCTTAAGTGCTGGAGGTTGCCGATACCTGCCTTATTCTCCTCTGGGCAATGCATTCACAATTACTGCTGAGTAGCACGCCTATTGGTAACTCTGCCCCGACCCGGGCACCAGATTTAGACTCACAATGTGTACAGCTCCTCATATCTGGTGTTATTGTCCTTGTACTACACCTTGTATTGTAAGCCGATCTTTCTGCAGTCGCTTTCTATTGATTTTTAGATAGATTTTTCTCAGCTGCTGTTCATGGATTTGGCAGCAATTCACCAACCTGATGTCCCTCCTCTAGCAATGCCCACATTATATATCACTCACCTTCACCGTTAGTGGCATATTTGCATTTTAACATGTGCTACAATCAATCACTATGGTACATCTGCATAAAAATACAGAAGGTATCTATAGTATAATTATAATTTTCTAAAGCATATTCATTTCTATTAATATGTTTGTAATGTATAGCAGTGTGACTGCTGCACCCTGGTGTTGGAATCCATCGTTTGTATAGGTATGAAATCATTACACAGCACTTTATGGCTACGTATTGCACTGTATTACGGGGATATTCTCTACTAGACAGAATAGATAAAGGGGTAAAGTGTCACCATTACTGGTGCAGTATTACAACTGACAGGTCAGAAATAAGAACGTGCCAACTATACAGAAGTAGTGACATACTTCTATATTACCTGACAGCACACTCCTCCTCCCCAGTGTCGGACTGGGGTGCTTTGCTATTATCACAAAACTGCTCAGTGATTTCTAGGAATCACATAGTTTACAGCAGTGGGTACATTATGGCATAGATAAATAGAGTAGATAAAAAGATAGACATAGATATTTATTGGGATAGATAGACACTACTCACAAAAAGTTAGAGATATTTGGCTTGCTGGTGAAATTTCAGGATGAACCTAAAATGAACTCAAACCTTTACAGGTGAACTTAATGTGACCTTCTCTAAACCTCTGAATGCACATGTCCAACTGTTAAATGTTTCAGCTCATTTTGCACAACTTGCTGTTCTCTAACAAGGAGCTTAATGTCAAAATTCACAACAGGTGTTTGATCCATGTGAATTGCCCAATAAATTTCCTGGTTCAATTAGAATTGGTATTTAAACAGTCCTCCTCATCATGCTGTTCAAATTTTGACATCATGAGACCAAGACGACACCTAACAATTGATCAACAGTACCTCGCCATTGCGAGGCTTCAAGCAGGATGTTCTCAGACGGCAGTGGACACCGAGCGTAGAGTGTCATCAGTAGGTTGCAACAGAGATACAGAGAGACTAGAAGAGTCGCAGAGAAGTGGCCGTCCTTTGGCCACATCCCACACTGATGACCTCGTCACAATGCCCTGCAGAACTGGATGATGAAGGCCACACAACTCCAGGCACATTTAAGGGAGGTCTGCGTGATAGACGACCTGCAAGGGTACCTGACCACAGGCGTCATCGTCTTTTATAGGCCAGGGAGCATCTACGCTGGTCAAGAGACCAGTGGGCTTCAGTGCTGTTCACTGATGAAAGTCGATTCACGCTGAGCAGAAATGAAAGCCGCCAATGATGTTGGAGACATCAAGGAGAACGCTATGTATCAGACACTTGTCACTAGATGAGCCTTTGGTGGTGGTCGTGTTACAGTGTGGACAGGTGTGTCTAGTCAATACAGAATTGTCCTACACTTTGTGAATGGTATAGTGACAAGCCCATACTACTTGAATAAGACTACTTTTACATCAGCGTTTTTGCTGGATCCATCATGGATCAGCAAAAACGCTTCTGTCTGGATAATACAAGCGGCTACATCCGTTATGAGTGGATCCGGTTGTATTATCTCTAAAATGACCAAACCCACCACTGTTGTTGGCTTTTGTTTCAATAAATTGTTTGAGATGAGGAAATCACCATTGCTGCTTCTACTTAAATGCCCGACTTTCATGATATAATATCACTGTACCTTTTACATTTTCCATAAATTTCTCCTGAAAACCAAATATCCCTAACTTTTTGTGAGTAGTGGGTTTATGAGATAGATAGATCTGGTGTAGATTTCAGTCAACAATTATGACAGAATATTGGTGTAAATGATAAAATTTTCCAGGGCCGATGTCCTTACCCACCCCCATTTTTGGATTGTGGTAAAAGTGTCCCTAAAAACACCACTTGCAAAAAACTATTTGCGCAAATGCCCTTAAAAACTTGCAAACCCAAGCGTTGTAACTTTTTAAAGCCAGTTTTCTTGATTAATATTTTCCAGGCCCCAGACTCAGAACCCACACAGCAAGTCATCGAGAGCACAGATCAGGTCAGGCCTGTGTCTGACACATCTGTCACCGACAGAGAGTATATATATCCTGTTTGGGCACACCCACATCAGAGCATCCGAACACCCGTTCTGAGGCTGATTTTGCAGAATCCAGTGCTAGAGCAGAGATTTTTGAGGCACTCAGGCGATTTAAACCCCCCCTCCAAAATAGCAGTAGCATTCCTATAGACGTGCCTACAGCAGTCTCAGATCAATATTTGCCATTAATGTGACATCTGGAATAAATAAATTCATGATCTAATCTGACAATAAATGCACTTCGAAGACTTTGCTTGTGTTTTTGCCCTGTTTTTATAGCATTGTTGCGGCCTCCTGGCGCCCTATAATTATTGCTGTTGAACCTGAACTTTTTTACAAACTTTACTTTAGAACAGTGCTGCCAAAGGAAAAACCACTCAGCTTAGTACATGTCTAAACTTGAAACGTGAAAAGCTGCTCTCCACCGACCGCATGTTTTTGCTTTTCCAGTCTATCTGCTTCTCATATGCCGGCTACAAAGCCAGATTCTGAAGAGGCTCATAAATGGAACAATTAAACTTCACACAAAAATCACATTTTCCATCCAGACACTGAATCATTTGTATCATTAAAATATGCAGGATAGTAGGATTTTATATTTTTCAAACCAATATATTTGCAAGCTGCATGTAATTAAAAATCCTGTATACCGTAACCTCTGAGTTATTTAATAAAATGTATCTGTATAGCGCCACCTGGTGTCTTTTCTTTTTTTCTATTCCTCCATTCCTGGCAATAATACAGCTGAGGTGGTCGCACATGCTCAGTTCCATCATTCTGCTGCCACCCATCCTATCTACCGTTAGAAGCTGTGACACTTACAGGGAGAGAACTGCAGCAGAAAGGACATACCCCCTGAGAAAGATCACTCCGCCTGAGCTGCCAGCCTGAAGAGACTCTAGCAACTGGAGAAATGAATGGGGAGATCTCTGGATTCATGTATAGGTACAGGGCTGATTCTAGCTTTCTTAGAAAGAGATTCTCAAATCTTATTTTTTTTTGTTTTTTTTACATTCATTGGGTTGTCTGGGATTTTTAAATTGATGGCCTAGACTCAGGATAGGTCATCAATATCAGATCGAGGGTCCGACACCCGACACCTCTGCCTGGCTGTATGAAGGAGGTCACGGTGCTCAGCGAGTGATTAGGCCATTTCCCAGGTCATGGTACACATGGCCTAGGCACAGCTTAGTCCTATTAAAGTGAATGGCGCTGATCTACAATACCAAGCACAGCCGCTATACTATGGACAGCACTTCATAAGCTGTGAGGAGGCTGGAGAGCACCATGACTTCATCAGACAGCTGATCAGTGGGGGCGCCAGGGGTAGGACCCCCGGTCATCTCATATCGATGACTTATCCTAACCATGGGCCATCAATATGGAAATCCCAAGGAACCCCTTTAATCATGGGATAACGCCATACATTACAAGATAACAGCAAACATCATTTATGTGGGTGGCTGCACATAGACAGTATCTTAAAGGGACACTACCCTCAACAATTCTTATCATGTTTTAACAGCCTATAAGTGAATATTCTAAGTAACTGTGTTTACTAAAAATGGACAGATGGTTTTCTGGATATAATAATTTTTGGAAGTCACTCCATGTAGTCTATTTCCTGTCCTGGCTCTATAACGTCCTCTTTGTTTGACCTTTAGCACGGCAAAACAACTTTGCTTGACTTTCTCAGTCGGACCATCACTGAGACCAGAGAATCACTGAGACCAGAGAATCACTGAGACCAGAGAGCACACCCCTGTAGTCACTCAATTAGAGCCTCATACATTACACTGATAAGTGCAATGCTCTTCAGTGGTCATCTTTATCTACGCCCATCAAGAGAACAATAGAGTTGTTATAGTGGTATCCCAATTCTACTAATCTACTATTATACTAGCAGGTAACAACTTTCCCTCACAGCAGCAGTAAACAGACAAAAGGTTTCCTAGCTATATACGAGCTACAAAGACAGATTCTGAAGAGGCTTATAAATGGACCATATAAACCTTTAAAAAAAATATATGTTTTTCTTCCAGACACAGAATTTTTTGTGAATACCATTTATTTATTTTTTTAAACTCTTTCTGGTGGAAGTGTCCCTTTAGTAAATGTTCCGATCGTAGTGTTTAGGGCCCTTTTCCACAAGCAGATAATCTGCCCATAACGAGCAGTGATAAACAATGTGACAAGTCGATCTTGCTCGTTTTCTTCTATTTAGAGGGTGCAATCATCCCCTCGGTTTATGTTCTTACAATCGTTCCTCTCCATACAGTTTGCATTAATGACGGTGCACACCCATTGTTTACACAAGGGAATGTGTCGTCCACCAACGATAAATTTGGGTCCACGTAAAAGAAGCCATCACGACATTAATTATGCTAATTTGACGGCTGGTCAGCAGACATGGGACAGTGATCAGAAACGAGCACTCGATCAGCGCTCCATGTAAAAGGGCCTAAAAGGGGTTTCCCGATAATAATAATAATAATAATTTTTTATCATGTGCCCCCTGAAACAGAAGATTTATACTTGCCTGCTCCACACCGCCCCGATCCCGCACTGTCTCCATCTTCTGATCCACCTGGCTGACCATAGTTGTGTTGACATGCACCGCTCCTGCCATTGAGCGACTTCATTGACGATGGGCTGCTTGTGACCACATCACCGCTGAAGCCAGTGATTGGCTGGAGTGGTGCATGTGGCCATGCCCATGGCCAGCCAGATGTAATCAGTGCGGGGACTGGAATATGGAGACAGCGGGGGCAGCGCGGTGTGGAGCAGGTAAGTATGAATCGTCTGTTTCAGGAGGCAGGCTGCAGACATATGATAAAAAATGATTATTACAGGAAAAACACTTTAAAGGGCTTGGCCCATCTGAGACATTGATGGCATATTGCTAGGATGGGCCAACAATGTCAGATAGGTAAAGGTCCCACTTCTGGGACCCGCTCTTAATCCTCAGAAGGAGAGCCCCAAATTGAACAGAGTTTAGCAGCGCATGTGTGGCCAACCTCCATTCAACTTTATGGAGGATCCAAAAATAGTCCCTTTCTGGGGACCCATTTTGGAGATAGGTGATGGAGAAACCCCTTTAATCGGTATGGACCATGAACAATTCTAAGCAAGTCCTAAATCTGTCTTGACAAAAATAGGCAGTATCAATCACCTTCTGCCAATCACCAAGATGACAATTATTACGATTATTACGAGCGTGTTGTTTGTGTTAGGCTACTTTCACACTGGCGTTTTGGCTTTCCGTTGAGATCCGTTCAGGGCTCCAAAACGGATCAGTTTTGCCCTAATGCATTCTGAATGGAAAAGCATCCGCTCAGAATGCATCAGTTTGCCTCCGTTCAGTCACCATTCCGCTTTGGAGGCGAACAGCAAAACGCTGCCTGCAGTGTTTTGCTGTCCGCATGACGAAGCGGAGCCAAACGGATCAGTTTTCTCTGACACAATCTGGGACAATAGAAAATGGATCTGTCCACCATTGACTTTCAATGGTGTTCAAGACGGATCCGTCATGGCTATAGAAGACATAATAGAACCGGATCCGTTCATGACGGATGCATGCAGTTGTATTATTTTAACGAAAGCGTTTTTGCAGATCCATGAAGGATCCGCAAAAAACGCTAGTGTGAAAGTAGCCTAAGTTTTAAATAGTTTTCAATCAGTTTTAGAAATGTCTGTTCCTGATTTTTTGGGCATCAATTCATGATCTTCAATGGGCCAGTTTAGGTCTTATACAATGACAAACGGCCCCAGTTTCAGTCCAATACAGATGAATGGGATCTGTCGAAGGATCCGTCCCTTTACACTTCCTGACAGGCTGTCTTTTGTGTGTATGTGTCTTTAAGGGAATCCGACCAGAAAAAAACACTTTCTCCTGTTTCTTTTTGCCCAGATACATCACAATAGTAATGTATGCTGAAAAAGAAGCAGCCTAGCTGAGCTGATTAGCATGCAAACAATGAACGTGATTACCGCAGCTTTTCATTTATATTAAGGAATTGTGTATCAGCGGTAATAAGTCAGAGGAGCTGGACTTGTAAGACGTTTCGCTAGTCATCCGACTGGCTTTCTCAATTACAAATGAAGGAATTGCTTTATTAACAGGACCTTAAAGGGGTTGTCTCACTTCAGCAAATAGCGTTTATTGTGTAGAGAAAGTTAATACAAGGCACTTACTAATGTATTGTGATTGTCCATGTTGCCTCCTTTGCTGGCTGGATTCATTTTTCCATCACATTATACACTGCTCGTTTCCATGGTTACTACCACCCAGCAATCCATTCAGTGGTGGCCGTGCTTGCACAGTATAGGAAAAAACACCAGCCTCTCTGGTTGCCGGGATCGTCGGAGTGTGCATAAGGCGTCACTTTTTCCTATTGTGTGCAAGTGGCGGTAAAAGGGCAGGGCTTAGCCTAGGAGGGACGGAGCATATCACAGTTTGGCAGAATCACTATAACTTACTCTAGAAGCCATTGCTCAAGTCTACGCTAGACTTTAGCTGGCCTATATTTGAGTTTGAGGCGCATAGAGGGGCAAAGACGCGCCTAATTTATGAAGAGGCAACTGCCTCTTATTAAATTACTCCAACACACAGGGGATGA
Organism: Bufo gargarizans; assembly: GCF_014858855.1. NCBI lineage: Eukaryota > Metazoa > Chordata > Amphibia > Anura > Bufonidae > Bufo > Bufo gargarizans. Next base: position 431,749,873 of record NC_058084.1, on the reverse strand, counting down.
AGATTGGCATCTGGGAACGCCAGTCTTGATAAATGTCCCCTGGTAACTTTATTAACACAATGGAGGATGTTTATCAGGACTGTTGTTCCCATGCGCCAGTCTTGATCTCCCAGCGCAATTAGTAAATTAGTTGCATCGCTAGCACTCCGCCCCTCCCGCTAAGCCAGCCCCCTTTTTACGCCACTTTAGTAAAATGGCAAGTAGCTGAAAAAGTCAGAAATATGGTGCACAATTTGATGATACAACACATCCCGACCAATCCCGACAACAACTGTGCAGAAACTTGGTCACCGCGTTCACAGGGGGATCATGATGAATACACGTTTCGTTATTATTTTCCTGGTTATAATGGTGACAATTGTGTGTGGGGGAACTTCAGGAAATTATTACCTAGTAAGGTGGCACAAGGAGTATTATTGATTTTTATGGGGTCACTTATCAAATTGGTGTAAAGTATAACTGGCTTAGTTGCCCATAGCAACCAATCAGATTCCACCTTTCATTTTCCAAAGGAGCAGTCAAAAATGAAAGGTGGAATCTGATTGGTTGCTATGGGCAACTAAGCCAGTCCTAATTTATACCAATTTGATAAATGACCCCAATAGTTTTTGAAGTGTGCAAATATGAATGTAGTAAATATGTGAGTATGTGCCTGTATGTTGTGAGTGTGTGTAATGTTTTTTTTTTACCTTTAACATTAGACAAAGTATTGTGATATATAGTTATTGTGATATTTACAGACGTGGACAAAATTGTTGGTACCCTTTGGTCAATGAAAGAAAAAGTCACAATGGTCACAGAAATAACTTTAATCTGACAAAAGTAATAATAAATTAAAATTCTATAAATGTTAACCAATGAAAGTCAGACATTGTTTTTCAACCATGCTTCAACAGAATTATGTAAAAAAATAAACTCATGAAACAGGCATGGACAAAAATGATGGTACCCCTAGAAAACACAGAACATAATGTGACCAAAGGGACATGTTAATTCAAGGTGTGTCCACTAATTAGCATCACAGGTGTCTACAACCTTGTAATCAGCCATTGGGCCTATATATATGGCTCCAGGTAATCACTGTGTTGTTTGGTGATATGGTGTGTACCACACTCGACATGGACCAGAGGAAGCAAAGGAAAGAGCTGTCTCAAGAGATCAGAAAGAAAATTATAGACAAGCATGTTAAAGGTAAAGGCTATAAGACCATCTCCAAGCAACTAGATGTTCCTGTGAGTACAGTTGCACATATTATTCATAAGTTTAAGATCCATGGGACTGTAGCCAACCTCCCTGGACGTGGCCGCAGGAGGAAAATTGATGACAAATCTAAGAGACGGATAATCCGAATGGTAACAAAAGAGCCTAGAAAGACTTCTAAAGAGATTCAAGGTGAACTTCATGCTCAAGGAACATCAGTGTCAGATCGCACCATCCGTCGTTGTTTGAGCCAAAGTGGACTACATGGGAGACGACCAAGGAGGACACCATTGTTGAAAACGAATCATAAAAAAGCAAGACTGGAATATGCCAAACTACATGTTGACAAGCCACAAAGCTTCTGGGAGAATGTCCTGTGGACAGATGAGACAAAAATCGAAGTTTTTGCCAAGGCACATCAGCTGTATGTTCACAGACGAAAAAATGAAGCATATCAAGAAAAGAACACTGTCCCTACTGTGAAACATGGAGGAGGCTCTGTTATGTTCTGGGGCTGCTTTGCTGCGTCTGGCACAGGGTGTCTTGAATCTGTGCAGGGTACAATGAAATCTCAAGACTATCAAGGAATTCTAGAGAGAAATGTACTAGCCAGTGTCAGAAAGCTTGGTCTCAGTCGCAGGTCATGGGTCTTGCAACAGGACAATGACCCAAAACACACCGCTAAAAACACCCAAGAATGGCTAAGAGGAAAAAATTGGACTATTCTAAAGTGGCCTTCTATGAGCCCTGACCTCAATCCTATTGAGCATCTTTGGAAGGAGCTGAAACATGCAGTCTGGAAAAGGCACCCTTCAAACCGGACACAACTGGAGCAGTTTGCTCATGAGGAGTGGGCCAAAATACCTGCTGAGAGGTGCAGATGTCTCATTGACAGTTACAGGAAGCGTTTGATTGCAGTGATTGCCTCAAAAGGTTGCGCAACAAAATATTAAGTTAGGGGTACCATCATTTTTGTCCATGCCTGTTTCATGAGTTTATTTTTTTACATAATTCTGTTGAAGCATGGTTGAAAAACAATGTCTGACTTTCATTGGTTAACATTTATAGAATTTTAATTTATTATTACTTTTGTCAGATTAAAGTTATTTCTGTGACCATTGTGACTTTTTCTTTCATTGACCAAAGGGTACCAACAATTTTGTCCACGTCTGTATCTCGATATTACTAGCGGGCAGTGTAAAAATCGGTACATTGAAAACGCTGCCCACAGAAGGCCCAACTCCACCTGGAACTGCCCACTTATGAGAAATCCAGGGACTGTCCCTGCAAATTCAGGACAGTTAACAACTATGATATTATTATCAGAAATTTTCAGTTATTAGCCAACTTTCCTGAAGGCCACAAAGGGTACGACCAAGTGGGGTGAAGTCTGTAGGTGGAAGCATTGGACACTGGCCCCAGTTACTATTAAATTGTACCTAGTAAGTTGCACCCAAATGTGGCACAGGAATTTTTTTCAAGTGGTCGCCATCAACCTGTCCTTATAAGTGAGCAGGACTGGTTGCAGCCACTTGTAGCGCTGCCTAGGGAGATGAGGGGACGGGGCCTCACTACACTGCTCTACAGTAGATGGTAATGACAGCATAAGATTGATGAAAATCAGGGACAGGCCCGACAACTATGTAAACTAAGCCAACCAATAATTGGTATAAAATTAGACAAAGAGGGAGATTTATCAAGACTGCCATATGGTGTAGGATGCGCTTAATTTCTGGTGAGGTGCACGCGTTGTCATACATTAGGCGCATCCTCTGGCAGTCCATGTGCCTAGATGGAAATCTACGCAGCTCAGAGCTGATGTAGCCTTGTCTTCATTTATGCCAGAAAACTGTTTTCCTTCCCGCCTCTCCTCCTTCTCGCAAAGTGGCAAGGGAAGCGTAGAAATGGTGCTTGCCATTAAATATATAGCCCGAGGATATATCTGGTGCAGGTCTAGACAGTCTGTCTAAGTTTATGCCATCTACAAGGTTAGGCCACACTCATACGACCGTGAGATGGCCCTGCCCGTTTTGCGGACCACAAACTGCTTTTGTGTGTTTCCTTGTGCTTTTTGGTCCGCTCCGCAAGATAGAACATGTCCAATCTTCAGCGGCATCTTGCGGATCGTGGATCCTTTTAAATAAATAGGTCCGTACTGTGATGCGGAGTGCACATGGCTAGTGCCCATGTTTTGCAGATCCTTGGTTTGCGGTCCACAAGACAGACACATCCGTCCCATGGTAGTGTGAATGGGACCTTAGTAAATCTTTCCCATTGTACAGCAAAATGCTAATAAAATCAAAATGTGAGAAGACCATTTCTATTTTTATCTGTACAAAAATTGGGTTGTGAAAAGTGCCAGCAAGTTACCGTAAATGGGGTGCATTCAATCTCTGTACCCAGGGTAGTATGAGATGTAAATCCGACTACAACTACATGTTATGTCAGGGGGAAAAAGTGGATTCTTTACTTTTAATTAGAAAATAACAGTACATTTATTTTTGTAAATTAAAAATACGATCTTCAGTAACAAAAGACAATGTTTTGAAAGTGAAATTAAATTTCATAATATAATAATAATAATAATAATAATAATAATAATAATAATAAATGAATAACAATAATAATAATGACCATAATAATAATCCCAAAGGCAATAATAATAATAATAAAATTAATAATAAATTAAAATCCTGAATACCTTAGCAGAAGAGTAGATAGAGGATGTATGTGGAGTCATGTATCCCTCCCTTTGGCCACCTCTTTTGCTTCTTTCAGATCTTTAGAAAATACAGAACAATGGCCTGTCCCCTATAGGGACTGCAGCACATCCATCCATAGGGGACATTAAAGGGGACCTTTCACCTCATTGACAGGTTCTCATTTGTTTTCCAGAGGCCATTCAAAGTCAATGCAGCTAAGCCTGTACCATCCCACAATCCACCAGTATGTGAGAGGATCAGGGCGTTACTGGTATCGTGGCCACATCATGTAGGCTCTCTATTTCAAGCCTTGATGTTGAGCACTTGATAAGGGAGCAGGTAATGGGTAATTTCAGTGTATATCTAGAAATGTGATGGTCAGCTTTCTGTATGGATCAGTACTTTCAGCTACAACATATTGTAGGCGATGCATCCCATCAGCTCCTATGCCATACACATCTGGCTAATGTTGGGTGGACCCGCAGACCGGTTGACCATCTAATGTGTATTGGCTGTTCTGCCAATGTTTGTTCTAAAAAGATCTGACGAGTTAAAGTTCAACATGCCTGATTTTTTGTTAACAAGGGAGCTAAGCCGCCACCAGAGTCTGAGAGCAACTTATTCCTCTCTCCCCACTGAACCGGCCTCCGCTCTCCTTCCTCCTTCTCTTGTAGACTGTAGGCCCTTATAGACAGGCTCCTCTCGCCCCCCGTACCAGCTTGTCAGTTAGTTTTTGTACTTTTTGTATTATAGCATGCTATTGCGCACCCTGGAATTAATGGCACTTTAAACAGTAATAATAGTGGGGAGGCGGGAGGAACAGTATGACCACCTTTAGGGCACAGCACAAGGTCAGGTTTGCTGATGCAGTTTTGGAAGCCAAAATCAGGAATAAAATCATGTTTTAGCTTCCAAAACTGCATCAGAAAACCTGACCGTGTGGCCGTACCTTTTTATGTACAGATGAGCGAACTTGTGTTTTACAAGTTCAAGTTCGGGAGAGGACTCCTGCATTACGGAAACCAGACGGATCCGTTATGCGGCCCATAGTCTTCGATTATGATGGAATGCCTCTGAAAGGCATTCCGTCATATAATTCTGTTATGGCCCGTTGTAACGGAATCCATTTTGGAATTGCAATAAAACCCGAACTTGTAAAACACAATTTCGCTCATCCCTACTTATATGCAGTTGTGGCAAAATTTTAAGATCTTGGGTCTAAATGCTAAATTTGCAACAAGGTATCCCATTTACCATGTGCTATTTATTATACAGGTGTTTTATGAAGCAGAGGGCTATTTGGACCCCCAAAGGCTAAAGGAAGGGGCAGACTGGCCACAGACCCTACAGGGAAGTTTCCTGGCGGGCCGATGCTCAGTGTGCTGCCTCACGGCCGCTGGGTACATACCAATCGGATGCTCTCTGCATTAATGTTCCTGTCCGGCGGCCTCAGTTGCCCTGCTGTCTTTAGGACAGAGATACAGTTGAACCCTGCAGGGTGTTGGAAGTATTTGGTTCTGCTGGGGCAGTATTTTGGGCTGCACTGTGATGTTTGGCTGCACTGTGATGAAGGCTGTTTTCGGAACTGCCTGCTCCCAGTGACCGCATGTCATAAGGACTTACCTCTGCATCGCCGGACTTGAGAATAAAGATGGCAGATCGCATGTGTTCGTCGCCGAACACTGCGAACTGGCCATCACTGCTGATGGCAGAGAACGCAGCCCGATGCCTTCCATAGGCATCAGAGCTTGCCTTCTACGGAAGCCTGTGAGATCCAGCCCTTAGGCTGACAGCCAATGCATTACAATACAGGTTGCATTGTAATGCATTGCAGAGGGGATCAGACCCCAGAAGTTGAAGTCAAAGATAAAAAGTAAAAAAAATAAAGTAAAAAAGTGTTTTTCATAATAAAAAAAATAAAGTTTCAAATAAAAAAAAGCCCCTTTTCCCAAAATAAAAACATAAAATTGAAATATATATATATATATATATATAAAAAAGGAAAAGAGACATATTGGGTATTGCCGCAACCGTAACGACCGGCTCTACAAAAATATCACATGACCCACCCCCTCACCTGAACACCGTACAGAAAATAAAATAAAACTGTGCTAGGTTACTTTCACACTCGCGTTTTGGGCAGATCTGTCATGGAGCTGCAAAAACTGATCAGTTACAATAATACAACCGCATGCATCCGTCATGAACGGATACGTTTGTATTATCTGCAACATAGCCAAGACGGATCTGTCATGAACACCATTGAAAGTCAATGGAGGACTGATCCGTTTTCTATTGTGCCAGATTGTCTCAGAGAAAACGTATCCGTCCCCATTGACTTACATTGTGTGTCAGGACAGATCCGTTTGGCTCCGCTTCGTCATGCGGACAGCAGCGTTTTGATGTCCGCCTCCAGAGTGGAATGGAGACTGAACAAACTGCAGCCGATCCTTTTCCATTCAGAATGCATTAGGGCAAAACTGATCCGTTTTGGACCGCTTGTGAGAGCCCTGAACTGGATCTCACAAACGGAAAGCCAAAACGCCAGTGTGAAAGTAGCCCTAAAACAAACACCAAGCGATCAAAAAGGCGTATGCCCCCTAAAATAGTAAAAATCTAACCGTCACCTCATCCCGCTAAAAAATTAGCCCCTACATAAAACAATCGGGCAAAAAAAAAAAATAAATATGGCTCTCAGAATATGGAGACACTAAAACATGATTTTTTTGTTTAAAAAAATGCTGTTATTATGTAAAACTTAAATAAAATAAAAAAGTGCACATATTAGATATTGCCGCGTCCGTAACAACCTGCTGTATAAAAATATCACATGATCTAAACCCTCAGGTGAACACCGTTAAAAAATAAAAATAAAAACTGTGTCAAAAAAGCATTTTTTGTCACCTTACATCACAAAAAGTAAAATACCAAGTGATCAAAAAGTCATATGCACCCCAAAATGTTACCAATCAAATCCGTCATCTCATCCCGCAAAAAAGGAGACTCTACCTAAGACAATCGCCCAATAAATAAAAAAAACTATGGCTCTCAGAATATGGAGACACTAAAACATGATTTTTTTGGGTTCCAAAAATGCATTTATTGTGTAAAACTTAAATAAATAACAAAAAATTATACATGTTAGGTATTGCCATGTCCATAACAACCTGCTGTATAAAAATATCACATGACCTAACCCCTCAGATGAACACCGTAAAAAAAAAAAACGGTGTAAAAAAAGCCAATTTTTCTCACCTTACATCACAAAAATTGTAATACCAAGCAATCAAAAAGTCATATGCACCCTAAAATAGTACCCATCAAACTGTCATCTGATACCGAAAAAAATGGGCCCCTACATAAGACAGTTGCCCAACAAATAAAAAAAACTATGGCTTTCAGAATATGGATACACTAAAAAATTATTTTTTCAGAAATGCTTTATTATGTAAAACTAAAACAACCAACCAAAAAATCATATTTGATATTGCCGTGTCCGTTACAACCTGCTCTAGCCACATGGCGCTCCTTTCCTTTTGTGCCCTGCCGTGTGCGCGTACAGCAGTTTACGATCACATATGTGGTGTTTCTGTAAACTACAAAATCTGGGTATAAATATTACGTTTGGATGTTAATCCCTTGCTTTGTTAGCGGAAAAAAATTGAATAAAATAGAAAATCATGCCAAAAAAGTGAAATTTTTAATTTCATCTACGTTTTCCTTTAATTCTTGTGGAACATCTAAAGGGTTAGCAAAGTTTGTAAAATCTGTTTTGAATACCTTGAGGGTGTAGTTTTTAAAATGGAGCCATTTTTGGGTGGTTTCTATTGTGTAAGCCTCACAAAGTGACTTCAGAACTGAACTGGTCCTTAAAAAGTGGGTTTTGGAAATTTTCTTAAACATTTTAAGATTTGCTTCTAAACTTCTAAGCCTTCTAACAAAAAGAAAATGTCATTTACAAAATGATCCAAACATGAGGTAGACATATGGGAAATGTAAAGTAATAACTATTTCAGGAGGTATCACTATATTTTTTAAAAGCAGAGAAATCGAAATTTTGAAAATTGCTAATTTTTAAAAAGTTTTGGTAAATTGGATTTTTTTATAAATAAAAATGAAATATTTTGACTCAAATTTACCACTGTCATGAAGTACAATATGTGACGAGAAAATGGCCTGGATAAGTCCTATTTCACACGAACCTGTGTGCTCCGTGGCTGTATTGCGGACCGCAATTCTGCATCACGGATGTGGACCCATTTACTTGAATGGGTCCGCAAATCCAGAGAAGCGGAATGGTGCGGAACGGAACCCTACGCAAGCACTACGGAGTGCTTTTGTGGGGTTTTGTCCCGTACTTCCGTTCCGCAAAAAGATAGAACATGTCCTATCTTTTTGCGGAACGGGCGGATCGTGGACCCATTAAAGTGAATGGGTCTGCGATCCGCTGTGGCTGCCCCACGGTGGGTGTTCGTGCATTTGCGGCCCGCAGCACGGCCACAGGGCACACACGTTTGTGTGCAAGAGGCCTAAGTAAAAGCTGTTTAAAGTTATCACCACATAAAGTGACACGTGTCAGATTTACAAAAAATTGCCTGGTCCTGAAAGTGAAGGGGTTAAAAATAATAATAATAATAATAAAATAATAATAACAATAATACATAATAACGCACATGTTCACTAGCAAAATACTGGAAAGAGAGACGTTGCTTGACAGGCATAGCCATACTGTGCACTGTTCTTCCTCTCTCCTGGAGGGCACAGCCTGCAGCGCAGTAGATACTGCAATGCTGAAGCCCACAATACAGAATGCAATGTGCAGGCGCCGGCAGGGCTATAGCATGTGGGAGATATAGAATGTTTTATACTGATGACCCATCCCCAGGTCTGACTCCCGACACCCCCATCTATCAGCTGTGTGAAGAGGCAGCGGCGCTCCTGTGAGCACTGCGGTCTAGTCCTAGGTCATGTGATGTCACGTTCATTCGGTCACATGGCCTAGGCGCGCTCAGCCCCGTTCAAGTGAATAGGGCTCAGGTGCAATGCCGAGCACAACCAGTATACGATGTATGGCGCTGTGCTTGGTAAGCTGCGGCCTCTTCAAACAGCTGATCGGGAGTCGAACCCCCACTGATCACATACTGAGGATAGGTCATCAGTATGAAACACTCGGACAAGTCCCTTTAAGCTGGCTATACACATGTCGTAGTGGTCGGCCAATCAGTTGACGGCTATGTTTTGTGGATCCCACATGCACGCTTGGTTCGGCCGAGCATGTCAGTGAAAAGAGAGGAGAGAGCTTCTACCGGACACATCTGGTGACGACTTATCTTCTTCTCACCCCCGACATCATCTTCTGGAGATTCGGGAGCCCCCCACAGCTGACGCTGGTCTCTGCAGGTTCAGCTGACAGTGCACTAATGTGTATGGGGTCCTTTACTTTCATAGGGGAAATGTAGGTGACAGACTCCCTTTAAAGGTCTTAATGCAGACGTAGAAAGGGAAGGCCCACTTTCTTCTGGAAGCAAAAGTGGTGAGCAGGCGGCAGGTATCAGAGTGAACCCGTCCTCCCCTCCACACTGCAGAGCACACGATGGCGGTTATTCCTGTGATTAGAGCTCAGACATTGATCAAGGACCGGGACAGACGCTCGCTGCTTGTGTCTGCCGCCTGAGGCGGCTGCCTGCCCTGGGAGAACTCACAGGTAAGGGCTCATGCACACGACCGTATGTATTTTGCGGTCCGCAAAAAAACGGATCCGCAAAAAATACGGATGACGTCCGTGTGCATTCTGTATTTTGCGGAACGGAACAGCTGGCCCCTATTAGAACAGTCCTATCCTTGTCCGTAATGCGGATAATAGGACACGTTCTGTTTTTGTGCGGAATGGAAATACGGACGTATGGAAAACAGAATGCACACGGGGTAACTTCTGATAGATATGGGATAGATATATAGATAAATGATACATAGATATGAGATAGATAGATATGGGATAGATAGATAGATATGGGATAGATAGATAGATATGGGATAGATAGATAGATATGGGATAGATAGATAGATATGGGATAGATAGATAGATAGATAGATAGATATGGGATAGATAGATAGATAGATATGGGATAGATAGATATAGGATAGATAGATATGGGATAGATAGATAGATAGATAGATAGATAGATATGGGATAGATAGATATGAGATAGATAGATAGATATGGGATAGATACATAGATAGATAGATAGATATGGGATAGATACATAGATAGATAGATAGATAGATATGGGATAGATAGATAGATAGATAGATAGATAGATAGATATGGGATAGATAGATAGATAGATAGATAGATAGATAGATAGATAGATATGGGATAGATAGATAGATAGATATGAGATAGATAGATAGATATGGGATAGATAGATAGATAGATAGATAGATAGATAGATATGGGATAGATAGATAGATAGATAGATAGATAGATATGGGATAGATAGATAGATAGATAGATATGGGATCAATGGATACAAGATGATAGATATGAGATAGATAACTATGATATATAGATGATACATTTATAAAGAGAAGAAAGATGAGAGCTGATTAGATATAATAGTATATAGACACATAAATGATAACTATATAAAGAGCAGACAGATGAGACTATTGGTCCGTTCATTGCCGGAATATCGGGGCAGGATAATATCACATTTACCAATGAATTTTAATCACTTTATTAACAGCGCAGACAAAATTCAGATGAGGAAAATACCGCCAACCAATGACAATAAAGCCTGAAGATTTAGGGGCGGGACTATATCCTAAGGGAACATTTGTATGGCAGATATACCTGTCGCTCAAGCATAGCGGCAGCTGATTGGTCAGGACGCACAGCACTCTCTCTCCCGTTGGATGCGCCAGTGGCGGTCACACAATCCTGCTGGAAGAGGTGGGAGGAGTTGCGCATTCACATGCCGGGGAGGAGGCGGAGGCGGAGGCGGAGGGAGGAGGCTACTGCAGGCCCCGCATACACCGGAGGATACGGAGGGAAAACCGGAACCCTGGATTAACCCCTTAGGTTAGGAGCGCGGGGAGAACAAGGCGGTCTCCGCTAACTCCCCGGGCGGCGCTATGAAGGTGACGGTGAGCTTCGGTAGGACCCGGGTAGTGGTGCCGTGTGGGGACGGGAACTTGAAAGTTTCAAGCCTCATCCAGCAAGCGGTGACCAGGTACAAGAAGGCCATAGCCAAGGTGAGTGAGGCCGGGGCAGAGCTGGGGTTAATGAAGAGGGCGAATTGTATGTTTGAGATGTAGTGAAAAACCCCCCCCCCCCCTGTATTTTAGGGGTGGTCCAGCCCGTCGAGTGAGTTTTCTATCCTGGAGCACCCCACTCTTTGATCTCGTAGGGGGGGGGGGATACAGTGTCATCGTCTGCACTAAACTCTGCTGTGTGCTCCCAGTGGTCGGGTTCTGCTGTGGCCCCCGGGGCTCTGTCTTCTGGAGCAGGCTGATCTGTTGCACTCGTCCCCAGGAGAGTTGTATAAGCCTGCATGCACACTTGACTTCTGCATTGCTGTCGTTTCTGTGTTTACATGCGTGATCTGGGAATGTGCGGAGCAGTTCTGTGTCTTGTGCTCTGATCGTCTCCCCTGTAATTCAGATGGTGCGGTACTGCTTTGGGGCGATTTCTGCATTTTCTTTTCCACTAGATGGTTGTGGTCAGGTGCAATGTGTCCCCCTCTGTCTGATGGTGCTGTAGTGGTTTGGGACAATAAGGACATTAGATGGGAGGCTTTCACCTGATCTCACTTTATAATATATATATATATATATATATATATATATATATATATATATATATATATATATATTATATTAGTCCTGCCTATAAGTCTGATACTACATCAGCAAGATCTACATGTGTTCCTTGTGCTTTTGTGGTGGATTTGATGCAGATTTGTCACAGAAATTCGCTTGCATCGCTTTTCGTTTGGCCGGAAACAGGCCGGGTCCCGGGGTCAGAGATCTCCGGCAGGGAAAGGCAGTGCCCCACAGGCTGTTCCTCTGCCGGATGACTTTGACACTAGTGTGAAACTAGCCTAAGGGCACTTTCACACTAGCTTTTTTGTTTTCAGGTATTGAGTTCCGTCACAGGAGCTCAATACCGGAAAAGAACTGATCAGTTTTATCCTAATGCATTCTGAATGGAGAGCAATCAGTTCAGTCCCTCTTACGTTTTTTGGCCGGAGAAAATACCGCAGCATGCTGCAGTTTTATCTCCGGCTAAAAATACTGAACACATGTCAATTTCCATTGAAGTGTATTAGTGCCGGATCCGGCATTAAGTGTTCCGGCAAAACGGATCTGGCTTTTCGGTCTGCCCATGCGCAGACCTTTTAAAAATGCAAAAAAAATTAATACCGGATCAGTTTTTCCGGATGCCACCGGAGAGACTGATCCGGTATTGCAATGCATTTGTCAGACGGATCCGCATCCGTCTGACAAATGCCATCAGTTTGCGTCTGGATTGCTGAATCCGGCAGGCAGTTTCCGGCGACGGAACTGCCTGCCGGGATCGGAATCCTCTTTTCACATTAGCTGCAGCCTTTTCCGGCGGGTGAAAAGCTTGCCAGGTCCGTGCTACCATGCTGTGGCCGGACCTCCTGTCCGCCCCATTATAGTGAATGGGGCCGGAGCGGACTTCTGGTGGCACGCGTGCACTAGCGGCAGCACGGAGCCGGCAGGCTGTTCACCCACCGGAAAAGGCTGCTGCTAATGTGAAAGTAGCCCAACTTTACCAATGGGTTCCAATAGGAAATGACTGGGTAACATTGTAACAGTTTATTGCAAACAAGAGAAACTTTGGTTACTAGATCTATTAAAAGGGTTTTCTGGTTGTTTGACGTTATCCCCTGTCCATAATAAAGGAGATAACTTTTAGAGCGCTGGGACCCTGCTAAGACCAGGGGCCCCTTACCACCTGCAGCCCCCTGAAATGAATGGAACAGCCACATGCATGTGTGACTGGCAGCTCCGTTCATTTCAGGGGGGGCTGCAGGGGTACGGCGCCCCCGTTCTCGTGATCAATGTGGGGCCTACTGCTGGGATCCCCACCAATAGTTATCCCTGTGGGTAGGGAATAACTTCAAACAACCTGAATACCTCTTTAAAGGGGCATTCCCTCCTTATAAAGGGATGGCATATAGCTTGTAAGCAATCACTTTGTGATTGGTGGGGTTCTGGCCTCTGGGAACCCCATCGATCCTGAGATAAACACTGATTTAACACTGCGCCCCTGGCACTCCCAATTCAGATTGGGCCGAGCTGTAGTTCTCTGCACCCCGGTTTGTCTAGAGTGTCACTGAGAAGAGGGCACAGCGCTACAGTAGCATGGAACTCCTTGTAGGGACCCCGAGATTGGACCCCATCTAGTCATAAAGTAACGGAATATCCTTGAGAGATGCCATGACTGTATAAGATGGGGACAGGCAGGAGCCCTTCACGTGATAGCAGTTTATAGGGAATAGATACAAGAGGTCAGGGAAAGGCTCTAGACGTGTCTGGTGGAGGCAGAGTCGGTTGAGGTTGTCTTTGGTTAGGGGTGGCAGTAGATCTGCTCGCAGGTAGTCTTTGTGATGTGAAACTTCAAAGCAGAACATAAAATGTGTTCTCGTAGTCTCGTTCCACTCCTTTACTGCTCTGATGCCTCCAGATCCTGAGCGTTGGACGATCCACTGGTGACTTTTGGTTGCTAGTGAGTCACGGTAAAATTGCGTCATTACCACAACTTGTGTGCACCCTCCGTAGATCCCTATGGGTGAGAGAGTCAATCGAGAATTGCAAGAATTCCTACATGATCTGAATTCTTGTGACTGTCTCTAGCCGCCCCCAGCTTTTTCACCCGTAGGGAAACCTTTATTACCTGGCGTCTTATACTCCGGTCTCTGTTTCTGCTCAGCTGGGGGGAGATGCGCACGCACCTACCCTAATATCTGTGTCCAGCATCTCCGCAGGTCCGTGCACCAGGACTGACATCTACACCAGGATAACTGCTATCATTTATAGTTTCTTGGCATAAATTATGATAAATGTGCCCGGCCAGCTAGGTCCTGTCATGCCCCTACCTCTCCACTCACTTTTTTTTGGAAAAGTTGAGAGCAGGGTGGAAAACCCCCACACAAGTGGGTTGTGCACCAAAATATGCAACTTTTCAATGCCAGTTTTCTGGCATACAGGGGTTAATGAATGTCGCCCATGGTCTCTAATTCCTTAGTTGCCTTAAGGGCATGTTCACATGTAGCAGATACATTGCAGAATAGCAAGCTGGAAATCCACAATGTTTTCCAGTACTATCAAACTGGCCTGTGGTTCAGACTTTAAAGTGTTCTTAAAGGGGTTGTCCACCTTTTGTAATGTTTTTTTTCTCAGACCCCCAGCATGGCTGAGCTTACGGTGGTGAGTATGCCTACCTGATCCCTGTTGCTGGGTTCCGGCTCCATCACTCCCCCTCGTGCGCCGACGGTCCCAGCTGTAGATGGGTCAATCCTGTTAGAAGCGAGTCATGTGACTGCCACAGCCAATGACTGCCGTGTGACCCAGTAACGTGGCACATCACTTCTGTGGCCAGTCATGGGTTGTGTTTAGCAAGTCTCGAATACAGCGGGGGCCAGTGGCGCACGAGCGGTCGGGATCAGGTAGGTGTGCTCACCACCATGCTGGGGGTTCAGAAGAAAAACATTGCAAAGGTGGACAACCCCTAACCCCTTTAAAAAAAAATTCAATGTGTCATAGCAACATATCAAAGACTTTGATTTGGCGGTGGTCTGAGTGCTGAGACCAGGGGGATAACTTAAAAATTTGGTAAATGCAGATTTCAACCTATGCACCAAAACTTTTAGATTTGCCATAACATCAAGGTTTCTGATTAGTGGGGGTCTGAGTGCTGAGACCACCGCTGATAACTAGAGCGAGGAGAAAGAAGCGCTCGCACGTGGCCCTCTCCTCACTGCAGAGTCTATGGGCCCATCTCTAATCCATCTCCTACAGTGATTTTTGGATAGCGATTAGCGGTGGTCTCCGCACCCAAACCGCCACCCGTCGGTACCCTTGATGTCGTCAAAGCAAATCAAAAGTTTAGGTGAATAGGGTAAAATCTGCATTTAAAGGCGTTGTACCAAGTTTTGAAGTTATCCCTTATCCACAGGATAGAGGATAACTAACTGACCGCTGGGACATAGAAGGTGTCGGCAGATAAGAACCATTTGGCCCATCTAGTCTGCCCAATATACTGAATACTATGGATAGCCCCTGGCCCTATCTTATATGAAGGATGGCCTTATGCCTATCCCATGCATGCTTAAACTCCTTCACTGTATTTGCAGCTACCACTTCTGCAGGAAGGCTATTCCATGCATCCACTACTCTCTCAGTAAAGTAATACTTCCTGATATTACTTTTAAACCTTTTGCCCCTCTAATTTAAAACCATGTCCTCTTGTAGCAGTTTTTCTTCTTTTAAATATTATCTCCTCTTTTACCTTGTTGGTTCCCTTTATGTATTTAAAAGTTTCTATCATATCCCCCACCAAAACCCCCACCAATCCTGAGAATAGGGGCCTTGTTCCCCTGATCGGATGGAGCATCAGGTTGGGCATTCACCCTGCCACCCCATTAATTATCTATGGGACTATCGGAAATAGCCATCGCCCAGAATAAATGGAGCGGTTGGGGGCCCCTGTGGGTAAGGGAAAAATACAAATCTTGGCACGGCCCCTTTAACTCGTGTATTTATTTTTTCTTTGCAAATTTGTCACAGGTGTGTTTTTTCTTTTATTTATTTTTTAATCTGCTGTGAAAACTCCACCCATTGTAGCCGTGCCCTTAAAGCGAACCTGTCACCGGGATTTTGTGTATAGAGCTGAGGACATGGGTTGCTACATGGCCGCTAGCACATCCGCAATACCCAGGTCCCCATAGCTCTGTGTGCTTTTATTGTGTATAAAAACCGATTTGATGCATATGCAAATTAACCTGAGATGAGTCAGAGCTTGAAAATATGACTCTTCTCTGGTCACACAAGTAAGATATGACTCTTTCTTCATTATTTGCATATGTTTAAAGGGAACCTGTCACCATGATTTTGCGCATAGAGCTGGGGACATGGGCTGCTAGATGGCCGCTAGCACATCCGCAATACCCAGTCCCCAGAGCTCTCTGCGCTTTTATGGAGTTAAAAAACAGTTTTGATTGATATGCAAATTACCTGATATGAGTCCTGTATCCGGAGATGAGTCAAGCGGAAAGGAGCCCAGCACCGCCCCGCGTCCTCCGAATCTCCTCCTTGCTGGCGAACGTCACAGAGCTGGAGCGCCGAAATCTCGCGATGCGCGAGCTAGCGCATGCGCAGTGTCGGCATCATGTTCATTCCCTGTGCTGGCATCAGCACAGGGAACGAACTACGCATGCGCTAGCTCGCGCATCGCGACATTTCGGCGCTCCAGCTCTGTGACGTCCGCCAGCAAGGAGGAGATTCGGAGGACGCGGGGCGGTGCTGGGCTCCTTTCCGCTTGACTCATCTCCGGCTACAGGACTCATATCAGGTAATTTGCATATCAATCAAAACTGTTTTTTAACTCCATAAAAGCGCAGAGAGCTATGGGACCTGGGTACTGCAGATGTGCTAGCGGCCATCTAGCAGCCCATGTCCCCAGCTCTATGCGCAAAATCATGGTGACAGGTTTCCTTTAAAATCGTGTTATTTATTTTATTTTTTACACAATAAAAGCACACAGAGCTATGGGGACTGGGTATTGCGGAACCACCCCCGTCTGTTTGTTGTCCTGCTCCTTTGACGAGCGTAGAGCTGACCTGCAATACCACGTACAACCTTTAGGCAGAGGTGGTGCTGTTTTTGGTAGAAAGCAGGCCATTTTTTTTCTTTTCATCCATAGGCCTCATGCACACAAATGTATTTTGTTTCCGTGTGCATTCAGTTTTTTTTGCGGATAGGATGCGGACCAATTCATTTCAGCGGGTCCGCACACTGTGTGCTGTCTGCATCCGTATGTCCGTTCTGTAGCCCTGCAAAAAAAATAGAAAATGTCCTATTCTTGTCCGTTTTAGGCATCGTTAAAATGGATCTGCAAAAAAAAAAAAACGGATTGCATCCGTTTTTTGTTTGTTTTGCGGATCTGCAATTGTGAATGGACCCTTAACAGATTCTTATTCCTGGTGATGACTACAGATTGCCACATCTCGTCTGTACCAGTGGCCGCTGTCTGCTTCTGTTTATCCTCCTGTTTTTTCGGAATTCATTTTGCAACCCATGAAAAGTTTGGCAACAAGATATTTAACTAGTAAAAGGCTTGCGGTGTCTCTGGAATACTTTCAGATTGTCTGCGGAGTTCTCTCGAGTCCTTGCTGAGACTTCTCAGCAGGGTGGATTTGATTTAAATCACTAGTCAGTAAGGCTTGATTTAAAATTTTAAATCATAGTTTTCTACATAAAGACTAATTCTTGCTGGTATAACTTATAATATGCAAGTAGATGAAGATTTTTAGATAACTTTTCATATTAGGCCTTATGCACACGACGGTTGTTTTTTTTGTGTCCGGAAATTGTGCGTCCGACCCCAAAAAACGGATGCAGCATCCGTTTTTTTTCCAACAGATCCCTTGTAATAAATGCCTATTCTTGTCCTGCAAATGTGAAATAAAAAGTAGGACATGCACTATTTTTTGTGCTGGAACACGGACAACGGACTACGGAACACAAACTGATGAACTATCAGCATTTTTTTTCTGACCCATTGAAATGAATGGGTCCCCATCCTATCCGCAAAAAAACACGGAACGGAGGCCGAGAAAAACAACTGTGTGCATGAGGCCTTAGTTTGATTAGGTTGATTCTGTATTCATAGGTTTGTCGAAGTTAGGCCTCATGCACACGACCGTTGTGTGCATCCGTGGCCGTTTTCCGTTTTTTTTTTTTTCACGGACCCATTGACTTTCAATGGGTCCGTGGAAAAATCGGAAAGTGATCCGTGTTTCCTGGCCGTGAAAAAAATATGACCTGTCTTTTTTTTCACGGCCAACAGTTCACGAACCCATTCAAGTCAATGGGTCCGTGAAAAATCACGGATGCACACAAGATTGTCCGTGATCCGTGTCCGTTTTTTCCTATCATTTCAATAGCAAACTTGACTTAGATTTTTTTTTCATTTTTCATGTCCGTGGATCCTCCAAAAAACAAGGAAGACCCACGGACGAAAAAACGGTCACGGATCACGGACCTACGGACCCCGTTTTTGCGGACCGTGAAAAAATACTGTCGTGTGCATGAGGCCTTAGGCTTAGGCCTAGTTCACACGAACGTATGGCTTTTATAGTTTTTTGCGGTCAGTTTTTCACAGATCCGTTGTTCCGTTTTTGTATGCCGTTGTGTCCGTTCCGTTTTTCCGTATGCCATGTACAGTATACAGTAATTACAAAGAAAAAAATTGGGCTGGGCATAATGGATACGGAAGACATACAGATGCATTTCCGTATGTGTTACGTTTTTTTTTTTGCGGACCCATTGACTTGAATGGAGCCACGGAACGTGATTTGCGGCCAAATATAGGACATGTTCTATCTTTCAACGGAACGGAAATACGGAAACGGAATGCATATGGAGTACATTACATTTTTTTTGCGGAACCATTGAAATGAATGGTTCCGTATACGGAACACAAAAAAACGTCCCGTACACTCGCAAAAAAAACGTTTGTGTGAACTAGGCCTTAAGGTCTTTTTCTCCACTCTGTTCATGTTATAACATTTTTGCTGTGAAGAAGAGGCATGTGATCTCTGCTGAGTCAAAATCAGTTTTGAGAACTGCAAAAGTAAACCAGTTATCTGTGATAATATCTTGTAGGCAGAGAAACTGCCCAATCATCTTACAAAACCCTCTGGAAGAGCATGACATTGTGAATGGATTAGTGGAATTTATTTACCCAAAAAATAAAACTTATACAGCCTTGTTCTACCTAATTAAAAAACAAATCTTTATTTCATGATGGAATAACCTTTGGACAGTAATATATTTTCCACAAAAAGCATTTTATATAAAAAAAATAAATCTGATTTTAAATTAAAAAAAGTGTGTGTGTGTGTGTATGTATAGCAAGCACTCCGCTGGGTCTGGTACCTGCAGATCACGGTGATCGGTCGGGTGAGCACCGCTCTGCTGTCATCTGGAGGACAGGAGCACGCTATCTTAGAGATGACTAATACTCCTCCACTTACCGTCAGCAGACTCAGGCCTGAAGAGGTCACGCGGGCGATGCTTTCTTGCTATTTATTTTCCCCCATTTGCCTCCTTTTTTTATCAGAGGCACGACTAGTTTCTGGGATAATCTTGGCTGTATCGTGAAACAGAGTTCATCTGAAATGCACCTTCTGAGTCATCAGTGGCTTATGATGCTGCCAATCTCTCCCCCATGCTTTACACTGCAGCCTGGTTGCTCAGATTAGCCTCAGTGTATAAACACAAGTTCAGCCGTAAGTCTGTACATTTTGGGACAATTGACAATAAAAGCAGACTGTAAAGGGCTCTTTACACAGACTGAGAATCCGCCAGATAAATGCTAACAAGCATTCATAGGAACGCTCGTTAGCGATTATCTGGCGGTGTAAAAGTGCCGCTGATTAAGCAAAATGCTCGTTCAGCTGGTTGCCGCCAGCGGTCCGTCTAAACATGCTGTGCTGCCAGCAAACAATGATTCTGTATGGGGACGAGCGATGCCATTAGTGATCACTTCTCTCCATACTGTTGAGGAGATCGCTGCATTTAAATGTCTCCTTCACTGACGAGCCGACGATTGCCGGGAAGGAATGCTTCCTGTGTGTTGTCCACATCCGTATGTCTGCCGCGTCCCCGCAAAGAAAAATAGAACTTGTCCTAGTCTTCTCCGTTTTACGGTCATGCATAGGACAGTTTTGTTATGGGCTGGACGTTGCGTAAAATGCGGAACACATGGACAGTATCTGTGTTTTGCGGATCTGCAATTTGTACACTGCAAAAAACGGCAACGGTCGTGTGCATGAGCCCTAACTGATAGGGGTAGTGAGCAGTCAGTTCTTTAAGTTGATGTGCTGAAAGCAGGAAAAGTGGGAAAGTCTAAGGCCCCTTTCACACGGGCGACTTTTCCGTGCGGGTGCGATCCGTGCGGCGAACGTATGGCACCCGCACTGAATCCTGACCCATTCATTTCTATGGGGCTGTGCACATGAGCGTTGTTTTTAACGCATCACTTGTACGTTCAGTGCAAATCGCAGCATGCTCTATAATGTCCGATTTTGACGTGACGCAGGCCCCATAGAAGTGAATGGGGTGTGTGAAAATCGGATGGCATCCGCAAGCAAGTACGGATGCCATGCGATTTGCACGCATGGTTGCTAGGAGACCATCGGGATGGAGACCCGATCATTATTATTTTCCCTTATAACATGGTTATAAGGGAAAATAATAGCATTCTGAATACAGAATGCATAGTAAACCAGCGCTAGAGGGGTTAAAATAAAATAAAAAATAATTTAACTCACCTTAGTCCACTTGTTCGCGAAGCCGGCATCTCCTTGTGTCTCCGCTGCTGATGAACAGGACCTGGGATGAGCTGCTCCATTAAATAGAGCTTAAGGACCTTCGATGACGTCACTCCGGTCATCACATGATCTTTTACCATGGTGAATCACCATGGTAAAAGATCATGTGACGTACCATGTGATGATCGGAGTGACGTCATCGAAGGTCCTTAACCGGTATTTAATGGAGCAGCTCATCCCAGGTCCTGTTCATCAGCAGCGGAGACACAAGGAGATGCCGGCTTCGCGAACAAGTGGACTAAGGTGAGTTAAATTATTTTTTATTTTATTTTAACCCCTCTAGCGCTGGTTTACTATGCATTCTGTATTCAGAATGTATTATTTTCCCTTATAACCATGTTATAAGGGAAAATAATAGCAATCTTCAGAACATCAATCCCAAGCCCGAACTTCTATGAAGAAGTTCGGGTTTGGGTACCAAACATGCGCGATTTTTCTCACGCGAGTGCAACGCATGACAATGTTTTGCACTTGCGCAGAAAAAATCGCGCATTTTCCCGCAACGCACCCGGCTCTTAGCCGGGCCAAAAAAATGACGCCCGTGTGAAAGAGGCCTAAGGCCCCTCTCACACGAGCGTGACGGATTAGGTCCGGATGCGTTCAGGATGCGTTCAGTGAAACTCGCACCATTTTGCAAGCAAGTTCAGTCAGTTTTGTCTGCGATTGCGTTCAGTTGTTCAGTTTTTTTTTCCACACGGGTGCGATGCGTTTTGATGCGTTTTTCATGCGCGTGATGAAAAACTGAAGGTTTACAAACAACATCTCTTAGCAACCATCAGTGAAAAACGCATCGCATCCGCACCTGCTTGCGGATGCAATGCATTTTTCACGCAGCCCCATTCACTTCTATGGGGCCAGGCTGCGTGAAAAAGGCAGAATATAGAACATGCTGCGATTTTTACGCAACACAGAAGTGATGCGTGAAAAACAACACTCATGTGCACAGACCCATTGAAATTAATGGGTCAGGATTTAGTGCGGGTGCTATGCGTTCACGTCATGCATTGCACCCGCGCGGA
Source organism: Bufo gargarizans (assembly GCF_014858855.1). Classification (NCBI taxonomy): domain Eukaryota; kingdom Metazoa; phylum Chordata; class Amphibia; order Anura; family Bufonidae; genus Bufo; species Bufo gargarizans. Next base: position 431,728,306 of record NC_058084.1, on the reverse strand, counting down.
AAACTCGCTTGTGTGAAAGGGACCTAAGGGTGCGACCACACCGCGCAGTCTGAGGCAGAGTAGACCACGTCCGTTCGGGCTGCAGGGGGCTCTAATTAAACTACAGAAGACCGTACTGTTTAGTTGGTATGCATTGTTAAAGGCTGTGCGGCACCGTCAGTAGCGTGCAGCCATTTACAGTTTATATCGCAGACTGCACCGTGTGGTCGGACCCTAATGATTTGAGCCACTTTGGGGGCCAAGCTGTGATTGCAATAGAGTCTGTGAAGGAGAGTCTGAGTGAGCGTAATCTCCGTGCCATGCTAAAGGGGTTGTGTTAGAAAGTGTCCGCATCAGAAAATAAATTTAGGTGCAGTTTCCATTTAAAGACCGCACATGTAATTTATTATGACCCGCATTGCTAGCAACTGGCGTAAAAAAGTCGCAAAGTTTAGGCTATTTAAATGCCATTGCGTCTAATTATAGGCCTTTCTATGCTGCCCTCGCCACTTTCCGAAAAGGGGGCGGGATTATAGTTTTCTAGGATAAATGATGACTGACATCTACGCCGTCTACGAGCTGATGTAGGTGCACGGACTGTGGGAGGACGCGCTTAATTTATGGCCAGGCGTGCACCTTGTGATAAATGAAGTGCATCCTCCTGTGGCATAGGGGAATATCAAGACAAATGACCCCTGCGGCCTCTTCCTAGGCCAGTGACATCACATTCATCGGTCACCGTGGCTTGGGAGCGGCTCAGTCCCATTCAAGTGAATGGGCCTGGGCTGCAGTACCAAGCTCGGCCACTGTACTATGTATGGTGCTGTGCTTGGTAGTGAGGAAAGCCACAGCGTTAGGGCTCGTTCACACGACCATATGGCTTTTTTCAGTGTTTTGTGGGCCATTTTGAATGGATTAGTTTTTTTGTTTCAGTAGTGTTTCCGGTTACGTTTTTCCGTATGGCATATACAGTATACAGTAATTGCATAGAAAACATTGGGTTGGGCATAACATTTTCAATAGATGGTTCTGCAAAAACGGAACGGATACGGAAGACATACGGAGTACATTCCATATGTGTTCTGTTGTTTTTTTGTGGACCCATTGACTTGAATGGAGCCACGGAACGTGATTTGCGGACAATAATAGGACATGTTCTATCTTTGAACAGAAAAATTGAAATATGGAAACTGAATGCATACGGAGTATATAAATTATTTTTTATTTTTTTTGCAGAAGCATTGAAATGAATTGTTCCGTATACGGAATGCAAAAAACAATCGTGTGAAAGAGCCCTTAATCGGAGCGCAATAGCCTCTTCTGGCACTGATCTGCTGTTTGGAGTCCAACCCCCATCAATCAGATGTTGATGACATATCAAAAGGATAGGCCATCAATATTGTACTCCTGTTAAACCCCCTTATGTTGTTGCACGGGGTGGGCAACCTGCGGCGCTCCAACTGTTGTGAAACTACAACTCCCAGCATGCATACTTGCTCTGCTCTTCTCAGAACTCTCATAGAAATGAATGGAGCATGCTGGGAATTGTAGTTTCACAACAGCTGGAATCCCACAGGTTGCCCACCCATGTTCTGCCATTTGTGAAGTTGCTCCGCTGCTTGTAGTCCCATGGTGAGACCCCTTGGCTAGCCAGCAGTGCTTGGGGGGCTCATGTGATGACATTTCTTCACCTCTTTTCAGAAGTAGTCGGGGCCTTGATACAGAAGAGTCATCTATATTCATAAATTAAAAGGGTTTTTCAGGATTTTAATACTGATGACCTATCCTCCACATAGGTAATCAGTATCTGATCGGTGAGGGTCCGACACCCAGGACCCCCGCTGATCAGCTGTTTTGAGCGCAGCGGCCTTCTCCCTGCTCACCAAGCACAGCTCCGTACATTATATAGTGGCTGTGCTTGGTATCGCGGTCATTCACTTCTATGGGGCTGAGCTGCTTCTAGGCTATGTCACCGATGAAGATGACGTCACTGGCCTAGGGAAAGCTGTGAGAAGGCAGCGACGCTCACAGGAGAGCCGGTGCCTTCGCAAACAGCTGATCGTCGGACCCCCACCAATGAGAGGCTGAAGACCCATCCTGAGGATAAGTCTTCAGTTATAAAGTCTCATAAAATCTATAATCTGCAGACGCCTTGTGTGACACGGTCTCTGGTTTCAGTGACACTTATTGGTCTATAAGGAACCTGGCTCCTACGCCCGTATAAGAGTTTTTTGTTTTTTTTCTAAAGAGAAATCTGGCCCTACGTGAGAGACCACCTAGCTGTGTGCAGGGGATCTGCTGTCTGTTGACACATGCTCCTATTACTTGGTATGGAGCGGTTAGCACTGTGACATTCCTGACATACCTGCTAATCTACTTACCTGCTGTGCATTGACACTTAACACTTCTGTGGGACGAGCCATTAGACATTCTTCATACCCGTTCACTTTATTACAGCATTATGTGTGAAATTTTTTGGACAACACTGCGGTATATGTTGCTGCTCTGTGGGCGATCTTGGTTGCTTTACATCAGTTGTGCCCAGCGGGATTAGAACGTTGACCCCCCCCCCCCCCATAACCCCCGAATCACCAAAAATTCCACACTGCTGGATTTTTTGGGAATTCTGTGGTTGCTGCACACATGCGAATCACACTGCCACCCCATTCATTTCTATGTTAGCATTGTGAAGTTGCGCGACCAAGGGATATTCACTTATAGGCCTCTTTCACACAGGGCCGGACAAGATGCGGGTGCGTTGCGGCAAAATGCGCGATTTTTCCGCACGAGTGCAAAGCGTTTTAATGCGTTTTGCGCGCATGTGAGAAAATTCGGCATGATTGGTACCCAGACTCGAACCCGGACTTCTTCACAGAAGTTTGGGTTAGGTGTTTAGATTTTATTATTTTCCCTTTTATAACATGGTTAGAAGGGAAAATAATAGAATTCTTAATACAGAATGCTTAGTAAATTGGGGATGGAGGGGTTAAAAAAATAAATAAATAAATTTAACTCCCCTCATCCACTTGTTCGCGCAGCTCGGCTTGTCTTCTTTCTTCTTCTTTGAGGACCGGGGACGAAAAGGACCTTTGGTGATGTCACTGCGCTCATCACATGGTCCATCACCATGGTAATAGACCAGCTGCGGTTTATTGGCACGGTTGTGGCCAAAAACAATGAGGGGTATTCCAAATAGATTAAAAGGGTTTTCCAAGACTTTAATACGCATGACCTATCCTCCGCATAGGTCATCAGTATCTGATCGCTGGGGGTCCGACACCTTGGACCCTCGCCGATCGGCTTTTGTGAAGGCACCGGCCTGACCTTTTGGCACTGAATAATCCATACCAAATTCGTCTTGCAAAAGATGATGTGTGAACGGGGCCATAGCTTGCTTTTGAGTATGTCTGTGGATTGGTGATGTTTTTCGCCTAATAACTGGCAAAAAGTCTTGATCCTTCTGAAAAAACTTTTCAGCCTACAGTCTTTATTCCTTCATTCATTTTCAGACCCCCTGACTTTCAGTTTACAACCTGCCCCTAGTTGTAGACTTTTCTCAGGTGGGCAAGCCCAATAAATCAGCCTAGAATATCATTCAGGAGAGGAAAGCGAGTGGTAGGAGAATAATCAGGTGGCCAGTCTGATGGATTTATCATAGAATGGCATTCTGCAGCTTCCGTGTACTATGAAACTCAGAAACTGCAGAAGCCAAACAAAGCAAAATATTTCTTATATCCTGACAACATATTTTTTTTTACTCAAAATACATCTAAGGGCTTGTTCACATTAGTGTTGTGTTTTCTGTATTTATTTTCCTTTAGAGGAGCTGTCTGTCCAATGGTTTTACTTACAGCAGAGTATAACTGGATCCTACCTTGTCCTGAATTCATTTTGCGTAGTGTAGGTTCCCGTCCTAATAGGGTCACCTTGTCGTTGGTGGATGGGCCCACACAGTTTTGATGAAGTGTATGCAAAGTGCCTCATGTACAATAATGCATTCAGAACAATCCGCATTTCCAATGTTTGTAGTTGTCCTTGCGCATGGAGCAGGGCGCCACATAATTTGGATGCTAACATGTGACATATTGGTGATCTGTCAGTACTTCCCAGATTCCTGTAAAAGCAGATAGGGTGGACATTGCATTGCGGTGTATAGGTGATGATTTACTAGACTCAGGGGGTCTTGCTGTCTAGGTGTGTGTGTGTGTGTGTGTGTGTGTGTGCTCCCACCATTGCTCACTGCCATACAGTAACATCTGGATCGTACTAGAAGAGGAGCGATCTGCATTACTGCTCAGTCAGCACTTTCTCTGTGCAGAGAGTTTGGTCTGTTCTGTGTCAGAAGCGTTGTAGGACCATCGTGTTTGCAGATAGATTACACGCGTGCTGAGCAAACGACAGAAATTGCTGACTTTTCGGTCAATCCTACGATCTTTATCACAGCCTCTACCAGTGAGCTGCTGAGATTGGAATATTAATCCTCATTTGTTCCAGTAACTGGCTGTATGTTATCATAGCGGGAGGAAGAATGCGTCCTACTAGTTGTCAGGGCTGGATAGTAAGGTGTAAAATAGTACAACATTTGCCCCCCCCCCCCCTTTGTTGTGCTATCTCCCCTACTTTTGGTGTGTGTGCTGGGTCCACGTACGCACGGCTGTAAGTATCCGTAGGGCCCTGTTCACCCGACGGTGTCCATTTCTGCATTTTGCAGCCACTGGACTAATTTGGTTAGTGCCTTTTGCATGACTTTGTTACTTGTAGTATATCCTTATTTATGTACTTTTATACAGGGGTGCACCACCCATGAGGCCAGGTAAGGCGATCGCCTCAGACAACACCAGGTAGGGGCAAAAGGGGGACAGCCATGGGCTGAAGGGAAGAGGTTAGGTTAAGAAATTGGCATTGGGAAGTGGGGGGCGCCGTTTCGGTTTTCACCTCAGGCAACAGAAAGGATGGGTGCGCCCCTGGCTTTACTTATCGGTTCACAAAGTGATTTTCGAACTTATCCAAAAATAACAGCCCTAAATATCAGTTAAAAAAAAATAAAACACCAAAAAAAAACAACTTATCGAAACCCTGATAATCACATGCAGATGTTGTGACGTTCCTCCCCCAATCTGTTTACAAGCATCCAGCACATGACTCCTGCAGCCAATCAGTGGCCTCAGCAATCACGTACGGTTCTACTGACATCATGGCGCCTATCGCTAAGTGGTGATGCCATTAGTACGGCACATGACTGCTGAGGCCACTGATTGGCTGCAGGAGACATTTGCAGGACAATTGTAAACAAAGACTGTTGGGTTAGGAGAGGCAAGTAGTGCTTAGAATAAAATTATTTTTGAGTGGTCCTCCCGCTGTTCTAGGTTAACTAATATAATGGGCCCCTAGATGTAACCATAGCTCATCAATATTTGATTAGTGGAGGTCCGACTCCCGGCACCCCTGACGATCAACTGTTTGAAGAGGCCACAGCACTCCAGCCTCTTTCTAGGCCGTGTGACGTCGCATTGCTTGGTCATGTGGCCTAGTTGCCGCTCAGTCTCATTCCTAAGCTGCAATACTAAGCACGGCCACTATCCAATCGCTGGTGCTGTGCTTGGTAAGGGCTCATGCACACGGCCAGTAGTTGCATTTGCGGGGACGCAGAAAGGACATGAATGCGGACAGCATCACGGCGTGCTGTCCGCATCTTTTGCGGCTCCATAGAAGTGAAAGGATCTGCATCCGATCTACAAAAAAAATAAAAAAAGTTGTATACATGAGCCCTAACGTTCTGGTGAGTGCCCCGACCTCCTCAAAGAGCTGATCAGGTCATCAATATCAGAATCTTGGAAAACCTGTTTAGGTCTGGGTCACGCACGGGCGGGTTAACTGCGGTTTTGCCGTTGCGGATTTTAAGGTTAATATTGCCAAATTAGTTTAACCCCCTTCATTACCAAGAAGAGCTCATGGGGCAGGGTGAGGTCAGGCCCGGGGGCCACGCACGCTATTAATCTTTGATTTATGTACATGAGCTCTGGTAAAACTAAGTGCTATTTCCCATTTAATTTAGATGCCTCGTCAAGATTAGCAGCTCGTGTTAATAATGCCTGCTATTCTTTGCATACTAAGCAGGGCCCGGAGGACGGAGGGAAGTGATACAGAGATTTGCCCTAATTGTTTCCTTTTGCTCCGGGCCCCTATCATTCACCATGTGCCTGCTTCCGACCTATGTCTGACTGTGATGAGGCTGGTGGCAAGCACGCCGGGGCTGTCAGACATAAGTAGCGTATCATTGGTTTGCAATTGGATTTTTTTTTTCACTTCACCGATAATTATGAAGACGATTGCTCTAGTGATGACAGTCTCATGAATACGTCTTTCGTTAGAGATCAAAGCTCTTTTTGTAGAAGGAACACTATTTGCTTTTTGCATGATGTATTTGTCATGGATTTCATCCAGGTTGTCAAGAAAAGCTTGTAGTATGTCTGTATGGCTCAGTTCACACTAGTGTCATAGCTTCCATTTGTAACGGGGCCAGTTTGGCTATACCTGGTGAATCCTAATTACTTTTTAAAGGGGGGGGGTATTCCCATCTTGAACATCCTTGCGATATGCCCCCAGTGCCTGATAGGTGCGGGTCCCAACTTTTACTTAGAAAGGAGCCTGCAAAGTGCTGGAGGGTGCACTGCACATGCGCTGGTGTCCTCCGTTCATTTCTGTGGGAGTGCCGAAAATAGCCGAGTTGCGCGATTGGCTGGCTATTTTCAGAAGTCCCATTGAAATGAATGGGAAGTGCACTATGCAAGAACGGCCAGCGCTCCACTTCTATGGGGTGGAGCCACACCCGGGACCCCCGCCGATCAGCTGTTTGAGAAGGCAGCGGCGCTCCAGGAGTATCAACTGGCCTGGGCGCGGCTAAGCTCCATTCAAGCGAACAGAGCTTAGCCCTGCCCAGGTAAGTTGATACTAGTCGTGAGGTCACTGGGCCTGCGGTAAACTGTGATCGGCGGTGGTCCCTGGTGTTGGACCTCCGCTGATCAGATGTCATCAGTTTAAACAAACTGCTGAACCCCTTTAATTATTTGACTTGTATAATGCAGTAAGGTTGAATGCTGGTGTTACTGGTGTTTATTTCGTGCGTATCTGGAAAACCCCTTTAAAGAGGACCTGTAACCTCCTCCAACTAGCAGCGTTACATTCCCCATGTTATGACAATTCTGGAGCATCTATTTTTATTTCTCTTTAATGTGCCATGCCTTTGTTATTCCTACTAGAAGTTAGGAATGAATTGCTAGCAGTTTGCCATGAAGGTCCAGATGGGTGTTACCAGTTGAGGAGGGTGTCCCTGCACAATCTGATACTGGCAGCACTGATTGGATCATGTCAGACTGTACATTGGCACTCCCCAAACTGATAACCTGTGCCAGATCTCGAAACTGGACAGCGCAACGCTGATGGGGAAAGTAGCCTAAATAACGCGTTATTTTTATTATAAGGGTTGTGGCATTACCGCTTTTACAAAATAAAACAAACTTTTTATGGAGAACTTTTACTTTATTCTTCTTCATTGCTGTACTCCTGCGGTGATCCGGTGACCAGTTTCTTGCGCAGCTTGTGAGCTCTGTGTTCAGTTTGTGGCGCTTGCACCAGACCAGCATTAATGATGCAGCTCCTCGGACTAAGGAAAGTCTCACGCGTAGTCTTTTTGGAGATAGTAAAATTCCCTGATTTGTTTTTGCAGCCTCTTCGCACAGGACCATGTCCGTGTTTGTCTGCAAAACACGGATACCTTCCGTGTGCATTTTACATTTTTTTCTCGCTCTCCTAAAAGGAAAGGGCTATTCTTGTCAATGCGCACCAGAATACATGTTCTATGATTTGTGAAACGGCCACAGAAATCCCCCAGAAAATACAGATGTGTGCATGGCCGTATAGAAATGAATGAGTCGGTGTGCGATCTGCAAAGAATGTGGCAAGCACACGGATGAAAACTACGGTCGTGTGCATGAAGCCCTAGAGCGTGTGGTGGGGCGACCAGAAGTTTCATGCCTTTTTCCCTTGTTCGTGGAGCCAACAATATATGAGCTTTTCTTTTAAACGCAGCTTACAATAGTATTGAAAAGTTGTCTTCTGGGTCTTCTTGAAGAAAATGCCAAGTCTGCCTCATATATGGTGGACCTGAAAATCTTTCACTCCGTGGATCCTCAAAACATGTTGCGGACATGTAAATGGAGCCTTAGAGCGTATAGACTAAAGCTAGCCATACACATGCAATAGCTGTTTGCCGGTGGAGAGTTGGGAGCCCCCCATACACAATAGGTCGTCAGTCGAGACTCCCCCATACATGCTCGGTTTGGCCGAATGTCTATGTATATTCACTGGGAAGAGAGGAGAAGGCTGCTGCCAGACACTTCTGTCAGTGGCTTTTCTTCTGGGAGAACAGAAGAAATTTTTATTTCGCCTGGCCCGTCTCTCCTCTGACATTATCCGTCGGTGGAGAGTTGTCAGCTGGACCCGCCGTAGCTGGCAGGTTTGGTGACAATACACTAATGCAGGGATGCCCAACCTGTGGTTCTCCAGCTGTTGTAAAACTACAATCTCCCACCATGTCCTGCTGTAGACTATCCGGGCATGCTGGAAGTTGTAGTTTTGCAACAGCTGGAGAGCCTCAGGTTGGGCATCTCTGCACTAATGTGTATGGGGGCCTTAAAGTGATACTGGGGGGGGGGGGGGGGACATCATTGAACGTTGCTTAGTGGGAGGCGAATGGTCCCCTTTCATCTTCTTAGGTTCTAAACAGCAGATTTTTGGGTTAACGACGTCATTCATTTCTCTCCTCAAAAACCCAGCAGTGCTCGTATTCAAACCACCGTGGTCTGCTTACATCAGCACTTTCCTCGAAGAGCTGATGCACAATAGCAGCTTGGCTGAGTTCTCAATTCTTCCTCTTGACTAACGTGGCCATGCCAACCTTCTCATCTCTCCAGTGCATTCTGTGGCCCTCTGTGCCCTGACTCTTACCCCGCATATATAGGAAGGGCTAGAGGAGCGGGGCTGGCTCTGGGCAGACCCCTGTGTTGTGGGCACTCGGCTTATTAGTATGCCGGAGCGTGAAGCCAGATCTCCCCGGCACCACACTGCGCTCCTGTATGGCAGCTCGTCCAGCGCTCGCTGTGAGCTGACAGCATATACTGTGCAGCATTTGGGCCGCGCTGCGGCGTCTTACTCCTGCCAGACCGTTAATAGGAGCAATACAACGAAGCCTCATTATTCTGTAGGATGAATACGTTATTCAAGACAAGTGAAACATGGGCAGAAAGGGCTTCTTTGTGCCCATTGAGTGGCAACCACTAACGGCAGACAATGCAGTGCCCTGAAGGAGGTCCGTCTGTTTCATGATTGCAGTCCCTATATTGTGCTGTTCCTCTGTTTTTCCTCCCAGAAATGTATACATTTATTGGCCAATGGGAGTTATCATTCCACTTGTCAAAAGACTGATTGGACTGCATCAGGACGTAACCACGTGGCGTGGCCGTGCCGCAGTTGCGACAGCCACATTTCAGTCGCTTGAGCTGCAGCGGGGTCACCTAACTAATTAGGACTGCACTGGTAATGGCTGTGCTGTATTGCAGGCGTCACGAGGCCAGACCGACTAAACCAGGGGTGCAGCCCCCTGTGCGGCCCTCATGCATCTGGTAACCGACATGCATGTCTATGTCTTGTGGCCTAGAAGATGTATTTCTTTCATTAGATTGGAGTCCTGTGAGAGTAACTAGACATTTATGATATATACTGTGTGTTTAATAAGGCATAAAGTATTTCTGTTTTTAATACCTTTTAAATTTTATTTTCGGCCCTTGTCATTGGTTCATTCTGGCAATGTGGCCCCCAACCAGAAAACGTTGTGCTGGACTATACAATGTGGTCCTAATTAGTTATGTGGTCTACTGCAGCTCGTACGCCTGCGCGATACTTGACCACAGCACGACAGCGGTGCATGGCCGTGCACTCGGTGTTTAGGGAAGCACCCCCAACTATTAATTCCAAGGTGTCAGCTTAGTCATATACTTCCAGAAGGAGTAACAGAGGAATGATACAACTCAAAACTTTAGCAAAAGGTGCTCCAGAATCATTATAGTATATGGAATCAAGGTTTTTACTAACGGGTAGGGTTTGTTTCAAAAATGCGAATTATTATATTTTTTTTTAACCTGTTGGCATAAACTGCAGATGGCACATGGATGCAAAATACGTTGTTTGCATTAGGCTGGGATCTCATCACTGTTTGTTTCCGGGGAAAAAACCCCCAGAAGTGCTCAATAGGGCAGCTGAACGGAGCTAAGCAGGCTCCACTGACTACAGCGCAGTCCTTTAGTTTCCTGTGTTTTTTTTTTTTTACTGGACAAAAAAAGTTTTGCGTGCAGGACTTTTCGGCCCGGCCTTTTTAAAAGAACCTGCGATGGAGGCCCTGCTGAACAAAGCCTCCGATGCAGATGTGAGCTCGCCCTCAGGCCTCCCCGACCTCTGCGGAGGAGCAGTGGTCTCCAGCCAAATCGGGAGCCGCAGGTATCTGTAACAGCTGGAGGGCAGCAGGTTGGAGACTACTTTCCAGCACCGTAAATGGCATACAAATCTGCATTGTTATTGAGGGAAAGATTGCACCATGCTGCTGTTTTATCTGCCAGCCTGAACATATGGAAAGCTGACTGACAGACCAAAATGATTTGCCTTTTGGATCAGTTCTAATCGGCAGTGCAGCAGATCGGTGCTCGTGGTGTAGTGCGCCCTAAAGGTACATGCACATGGCGCCAACTCTCCACGTGTTACATGCATGTTCTGTCTGCATTGCAAATGGAGAAATCTGCACTGAATCCACACACAGTGGACCTGCTGCCGACCTCAAAATCCACTCTGCAGGTCCATTTACATTTGATTGCGTGTTAGTCTCCTAGGGGGACTTAAAGGGGTCTTCCGAGATTTAAATACTGATGACCCATCCTCTGGAGGCCTGGGACTCCCGCTGATCAGCTGTTCGAAAAGGCAGCAGGCCTAGGCACAGCTAAGCCCCATAGAAGTGAATGGGACTAAGCTGCTGATACCAAGTACAGCCACTATACAATGTACAGCGCTCTGCTCGGTGAGCTGCCAGATAGTGACGGACCTTCACTGATCCGATACTGATGACTTAGGCCTCATTCACACGACCGTTGTTGTGTTCCGTTGTTCAGCGATCCGTTTTTGTTTCCGTGTGTCTTCCTTTATTTTGGAGGACCACCAGACACAAAGGAATGTAAAAGAAAGTCCAAGACAGGTTTGCCATGCAAATGATAGGAATAAAACGGACGCTGATGACAATCTTGTGTGCCTCCGCGTTTTTTTTAGCGGTCCCATTGACTTGAATGGGTCCGCGAACAGTTTTCCGCAGAAATAATAGGACAGGTTATATTTATTTTGACTGACTGGAACCACGGATCACGGAGGCGGATGGAAAACGGTGCACTTTCCGCATTTTCAACAGCTCCATAGAAATGAACGGGTCCGCACCTGAAACGCTAAAATAGTCGGAACGGACGCGGAAGCAAACAACGGTCATGTCCAGAGGCTAAGTCATCTGTATTAAAATCTCATGGGGGGTGGGGGGAGGGGGAGAGAAAGGGGAGCTACTACCAGTGGCAGACACAAAGAGGACCACCAAGAGGGGGTGGGGGTGGGGTAATGTTTTTAATGCAGGAGACAATCAATCCAGTTACACTGAAATAAATATGATGTGAAATTAATTGTGGACCTGGGTACCCCCCAAAATAGAAATATTTTATTTATTAGTTCTTTAACCACCTCACGACCGCCTAACGTAGGAATGCGTCCTGCGGGCGGCCGTGTTATTCCTTCTTGACGAATCTACGCGTCATCTTGTGAGAGGCGAGATTTTGCGTAAACGTGCGTGCGTTCACAGCGACGCGCAGCTAAGAAGTTGATCTACAACCTGCCAGCAGCGATCATTCGGTGGTCCCTTTTGCTTGGATCGACCACCAGAGGACACAGGCAGCTCTGTAAAGTAGCACCAAACACCACTACACTACACCCCCCCCTGTCACTTATTAACCCCTGATCACCCCCCTGTCATTTTTCACCCCCCTGTAAGGCTCCATTCAGACGTCCTTATGTGTTTTGCGGATCCGCACATTGCCAAACTATATAGAAAATGCTTTACAAGAATAGGACATGTTCTATAGGCTCTACAAAAAAACAGTGTTCGCCCGATCAGGCCTGATCTTGTGCACACACTTGTGTTCCGTCCCCCCCCCACCGCAGTGACAGAATTATTATTTTTTTCTGATTACTACAAAAACACCATAAAATCGCTGCGGCGCTATAAAGATCACTTTTGAGGGACATGGCGAGTTCATAGATTATTTTTTGGGCACAAGTTAGCGGAAATTTGATAATTTTTTTTATTTATTTTTTGTTTTCTTACAAAGTCTCATATTCCACTAACATGTGACACAAAATAAAATCTTACATGAACTCGCCATACCCCTCACGGAATCCAAATGCGTAAAAATGCCCTGTGAAATCCTAAAAGGTACTCATTGGAGTTTGGGCCCCTTTGCGCACCTAGGCTGCAAAAAAGTGTCACACATGTGGTATCGCCGTACTCAGGAGAAGTAGGGCAATGTGTTTTGGGGTGTCTTTTTACATATACCCATGCTGGGTGAGAGAAATATCTCTGTAAAATGACAACTTTGTATAAAAAAAAAAAAAGGGAAAAGTTGTCTTTTACAGAGATATATTTCTCTCACCCAGCATGGGTATATGTAAAATTACATCCCAAAACACATTGCCCTACTTCTTCTGATTATGGGGATACCACATGTGTGACACTTTTTTGCAGCCAAGATGCGCAAAGGGGCCGAAAGTCCAACGAGTACCTTTACCCTAAGTTCACACCTGAGCGTTCAAACGCGCTGTAAAACGCTCAACACGTGAAAACCAATGCTTCCCTATGGCCCTGGTTCACACTTAAGCATTTTACAGCGCGTTTGAACGCGCTGTAAAACGCCCGACGCATAAACAAGTTCTTGAGCTTTTTTTTGGGGCGTTTGTCGCGCGTTTTGGCCATAGACTCATTGGACAACACTGCAGTCAATCACACACAAACGCGCGTTTACTATTGCAAAAAACGCGCATAAAAACGCGCGTCTCAGAAACGCTCAGGTGTGAACCCAGGGTTGCTCACAATTTAGCCCCGCCCAAAATGCCAGAACAGTAAACACACCCCACGAATGACCCCATTTCGGAAAGTAGACACTCCAAGGTATTCACTGAGGGGCATAGTGAGTCAGTGGGAGATTTTTTATTTTTTATTTTGCCAGAAGTTAGCAGAAATGGAAAGTTTATTATTATTATTTTTTTCCTCAGTGTAATTTTCCGCTAACTTGTGAATTTTTTTTTAATCATACATGAACTCACCATGCCCTTCTGCGAATACTTTGGGGTGTCTTCTTTCTAAAATGGGGTCATTTGGGGGGTATTTATACTATCCTGGCATTCTAGCACCTCAAGAAACATGACAGGTGCTCAGAAAGTCAGAGCCGCTTCAAAATGCGGAAATTCACATTTTTGCACCATAGTTGCGCAAACCAATAAATATACACTTATTGGATTTTTTTTTATCAAAGACATGTAGCACAATAAATTCTGACTCAAACTTGTATAGAAATGTAATTATATTTGAACAATTTTACCAGAAAAAGTTAAAAATACACATTTTTTTAGGAAATTGCGGACTATTTTGATTAATATCGAAAAAACGAAAAATGTCAGCAGCAATGAAATACCACCAAATGAAAGCTCTCTTACGCTGGGTTCAGACCTGAGCGTACTGAACGTACGCTCTCTATGCGCGATTGTACGGGCGTTTGCAATCGCGCATACAGAGACAAGCGAACGCCCATTGTCGTGCGTTCCCGCTGAAGTCTATGTACGGGAACACGCGACAAGACGCCCCAAAGAAGCTCATGTACTTCTTAAAACGCTCAGGTGTGAACCCAGCCTTAGTGAGAAGAAAAGGAGGTAAAATTCATTTGGGTGGTAAGTTGCATGACCGAGCGATAAACTGAGAAAGTAGTGTAGTGCAGAAGTGTAAAAAGTGGCCTGGTCATGAAGGGGGTTTAAGCTAGCGGGGCTGAGGTGCTTAACGTTTTTGTTTATTGTATTTCATTATACTGATTGTTATGGTAGATTGAGTATCAAGGAAACCGGATTCTTGTATCGTCAAATTGTTTTATTTGTGTATTTTGTAATAAAAAATATAAATAGTATAGATAAAAAAAATCTCATAAAACACTTTTAAAATAATTGTCAAAAAAGTTAAAAAAATAAAAAACTCCACCCCATTTGGAAATTTTTCAGCTTCCCATGACCTTGTATGCAATTTTAAATGGTGCCATTAGAAAGCACAACTCATATATTTATGTGAACAGAAAAATAAAAAAGTTATGACTCCGGGAAGGCAGGGAGGTTAAAATGCTACTACAAAAAAGCAGTTTTTGTAGAGTATTTTATAAGATTCTCTTGGCCAACGAGGCATATTCACTAAATAGACCTTGGTTTTTACACATGGCATTTGAACACATTGGACACATGCTGGTTTTGCATGTTGTCTGCGATACACTGCAGATGGTCCTGCTGGTGTGCATTAGGTTTTGTAAGACCCCATCCACTTGCTCTGCGCTGTACTTTGTTTCATACACACATCTAATTTAAAGTGCGGCGTTGTTCCATAGAAGTGTGTGGTTTCTTCGGAGCGTATCACATGAGAACCCGCCGAGCTTGTTATGTAGATGAGACTTATATACTATGCATGGTATGCATGTTTTGTTGACATAGGCTGTATAAGGGTAAGGCCACAAGTGCCGAAAATATCAGGCCAAATCTGCTGCGAGTGTCTGCCAATTCCGCAGCAGAATTTGATTGTGTTAGGGCTCATGCACACGAACAGTATTTTCATTTCAATGGGTCCGCAAAAAACCCTGAAGTTACTCCGTGTGCATTCCGTTTCCATATGTCCGTATTTCCGTTCCGCACAAAAATAGGACTGTTCTATTAGGGGCCAGCCCTTCCGTTCTGCAAAATACGGAATGCACGTGGATGTCATCTGTATTTTTTGCGGATCAGTTTTTGGCAGACTGCAAATTACATACGGTCGTGTGCATGAGCCCTTACTTGCAGAATTCAGTTTTCCCACTGTGATTCACTACCCCGTCCCCATGTATTGTACTGCAGAATCCACCCTGTGGCACGCACTGTACACCTTTCCATAAGGGCTCATGCACATGAATGTATTTTGGGTCCACTTCCGATCTGCGTTTTTTGTGGGTCGGATGTGGACCCATTCACTTCAATGGGGCTGCAAAAGATGTGGACAGCACTCCATGTGCTGTACTATCCGCATGTCCGTTCCGTGCCGTCCGCAAAATGATAGAACATGTCCTATTATTGTCTGCATTACGGACAAGGATTGGTCTTGTTCTGTTAGGGGCCAGCAGTTCCGTTCCACAAAATGCGGAATGCATATGGCCGGTACCTGTGTTTTGCGGAATCGCAGTTTGCAACAAACAGTTGTGCGCATCAGCATCAAGGAATTAGAATCCAGCATCTTGGTCTCAATGATTCCTTCTTGGGTGGCAGTAAAGTCCCCTTCCCCCCCCCAGCTAAGGCCTGATTCACTTGTCCGTGCTCAAATCCGTGAGCAGGTGGTCAGTGATGCATCCGTTAAGCTGTCTGTGAAGGATCCATATTGGGTCCGTGTGTCTGTTTTTTGCTCTCCATGTTGCATCCGTGTTTCACAGACACTGCAGCTAAAAAATAATTTTCAAAGAATCTCTTCTTAATGATCCGTGAAACACGGATGCAACACGTATGTCATCCGTGGTTTTCATGGACCCGTAGACTATAATGGGTGTGATGGATATAATGGAGCATGCATCCGTGCTAAAAAAAAACTGACCCAAGGACCGTGACTGTGAATGCACACATTAAAATGAATAGGGACGTGGAGAACACGTACAGTACATGTCCGTGAAACACTGACATGTGAATGAGGCTTAAGGCTGTATTCATGTATTGCTACATGTAATTTTAATGTGGTGTTTATTATGTTTTTTTTGTCGCTATTGATTTTGACACTGTTAAAACTATTGCTTTAGAATTTTTGCTCTCTGGGGTGGTCTGACTCAGATTGGGGCTACATTGTGATCTGTGTCACTCGACCTTGCATCTAATCGGCGCAGTTCAACACGCTGCGACTGTGGAGCAACAGTCGCAGAAAATTCAACACCTTAGGGCTACCTGCACACAATGCGGATTGCATGCAGTTTTTCTGTGCGGATTCTCATGCATTCAAACCACAGCGTAAAGCCTCATTCATACGACTGTTGTGTGTTTTGCGGTCCGCAAATTGCTGATCCGCAAAACACAGATGGCGTCCGTGTGATAGATATATATATATATATATATATATATATATATATATATATATATATATATATATATATATATATATATATATATATATATATATATATATATATATAGAAAAAAATTTATAATTTTTTTTTTTTGCGGGGCCACGGAATGGAGCATCGGATGCGTCCGCATCCGAGCCGCCAAAACTGTAGCTCGGATGAGGACCAAAAAAAAGCAAAGTGAACATGAGGTTTGTCTAGTCTCATACACTTTGCTGGCGCTGTATTTGGCCTCATGCACACAGCCGTTGTTTTGGTCCGCATCTGAGCCGCCAAAACTGTAAACAGCAACCTGAAGGTGAGGAGCGGAGTCATTTCTAATAATGCCACTGGTGAATAGTATACTTCGTCTCATGTTGAATGGTCCATCTTTTTGGTAATGGTAACTCGGACTAATAAGCCTTCTTCCCTCTCTAATGTATTTTCTTTTCGTTATGGAGCCGCTATGTTTGTGGCCCCTCTTTCTTTTTGTTGGCTAGTTAATGGGCCAGCTTGTCCAAAGCTGGTAATATAACCCTTCTGGGACATTTTATTGATTCTTGGAAACCACTGGGGAGCATTAAAATGTGGTTGCTCCAGTTTTTATTTATTAATGAAAATTCCATTTACTTAACGCCATGAAAAGGGATGTGTTCTTCTGGCTGCAGTACGGGTACAGGTATACGTAGCGGTAGATCTAACCTATCCGTTTCATTTTAGAAGATGTAAAGGAGTATTTCTTGATATTACACTACCAGATAATGAAAAAAGAACAGCTGGAGAACGTAATGAGATTGATCGTCTGGTGGTGCTTGGTGAATGATCACACAACCAAGGTGGTGCCCACCCCTTATATTGGGTCCTCCAGCAGGGTATATGTGGAGGCAGGGGCACATTAATACTGGGTGGCATCTCCCCTTGCTGCCATACAGTCTGCCACTCTTGTATGGTAATACAGATGGTGGATGTCCTCCTGTGTACCCATAGGACCTGTAGTTCAGCCAAGGTGGTTGTTGGCTTCCATGCATGTGGGAGATCTGTTGCACCATCCAGTCCCAGTCTTTCTTGATGGGGGGGGGGGGGGGGGGGTCAGGAGTTATCTTGTTGGAACAAGTCCTCTTCAAACTGGGTCAAAAAGGCAGCAGCGCTGGTTCCATGATGACATACCAAAGGTTGGTCAATGTTCCTCCCACTAATACCAGAGAGGAACCATGGTAAATAACGATAGCCCACACCATAACACCCAATGCCGGTCCTGTGCGTCTTTGCACTATGCATCATGGCAGTAGGTATTCCCCACTACTCCTGCAAACATTGATGCGGTCATCAATGGCAAACAGTTGTGTTCAGTGATGAAAGCAGGTTCTGCCTTGGTATTAATGATGGTCTCATCAGAGTCTTCTAGGTGTTCTTTTACCATTTCCCAGTGATGTACATGGCCATGTAAGTAAATTGGGAGATGGAACAGTAGACAAAGTTTGGCAATGTATATTTCTTCTAGAGCTTCGTGTTTGTTCCAGTTGTTGCGGACATTTTTGAGAAGGTTTAACCAATGATATACCCTAGCAGTTTTGGGATGAAATCCTTGTAAAATTCTCCCTTTTGGTCAGATAATTTTTACATCTGTTTGCCAAACCTTCAACAAGCAGTGGTTTTTACAGATTTTTGCAGCGTTTCCATTTTTATTTTATTTTTTAAAGGTGCTATCTAGGATTCTGTTATTGTATTTCCGGCTCTGGAAATAGACCCCTCCGTCCATTATACAACAGATGGAGCTGGCGGCTGCATCACTGCTCAGTGGATGGCGTTAACAGCTCATTAATGGGAGTGATTGTTCCTCAGGGGAGGGATGATGTCAACAATGTTTAATGTTTTTTTTATCAAACTTTTTCCTAATAGTTTGCTAATCTTTCCCAGAAAGGATGTTCATCCTTCCCCGGTGTCAGTCTACAGCTTTGTCTGCGTACCAATCATTTAACGGTTATTCGGCCGCCTTCCATTTGCTGCAGTCAGTTGTTATGACCTTCCGTACAGGAAATTGCCATTTCCACAGTATGGATTCATTCGCCCGTCTTACAGAAATTTCTTAATACATGGCACATTATCCCACATTATTTATTTTATGCACTTATATAGCGCTACTAGATTCCGCAAGCGCTTTACAGACATTAGCAACCAACTGTCCCCAATGGGCCTCACAATCTAAGGTCAATAATTTTTGCGGATAAGGTTTTCTATAGGACTGGTTCTTAAAGAGCTATGTCGAAGGTTTTTAAGGGCTTGCACATCCTCATTTTTATAAAGGATGGGTGCCCCACCAGTAAGGGGGTCTTGATATTAGTCTGTGATGTTGGGCAAGCCTGGAACCTAGGAGATAGGTGGGGGTCCTGAATGGGAAACCCAGATTGCCCCATCAGGGAATAGTATGCGGGAGGGGGGACTCAAACACAAGGTTATTGCTTAGTTGACAGTTTTTCTTTTTCTCATACGGTCGTGCACTCCTCCTTTTTCGTTTTACACACACCCAGTTCATATTGTGTAGCTTGGACAAATTTAGCAGCCTTAAAAGGCTAACCCCAGGTCCTCGCCTTGTTCAGGAGAATAACATCGCTGCCGTTTGTCATGTAGACGTCCCAGTACTCTTCCTTTGTGAAGAAAAGTGACCCATTTAACGGTCCGGTGGACAATCGCGGCTATCGCTTCTGAAGTGTACTGGGAGAATATGTGCAGTGAACTGATTCTGGATTAATCTCTACCTAATTGCCTTGATTGAGGTCTTGGGTGCAAAGGCTTAGGCCCTTAATGAGGCGTGCAATGGTGAGAAATATCCTGGCCGTACGATGTGGGCTCTTTTCAGAATGGGCGCTCTTGCTGAGGAATTTATCATTTATCTATGACCTTGGATTTCTGCGCTGGTCAACGGCCTGGTTGCAATGGTCGGTATCTCGCACCGCTCCGGCCTGAACAAACAGTGACTCACAAGGTAGGAGGGAGGAGGGGGACGCGTTTGATGTCCCAATGCCTGGTGACTCTTATTAAACCTATCAAACGTGAACTTGTTGGCTAGATGAGCCCCCAGTCATTGACTTCATGACCGTTTAACCTCTTGAAGACATTAAAGAGAGCACGTCATCAGAAAATAACCCATTGTTTAAATTGTGTTTTCATGTTAAGCTTATTTTTAAAGATTTTTTTTGGGTGGGGATTTTAAATTTTCCAGGGCTATATCTAAAGCAGGGATCTCAAACTGCGGCCCTTCAGCTGTTGCAAAACTACAACTCCCAGCATGCCCGGACAGCCTACAGGTATCAGCCTACAGCAGGGCATTGTGGGAGTTGTAGTTTTGCAACAGCTGGAGGGCCGCAGTTTGAGATGCCTGATCTAAAGGATAAAAACCCCCATAAAATCCTGTAGTTTTTCACACTGACCACTAAGCCGTAGAGGTGCTACTGGTCTGTACAGATCACTATACTGTGGTTATCTGCTTATCATTACAGGTAGGATTAGAACAACAGATATCACTTTTATATATGGATAACACAGGACCGTTCACAATAGGTGATATCAGAGCTTATCTACTGCCTCCTGGCCTCAGCACAGGTCACAGAGCATGCCATGAACACACTCCATTAGAAGTCAATGAGGTCCCCTCCTGTCCATTGTGTCTATGCCGTAAAGACTATCTCTCAGTGCTGTTAAGCAACCACTTGGGCAAGATGGCCGCCCCTATAATCATGAAACAGAATAAATCCTGTATTACACCAGGGCCAATCTTCGCTAACGAGTGTTCGTATATGAACGCACATCAGCGATGATCTGGCAGTGTAATACTGCTGCCGATTACCCGATGAACGAGGTACCAGTCAGAAACAAAGTAGAGTTCAATTTTAAGTTTTAAAGTGGTTTTCTTTAAAAAAAATAAATGAAAAAAATTAGGATTTTATGAGGATTTTACTAAGAACTTGAATGGGGTGCTTTATACTCCATTCACATGCTGCAGAAAAAAATCCCTGCAGATTTTTGTTGACACAACGGCTATTCTCACAGATTTCACATGGAAAGCGCTATTGAAATAAAATAATCCTTGTGCGGATCTGGCAACATGTTCACAGCAGAAATCATATAAGCTTCAGATTTGTGCTGCCATAGGCCATAGGCCAGCCGGGGCTTGGGAGCATATACGAACAATCGCTGGCATTGTCTGCCTTAAAGGATATGCCAAAAATGTCAGATAGGTGCTATGAGACTATATCCATATACCAGGCGTCAGCAACCTCCAGCTGTTCTGTCTTCATGCAACCCCAGCCTAAGGTATCTGTACCATAGAGGTGTATCAGAAGGTAGTTTATATGTGTAATATCCAGGAAATAGGTATATTTTCAGGTTGTTTATGCACTTGCCTATTATTGTGATGCATGTACCTATTTTGGCATGCATTCTTGCATCTGATTGCAAGGGATAAGCCCCTACATCCCCAGTAGTCACAGCAGGAATTTCACAACATCTGGGTATGGGACAGGTATGAAGACTCCTGGGTTCGGAGGGGTTTACGGTCTGACACTTTCACACTTGCGGTATAAATACACGTGATATATGTCCTAGTAGCCGGCGCTACTGAAATAGCAAACGGTGTGTGTGACTCCCATGGACACATTAACTGGAAGCCAAAAATAGTATTGAAATCAGTCCGAGATTGCAGCTTGCAGACTTTGACATGGATGTGGCTCAGAATATGTGATCAGGAACCATTGTTATCGTCTTGTATGTTATCTCTGAAGCTCAGATATTTGCAGGGCTTTTATGTACGGCTGTATCACTTTAATGTATTTTGATAGCTTGGTACATACTGTTCGGAGGGAAAGACTGTTTGCACAGGAGATCTTGATCAGTGGTGCCTGGCATTTCTTTTACTTTAGGGCTCATGCACACGACGACCGCGTGTTGACCGGGCCCATGCTGCGGATAGCAAATTGCTGTCTGCAATGCACTGACCGTGGGGCAGCCGCATGTGGATCGTTGACCCATTCACTTGAATGGGGTCCGCAATCCGCTTCCGACGGTCCGCACCGCAAAAAAGTAGTGCATGCGCCCATCTGCCAGGTGTGAAGGTGGCTTCTGCAGATGGGTCCCTAACACTAACAGAACTTCCTCTCCTGGGCTTGACCTAAGGCCTCATGCACACGACAGTTTTTTTTCACGGTCCGCAAAAACGGGGTCCGTGGGTCCGTTATCCGTGACCGTTTTTTCGTCCGTGGGTCTTCCTTGATTTTTGGAGGATCCACGGACATGAAAAAAAAGTCGTTTTGGTGTCCGCCTGGCCGTGCGGAGCCAAACGGATCCGTCCTGAATTACAATGCAAGTCAATGGGGACGGATCCGTTTGATGTTGACACAATATGGTGCCATTTCAAACGGATCCGTCCCCATTGACTTTCAATGTAAAGTCTGGAGTTCTTTTATACCATCGGATTGGAGTCTTCTCCAATCCGATGGTATATTTTAACTTGAAGCGTCCCCATCACCATGGGAACGCCTCTATGTTAGAATATACTGTCGGATATGAGCTACTTCGTGAACCTCAGATCCGACAGTATATTCTAACACAGAGGCGTTCCCATGGTGATGGGGACGCTTCAGGTTAGAATACACTACAAACTTTGTACAAGACTGCCCCCTGCTGCCTGGCAGCACCCGATCTCTTACAGGGGGATATGATAGCACAATTAACCCCTTCAGGTGCGGCACCTAAAGGGGTTAATTGTACTATCATATTCCCCTGTAAGAGATCAGGGCTGCCAGGCAGCAGGGGGCAGCCCCCCCCCCTCCCCAGTTTAAATATCGTTGGTGGCACAGTGTGCGCCCACCATCGCCCCCCCTCCCTCCCTCTATTGTAATAAATCGTTGCTGCTGCGATGTCTGTGAACGGCCGGGAGCTCCTCCTACTGGTAAGTGAAAGGTCTGTGCGGCGCATTGCTAAAGAACTGTCACTTACCAGTAGGAGGAGCTCCCGGCCGGACACAGACATCGCAGCAGCAAGCAGGTAAGTATGAATCTTCTACTGTTGTACTATTGCTAAGTAACCATGGCAACCAGGGCTGCAGTAGCTTCCTGGTTGCCATGGTTACCGCCCGGAGCCCCCCCGATTAAACTGGTACTCCGATCGGAACTCCGCTGCCACCAATGATGGGGGGGGGGGGAATGGGAGGCCGCACACTGCCACCAATGTTACTGCTATAGAGGGAGGGGGGGGGCGATGGTGGTTGGCACACTGTGCCACCAACGATTTAATACAATAGAGGGAGGGAGGGGGGGCGATGGTGGGGGCACACTGTGCCACCAATGATATTCAAACTGGGGAGGGGGGGGGGTGGGTCTGCCCCCTGCTGCCTGGCAGCCCTGATCTCTTACAGGGGAATATGATAGTACAATTAACCCCTTTAGGTGCCGCACCTGAAGAGGTTAATTGTGCTATCATATCCCCCTGTAAGAGATCGGGTGCTGCCAGGCAGCAGGGGGCAGTCTTGTACAAAGTTTGCAGTGTATTCTAACTAGAAGCGTCCCCATCACCATGGGAACGCTTCTGTGTTAGAATATACTGTCGGAAATGAGTTTTCACGAAGAGAAAACTTAGATCAGAAAAAGCTTTTATGCAGACGGATCTTCGGATCCGTCTGTATGAAAGCAACCTACGGCCACGGATCACGGACACGGATGCCAATCTTGTGTGCATCCGTGTTCTTTCACGGACCCATTGACTTGAATGGGTCCGTGAACCGTTGTCCGTCAAAAAAATAGGACAGGTCATATTTTTTTGACGGACAGGATACACGGATCACTGCCTCGGCTGCAAAACGGTGCATTTTCCGATTTTTCCACGGACCCATTGAAAGTCAATGGGTCCGCGAAAAAAAACGGAAAACGGCACAACGGCCACGGATGCACACAACGGTCGTGTGCATGAGGCCTAAGCCTACAATATTCAGGTCAGTGTAGGAACCAGCTACATATATACTCTGCTCAGAACCCCAGACAGATGGGCAGGGAGTGCTCAATCTAAAAGAGGCAGCTACCCTAGACAAGCACATTCATAGTCGCAGGTGTACATCCATAAAGCTAGCATGCAGAAAGCAAACAAAAAAATAAAAATAAAAATAAAAAAAACACTTTATGGCCTAGTTCACACGAACATGTGAAGCCCGTGCTGTGGTCTGCAAAGCACGGGCACCGTCTGTGGGGCAGGCGCATGGGGATCGCAGACCCATTCACTTGAATGGGTCTGCGATCCTTCCGTTCCCCAAAAAGATAGAACTGCATAGTGCTTCCTTAGTGTTCCGTTCCATGCTTACGTTCTGCATCTCCGGATTTGTGGACCCATTGAAGTGAATGGGTCCGCATCCATGATGCGGTCTGCAATACTGCAACGGGTACCACACATTCGTGTGAATAAGCCCTAATTTAGTATAATCCCTATTTCCCAGTTTTATTGTTTGTATGTGAGATGTCGTGCTGCCATGCTTTCTGCATGCTAGCTTTATGGATGTGCACCTCTATGATTGTGCTTGTCTACATTTTCTTGTAGCTTTTACTTAGTGGTTATCCCATGAGTAATGTAGAGACAATGGTAATCGGACATCATACAGTACATGACAATTCCTTTCTAACATAGCTAGAAGCAGCCCTGCACCTGACATCCGGAGAGCTCCCCATTCACTGCTGCAGTTTGCTCTGCTAGATTTATTTCACGTTGGCAGCTTAGGGGCGTGTCCTTTCTGGTGGCAGTTGAAAGATGGGACTGAGCATGTGGGCCCACCTCAGTGAGCTGGACAGAGAATTTAGAAAAAGGGGCAAACAGCGGGTGGCGCTATACAGATAAGTTTCAATGAATAACTCAGCGGCTATGCTATTTTTAATTACACACAATTACAAAAGCGCTCATAGCCAGGGGCTGGTTTGAAAAATGTGGATTTATATGCCGGCATATAAGACGACCCCCAACTTTTACACTGAAAATATAGAGTTTGGGATATACTCGCCTTATAAGACTACCCCTTTTTCAACACACAGCAGTACATTACTGCATCCCACCACCATCCCTGGGTACCTCTGCCATCCCTGAATCCCACCACCATCCCTGCATCCCACCACCATCCCTAGATACCACTGCCATCCCTGCATCCCACCACCATCCCTGCATCCCACCGCCATCCCATGGTATCACCACCATCCCACCACCTTCCTTGTCCTCCCTCCCAGACCCTAAACATGTGCCACCTATACCCTGAACATGTTTTTGTTATGTTATTCTTCATATTCACATATGCACATCTGCGCCGCACTTAGATACGCCGCACGGAGATGTGAGCGGCCGGGAGGATGGCGGTACAAGGAGCATACAAGGTACAGAGCAGGGGGGAGGCATACAAGGTACAGAGCAGGGGGCGGTATACAAGGTACAGCGCAGGGGGGGCATATGCCGTGGGTTACATCGCAGCTCTCAGCTGCTGGGCATACAAGGCAATAGCCTGGGCTCTCTCTGTTGATAATTCGGGCGTCCCGGCACTGCAGCGCCCGCCATACCCGGCGTATAAGACGACCCCCGACTTTTGAGAAGATTTTCATGTGTTAAAAAGTAGTCTTATACGCAGGAATATACAGTATATATTTTTTTCCGTGGGACAACCCCCTCTAAAGGGGGTATTCCCGCATTTATGTATTCAGCCCAATACGGTATACATTTTTGCGATGTGTTTATGGGAGGTCATTTGGCTCCTTGTTTATAACTGTTATACATGACATTATATTTGTTCAAGGGTATATAGGTATTTGCTTTATACGCTTAAGGTGGGTTTACATGAGCCAGTTATTGGGCAGATTATCAGGAACGCTCGTTCCCGACAATTTGCCCATGTAAATATGCTGTTGAACACCCGATGAGCCAGCGCTCGTTCATCCGGTTATCCTGACGTTCGTGAAGGCACCACCAGTTATCAATTCTGGGCTGCGATGGTCTACTCTAAACAACAATCTGCTGCCCAGAAGCCATAATTCTGTATGAGGACGAGCAATCGCTATAGTGATCCCTCGTCCTCATACAGGGAAGGAGATCGCTGCATGTAAATGTCTCCTTCACTGAGCGAGCAGCCAACTGTCGCTTCCTTCCTGACAATCGGCCGCTCCGTTGGCCCGTCCAGACCCGCCATTGGACTCTGAATTCCTCAGATTTGGTATTGATGTAGCTCCGCATACCCTCACTGGTGGTCATGATTTCATTTTGACTCATTAGATTTAAGGACTTGTATTAGACTGTGCGATCATGCATTCAATTGTCAGGAGGAAAGTGTTCCCTCCCATCAATCGTCTGCTCGCTAGCGGAGGAGACTGATGCTATTACAGGCAGCGATCTCCTCCACAGTATAGAGAGGAGTGACTGTTAAACCATCTTTCGTCCCCATACTGACTAGTTGTTTGCCAGTAGCAGGGCAGGATTAGACGCCACAATCTCCTGCCAGCAAAGGATAACGTTTAAACCTGTCAAAAGATTTGGGTTGCCGATGAATGAGCGGTAATCGGTGGCAGTATTACACTGCCAGATCATCAGCGTTATTACAAACCCTCGAGAATGTGGCAGACTGTCTGCCTGTCTAATACAGCCTTTATAACTGGTATCATTCCATCTGAGTTTTGTGACTACGACATATATTGAGGCAGTGGGCCAGGGCGCGCTCTGTACCGGGGGGAGCTTCTTTCTTCCCTTTTTGTTTAGCTGCTATAATGAATGTTTTTTTAAATGTCATTAAAGAGGACCTTTCACCTAAAAAAAAAATGTAAACTAAGACCATAGCTTTACTTACATGCCCCCATGAAGTGTTGATCGTTTTTTCTTTTTTCAAACTGTGCCCCCGTTTGTCCGCTATGCCCCCCCGGAATAATTCCCGCCGTCTATGCTAATGAGCCAGCTTCAAATGGGCTGGCTTTAAAAGTTCTCCTCGGCGTGCCTTCTCTCTTCTCCCTGGCACGGAGCGCATCCAATCAGCGCGCTCCGCTCTTAGCCGGATAGATGAAATCGCTCCAGTTCTCTGAAGTCTCGCGAGAACTGGAGCGTCTTCTCCCTGGCTAAGAGCGGAGCGCGCTGATTGGATGCGCTCCGTGCCAGGGAGAAGAGAGAAGGCACGCCGAGGAGAACTTTTAAAGCCAGCCCATTTGAAGCTGGCTCATTAGCATAGACGGCGGGAATTATTCCGGGGGGGCATAGCGGACAAACGGGGGCACAGTTTGAAAAAAGAAAAAACGATCAACACTTCATGGGGGCATGTAAGTAAAGCTATGGTCTTAGTTTACATTTTTTTTTTAGGTGAAAGGTCCTCTTTAATGTGTGATATGTGCCGTAAAGAGATATCATCTGGACCCTATCGTTCGATGGTGTTTGTCTTTTGGTTGTGCTTAGAGAAAGGGTCCTCGTATTTATGGACATATACAGGGTATATTGACTTGAAACTGGCCCATGGCATGTGGGTATAGGTTGGCTGCTTTGGACCCCAGTTATTGTGGTTGCCGTCCTGGAGCCTTGTTATTCGGGGAATGTCCTCCTAGGACCGTGCATCCTCGGATGCTCGAGTCAATGAAGTCTGGAGTCCTTGCAGAAATGGGAATAGACTTAGGAGGCTCCTCTGTCGAGAATTGTCAGGACAGGCAGGATGCACGAAGGTTAATGGCTTCTTTTCACCAGAAAGTATTTAAAGTGAATGCGGTGTGGGTTCTGTATGCCTGGACCAGCGCCAGGGTCCATTTGTGGGATGTTCCATTGCCATCTGTGGCTGGAGCTTGTTCAGTGGTTTATTCGTTCTGATGAGATACTCTGCTCTAAATCTGGAAGGATTTTTTATTTTCTGTCACGTTCAGTTAACCCTTCAGGTCCTGTGTGTACTAAATGCATCTTGCCCTTTGTCAGGGATGCCCAACCTGCGGCCCTCTAGCTGTTGCCAAACTAAAATTCCCAGCATGCTTGGACAGCCTACAGCCATTAGGGCATTCTGGGAGTTGTAGTTTTGCAACAGCTGGAGGGCTGCAGGTTGAGCATCCCTGCCCTTGGTCATTTGACCATGTGTTCACTATAGTGCCCTTATGGGAGAAAACAGGACTTCGGGAAACTAAAGTGGTGCTGCAGTGTTATACACAAGCCCGACCCAATCAGTACCAGGCATTGTGAACCCCTTTGCTGTGTTAACAGTCCTGGAGGTCGGACACCCACCAGCCTGTCCTAATAGACCAGTCATCAGCAACCTCCGGCACTGCAACTTCCAGAATCCTCATTTCACTTCTATGAGAGCATATGGCAGGTCCGCGATACACGGGCACCAGCCGTGTGCATCACGGATCGCGGAACCCTTCACTTCAATGGGTCCACAATCCGGGAGATGCGGAATGGAGGCACGAATCAGAAGCACTACGGAGTGCTTCCGTGGGTTTACTGTACGTTCCTCCACCCCACAAAAAAGTAGTGCATGCACTACTTTTTTGCGGTGCGGACCCCATTCAAGTGAATGGGTCCGCGATCCGCATGCAGCTGCCCCACGGCTGGTGCCCGTACATTGAGGACCACAGTTTGCGGTCCACAGCACGGGCACGGGGAGTCCTTAAGTTCGTGGGCATGAGCCTTTAAAATAATGACTGGGAATTGTAGTTTCACAGCTGCTGCAGTGCCAAAGGTTGCTGATCCCTGTGATAGACCGTCAGTGTATAAGAGCCACCTTTAATTAGAATAGAAATGTTTTCACTAGCCTCATGGCTTCCATCATAATGGAGCTACGTAGGACAGGTATTCTGTATCGGTACCACAGTTAAGGTCCTTTTATGCAAACTGATATCAGACCAATTATTGGGGATAAACATTTGTATTAGGGCCTAAAATCTATATCGTGATTATATTATTTTCTTCGGTTTGTATACAAATTACATGGCCATTATCATCAATGTCCCCCAGCCAGCGCCATCATCCCCATGCCATTGCCACCATCATGTTCCCCAGCCAGCGCCATCAGCCCCATGCCATTGCCATCATCCATGTCCCCCAGCCAGCGCCATCAGCCCCATGCCATAGCCCTCCACCCCCGGTAGATTCATATACTTACCTTTCCTGCAGGGTGCGCGGCTGGCTGATGCAGTCCGCAGGAGCATGCACTGGGAGGGACCTGACGTCCCACACGGTGTCAGCCAGCACGCTGAATGCAGGGCCCTGCAGTGCAGTGCTGAGTCGGGAGGCCACAGATAGGTGCGTGAGAAGCTTCAAATCACTTCCGCTCCGTGGTCATCTATCGTGATATGGCAATATAACTAAAGTCTATATCGTGGCCGGAATTTATGACAATATTATCGTATATCGTTTATATCGCCCACCCCTAATTTGTATAATGTTTTTCCCGATAATTGCCCTGTGTAAAGGTGTCGGCAAACCTATGCATGCTCAGCTGGGCCAGTCATGCGTGTGTTTTCAATGCACAAGGTGAGTAAAGTGCTGCAGATACGGTCGCGCATGTTGAAATCCATCAGCCTGACTTATTTTTCTTCTATATTTCTTTGTGTTGTACCTCAGCATGGACTGTTCTATCCCATTCGTGGTTCTCTAGTTGACAGAAGCCTCTGATCGGCCAGAAGTCGGCAGGGTATGGTGCCTTGTTACTGCCTGTGATAATCCCTCAGTGATGGGAGTGGTTGTCACCATGGAAGCTTGTCCTTTGAAATATATGTAAAGCAGGTTTATGCCTGAGGAAAGGCAGGGCGCCGCTCATTAGTGGTACATGACGTGAGCTGATTTGTGCTTTAATCCTCCTAAAATCCTTGCTTATCTGTGTTCTAAATAATTCAGGGTGGCATCAAAGTTTTAGCATGCTTTTGATATTGCTATGGTAGTGCAGCATCACCGGCATTAATATTCAGTGTGATTCTGGGAACAGTTCGGCAATGCCTACTGGTTAGAATGGCATATAACGGGCACACAGCCAGGTAGAGAACCAGCGGCAGGTGTTTGGCCTGATACTGAACTGTTTCCGTTGACTTTTTGCAAGCAGTGAGGTCCATGTGGGTCCTGTAAATAGTCCAGTATTAGGCCACTTTAACACACTCAGTGCTTGGTCAGTATTTTCCATCAGTGATTCTGAGCCAAAACCAGGAGCGGGTCAAAAACTGAAGAGGAGCAAATCTTTCCGTTCTACCTTACCTCAGTGTAGTCTGCACTCCTGGTTTTGATTCGCAATCACTGCTAGAATTCACTGACCAAAAACGGACTCTGTGAAAGCGGCCTTTAGGTCAAAACGCACAAATTTGCCCTGGTGTTCTATAAGGAAAAAAATTACTCCAAAAAGACCCAGAAAAGCATCTAATTAAAGGGGTTATCCGGACCCCCAATTTTTTCTTGGGCCACTGAGCGGACATAAGGATGCAGACAGCACATAATGTGCTGTCTGCATCTGATTCCCCAAAAATGCGATCGGATGCAGACAAAGGTCGTGTGCATGAGCCCTCAGTCCAGTCTACAGTAGAAGAGAAGTTATGTAACCCATAAGATATTTTTTATAATTCTCTAAAAAAAATAAAATAATTCTTAGCTGGACCGAAAAACCGTTGGCCAGTCTGGCCAGAACCTGCCATATATGACGGAAAAGCAGCCTGTTCCCCTCCAGATCCCATTATAGTCAACAGGGCACACGGGTCGTATCAGGCAATGCCTGATCTGGCTGAGGTTGCTGTGAACGTAGACTTAGGCCTTGTTCACATTTATTTTTCGGAGATTCATCTGCCGGATCCAGCGCTAATGTCTGCTGTCAGCTGGACCAAAAAAATAATCGTTGCATGCAGTGGTTTTGTGTCCAGTTGAAACCCACCATTTATGTAGGAAATCAGCTGGAGCACTGCCAAACCCCATTGCAGTCAATGGGGAGTCGGGGGTGAAGGTAGAGGATCCGGCACGCTGCTCTATGCCGGAACAGCCTGCTGGATCTGAAAATGGAGATGTGAACGACGTCAGTCTGATGGATTTATTGTAGTATGCCATTCTGCAGCTTGCTGTGTAGTGTACATACGTGTCAGGCTGCAGATGTGAAACGAAACAACATTTTAATTACACCTAATTTCAAAAGTATTGTTAGCACAATCTACATACAGCTCAGTAAACTAAAAACATATAATATAAAATTACAGTGAGAACTTTGGTCCTGAGAGTTGTTGTTACAGGTGACTACTCCAGCAGTGTGAATAGACCCCACCAGTGTATACCTGCCCTCTCTTTGCACCAATATTTCACCCCTTCTACTCGCTTTGTCTGGTGTGATGATCACAGCGCGGTACTCGGCATGTATTCGGACTTTGGCTCGGCGTACTGAATGTGATAACTTTTCAGATGATTTGCCTCTATAAATGACTGGCTGCGTCCACTGGTTTATTTTAGGGACCAGAATGTTGGCAGCGAGTTGTTGGATTGTCCTTCGTGACATTGTTTTAGTGGATGGACGCTACTCCGCAGCTTATCTGCCGTACATCTTTGTAAATCATGACAACAGGATATTTAAAGGGAAGCACATTAGGAAAACAACCTGCTCTTGTTATGACACCGGTAACGGAAAATAATTACATGCGGGGTCCTGCGGAGGGTGACATCATCTGCTTTGAAGATAAATAGTTTTATTGTCCGTGGAGTTGCTGGCACTCCAGGGAGCTTTGATAGTCAGTTTCCATCTTGTGTGGTCCCACACCCACCCATCTTTTTTAATTACACGTTTTAAATAACGATTTCAATTCTGGAGATCGATGGGAATTTTTGAAGCCAGTTTTGCTTTGAGTCTTAGCTGTCGTAAATCATGCCAGCTTTATCGAATTGATAAATCTTTCCAAATTTTAAAGGGATATTCCTATATGGGACTTATCGGATAGGTTCTCTTATCTCCAGAACAGGGCCCCTGAAGTGAGCAAAGCAGCCACGCATTACGTGGCCACCTTCCATTCACGGGAGTTTAAAAAAATAGCCAAGCCGGCTATTTGCAGCAGTCTGATAGTGGTGAATGGAGGCCGTGCTTTCTCAGTGCAGTCCCCATTCACCTCTATGGGGCTTCCAAATATAGCTGAGCCCACTTGGTCAGCTATTTTTAGAATTCCCATAGCAATGAATGGAGAGAGCACTGCATGAGTGGTTTGCTCTCCTTCACTTCGGGGACCCTGTTCTCTAGGTAGGAGTGGGACCTGCACCTATCTGACATTGATGGGGTATCCTACACATACCCCATTAAGGTCCCAGATGGGCTAACCCCTTTAAGCATTACACTTTTTACACTTTTGCCTAGCAGTGTTACTCCTGTTTTTGTATGCTGTCCCCTTTATTTATTTTTTTGTGGGGTTGGGGGGGGGGGGGGGGGGGTTTATGATGTTTAAAAAAAAAAAAAAATTGCAATTGATAAATCTGGCATCTATCTATTTAACATGAGAAGCTAAGCCAACCACTTCTCCAAGGTTTCGAGAATGAAGTAAGAGCGCAGAAATTCCCATCACAAAGAGCATGATAAATCCCCCCCCCCCCAATGTTGTAGTCCGTAATGCAAATTTACAGTATTCTTGATTACATTTTTTGGGGATTTTCAGGTTTTATAACATTGCATCGTGTTATATTACAATGTGGTTTCTCCTAGAAGCAAGGTTTGGAAAGCACCTGGCGTGCCTATGGACCCGCCTTTATGGACCAGTGTGGACGGTCCTTGCAGGGAACTTGGGTGGCAGGGTCAATCATTTTATGATCTGGTTTATTTGTAGATGTCGGATATAATATTTCTGGGCAGGGGTGTTCCTCTGGAAGAAGCTTGACCCGGTGTAATGGATTTGATGTGGTTGAGTTGACTCCTGGGGCATGAGGAGCCAGCAGTTGATGCCATCTGTCACCCACCCATCTGTTGGTAAGGCGGTATTACCACTCAGCCATCCTGTTTTGAATACAGTGCCGCCTAATGAGTGTTAATTTGCAGGTTTCGTGCTCATGGGCAATAACCAGGCGTTTCATATTTAATTGGTAACTCATTTTCCTGCAGATTTAGTCGGCACGGGTCGTGTTTGTGTTCTTTCCATATTCAATTAAACACTGGCGTTCTTCAAATGTCACTGAAAACGCTGCCTCCCACTCAGGAGCTTTCTGCAGAGCTGTATTGTGAAAGTTTACTAGGTCTGTTCACGCTTGGTAATAATTGAACCTCCGCTGATTACTGCCAATACTCTGCTAATTAAAGTGCGCTGACGCGTTTTCAGACGCTTCGCTTTCTTAGGATGCTGCCCCACATTAAGGATATTTGATGCAGTTTTTGAAGCCGAAACCAGGAATGGATTAAAAAAGTCATATCTGTTTTTTAGAGTTTTATCTTTTAATGGTGTGTTTTATACTTTCCACTTCAAAGACTGCATTAAAAAACCTGAATATGTGGCTGTACCCTATCACTATTCGTATAGTTTATTTTTACATTAAAGGGTTATTCTCACTTCAGCAAATGGTATTTATCATGTAGAGAAAGTTACTACAAGGCACCTGCTAATGTATTGTAATTCTCCATATTGCCTCCTTTGCTGGCTGGATTCATTTTTCCAGTCACCCTCTACACTGCTTGTATTCAGGGGTTACGACCATGGCTGCAGCACAGATATCAGGTGGACGGGACTATGCTTGTGCAAGTCAGCCCAAAAAGTCGCAAAAGCCCCATTTTGCTACTTATTGAAGCCAAAATTCTGGAGTAAAGGCATAATAAATCAAGGCCAATTTTATTATATTTTTTATGTTTTGCAAACCTATGTGTCTAGGAGTCATGGGCTGCTTCCTTCCATCTGCCCCGTTTTCTTCTGTCTGTAGGTGAATATGAAGCGTTACTCAGGTGTAAGGGGTAACGTATGATGGCTGCAGCATAAATCTCCTTATAATAATACGTTACAATGGAAATATGTAACTTCCCGTAACTGCTGATGGCCCACGGGGCCTGTTCGCGTGGCTTAGTTGAGAGTAAGTCTTGTCCAGTTGGGTATTTCACTTGTAAAACAGTCGCTTATGAGTGATTTTTAGAAGGCCAATATAATGTAGACCACTCAATGCTGGGTCGATTTGTAGTGCTGGTTCGGGTGGAAGCCTCAGGAGCTTAGACTATATATGCTTTTAATTAAATTTGTGTGGTACCTGCACCGCTAAATATGGATGGGATTAATCGGTATGCCATCAATGCCTATGGTCTAGGCCAGTGTTCCTCAACCCCAGTCCTCAGGGGCCACCTACCGCTCATGTTTTCCGGATTTCCTTTGTATTGAGCAGTTGATATATTTAGTGTCCATGCTCCAGGACTTGCCACAGGTATTCATTCTGTGGGATATTCTCAAATCATGACCAGGCCCTGAGGACTGGAGTTAAGGAACACTGGCCTAAACAACCCATTAAAGGGGTTTTCTGGGACTTAAATATTAAAATATTCATTACCTCAGGATAGGTGATTATTAGATCAGTGGGGGGGTCCTTAACCCTGCACCCCCACCGTTCAGCCAAATCGTCTGGTGCCAGAAACTACACAGTGGACGGAGCCGTGTCATCCACCGTATAGTTTCCGGCTGGCGCTGATTATTGGGGTGCAAGGTATCTGACCCCCCTACACCAATCTGATGTTGATGACCTATTCAGCAGATTCTGGTTCCAGGAAGCCCCTTTAAAACCTAAGGCCATCAGTGTTATCTCTATGATGTGAGTTTGGAAACCCATGGTTAGTCCATGACACGTGAGTAATGTGGACTGATAAGGTGACACTTGGAAGTTTGGCGGCTTAGAGGGGGGGCTGTGATGTGTCGAGCATTGTCAACCACTTTTGTGTAGACTGATGTAGACCATGTAGACTGATGATCCCTTTATCGTCCTGACCTCCATAATTAAGTCTGACCCAGTTTCCGCCTCCTCTTAGATTCGCAGCACGGCTTAAATCGCTGTGTAAGCTGAAGGAGTTCATCAGCATCAGGCCGGCTAATGCTCATAGCAGGCAAAGTGCTTGCTCCGCACTTACTGTCCTTTTCAAGTGTCCTGTCCCCAGTCTGAAAAATGAAATGGTGACTTGGCAAGACACCCGTTCATCTTTCAATGCAAGATCGCATCACCGCGTGCATACCGGAAGGTCTATTTTTGGATTAGGTTCTTTTAGCTTGGGGGAGCGTCCCCCTTATGAGCCCGACTCATAAAATAGTGGTATGACAGCAGCGTGCGCAAGACTTGCAGTGTCTGTTCTGCGAACTTGAAAGCCTCTTTTGTCTGAAGCCTCTGAGGTGTGCCGTGATCATGCAATGACATGCTTTTCTGCTGTGCCTCATACTTTAGTCAGAGTAAACATTATAAATAATGCATTTCAGGTTCCGGACGGCGTCACCCCCACGCTGCGAACCGCAGCTCGACGTCTGCTCCTGGGTTACTTTCTGTGATATTTCTGGATGTAACGCTGCAGAATTTCTCATCTGACGTTTAGGGTGGCATGCTTGTGCGCTGTGATAGCATTAGTATGCAAAGGGCGCATTTTGGAGCAGAACGTAATTTTGTTACGGTGTGGGTTCTATTTTTTTTATTCTCGTCACATGCGGTTTTCAATGTAATTTTTTTTTCTGTTCACAAATAAGATGCGTTCCCCCCCCTCCCCCCTATAGAGAAGAGTATGGAAAAATGATGCTATCGCTAAGATCGCTTGATGATCTAAACGCGTAAGCGCTAGTGCATTTCTCTTTCCTGTGGCGTATTTTAATTCTTGTATACTAGTAATAGAATATTTTTTTTATATATATACCTGTGAAGCTGGAGTATGTAAAAACCATTTCTGCAACATGCTATTATTAAAAAAAAATAAAAAAAAAAAAAAAAAATATATATATATATATATATATATATATATATATATATATATATATATATATATATATATATATATATATATATATATATATATATATATATATATATATATATATATATATATATAATGTCCAGAAAAATGGGCGGCACTCCAAAGAAAAGAACAAGTGAACCTTGTTCACTTGTTCTTTTCTTTGGAGTGCCGCCCATTTTTCTGGACTATACATTGGGGGTAAGAAGTCTATTCCCCTGGAGACGCGCACCCTAGTTTCATTGGATCGTGTAAAAGTGCCGCCATTTTTTCTTGGTGTGTGTATATATGTATATATATAATATAATCTCACAATTGGGTAAAAAACACCCCTATAAGAGAAAAAATTTGCTTGTTTAAACTGCAGTTCATGATTCCTATGCGGGCAGATGTGTGATTTCAGTAGATGACTGATGAAAGCAAAAACAGTGTCCCCACGAGAAAGCAGAGAGGTCAGACAAAGCGATCACAGTGACCCCTGTGTCAATGATCTGCAGTGCTCGCCTAACAGATCCCGTGAGCAGTGCCTGTGGGCTCCACATTTCCCCCCCCCCCCCCAGCCTTTGATTATTGTATATTCCTTATCTATCTCTTTCTTGCAGTCTGTAGATAGATAAAGGGGGTCAGTCGGCACATCCCAATGTGCAGGTGCACGCCGCCATGGCTAAATGCACACAAAAGAAATACAGTGCAACAGCGCTCTGCAAACCAAATAAAGTACATAAATGTCATGATAATGATAAATGTTATAATAATAATCCTATACTCGTTTAGTAAATTTGAGATTCTTAGCAAATATATTTTGTACAGAATTATTTGGGCCCGTCTGCCAAACGTCAAGGTGATCTCTGTACTAAACGCTACCTGTAATGAGCCTTCACGGTCACTATAAAATTCATGGAGTGTCGGTTCCACATGCAGGCCGGGTCCAATCTGCTACAGGGAACGCAGATACCAACATGTATACTGAGCCCACTCCGCACCTTACCTGGTGTCAAACGGCTTCCAAGGTGCGGAGTGGGTTCAGCAGAGTGGTTTGCAGAATGCTGTTGCACTGTATTTTTATTTATTTTTTTGTATCTATCTATCTATGCAAAAAGAATCCAAGGCAGCACACAGATATCCGTGAAAAAGGGTATTTTATTCACCCATGTGTAGACAGCAACGTTTCAGCTCGCTCTATGGAGCCTTTGTCAAGCTTTTTCACAGATATCTGTGTGCTGCCTTGGATTCTTTTTGCATATACTCAGCTGGATCAAAGTCCATGGTCCGTTTCAAGGAATTGCACTGCCTGGGATTTGTGTGCTGCTCATCTATTTTTTTTTTTTTTTTTTTTTTTTTATATCTATCTGTCTAAATTGGTTAAAATGTAACAAACTCATCACGATCCTCTGTTCCGATGCTGTTCCAGTCCTTGCCGCTGTCCACTTTCTGGTCCCAATCAGCGGTGATCCCGTTCAGCCAGTCCAAGACCCAAGACGTGTAGGTCAAGTCTGGAAGCAGCAAGAGAAGACCAGTGGGGCCTGTAACATCATCAAAACTCTAGTGATGTTCTGCCCCCAAAAAAGAAGAAAAATTCCCTTGGAAGACGTCCAAACCCCATTTAATTAAACTAAAGCATCATATTTCTAAATGTGTCAAGTACAATCCATTTACTGTAAAATTATTAAAAGCTGAGGTTCCACACATGGGATGTTTTTGGTGCGTCCTCCCCTGTCTTTTTTTTTTTTTTTTTTTTTTTTTTTTTTTTGGGCAGTTGACAACTGTGGGAAAAGGCATTTGGGGAATGGATAAGGGGCAGGAGAGATAAGAAATGGACCTTAACCTTAAAAGTTAAT
This sequence comes from Bufo gargarizans, assembly GCF_014858855.1. Taxonomy (NCBI): domain Eukaryota; kingdom Metazoa; phylum Chordata; class Amphibia; order Anura; family Bufonidae; genus Bufo; species Bufo gargarizans. The sequence continues at coordinate 431,691,086 of NC_058084.1, read as the reverse complement.
AACCTACAGGGTTTTCATGCTCCGCTGTAGATAAGAGATGTCACATTTTTGGAAGTTTTTCACATTAAATGACATTTGAAGGTAACGACGAACAAAAACTGAGGGGAGGGAGAGCAAAAAATATTGAGTGCAAAGTTTTGTTTATTTATTTATTTATTTATTTTTTTGTTCAGCAGATGCTTTGCGCAGTAGGTCCATGGTTTATGAGCTTAGTACTGTAGTAGTATCTGTCACCTTTTGGTTAGGACATGTTCACGTCTGTGTTGGATACTCTATTCCTGGCCTCTATCACAGATTCCGCCCCAAAAAAAACTGGGCTCACAAACGCATTTAATTATAGTCAGTGGGTCTTTTTGGCGCATTTGTCAGTTTTGTGCAGGGCCGGGCGCTTCTGTTCTTGTTCTGCTCCTGTAATGTTGGTGTGAAGGGGGCCTTGCAGTGTCTAGTGACTGGCATGTTTTGTTTTTTTTTTGTTTTTTTTGTAATCTAGTTTTTATTTCCTGTACCTGATTTATAGGGCCAACATGTCTGAACTGTAGGTAACAGCATTTAGAGATATGCTTTACAAAGGCTATAGAAACAATGGATAGCGGCCGTCCTCACTGACTTCTACGGGAGAGTGTTCTAGGCGCGTGCTGTGACCTGTGCAGAGGTCATGGGGGAATAGATAAGCTGTGATATCACCTATTGTGAATGGTGGATCCTGTGTTCTCTATACAAGGGTGATATCTGCCATTGTAATCTTGCCTGTGATGATAATGAGACGACTGCTGAAAATGCATCTGTACAGTATGGGTACTTTCACACTAGCGTTATTCTTTTCCGGTATTGAGTTCCGTCCTAGGGGCTCAATACAAGAAAAGAAATGATTAGTTTTATCCTAATGCATTCTGAATGAAAAGCAATCCGTTCAGGATGCATCAGTTCAGTCACTCTTACGGTATTTGGCCAGAGAAAATACCACAGCATGCTGCGGTATTTTCTCCATACAAAATTCTGGAGCATTTGCCAGAATGCCGGCAGTATTTTCCATTTGAAATGCATCAATGCTGAATCCGGTTTTCCGGTCTGCGCATGCGCGGACATTTAAAAATGCAAAAAATAAATAAAAATACCGGATCCGTTTTTCCAGATCAAAGGAGAGATGGATCCGGTGTTTCAATGCATTTGTTAGATGGATCTGCATCCGGTTCAGTCTACAAATGCTATCCGTTTGCACATGTGTTTCCGGATCTTCACAATGCAAGTGTGAAAGTACACTAAGGCTACTTTCACACTGGCATTTTTTTTGCGGATCCGTCATGGATCTGCAAAAATGCTTCCGTTACAATAATACAACCGCATGCATCCGCCATGAACGGATCCGGTTCTATTATGTCTTATATAGCCATGACGGATCCATCTTGAACACCATTTAAACTCAATGGGTAACGGATCTGTTTTCTATAGTGTCAGAGAAAACGGATTTGTCCCCATTGACTTACATTGTGTGCCAGGATGGATCCGTTTGGCTCTATATCGTCAGGCGGACAGAAAACCGCTACAGGCAGCGTTTTGGTGTCCGCCTCCAGAGCGGAATGGAGATGGAACGGAGGCAAACTGATGCATTCTGAGCCGATCCTTATCCATTCAGAATGCATTAGGGCAAAACTGATCCGTTTTGGACCGCTTGTGAGAGCCCTGAACGGATCTCGCCAACGGAAAGCCAAAACGCCAGTGTGAAAATGGCCTCAGTGGTGCCTATTATTGTTAGGCTTCGTGGTCAGTATGAAAATTGCTGGATTTATACATATATGAGAATGATTGACAGCCTGGAAAACTCTTTTAATATCACTTTTAGTTTTTCTTGTAGTCAGCGAGGCTTCTGGTATGTTCCTGTTTTTGCTACATGAGGATTTTCTCTGACCGTTTTGCTGTCTGTATAACCACGCTCGTCTTACACGTTTTCACTCTCTGGATCCTGATGCATAATTGATGGGCTCTCCATGATGCATTGTGTGCAGCGGTTTGTTTAGCTCCTTTATCCCAGCGCTTGTTTGTCTTGTATTCGGTATCACATATCCACCTGCTCAGGCTTTATTGGGAGTTTTCACTTCTGGTTCTATTAGCTTCAAATGGTGATTTTTAGGGTTGAGCGAACCTGCCTTTTGACGGGTTTGGGGTTTATAGGGACACTGACAGGCCCAATTAGCATATTTAGGTATATATATATATGTCAGTACAGCTCATCAATATTCACTTCGCAGGGCGGCGGCTACAACTCTCCCGACTCAAGTGCCCGGCGCATGCGCATAAGGCCTCATGCACACGACAGTTTTTTTTCACGGCCCGCAAAAACGGGGTCCGTGGGTCCGTGATCCGTGACCGTTTTTTCGTCCGTGGGTCTTCCTTGATTTTTGGAGGATCCACGGACATGAAAAATAGTCGTTTTGGCGTCCGCCTGGCCGTGCGGAGCCAAACGGATCCGTCCTGAATTACAATGCAAGTCAATGGGGACGGATCCGTTTGATGTTGACACAATATGGTGCCATTTCAAACGGATCCGTCCCCATTGACTTTCAATGTAAAGTCTGGAGTTCTTTTATACCATCGGATTGGAGTTTTCTCCAATCCGATGGTATATTTTAACTTGAAGCGTCCCCATCACCATGGGAACGCCTCTGTTAGAATATACTGTCGGATATGAGCTACATCGTGAAAATCAGATCCGACAGTATATTCTAACACAGAGGCGTTCCCATGGTGATGGGGACGCTTCAGGTTAGAATATACTGAAAAACTGTGTACATGACTGCTGCCTGGCAGGTGCTGCCAGGCAGCAGGGGGCAGACCCCCCCCCCCCCCTGTTTTTAACTCATTGGTGGCCAGTGCGGCCGCCCCCCCCCTCCCTCCCCTGTAGTAAACTCGTTGGTGTCCAGTGGGCCCCCCCCTCCCTCCCCTGTAGTTAACTCGTTGGTGGCCAGTGGGCCCCCCCTCCGTCCGCTATAGATAACTCGTTGGTGGCCAGTGGGCCCCCCCCTCCGTCCGCTATAGATAACTCATTGGTGTCCAGTGGGCCCCCCCTCCGTCCGCTATAGATAACTCATTGGTGTCCAGTGGGCCCCCCCTCCCTCCGCTGTAGATAACTCGTTGGTGACCAGTGGGCCCTCTCCCCTCCCTCCCCCTCCTAATTAAAATCGCCCCCCTATCATTGGTGGCAGTGGTGAGTACCGATCGGAGTCCCAGCGTAATCGCTGGGGCTCCGATCGGTAACCATGGCAACCGGGACGCTACTGCAGTCCCGGTTGCCATGGTAGCTTAGCAATTTGTAGAAGCTTCATACTTACCTGAAGAGCTGCGATGTCTGTGACCGGCCGGGAGCTCCTGCTACTGGTAAGTGAAAGGTCTGTGCGGCGCATTGCTTATAGCGCAGACCTGTCACTTACCAGTAGGAGGAGCTCCCGGCCGGTCACAGACATCGCTGCTCTTCAGGTAAGTATAAAGCTTCTACAAATTGCTAAGCTACCATGGCAACCGGGACTGCAGTAGCGTCCCGGTTGCCATGGTTACCGATCGGAGCCCCAGCGATTACACTGGGACTCCGATCGGTACTCACCACTGCCACCAATGATAGGGGGGCGATTTTAATTAGGAGGGGGTGGGAGGGGAGAGGGCCCACTGGCCACCAATGAGTTATCTATAGCGGACGGAGGGGGGGCCCACTGGCCACCAATGAGTTATCTATAGCGGACGGAGGGGGGGCCCACTGGCCACCAATGAGTTATCTATAGCGGACGGAGGGGGGGCCCACTGGACACCAATTAGTTAACTACAGGGGAGGGAGGGGGGGCTGGCTACCAAGAAGTTAACTACAGGGGAGGGAGGGGGGGGGGGCGGCCGCACTGGCCACAAATGAGTTAAAAACAGGGGGGGGGGTCTGTCTGCCCCCTGCTGCCTGGCAGCACCTGCCAGGCAGCAGGGGGCAGTCATGTACACAGTTTTTCAGTATATTCTAACCTGAAGCGTCCCCATCACCATGGGAACGCTTCTGTGTTAGAATATACTGTCGGAAATGAGTTTTCACGAAGTGAAAACTTAGATCAGAAAAAGCTTTTATGCAGACGGATCTTCGGATCCGTCTGTATGAAAGCAACCTACGGCCACGGATCACGGACACGGATGCCAATCTTGTGTGCATCCGTGTTCTTTCACGGACCCATTGACTTGAATGGGCCCGTGAACCGTTGGCCGTGAAAAAAATAGGACAGGTTATATTTTTTTCACGGCCTCGAAACAAGGGTCACGGGCGCGGTGTAAAAACGGTGCACAAGCCGAGTTTTCTACGGCCCCATTGAAAGTCAATGGAGCCGCAGAAAAAAACGGAAAACGGCACAACGGCCACGGGTGCACACAACGGTCGTGTGCATGAGGCCTAAAGCAGAGGCTGCAGCGCTCTGTACGCAGGCGCGATGTGACGCCGGGCGCATGCGCTGAAGATTGGACGGAGGATGTGCCCAGAGGATTAAATGGGCCATGCGCAGGATCGTGAGTCGGGAGAGTTGTAGCCGCCGCCCAGCGAAGTGAATATTGATGAGCTGGACGGGCCTTCAGAACGGCAGTTGGGGGAGGCTGGCTGGGCGCATTTTGACATGAAACGCCGCCCCTTGGGCAGATTGGTGACCGGACAAGCAGGTTATAAAGCTTTATATTTCGGTATTTATAAGGTGGACAGGGGGGCTGTAGACTTTAGAAGACCTGTACTGACATATATATACCTAAATATGCTAATTGGGCCGTTCAGTGTCCCTTTAAGTGAATTACATAATGGATTCCGTTTCTCACGGAATCCATAACATAATTCAATGCCGGCGCATGCCACACGATACAAGTGTATGGTCACCAGAACTGAACCCTCGGGGCTGGCCATACACTTGTATTATGCCACATGCCGGCATTAAATTACGGAATCCATTACCCCGAACCCGTACTCGAACCTGCCAGGTTCGCTCTACTCTAGTCATTTTAATTAGGGATAATTGTCATTTATAAATGTGTGTACAGTTCACTGATTGTAGGAACATTGAAGGTTGTCCTTAGGATGGGCCATCAATATTAGATTGGTGGGAGTTGTCCTCTCGGCTCCCTTGCCGATGGCAGCGCGTCTGCTTCATTCTTTATCGGGCACAGCGCCGTAAAGGCTATGTTATACTGCACAATGTTCACACAGGATGAGCGCCAATGGAGAGTATACACATGAACGCATGTTTGCCTCTGCCTGTTACACAACCAATGCAAAGTGAATGGGGGAGGAATGATCGCTACTGCAGTCGTTCTTCTACCTTTCGGATAAAAATGAAAATGGCACTCCTGTGTCCCAAAACACGGACAGTTACTTGCGCTGCTGGTTCCGGTGTAGTGTGGTGGGTAATTCACACTCGAAAGTCAAGTAGTAAAAGTTTGAAACCGCGCTGCTAATGGTTCAGTCGGACGCTGCACAAGTGAAAGAATCAGGGTATTAGCCTTCGTCCTCCTCTCTCAAGGGTTCGATCCTCCTCAGACAGCCTCCTCTGTAGGATTAAATGACCAGCATATAGTGAAGTACCCTCTTAGTTGTTAATCAAAAAGGTTTTATTCTACTCACAGACAATGGTAGATAATGGGCATAACACAATAGTAAAATCAACTCAAACTCCTGCCCGACCCGGGTTTCGCTCTCTGGCTTCCTCAGGGGCGACAGGGGCGAACTACCATTCACTTTTATTGACTCTCAGCAGCACACCCCTGATTACACAGTGAGACATGCTGCTGATAATCGGCATCTTTCATCCTGGTGAATTGTGGAAACCAGACAACAAAGGAGCTCAACAGCAGCGCAATTATATTGGCCAATTATCGAGAATGAGCGTGGTCCGAAAATCACCCAGGCCCTATTCACACAGTGTTCAGTCAGTGATTTCCATCAGTGATTGTGAGCCAGAACCCGGTTCAGCTCTATACACAGAACAGGTGCAGATCTTTCCCTTATACCTAATGTCTATGGAGACTCTAGTCCATAGTGGAAATCACTGACCAAAACACAAACAAAGCCTTATAGTCACAATAGCCATTTTTTTGCTATATAAGACCAGATGAGAGACACCCCAAGTTTAAGAGGAGGAAAATAAGAAAACAATATTTTTCATCAGGACATCACATCAGAGCCCCATAAATATCAGGACATCATGTCAGAGCCGCATAAATATCAGGACATCATGTCAGAGCCCCATAAATATCAGGACATCACGTCAGAGCCCCATAAATATCAGGACATCACATCAGAGCCCCATAAATATCAGGACATCACATCAGCCCTACATGTCAGAACTCCATCAGAGCTCAGATCAGATTAAAATAAAAACAATCTCTTGCCTGTCCTGCTCCGCGGCTCCTCTCCACCTCCGGAAAAAGTCGTGCTCCCCTGTCTTCCTGGCCTGCGCTGCTCAGTCACCTGACTCTGTACGCGGTCAGGACAGTGCATCACCGGCCCCAGGAATGAAGACCGGGAGGGTGAGTATTACAATCGCTTGCAGCGCTTCACTCCCTACTCCCGGCACCTAAAGCATACTAGTGAACGCTTCCATAATGGAACATATATAAAGAGAAAAATACGGTGTATGTGTGTGTATGTATATGTGTGTATGTGTATATAATATATATATACACACACACACACACACACACACACACACACAGTACAGACCAAAGGTTTGGACACACCTTCTCATTCAAAGAGTTTTCTTTATTTTCAGGACTATGAAAATTGTAGATTCACACTGAAGGCATCAAAACTATGAATTAACACATGTGGAATTATATACATAACAAAAAAGTGTGAAACAACTGAAAATATGTCATATTCTAGGTTCTTCAAAGTACCCACCTTTTGCTTTGATTACTGCTTTGCACACTCTTGGCATTCTCTTGATGAGCTTCAAGAGGTAGTCACCTGAAATGGTCTTTCAACAGTCTTGAAGGAGTTCCCAGAGATGCTTAGCACTTGTTGGCGCTTTTGACTTCACTCTATGGTCCAGCTCGATTGGGTTCAGGTCCGGTGACTGTAGAGGCCAGGTCATCTGGCGCAGCACCCCATCACTCTCCTTCATGGTCAAATAGCCCTTACACAGCCTGGAGGTGTGTTTGGGGTCATTGTCCTGTTGAAAAATAAATTATGGTCCAACTAAACGCAAACTGGATGGAATAGCATGCCGCTGCAAGATGCGGTGGTAGCCATGCTGGTTCAGTATGCCTTCAATTTTGAATAAATCCCCAACAGTGTCACCAGCAAAGCACCATCACACCTCCTCCTCCATGCTTCACGGTGGGAACCAGGCATGTAGAGTCCATCCGTTCACCTTTTCTGCGTCGCACAAAGACACGGTGGTTGGAACCAAAGATCTCAAATTTGGACTCCTCAGACCAAAGCACAGATTTCCACTGGTCTAATGTCCATTCCTTGTGTTCTTTAGCCCAAACAAGTCTCTTCTGCTTGTTGCCTGTCCTTAGCAGTGGTTTCCTAGCAGATATTCTACCATGAAGGCCTGATTCACACAGTCTCCTCTTAACAGTTGTTCTAGAGATGTGTCTGCTGCTAGAACTCTGTGTGGCATTGACCTGCTCTCTAATCTGAGCTGCTGTTAACCTGCGATTTCTGAGGCTGGTGACTCGGATGAACTTATCCTCCGCAGCAGAGGTGACTCTTGGTCTTCCTTTCCTGGGGCGGTCCGCATGTGAGCCAGTTTCTTTGAAAGTGTCCCCCAAGTGCAGTCACAAAAACCATCAAGCACTACAAAGTTTTCCCAATTTTTCGGACTGACTGACCTTAATTTCTTAAAGTAATGATGGCCACTAGTTTTTCTTTACTTTGCTGTTTTTTTCTTGCCATAGTACAAATTCTAACAGTCTATTCAGTAGGACTAGCAGCTGTGTATCCACCTGACTTCTCCACAACGCAACTGATGGTCCCAACCCCATTTATAAGGCAAGAAATCCCACTTATTAAACCTGACAGGGCACACCTGTGAAGTGAATACCATTTCAGGTGACTACCTCTTGAAGCTCATCAAGAGAATGCCAAGAGTGTGCAAAGCAGTAATCAAAGCAAAAGGTGGCTACTTTGAAGAACCTAGAATATGACATATTTTCAGTTTTTTCACACTTTTTTGTTATGTATATAATTCCACATGTGTCAATTCATAGTTTTGATGTCTTCAGTGTAAATCTACAATTTTTATAGTCATGAAAATAAAGAAAACTCTTTGAATGAGAAGGTGTGTCCAAACTTTTGGTCTGTACTGTATATATATATTTTTTATAAACCTTTTTTGTTCTTTTATATTTTTTTATTTTAATGTCCTGTGCAGCCTTTTAAAATATTTATTCTGTTACCAGTATTGCTTTTTATTTGACTTATTTTATTTATTGAATATATTTAGATTTCTTTGTATTTATTTTTGCAATTTCTCCAGTTTGAGGAGATGAATATATAGGATATTCCCATGGGGTCAGTAAAGGTGAACACTTGGTGACACATGAGTTTGTACAGTCTGCGTGTATATTTGTACAGTAAGTGAATGATATGTTGTATGTACATATTGTGCTTTACAGGAGATTTATGAACCTCTTAGGACAGGACTGGCCTTTGTTTGGAGTTCAGAGTATTCCCTCCGGCTCATGGGTTGTGTTTGTCTGGATTTTCTGTTTCCATAGGTTGATTACATGAAAGTGTCCACACAATCCGTGTCCACCCTGTGTACGGGGTGCTTCATATTGATCGCCATTGTTGGTCATGCTGATGTGTGTCCTGGAATTCACTTTCTTTCCATCCTTCTTCTTTTTTTTTTTTTTTTTTTTTCATGAAGTCTAAAACAAAATGTGTATTTTATTTATTTTTACGTTTTAATTTCATTGTCCCTATCGGTTCTCTCAAAGACGCCTGACACAATTATACAGCCTCTTATTACTGTATCTGTATTTCCGACTTGGCTTAGGTCTAGTTTCGGGGATCTGTCCGTCCAGGATGCTGCTTCCACAGTTCCATTTGGACAGCGGTTGCTTGATGATCAAAACGTTCTGTTAGCTGCCCTTTTCCAGCCATGCCGTTTGTACAAGGTGGTGGCACTCAAGGCAGTTTCCTTCCTTCCAGAAGAGAGCTCATTTGCTGGTGCATTGCCTGTAAGACTCCCAGCACCGGCTGGATCTCCATGAAGAGGACCAATATCTTCCAAGAGTTCCTGTTGGTAGGGTCTTGCAAGATGCCTGTTTTATCAAGTGCTACTACCTCATGACAGGGGGGGAAGCTGCTGCCTCATTGTGTGCATGGGTGGCTCAGTGGGCAACACGGTGGCTCAATGGTTAGCGCTGGGGTCCTGGGTTCTAATCTGACCAAGGACAACTTCTGCATGGAGTTTGTATGTTCTCCCCGTGTTTGCATGGGTTTCCTGCGGGTTCTCCGGTTTCCTCCCACACTCCAAAGACTTAATGATAGGGACCTTAGATTGTCAGCCCCATTGGGGACAGTGTGATGCTGATGTCTGTAAAGCGCTGCGGAATATAGTAGCGCTATATAAGTGAGTAAATTAAATTTCAGGGGACATTCCAAGCATTACTTTTACCTCTGTAAAACTCTTACATGTGAGAACAACCTAAGTCCTCCTGCACATGACCGTATCCAGTTAGTGGTTCGTAAATCGCGGATCTGCAAAATACGGATGCGGTCTGTGTGCATCCTGCAATTTTCTCAGGGCCCACTGTAAAAAAGCCTATTCTTGTCTGCAGAACAGACAGGAGTAGGACATGCTCTATAATTTTTGGTCCGGCCACACCGATGCAGACGGCACACAGATAACTTTTTTTTTTTTTTTTTTTTTTTTGCAGAGCCATAAAAATGAACGGGTTTGTGTGGTGTGTGTGTGATCTGCAAAAAATGCATATTGGACATGGACCAAAAATATGGTTGTGTGCAGGAGGCCTAAGTGTGAATGATGCTGCACCACAACACAGCCACATAGGGCATCATGGGGTTAAATACTGATAATGGATATTTCGTGTCCGTTTTTACTCCCACCTGCTTGTGGAAATCGGCCTTTACACTAACCAACGGACACAGCGTTTGCCTACATAGACCTCTTAACTTTTTCCATTGAGTACATTTGGCGTATATACACATTTGCAGTTTTTTTTTTTTTTTGACCATTTCTGATGACTTTTTCAAGCCTAAAATCAGGTGTGGTCATAAAAGGAGAGAAAGCAGGAAGAGCCGATCTTTCTTCACTCATTTCAGATTTTTGGCTTCACAAAATCTACTTCAAAAAGCCTTAACAAAACCTGCATGTGTGAATGTTCCCTCCTGAAGAGCGCCGTTGGCTGTCCTGGGGCACAGGCGTGTTTGTACTGGGCCAATTTGGTTGTTTTCTATCATTTATAATTGATTCTTGATTATGCAGATCATACAGAAATTATCTCAATTGGCAACACGGTGGGTGAATGGAAGTGCAGCTCGCAGTTACATGTACAATAGACTTTGCTGCCTGGCGAGGAGCCAGGAACTCTGTATGCTTAGGACATGTAGCGAGTTCTATCATTTGTAGCCTTGGTACTGCTCTCTTATGAAACCCTCAGGACCGGTTATGTCACCGTCTCATGATGAGTTACTGTATAGAAGATGTCTACTGTGTGAACTTTGTGTAAATGACGTATTTTTTAGGGCTGATTCGGTTGTGAAATTGGCCACAGAACAAAGGCCGATAAGCAGCCTGTACAATCGCTCCTTGGGGACTGTGCTGCATAGGTAATGCTCCTAGCAGATAGATTTCCTGTTATGATTCCTCGCCGATGAATCATGTTCTATCTGATCTTCCTTTGACTTCATAATTGAGCCGTCTGATTTAATGCTATTGACTGATTCGGCTCTTTACTCCATTGGGCATTGTGTGTGTGGTAGTTACAGGATCTGTAGGCGAAGCTTTAAAGGGAATGTGTCATCTCAAGATGACCAGTTGTTTAAATCACCTTTTTATGTTAAACATTTTTTTTTATTTTTTAAGGGTACTTTCACACGTGCGTTGTGAGGATCCGGCAGGCAGTTCCGTTGCTGGATCTGGAAATCCATGCGCAAACCGATAGCATTTGTAGACTGGTGTCATCTCGAAAAACGGATCCGTTATTTATTTTTTGTTCTGCGCTGGGGATCGACCAATTTTTATTTTTTTTATAGAGCCGATAATCTGTGATTTTTCAGGACTAGTTCACACGAACGTGTTTTTTTTTGTTTTTTTTTTTGCGAGTGTAGGGGCCGTTTTTTTGTGTTCCGTATACAGAACCATTCATTTCAATGGTTTCACAAAAAAAAAAACTGAATGTGTTCCATATGCATTCAGTTTCCGTATTTCCGTTTTTCCGTTCCGTTGAAAGATAAAACATGTCCTATATTTCGCCGCACATCACGTTCCGTGGCTCCATTAAAGTTAATGGGTCCGCCAAAAAAATGGAACACATACGGAAATGCATTCGTATGTCTTCCGTATCTCTTCCGTTTTTGCTGAACCATCTATTGAAAATGTTATGCCCAGCCCAATTTTTTCTATGTAATTACTGTATACTGTATATGCCATACGGAAAAACGGAACAGAAACGGAAACACAACGGAACTCAAAAACGGAACAACGGATCTGTGAAAAACGGACTGCAAAAAACTATAAAAGCCATACGTTCGTGTGAACTAGGTTCATTTCTACCAATATTTTATATCTCATAATATATATTCTATTAGTTTGTAGTCACTAAGGTGGTGAAAATTAGCATTTGGCACTAGTATATTATAAATGTAAATTAATAAACCCCTTGGTAGTCAATTTATAATTTACATTTATAATATACTAGTGCAAAATGCCAATTTTCACACCATCCTCCCCTCCTCACTGACTTTATTAACCCCTATCAGACCTCAGATGAATAAAATAAAAAAACTTCTCACCTCTCCTGTGCCGTGGCTCCTCTTCATCTCCAGGTCCGGCGTCTCGCTCCCCTGTGTTCTCCAGCCCGCGCTGCTCTGTCACCTAACAGCATGCAGCGTCAGGTCATAGTGCGCGCACTGTCCTGCCGCTGTACGGGTTCAGGACAGTGCAGCGCGCTTCTTCCCTGCTTCCGGCACCCGATGCATACTAGTGCGCGCTGCCATAATGGAAGCGCTCACTAGTATTCGCTTTATACGAATTATCGGTATATCGGCAAAGTTAGATGCCGATACGATAATGTACAAAATCCTGAATATCGGCCGATTAATATCGGTAGTACTACTTCCAATAATCGGTCAATCCCTAGTCTGTGCAGAACGGAAAACTGGATCAGTTTTTCCGGAACACTTGGTGGCATTAACGCTTTCAATGGAAAATAATGCCGGATCCAGCATGTGTTCCGGAATTTTGGCCAGAGAAAATACCGCAGCATGCTGCGGTATTTTCTCTGGCTATATACTGTAAGAGTCACTGAACTGAAGACATATCCTGATGCATCCTGAACGGAATGCTCTCCATTCACAATGCATAAGGATAAAACTGAAGCGTTTTTTTCTGGTATTGAGCCCCTAGGACGGAATTCAATATTGGAAAACTTTAACGCTAGTGTAAAAAATACCCAAACTTTTCATCTATATTTAAAAATTTATATAGTCCTGCAATTTTTATACTGGCCACTAGGCCTACTAATAGGTCGTGACTAATGACAAGCAAAGTAAGCTTCGGATGCTACATCCGAAGTCGCTTCGTTCAAAACTTCGGATTAATACTGTACACAGATCCGTCTCCATACAGTATTAAAATATATGGGATCCGATGAGCCGAAGTAAGTTATTCAAGTCCTGCTTTAGACTTTGTTGAATAACTTCGGTAATTTGATTTTTAAAGTGGAAAACCACCTTCAAACTTGGAACCGAACTTGGCTAGGACCTCAGAACCAAAGCAATCAATTTCAAGTTTTAAAATGGTTTTCCACTTTAAAAATCAATTACCGAAGTTCAACAAAGTCTCAAGCGGGACTTGACGAATAACTAACTTCGGCTCATCGGAGCCCATATATTTTAATACTGTACGGAGACGGATCTGCGTACAGTATTAATCCGAAGTTCTGAGTGAAGCGACTTCGGATGTAGCACCCTAAGCTCGCTTCGCTCATCACTAGTCATGTTTTCCTGTTCTGTACAGGTCTCTTTTCAGTAGTGTGGGGATTCGCTCTGGTAGACGGGGTGTGCGGACGTAGTACAGAGGCAAATTACCAGTTCTTAAATCAAATCAAAAATCAGTTTGTTTTTTTTTCACACACAAAGCAAAAACAAAACATCACTTTGCAGTCTTGGTGTTAGTTCACACACAATGGAAAGTCCACATGGCAAAAATCACCTTGGTGGCAGTTCTGCCTCAAAGTCCAAATACAGGCTTTAGGCGGCCTGTTCCCCTGACACATGGGTCTCGGCTCTCAAGCCCAGCACAGGCCTGGCAAAACCCGACCTGGAATGTGGGGAGTAGTCACCCACCCAGCACTTTGACTACTACCAGTAAGAGCCGTCCCGGATCAGCTATTACAGCTATACGAAATAGCAAGGTGTCAAACGGCTACTGCTGCTGACACCTGAAAACTGTCTCTTACTCCACCGAGGCCTGGAACCTCTGTGACACATACCTTCTGTCAAAGACTGTCCCTTGCGCCTTCCTACAGTAGCTATTATCTTTATCTCCACAGGCAGAATTGCAATGATGGGTAACACCTCTATATAGAGAACACAAGATACACCCTTCACAATAGGTGATATCACAGCTTATCTCCTCCCTGCTGACCTCTGTACAGGTCACAGAGCATGCCTAGAAAATTCTCCCAGAGAAGTCTATGGGGTCAGCTCCTTTTCATTGTGTCTATGACCCATGTAGTTGCTCTCAAAAGACAGGATGTCTTAACATATTAACATATTTTAGGCCTAGTGGCCAGTGTAAAAATTGCAAGATTGTGCACTTTTTTTTTAATGACATTGAAAAATACAAAATATTCAAAAATTCTAAAAAAAAACCACAATAACATGATTTAAACAATGAGTCATTTCCCGATGAGGCAATTTCCTATAGTAAAGGGAGCCTGTCGCATTGTACAAGCAGTACTTTCTGCAAGCAGCAGGTTACAGAGCAGGAGAAGCTGAGCAGACTGACGTATAGTTTGTGGGAAACGATTCCGTAATATATGTATACAGAGAGAGCTGTCAGTCACTGATTAGGACCACCCTCTGGACTCCTAAGCATAGAGCAGGGATATAAAGGTATAAGTTACACGTTGCCCTGAATCTTCTCCCTCAATACGGTGTCAGTCTGCTTTGTTCCATACTACCTACAGCTAGGACAGCGTGCACATTGTGACAGGTTTTCTTTAAAGAAGCATTCCCACAAAAAATTTCTATTCTCTGACCTATTAGACCGGTACATGATGTCAACTGTAGTGAAGGTAATCTTCTTACCAGTGGCTGTATTTGTGAGTTATAACCTCCCTTCTGATCCTCAGCTGTCATGTGACCAGCAGTCTGACTCTTCAAATAAGGGTCCATTCACACATCCGTATGTGTTTTGCGGATCCGCAAAACACGGACACCGGCAATGTGCGTTCCTCATTTTGCAGACCGCACATCGCCGGCACTATAATAGAAAATGCCTAATCTTGTCTGCAATTACGGACAAGAATAGGACATGTTGTATTTGTGTCAAACGGAATTGCGGACCCGCATTTCTGGATCCGGGCAGCACATCGTGCGGCCCCATAAAAATTAATGGGTCCGCAATTCCGTTCTGCAAAATGTGGAACAGAATTGCGGATTTTTGATTGGAGCCTAATACACCATCTCGTGTGTAGACAGGAAACCTGTTTCTATATGTATTGCTATAAGAGCCTCAGTGTCAGTTTCATAGGAATTAATAGCGAAGTAACTGACTTCCTGTCCTCTGTCGGTTGGAGATCAGTGATGGTCACAACACAGCTGAGGATCAGAAGAGAGGTTGTAACTCACAAATACAGTCACTAGTAAGAAGAAAGTTCTTCACCACAGTTTGCATCATGTACCTTTCTAACAGGTCAGAGAATACATTTTTATGTTAGAGTGCTTCTTTAATGTAATCATTAACATGGTGAGCATGTTTTATGTAGTCAGTATAAGCAACAGGTCAGCAGCAGCTTTTTTGCGCAGTGATCTGCCACCATCTGTAATATTGCTGTGGGGCCCAGGCATAATTTCTGCGTAGTCCCTACATTAGGAACGGGTCAGATTACTTTTTGCAGACTGGTTGCGTATGCGACAAATAACATTATGTAAAGTTGGTGACTGTGAGTGTCTGCTGTATACTTGGACACCATCATTAGCACTGACGTTAGACCACTGAGTGATCGTTCACCTTTTGGGTAGTCGGGGTAAGAGAAATAATGAGAAGGTGCCCCCTGTGTGATGCTACCCGGGCAGTGTGAGGCTGTAGATGAGGGTACATGGCGGCCTACCAGAATGTATGGAGTGTTTTCATGCAGATGTGCTGTGCACCTCCTCCCAGCGTGTGACTGAGCAGGTACACCGTGCTGCAGGTGAGTCAGGGTGACACCCATGCCACCATCATCTTCTCAGCACTAAAGTAAGCAGCCGCTGACAATGGGATGAATAAGCGCGACTGAAAGGTTAGGTAAATGTTTATCTGCTCATTTTTGAGGGAGGCTCTGAAGTGCGAACCTAATGAGCAAACAGAGGAGCTGCCCCGTCATCTGCACCTATAATATACACGCCGAATAGTCCAAGGTTTTCTGCTTATAGCCTGACTTTTGGAATATGGTATCGAATTGCTTCAGATTCTGTAAAGAGGTCATCGCCTTAAGACAGCTTATCACCTGTCCACATGATTAGGGTTGATAAGGTGTTCCCATCTAATTAAATGGGGGCATATCGCTAGGATATGCCCCTATTGTCTGATAGGTGTGGGTCCCACCTCTGGGATCCGCACCTACACTGAGAATAGATCCCTGAAAGTTGTGGGGGGCTCATTCTGCATGTGCAGCTACTCTCCATTAATTTCTGTAGGGCCGCCGAAAATAGCCGAGCCACCTCTGCCCATAGAGGTGAATGGAAGCGCACCACAATTGGCAGTGCCCGGACCCTGGAGAACCTGGGGCCTTTTGGCCACCACCTGCTCTTCTCGGTGAGGTGGGTCCCACACCTATCAGACAATGAGGGCATATCCTAGTGATATGCACCTATTGTCTGAGATAGGAATACCCCTTCAAGTGTCTGATCATTTGGGGTCCCTGCCGATCACATCACATGAACGGGGGCCCATGTTCCTCTGTTTGAATGGAGTGGTGGACACGCTCGCAGGATGGAGCTAGCAGAGTACTTGTACTCTATTTTCAGTGGTCCCATGACTCAATACACGCATGTGTTATCTTTTGCCCCATTCAAACAGGGATACTTTAGCCCCCTCTTCTCATGATCGGCAGGGGCCCCAGACGATAACTTAACCCTTCCACCTGTGGGCAGTTGATTGGCGGGGAAATACGGCCAATCAGGCACTTTTCCTATATCTTATGGATAGACTATAAGCAGTTGTAGCTCTTTAATACGGTTACATTGTACAGTGCCACCTAGTGTTCAGTGTGTAGCACTGTCCATGTCCACCTAATGAGCTGATTGCTGGTGGGCTTGCTTGCTTGATTCCCCCCCAATAGCCAGAGTTTGGTGATACCCTGTTCACTGCAAATAGCTTTCTGCATTTCTTGCCAGGAAGGATGCAGTATAGCTGAGAACACTCCTGCAGGTGGAGTGAGAAGAGCTGTCAGAGGGGGAAGTAGACTAGTTCTGTCCACAGTCTGTCCCCATCAGCACACATAAGCAGCAACACCAAGTGATGCAGGGAAGCATAAAATGCTGAAATTTTTTTTTTTTTGTTATTGTTGCTAGAAACACCAATTACTATGAACGGCTAATAAAAACATTTCAGGATTTCTGGTATGAAATAAATATATGGGATATCGCCCATGAAACAGTTTTATAGGGGTTTTCTGGGATTTCAATATTGATGACTTATCCTGAGGATAGGCCATCAATATCAGATTGGCGAGGGTCCAACACCCGGCACCCCCGCCGATCAGCTGGTTGAAGAGAAGGCCGTGCGTCGAGATTGCTGGGGTTAGCAGGTGTAATTCACTCCGGTGTGACTGCTCCGTAGTATACATTCGAATAGAAACAAGCCGTCCCATAGAAGTGAATGGGATGGCTTATTGTAATTACGCCTGCTCGCTGCTGCAATGTAGATGATGAACAGGCAAACAATGAAGGGAAGGCTGCTGTTGTTCAACCATCTGATCGGCAGGGGGTTCCGGGTGTCGGATCCTCGCTGATCTGATATTGATGACCTATCCTGAGGATAGGTCATCAATATTAAAATCCCGGAAAACACCTTTAATACGAACTACTTGCAGCCACCACTAGAGGGAGCTAAGTAACTAAATTCATAGTGTTATGTTGACATCAATAAGACACTATGCTTTAAGCGTCTGAGCGCCCTCAAGTGGTGACTACTGGTAGCCAGAATATTAGCAGATAACTGAATACAGAGCAATTGGAGCTCTGGATCACAAAAACAAAGCAGTATCCATAAGGGTACTTTCACACTTGCGGCATGACTGATCCGACAGGCTGTTCACCATGTCTGATCCGTCCTGCGGCTATTTCGCCGTGCCGCCGCACCGCCGCTCCGTCCCCATTGACTATAATGGGGACGGGGGCGGAGCTCCGGCGCAGCACGGCGGTGCACGGAGAAAGGCCGCCGGACTAAAATTACTGCATGTCAGGCTTTTTAGTCCGGCGGCTTTCTCCGTGCACCGCCGTGCTGCGCCGGAGCTCCGCTCCCGTCCCCATTATAGTCAATGGGGACGGAGCGGCGGTCCGCGGGCACGGCGAAATAGCCGCAGGACGGATCCGACATGGTGAACAGCCTGTCGGATCCGTCCTGCCGCAAGTGTGAAACTAGCCTTATAAAGATATATTTAAAAAAATCAACTCTGCATTCATATTAAACAAAACTACTGTATTATTCGCTTTATAAAACACACCTGATAAGACACACCTAGGTTTTAGAGGGGAACAATAAGATTTTTTTATTTTTTATTAGACCTCAGATCAGGCCAGCAATCAGATACCCACTGTTAATGAAACCTCATCTGACAGCCCCAATCAGACCCCCAATGTTAATAAGACCCTCAATAAGACCTCAGATCAGCCTCCCATGCCATTTAGGAGCCCCCATGCCATCCATAAGCTCCAGTGCCATTTATGAGCCCCCATGCCACAGTAAAAAAAAAACACACCACTTACCTCTCCTGCTCTGGACTCCGCTACTCCTCACCTCCAGCGCGCTCTGTCGTCTTCCTGCTGCGGCTGTGCTGTGACCCAATGCGCACAGCGTGAGGTCACAGAGCGCCCTCACGCTGTGCGCAGCTACAGCACAGCCGAGGACCAGGAAGCGGTGTGTACAGAGCCTTCACCGCTTTCAGGTCCTCCGGTACTAATGAGCGAAAAATACGGCAATTGGTATTTGAGTGGATAATCTGCTGCATGAGGAATTGACATAACATGTAGTTTCTCTTCATACCAGTTTTATTGGCTTCCTGTTATTGAATTGCTCCTAATAGAAGTGCTGCAGCTCGTGCCCGTCTCTTGCAGGGGTTGGCATCGCCCAGCTGCGGAGTGATCAGGATTAAACGCTCTCCATCCAGTCTCTGCATTGCCACAGTGTTAATGACGCTTTACTAAATAGGATTGAGCAGGAACGTGTCACTTTGCCTTCAGGAAACCCGTTGACATGTGCCCAGATTAAAAGATTTCCTCCCTGTGATATGGAGGGCGGCCATCTAAAGATCTGCATGCCGTGAATTGCCCTTATTGGATGTCCCCTGTGCATTGATTATATGCACGCCTAGTTACACGGGAATGCTGCCAGCGAAGGATAGTTCATTATAGCGCAGGCTTCTGCAGCATTTTGAGCGATTAGTCATATTTGGCCGCTATAGCAGCATTTAGCACTGCAGAGTTTATGGTTATCGATCAAAATGGGAGAAACTGTTCTCTTCTTCCTCTAACTTGTTTGTAACAGCATGCTCATTTACAGGGGTTATGCCATGATTGATGTAAAAAACGAAAATCAGACAACCTATAGCGCATGACAATCTCTTTCTAACAAAGCTAGAACCAGCAATTACAAAAGTCTTCAGATCCAGGTGCTGGTTTGAAAAATGTAGAATCTGTTTTGTGGCACAACCACTTTAAGCCCAGGTTATTGCTAATGTGATTATTTTGGGGGCAGGGGGTTTCATGGTCCGTTCTTACAGGTTAAGACTAGCACCAGTAATACGCAGGAGCATCTGGTGGACATTTCCATGAGAACAGTCGTCTTGCACACATGCCGCTAACAATTGCTAGTTTTAAAGGGGTTTTCTGAGATTTTAATACTGATGACTTATGCTCTGGATAGGGCCTCGGTATCTTATCGGTGGGGGTCCTACTCCCTGGACCCCTGCCAATCAGCTGTTTGAGAAGGCACTGGCCTGCCATAGTGCAGCAGCTTATCTCGGCTTTTCCTAGACCATGTAACGTCATGTTCATCGGTCACGTTGCCTAGGAGCAGCTCAGCTCCATAGAAGTGAATGGGGCTGAACGCAATACCAAGAACAGCCACTATACAATGTACGGCGCTGTTCCTGGTGAGCACGGAGAAGGCCGGTGCCTTCTTAAACAGCTGATCGGTAGGGGTGCCGGGTGTCAGACCCTCACTGTTTTAATACTGTTGTTGACCTATCCTCTGGTATCTAAAGTCTTGGAAAACCCCTATGCGCAATCCTTTTTATGAATTCTTGTTTTATTCCTGATTGTATAGCCTTTGTTCCTTTAGACATAGCAATGATGGGGGTACAATCAGTCAGACAAATGAATTGCGATGGATATTACTAGATGTAATACTAAATGTCACCAGGAAATTCACGGATAAACGCAATGTCTTGTAGGGCCAGCTCTGCTACTAAGCCTAGAAAGATGAGGAATTCAATCTTTCCTGCAAGACTACCCATCAGTCGGCTCAGTCTGTATTATTACCTCTAGCATGCTTTCTGCAGGTTGGACTGCATTTTCAATGGGCCCATTCACACTGTGGATTTTGCCGGCGATCTCATGGTGTCTCCCGGATGCTGCACTGACGTTCATGCAGCTGACGTTTTAAAGCCGTGACCGCGCCAAGAAAGAACATGTCCTATGGTGGCAAACTGTGAAATACGCAGCAGATTTTGTGAGGGTCTCTTACCCCTCCCGATTTACCTGTTTTAGTAAATACCGTGCTTGTATTTTCATGAAGCATCTTCACTTAGTTCTATGTTGTGCTGTTCCTCTTTACTAACTTCTAGAAGTTAATGAATGAATTGACGACTTGTTCTTACCATTTTGGGGAATGTCCGTACACGCTCTGACATTATCCAATCAGCGCTAACAGTGCCAGACTATCTAGGGCACACCCCTTTCACAGGGGAATGGTAACATCCAGTTGTCAGTTTATTCATACATTTCCAGGAGGAATTACAGGGGAATAACACCATGCATAGTAAAAAAGAAAGCTTAGGGGATAGGGCAGTTTAGGTTGCTCTATTGACCATTCTTGCCTCTGGGGGAGCTCATTTTATAACTCTGACAACTCCTTTAATCAGTAAGTACTGTACGGATAATGGTGTATTGCAGGCATGCTCAACCTGTGGCCCTCCAGCTGTTGCTAAACTACAACTCCCAGCATGCCCGGACAGTCTACAGCTATCAGCCTACAGCAGGGCATGATGGGGGTTGTAGTTTTACAACAGCTGGAGTGCCGCAGGTTGAGCATCCCTGGTGTATTGCATTTACGGAACTCCATTAGTCCGTTCCTCTGCCGATTCCCTAATTCATGTGTGAACCAAGCGTTATCCCTTTTCTCAGATCTGATTTTGCTGGCGCTTTCTGTATTCTGAGTACACTCCTCACCCCAGTTACAGGCTTGGCTGCAAAATCTCAAAGTGGATTATCTCTGAGTATTGTGGATAAAATCATTACATTTGTCTTTGTAATCTTTCAAAGGTAATAAAAAATAAAAATAAAATTACTAAACCTCTGGCTTAAGCTTGTGTAATCCTGCATGGAGACGGCCGCTGTGGGTTTGACCTCCTGCCCCACGCTGATCCTGATGACATTGTCCCACGTCACAGTCTTTCTGGAAGAACAGGGTTATGAATCGGTCTGACACCAGTTACACTTTCATTTTTTCAACAGCACTAGAAGAAAGGAAAGGTGCACAATGTTTCGTTTAGACTGTTGTCATAAATCTGCCCCCTTTGATAAGCACCAAAACTGGCTGAGAATTGGCCTATCGAGCGCACCTGGAAAACATGCTTTCTGGGATGATGATGCCGCTCAGCAAACACCTAAGTTCACGAGTGTCCTGATCTGTAGGGTCTTCTGCTTGGGCTCCATAGCGGCGCTCCTCATTTATTTCTTCTCTCTTGGCAATTGTTCCTGCTGCCCCACAACTGTGCCCACTACGTAGCTCTCCAGACTAGTGCATTCACGTGCCGCAACACACATTCCCTGAATCAGGCCTGCACCTAGGATAGCCGTAGACTGGACACGGGTATGGCCAACAGCTATCACTTCCAGTCCTCTCATACACTGCTCCAGCATTGGCTTATCTTGCTGAGATCAAAAGGATCAGGCAGTTGAAATTCAACATGCCCAACCATTAACTTCCCTAATATCTGCCTTTGTTGGAAAGTTGTGAGGCCTCTTAAACTTCAGGTGGTCAGCCAGAGCCGCCACTTAAAGAGCATCTGTCATCCCTATTAAGCCAGGCAGACTTTCTGGTAGGGTTGATGGTAGTAACTGAAATGAGCCTTTTTCTCTGCAATCGCTATTACTTACTAAATGACTTTATAATTTTCTTACTTTTAGTTATATGTAAATGAGGTGCTTGGCCGCCAAGGGGCTGGCCTAACCCCTCGGAGCACCTCTTCACTTTCACCTCTCTCTGTTGCCTTTACCCCCTCTTAGGGAGATTGATGATGGAAAAACCATATTAAAGTAGATGTTACTAATTGTTATACATTTAGGAAGGAGGAAAAATCGAGGAGTGGGAAGTTTGGCTTTACTTAGCGGTGTCAGTATTCTGTGAAGGTCGGTGTGACAAAATGTGGAAGAAATGCGGCTGTTTGGCACTCATCTCACTATGATAATCAGCCTTGCAAATGAAATGGATTATTTTGTGCGTATCACATAACGTTCCTTGGAAGCTTGTTTCTCGGATTAGGCCATAGATGGGATGTTATCTCTGTCGTCAGTCTATGCTCTGACACCTTTTTGTTTCACTGACCTGAGCTCACCAACTGCCAAGGGCTTGGACTGGCATATATTGTCCGTGTGTCGTCTGTATCTCCTGGACCAACTACGGATTCCCTGACCCGATCTGACTGCTTCATAGTGTTTTATGATGCGGTCAGCTCCTATCTGATTGTGGGTCTATTGTACTGTACTCACATCATAATGTGAGCATGGTACAATAGACCAGAGAACAGATAGGAACTGACTGTATCTATATCCATGGATTTCTTATACGGAACATACATGAGAGAAAAAGTGGTTTTGTGCTCCCACTCACTGAAATATTCTACATTTGAAGCAATATGGTGGCACCATTTCATGGTACATGGAGAGGCTACTGGTCAACGGTATGGACCCATAAGAACGTAATCTGCCATCATACAAGGAAAGGCTGCCTTCACTAAGGGGCTAATTATTTTCGTTATTCTTCTCCATTACAAGAGCAATAAGGGGAGTCCCGTATCGGACTTAACCGGAATTAACAACGCAAGTGTAAAAAGTACCCTAAGACATTACTGCTTAAATATCTTTACATTTTGTTTGTTTGCTTGTGTTTGGGGATTAAAAGTGCGTGTTTGTTGGTGTTATAATCCCCATTGTGTACTTTCTTTTTTTTTTGTGTGTTGAGTTGGAAACTTGACACGTCTTCAGGGTCTGTGGTATTTTTGGTTAATAAAGCACATAGCTCAGGGTTTATGGAACAAAGGGTCAAGTCCTGTTTTGATGTCTTTTAATCTGCTTTAATCTCGGTGAGTTCCCGGAGTTGGGATTACAGACTTGTATAGCTCGGCTCTTCAGAAACGAAGTTGCCTTTTGTTGTGTATTGTCATAGGTTGAGTGCCGACTCTCGGCATGTATAATGCAGAAGACATTCCCCTGAATCATAGATGGACATGACGAACACGTAGATTGAGGATAATCTGTACTCTGTCATTGTCAGATCGAAGATGGTCATTCCCATCCTATGTAATCTAATGTGAGATATATATATATATATATATATATATATATATATATATATATATATATATATATATATATCCATAAAAGAAGTTTCAGGCAGCACTCCTGTCGTTTTACTCAGCCGTAGCTGTGTGGTGCCGGCGGTGGTCCCTCGATTCGAGACGTAAAACAATGAAGAAAATCCGCAGCACTCCTTGAGGTGTAGAAAAAATGTGTAGTTTTATTCACACATGTGTGAATAAAACTACACATTTTTTCTACACCTCAAGGAGTGCTGCGGATTTTCTTCATTATATATATATATATATATATATATATATATATATATATATATATATATATATATATATATATATATATATATACTAAACGTCAGAGCGTCTTTAGATATCTAGATATATTTAAATAATTTCTAATTTATTATTTAAAATTTGGTTAAATTGTAACACCTTAAAGGGGTTTGTGCACCTTTAGGGGAGCAGACCCGTGAAGGAAAGCATAGTTACCTGCTTCCCGCCACTGGCTCCTAGCGATATGCCCTCAAGGTCTGAGATGAGACACCCCCTTTAAAATATAGGTGGATTGGCATCTACCTCAATGTTTTTTTTTGCCTTCTTCTGGATCAACACTGTAGGCTCATAGGTTGGACATGCTGGACCTGTGTCTTTACCCAACCTTACCAACTACGTAGCTCTGTAACTATTCAGTGCTGTCACCGCCATTACTTACCACCTCTGAAATCTGTCTGCTGAGAACTAGAAAGTGAAGACCTGCATCGTTGGCAAATACTTTACGTAGAATTTCAATTTTGCAGCCTCAGCAAGTCTGTGGTCATTTCTCCTTCAGTCGGGGCTGTAGTGAAAGCTCTCAATCAGCAGTGATGATTGCGGGCCTCATATTTGTGGTCCAGATAATGAGCAGGCTTGAAGTTTTCCTCAACATCTTGTGAAGAACCACATGATCTTTCCAGTCTGTGGACTCCTCCCCATGCCGTTCTACTGGCCTGAGGCACATTTCCTAACATTTAGAAGATGGGTTTTGATGTTCATTTACTGCTCTGGTGTAATAAGAAGCATAGGAACCGTCCAGTCTCAAAGTTATAAAAACTAAAGGGGTTGTGCAGAGCTTTTATATTGATGACCGATCCTCAGGATAGGTCATCAATATCTGATCGGTGAGGGTCTGACACCCCTCCGATCAGCTGAAGAGGAGGGGGTGCTCCTTGTGAGCGCTGCTTCCTCTTCATTGCACTGCCCATCGTCTCCTTTTCAGGTGAATGAAGTGAGTACTTGTACTTCCAAGATGGCGGGCAGTGTAATGAAGAGGAAGTAGCACTCACACAGAACACCGCCTTCTCTTCAGCTGATCGGCTTGGGTGTCGGACCCCCACAATCTGATATTGATTAACTATCTGGAAGATACGCAATTAGTATAAAACCCCTGCACAACCCCTTTAGCAAGTAAAATTCTTTTCAGAAAATACTAGTATGAGGAATATGAGCATCATGGTTGTACAGTACTGCCTGGTGAGTTTATCTATGTTCTTGTATCTTTTTTATTTTTAATTTATATTTGTTTCTTTTATATATTTTTTCAAATTTAATATGGCCTTTCAACATGCAGCCACCGTCCCAAAATTTGACTGGTGAACCACCCATTGAGAGTCGGCATTGACAGTTTGGCCGTTTCCATATTTAGTTGAAATGATGGGACCCTTTGAAGTTTCAGGAGTTTTCCTTCTTTGCATGGCGTAGTTTGCAAATGACATTTTATACACCCCTGCATTCCCACACAAGCTAAAAAAAAAAGTCCTTTTTAAGCCAATTTAACCCATCATTTCCCTAAGTCATTAAGCAGTGTACTTTAGATCAAGAACTCTGGATGCTTTAGAAGCTTACCACGAGTTCCTGTAGGACAAGCTGCGTTCATTACTTGCCCGGTCTTGTGAAGAACAGGGAATGGAGCTGCGGTGTTCAGCAGAGTTTGGGGAAGGAAATTACAGCCTTGCTTTTCTCAGTCTGTTATAATAGTTTAGGGTTTGCGCCGAATAGTTTTTGCATGTGTCTGTGCACTCCGTATATTCTATTTTAGTGCAGGTCTGGGCGGGCGAGGGGGGTCACAGAATTTGTATGTAAAAAAAAAAATGTATGCATTTTGCACAATATTGTTTGAAAGTCATTTTTAGGTAACCCTCCATCTGTGTTCTAGCAGTTGATGTCTGTGACTTTACTTACCGTCTCCCCGACCCTCCAAAAATGCAACAAAAAGTCTGTGTTGTGCACAACCCCCTTGGGCTGTGCGCTCGGCATTACGCGGTCTGTATCGTACAGTCAATCACTGCTGCCCAGGCTGGCATTACGCATGATGTACTTGTCATTGGGATCCTCTTTCGCATTGCTTTTGCATATTCTGAGGAATACAGCTTACTTGACAGTTATGTATATTAATAAATATTTATGGGCCGTTTACAGCAAGTTGGTCTTAAAGGGGTACTCTGTACTTTTTACAAAAGCCGTCTTCTTCTGCCCTGCGATAGAACTACGGTTTGGTTAATACTTACCCATCCATTATGCCGCCGTCTCCAATGCACTCGCACAGGCTGAGGGGCTCTTATTGTGTATCGACCAGATGTGTGCCCGTCTCTCCCTGTTTAGTTGCATTTTACTAAGTGCAGCTGAATGGGCAGAGAAGGGCACATGTCTGGTTGGGGTGTGACCATAAGAGCCCGCAGCCTAGGTGAGTGCTGTGGAGATGGGTAAGTATTCTTCCACAGGGCAGAAGAAAGGAGCACTCCTTTTAAAGGCTTTGGACACATTTGCACGAGTGTTTTATTTTAATTGATCATTTATTTCTCTAGATGCATACTTCTAGCAGGAATAATAAAATAATGGCACAACATAGTGTGGGGTTTCGCTCTGGTAGATAGGGCAAGCTGGCGCAGTACAGAGGCAAAATACAAGTTCTTAACTCAAAACGTCAGTTGAGGCAATTGCACAAAACGGCACATAACTTTGCAGTCTTGGTGTTAATTCACACACAATTGGAAGTTGGAAGTTGGAAGTTCATAAAACACAAGTCACCTTGCTGGCAGTTCTGCCTCCAGTAGTCTACAGAAGGCTTTAGGGGGCCTGTTTCCCCAGCATGCGGCTCTCAACCCTCCAGCACAGCACAAAGCCTCAGATCCCAAAAACAGAGACATCTCTGCTGAGCTAAGCTGCCTATTTAAGGACAGCCAGGTGCTGCCAAAACCCGGAGCGGAACTTAAACTCTGGTTCGGTATTTGACCTCACCTGGCTGGAAACCAGCCCAGCCGCACATGCTGGGAGGAAAATACCTGCCTTGCCAAACAAAACCCCTCACTGTGTCACAATAGTCATAAGAATAGAGGTTGGAGAATTGTTATTACTTGGGCAATGCAAGTAGCTACTAAATCAGACATGCAGGAGAGGTGACAGGTCTTCTTTAAGAGACTTTCTAAATCTTTATTGAAGAAGTTCCTACAATCTTGCTTCTGCAGAGTTGTAAGTCTTTCACCTAGTTGACTGCCCTTTAAATCTAATGGCATACTACTTGTAGCTACCCATTCTCTCCATGTTGGGGACAGTAGCAGGGAGGGTGCAGAGTTATCTACATGGCTGATCTTAGTGTGGAGAGGGGGAAACAAATTCAAGGCAGGGCATGTCACACAGGCTGTAGATTGGGAGAAAAGCACACACAAGGCTGTTTGCAAGGGAGAATCACACATGAGAGAAAGCAGAGCTTACATTGCAAACTGCTCAGGGGGTGAGGAGAACCTAACACTTCTGAGCATCATTGATTGTCAGCAATCATCCCTCATGAGCTGTAAATGGTGAAATCAGTCTAGGAATGATGCTGTGATGATTAATGACAGCTAGTGAGGATGCAAGCACCCTGGACACACAAGCCTCACATTCGGCATGCATTAATCATAAGGACATGTCCACATGAGAAAAGTCAGCCACTTGGATCAGGTTGCAAATCGGTTATCAGGGGGTATCTGGATATAACTGAAGGAATAATGCTTCCAGCCTGAGACTTAGTGCTACTTTTTAACTTTAGGTTACTACTAACATCTGTAAGAATCATTTCTCCATGTCAGAGGTGTCCATAGCTTTTACATTCAGCCACTGTGGGGGACATTTGTTAAGACCAGCGTTTCCATGCATCAGTCTTGATTGCCTTGTGCCTGGAGATGCTTAGTCTCATTTCTGCCCTTCTGTGCGCCAGAAACCCAAATCTAGACTTGAGCTATTGCTTACTCCAGTTTCTAGCACAAGTTATAGTAAATCCGACGGCCTGTCATTTGCTCCACCCCTCCCATTGTTCTCCACCCCTTTTCTCACCACGTTCCAAAAGTGTCGAAACGGAAAAAAAAAGGCAAATATGGCACGTGCCATAATTTGTGACTTTTTAACGGCGCAATAGTGGCGTTAACCTTTTTATAAAATATCCCCCTATGGTGCTGGCAATGATGCTATATTCTAACTTTCTCTGATAACGCCCCAGTATACAGTAGTAAGGTGCAGAAGATGACAGACCAATGACATATTGCCTGAGCCTCATGCTATATCCTTCTGTAACTGTGCTTTTTCTTCTGGCAGGACCATAATTACTGGATACAAGTTCACCGACTAGAGCATGGGGATGGTGGCATTTTGGACCTTGATGACATTCTTTGTGACGTGGCTGATGACAAGGACAGAGTAAGTGTGAAAGCCTTGGAAATACTTTGCTTCACCTTCGTATTCAGTTGGGTTAGCGGATTGTACATGCCGATTTTGTCCTTTCCTATTTTTATTGTTTTCTAGCCTAGTGTCCAAACATCTGAAAATGGTAGGTGGTGTTACGTGGTGGGTCTCTAGTCGTGGATATGTGTTGTATCGGCGGTGATTTCTCATGCATTGCTGGATTATTTATTAAAATGATAAAGTATATTTCCAGTTATCTAGTGGTTTCCAGACTGATGATGCAGGAATCCTGATGACGTGCAGCCATGCTCCCATCTCATTGGGTTAGCAGATAGATGCTCCTATATCCAGCTTCATTACCTGCCATTGTGTGGTATTCCCATCTCAGACATGAGTGGCATATCATTAGGGTATGCCACCTATGTCGGATAGGTGCGGGTCCCACCTCTGGCTTGGGTATTTCTGTGAGTGCCAGATTTCTGAGAATCCCATAGCAGTGATTAGAGAGGTGACCGTGCTTGCACAGTGCACTTTCCTTCACTTTGTAGGGGCCAGTCCTGGAGATAGGTGCAGGTCCCAGAGGTGGGACCTGCACCTATCTGACATTGGTGACATATCCCAGTGATACGCCACCAACGTATGAGATGGATATAAACCTTTAAAGCGAACCTTTGTCATTGAAAATGCTGTCCTGTCTGTGACCTTTCATGTAGGACTGTCCATACAGTGTCATTCTTTGCTTAGGAGTCCAGTGGGCGGCCCTACCATTCTGCTCAGCTCCTCCTGCTCTAGACCGTGCGGCCTGCAGTTTCAGTGTAACAGGTTTCCGTTTATTCTCCTGACTATTATGACATGTTAGGCCTGTCTCACCCTGGTGTTACTGGTTCCCACAGGCTTTTCTGGCAGGGAAACAGCCTGCCGGATCCGTAACTATGGTGTTCCGCCTGCGCGCTACCGGAAGTCCATTCGTTATAATGGGGACCAGCAGAGATCCGTTTGCAGCACGGCAATTATGCTGAGGCGGTCAGACAAATATCGCTGCACGAAACATTTTTTGTGTGGCCGCCTTTCAGCATATTTGCCTTGCTGCAGCCGCATCTCCGCCGGTCCCCATTATAGTGATTGGGGCCGGAAGTCTGTCGGGCCCCATTCACTATAATGGGGACCGAAGGAGAACCAGTAACGCCAGTGTGAAACAGGCCTTAGGCTACCTGCACATGGGTGCAAACTGAAAATCTGCCCAGATTTCCACGCGGATTTCTGTGCGTTTCCACACGAAATCTGCCCCAAAAACTGCATTCGTGGCTCTGTTTGTTTCAGTTTTACGTCAAATCTGGCAGAACACTGGAAATTGTGAACGTGGCCTTATCCCACTGTAGCCTTTTTGACTCCTTGGGGTTCACAGACAGCCGCACTGGTATTTGTCTGGCACGACCCCCCCCCTTACGAGCTCAGATTTATCGGTATTAAGTTGCAGCCTTGGATACACTGACGTGAGCCGCCACTCCTCCTGTATGTAATATAATACAGATTTACTGGGGAAACTTCATACATTCTATACGTAATGTTACCGGCATGTCCCGGAGGATTTTAGGAATCCTCACATGACAACTGTGACACTCCTAAAATGAAACTTATCAGGAGGGTACATTCACGGCAGGTGCTTGTGGTTTTTAGGGGGGGGGGGGGGTCAGTAATGGTCGGCTGA
This sequence comes from Bufo gargarizans, assembly GCF_014858855.1. Lineage (NCBI taxonomy): Eukaryota > Metazoa > Chordata > Amphibia > Anura > Bufonidae > Bufo > Bufo gargarizans. Next base: position 431,661,244 of record NC_058084.1, on the reverse strand, counting down.
CCACCCCAGTGCTGTCATCCAGCGCAACCTGAACATGAAGAGCTCTGGGTGTCTTTACTCAGCGTCCTATGCACCTATTAATCCAAGCAATTAAACCTCCTGAAAGACGTGAAATAAGTGGAGAAGACAATTGTTCTCGATTACTGAACCTTGCAGGACCTGAAGTGCAGGATTTGTGAGACCCATGAAATGAATCAAGGTGAACACTTTCTTCCTGTCTAAGAAGTCTGTATAATCCCATTATGGGGGCAGGGGGTGCGGGATTCCTCGGAGTGTCTGACACCTAGTCTGTAGTAGTCACCTGGGTGTTCCCGCAGAGCGGGTGTTTCATAATCCTAAGATCCAGGTTGGCTTTAGAGATCTCCTATCTATCTAATCTCTCGCTACCTCTCTCTCGCTACCGCTCTCTCGCTACCTCTCTCTCGCGGTACCTCTCTCTCTCTCGCTACCGCTCTCTGGCTACCTCTAATAGCTAATATTTAATCGGTGTGAGAAGACTTATAGGCCATACATGCTTCTATGGAATTCTGGAAAGAAAGGGATGCAAATGAGATCTTAACAAGCTCTGTCTCTAATGCCTTAGGCCTTTAGACTTTGTTTTATTTTTATCGGATGCAGACCTATTCATCTCAATGGGGCTGCAAAAGATGCTGCCTACATCTGCAAGTCTGTACCGCGGTCCCGCAAAAAAAAAAAATGGAACATGTCCTATTCTTGTCCATTTTTCAAACAAGGATAGGACATTAGGATATGAAATTTGCAGATCGCAAAACACTTACGGCCGTGTGGATAAGCCCCTAAGTGCATGAGCTCCTGCGCATGCATACCTTTGTGTCCCCCCCCCTATAGTGTAGAAGCACGACCACCACTGCTGGATTGCAGCTTGAAACGAGAAATGTATAATGCAATGAGAAAATAAATTCAGCCGGCAAAGGAGGCAATATGGACAATAACAATACATTAGTAAGTGCCTTGTAGTAACTTTCACTACATGATCAATGACGTTTGCTGTAGTGAGACAACCCCTCTAACTACATTGATCAGGCATGCGCAGAAATGTGAACGTCCCTCCGTCTCCGCAAGCATGCAAATGGGTAAACTGGTGGCGGCTCAGAAATGATGTTCTCCTGGTAAAAGGAAAGGTGAGACCCCTGCTAATCTGCAGAAGCAGGCGCCGATCTTTACTAGGATCTGCTGCCTGCCAACACTTCTGTTTTTAGGGATATGATGCTTTTCCTTAAAGAAGCATCCCCATCTGGGACATTTATGTCATATTGCTAGGCCCTGAAAGGCAGTCTGTCACCAAAATGACGTTCTACACTACTAACCTGGCTCTCTAGCACACCTATCCATGATTTAAATCAGGCATCCTCAAACTGCGGCCCCCCAGCTGTTGTAAAACTACAACTCCCACAATGCCCTACTGTAGGCTGATACCTGTAGGCTGTTCGGGCATGCTGGGAGTTGTAGTTTTGCAACAGCTGGAGGGCCACAGTTTGAGGATGCCTGATTTAAATGGTACCTTTGTCATTTTCTTCTGCCTTCTGTCACTGTGATGCCCCTTGTGGGCATAGCATCGCTACATGTAGTGCGCATGCACCAGAACCAGCGTGAAACTAGTGACTAGGGGGTGGACCAGAAGCAAACAGGAGGACTACATGTGCACTACATGTAATGATGCTGGGCCCGCGCTGGCGGTGCACTGCGCATGCGCAGGATATCTGCCGGTCCTGTGGATGACTCAAGGGACTTGCAGGGCGGCCAAGGAAGAGGCTGTAATATAAAAATAAGGCACAGCAGCCTGGGCTCCTGCGTTTTTCCTGCTGCTGAAAGTCAGAAGAAAATTACAAAGGTACCATTTGAATCACGGATAGGTATGCTAGAGAGCCGTGTAAGTGGTGGATAAACGTCATATTTTGCTGCCAGGCTTCCTTTTAAATGTAAGATAGTTGTGGATCCCAACTCAGGGACTCGCTCCTATTTCCAGAATGGGACCCTGAGGTAAAGGGCAAGCATTTGCAGCAACTCTCTCCATTCACCTCGATGGTAATTCAGACAATAACAGAGCGCTTTCTCGGCTAATTTCGTAAGTCCCATAGGGGTGAAAAGATGGCCGTGTACGTCACTCTCACAGAGTCCTGGAGGGAAGTTATCCTATACATATGCCATAAATGTCCCAGATGTGAATACCCCCTCGAGGTCGCGTATCGGGAACAAGCCAGGTGGGCTGCATAAAAAATGTGATCACCGGGTGGACAAGCGAGAGGTGGCACCTGGTGGCATGGGACAGCAGGGACGAGTATCTCTCCTAACACTCCTTCCTGATACTTTCCCTGATCCTTGGCCCATGTAAAAGGGCCTTTAGAGAAGGGGTTGTCAGGACTGGAAGCTGTAGCAGCAGCCACAGTAGTTGTCAAGTCTCATCGATATTGCATGAAAATCACCAGAAAGTGTGTAAATGACCCAGTGGGGGGTTCCTGACAAAGGTAAGTGGTCCCAGTGTTTAATGGCACACCATAGTTGCTTTCATGCTGACTCTTGAAGCCTTTCTACACCGCAGAAGTTCCCCCCCCCCCCCCCCACTAGTATATAAACCTAGTGTGAACTTGGCCTCATTTCTTATTTACTACATAAAGGTGTTGGCAGAGCACCTTCTCCCTCTATGCAGACTGCCATGAGACGGTCCTTGTCTGCCACCTAGTGGCCACATTGAATTATTTCTGGCTGTGTGTGGAAACTAAATAAATAAAATAATAATAAAATATATATATATTCCCTTCATCTTTGTTTTTTTGATGTTTGGGGTTGGGATTTTTGCACAAAAAAAAAAACAAACATATTTTCACTTTTTTATGACTTTTTATTGCTTTTTATCTGGCAATAATAATTTTTCTGTTGAAATGTAGTTTTTAGAGACATCATTTTGATTAACATTTTATGTATTTTCTTGGCGTGCTGAGCTTAGTATGAATGTAGGGTTGTCAGATGCAGAATTCCCCCATATCACAGGCTGAGTATGAATGTAGGGTTGTCAGATGCAGAATTCCCCCATATCACAAGCTGAGTATGAATGTAGGGTTGTCAGATGCAGAATTCCCCCATATCACAAGCTGAGTATGAATGTAGGGTTGTCAGATGCAGAATTCCCCCATATCACAAGCTGAGTACGAATGTAGGGTTGTCAGATGCAGAATTCCCCCATATCACAAGCTGAGTACGAATGTAGGGTTGTCAGATGCAGAATTCCCCCATATCACAAGCTGAGTATGAATGTAGGGTTGTCAGATGCAGAATTCCCCCATATCACAAGCTGAGTACGAATGTAGGGTTGTCAGATGCAGAATTCCCCCATATCACAAGCTGAGTACGAATGTAGGGTTGTCAGATGCAGAATTCCCCCATATCACAAGCTGAGTACGAATGTAGGGTTGTCAGATGCAGAATTCCCCCATATCACAAGCTGAGTACGAATGTAGGGTTGTCAGATGCATAAGTCGCTTATATCACAAGGTTACTATGAGTGGTGGGCAGATACTGTTACCCGGATCACAAGCAGAACATGGGAGGATGAATGCCCCCTGGGGCACATGCCCAGAGCTCCAGATCAGCTGGAGAACAGACTGTCATTCACTAACATGAATAAGTCCTAATTGCACTTTCCGATATAAAACAGACTGCACACAGCTCCATATGGGGTTTTTCTTCTCAATGCTGCCACCTATCGGTTGAACGTTGTATTGCTAGTCATTTTTGTTTTACAGTTTATGCCGTTATGTGATCTCTTTATCCTTATTGTCTCCTCTTCATAACTTGTTTCCAAATTCTGGCGTATGAACGTTATAAAGCGAAGGAAGCGGCGTCTCATGCACCCAGCCTGTCTGTGATATGGACATCCATAATGATTGGGTGCCCTTAACACTACATTGCGGGGTTAGCCTTCAAATGTAAAACTTTTTCAACTATATTACTTGCCTATCAGGAGGACTTTCTTCCCTTTTTGTGGGTGGGCAGCAGCTCACCTGAGACAATCAAGCACGTGCATCTCCCAGGAAGCATTGCACTTATCTCGTGTTAACCCCTTTATCCCCATATAGAAAATTTGTGCTCTCACATATAGCATTCGGGGGGGGGGGGGGGGGGCAGGCAACACTAGCGAGGCTCGTTCCAGTTGCATCCTGTTACTGGCTGCCCAATCCCCACCAAACAAGCCCCCCCTTACCTGACGCCGGATGTTTTCATCCAGAAGATAGGGAGATGCAGCGTTGGCCGTGCGGGCGTCAGAAGTGATGAGGGTGTTGGGGAGCCCAGTAGGTACAACCTGTGTGAGGGGCCCGGGTGTTTGGGGAGGCATTTTAGGGGTTGCACAACCCCTAAAATGCCTCCCCAATAATAAACTGATTGGGGGAGGTGAAGGAAGCAGGGAAGGTACTGAGCATGTCAGTCCACTTCTGAATGCAGGAGAAAGTGGACCAGGAGGATAAACAGCAGGGGGCGCTACCAGAGACAAAAAACGAATGTATATAGAAAAAACGAACAATGAAGGACACACATTAAAGGGAACCTGCCATGTGGATATTTGATTTTAATCTAACTAATTATATACAATCATTAACTCCTAAAAAGTGCCTTAGATGTATTCACTTACTGGTGTGACAGATGGTTACCTCATAATATACACACAAAGATGCTGCATTCCATATTTACGGCATAATGTGTGACTTTTCAGCTTGGTGGGAGGGCAGAGACTATAGCAGCCCATCGGACTTACTATAACCTATACCAGAAACACAAGCCATCCCCTAACTGGAGTGAATTTAAGTTTCTGGCGCACGGAGGTTCAGAAATGCAACTCATTTAAAGATGCATATGCCTCACTCCCTTGCAGGGGGATCAGGACTGGTATATGGGAACACCAGTCTTGATAAATGTCCCTCAGCGTTTTTTTGCATGTATATTGCAGCAATACTTCATTTGAAATGCCCTATCCATTGCATAGTAATGCTTTTAGTGGGGGCACCCCTTTAAAACTATTACTTAGACTTATACCACGGTGCAACCTGAGTAGCGGGGAATTTGCATGTGTGCTGTCTACTTAAAGGGAACCCGTCGCCTCAAAAACGCCAGCATTACCTTATAGTAGCCCTCAGTCTGTTATTAATGATGTATGTGTTCCGGTAATCTGATGCTCCATACATGACAAAAACTATGTTTTAATCGCCATCCGCGCTTGCTCGCCGGTCAGTCTGAAGTCAAGGGGGCAGCGGTCTCCTTGCTTCAAGTCAAGGTAAGCACACCCCCCTAACCGTCCCCTCTTCTGTGTGGTTGACATCCTGCAGTGCAGCCTGGGATCGCGTTAGTCTCACGCATGCGCGGTATGTTCCTTGTTACTGCGCGATCCTGGCTCCGGCTCCGGGTTTCATCAGCACACCGTGCATGCACGAGACTAACGCGATCCCAGGCCGCACTGCAGGATGTCAATCACAAAGAAGGGGGGACGGTTAGGGGGTGTGCTTATCTTGACTTGAAGCAAGGAGACCCCTGCCCCTTTGACTTAAAGTATAACTGTCATATTTTTTTATATTTTTTTTGTATTGGATTGTGGTGATTAATATCTCCTTGGTGGCCCTATTTCAACTTTTCACTGTGTATTCAATTACACCTTAAGTCCACATTTTTGTCCCCCTGTACTGCCTACTTTTATCTGTGCTTAAAATCAGGTTGCTATGCAGGTCTGTCTGTGTTGAAGGACGGAGGATGCAGAAGCACGCAGCGTGCAAGGTCAGATTACTGACAGCCAGGGACTGTAAGTAAATGATTAAAGCCAGGTCCTCCCCAGCAGCTGATAACAGTGCCTGGGCTGTGTGCACTTCTCCCTGTCCCCCAGCTACAAAATGGTCTGTGTTTGAGATGGCAAATTTTATTTTAATGGAAGTGATTTAAATGGTCACAATGTACAGTGCCACAGAATAGGTTGGTTCTACATAAGAAATATAGAAAACTTGGTGAACGGTCTGTGGAGACCTGTCTAGTCAGGTAAAATAAGCGTTATAATGTAGACCGTACGCTTACAGTTCTACAGGCTTTCATTTTTTTTAAAAAAAAAAATAAAATCTGTAAAATTCTGAAAAAGAACCTGGCCGCTCGCTGTGACTTTGAATCCGATGTGTCAGGTTGTACTCCACAGAAGAACAGGATATTATTTTTACTTTGATTCCCTATGATGCCGGATCACTTACATGATGTTAGAAGGCAATTATTATAATCTGGATCCATTTTTTTTTTTTATTTGGACACAGGCCAAAAAAAGACTTATTTCTTCTTTTTTTGACTTGCTTCAAAGCTTTTCCTTTCACTTTCTTGACAAAATAATTATACAGAGACTCCGAATGTTCTTGAAAGTGGGTGTAGTCACTCCTGGTATTACCACTAGGTGGAGTGCTAAGCTTTATATGCTCCACGGTCATTTTTCTTTTTGCTAGGTTCTTTAATATACAATTTTCGCGTCTCGTCCCTCGCCCCTATAGTTGGATTTCAGGTTTTCATCTTTCTTGCTGTTTAATAGTGCTTAATGTATAGGAAATAAGCAGCCATTATGTGCTATTTCATGAATTGTTGTGGGCAAAGGATGTAATGTTCTAGACTGGTCATTAGTACGCAACCAACGCATGTCGGAGGGGTGGAAGAGGACGTTGGACTTTTAATGGCATTGGTTTTTGTCACAGTTTATATAATTGCTCCTTCATCTTGTGGGTGAGACCGTTCCAGTACAAAATAGTTTTAAACATACGTAAAAGTAAACTGTGTCCATGATAGAACCCATGGGATTCTCAGTTAAATAGATAAAAATACATTTAGAGACTTAAAGGGGTTAACCAACACTAAAAGAGTGGCCCAGACTTGCCCGGCCCAGACTTGCCCGGCCCACACCTGATCCCCGCCGCTGGATCTAGTCTGATGGGCTCTCAGGCTGGAAGTTTTACTCCCACGTGTCAGGCTGCAGAGGTGACCCGCTCCCCCTGAGTCACATGTGACATCATGCAAGGGGAGCAGGTCACCTTTGCGGCCTGTGATTGGCTCCAGCAGTCAAATATCCCCCAATCAACTGATGTTATCCTCGGCGCATGTGGGAGCGGAACAGCCAGCCCGGTAGCCCATCATACCGGATCCAACAGCAGGGATTGGACAGATCTGGGCCCTCTTTCAGTGTTCCATAAACCCTTTAATATCTTATCACCTATGCCATTACTACTTTTACTATGCAGTAGGGTGGAGACTGGAATGTGGCTGCAGGATCAGACTACATCTGGTTTGTTTGTAGTCTGTAACCATGGAGACAGGTCTACTTAGTTGCTGGGGACACAGCGATGAGGCAGTTTTAATCAAGATGATTTACAAAGTTGTTACAGTTTTTATTTTAAATGCACTGAAGCAATATAAAAAAAATGATGCAAATGTGAACACGCCAAAACGTTTTCGGAAGAGCTGTTATTTAAAGGGAGCCTCTCAGAGGGTAGGTGGCCCCTTAAACCTCCACCAGTACCTTACAATTTTGCAAATCTAATCCTCAATGATGGGTTTTATGAGCCCAAAGAGACACCTTATTGTGATCTAAAATTACTGCGGCCTCCGTTCACCATTTTCAGATTAAGTCGGGGAGGTGTAAATGCAGTCCTCAGCGCCACTGCGAACAGGGAATGCCAATACAACCCGGGACGAAATAAGTAGCGGCGCATGCACAGTATTTTATCCCTGGTTGTAATAGCGTTCCATGTCATCTGGGACATCTGTCAAGCCAGAAGGGGTAGGTTTTGGACACTTGGACCTTGATGTCAGGGACCTGTTGTGCAGCAAACTTTTATGTTTTAGCATATTTAGGCACTTTGTTGGGCTTAGAAGACCTTGAGTGGAATGGTCTGGTACTGGTGGTGGTTTGGGGGAGGTATGCCTTTCCAATAAGTTCTCATGAAGATGACCCCTGTGCAGTTGTCATGGCAGGTAAAATGCTGTAATACGTGGTGGCCATGGGGTTGGTAGGAGTGGAATAGCTCTTTTGTGTTGGTGGCATATTATGTAGGTCCCAAGCTGGAGGTTCTATCTCTGATATCCATATGACCTAATAGGACACGTTAAAAGATTATTTCTCAGTTTGACAACCCTTTTAAGATGCAGTAACTAGTTCTAGGGTTTCCCAGGATGTAATTTTCCCCTCAATGGTTGCTCCATGATGAGCGTTATCGTTCTGCAGGCTAAAATATCTAGATGATGAAGAAGTTGAATGTGAACTGAGGTTCCTCTAGTTCAGTGTTTCCCAACCAGTGTGCCTCCAGCTGTTGCAAAACTACCAAAGGCTGTCCGGACATGCTGGGAGTTGTAGTTTTGCAACAGCTGGAGGCACACTGGTTGGGAAACCCTGCTCTAGTTAATCTGCATGTTTCACTAAATGACCACTGGCCAAGCTCGTACCTAGTAGGTGACCACTTCTAATCGTGTAGCAATTACTGCGGCCATGCCTCGGCGCCAAGGTGAACAGAACTGACTCAGTAACCAGAGCTTGAAGTGGGTTTTCACATTATTGAGTAGGTGGTGGCCTCGGGCTTAGTAAGTGTGGGAGGATATTGTGGTTACAGACCTATGCTGCTTAACATGGGGATTTAGTAAAAAAAAAACTTTGAAGGTAGTGATTTTGGCTTCTGTGAAGGCACAGATTGTACCCGCCACATAGTGGAATCGGAAGCGGTGGGGTGAATATCTCCAAATAGATCACATAAAAGGTGATGCAGGTCTTCTCTGTCTACAAGCTAACCCCGCTACCACCTATGATGGAAAACTGCACATGCTGCTGCCTGGTTGGAAAAGCTGGTTGGCACACGGGGTGTTTAGCTTGGCAATTAAGGTAATAATTATTAAAATGTTCTTTAGCGTTCTCCATAAAACATGAACTCTTCAAGATGTCATTTTGAAAGGAGAATTGCCGTCACATTTTTAATGGAAGCGTTGATCTGGACTCTCCATGTGTCTCTTATAGTGTGGACTCAGCAAAGCTGGACAATACTAGAGTGTATTACAGCGTGTTTACAGGTTAAACTCGAAAAATTAGAATATCGTGCAAAAGTCCATTTATTTCAGTAATGCAAATTAAAAGGAATTGCATTAATGCAGCTGAAAATTTGAATTAATTCTATATTCTAGGCTCAAAGTGTCACACTCTAGTCAGCTAATTAATCCATACCCCCTGAGCAAAGGGGGCCTCAAAACTGTGACTTTGGGGTTTCATAAGCTGTAAGCCATAATCATCCAAATTATAACAAATAAAGGCTTGAAATCTCTCGCTTTGCCTGTAATGAGTCTCTCATATATTAGTGTCACCTTTTAAGTTGCATTACTGAAATAAATGAACTTTGCACGATATTCTAATTTTTCGAGTTTCACCTGTATGTGTGTGTGTGTGTGTGTGTGTGTGGCATATGCGGGCCCCATTGCTACCTGGGGTCTGATTTCTGTGATCCACATTCATTATATAATCACTTGTGTAACTGTGATCTTAAACTTAAAGTATTGCATACATTTTAATTCACGTTGAAGGGATGGCATCCCTAAGGCCTCGTTCACACTTCAGTGTTTGGTCAGTGATTTCCATCAGTGATTTGTGAGCCAAAACCAGAAGTGGAGCCTCCACAGACATGAGGTAGAAGGGAAAGATCTGCTCCTGTTCTGTGTTTAGAGTTGCACCTGGTTTGGGCTCACAAATCACTGATGGAAATCACTGACCAAACACTGAAGTGTGAACGAGGCCTAAGTCATAAATTGCACCTCACTGTTCACTTTATGCACAGGCACTTTATTGTATTGATTTGTATCAGATGTTTGTAATTGTAATAGATTGGAACCACACCCACATGGGTTGGACACTTTCTAAATGCCTTTATAATGCTTTCACTTTCACTGTTACCATGCTTGAGGAAGGCTCTTGTGAGCCGAAACGTCGCAAGACTTGCCATAATATGGGTGAATAAACTACTGCTGATTTTATCACTGTTTTGGAGTGCAGTCCTACTTCTTCGTTTTATATATATATATATTATATATTATATATATATTATATATATTTTGGACGTTTAGGGGAAATCCACTGGTACATCAGACGGCTGTTTTTAGTAGCCTGCAGTGTGAATGGGGCGCACAGCTGTAAAACAGCCTGGCTTCTAACCATGTAAGCCACAGGGAATTTTCGTGCTGGGAACTGCTGATCCAGAGATCCCATGTGGTGGCTGTTGTCCCTACTGTTTGTTCTTGATCATTTCCATGTCCTGACATGTGCAGCGGTTGACCGTTCGCCCATTTATTGGCAGCGGTCCTAAGTCATTGTTCCCCTGTGTAAGACTGAATATACCAACAATCGGTCGTATTAAAAGGGTTTTCCTCCGTACCTGATCGGTGGGGGTCCGAGGTGTCAGTTTGAGATGGCAGCGGTGCTCCTGTGAGCGCTGCGGCCTTCTCCCTGCTCAGTGTCGTACATTGTATACCGGCTGTGCTTTGGATGGCAGTTTAACTTAATTCCCTTCTATGGGGCTGAGCAGACGGATTTTCCCGGAGGAAGCATTGATGTGTTCCTTCCTGAAAATCGCCTACTAATCGGTGAAGGAGACATTTAAATGTAGCGATCTCCTCCTCAGTATGGGTAGGAGTGATTCCCAATGCTATCACTCGTCCCTATTCAGCGGGATGTCTAAAACCATAAGCAGCATGCACCAAAAATCCTGCCAGCTTGACGACTCCTCTTCCTCTCTCCAGCCCAGTTTCAATGATTAATGCGCGTCTGTCTCTCTGCTGCGTGTTTATAGGAGGCAGGCACGCGCGCTCTGGCTCGGGCAATTTTCATGGAGCATCTGTTCTCCAAACCGAGAGCGCTAACAAGGCCCCTAATGTGGCCTAGCAGGCGAGTTACCTGGGTCGTCCGACAGATTTGCACTCCTCTCACATACGGTTAAATTGTCTCCCCGTTCTCGCCTTGTGCATAATTAATTGAGGGAGCGAGGCCTGCATGATTTCCTGCCAGGAACAGGTCACCGTCACCAGATGTAGAATTGTCACCATTAGTAAACATTTGGAGTTACCCTTTGAGTAGCAGTTGGAACACAGAAGACACTTGCCTGGGGGATTCAGTAGAAGGAGGCTCCTTGGCCCCCGTCATTAGCTCCATGTTTGCTGTTCTTATGATTTCAGGTTTTACTTCCATTCAGTTTGGTTTCTTGGTTTTATATTGGTTGGTTGGAGGCAGGGTGACCACCCATGTGGCTTCCATTATACTTCCCTTAGAGATTGGCATACAGCTGGCCATAAGTCCTGAAAGGACAACAAATCTGCTCACGCATGTGGCATTGTCGGTGAATGTAATTTGCCGCTCTGCTGATTTGCTGTTGAGGCTGTATAGCGGCAGCGCTTGGTATCGAACTCTGCCCCATTCACTCGAATAGGACTGAGCTGCTCCTAGGCCTAGAAAAAGCTGAGATGAGGCCATGGTGCTCACATGAGCGCCGCTGCCTTCTCAAACAGCTGATCGGCGGAGGTCCTGGGTGTTGGACCCCCACCGATCAGGTACTAAAGACCTAGCCTGAGGACAGGTCATCGGTATTAAAATCTCAGAAAACCCCTTTAATATATGGGGTTTACCGGATTATAGGTGTCTGCCTAGTGATGGTGCCCTTTAAAGGCAATCTGTCACCATGATCTTGGACTATTATGTGCGGTAATACATGAGTAGTCCTGCATATAAGGAGTCCAGACCACTATTTTGTGTTTTATTATTGTTCCCTGTTTCCCCCACACTTTTAGCAAAGCTGTGCAGGAGTCCTCTCCATTATCTTAGCACAGGAGTCCGGACTATGTATTTCAGCGCAGAGTACAATACGATACTCTATTATTCCTACTAGAAATATATTTATACAATAAAAACTAGGTGTTACCATTGCCCATGCAGAAAGGGTGTCTCCCTACACAGCCTGTCATTGAGAGAGACGCCACAACTGGTAACATCCAGCTGTCAATGTATTTTCAAATTTATTGTAGGAATAACAGAAGAATTAGTTTATAAGAAAAGACACTTCAGAACTGTTATTTCTTGGGAAAATATAAAATTCTGTTTGCACTAGCATTAAAGTTTCTGTCCATAAAGCAGCCGGCTCATTTATTATGGGTATGGTTTCAAACTGATCCCAATGAGTTGATGAATCCTCTTGACTTATTATGGGGTTGCCATATTTCCAGTACTTTTGACCACAAGAACAGCGCTGCAGACGGCAGAAATAAATCACATTATTCATACACTACTATGTTTTTCCGTTTCACTCCCGCCCCCCCCTCCCACCATGATTTTATCACTTCATCTGTATGCATTGTTAAACTGCAAAGAAAAAACTAAATTATTCCGCACATCCTAATGCACTTGTGCGCGTCACCATGGCTAAAAGCATAAAACCAGACACAATGCAACAGCACTCTGCAAACGCAAAAACCAAAGTCTATAAAATAGTGCCATACCCCACTATAGAAAATATACTAGTGCTAATGCTACACTCATTATAGAAATGTGAGATTCTTGGTAAATGCATTTTGTACAAAGTCATTTGTGCATTTAGTGTAGGGTCCTGTCCAAAAGAGATCACCTTGCCGTGGTGGACAGGCACAAATGGTTCTCACATTTCTCTAATGAGTATAGCATTAAGGCTACTTTCACACTAGGGTTAATATTTTTCGGTATTTAGATCCGTCATAGGGTCTCAATACCGGAAAAAAGCGCTTCCATTTTGTCCCCATTTATTGTCAATGGGGACAAAACATTACTGAACAGAATGGAATGCTCCGTTCTCATACCGGAGAGCAAGATGGGTCCGGCATGACCCCCCCAGTGCAAGTCAATGGGGACAGATAAGTTTTCAGAAAACTGATCCGTCCCCTATTGACTTTCAATGGAGTTCATGACTGATTCGTCTTGGCTATAGAAGACATAATACAACTGGGTCCGTTCATGGTGGATGCATGCGATTGTATTATTGTAATGGAAGTGTTTTTGCAGATCAATGACTGATCCACAAAAACTGCTAGAGTGAAAGTAGCCTAACACTGGTATATTTTCTGTAGTGAGTATGGCACTGTTTGCAGGGTGCTCTGGCGTGGTCTGTTTATGCATCGTTAAAGCACGACACTTGTGGCTCTGGATGTTTGTAACAGCACTGACGTGTAAATTGTGCCATTTCACACCTTATCCCTCCAGATCCCCATTAACAAGGCAGTGAAGCTTCCCACCGAGAGCACTCATCCCACGTGTAGAGATAAAAATAAAACTGAATCAGGAATCCGGCAAGGATGATCACACTTCATGCACGTATAAATTACGGCGGTGTTCTGCATGTCGCCTGCGTACGCCTCGCTGTGACTCCATGTGCAGGTCCTGTCTCCCCTTGCAAGGCAATTGCAAGGCCCTTTTTTCTCTTCTGACTTAATTTTTATATTGGAACACACGGCTTTCTGTATATTTATGATATTTACTAATGAAGGTGTAGGAAAGGTGAACTTGAGCCGTGAGTATAACTTTACGACCGTCCAAATTGTAGGTATTAGAGATGAGCCAGTTTCTTGAAATTCAGTTTGTGTCCGATTTGGCAATTTTTTTTTCTCTGAACCGATTCTACAAACTCACAATTAAAATATGCCCCAACTGCCCTGAAAACTTGTGTACAGCGCCCTCTGGTGTCCCAGTAAACAGATTCTCTTCTTCTCCTCTCTTCCCCCTCTCTTCCCCCTCTCTTCCCCCTCTCTTCCCCCTCTCTTCCCCCTCTCTTCCCCCTCTCTTCCCCCTCTCTTCCCCCTCTCTTCCCCCTCTCTTCCCCCTCTCTTCCCCCTCTCTTCCCCCTCTCTTCCCCCTCTCTTCCCCCTCTCTTCCCCTCTCTTCCCCCTCTCTTCCCCCTCTCTTCCCCCTCTCTTCCCCCTCTCTTCCCCCTCTCTTCCCCCTCTCTTCCCCCTCTCTTCCCCCTCTCTTCCCCCTCTCTTCCCCCTCTCTTCCCCCTCTCTTCCCCCTCTCTCTCTCTTTTATCGGCATGAGTATGTGGACTCTTCAGTGTAGAGCACAGGACACCACAGTATATGGCAGTGTGCGATCACCACCGCTTTAGGCTACTTTCACACTAGCGTTCGTCGGTCCGCTCGTGAGCTCCGTTTGAAGGGGCTCACGAGCGGACCCGAACGCAGCCGTCCAGCCCTGATGCAGTCTGAATGGAGCGGATCCGCTCAGACTGCATCAGTCTGGCGGCGTTCAGCCTCCGCTCCGCTCGCCTCCGCACGGACAGGCGGACAGCTGAACGCTGCTTGCAGCGTTCGGGTGTCCGCCTGGCCGTGCGGATCCGTCCAGACTTACAATGTAAGTCAATGGGGACGGATCCGTTTGAAGATGCCACAATATGGCTCAATCTTCAGGCGGATCCGTCCCCCATTGACTTTACATTGAAAGTCTGGACGGATCCGTACTAGGCTATTTTCACACTTAGCTGTTATATGCTAAAATAATGCAGACGGATCCGTACTGAACGGAGCCTCCGTCTGCATTATTATGATCGGATCCGTTCAGAACGGATCCGATCGAACGCTAGTGTGAAAGTAGCCTTACTCTCCAGGACTCCAGGAAGCAGCGTAGCACCCCTGTCAGAGCTGTAAAGGTGACTACCATGTTCTCACAGTTTGGGATGATTAAAGAGCACCTGTGAGCTTTCCTTGCATGAATATTTTGTACAAACTTGCTCATAATGTAACGTTTCTGGAGCTGTTCCTCTGTTATTCCACTTAGAAAGTTATGACTATATTGACAACTGGGTGATACCAGCTGAGGACTTGTCTCTACATGCTCTGACACGGTCCAGTCACTGCTGCCAATATCAGGCTATGCAAGGACACACCCCTTTGGCAAGGGCAACAGTAACAACCATTTGTCAATTTATTCCTTTATAGGAGGAATAATAGAGGAAATGCATAAAGCAGAATTAGAGGAAAATTTTCTCCTAGAATTGGTATTTCTTGGTGAATGCTTGTATTTGCTAAAACAGACACTTGAGGAGAGGCGAGAGGTCCTCTTTAAGCACATCAGACTGGTGATTCCAGCGAGGCTTGGCAGCCTCAGTCTCACCGACAATTCTCAGTGTTACTTTCCTTACTGTCACCCAGATACTTTACCTTTACGCTCCTAAGCATCAGTCACCGAGCAGACATAATTATCCCCCACTCTCCATGATTTGCACGTACTCTTCTTGTGCACGTTAAATTTTATTTTCTGTACACGTGCCAAGTTTTAATTAAACTACCTAAATGGTCTAACAACTTATGAATCTATAATCACATCTTCAGCAACAATATTGTCTGCGTTCCAGACAGAGGATTCATCACCTGAAAGCTGGCAGAAAATGGGGGTCACGTGGTGAGCAGACGGAGGATGGGGCCCTCGCTCGCCGCCTGCCATAGACAGAAGAGGGCTATCATTCATTTTGAAAGGAAGCTGCATAGAATTTAATAAATAAGGGGGTGGGGGGGGGGGGGGGGTTCTCCCTGCCTCTAGGAGCAACGGGGGCGTTGATGTTACACATGAAGGCTCTGCTCCCTCTGCACTTTGACAGGTCCAGGGAGTGAAAACATCATCACATGTGGACCTGTCAATCAAAGTGCAGGGGGCGCTGCAGAGAGAGCAGAGCCTCTGGGTGTAACGGCAACGCCCCCGTTGCTCCTAGAGGCTCATTTGCATATATTAAAATCCTCATTTTTCACTGTATTGGGGGCACATATGAACATGAGGCCAACACAGATGACTTCAGCTGCCAAGTGCACATGTAACAGGTCAGCCAGTGTCATAGGGACAAAACTGCTGACAGATACCCTTTAACCCTACTGTTTATTGTGCTACCTTCAAACTTGACAATCTTCAGAGGACAGGTTTCCCCGTCGGAGTCAACCCCTTACAAAATGCGGCCCCTGGAGCAATCCACTGATGGCCCTAGGTCCCTGCAAATGGCTGATTTCCCTGGACCACTGCGGGGGTAGTGTTATGTGGCGGCCATTCAGATGAATGGATGTCCATAATAAGGGCTAGAATAGTTTGAGTTCCTCATGTGTTTAGTTTGCAGTATATGGCATTTATTGTTCCTACTGCACTTAGGTCTGTTGTGTTCACAAGTTATTACAGGACGGCACAAAGGCGATAAGAAAATATACCCGTTGGCTTATAAATGTGTTAGAGGAAAAGAGCACTTAACAGTGAATTATGCAGGCGCCGGAGAGACGCCCCTCTGCGCTCCTATGCCAGTATCCTAGGTATATTGGCAGAAAGACTTTGAGATGATCTCTCATCCGTGTATGAAAGCCGCGCACCTTCGTTTTAATTTATTGTTTAATAGAAGGTGCTTAAAAGGTGGTGAATAATGGCCCAGACGTACTCGCAGCGGAGCTGAAATTGAGGTGTCAGCAGTGGCGAGCCCTCACCCGCAGGGAGATGGATGGCTGCTGGGTTACAGGTGTAGAGGAGCAGCCTGACTTTTTATGCTACAGTATTTGCTCATTTGTTTGTGATACTTTTGCATTTATGTACCCTCCTTATGGAGAGAGCCTTAGGACTCATGCCCATAAGCGTAAGGGCTCAGTGCTCGTGCTGCGGACCTCAAATTGGGGTCTGCAATGCACAGGCACTGGCCTTGTGAACTACGTTTGCGGATGACTTGAATGGGTCTTTGACCCGGAACATACGGTCAAAGATAAAACAAGTTCTATTTTTTTGCGTTGCAGAGGCACAGATGGGAAGCCCATGGAAGCGCTTCGTAGTGTTTCTGATCCATGCCCCTGGTCCGCTAAAGATAGGTGAAGTCCTGTGTTCGGTCGTATGTTGAGGATCGCAGGAACTATTCAAGTCATGTGCGTGTATATTGTGGACCAGCCGTTTACGGTCTGCAATATGGGCACTGGACGGTTGCGCTCGTGGGCATGAGCCTACTCCTAGGAGCTCAGTAACCAGTGCACCTATAACTGCAGTGTGCAAAGACTACGATTTGACTTCCAACAGAATATAATATGGTAATAAACAATGAAAAGCGGGTCCTGCTCGTCTTGTGCCTGTAGAGGGCAGCACTATACGCTGCTGTAGTCTTGTCCTGAAGCAGTGGATTGCGGCCACCGTGGTCATTCACTGACCATCACAATTTGAAGCCATGTAACTTACAATGTTAGTCGTGAACTTCTTTTCTGTACACAGTTTTCTGTATCTTACATTCATGCTGAACGCATGTGAGTCAGTGCTTCATTTTTTGTAAGTAGGGTCAATGAAAAGACTGTGTACTCTACTGCTCTCTACCTGTAATATATGTACCGTGCCGCTCTCTACCCGGACTATGTGTACTGTGCCGCTCTCTACCCGGACTATGTGTACTGTGCCGCTCTCTACCCGCACTGTGTGTACTGTGCCGCTCTCTACCCGCACTGTGTGTACTGTGCCGCTCTCTACCCGCACTGTGTGTACGGTGCCGCTCTCTACCCGCACTGTGTGTACGGTGCCGCTCTCTACCCGCACTGTGTGTACGGTGCCGCTCTCTACCCGCACTGTGTGTACGGTGCCGCTCTCTAGCCGCACTGTGTGTACGGTGCCGCTCTAGCCGGACTACATTGCATTGCAATTATAGTGTGTGATTATTTTTTGATAATTTAATTTTTTTTCCCCCTTTCATTCTCCATAACGGCATACCATGAGAGATAACCCACCTCAACCAGGTAGGGACAGTAAGAATAAATTTGAGTCTCCTCCGGCTGCTCCTCCACAGTGTCTTCCTGCCCCCCCCAGGTGGGAGATGGATCAATATCATGGCATTTGCTATGAGCCCGTTTCTGTTCTAAGGCAGGCAGAGGCGGTGGATAGAAGAAAATGGAATGCCTTATACACATGAGAGAAGCAGGCAGCACCCATGCCCTAGTTGGGTATTGAGGTGCTGGTGAGCCCTTCAAGAGCCCTGCTCCTTACCTCTCGCTCAGCTCTTCGGTTTTGAAGGTCCATGTGTGACCGGACACTGAGGGAGTCCCTCCGGTTGTATTGTAAGCTCCTCATCGCGATCCGATACCTTCGGCACTCACGATGACGCCACTGTAAGTCGAATGCGGCTCACGTGCGTTCCAAGAGGTACTTCCTGTCTGTGGAACGCACGCTGAGGGGGCGGAGCTACAATTGGCGCGCCAGATCATGGCGGAGGTCGCCCACTGATCTGAGGTCTGCAGGTAAGAGTATTTAAAGGGGATCAGAGGTAGTGCAGGCAAACATGTCTATGCTAGGTACTGGTCAGATGGAGACCTCACAGGGCCCTACTATTGTAAGTAAGGAAGTTTGTTTTTGGTGAATGATGGTTATGTTACTAATGATAACCTCTTATACCTTTTGTCTCACTCTCTTCCTGTATGTATGCAGAGTGATAAAGATGGCGCTCAGAAAGCTAAGTCTAGTCCGAAAGCTAAAACGTGTATTACTGTATATATTCAGTAAAATTGCCTGATACATATAGTAAAAAACTGCAAAAAATGGACCACTAATATGGCAAAAGATCTAGTCCCGTCTATTAGGGAAGAACTAGGGGATGTAATTAGGGAAGACATGAGGTCTGCCCTAGCTGAAAATCCTATAGCTTATCCAGAGACATCTAGCTCAAAACATAGGGATCCCAAAATGAGTGTTTCCAGTTCGTCATCTCTGAACAGGATTCAGATTCAGGGGATCTGGACTCTTTGGCTTCATTTGGATCTGATTCAGAATTCAAAAACTTTCTCTTCTCTTCTGAAGATACAAAAGAGTTAATAAAAGTGGTCAGGGCAACTATGGATATATCGGATGAGAAAGTCCAAGATCAAATATTTAGTGGACTGGAACAAGAGTTTTTCCAGTCCACAAAAACATGCAGGAATTAGTAAAAAGAGAATAGAAAACTCTGGATAGAAAATTATTTATCCCGAAAACTCTAAGACGTCGTCTCCCCTTTAGTGAAGAGGATGAGCCCTTGCTAACATCCTGCCCTAAAGTTGTGTCGTCCCTGTCAAAATTAGTCAAAGGGGCAAATGCACTTTCTATTTGAAGTTATGGGAACCCTAAAAGACCCCATGTATAAGAAAGCAGATCAGACTTTAAAAAAGACCTGGGAGGCTAGCGCGGCCCTATTCAAACCTGATCTTGTCGCCACGTCCGAATCTAGAGCCTTGAAAAGGTGGTTATTGCAGTTAGAAGCTCTCCTAAAAGAAGGAGCTCCTTAGGACACATTAAAAGACTCATTTCCTTTGCTTTTAAAAGCAGTGGATTTCTTGTCGGATTCTACGGCAGAGTCAATCAGAATAGCAGCCAAAGCCCGTGGACTAGCAGTAGTGGCTAGAAGAGCCCTTTGGTTGACATTTTGGACAGGTGATATCAGTTCCAAGAGGTAATTATGTAGTTTACCATTTCATGGAAACCTGATGTTTTGCCAGCATTTAGAAAAGACTTTGGACTCTAAAAAGTCCTTTCCTAAGGATACAAATAAAAGAAAAGGGGGTACCTTTCAGGCAAAAATATCTACTAGGGAAACACCCTGGTCCAAAGGAAAAAAATCCAAAGAGTGGAAACAGAGGCTTCTTGTTTACCCCCAAAAATACAGAAACTTCCAAACAATGACTCCAGGTTTCAGGAGGGAGGAGATCACTGCAAATCCTTGGGTTCTAAACTTTATTGCAAAAGGTTACAATATTACTTTTCGTCTTCCTCCTCCCTTAAACGTCTTCAAGGTCACCCCAATTCAAAGATCAGCCTTTTTACAAGAAAAATTGGAAGAAGGGATTCGGAATCTCTTGGCTCAAAAAGCTATTATCCCGGTTCCTTTCTCACAACAAAAAAGGGCTATTATTCTACAGTCTTTCTGGTAAAAAAAAAAAACAGATGGAGGTTTCCGACTAATAATAAACCTAAAAAGCCTGAACAGGTTCATAAAATGCGACAAATTCAAAATGGAGACCATAAGATCCACAATAAATCTGTTAAAAGGAGATTTGTTGGCATCTATAGATTTAAAAGATGCATATTACCATATTCCTGTATGCGAGAAACCTCAGAAATTTCTCCGCATAGCAGTTTTTTTTAGGGGGAAAAAACTACATAATTTCCAGTTTTCCATAGAATTATAGTTTCCAGTTGCAGAATTGTCCAATTGCAATGTTCATCCAAATAAAAAATGAATTTGTAACTTGAAGGACCAGTGCGTTTATTCTTCACCTTTCCACTTATATAATGGTTTGCCTGTGTTTCTGCTGTGGATGTTATCTTTATGCTCACACGAAGGCCCATCTTTCCCTCCGCATTGTACAGTATGTCGTCCCATGGATCTGCCGAGGGCGAACACAATGGGCAGGTGAAGCTGAAAGCTTTGGAAACAAATGATGTCTGAAATAAATGACCAGTCAGACCTTATTTACTTGACTAGAACTTGCCTCTGCCATTGGATTTATCCAGTAAAGAGGTCCATTAAGTTATCAGAGCCCTGCACAAGTCTCATTAGTGGGGAGGGGAGCGTCTGCCTCATTGTGCCGGGCGTGTCATTAATGCACATAAAGGTCCAATCACATTTCCATTTACTATAATGCATGTTGTAAGTGGCGGTTTACATGCCAGGAGAGATCCTCTGCAGACGTTTATTAGATTTCCATTTTATCACTGATTGATGCTCATGATCGTATTATTATATCCTGTCATTCATTTAGGCATCACTTTACCGTATACAGATAGAGGAGCAGCAGGTTTAGATTATGTCTGGGAAAAATACAGGTATCAAGGTTCAAGTGCTCTGCCAGGATGTGAGAGAGACGTGTACAGTGATAAATAACCCCGTAAAGATGGAGGTAATGGATAAACATCTCAGACACTAACACAAGAGATATAGAGCGGGGCTAGAAACAAGGGAAACCTCTCCCCAAAAAAACTCTCTGAAAATACCAGCATTTATCTAAACCAGGTCTGGGATGGTCTTATCAGGGGAACATCTCTGAAAGACTCCTCTCTGGGAAGACCACCACTCATCTAGGCTAGATCTGGGGTAGTCTTTTCAGGGGAGCCTGTCCCAAAGAGTAATCTCTTAGAAAACCACCACTTATCTAGACCAGATCTGGGGTGATCTTCTCAAGGAAACCTCTCCAAAAGACCCCATCCTTCATCTGGGCTGGTCTCTTCAGGGGGACCTCTCCCATAGACTCCTCTCTGAGAAGACCACTGCTCATCTAGACCAGATCTGGGTGGTTATTATCAGGGGAACATTTTCCAAAGGCTCCTCTCTGAGAAGACCACCACTCTTCTAGTCTATATCTGGGATGGTCTTCCCAGGGAAACATCTCCCAAAGACACCTCTCTGAAAAGACCAGCACTCATCTAGACGAGATCTGGGGCGGTCTTCTCCAATACCCGACCCTTCTACTAGACCAGATTTGTCTGTGACAGATTTTCAGTTCCTTTATAACCCATGTTTATTTCCCCCCCCCCCCCCCCCCCTAATTCAATCTCTGTGATTTTAGACCTGTGCATTCAGTCTGTTGTAACTGTTCATACTGAAAAGGCGCAAAAGCCAAAAACAAGAACGCTGTATATGTAGACTTGATGATAATCCACATTGTTTCTAGGGGGAAAAAAAAGAAACAAGCTGTTAAGGGCATCAGAAAAAAATGTGTGTGTGTATCCAGCCTTAGAGCTGCCGCTTCAGCTCGTCATTTAGCGGTTTCATCTGACAGATTTGGGTACCATGTGCAGCCGGAGACCCAGACGCATTGCTAATGTGTGGCTATGGCCGGCTGGGGGGGACATATAAAGCATAACAGAGGCTATGTAGATAAATGACTAATGTATTTAATTTAATGCCACCCATATGTAAAAAACAAACAAACTCGTGCTACTTAAACGGGGGTTATGCTATGATTGATGTTAAAAAATGACAATATAGTACATGACAATACCTTTCTAGCAAAGCTAGAGCCAGCCCTGTACAGCACATAGGTCCACACTCACTGCTCCGATCGCTCTGCCAAAGTGTCTTCAGCATTCTAGCTCAGGGGACGTGTCCTTTCTGCTGCAGCTTTCTCCCTAAAAAAGATCGGATGCGGACCAAAATGTCCAACTGCCACCAGCCACATGTTCTGTTAGAAACTGTGACAGTTACCGTTAGAAAGCTGCAGCAGACTCTTGGACCGCAAAAACAGATACGATCGTGTGCAGGAGCCCTTAAACTGATCGACCAGCTCGGTGAGACAGACAAAGAAAATATGGAAAAGAACAGACAGCAGGTGGCGCTCTACAGATACAGAATATATAAGTGGCTTTACTAATTTTTTTAATTGCAGGCAATTACAAAGTCTTCAGATCCAGGTGCTGGTTTGAAAAATGCGGAATATGTTTTGTGACATAACCCCCTATAAGGAGGACCTTTCCTGGATTTTTTTATTTTTTTTTTATTAAGTACCTTTTACTTGCGGGGTACCCTCCTCTGATGCTGCCAACCTTGTCCCCCCCCCAAATATCCCTTGCATGCCCCCCTATGTTAATACTGAGCATCAGTAGTAGTACAGAGGGGTTTCTCAAGGGGCGTCCTTCTCCCCGGCTGTGCCGAGGTCCATTCGTAGCAGAGCGCATCACAGCCAGGGAGAAAAAACAGGTCATCTTCTCCCGGGCTGTGACGTGCTCCACTGCGGTTGGACCGCTGCGCAGCCGGGGAGAAGGAGAGGCCCCCGAGAAACCCTGGCGTCTCCTCCTCCTCCCTGCACCGATGTTCAGAATCAACATACTGGGTGTGAAACCTGTAGGGGGCATGCAAGAGGTATTTGAAAAAAGAAAAAGGATGGCAGCATCAGCGGAGCGTACCCCGCAAGTAAAGGTACTTAATAAAACAAAAGAAATTCCATGAAAGGTCCTCCTTATAGGGGGTTATGTTCACAAAACATATTCAAACCAGCACCTGGATCTGAATACTATGTTCACGTCTCGCCTACCTGACTTGGGCTACTTTCACACTGGCGGCCGCAGGGTCCAGCAGGCTATTCCGGCGGGGGTCTAATCCCACTGTGCCGCTGGCAGTCCGCTCCGGCCTCGTTCACTATAATGGGGGTGGGCCAGAGGTCCGGCCACAGCACTGCAAACCTTCTGAGAGGAGGCCGGAACCCCCCCCCCCCCCCAAAGTGCTGCGGTTTTTGTCCTCCAGGGCGCACTTCCGCGTTAGCACGGATTCGGCAGGCTGTTCCCCCGCTGAAACAGCCTGCCGGACCCTGCTGCCGCAAGTGTGAAAGTAGCCTCATCCTGAATTCTGTTTAGTTATATTACTTATTTTAAAGTGAAGAAAAGATACTAAAGTCCAATTTATTGCAGATTTCTAGATAATCTAGAATTTTGAAGTTATGCAGAATTCTTGAATTTATTCTTCGCTTTCTTGCACTTTTCATTTACTTTTTATTCTGTCCATTTGTCGCAGTCTTAATACACACTTCTGGGGATATTAGAGATATTATCACCGTTTATAAACCTTCACATTACATGAAGATTTATTGTATTTCTCTTTGTTTAGGTAGTTTTTCCGGCCTCCAGCAGAGGTCACTGTAGCTTTAGAAATAATCCTCTCTTCCGCTTTCACGATTTATTCAGGAGAAGCCTGCCATACATTGTAAGCCGGACCTCACCGCATCAGATGGGTCATTTCTGCTTCCAAAAGACGTTCCCAGTGCTTTGTCATCTCTGTCAAAGTGACTGTTAAAAGGGAGAGGAAAATTCTGCACACCTCTCAAATTGTTTTATCCATTTTGTGCATTTTGTACCGAATGTAAGCTGAGTCATAAAGACTGATGGAAAATGTAAAAATGCAAACTAACAGATGTTTCTTTTTTTTGCAATTTAATTAATTTGCATCCTGTTGCTGAATATGAAATAACATTGATTAGCACGCCGAGATGAGGTTTAATGCGGAGGGAAAGTTAATCTTTATGTCTTGCGCTTCCTCCTTTGGTGTCCTGGAGAGTTTTTTTTACAGGTTGTTTGTGTGCTTTTTATATTGTGACTATTCCATTATTTGTACAGAGAATATTTTTTAGCTAGACCCTTTTCCGATGCTGTGGAAGGATGGCATGAGCTAATGGAGCTAAAGAAAAGGGGATGTTCTGGTGGGACCACCACTTTAAAGGGGTTGTCTAACATCAGCAAGTGGCATTTATCATGTAGACAAAGTGAATACAAGGTACTTACTAATGTATTGTGGTTCTCCATATTGCCTTCTATGCTGGCTGGATTCATTTTTCCATCTCATTATACACTACTTGTATCCAGGGGTTATAGCCACCACTGCAGCACAGAGGTGGCTGGGACAGGAGCTGCTGCGCATGCGTGCCTGTGTTCTCCCACAGTCCCTGCTACCAGAGAGGCCAGCCCTTTAGTGCTATAGTGTGCAAGCACGACCACTGCTGCTGGATTACAGGGTGGCTATAGCCATGGAAACAAACATGTGTATAATGTGATGGAAAAATGAATCCAGCCAGCGAAGGAAGCAATATGGATAATAACAATACATTAGTAAGTGCCCTGTATTAACTTTCTCTACATGATAAATGCCATTTCCTAGATGGAGCATGATTGTGCTAAAATTGTCACACTTAGTCCATAGTATAGCCTCCATGGTAATTGTATGACAGAACTCGGTTCAAGTAATTAGAAAAAAAGAGAAAATTTGGATTTAAAATATGGCGGCAACAAACAAAGTGGCAACGCTGGATCTGTCATGTGACTGACACCACTGGCGCCCAGTTGACCCCATTGACTTTAAGGTGGCAGCCATGAACATGAGCCTCCCATTCAAATGACAGGCAGGTTCAGTGGCCGAATTCTTCCTGCAAATGATGCCTTGTGATAGGGGCTTCTTCTTTTGTATGGACTCTTTTTATGGTCCTTTTATTTTTTGAGTTAGGTAAAAACTGCATTTAAAAAAAAAAACTTTTTGGGTTTGCGTGTTTTTTATGCATCTCTTTTTTTTTTAACATTTTTGTGACTTTTTTCTACTTTTATAAAGAGAGGCTTAGGAGAAAAATCACTAGTCCAGGCATGCTCAACCTGCAGCCCTCCAGCTGTTGTAAAACTACAACTCCCACCATGCCCTGTTGTAGGCTGATCACTGTGGGCTGTCCTGCACTAGGAAAAAAACACCATATCTAGAGCAAACTTCATTTTGAAAACTCGCACCAGAATTTTTTTAAAAGCGCAAACACAGCACAAAAAAGCCATGAAAAAAATTAGCTAGTAGCACATTTCATCAATTCACGTTAGTTACATCTGGCCGCATAAAAAGGCAGCCAAAAACTGCAAAAAAACAAACCATTTGTGAAACCACCTTTATGGAGATCAGTGCCTTCTAAATGCAACCCTGACGTTCAGTCTCGTCCTTATTTATCATTGCTAGTCCTAGAGGTGGGACTCTCACTTTTCGATAGGATATGCCATAAATGCTGAGGATGGACGTACCCCTTTAAATGCCAAGCTTCAGCAACATCAGCTGCGCAGAGACTGTAATTTGATGTATTCTTTTGCGAATCCATTACAGGATTGCTGACTTTTCCTTGCACTTCTGTGCTTGCTCTTCGGTATTAAACCAGTGATCCCGCTGTGTCTGGTGGAGCGGCTTAGTAACTAAGGAGCATTATCTGTAACCACGTTAGTAGGAGTTCAGTCAGGGACGCCAGGAGCGTCTCGTGCTCCGAACAGCTGGATGCCTGTGGCTGCAGTCTACTGGAGGTGGAAAACCTCGCTCTCTGCGCGGATGCTCGCTGGCCGTGAAATTTTTGTTTAATACGCCTGTTAGCGATTTAAAGATATTCGTGGTGTTATCATAGGTGGGATGGTGGGTGTTTGTAATATCACCGAGAACTTGAGAGTATGGGTTCCGCTATTCCTTTCCTGTTGTCTTTGTGTGGTAATTACCGTAGGATGTAGACCTGACAAGAGTGACAACCAGTTCCCTGAATGTGAAGTTTGCTCAGGGAAGTTGTCACTTTTATTTCTCCGCATGGCAGTGAGGATAAAGAACTTGTGGCCTGAGACAAGCAGTCGATGTAGTATCTACCGCATACCGTAAATACATGCAGATGACTAGTGCTCCTCTGCACTGTTATATACCTATAAGGCCTCCTGAACACAAATGTTGTTGTTTTTTCTCCACGTTTACGGTCCGTTTTTTTTGCGTTCCGTATACAGAACGATTCATTTTAATGTATCCGCAAAAAAAATTGAATGTATGCCTTCCGTTTTACGTATTTCAGTTCCGTTCAGACATAGAACATGTCCTATTCTTGTCCGCATTATGGAGAAGGAAAGTACTGCTCTATTAGGGGCCAGCTGTTCCGTTCTGCAAAATACGGAATGCACATGGACGTCATCCGTATTTTTTGCTGACCCGTTAAAACCATACGGTCGTGTGCGGGAGGCCTTACTGAGAGGCTGTGACCAACTTCAGAAACAATTTTTTTTATTTTTTTTTTATTTTTTTTTAATGGTCTCTGTGCCTCTGAATTGTAAAACAAAGCAACTTTGCAATAGGTTAGAATTAAAAATTGAACTATTGTCTAAAGCTTCTAAACAGACCAATGTGTCTCCATGGTTACAGACTACAAAGAAACACTGTAGTCGACTCTAGACCATGCAACCAGAAGGGTTCAGCCACAGGGTCAGGTTTCTGGATGCAGTTTTGAAAGCCAAAACCAGGAGTGAATAAAAAGAGCTGTTGTATCTGTCTTTTTATGATCCACTCCAGGTTTTGCATCAGGAAACATGACCGTGTGGCCATACACATACTCCTTTCTATGTCCTTTTACTTTATTCTAATGTATGTTTGGTAGGTTATTAGTAAAATCTGTCACGTACTACCTGCCCCACTCACTAGTGACTGACCTGACTACTTTGTATCTGTGTATATATACATGACCGTTGTCAGTCCATTGTTGGGAGTGCTGCTGTCATGAATACCATGGACTCGTAACTATCAGGCTTTATTAACCAAATGGCACATAACTTTATTTGCAACTTTTAAAACTTTCAATGAGTATTCACTCATGCACTGATATATGTTTATTTGTATTTTTATTTCTTTTTGCACAGTTTTCATAGAAGAATGACACATTCTAATTATCACCATAAAAAGTGACAATATCCAGAACATGTGAATAAAGGATTTTTGGGGAGTTGAATATTGATGGTCTATCCTCAGAATAAGCCATCAGTATGTGATTGGCGGGATTCTGCCACCCTGCACTATTCAGATCCCAGAAAACACCTCTAGGCCAGACTCGGACGAGACTCGCTGCGTGTGTAAGTGTGAATTTCCGTTCTGACCTCTGCTCCTCTGTTAGGATCGCATGGCATTATGATGACTTATAATGCTGTGTTCGCACCTGTCAGACCTGTATCTATTGAAATCTTCTAACATAATGCCCTCAGTTTACTTCAGTAGATACAGGTCTGGCAGGGACACACAGCATTATAAATCAATATAATGCCTTAATAGTCTTGTCAGAGGAGCAGAGATCAGAACAGGAAACCGCGCTCGCGGAGTGTTTCTCGCATTGAACTCGCTCGTCTGAATCCAGCCTTAAACTTTGTGTGGATGTTTTAACAGCTGTACACTTGGCTCCTTAGAACCTAAAGGGCACCATACAAGGTCCAGTTTCACCTGTCTTACAGGTATAATGACTGGAGGTCTTATATTTCTCTGTACAAATTCTAGCGGTGATCTTATGTCTTTCATGTGGTTTTGTGCATTTCAATGGCGTTTATAGGGCCGCCTTGTGCTGCCGTTTGTCAGTCTCTGCGGTTAGACGTCTGAAGTCTACGGTTTCCTATAATTCCTGTACGACGGCAGAAAGTTATAGGAGTCTTGTTCCTTAGTCTGGGGGTTGTAGCTGGAGACCTACTGGTTACAGGGACCCCATCACTTTGGTTTTTGTTCTTGGATTTCTTCTCAGTCTCTCTGAACAATTTTCCATTTACTGTAATGATCCTTTGCTCCAAAAACAAGGATTTTTTCTCTAAATCATAAGGGATTATTTACATAATTTATGCTGACTTCATATTCTTTATGAATTATCTCAGTCAAAAGTGCCTATTTAGGGTTTTCTTGTCTCACCAAGCCAACCCTTGCCTTTAGGCCCTATTTGAGTATATACGTGTCAGAAGGGGAACCAGTTAAACTATAGAAATTTTCTATGGATACCTGACTGTTTTTAGCAGTTTTCTGATGGAATCGATGAGGAACTAAATTTTTGTTTATTCTTAGGTATGTAGGGACATTAAATATTTGTCTGTGTGGCCCAACCATAAACACACATGAAATGGATGACCTGTCCTTCATCCCATGTCTAATGTAGGGTTTCCCAGGAGCCTGGATCTAGGGTTCTCCAGAACACACTGAGGCAGACCAGGCTCGTTCCTGATCATTGCCCCTTTGGCACCCTACAGATGAGCAAATGCTCCATTGCTGGATGATTAGATCTATTATTTAGAAAAATGTTAGTAGCACATCTCCCCGGACTGACAGTAGTTTGTCCCAGATGCAGTTGCCATTGACCAGTGTAAAGGTTGTTTAAATGAGCTCCCTTTTAACTTGTTTTATCACCGACGCTCATAATGTCCCCACATTGGGCATGCTAAAAGCCCTGTAACGTTGGAAGGACTCTAAACTAGAGTAAGGCCACCTTCGCATATGCGCTGTGAACTTCGGCAGTCTGTTCTGGTGGAGGAACACTGTAACTGGCATATGTGTCGGCTAAAAGATACAACAC
Organism: Bufo gargarizans; assembly: GCF_014858855.1. NCBI lineage: Eukaryota > Metazoa > Chordata > Amphibia > Anura > Bufonidae > Bufo > Bufo gargarizans. The sequence goes on along the minus strand of NC_058084.1, from coordinate 431,632,381 downwards.
ACAGCATTTTTTGTTTGGCCGATAGCCGGCATATATGTCAGAAAGCGGCTGGATCCCATTACAGAGAATGACAGATTTCCTTTAAATCTGCATGTGGCTTCTGTATGATTTTTAGATTTATATTTGTTTACAGAGCTTCTGATTTTTTATATTTTTTTTATTTTTTTTGAGCATTTCTGATTTTGTTTGTTTTATGTTTATTAATGTTCCAATGCAGCAGCGGGATCTACAGATTATTTTCATAACTGAATGTTTAATAAATGTTGTTTACTTGCTTCATTTGAAAGCCTTGTCCCTGCAGATGACATTTTTCATAATGAGTGAGTGTACCAAGGTTAATGTGCTCTTGTGTCCCCAGTCACATTTTTGTTATGGCAAGACATACCGCTTTGTCATGGATACCAGTGGTTTCTAAAGAGTTATGTTGTGTGTGTGTGTGTGTGTGTGTGTGTGTATATACAGTTGCAAGAAAAAGTATGTGAACCCTTTGGAATGATATGGATTTCTGCACAAATTGGTCATATGTGATCTGATCTTCATGTAAGTCACAACAATAGACAATCACAGTAAACTAATAAAACACAGAATTAAATGTTACCATGTTTTTATTGAACACACCATGTAAACATTCACAGGGCAGGTGGAAAAAGTATGTGAACCCTTGGATTTAATAACTGGTTAAACCTCCTTTGGCAGCAATAACTTCAACCAAACGTTTCCTGTAGTTGCAGATCAGACGTGCACAACGGTCAGGAGTAATTCTTGACCATTCCTCTTTACAGAACTGTTTCAGTTCAGCAATATTCTTGGGATGTCTGGTGTGAATCGCTTTCTTGAGGTAATGCCACAGCATCTCAATCGGGTTGGGGTCAGGACTCTGACTGGGCCACTCCAGAAGGCGTATTTTCTTCTGCTTAAGCCATTCTGTTGTTGATTTTACTTCTATGCTTTGGGTCGTTGTCCTGTTGCAACACCCATCTTCTGTTGAGCTTCAGCTGGTGGACAGATGGCCTTACGTTCTCCTGCAAAATGTCTTGATAAACTTGGAAATGTATTTTTCCTTCGATGATGGCAATCCGCCCCTGACCCCGACGCAGCAAAGCAGCCCCAAACCATGATGCCCCCACCACCATACATCATAGTTGGGATGAGGTTTTGATGTTGGTGTGCTGTGCCTCTTTTTCTCCACACATAGTGTTGTGTGTTTCTTCCAAAAAACTCAACTTTGGTTTCATCTGTCCACAGAATATTTTGCCAGTACTGCTGTGGAACATCCAGGTGCTCTTTTCCAAACTGTAAACGTGCAGCAATGTTTTTTTTTTTTTTTTTGGACAGCAGTGGCTTCCTCTGTGGTATCCTCCCATGAAATCTATTCTTGTTTACTGTTTTACGTATTGTATATTCGCTAACAGGGATGTTAGCATATGCCAGATTCTTCTTCACCTTATTGAACAGTCTGCGCTGCGCTCTTGCAGTCATCTTTACAGGACGGCCACTCCTAGGGAGAGTAGCAGCAGTGCTGAACTTTCTCCATTTATAGACAATTTGTCTTACAATGGACTGATGAACAGCAAGGCTTTTGGAGATACTTTTATAACCCCCTTCCAGCTTTATGCAAGTCAACAATTCTTAATCGTAGGTCTTCTGAGAGCTCTTTTGTGCGAGGCATCATTCACATCAGGCAATGCTTCTTGTGAAAAGCAAACCCAGAACTGGTGTGTGTTTTTTATAGGGCAGGGCAGCTGTAACCAACACCTCCAATCTCATCTCATTGATTGGACTCCAGTTGGCTGACACCTCACTCCAATTAGCTCTTGGAGATGTCATTAGTCTAGGGGTTCACATACTTTTTCCACCTGCACTGTGAATGTTTACACGGTGTGTTCAATATAAACATGGTAACCTTTAATTCTTCGTGTGTTATTAGTTTAGGCAGACTGTGATTGTCTATTGTTGTGACTTAGATTAAGATCAGATCACATTTTATGACCAATTTGTGCAAAAATCCATATCATTCCAAAGGGTTCACATACTTTTCTTGCAACTGTGTGTCTGTGTATATATATATATATTTCTGCTGCAGGCAAAATTTAGGGTTACATGGAAGCCGTGGAAATAACTCGCATAGATGGACCAGGTCCACCTGGGTATAAAAGGTCCTCTTTGGCTCGCTGCCTTGGATATTAAAGGAAGGTCCTAAGAGGAGCATTGCCCATCCAAATGCCCTAATAAGATATGACAAGGTGTCTTCATGAGACAACCTCCTTAAAGAGAATCTTTCACCTTTGGCAAGCCCTATTAAATACGATAACTGGTGTATAGAACATCTGCCGTTGACTCTAGATCAGTAATTTCTGTGTTAATACTCACCCCCATTTTCTTGCTATTCCATAAACTGGCTGTGGAGGAGTCTTCTTCTGGAGTCCTCTCAATGCTTTCCATGACAGTTTCGTGGATGCACAGTGGAGGAATGAGTGTTAGACACACAAATGACTTGTCCGGAGTCAGTAGCACATGTTCCATACAAGCATTTATGTACTTTTTAGGACTTACTCGACGTGACTTTTTTTTTTTGCAGGAAAAAAATTCTGCACATGCCACTTTATTTATTTTTTATTTTTTTGTCCACTCATTTTGGTAGAAACTGCAAGGTAGGCCCAGAACCTAGACTACAGTGCAGATGGGAACAAGCTGTTGGGCCATCAGGATTTTAGTAGAGGAAGAAGAGAATTGTAGGCAGATGTCTCGACGTTATATTTGAGGCTTTTGTGGCAGGAAATGTCACATTGTTTTGTACGTTAGGAGGACAAGAACAGTAAAATGCTAAAGAAATCAATGCAAACAATTTCAGGAGGTGCTTTTTCCGGAGGATTATGTGCCTGCCATGGGATATGCTATTATACATTGTTGTACTTTATTATTAATATTCCATATTCTCTGCGCTGTGGACCCAGGGAACGTATAATGATTGTCATTTCCTAATTATGTATTGTCCAACACGAATTGGATTGTCTCTGATCAAGACTAGGTTTTCTCATCAGTGGAGACCCCCTTGGATTTTTTTATCCTGGGAAAGTCTCCTCCAGAGTCCAGTTGTTTCTAGCCCAAGACTTTCTGACGTGAAACTTTTCCTCATCCTTCGATCAAACTGCCAGGCGGTATAAATCATTGAGACAAGTTCTCATAAAAAGATTTTGGCTCCATTTAAGATGCAATCCTCCTGATAACCGTTTTTATTCCAGATTCTTAACATGTTGAAGCTTTTATAGGAGAGAGCTGCTTTATGTGTGGCCATAAAGTGGATGTGATGGAGCAACTACTCGGCCGTAGTTCTCAGACTATGGGATTAGGAGAGTTTCTGCTCATCCATTGTGAGAAGCTTTGGCCCGCTCCCTTGGCCAGACTGTTTTGTCTGTCGAGCACGTTGTAATAGTGTGCACGCCCTACAATAATCGTGAAGAAAATGCTGCATACCAGCTGGATTGTGTGCCTTACTCTTGTTTATGACTGTATTCATACTCACTCCTTTAAAGGGAATATATCACCCGAATTGTTCTAAACCTACAGCATTTTTATTTCTTGATTGTCCAGTTTATTCTATTTTTTTGTATTAATGAGGGAAGCCTTATTGGCTGACTTTCTGTGGTGGCTTTAGTAGAAGTTTACTTTACAGCAGTCGTCCTGACACAAGAGACCCCAGACAGAAAGCTGCCTCAGGTTTTCTCTGGGAGAATGTAGTGGGCATGCTTTATGACCTAGGAGGGAGGACCTGATCTGTTTCCCTTACCTGTTGTCGGTGACGTGATCCTGCTTTATCTGACTCCAGCTTTATAAAAGAGGTTTTGCTTTTCTTTCTGATCTTGTCTGTGATGGTAACGAGATGTCTCCTTAGACACCCGATGCCGTAGATGATTGTCGGGAGGGAAGCGTCAGATATCTAGCAGAAGAGACCTCTGCTATTACATGTAGCGATGTCCTCTGTGGCATGGGGTGGAGCGATCCCTATGCCATCACTTGTTCCCATGCAGGGCAGCAGTGTGCCAGCAGCAGATCACTATTATGCAGCGCGATCTGCCGCTGGCACCATTGTGTTTAACAATGCTTAAAAATCACAGTTGCCCAATGAACGTTCATTGGGCATTTGGAGGCAGTATTAGACTGCCAGATGATCGCTCAGGAGTTCTTAGGAACACTCGATGGTGATCATTGCCAGAAAATCTAATACACCCTTTAGGCTCAGTTCACACTTCAGTTATTTGGTCAGTTATTTCCAAGTGGGAGTCAAAAACACAGAATAGGTGCAGATCTTTACATTACACCTAATCTATCAGTAGGCTCCACTGCTGGTTTTGGCTCACAATAAGTAATCATTCACCCAACTGTACCTGTTTTTGTGGACCGCAAACGGCGGGTATGCAAAACACGGATACGGGCTGTGTGCGTTCAGCATTTTGCAGATCAGAATATCCTTCTCCATGATAGAAATGCTTATTCTTGTCCTCAAATACAAACAAGAATAGGACGTGTTATATCTTTTTTGGAAGTGCGGATGCCGACAGCACACGGTAGGCTGTCTGCATCTTTTGTGGCACCGTTGAAATGAATGGGTCTGCATCCGATCCACAGATTTCCAGAACGGATGCGGACTGAAAGATGTGGTCGTGTGAATGGGCTCTAACTATAACTGAAGTGTGAACTTGGCCTTACCCTGCCCATAGTGTACACAGCACAGGCTGATAGTGGTCTGGAAGTCCCTATGCATTGTTTAAAACTGACCTCGGTGTTGACAGACCTCCCTCTCCTCAGTATTCTATATGGAAAAGAAAAGTTTTAACTTCTCCAGTTTTCACATTGACCACCGCACTCTCTCAACACAATATACTGTTACAACAATGAAAACCCTACCCTACCCAACTGAACAATAGTACATAGTCCATTAAGGCGCCCATTCATGAGGGTAGATAGACAGACATTTCATGTCTTGGAGTAGATATATAGTGTTACAGATTGGATGTGGGGGCAGTTTTGGCAGGGCTTCCATACATGCATACAGATTAGCAGGCAGTTGCTGGTTTTGGCGGTATTTCATACTTGTCTTGTAGAAGTGTTGCGAACAGTTTGGAGCCTGTTTTGTCAATCTCTTCCACCCCCTTAAACCTCACACGTCATATTTCAGAATTTCACGTTCATCAATGCAGAAAACAGCGTGGCTGTTTTACCACTTAGACGTGTCATTGTTATTCTTGATACAGTTCTTGGAGTCTGATACCACCGCCAAGCCTCGCAGCCGAGGATGTGGTTTGCTGCGTGCAGACCCCACAGCAACATGACCATCAGGGACAAGGACGAAAGACGAAGGCCCTTCATGAAACCCTTCACCCTGGAAGATCATCTTACGTCTGTGCTGTCACGGAGCTTACCGTTACTAAGTCCATTAATCTGCCCGACCCGCGTGTTCTGTGGCCGCTTCCACACAGGAAACATGAAATGCATTAACTTTACCCTGCAAGCTTAAATGAATCTTCATAACGATTAATCTTGCTAACTACGGCTGCTCGGGAGAATGTGCCAGATGGAGAGGTTTAGCCTCGGCAGTGTGATTTCAGTTATCCTGTATATGACTGGCAGGTGAATATGAGGCATGTTGCATCCCTCGGGGAAGCCCACAGAGCAACACGTCCAACCACCCAGATATGATCGCACCACCGCCGGCAAATTGTCTTCCCCGCAGCTTCTACTGGCAGTAATGGATCATCAACGGGTCCTTATTTATAAAAGAGGTTTTTCAGAAGTCCCACAGTCATACGACTATTGTTTAGGTCCGCACCTGATCCACATTTTTTGCCGATCAGATTCCAATCCATTCATTTCAGTTGACCCACAAAAGATGCGGACAGCACACAGTGTTGTCCACATCCAAATGTTCTTTCCGTGGCCTCGCAAAAAATAAATGTGTGGACCACAAAAAGGATATGGGGCATTCACATGACCATAAGGATCTGCTGTACCACACTAGGAATTAACTTTTTTTTTTTTTTTTTTTGTGTGTGGATGATTGGTTTCTTGATTTTTGTAATGTTTTTTCCCCCCTCAATCTTTAGCCCTCTGGCTTATTGTCCAATAGGGATGAGCGAATCGACTTCGCATGAAACATCCAAAGTCGATTCGCATAAAACTTCATTCTAATACTGTACGGAGCAGGAGCTCTGTACAGTATTAGAATGTATTGTCTCCGATGAGCCGAAGTTATTGCTTCGCAATAGCTTCATAAATTTGTACTGTAAAAACATTTCCCGATGGAACCAAACCTGAGTTCGGGAAATGTTTTTTTTACAGTACAAATTAATTTATGAAGTTATTGCGCAAAGTCTCGCGAGACTTTGCGAAGCAATAACTTCGGCTCATCTGAGCCAATACATTCTAATACTTACGGAGCTCCAGCTCTGTACAGTATTAGAACAACGTTTTATGCAAATCAACTTCTGATGTTTCATCCGAATTCGATTCGCTCATCCCTATTGTGCAACACAGATTTAGACCTCGTGTAGTCACCTGCCATTACATTTTTGTGACTTGAGAGACCACGTGAAGGCAGGTGCTAATCATAATTTGTGGCACTATGTTTTTGGTTGCAGCTCGAGAGTATTGTAATAGGTGAAAAACACAAATTTTGCTCTAATGAATGGCACATGGATGCTAGGGGCATCAACAGTCGACCTGGACTGACCTGTCTAGAGATGTTGAATGCTTTAGTTTGTGTTCTGTCTCCAAAATAAGGGGGCATTCACACGACCATATCCGTTCTGCCGTCCACAAATCACAGATCCGCAAAATACGAATGTGGTTCGTGTGCATCCCGCACTTTGTGAGCCCCATTATAACCATGCCTATGAATAGGACATGTTCTATCTTTTCTGCGGTGCGGTGGAATAGACATATGGATGAGGACGCCACACGGTGCACTGTCCGCATTTTTTGTGGCTGCATGGCAACGAATAGTTTTACTTGCTGTCCGCAAAAAATGTGGGTTAGAAGCAGACCAAAAAATGTGTAAAAATGGTCCTGATGGAGTTTTCATCCAGAATCTTAAAAATGTCTGCCAAATAGAATAGTTGATCACCCTGCTGCCCGAAATTATTTACATATAGCTAGCTTTTGGATACGGCCACATGTGGCATAGTCCATTGCGGAAAATCAAGAGTTAATCCGCTTTCGCATAAGCGTATTTGGGCCGGGTTTTGTTTTAGAATCCACTGCTAATGTTAATGGAGTTATTCACATGGACGTAGCCTTTCCATCTGTATTTGAAAACCCCAGCATGGCCAAGTTTTGTGCATATTTGCTATCAAATACGCACATTGTAGTTTATGAAGTGCATAAAAAATAAAGGAAGGAATATGCATGTAAATCATGGTGAAATCCTGAAGCAACACTGATGGTATATCCTCAGGAATCGGTGCATAATCCAGAGCAAGAATACTGACTGATTTCAATACACTTTTGTGAAAGAGGCTTTACCTGGGATTTGCTGCAAATTTCACCCTCTTCAGGGGAATCATTTTAATTAAAACAACAAACCATCAGTATTTATCCCTGACGTTGCTGTTCGGCGGCAGCTCTGATCCTCGCTCCTGTCCTAGTTCCTCTCTACTTCCTGGTCTTGGGCTCAACCTACTGAAAATGACTTGGACTGCCTGCTCATCCAATGACTGGCTGAGGTAGGTCATCTCTACACCCAGTGATTGGCAGAGAGGGCAGTCCAAGCATGAGACCAGGAAGTGGAGAGGAGTGGGGACCTGAGCGGAGGCAGGGAAACAGTGAGGTGAGTACTGATTGTTTCTTATTTTAACCCATTCTGATCTTGGTTTTAATTAAAATTATCCCTAACCCCCCCAAGAATACCTCTTTTAAGCTTTCATATCACGACAGAACTCCAGTATCTGAGTGGAATGTTCTTTTAGTAGGGTGTTTAATTTTACTCATTGGTGAGAATATAATTCTTGGCTTCTTTTTATGTCTCTTTTAGGGTACTTTCACACTTGCGTTTAACTTTTCCGGTGTTGAGTTCCGTCCAAATGCATTCTAAATGGAGAGCAATCCGTTTAGTATGCATCAGGATGTCTTCAGTTCAGTCAGTGTATGATTTTTGGACGGAGAAAATACCGCAGCATGCTACGGTATTTTCTCCGTCCAAAATCCAGGAACACTTGCCTGAATGCCTGCATTATTTTACATTGAAATGCATTCATGCCCAAGTGTTACGGAAAAACGGATCTGGTGCATGTGCAGACCCAAAAAAAAAAATATGTGAAAAAGATAAATACCCGACCCGTTTTTCTGGATTACAACCGGAGAGACAGATCCGGTATTGCAATGCATTTGTGAGACTGATCTGCATCCGGATCCGTCTACAAATGGTATCCGTTTGCATACAGATTGCCGGCGACGGAACTGCCTGCCGGAATCCAGCAATGCAAGTGTGAAAGTTATACACACCTTTTGTTTAATTAGCTAAAGTGGCAGTATGGCGATAGCTTCCCTGTTGCCTATCTGGTAAAAGTTTTCCGTACGGCGCAATGGAAATCTGTGACTGGCTCCTATCAGAAGATAAGGTAGTGAATATGCTTTTAGTTATTGGTTTTCTATTTTAGGAGTATGAAACGATCGTTAATGCGTCTCGCAGGGTTTTTAATTTCACATTCAGTACATTATTTTACAATTTCAAATTACTTTTTTATGGCCTGCTGCAATTATCTCCAACTTCCATTCCTGGTGTTTAGCGGACTGTGTTGCTTTTTTTTTTTTTTTTTTATATCCTTCAGTAGTCTCCCCTTTTCCATCACACATTCCAAGTTTGTAATGAGTTTTTATGACTTTTTATTGTTTGTTGGTAATTTGTAGCATTGATGCATATTGTGCCACGGCATGATGTCAGCCCTATCGCTTACCCAGGATCATAATCAAGTAGCGCCATAATAATTAGAAATTTGGTTAAACAGGGAACAGAGTTATTGTGATTTATTCTCATTCTGCATATGTTGGCTTGAAATTAAAAATGTAGTTATTTAATTGGAGTAGCTTTTTGACTTTTATTAAAACTGATAGTATATGCCTGAGCGTAATGAATTTACTTTTCAGTTAAAGGGGTTATGCCATGGCTGATGTAAAAAGTGAAAATCAGAGCTCATATGGTATATGACAATCTCTTTCCAACAAAGCTAGAACCAGTTCAGTACCTCACATGGAACCAGAGATCTCCCCATTCATTGCTCCAGTTGCTCTGCTAGTTCTGGTCAGGCTGGCAGCTCAGGGAGTGTGTTCTTTCTGCCACAGCCGCCTCCTACTATATATGAATGCTGGCGGTTGAAGCATGGAGCTGAGCATGTACATGTTACCCTATGGACACCAGTGGGAAAAATTATTATGACTTAAACAGAAAACATCAGAACTAGAGGGATTTTAGTAACAAAGTAAATTTCAAAATGAATTACGGTAATTGTGGCACAACACCTTTAAAGAGGACCTGTTGCCTGTCCTGACTTGTCTGTTTTAATAGTTTCATGCATTCCCCATGTAATAACAATTCTGGAGCATCTATTCTTATGTCTGTATGTTGTGCCATTCCTTTATTATTTCTACTAGAATTTGTGAATGAATTGCCAGCAGTCTGCAGTAAGGGTAACTAGTTGGGGGCGTGTACCTGCACGGACTCGCTCTATCCAATCAGTGCTGACATTTTCAGACTGTGCAGGGACACCCCCCAACTGGTTACCTCCCCTCTGTACCCTTACTGCAGACTGCTAACAATTCATTCATAACTTCTAGAAGAAATAATAAAGGAATTACACAACATACAGACATAAGAATAGAGGCTCCAGAATTGTTATTACATGGGGGGGATGCATGAAGATATTAAATAAGGCATGTCAGGAGTGGTGACAGGGCCTCTTTAAGTGTAATTTTTCCAAATATAACATTTTAAGTTTGAGTGAAATTAGACAGACTTGCCTGCTTTCTTCCAGAAACAGTGCCCTTTCTGCCCTTGGCCTGTATCTGGTACTGCAACTTGGCCCATAGCCTTCAGCAGCTATCCCCAGAACCAGATACGACCAAAGAAAAAAAGCACACTGTTCATGGAATAACGAAGCCACCTTTTTAGTAATGCTTTTCAAAGAGATGAGTGGAACACTAAACCTAGAAATGAATGATAGAAGTAAAACAGTAGATACCATTGCTCACACTTTGTCAGCCTGTAACCTGTTTCCAGCATGATCCCCCAAGCAAACAGTCTTGTTGACATCTTGCATATCTTCCAGTTTCTATTGGGGAGTAACTTGGCGGGGCTCGGCTTAAAGGGGTTCTACAGTTATTTTAAACTGATGATCTATCCTCTGCATAGGTCGGACCCCCGCCGATCAGATGCTGATGGTCTATTCAGAATTACAGAATCGGCTGTTTTTATGAAGACCTTGAAAGTAGATCTGATAGGCTGTGGCTGGGGCGACCCCAGAATTGCAAACTGAAGCAACCTCAGAATCTCGAAATTCAGCAATATTTTATTTTTTCTTCTTTTTTGCGAGTCGCTCTACGAACCCATTCAGTTCAGTGGCTGCACTGCTACGCATCGATCTTTTGGTTGTGCCGTGGGCCGCGATTGCCGAGTAGGCCCAGCCTAACTAGAAATGGCCGGATTGCTGAAAGTGTTTTCCAGACTGGATTTGGCCACTTTATATAGAGCATACACAGCCTTGCGTAATATAAATTGTGTGCGTTTCTTTTTTTCTTCAGCACTATTTTTTAAAGGCAGGATTACAGATATCTACTTACATTTGTCTAGACACTTCCTAATGATCTCTTAACGTGATCTAATTATTCCTATAGCAGGAAATGAGCATTATTAGTGGAGCTTCACGCTGCTCACAATGTATCGCCATTGATTGCTCTAAAGAACGGGGGGAGGGGATAGAGGAAAAAACCAAAATGTATGTGAAACGTAATAATGTGAGGCCATGTTGTTCTTCATGCAAGGCTAAATATCCTATAATTAAGTCTTGTGTGTTGATCTCGGGGACGGGGGCGTCTTATAAATAATTATCCTCGTACAGTGAACATGGCTGACTTCTCCTGATCTCTGTAACTGGAGCAACACAAAATAACTTGTAAACAACCAGTTCTGATCTCGACAGCCGTCTTGATTATGTAATACTGTATTAGATGGCGAGTATCGCTAATTATGATTAATTGTAAGTCGAGCTTCATGAACTGCTGCACAAAGTGGGCTGTAATGAAATAACAACGTAATGGTTGTAGAATTGTGCTTCTAATACGTTTCTCAGATGGATAGGGCGCTCGTAAACACCATTATTACCTTTTCTGACCAGGAAGTCCATATGTATCTGGCCTGATGACTCCTTGCTAATAGTTTTATCAGAAAATTTCATATGGTTGCTGTCTCTCTTCTTCATTCCTTCTTTTAGCAAACTAAAAATGAAGGTTTCCTCGAGATCTTGTAATTTCGTAGAGCATAGCTTTTTCAGTTATGGAATAAAGAATATATTTTTTTTACCCATTTTAAAATATCAAACATCCTAAGTTCTTAACTTACTGTAACTATTTTCATTTTGTTCTTAGGCTAGTTTCACATTAGCTCTAAATTGTTCTGGCAGGCTCTTCCGGTAGAGGAACAACCTGCTGGAGTTCATCTCATCCATCATTACTGCTGGAGCCTCAATGACTATGATGGGACCGGGCGGGGGCCCGCACTCTTTCCAACATTAGTGCAAGCAGCATTATTTTTTTTTTTGTGTGGCCAAATCTTAGCACTAATGCTAGATACAGGGCGGATCCCCGCGGGGAAAGGTAGTATCCGGTACTTGTCAGATAGGATGAACAGGTTAAACGGGAATGTGCAATCAGAAAATCATCTACTGTGTAAATCGAGTTTTAGGTTAAATGTATATTTAAGAATTTTTGGAGTTTTAATGTTTTTTTATTTTCCTTGTTACTATATTTTAAAAAGAGAAAAAAATATCATAAACTTAGACATAAACTTGTGAATCGTTACATAGTACTCCAGCAAAAACACACAGGTCCATTGTGTTCAACTAAGGCTACTTTCACACTAGCGTTTTTGCTGGATCTGTCATGGATCAGCAAAAAAACGCTTCAGTCATGATACAACCGTCTGCATCCATTATGAACCGATCCGGTTGTATTATCTCTAAAATAGCCAAGACTGATCCGCCTCTAGAACCATTGTAAGTCAATGGTGGACTGATCGGTTTTCTTTTGTGTCTGAGAAAACTGATCTGTCACCACTTACATTGTGAGTCATGACTGATCCGTTTTGCCCTGCATACCAGGACACACTAAAAAACGCAGCTTGCAGTGCATTTGTGTGCATTACGGGAATGCAATGAAACAGAACAGGTGCTTTCAGTTCAGTTTTCTCCCCATTGACAATGAACGAGGACTAAACTGAAGCGGTTTCCCCGCTATGGAGATCCTATGATGAATCTCAATAGCGAAAAGGGAATGGGCAGATTTTAAAGTAGCCGAAGAGATGGAAGAGGATGTGGCTAAAGGCACGGGGTGTGGAAAACAAGAATTCCATAAATTTTCTTAAGTGCTAACGTTACACTTAGTTTATTGATATAGTAGTCCTGCAAATTTTTTTGTGCAGTTCAACATTTGATCTCCAATGTAAGTAAATGTGAACCTTGGCAGTCGCATGTCTTGTAGACAGTAATTTCAAGAATGAAGAGTCCTGTAACAGCTATTGCATAATCATAGTGCTCTCCTTTGACAGTTGGATTATTGAATGACAACACCTTTTTGTAACCCGTCAATCAGACAGATCATGTATGTTGCCTTGAAATCCTGAAGTCTCCAACTCTCCTTTAAGAACTTAAGTTCAGGACAAGCATCACCGTCGATCTCCATGGAGTTTTCTTATTCATGTTTTTTCATCACTTTCTATTCACTGTCACTCCTTGAATCTCATCAGAAGCTGGTTTTACACTGTAATTTGACTGTATTTTTAGCACTCCAGCCCTTCTACTCCATTATCACCATGTGAATCACTATTTGTGTGTATATAGATATATAAAAATAATAGTTTAACATCATTAACATAATAAATCACTGTTTTTGGTATATTTCAACATAGTAAATAAATTACTTGTCAGTGTAGTAGAGTAATAGGTAAAAAAAAACAGACACAACAATTAGGACATCCATGCCGCTCATTCTGAGTGATTGAATCATTAAACTGAAAGAGGGGTGCTCAAAATAATAGCAACGGGGAGTTAAGTTGAGGAAGTCATTCATTCTGTGGAATAACAAGTGTTAATTTTTGCCCTCTTTTTAAGTTAGAAGGGTGACAAATGTTGCACATGTTGGTTATAGTGCATTTCCTTCTGAAATATTAGGGGAAATGGTACATTCTAGACATTGTTCTGATGAAGAACATACTTTTGTTAAAAAGATGATTGACGAGGAAAAAACATATAGAAAAGTGCAGTTTATTATAGTTTGCTCAGCTAAAATGATGCTCAGATGCTTTGAAGTGGCATCTATGTTACAGACAGGACTGAGGCCCAATCCCATAGAGTACTTAGGATGATATCACAAAATGTGGTTTGGGGGAGGGGGGGGGGGGGGGAAATGGAATGCAGAAGAATTGTTGAATGTATTCGAGTCTTCCTGGACTGGAATACCTGTACAGAGCGGCCAGAAGTTGGTCGATGCCAAGCAGTTCTCAGAAACAATGGCTATGCCTCTAAATATTAGTTCAGTAATTCTAAGTGAAATCTCAAACATTTTTCAGTTTATAAACGCAAAAACACAAATGCAATCGCACTCTGCAAACCAGCACTCTGCCCTGCCTTTATGCTGGATGTTGAATAAGGCATTGGTGTACATTTTGGCCAAAGCGTAATAAGCCACTCGCCACGTCAAGGTCACCTTCATGAGTGGTCCCTAACACTAGTTCCTACCTGTTATGGGCCATGACAGCCACACTGTACCTGCGCTCCCTAGACTTTGTGTGGCTGTCATGGCCCATAACAGGTAGGAACTAGTGTTAGGGACCACTCATGAAGGTCACCTTGACGTGGTGAGTGGCTTATTACGCTTTGGCCAAAATGTACACCAATGCCTTATTCAACATCCAGCATAAAGGCAGGGCAGAGTGCTGGTTTGCAGAGTGCGATTGCATTTGTGTTTTTGCGTTTGTATCTGTATTTCGCCATAGCAATGTGCACCTGCATAGGGTTGTGCGGGCTGAACCCCCACATTTTTCAGTTTATATATTACTTTTTTTAGTTTTTAAAGAAAAATGCTTGCATTTTTATTTTATTTGAACAGCCTAATATTCCCCTTTTCTTTACTTTCTGTCAAGTATTAACACAAACTGTCTACATGTTATTGATTTGGGCTTGGAATTGAATGTGTAGGGTTTCCAGTGGATCTGCATTTATGGTAATAAGTTATAAGGATTTTACAGTTTATTTGCCTTTTTAAACTAGCTGCTATTTTTTTTTTTTAACACTACTGTGTAGAGGAGGAAAGTTAAAAGAAATAGACACGAGGAACAAGGCGCTGTTAACATTTTTATGACAAATGTTGATTTTTTATTTTATTAATAACTCATTCATTCCATAGTTTTTTCTGGTCAATTAAGCCTCATACATGAATATGGCTTTGTAGATTCAGGTGGTTCCATCAATTTCAATATCTGATATTGTATGGAGAAGGCGGCTTCTGATTTTTGAAGTGCTTTATGCATGAATCCTGAAGGATCTGTGACTGTATTAAATTCATTCTTCTGATCATTCTGCTCATCCGCTTTTCCCGTTTTCTACCTTTTACTATACAATAGACAGAAATTAGATTTGTCTGAAGCGGTAGTTGGTGATTAGCTCCTAATTACCAAGTACAGATGAGCCACTCTGCCTGTCATTATCTGATTTACCATTCATGGGGCCTCGAAGAGTCTAGTCCAGCACAATACTTGGAAGCGTGACTCCGCTCAGGTCGTTTTCCAGACTTACAATTACTGTCCCAGTACATCATAAAATGCAGGAAAGAACAATATTGCTTTTAACCAGAAAAAGTAGACAAATTCCATTTAAAGAGGACCTATCGCCCATAAGAAAGAGAAAAACAAGCACTTTCTTGAAATCTTGCTGCTTCCATGACATGCTATTATGTTTGCATATGGTTGCAGCGATGAAGTACACTCCACCGCCACAATCTACCTGGCTCCGTAATCTTGTCCCGCATCGCCCATATCACTATGGGGCCCTGCGTATAACGGAATAGCCGCCCCAGAAGGGACAGTCACACTAAGAAACTTATTAACCAAGTGGTCCTGTAGGAAGTATGGAAACCTATCTCACCGGGTAACTGCTAGCAGGCGGAGCGGTCAGGTCATGTCATGTCGTTGTACTAGCGGGGGGCAGAAACGGGGCCTTTCATGGTAAAAGTCTAAACAGTATCCAACAGAAACAAGATGAATCAGAATCAAGAGAGTAAAAGGTACAAAGATGCAAGGCCAGGAGAATGGTCACTTAACAGTCCAAGGTCAAACACAGTAGCAGGAAAGGAGATTGCAGAGAGTATTCTGGTATTAAGCCAGGTCAAAAGTGCAAGAATAGTTGCAACGTGCAGTTAAAGGGGTTATCCAGGAATTGATGATGAGCTATCCACAGGATCGATCATTATTATCACATAGGCGGGGGTCCGAGTGTTTAAGGGAGCCACTGCGCTCACTGGAGCTCTGGTGAGCGCAGCAGACTCCTCGCACCCAAGCACAGCGCCATCAATTGTACAGCTGATCGGTTGTCAGACTCCCACTGACCGGATATTGATGACCTATTCAGAGAATTCCCAGTTAGCCTCTTTAACCTAGCACATACTGGAACCATGTTAAAAGCTCTATAACTGGCATTCAGCACTATCGCAGCAGGATTTAAAAAGATCACAGGTCTCACTGGTTGGCTGTCAAGCCAAGCCCCCCCCCCCCCCTCCTTTCTGCCTCTGCTTCATGTTTGGGGTAGAAGTAGATGAGATTGTCACAAAATCCTAGGCTACACCCTCTCCTGACACTTTGCCTGGCTTTTGGAGCCATGTGTTCCATATTTTGTACAAATATTGAAATCTGCAGCCTGTTTAAGGTACATCTACACTGTGATTTTGTCTGTGACAGCTGTTGCGCTGTCACGCTGCCACTCCAGTCATTCCTATAGCGGCTATACCACACTACAATCTTGGGTTGAGTCACCATGATTGCCTGGTATAAACAGGGTATGAAGTGCTGAGACTGCTGTGATCACAGGACTATTCGGTAACAGGGTCTCTCTTAAGCAAGCTTGTATACTGAAAATATTTAATTCCCTTTCTCTTTTACAGAGATATGTGTAAAACATGGTTCACAAGGCTTAGATGAGAGTGCAGGATCCTGAGCATAGATACATGGCAGGAACCTTTATGTCCTTTGAGCCTCACAGTCGCATCATAAAACTGCAGTCAATCAATACTGCTATGTTGAATGTTACACATTACCTGAAGCCTTATAGTTTTTACTGCAAAAGGTGTTGGCAGATAACATCACTGTAGGAGAACATCCTTAGAAGATCCAGTTTAGTACACAAATGGCAGGTTTGGCCCAGAGCTCCTACACGCACATACCGCCTTATAATAACTAAGTACTAGAGCTTATTCTGGAGTTATTTCTCATTTTCTTGTAGCAAAGCTCTTTTTTTTTTTCATACCGTATTTCACTTGTGCAGAGTGTATTTTCAGTTTCACGTTCTTTAGATGACAGATTGTATGTAAAACCCACAATTAAATAAATAGTGTTTTCCTGCTCGAGTTATTCTGAAAGCGGAGTTATTATTTGACTGCCTCCTTGTTTCGTGCGGATGAGGTGACGGTATTACTCTGACCACATGACCTGTTTGTTATAATTACAGTGTTAAAATTAAGCAATTAGCTTAGCTTGGAGCAGAGTTATAATTATAGATAAACATGTTTTATACAACTAAGCGTACTTTAACTCTTACGACAGAGGATTCCGGCAGGTTGTTCCGTCGCTGGAACTGCCTGCCGGATCCAGCAATTCGGACGCAAACTGATGCAGATCCGTCTGGACAAATGCTCGAAATACCGGAACCTGTCTCTCTGCATTTCTGTAAACGTGCAAATTTTTATTTCTAAAGGATTTTCGAAAAATTGTATTTTTGTCCTTTTTACGACAGACCTTGTAATAGTAAATGTCATAGGAAAGAAGGATCGGGCATGCCTGATACTTTTGCTCTCAGGGAGAAGGGTCTGGTGTCTCCTGAGCAGAGTTTTCATGTGTATGGCAGGATATGACCGCTACCTAATAGGTATGGCCAACTTAAAGGGGTTGTCTCATTTCAGACGTTGGAGGCATATCGCTAGAATATTCCCCCAATGTCTCATAGGTGCGGTTCCCAGAGTTGCCCGCAAAGTGAAGAAGGCCGCACCACGCATGCCCAGCCTCCAACTATTCAATCCTATGGGAGCACCGAAAACAGCCTAGCGGCTATTTTCGGAAGTCAGATTGAAGTGAATGGGAAGCGCAGCCACAGCTCCATTCACTCGCCAGTGCTCGGCTATTTTCGGCGTTCCCATAGGAGTGAATGGTGCGCCCGCCTTCACTTTGCAGGCTCCATTCTAAGGATAGCTGTGGGTCCCAGAGGTGGGACACCTACCTATCAGACATTGGGTGCATATCCTAGTATATGCCCCCAATGTTTGAGCTGAGACAACCCCTTTAAGTCAATGGCATTAATGACTGGTTTTTTCAAGATCACTACTTGCTTATCTCCAGTAACAATCATCAGGTATGTGCATGCTGTTATCTGCTCGGTTTATAATCCCAGTCACTCTATCATTTCCTCCCAGCAACATTTAGAGGGGATTTATGTTACTTTTCTCCCTTGTTTTTGCAGTGTCATGCTGCTTTTCATTACTTCTATATGACTTTTGCGTTGTCCTTCAGACGTGGCACTTGTCACTTTGGTCTGCCTGGTATGAAGCGTACCGGAGAGATGTGTTTATGGTCCACCGCTAATTATGCAGTACTTCTTCCCTGGAATAAATGGCTGGAACTTTGTGTCTGTCAGTAACACTTCAGAAGTCGGCTCTATAATGCCCTTCTTGTGGTAGTCATTAGTATTCACCACTCCATCAGCCTGCAGTTTAAACTCTTCTACTTGTATTTGTCACAGAAGATGATGAAGGGATGTTGCCTAGAAACACTCAGGCACACTCGCGACAGGAATTATCAATCTGTTCTGTATATTCACCTCCACATGGAGCGGAGAAAATTGAGTTTCACCGCTGACAACTTTAATTGATTGCGCGTTGTCTTTGCAGGCCCATGGCATCTCAAACATTATTTCCTGTAATCGTGGGGCTTGTGGGGGATTTTCTGAGAGCTGAATTTTACTGTAGGACAAAAGTGTGATTTTTATTGATTACATTTTCTAGCTTATGCCAGTCTTCTCATTGTTCAAACATTCCCAAGTCAGAGCTTTTGTACCCCTCCAAAATGTAATTTTCACTTGTTGATTGTTGCTGCTTGTGTGAAAGTTTGGAGTTATATGGAAGTTGTGTAACTGAAACTATTGTATAATTCAGGTCATTGGCGAGTTGCTTTACTGATGGCTGAAAATTCTGCTTGTGGTATCTTGGAATTTAAGAGAACGTGACTTCTCGCGCCCCGGCTTGCCTCTTTTTTTCTCGCGCCCCGGCTTGCCTCTTTTTTTTTTTTTTTTTTTTTCTCGCGCCCCGGCTTGCCTCTTTTTTTCTCGCGCCCCGGCTTGCCTCTTTTTTTTTTCTCGCGCCCCGGCTTGCCTCTTTTTTTTTTTCTCGCGCCTGGCTTGCCTCTATTTTTCTCGCGCCCCGGCTTGCCTCTATTTTTCTCGCGCCCCGGCTTGCTTCTTTTTTTCTTGCGCCCCAGCTTGCCTCTTTTTTTCTTGCGCCCCAGCTTGCCTCTTTTTTTCTTGCGCCCCGGCTTGCCTCTTTTTTTTTTTTTTTTTCGCGCCCCGGCTTGCCTTTTTTTTTTTCTCGCGCCCCGGCTTGCCTCTTTTTTTTTTTTTTTTCGCGCCCCGGCTTGCCTTTTTTTTTTTTTTCTCGCGCCCAGGCTTGCCTCTTTTTTTTTTTTTTTTTTTCTCGCGCCCCGGCTTGCCTCCTTTTTTTTCTCGCGCCCCGGCTTGCCTTTTTTTTCTTCTCGCGCCCCGGCTTGGCCCCTCTTCCTGACATGCCGTTTGGTTAGTGTCACACTGTGCAGGGACACGCTCCCAACTAGTAAGACACAGCCGTCAACTTATTCATAAACTTTTAGCAGGAATAATAGAACAGCTTTATATGAAGTCATAAGAATATACAGTTGTGTTCAAAATAATAGCAGTCAGACATCAATAACCTAAACAATCACTGTTTTTGGTAGAAAATATATTTCTACATGGCAAATAATTTACTTGCAGGTGTAGTAGAGTAATAGAAATCCAACAGACCCAACAGTCATGACATGCATGCTGCTGATTCTGTGTAATTGAATCACTAATTGAAAGGGGCATGTTCAAAATAATACCAGTGTGGTGTTCAATGAGTGGGGTCATATTTTCTTTTAAAAACAGGTGTCAACTATTGCACTTATTTAAGGAAGGAAGGCAGCAAATGTTGTACATGCTGGTTACAGTGCATTTCTCTGAAATTCTGATGGAAAATGGGTAGTTCCAGACATTGTTCAGAAGAACAGTGTACCTTGATTAAAAAGTTGATTGGAGAGGGGAAAACATATAAAGAAGGGCAGAAAATGATAGGCTGCTCAGCTAAAATGATCGAAAATGCTTTAAAATGGCAACCAAAACCTGAAAGACGTGGAAGAAAGCGAAAAACTACCATTCGAATGGATAGAAGAATAGCCAAAATGGCAAGGACTCTGCCAACAATCAGCTCCAGGAAGATCAAAGAAGGTCTAAAGTTACCTGTGAGTACTGTTACAATGAGAAGACGCCTATGTGAAGCCAAGCTATCTGCAAGAAGCCCCCGCAAAGTCCCACGCTGAAGAGGTTACAGTTTGCCAAAGAGCACATTGACTGGCCTAAAGAGAAATGGCACAACATTTTGTGAACTGATGAAAGTAAGATTGTTCTTTTTGGGTCTAGAGGCCGGAGACAGTTTGTCAGACGACCCCTAAACACAGAATTCAAGCCACAGTACACTGTGAAGACAGTGAAGCATGGTGGCGCAAGCATCATGATATTAGGATATTTCTCATACTAAGGTGTTGGGCCTATTTATCGCATACCAGGGATCATGGATCAGTTTGCATACATGAGAATACTTGAAGAGGTGATGCTGCCTTATGCTGAAGAGGAAATGCCCTTGAAATGGGTGTTCCAACAAGACAACGACCCCAAACACACCAGTAAACGTTGGTTCCAGACCAACAAGATTGACGTTATGGAGTTGTCCAGCCCAATCCCCGAATCTTAATCCAATAGAAAACTTGTGGGTGACATAAAAAATGCAGTTTGAGGCAAAACCAAGAAATAAAAAGGAACTGTGGAATGTAGTCCAATCATCCTGGGCCGGAATACCTGTTCACAGGTGCCTGAAGTTGGTTGACTTCATGCAACACAGATGTACAGCAGTTCTCGGAAACAGCGGTTATACAACTAAATATTAGTAAAGTGATTCAAAGGAAACCAAAATCTGCAAACATTTTTCAGTTTATATAGTGAATGTTTGAGCTTGTAAAGAAGAATACAAACACTGCTATTTTTTTTGAACAGTCTAATATTCACTTTTCTTTAATTTCTTTAGAGGAACAACACATTTGATATATTTTTCTTTGTTTTGATTTGGAATAGAATGTAGTGTTCCCAATGCATTTGTGTGTATTGAAGTAAAGGCTATTGGAAGGATTTTGAGCTTTATTCACTTTTTTAAACACACTGCTATTATTTTGAACACATTGTATATTCCAGAATTTTTAATTTCATCTATATATACAATTATTTATTAAAACAAGCATGTTAGGAGCGATGAAAGTACCTCGGTAAGAATACTGTAGAAATCTTATCCACATCCTACTGAAATTTTATTAGCTTAGGCTACTTTCACACTTGCGTTCAGAGCGGATCCGTCTCAGACGGATCCGCTCATATAATGCAGACGGTGGCTCCGTTCAGTACGGATCCGTCTGCATTATATTGTTAAAATATTTCTAAGTGTGAAAATAGCCTCAGACTGATCCGTCCAGACTTTCAATGTAAAGTCAATGGGGGACGGATCCGTTTGAAGATTGAGCCATAGTGTGTCATCTTCAAACGGATCCGTCCCCATTGACTTACATTGTAAGTCTGGACGGATCCGCACGCTTCCGCACGGCCAGGCGGACACCTGAACGCTGCAAGCAGCGTTCAAGTGTCCGCCTGCTGAGCGGAGCGGAGGCTGAACGCTGCCAGACTGATGCATTCTGAGCGGATCCGCGTCCACTCAGAATGCATTAGTGCTGGACGGAAGCGTTCGGGTCCGCTTGTGAGCCCCTTCAAACGGAGCTCACAAGCGGACACCCGAACGCTAGTGTGAAAGTAGCCTTACAGTGTCAATTTATGCTGCAGATTTAATCCTTTGCAATCCATAGTGTAAATTATGCAGTTAGTCTGGATATGGACTATATTCCAGTTGCAAATTTGGATGCCTATCAGTGGCAAAATGTGTAGTGCATTTCTGGCACCAAATACAGCCCGTGTGGACTTGCACTAAAACAATATAAATGACATTAAAAGCACAACACACATTGACACAAGTCTTTAAAGGGAACCTGTCACCGGGATTTTGTGTATAGAGCTGAGGACATGGGTTGCTAGATGGCTGCTAGCAGATCTGCAATATCCAGTCCCCATAGCTCTGTGTGCTTTTATTGTGTAAAAAAAACGATTTGATACATATGCAAATTACCCTGAGATGAGTCCTGTATGTGAGATGAGTCAGGGACAGGACTCATCTCAGGTTAATTTGCATATGTATCAAATCTTTTTTGTCACACAATAAAAGCACACAGAGCTATGGGGACTGGGTATTGTGGATGTGCTAGCGGCCATCTAGCCGCCCATGTCCTCAGCTCTATACACAAAATCCCGCTGACAGGTTCCCTTTAAACAAAAAGACAATGAATGTCTATGGCACAAAAACACCAGAAAATGAGCCAAAACAAAAAACACTCGGCACAGCGAGAGCATGCTGTAGTTAAAAAAAAAAAAAAAAAAAAGAGGGACCTAAAAATGCAATAAAAGTTTCAAAAATTATTTTATTTTTCGCCCCATAAGACGCACTCCCCCCCCTCCCCTAAAAGTGGGCGGAAAATGCCCCTGCGTCTTATGGGGCGAATGCTTCCATTTTACATCGCAGTCTGCGATGTATGAGCCGAGAGAGAGGAGGGCCTGGGGTCCGGAACTAGGGGGCGGGGCCCGGTGCAGTCACGGTACTCTTACACCGGGCCCTGCCGCTCACCGCAGTATTTATAACCATTAATCCTTATTCTGTTAATAAGTGTAACTAAAGCTGCGCTCTCCCCTGTTCCCCTGTATCAGTACAGCACTTGGGAACAAGCTTCCATAGCAGGCAGAGCGGACGGCAGCAGTAACGTCACTCACTGACGTCGAGCGCCTGCTCTTCCCACTTTATGAATGAAGCAGGCGGAGCAGGCGCACAACGTCAGTGAGTGACGTTACTGCTATGGAAACTTGTTTGTAAGTGCTGTACTGATACAGGGGAACATGGGAGAGCGCGGCTTTAGTGTAACTTATTAACAGGATAAGGATTAATGTTTATAAATACTGCGGCGAGCAGAGGGCCGGTGTATTGGGGGACACTGTTATGAGGGGGATCTGTGGATGACATATAGCAGTGCCACTCACAGATCCCCCCCCCCCCCCCCATCACAGATCCCCCACCCCATATAATGCAATCCACAGATCCCCCCTCCCCATAACAGTGCCATCCACAAATCCCCCATAACAGTGCCATCCACAAATCCCCCATAACAGTGCCATCCACAAATCCCCCATAACAGTGCCATCCACAAATCCCCCATAACAGTGCCATCCACAAATCCCCCATAACAGTGCCATCCACAAATCCCCCATAACAGTGCCATCCACAAATCCCCCATAATAGTGTCATGCACAGACCACCATTAATTCAAAACCCGCCAAAAGCACACCTTTTGGTTAAAATTTTTTTTTTCTTCTTCTTATTTTCCTCCCTTAAAAACCTAGGTGCGTCTTATAGGGCGAAAAATACGGTATGTCCTGTGATTCACAGCTAGCATGTGGATGGAAAAATGCAGACAATGAAATCCGCAAAAATGCCCAAAATAAATTATGTGAAACCAGCCCTAATAAAGGGCTGTATTCCAATATAGGCCCATAAAGTGCCATATTCTGGTTCCGTGCCACATTGATCCGTAAGAAGGCCATGTGCATAATAAACCTTTTAAAATGCCGTGACCAGCCGCCCTGAAATCCGGTTTGTTTCCTTTGACAGAGTGATGCTGTGTGCCAATAATCTGTACACTTTTGAACTTGTGGAGTAATCACATAAAGATAGGAAAGTATATCCTGATTGCCCCTGCTGATGTCTCTTCTCCTCTGTCCTGCTGTCATCTCCTCTAATTGGTTGTGTTTTGAGAGGCCTCGAATGGCTTTTATTCCGCACTTAATTTCGTAAATGTCTGAACTCTTGAACGAAATATAACAAGACTCTCTGCAGTAGTGATTTGTTACTGGTAGAAGTCAACAACTTATTATGGGTCCTAGTTTAGTATTTCCACTATGTTGTATATTACTTCTGGGGTAATGCAAGCACGTGACGCCGCCAGTTAATGAGCACTGGCTAAATGCCCCCAGCTTAGTGGTCGGTGGGGCAAAATCCAGTGAGGTCAGTGCATGCATATTCCTTAGGCTGCTTTCACATCGGTGTTTTCCATTTCGGTTTTGAGATCCAGCGGAGGATTTCAAAAGCGGAATTAAACGGTTCAGTTTTGTCCCCATTTATTATCAATGGGGACAAAACTGATCAGGATGCATAAATATGCATCCGTTGCGGTTTTGTGTCCGGTCAGCGAAAAGGAACAAACCAGATCCGGCATGAAAATCGGTGTCAGTGGTGCCAAATCCGTTTTTTTGTTAGTGTAGAAAACGGATCCTGCGCCCATTGACTTAGTGATTTTCATGCAGGATCCAGTTTTCATTTAATACAACCCGATCTGGACAAAAACGGATGCATTAAATGACACAGAGCCTTTTAATTCTGTTTTTGAGATCCTATGACTGATCTTAAAACTGGAATTAACAACAATGTAAAATAACCTTAAAGGGATTTTCTGAGATATTTTAACTGATGGACCTATCCTCAGATACCAAGCACAGCCGCTATACAAAGGAGGACTGCTGTGCTGGTTTAGCTGAGAGCAGGCCACGGTGAGTGCCGGCACCTTGGTTGTGTGATCATTGACCCATCACCACCAGCAGTTTATGCTTTGTCATACTCTGCTCAATCGCATTAGGTCTTCTAGGTGTGTGTGTGCGTGTATATATATGTGTATATATATATATGTGTGTGTGTGTGTGTGTGTGTGTGTGTGTGTATATATATATATATGTATAAAAAAAAAATCATTTTCCAGTAGAGTATATATACATGTAGATTAACCAAAAGTGCAATTTTTTGTGATTTTTGCTTTCCAGTTTGTGCTTCCAGATACTTTATCTAGTACTTTGTCCTAATTGAAGTTGGAAATTTTTCCCGTTAGATAAAGAAAATTCGGTTTGCCTCATGTGAGTCTTTTAGCCTTTTTTCTGCATCAACACTTCTGACCTGGATGGACGTATGGCTTTTTATGCTTTACGGTTGTCGCCATTACAGGCAGTTGTATTTCTGTGTATGCGCTAGGCTTTTTGGTATTCCCTGTAAACTTCACTGCTCAGAGTAAAACAATACAGCGGCTTATGGGTGAATCGCTGAGTTTAACAAATGGCTCCAGGAGTAAATTGAACAAATGTGTATTTTGCCAAACTCATTCGGACTGTCAGTTTTCTTATTTGGCTTACACTTTAAAGTAATTATTTTCTAAATCCTCTGTGTTAGGAGCCACTTACATTCAGATGGCATACTGTGCTGTTCTCTGGGCAGCTGTGACCTGATTGCATTAAGGTACCACAGACCACAGCGTCAAATCCTCTTTAGTGCCTGCTGACTGCAAAATGTTCCCGCTAGAGCATATATCCTGTATAATGGGATCCATGAAGCCGTCACAATCTGTCTTTGCAAGGCTTTGTTATAGGTCAATGTATGGTTTGGTTATAGCCAGTTGTTAAACTAACTTTTATAGAGCAGTTCTCGCTCCATCCCTACCTTACCTACTCGCTCCATCCCTATCCTCCATGATTTACCCTCTTTATTCGCTCTCTGCTCTCTCGTCATCCCCACCCTCTCTGCTCTCTCGCCAGCCATACCCATCCTCTCTGCGCTCTCGCCAGCTATACCCACCCTCTCTGCTCTCTCGCCAGCCATACCCACCCTCTCTGCTCTCTCGCCAGCCATACCCACCCTCTCTGCTCTCTCGCCAGCCATACCCACCCTCTCTGCTCTCTCGCCAGCCATACCCACCCTCTGCTCTCTCGCCAGCCATACCCACCCTCTCTGCTCTCTCGCCAGCCATACCCACCCTCTCTGCTCTCTCGCCAGCCATACCCATCCTCTCTGCGCTCTCGCCAGCCATACCCATCCTCTCTGCGCTCTCGCCAGCCATACCCACCCTCTCTGCTCTCTCGCCAGCCATACCCACCCTCTCTGCTCTCTCGCCAGCCATACCCACCCTCTCTGCGCTCTCGCCAGCCCCAACCTCACCTTTTTTTCGTCCCCACCCGCGCCGCTCTCGCTCTGTCCCCACCCGCGCCTTGCAGTAGTATTGTCACATAGGGAAAAATGGGTATTAAAAGTCTTTTATTGCATGTTTTTTCTTTTTCTCTTTTCTCCAGAAATCTGAGTTGCCATAGTCCAGATCACGTGTACAGCGAGCACATAACGTGTGCCCCCTGAGCCGCATTCGGTGACACGTGAAGCGATGCACACAGTTTTTTCTTTGCTTCTGTGATATCTATATATTTTTTTCCCTCTCCCCTCTTCATTTCCCAGTTGCACAGATTAAAGGACAAACAGGCTGTTGACAAGTTATTACTGAGCTCTCACTTTTCTTGTGCCTTGGGCACTGAGGCCTTAATTGAGGCAGCCTTTCAAAATCTTATCCCAAAAGTGTCAGTGGAGACGAGTAAGCCCCTTTGAGCCGGCTAGATGAATTCTGAAATGAGCTGCCACCTCTCTATAATAAAGCGTCCTTCCCCTTATGATGTGGAGCTCTGTCAGACGGGAACCCTTTGCTGCACCAATTACTTCATTTCTGTTTTAAGAGTCATGCAAAGTTGAATGCCGGGATGGTTTTTCATCTAGTGTGGGGGAAACCTAGGCTGTTGGAACTGGTTAATATGGGAATAATTTGAGCTCAGCGATGCCGGTCCGTGCTGCTCCCCTTTAGTTTTAGCTTCGGACATTGTAATGAGGCTGGTGGGAACAATTGCGATTATGATGATCTGTCTGTCTAGAGGTATAGCCAATGTAGTTCTTGCTCTAATGGTTATGCTGTTTTTTCTGGAGAGCATAGAAACCATATACCATTCCTAAGAAATGCTGCCCCATTGCTGATTTGTATAGTCTTACCCCCCCCCCCCCCTATTTCTTTTCTATTCTGCAATTACTTTTGGTCTTTTAACAAATTAAAATATTGCACTCCTGTGCACTCGCAGGCGCACACCTACCCGCACATAGTTGTACATGGCACTATATATATATATATATATATATATATATATATATATATATATATATATATATATATATATATATATATATATATATATATATATATTTATTTTAAAGGTTTGCCCAGTTGATCAAAAAACAAAAAAGAAGCAGCAAATGTCTTTAAATTTTTTTTTTTTTTTTTTTTTTTTTTTTTTTTATAATAATCTGTTCTCACCAGACCCCCACCAATACAGCACAGACGCTGGAGTGACCGCCCTTTGGTTACAGACTGCCAGGGATTACATATAGCCGGAATATTATTGTTGCAGCCAATTGCTGGCCTTAGTGGTCACGTAATGTACTTCAGTCACCGCTCTGATATGTGGTGGCCGGTACGGGAACACCTGTGCGTCTGTGCCTATATGCACTCTGGCCACCGCTCTCGCTGGTATTTTTCCTATAGTGTGCAAGCACGACCACCGCTGCTGGACTGCAGGGTGGTCGTAACCCCTGGAAACAATAATGTGATGGGATAAAATGAATTCAGCCAGCAAAGGAGGCAATTTGGATAATAACAATACATTAGTAAGAGAATCTGTTACCAACAACCTTTTTAATATGCAAAATAGGCCTTTAATGCAATGAGGCATCACTATTGCTCTGGTTGCACTCATTTCTTTGGCCATTCCATCCCTGGCTGCTTTGATTGACCAGGCCAGGCAGCGGCAAAGCAATAAGGGAAGACCTGGCCGCAGAAATGGGTACATCAAGAGCAATGGTGATAGCCTCATTGCACCGAAGGCCTAATGTGCATATGAAGAATACGTATCATACCTCGACCCTCGGAAACCAAATAAAAACCTAGGTGAACCACAGCTAAGT
The DNA here is from genome assembly GCF_014858855.1 of Bufo gargarizans. Classification (NCBI taxonomy): domain Eukaryota; kingdom Metazoa; phylum Chordata; class Amphibia; order Anura; family Bufonidae; genus Bufo; species Bufo gargarizans. The sequence goes on along the minus strand of NC_058084.1, from coordinate 431,604,592 downwards.
GTTTATGCTAACAGCTGGATAGGGAGGTCGCTGGTGACAGATTTGCTGAAGTGACACAACCCCTTTAAGTGTTTGTCAGTTTATTAGTAGTAGTATTATTTTTATTTTTTTGCTTCTCCGACTAAGGCCTCATCCACACGACCGTCAGTTTTTTGCGGTCTGCAAACTGTGGATCTGCAAAACACGGAAGCCACCTTTGTGACTTCTGCAATTTGCGGAACGGAACAGGTGGCCCATTGTAGAAATGCCTATTTTCCGCAAAACGGACAAGAATAGACATGTTATATTTTTTTGGTGGGGCCACGGAACGGAGCAACGGATGCGGACAGCACTCAGAGTGCTGTCCGCATCTTTTGCGGCCCCATTGAAGTGAATGGGTCCGCACCCGAGCCGCAAAAACTGCGGCTCTGATGCGTACCAGAACAACTGTCGTGTGCATGAGGCCAAAGGATGTGAAGAATGAGTGCGGCCTTGCCTTTGATGTGACCGTGTGCACCAAAAATGTGACAATAAATTTTATGCAAAAATGTTGCTTTAAAGTAAACCAGTGAATAGGAAGTATAAACGTAAATCGGATAAGTTTATCGTCCTGCGTCAGCCACGGTGATAAATCTGATGCATCTTTAGACTGACTGCTGTAAAAAATTAGACAGGATTAGTAAATCTGCCCCTGTGTTCTTTTCATAGTCCTCCTAATACCCACCGGCATGCCCCATAGGTGATATTTGTCATAGCTGATCCCCGCGAGCAGTTTAAACCATGGCTAGCCGCTGCCTCTTCTATGAAGTAGTTTTGGATGTGCTCCATAGTGTGCTATTCCGGCTGACTGACGCACGCTCAGATCTCCGCTCCTCTCGCAGTAAGGGTCTCTGCAAGTTCTTCTCAGAAATGAAATCCCATCTATCAAGATGAAGTGAGGGAAATCAAATGAGTGATACGTTTCATTTTTAGTCGAGAGTAAAAGCTTGGGAGTTCCACTGCGAGTATTTCTTTTCTGAGCCACTGCCGTATAGCGAAGCCATTTATCTTCACTAAAGAGTAAATGAATTTGCCTTCTCGTCTTGTGCCGCACACACCTGCCGGCTTCTAAGACTTCAACTTTTTATTTAGTTCCTTTTTTTTTCTCCACCGAACAAAAATTATTTTTCTCTATTTTGTCCCCAGAATTTTTGTACAAGTTCTTAAAGGGAGTCTTTCACCTAAAATCGCCATATTAGAATGCTACCTTCCATATTGCTGTCCATCGCCGATTTTCTCAGAAAAAACACTTTTATTCAATATGTTAATTAGCTTCTGAAGGTGCCCAGGGGTGGCGTTCATGCGATCGGTGCCGAGGCCCCTCGGTGCTTTTTTTTTTTATACGAAACCCCTGCCCGCCCTAGGTTCTTCTGATTACGTCCTCCTCTTATTGAGAAATCCAGTGCCGTTCAACAGATTGGCCGCGCCCCGTTATGGGCAGAGGCACAAGAGCGTTTAATGCGCTTGTTCGGTCTACCTGGCCTTGTGCCTCTGCCCATAATGAGGAATAAAGTGCGCAGGCGCTGCGATTCTGTTGAACGGCGCTGACTATGGATTTTTCATTAAGAGGGGGACGTAATCAGAAGAACCTAGGGCAGGCCAGAAGGTTTAAAGGTGAGGGGTTTTGTATGAAAAGCAACGAGGGGCCTGGACAGCGGCCGCATGAACGCCGCCACTGGGCACCTTCAAATTGAATAAAAGTGTTTTTATGAGAAAATCTGCGATGGACAGCAATATGGAAGGTAGCATTCTAATATGGGGAATGTAATGGAGATCCTGATGTTGGTCTTCTATAATTGTGATTTTAGATGAAAGACTCCCTTTAATGCAATGTTCCGGCAGAACAATGTAGACTTCAGGATTGACAGAGACCTCTCCAGGAGCCAGTGTGACTTTTTTTTTCTTGGACCAGCAAATGGCAGACTAGCTACCAAGGTCTTGTCATAAGTGGTCAAACCCGGGTGTCTCTTAGACCCGAATGGTGTGAGGACTCGACACTGATCTTCAAGTCCCTGGAATCCGAACTCTAAGCTGAAGAATATCAACATGTTGTATAGCACTTTTTGGTCAATTGAGGTCAAATTTGAGACCTTATCATATTCTGCATTTATTTATAACCTCAGTAGGGTAATTGGTGAGGAACCTAGCAGCAGATTATCAGTTTTCATGCAGTGCCTCCACAGGAGAAATGAAGAATTGCACAATTCCTATTAAAATCAATAGGTTGAGTAATGCATGATCTACCGCACCATTAGCTTCTTTGGAACTAGCAGAGAACTATCTATCTAGGCATAAAATTTTATTTACTGTTGGGCCAAAATGCGTATTGCTGCTCCATTTATAGTAAATTGGGCATCCCTTTGTTCTCAGGATTGTGGGGGGCTCTGTATGTGAGCTAATATTTATCAATGTTCCTGTGAATAGGTCACAAATAATTTTTGTGGGATAACCACTTTAAAACGGGTTGTCCACATTTGTCTTTTCTTTTTAAATTCCACCCCCATCCTGACCAGACTTGTGAAGGCAACTAGACTTACCTGCTACCCACCCATCAGTTCCAGCGCTGTGTGCTGGTCTTCATTGCACTTCCAATCCCTGTATATAAACCTACTGCAAGGACAGGGTCACCTGCGCCACTACAGCCAATGGCCTCGGTGGTAACGTGTCTCTAAGCAGCCTGTGACTGTTGATGCCAGATTTGCTTGTGACCCTGTCCATGCAGAAAGTTTACCCACTGAGCCGGAACTGAGCAGCAGAGAGCAGGTAAGTATACCTTCCTTCATAGGTCTTCTGTGATGGGGTGGAAAGTTGGAGGAGGACAACCTCCTTAAGCCACTGATGGAATCTTGGGATTCCTGGACCATTCTACAGTAATTACTTACCTCCATTGTCAGTAGACACTTCCTACACTTCCTACTTTGCTTCCCTGATCTTGACTGTTGCTTTCCTTCATTGATGAATGGGTTTGCAGGGACGCACCTATGTGACTCCATTGAATGAGTCAATGACTAGCCCACTGTCGGCATTCTTCTTCAGCTGCTCATAGGTAATGGCGCTTTGTTGGAATTGGAACCTTACAATTCCTTTTTTTTTTTTTTTTTTTACAAGCCTTCTTTGTTCCATTAAGTGCACATTTTTTTTGTCATAGTCTTTGTTTTTATTCACGTTGGTCTTTCCATTAGACAATTCGTGCTGTTATTTATTTCGTTTTTCACTACATCAGTCAATGGGCTGTCTAATGGCTTGTTTTGTGATTGAAGAAGGAGCACTTGCCTTGCCTGGCAATGAGCCACAGTAATCGTTGCACAAAGCGCTGTTCCCCTGTCACCGGTTCAGCGTGGCGGTTGTACCTGCTCGCGTCTAGCCAATGTGAGGGTTTTGTTTTTCATGGCATGTGAAATTTGTGGAATGATTGAATTGGCAGCCACTAGATAAAATACTAATTAAACATGAAAAACAAGCTATATCTGTTCTTTTGCAGCTGCTTGTGCGTCATTATTTAGGAGATTTCCATCTGGCTGCGTTTCCCGTTCAGCCGGTGTGGATTATCGCTACTGTACGTCACCTTTGGAATAAGATGGACCCTTTCGCAGTTTGACTCATTAGCAGTTTGTGTTGCTTGAAATAATGTTGTGCCTTTTCCCAACTGTGGTTTTCCACAGAAAAATCCCTTTAAATTCCACGCTGTTCTTACCAGATCTTTTGCCGGCAGTTGAATGATCACATCCTTGTTTGCTTTGAGATCCTCAGGATAGGTCATCAATAGCAGATTGACAGGGGTCCCGACTCCCGACACCCACACTGATCAGCTGTTTGAGGAGGCCACGGCACTTGCTGGAATACTTACGCCTCTTCCTAGACCACTGATGTAATTTCTATCAGTCATGTGGCCTAGGCGCTGCTCAGTCCCATTCAAGTGAAGGGGGCTGAACTGCAATACCAAGCATGGCCACTATAGAGCGGATGGTGCTGTGATTGGTAAGCTGCAAGGAGGCCTCAACGCTCACCTTAGTGCCGTAGCCTCCTCAAATAGCCGATTGGCGGGTGTCTCGCGTGTCAGACTCTTGTTCATCTAATATTGATGACCCCTTTCAGTCTCTAAAAGTTAACAAGCACAACTGTCCATTGAATAGTGACTGTGGCTGGTATTGCAGCTCAGCCTCATTCCCTTGAATGGGACTAAGCTACGCTTAGACCACGTGACTAGACCACGTGACTGTTAAACATGACATCACTGGTCCAGCAAGAGGCCCAAGTGTGTCTCGCCCCTTCAGATAGCTGATCAGCTGAGCTCCCGGGAGTTGGACCCTGGCCAATTTGATATTGATGGCCTATGCTCATGGTATAAGAAAGCGCATTTTCCTGCATCTTCCTGTAATGTAAAAAAGGGAAAAAAATTTCATTTTATTTTTTGCCTCTATTGCGTGGATCGGGACTCATGGCTCAGTGTATGTGCTTAGACTATATAGTTGCATTATTAAAGGGTGTGGGTGTTTTTTAGTGGTTTTTACTGAAACTATACATCTTAGAAGTGTTGGTCTTCTCTTGAATATACGACTCCTGATGCGTCCCGCAAGAAAGACGAATGGCTTTGTGAGCGCTCGTCCCGCGAGTGCGGCGTTCGCTTTGTGCTTCCATCTCCGGTGTTTTGGCTGGCTCCTAATAACGTTTATTAACCACATTTAATAAAGTGTTTTACACAATGCATATTAAATACTTAATCTCATTATCTTTCTATACTCCGCAAGATGAGGCGGAATGCGCAGTAGTCAGGCAGATTTAGTTTCTGCATAGATTAAGGATTTTTGTGGAGAAACACTATTTCCATTTTAATTTTCGGCTTATGTTCTTTGTATCCCCCTCCTCTTAATCTCGTGTTGTTTGCCTGTAGTTTAATGTGATGATGAGATTGTTCAGGACACATGTTCAGTAAGCAGATATCAGCCTATCAAGGGATAAGTCCAGAATAGGATTTGTTTTTCAGGGGGATATTTATGTGCTCGCTATGGAACGCCAAACGGAGAATAGTTTTGATGAAATTTATAATAATAAAGTTGTTTTCTAATGTTCTAGACATAACCAACATTTTTCTGTCTGAGTTTTAGCTTTTTTACACCACTATGATGCTCATATAAGGACAGGCTGCAACGATTGAGACCTTTCTCTTTACGAAATAGATAAGCTGTTGAGATTTTTCATTACTGTGGCCGTGAGAACTTGTTTTTTTAAAGAAGTCTTTTTCATTGACCGGAAGTGGTGGCTTGGTCATTGTGGACACCATTGCTGGATGTTCAAGCAACCCAATTCTGGCGGGAGCAGCCAAATTTTTGATCTGATTGAACCAACTGCAAGTGTTGGAGAAAAATGGAGATGGAGAAAAATAATTACACAAATATAAATGGGTAAGGGCGGCTCTTTCTAGCAGTCATTTGTTCCAGAGTCTTTTTATTTCCTCAAGGCCAGTATTCTATCGATTTTAATCAGTACTCTGATAAAAACTAATTAAAAAAACGTTTTTCTTTATAGAAAATCATCAGCTGGGCCCTCCTCCCAGTGCCATCAGCTTGCCCCCAGTGCCATCATCATCTCCTCCTCCTAGCTATGTACCTAGCGCCAGTGAGATAAAATACTTGCCTCTCCTGTAGGGGCGCCGCTCCACAGCTTGTCCTTCTCCTCCCGCGCGCTGCACTATCGTCCTGACGTCACACAGCGTGCTTACATGCACTATGTCCTGACGTCACACAGCGTGCTTACATGCACTATCGTCCTGACGTCACACAGCGTGCTTACATGCACTATGTCCTGACGATGTGTCAGGAGGAAAGTGTAGCGCGGTGCCGGCCGACGGGTGACCACGGAGCGGTGAGAAGTATCAAGTGCTTCACTCCCACTCCGTGGTCACATGATACAAACTAATCTTGCTTCGAGGATTTTTCTGTGTCAAATTACTCGATTTAATCGAGTAATCGTTTCAGCCCTAAACATGCCTATGTCATGCCTGAAACTGGACTAAGATGGGCTCATGCACAGGAAAGTGTTTTCTGTCCTCATCCAATCCGCGTTTTTGTGCGGGTCGGATGCGGATGCTTTCACTTCAGTGGGGCTGCAAAAAGTGCTAACAGCACACAGTGATGCAAAGATCAACGTCCAGAGATTTGAACCTTGTATGGACCTAATAGAGGGGGAAGGGGGTCCCCTGCTCAGAAGCTGCCCTGGTATTATAAGGGAGGCTATGTAATACTGCATTTCCCCTGGTGTTGGGTGCATTGCCAGGGTGAGCAGCTACTCGCCCTCTGTAGCCACATCATGAACGGATTGTCTCTTATGAGAAAAACTATTTTAAGATCTTTGGTCCACATTTATATATCCTACAGATATAACCTAAGACAGGCGGTCTAGCCCTGCACTGGCTGGTGCCAGGAGAGACACTTCTCTGACTCTATACCAACTATTTTCACATTAAGGCAGAGTGATCCGGCAAGCAGTTCCGTCGCCATTTGTAGACAAAAATGCATTGCAAGTACGGATCCGTCTCTCCAGATGTCTTCCGGAGAAACGGATTGTTATATATTTTTTTTTCACATCTTTACTGGTCTGTGCATGCGCAGACCGGAAGGATGGATCCAGCATTGCAGTATTTTTAATGCTGGTTCTGGCACTAATACATTTCGATGTTAATTAATGCCGGATCCGGCATTCCGGAAACTGATCCGGAAATTTGGATGGAGATAATACCGCAGCATGCTGCAGTATTTCCTCCATCCAAAACTCTGTTCAGTAACTGAACTGAAGACATCCCGATGCCTCCTGAACTGATTACTCTCTATTCATAATGCATGGGGATGAAACTGATCAGTTCTTTTCCGGTATTGAGCCCCTATCACGGAATTCGGTGCAGGAAAAGAGAAACGCTAGCGTGAAAGTACCCCAAGACAGATTTTTACATGAGAAATGCATAGAAATGTTCTCTCAAAGCTCCGCCCACTTCCCTCTAAGTCACATCCCTTGTCAAACATGTCGGAAAAAACTCTAGATTGGGGGTCTGCAAGTTCTGCAACCTTCGGGCACTCCAGCTGCTGTGAAATTACAACTCCCGACATGCACACGTACTTGGCTGTTCTTGTAACTCCCATAGAAGTGAAAGGAGGATTCTGGGAGTTGTAGTTTCGGAACAGCTGGAGTGCCGGAGGTTGCTGATCCCTGCTGTTAATGCACCAAATTGCGACACCTTTTTAGACCGCTTTTTGGCTCATACAAATTAGTAAATCTGTGCATTACACAGCTGATTAATATATTAACCTCTTGGTATCTCCCCAGATCTGCTGTCATTGCCTTATGAAGCTATTTCTTCCTTTTAAATAAGAAAAAGCGCAACTTTATATGTGGCCAAGCAGCCGCCGTGAGTTTCTCACGAGCCATCAACTTTGTTGTGACTGTTAAGTCGCCATGTTTCCTTCCACCGTAATAACTTCATGTCAGCCATGTTTTAATGTGGCATTTTTCTTTCTCTTAATTGCCAACCTGTTTTTGAAATATTTGCACAATTCTTAAAGTGTTAATTGGCGCCGGAGCTTGTGATCAGCAGCGGGGAGCTGTAAAGCAAATGAACCTGAAGCACATCCACAATCCGTTTTTCTACTCTGCTCCTTGTCTCGATTGCTGGCAATAAAACGCGAGCCTAACTAGAGGGCACACTTTTATTCCCTTCTCTGCTCCCGAAATAGGCCGTTGGAAAGGTTGCGGAAATAATTGGGTACAATAAGTGCAGGCAGTATATATGTTATAATTAAAATAATTGGGATAATAAATGGAGAGCGCAGAGCGCCGTGTCCATAGGTCCGTTCTCTGATGTTTTGTTTCGTCTTTGTGGATTCTCATTAGCGATAAATCATTTGATTAAATGGATAATGTTGACATTAACCTTACACCTCCAAAATGTATGCAAATGGTACTAATGGTAGGAGGCATGAATGATATTGCCTATGTGGTCTTCTGGTTTGTGGTTTGCATGCCCGTCTTATGCCCGGGGGATTTGTTTTCCTGTAAATTCTTTTTTTTTTTTTCTGTATCAGATGTTGAAATAGATCCTAGTACAAAGTAGAAAGGTCACATGCCTTAAAGGAGTTGTGTAAGAATGGGGGTGGGGGGTATTTTGGCAAGCCTCCCCCCCTCCCCTCCTTCTCCTCCTCCTAGCCTGCGATGCTCTGCTGGGCTCCCTCGCTGAAAACATCGTTTGGTGTCGCTGCAGCCAATCACTGGCTGCACTGGTGACTGCCTCCCCTTAAGTCATGACAAATAGTCACATGACACAAGGGGATCCGGTCACTGCCATGGCCAGTGATTGGCTGCAGCTATGTCAACCTGTAAGTTTCCAGCAAGGGAGAGCAGCGGAGCATCACAGGCCAGGAGGAGGAGGAGGAGGAGCGGGGAACCAGCTTGCCTATACAGGATCTGGCCCAGTGTATGTGGTGGGTATGGGGGTTGCTTATCTCTCCACCCCCCCACCAATTCTTTCATAACCCTTTTAAAGAAATGATTTGCAGTGCAGTGTATTTTCATCAATTACTTCCTACTTGGATTTTTTCTTTATATTATTATTTTTTTTTCATTCAAAGTTACCTCATTTGCAGTTTTCTCCTATCCCCCATGCTTGATTCAGACTTCCTGGTTTGTCATGTGACAGCTGTCCCATCATAGGGCAGTAAGATGTGTACTGACATCAGCAGATCATGTGACACTAACCACGCCTCTTGTTCTTACAAATAACACCGGTACATCCTACATACAAGGCTGCAATGCAGGACGTATCCTACTGCACGTGAATTAGGCTTCGTTCACATCACCGTTCAGCCTTTCCGTTCTCTTGCTCCATTATGTGCCTTCTTCGTCCTTTCCGTTCTCCTGCTCCAAAACGGAGCAGGAGAACGGAAAGGCTGAATGCTGATGTGAACGAAACCTAAGGCAGTTTTAATTATAATAGTGGTGTTTGGGGAAAGTGATATAAGGGATATCTATAGGATGAGTTACAGAGGTCCAGCTGCTTCAAGTCCTGGTGAGCGCCGTTATCGTCTGGATAAAATTCCGACAGTCCTCCATTTCTCACGCAGAGACCACTTAATGTTCTGCAGCCACTTTTTGGAAGAATAGGCACAAAGCCTGACACATGAAGAACACATTCAGAACCTCTAATTCTCCAGAGTGGGGTGACAAGAGGGGGATGGTATGCATCTGCATTGGGGTCTGACTGGGATGCCCATTTTCCTGAGAAGGACAGTTCCTTGTTCAGAAGTGCTCATCATGATCGGTTATAATTGTTGGAAAAAAAAATTTGGAAAAAATTAGTCTCCTGATAATCAAGTCACAACAAGAGTCCAGTGCAGGTTAAATATGAAGTTGCCTGATTGTCTAGTACCTGGTGGATGTTCAGTGGGTCCTGCAGAATGTGGTGAAGCCCCTGACGCATGGTTTTGACACGAGTTAATTTGGACTTCCGCCTGCTGGAGAATTAGAGGTTCTGTATGTGTTCTTCATGTGTCTGTTTGCATGTATGCTGCTTCACCGTGTCTCTTCTGCAGCCCTTGCTGTCAGTAGGTCTCCGCCTGTGTCATTCTGTGCACTAAATTGTGGAGAGCTCCATAAAGAGTATATTAATTGCCAACGTTAATGCTTCCTCATTGCCTTAACAGACTTGAGTATTTTCTATCTCCGGAGCTCTTCTGTGTAATAAAATACTCCGGCTAGACATACCACAGAATGACTTCTCATAGAGCGCAGGGTATTACTCTGTCTGTGTCTGTCTATCTATATATCTCTTATATATACACTGAACAAAAATATAAACGCAACACTTTTGGTTTTGCTCCCATTTTGCGTGAGCTGAACTCAAAGATCTGAAACATTTTCTACATACAGAAAAGACTCATTACTCTCAAATATTGTTCATAAATCTGTCTAAATCTGTATTAGTGAGCACTTCTCCTTTGCCGAGATAATCCATCCCACCTCACAGGTGTGGCATATCAAGGTGCTGATTAGGCTACTTTCACACTTGCGTTCGGGGTTCCGCTTGTGAGTTCCGTTTGAAGGCTCTCATAAGCGGCCCCGAACGGATCCGTACGGCCCCAATGCATTCTGAGTGGATGCGGATCCGCTCAGAATGCATCAGTCTGGCACAGTTTGACGTCCGTTCCGCTCAGCAGGCGGACACCCGAACGCAGCTTGCAGCGTCCGGGTGTCCGCCTGGCTGTGCGGAGACAAACGAATCCGTCCAGACTTACAATGTAAGTCAATAGGGACGGATCCGTTTGAAGTTGACACAATATGGTGCAATTTCAAACGGATTCGTCCCCTATTGACTTTTAATGCAAAGTCTGGACGGATCCGTCTGACTAACTTTCAGACTTAGAATTTTTTCTGAAAGATAATGCAGGCGGATCTGTTCTAAACGGATCCCATCGTTTGCATTATAGGAGTGGATCCGTCTGTGCAGACACCAGACTGATCCGCTCCGAACGCAAGTGTGAAAGTAGCCTTAGACAGCATGAATATTGCACAATAAAAGTTCACTCTGAAATGTGCAGTGTGATCACACAGCACAATGCCACAGATGTCACAACGTTTGAGGGAGCGTGCAATTGGCATGCTGACTGCAGTAATCTCTACCAGGGCTGTTGCCAGTGCAATGAATGTTAATTTCTCTACCATAAGCCGTCTCCAAAGGCGTTTCAGAGAATTTGGCAGTACATCCAACCTGCAGACCATGTGTAACCACACCAGCCCAGGACCTCCACATCCAGCAGCTGCAGCAACATCGGTTTGCATAACCAAAGAATTTCTGCACAAACTGTCAGAAACCGTCTCGGGGAAGCTCATCTGCATGCTCGTCATCCTCATCGGGGTCTGGACCTGACTGAAGTTCGTCGTCGTAACCGACTTGAGTGGGCAAATGCTCACATTCGATAGCATCTGGCACATTGCAGAGGCTCAGCAGGCGGATGAGTCCCAGTTTTCACTGTTCAGGGCAGATGGCAGACCGCGTGTGTGGCGTTGTGTGGGTGAGTGGTTTGCTGACGTCAATGTTGTGGATCGAGTGGCCCATGGTGGCGGTGGGGTTATGGTTTGGGCAGGCGTATGTTATGGACAACAAACACAGGTGCATTTTATTGATGGCATTTTGAATGTACAGAGATACCATGACGAGATCCTGAGGCCCATTGTTGTGCCATTCATCCACGACCATCACCTCATGTTGCAGCATGATAATGTACGGCCCCATATTGCAAGGATCTGTATACAATTCCTGGAAGCTCAAAACATCCCAGTTCTTGCATGGCCAGCATACTCACCGGACATGTCACCCATTGAGCATGTTTGGGATGCTCTGGATCGGCGTATACGACAGCGTGTTCCAGTTCCTGCCAATATTCTGCAACTTCGCACAACTATTGAAGAGGAGTGGCCCAACATTCCACAGGCCACAATCAACCACCTGATCAACTCGACGGAGATGTGTTGCACTGCGTGAGGCAAGTGGTGGCCACACCAGATACTGACTGGTTTTCTGACCTCCCCCCAGTAAGGCAAAACTGTGCACATTTCAGAGTGGCTTTTATTGTGGGCAGTCTAAGGCACACCTGTGCAATATTCATGCTGTCTAATCAGCACCTTGATATGCCACACCTGTGCGGTGGGATGGATTATTTCGATAAAGGAGAAGTGCTCACTAACACAGATTTAGGGCTCTTTCACACTTGCGTTCTTTCTGTTCCAGCATAGAGTTCCGTCTTCGGTCTCTATGCCGGAAGAATCCTGATCAGGATTATCCCCATGCATTCTGAATGGAGAGAAATCCGTTCAGGATGCATCAGGATGTCTTCAGTTCAGGACCGGAACGTTTTTTGGCCGGAGAAAATACCGCCGCATGCTGCGCTTTTTGCTCCGGCCAAAAATCCTGAACACTTGCCGCAAGGCCGGATCCGGAATTAATGCCCATTGAAAGGCATTAATCCGGATCCGGCCTTAAGCTAAACGTTGTTTCGGCGCATTACCGGATCCGACGTTTAGCTTTTTCTCAATGGTTACCATGGCTGCCAGGACGCTAAAGTCCTGTTTGCCATGGTAAAGTGTAGTGGGGAGCAGCATACTTACCATCCGTGCGGCTCCCGGGGCGCTTCAGAGTGACGTCAGGGCGCCCCATGCGCATGGATGACGTGATCGCTTGGCACGTCATCCATGCGCATGGGGCGCTCTGACGTCATTCTGGAGCACCCCCGGAGCCGCACGGACGGTAAGTATACTGCTCCCCACTACTACTATGGCAACCAGGATTTTAATAGCGTCCTGGCTGCCATAGACTGATCCATCTTCAAATGCTTTCAGTTCACTTGCGTTTTTTCCGGATCCGACGTGTAATTCCGGCAAATGGAGTACACGACGGATCCGGACAGCGCAAGTGTGAAAGAGGCCTTAGACTTTGTGAACAATATTTGAGAGTAATGGGTCTTTTGTGTATGTAGAAAATGTTTCAGATCTTTGAGTTCAGCTCATGCAAAAAGGGAGCAAAACCGAAAGTGTTGCGTTTATATTTTTGTTCAGTGTATAAAAATGAGTTTGTCTTTTTCATTATGCGCGACCAAACGACTGCACCGATCTGCACCAAATTTGGCACACAGGTACATCAGGTGTCCAGGAAGGTTTTACCCTAAGTTCACACCTGAGCGTTTTACAGCGCGTTCCTACGCGCTGTAAAACGCTCAACAAGGAGAAACCAATGCTTCCCTATGGAAATGGTTCTCACCTGGGCGTTTTACAGCACGTACGATCGCGCTGTAAAACGCCCGACGCTCAAACAAGTTCTTGAGCTTTTTTTTGAAGCGTTTGTCGCGCGTTCCTGTACATAGACTTCAGCGGGAACGCGCGACAATGTGTGTTCGCTTGTCTCTGTATGCGCGATTGTAAACGACGGTACAATCGCGCATACAGAGCGCTCGTTTCAGAACGCTCAGGTCTGAACCCAGGGTTAGACCAGGTCTCAGCTCTCTTTGATGTACCGTTCCTGAGATATTTAAAAAAAAATGCAAATATGGCACCATCACATGACCTGCATTAGCCGATAGAAGCCTGCAGGTCTTCCTCCTCATATGCCACCTGCCATACACATGGTAACATGACCCTTTTCAGCCAATAGAAAGCTCGCAGGCCCTTAGTCTCCACATACAGTTTTACACCAGGTTTCCATAACAACCCAGACATTGTTCTTCACTGCTGTAGGTTACCGTTAAAGGGGCAGGGCGCTGTGGATGACACAGTAAAGGGAGCGGAGTGCTGTGAAGGTCACAGTTAAGGGGGCAGGTTGCCGTGGAGTTCAGTTAAGGGGACGGTCCGATATGGAGGTCAGTGTTAAGGGCCGGGTGCTTTAGAGGTCACTTAAGGGGGCGGGGTTTTGTGGTGATCACTGTCAAGGGGTGGGGTGCTGTGGAGCTCACTGTTAAAGGGGCAGGCTGCTGTGAAGGTCAAAGTTAAGGGGGTGGGCTGCTGTGGAGGTCCCATTTCAGGGCGGTGGGGCACTGTGGGGGGGGTCAGTGTTAAGGCAGTGGGGTGCTGTAGATGTCAATTTATGGGGGATACTTTCGATACCTTTTATCGACGCACACAAGCATTAAATGAAACAGATGAAATATATTCGTGTGAAGCCGAGTGACCCCCTCTTGGTGATCCCTTGGCTCTTGTAACTATAAACAGACATGCTCTTCTGGCATCAGCGGTCTGCGTGTAAGGCTACTTTCACACCTGCGTTAGGTGCGAATCCGTCTGGTATCTGCACAGACTGATCCGCACCTATAAATGCAAACGCTGGTATCCGTTCAGAACGGATCCGTCCTGACTTACATTGAAAGTCAATGGGGGACGGATCCGTTTACAATTGCACCATATTTGTGTCAATGTAAACGGATCCGTCCCCATTGACTTACATTGTAAGTCAGGACTGATCCGTTTGGCGCTGCAAGCAGCGTTTTTTGTGTCCGCCTTCAGAGTGGAATGGAGGCGGAACGGAGCCAAACTGAAGCATTCTGAACGGATCCGCATCCATTCAGAATGCATTGGGGCTAAACTGATCCGTTTGGGGCCGCTTGTGAGAGCCCTGAAACGGATCTCACAGCCGGACCCAGAAACGCCAGTGTGAAAGTAGCCTAAGTCACTGAGGTCCTCTCCTGACCATTGTGTCTATGGCCCATGGGGTTGCCATAAAGCAGTTGTCTTAATGTTTTGTAAATGCTAATAAGAACAGGCTTGGGCAAGATGTCCGCCCCCATAATCATGTTCAGGGAATAGAAGAAATAAATCTGTAACCAGAAAATACAAAACAGATTAGAAATAAAAGCAATGTGCTAGTGATCTGGTTTTAACTGGCAGATAAAATTTTTGGTGACACATTTACTTTAAGTAGGAAAAACAGACCCATTTTGGGGCTTTCGTCAGCAGAGGGCAGCATTGACTGACAAATGGGGACTAACGCGCTTCATGACGGTCTAGTTTCTGAAACATCTTGTCTTGGAGGATTTGCGCTAGGTTGGTTGACTTCACCCTCCAGTGAGATCATACGTGTGTAGAGTCATTTTATGACACATTTTGTTATGACACATTTTGTTATCATCTTTAAGTTCTGCCTCCGCCAGGCCCCCGATGTGGGTGCATTACTTCATTCTTAGAAAACTGGTGGTAAATATGGCAGATAATTTATTGCTGTCACTTACCGAGTCATACCAAAATATCGGCGCCAGGTGCTCCTTGAATTGGCCGGACCAAGCTGGTCAGCCAGTGTGTGCAGGCAGAGATGGAGGCAAACTGGACTGCCTGCTTTAGGCAGAGTTCACGCTTCACGTAGGCTGCATTCACACCTCCGTTTTGGAGATCCGGCTGGCCGGACAAAAAAAAAAGGTTTTGTCTAGCCGAAACCCCAAATTTATGGCGGAAATTGTCCGAATCGCCTTATAGTGGTCAATGGGGAACCAGCAGTGAAGTAGAGGATCCGGCAGGCTGCTCAGTGCCAGAACAGCCTGCCGGATCTCCAGACGGAGAAGTGAACGAGGCCTTGTTTGATCAGTGATTTCCATCAGTTAAGCCTTATTCACACGACTGTGGTCCACGGACGTGTTCTCCACGGACAGCACACGTCCCCATTAATTTTAATGTGTGTATTCAGAAATCATTGTTTTAGCACGGTTCGTGTTTTCAGCACGGATGCATGCTCTATTTTGTCCTGTGTTCACGGATCCATCAAATCCATTATAGTCTATGGGTCCGTGAATAGCACGGATGCCATCCGTGTTGCATCCGCGTTTCACGGATCATTAGGAAGAGATGCTTTAAAAATTAATTTTCAGCTGTTTAGTGTCAGTGAAACACTGATGCAACACGGACAGCAAAAAAAAATAAACGGACACGCAGATCCAACACTGGACAGCTTCACGGACGCATCCCTGACCACCTGCTCACTGATTTGAGCACAGACGTGTGAATGAGGCTTTATTGTGCGCCCAAACCAGGTGCTTGTCCAAAGCACAGAACAGAAGCAAATCTTTACATTATATGCTTTTGCTCACAATAAGGGCTCATGCACACGGTCCGCAAAAAGTATGGGTGACATCTGTGTGCATTCTGTATTTTGCGGAATGGAACAGCTGTGCCCTTTTAGACTAGTCCTATCCTTATCCGTAATGCGGACAATAATAGGAATTGTTCTATATTTATTTTTATTTTGTGTCATCGGATATACTGGAAACTGAATGCACACGGACCCATTTTTTGCGGATCCATTGAATTGAATGGTTCGCATATGAAAAAAAAATATAAATAAAAAGAAGACACTGAAAGAAAATACGTTTCGTGTGCATGAGCCATAACTGAAGTGTGAACTGCGTGGGCCACATTCCCTTTATTAACTCACGTATGCCCAGAATCTCAATGAGCGCATCACTCACGAGACCAGAACAGCTGGGAAGTTAGAGACAAAATTACCAGGGAGGAAACGCAAGGTACAGAAGTAAATTCAGCTGCCGCCAAGCAGGTCCCAGAAACGTAACAAATTAGTAATAATGAGGATGAGCTCTGGAGATGGACAGGTAATATATCTCCATCTTGTCACACTCCAGGGATGTTGGCTTTGTATCTTTCTACATGCAGCGTCACACCCTCCTCCCTCCCGCGACACAGAACGCAGCATCTGTACTCTTCTCCATCATCAGGACCAAGCTTAGTCTTCTCCTTTGTGTGGAGTCTTTATGATGATTTATGTAATGTCGTGCTATAACCTGCTGACTTGTGATACCTTGTTTAGTTTAGAGCATCTAGGGGCAGAGACGCACACTCTTCTCAATTCCTTCTCAGGTTATAGAATATATGCGGATGTTGGTTTTGCTTTTAAAGGGGTTATGCCATAATTGATGTAAAAACAAATGAAAATCAGACGCCACACAGCACATGACAGTCTCTTTCTACCAAAGCTAGAACCAGCCCTGTACCTAACATGGATCCAGAGGTCTCCCCATTCACTGGTCCAATTGCTCTGCTAGATTATCTTCAGCCTATCAGCTCATGGGCGTGTCCTTTCTGCTGCAGCTATCTCCCTGTAACTGTCACAGCTTCTAACAGTACATAGGGCTGGTAGCGGTTAAAGCACACGTTAGAGCACGTTTGTCCAGCTGAGTGAGACGGACAAAGAAATAAGGAAAACATCAAACAGCAGGTGGCGCTATACAGATAGATTTTATTGAATAACTTGGTGGCTATGCTACATTTTCTAATTACATGCATTTACAAAATATTCAGCTCCAGATGCTAAAATATGTTTTGTGACACAACCCCTTTAATGCACATGAACGTATTTTTGTCCGTTCTGTTCTTTTTTGCGGTTCGTATGCAAAACCATTCATTTTAATGGTCCGCAAAAAAACCTGAAATGACTGTGTGTTCATTCTGTTTCCGTATGCCCGCATGGCCGTTCCTCAAAAGTGATGGAACATGTCCTATTCTTGTCCGTTTTGAAATACTGATGTCACACGGTCATTTATCCGTATTTTTTTTGCGGATCCATGTTTTTCGGACCGTAAAATACTTACGGTCGTGTGCATGAGGGCTTAAGGTGCAACTCGAGGCTGAAACTTTCCTTATGGAACTCCACCAAACTTTCAGAGGTCTCATACTGTCCCCTGTAGGCAGTGGCTAAAGTCGGGGCAGGAGGTGACAAAATGAAAAAGAAACGCCATTTTGTTGCTCCATCTTGGCATTTTTCCCACTAAGGCAATCGGCAGGAGTTGTCACGAATGTTGTACAATAACGTGAAAAATAAAAACTTGCCCATCCGCTGCCGTTTCTGCGCAGATAACCTGGCAATGTTTTATTTATTTATTTTTCTTGTATTTTATATAAGCCTCATTCTATAAATATACACAGTTACAGTAAATGCAGTGTGAACATAGGCTTACAACAGAGCTATACATCAGCATTGCTCCCAATGTATCTGTCTGATGGAAGATTCCGACATGATGAATGTGAAGCTTTAGCCAATTACATGTAAGTGCGCTTAAAGGGGTTAGCAAAACATGGCCGCTTGCATCCTCAAACAGCACCATATGCGTCCACGGGATGTACAGAGTTAGGGCTCATTCACACGACCGTATGAATGGGTCTGCATCCCTTCTGCAATTTAGCGGCTCGGGTGCGGACCCATTGATTTCAATTGGGCCGCAAAAGATGCGGACAGCACACCGTGTGCTGTCCTCATCCGTAGTTCCGCTCTGCAACCCCTGCAAAAAAGATAGAGCAGGTCCTATTCTTATACGGACAAGAATAGGCATTTTCTATCACAGTGGCGGCCATGTGCGGTCTGCAAATTGCGGACTGCAACACACTATGGCCGTCTGAATGAGCCCTTAGAAAAAACATGGCTGCTTGCATCCTGAAACAGCACCATACCAGTCCACTGGTTGTCTGTAGTATTGCATTCTCTTCATTGGAGCGGGGTGTCGGTACCAGTCACAAGCCGTGGACCGGCATGGCGCTGTTTCTAGGAGAAAGCCCTATGTATCGCCATGCTGCTTTCTGTAAGGTTTCGTTGTCATCAGCGAAGTTCAGCTTCTTTCTGCGGAGCTCTCCGCCTCGTGAATATTTATCCTAAGTCCTAATAATAACCGTGTTTCATTGCACCACAGGGGTCCTGCCCACACTGAAAAAAAGTATTGCATTCATTTAGTGTTCCGTATCAAAAAGTACAAGAGCCGTCTGAAGTCAGAAATAAAAACGTAACGCACAGAAGCTGGCGGAATTGATTCCACTGGAGGTGAAAAAGCAATCTGTCTGCTCCCAGTAGGATTAGGTGGTGGCCGCTGGTTTGGATGGCCATTGATAATTGTGTGCGGTTTGTTTTTCTATTGTTGTTGTTATATAAAGACCTGTTCCCCGGGTGGCACGCTCCTAATCTGCAATGCTTCTCCGAATATTTGCTTATCTCCATGCCCAAGAGAAGCATGTACTTGCCCCCATGCCGAGTATAAAATAGCCCTGTGCCGTCTCCACATTTTCTTGTCTATTCATTTCTCTACTAGAAATGTCGGCTCTATGGAGAGAGAATATTTACAGGTCTGTGTTGTACGGCGGATAATCCAGTAACTCCTCCACTGCCGGGGTCATGACGAAATCCGGAATGTAATATCTGCTGACCACTAGTGACTACCTAGAGGAGCATTAACCTAGCAATGAATGATGGGTGCAAACAAGAAGTGCTGTAGTCACTCCCGCTGTTGTCAGTCGGCACTATTTTCTGCAGAATCAGGCCTAAAGGGGGAGATTTCTCAGAGATCGGCGGTTTATGCGATCTTTGAAATATACTGTGCTTCCAGAGTTTTCCAAGATTTTTTTTTTTTATTTTTATTTTTTAACTAATGACCTGTCCTCTGGATAGGTCATCCGTATCTGATCATCTGTGGGGGTCCCCCACCGATCAGCTGTTTGGGAAGGCACCGGTGCTCCTGTGAACGCTGCAGCCTTGTATAGTGACTGTATTTGGTATTGGGCTGAGCCGCTTCCAGGCCACGAGATCGATAAACGTATCGTCTCCGGCCTTCTATAAAGCTGAAGGAGGAGGTGCGCCGCTGCCTTCACAAACAGCTGATCGGCGTGGGTCTCAGGTGTCGGACCACCGCTGATCAGATACCGATGACCTACGCAGGCCTAGTCATAAATGATGTGCACCTCTGGGTGTCGATCTGCTGTAGATTTCTGTCTCCATTAGCCCTTGAAAACAGGTGCAAATGAAGATAAATGTGGGTAACCCGCTGGCTCCACCCCTCCGCGCGCCCTATTTTCAGAAAGTGGCTCGGGTGGCACAGAGACACTACTTTTTTCTGACACTTTTCTGGCACAGGATGGTGATGAAGCTCCCTCAAACCTTCTTGTTAAAATCCTGCAGAGAACAGAGGTCGAAGGGGTTGATTACCCCCACGGCCTCGAAGTAGCAGAGCGTTCTGGCACTCATTGCCATTCGCGAGACCTACGGAAACGGCGTAGAACAGGAAGCTTCACTGTTTCCCTAACTCATAAACATCATAGCTAGCTGTACTGCGCTGTTTCCCTAGCTCTTATACATGGCAACGAGAGCGACTGATGCAGCAGAGCGTTCCAGGCCTGGAGGTGGTCATCTCATCTCGCCTTAGTAACGCCGAAATGAGTCAACCCCTTTAATCTCCTACTGATCTGGTGGAGAGCTGAGAAGGTAGGTCTTGGCAAGGGGGCAGGTTAAGAGTCTGTTGGTCTTACTGCAGACAGGGCACAGCAGGGAAGCCCACTCTGCAACCCGTTATCTTATGGCCAGACACATGGCAGTGGAGAAGGGGAACATGACTGAAGTCCTAGCTCACTCTGCAACCCGTTATCTTATGGCCAGACACATGGCAGTGGAGAAGGGGAACATGACTGAAGTCCTAGCTCACTCTGCAGCCCGTTATCTTATGGCCAGACACATGGCAGTGGAGAAGGGGAACATGACTGAAGTCCTAGCTCACTCTGCAGCCCGTTATCTTATGGCCAGACACATGGCAGTGGAGAAGGGGAACATGACTGAATTCCTAGGACACAGAGAGCTTTCTTTATATTAACTTGATAACTTAAAATATGTCCTTAAGTTGTCCTTTTGTGGGATATGAATTAACGTGATATCGCACATGACGCGGTGATGTTGCCCATGCTGGAGGTAGACAGTAGACCTGCAATAGGATTGGAGCTCACCACATCCGATGAAGTAAGTTTGGGTCAGCCGAGCACCAGTGGATCCAGGATGTGCGGCCTAATAAAAAATTGTCACGGATAATACAACCGGTTGCATCCGTTATGAACGGATCCAGTTGTATTCTATCCAAAATAGCCATCCTGTATCTGTCTCTAAAACCATTGTAAGTCAAAGGGGGGGACGGATCTCTTTTCTTTTGTGTCCGAGAAAACTGATCCAGCACCACTGACTTACATTGTGTGTCATGCCGGATCCGTCTTGCTACGCTTCACATGCCGGACAGAAAAACACTGCTTGCAGCGGTTTCTGTCCGCCATGGGAATGCAACGGAACGGAATAAATTCTGGTGCACTCTGATCCGTTCAGTTTTGTCCCCATTGACAATGAATGGGGACAAATCTGAAGCGTTTTCCCCCGCTATATAGATCCTATGACGGCTCTCAATACCGGAATGTGGAAGTGCAGATGTGAAAGTTGCCTAATTTGCTTCAAAATAGTTATTTTACAGGAAAGTTGAGAAATGGTCATTTATGTTTCCCTGCAAAGGATACTGAATGTATAGTTACGTCCGCGTTATATTTACTACTTTTGGACTGCACTGATCAGGTCTTTGTGATGTATGATTGTTTTTGGGGAGCTGATACAGATGTGAAAAACAAATTCCTCCCTGGTGGAGACTGCTGAATAAGGACTATTGCACACGACTATGTATTTTGCGGTCCGCAAAAAATAGATGACATCCGTGTGCATTTCATATTTTGTGGAACGGAACAGCTGGCCCCTAATAGAACAGTCCTATCCTTGTCCGTAATGCGGACAATAATAGGACATGTTCTGTTTTTTTGCGGAACGGAAATACAGACCTACGGAAACGTAATGCACAGTAACTTCATATTTTCCGCATATGGTCCGCAAAAATAAACGGTGCGGACACGGAAAGAAAATACGTTCGTGCACATGAGCCCTAACACAGACGAAATCCAAAAAGATAAAGCTGTCAGTTTGGCAAAAGTTCCATGTCCTCAGTAGGAGAACCCCTTTAGTTAATCCATTTGCACGGGAAATGGATTTCGATGATTAATTCTGGTTTTCCCCTTTCGACTTTCTCCCTCGTTACCTCCTGAGATTAGTCAGACCAGTAAAACCATTAACACGTTTTCTGGGAACTGCATATTGCAGGGACCCTTACCCTTTCTGCACATTAATTAAGAGATGCTGCATTCCTAAACTTGACACATTTTTTTTTAGCATGTTTCAGGTCACAGTTTAATTATGATAAATATTACGTATCAGCAGAATCTGGTTTGTTTTCATCGCGGTCTGAGCAGACTCCGGTCGCCATTTTGACCCTGTCTAAAACCGGTGTCCTCCAGGCAGTAAATATTCTTTGTGGTTTATTTTTTTTTGTCTCTTTTATTATTTAATTGATTAACATTTAATTGGCTTTAAAAGGGTTACACACTTTGATTTTTTTTTATTATTTTATTTTATTATTATTATTTTTCTTTAAAGGAAACCGGTCACCTCAAAAAACGCATATTAAACTGCCAGCATTACCTTATAGTAGCCCCCAGCCCGTTCATAATCATATGTTTGATCCGGTAAGCTGATGCTCAATAGCTTAAAAAGAAAGTCTGTCCGTCTGATGAAACGGAGCCAAACAGATCCGTTCTGACACACAATGTAAGGCTACTTTCACACTGGCGTTTCTGGGTTCCGCTTGTGAAATCCGTTTCAGGGCTCTCACAAGCGGCCCAAAATCGGATCAGTTTTGCCCTAATGCATTCTGAATGGAAAAGGATTCGCTCAGAATGCATCCGTTTGCCTCCGTTCCATCTCCATACCGCTTTGAAGGTGGACACCAAAACGCTGCGTTTTGGTGTCCGTCTGACAAAACTGAGCCAAACTGATCCTGACACACAATGCAAGTCACTTGGGACGGATCAGTTTTCTCGGACACAATCTGGCACATCAGAAAACGGTTTCGCCCTCCATTGACTTTCAGTGGTGATTAATTGGTTATGTTAAAGATGATACAAACGGATCTGTTCATGACGGATGCATGCGGTTGTATTATCTGAACGGATGCGTTTGTGCAGATCCATGACATATCCGCACCAAACGCGAGTGTGAAAGTAGCCTAAGGCTGAAAAGACAAGTTTATAAAGCTAGGGGCGGCGTTTTGGCTGCAAGTGCCCGGACCCGTCACTGATCTGCATGCCTAAGCCCTCTCCATTGTATCCTCTGGCCCGCCCTATAATGATTTTGCATCATCCTCTTCACTTCTCGCCTGCACAGTCCACTGCCCACTATGGGCGGAGGAACAAACATGTGCAGTGCACATGCATTAGTTAATGCCCCTGCTCCTCAGCAGAGGACAGCAAGCTGTGGCATTAACTGGCGCATGCGCACTGTACAGGTTGGTGTCCGTTCAGCTGCAGTGGTCACATGTCAATGTTAAGAGGGGCAGGAAGTAGGGACTATCAGGGGACCCAGGAAGCATTGTAACGTGTTGAGCGAACTTGTGTTTTAAGTTCGGCGTCTAAAGTTCGGGTTATCGAAGAATCGCGTTATGGATTCCGCTACCTCAGACCATAACGGAATTTAGAATCCATAACGCGATTCTTCGATAACCCGAACTTTAGACGCCGAACTTAAAACACAAGTTCGCTCAGCACTAATTGTAACCTAAGCAGCGGAGGATCGGTAAAATTAATATGACTTCTTTTGATATTTTTTATGGCTGAACAGCCCCTTGAACATCTTCCTAGATTTGCGTTGTGCAGATTTCAGCTCTCACATATGAGGATAACCAGCAGCTGAAACTGTTGGTGTGGTAGGCTAGTAGTTGATGTGGTTAGTTTGTGCAAGATTGTAACAAGGGAAAAGGAAGCGGAGTTAGGCTGATGTCAAGGACAAGTGTTCTCTTCGCCTTTGTTGTAGCGAAGGTTTGAACTGATGAGTGGAACGTTGGGGAATCGGCAAATGTTTGAAGTTTTTCATGTCTGTCTCTAGATGGATTTCCCCCCCTTAAATCACATTCCCCTTGCTTTGGTATGTAAATGAGCCGACATAGCAGCACACCCTGAAATTAGGCATTACAGTCACAATAGCCTTCCTATTGAACCTTGAAGCTGACAGTCAGGGCTCGGAGAAGGTGGGGCGGCTCGTCTCCTAATAGCAGGGCATGAAACATCTCATTTGTCGGGCAGTTTAGATTATTTCATACTGATGCTGCAGAGGGATTCGCTCCTCCTTGGGGAATGAAAGCTTGGAAAATAATGAAGAAAGGACTTGTTATTTCACATACTACATCCACCATTTTCTTTTTGTATGGATGAAATTCTGCACAGTTCCTGCAGGGAGTAAGGCCACGTTCACAACATCACCGGTTTGATTTCCGTTCTTCTAATCTGTCAGAAGAACAGAAGAAAATATCCTTTTATTTTTAGCACCGTTATGCTAATTTTTACCAGTTCCGTCAGAAATCCGTTATTTTTGGTGGGAGAAAAAGTTCTGTGTGGAGAACATATCTCTAACTGAAGTGACAAAAACACTGCAGAATGAGTATAAGGCTAGTTTCACACTAGCGCTGTTGCCTGCCGGCATTGCTGGAAGCTTAAGCGGCGCCGTCTGGTCCCCTTATCTATAATGGAGACCAACGTAGATCCGGCCACAACCGTTAGTGCGCATAGTTGTGGCCAGATCTCCGCCGGTCCCCATTATAGTTAAAGGGAACCTGTCATCAACTTTATGCTGACCGTACTCAGGGCAGCATAAAATAGTGACAGAAATGCTGATGTCAGCGGCTACGTCCCTCATCAGCTAAAGGTAAGTGGTTGCTGAGAACCAGCATCATAATCATTGCAGCCCAGGCCTTGAAAAGAGTCCAATCTACCTGAGAAGAGTCCTGGTTATTCCTAATCTCCCGCACTCAGCCATCTGCTGATGGTTGTCAGTTCTCTCCCAGAGAGAAAGGGAGAAAACTAGGTAGAAGACGG
This sequence comes from Bufo gargarizans, assembly GCF_014858855.1. Lineage (NCBI taxonomy): Eukaryota > Metazoa > Chordata > Amphibia > Anura > Bufonidae > Bufo > Bufo gargarizans. The sequence continues at coordinate 431,580,292 of NC_058084.1, read as the reverse complement.
TCAGTCATCAGCAGGATGGGCAGGAGAGCAGGAGATTAGGAATAACCAGGACTCTTCTCAGGCAGATGTGACTCTTTTCCAGGCCTGGGCTGCAATGATTATGATGCTGGTTCTTTTTAGCTCATAGGTGACACACCGCTGAAATCGGCATTTCTGTCACTATTTATTTATGCTGTTCTTAGACAATTGTTTTTCTTTGATAGGTGCTGATCCCACCTCTGGGACCCGCACCTACAAGGAGAACTGAGCTGAGGAGAGTTGTGGCTGGAGGACCCCGGGTTTCCCAGGGTCCGTGCACCACCAGGCACAGCTCCCCGCCTCTCTCATTGAAGTGAATGGGAGCGCACCGCGCATGCCCGGCCACCGATCCCATTGCCTTTCTATGGGGCAGATGGAAATAGCTGAGCCAGCGCTTGGCTATTTTCGGTGGCTCAATAGAAATGAATGGAGGGCGACTGCGCATGCGCAGTGCGCCCTCCTCAACTTTCTCTGCTCCGTTCTCCTTGTAGGTGCAGGTCCCAGAGGTGGGACCCGCACCTATCAGACAATGGGGGCATATCCTAGCGATATGCCCCCATTGTCTAAGATGGGGTAACCCCTTTAAGTGGACCGGATGGCAACGTTCAGGCTTCCGGCAATGCCAGAATGCAAAGAGATCTGTCACACTGTTCCCTGACGGACACTAAGCAGTAGTGTGAATCTAGCCTGATTTTAAAATAAAGGATTAGTTTTTTATTTTTGCTGGTCTTCTGGTAAATTAAAATGGTGATTTGAACATGGCCGTTGTATAGGCCATGTAATTGAAGTGTCTGGTTTATTTCTCTTTGCATTTAGTTCTGACAGTTTTGACCTTTTCAGACGTTTTTGTTACATTTTTCACAAATGAATGTTTTCTTAGAATTTTTATTTTTTTAAATGTATCATGTTATCCTGGCTATTCCTACAAAGCTAATACTGGGTATTAACTGAAGACAGGCCACTCTATAGAATACGGCATGTAAGGGGTTAGGGCAACCCCTTCTGTAACTGGTTACTCACTGCAGGAGTGCCCCCACTACAGGAGCAACAGGGTATTACATGACACCCTTTCAGAAGAATAGGTGGCCATGTAATATATGCTTTGCTAATAGTGAGGACTTAGAGAGAATCCCTGCACTGTGGACTGATTCCCGAACAGGCAGTTATAGGCGAGAAGCAGCTACAGAATTCTCAACATCAGATAAGACTGTCTCAGTTTCTTCTTGAGACCGGTATTGGGTTCTTGGACATTGCCTTGAATTCACAGAGGGATCATTGAAGAGCAGGCACTTGTTTGGCAGGAGGTTTATTAGGCTACTTTCACTACCAGCGTTTATTCTGGATCCCGGCAGGGTTCAGCAAAAACGCTTCCGTTACTGATAATACAACCGTCTGCATCCGTTATGAACGAATCTTGTTGTATTATCTTTAACAAATCTAAGACAGATCCGTCATGAACTTCATTGAAAGTCAATGGCGGACGGATCAATTTTCTATTGTTTGAGTTAAACGAATCCCTTCCCATTGACTTTCAATGTGAGTCATGATGGATTCGTCTCGCTCCGTATCCCAGGACTGGAAAGCAAACCGCAGCATGCTGCTCTCCGGTATGAGAATGGAACGGAGTGCATTTTGGAGCACTCCATTACTGTTCAGTTCAGTTTTGTCCTCATTGGAAAGGAATGGGGACAAAACGGAAGCGTTTTTTTTCCCCGGTATTGAAACCCTATGACTGATCTCAATACCGGAAAATATTAACGTTAGTGTGAAAGTAGCGTAAGTCAAGACTATTATGTGGCTTCCAGTCCACCCCTGTAATATGTTCAATACAAAATCCGCTTTAATGTCACCTCAGTCATGCATGGCTTCTCATTAGAGATGAGCGAATTTAATATTTTGACATTCGTTCACGCTTTGTTTACTAGAAAAAAGTGAATTGTGTTATGGATTCCGTTACCACGGACCATAACGCAATTCTATGATGGAATGCATAACGGAATACCTTTTAGAGGGATTCCGTTATTTATTCCGTCATAATAGAAGTTTATGGGCTGCAAAACGGATCCGTCCCGTTTCCGTTATGCAGGGGAATGCTCTCCTGCATAATGGAAACGGCACAGGATCTGTTATGCAGACCAGTAGACTTCTATTATAACGGAATAAATAACGGAATCCCTCCTAAAGGTATTCTGTTATGCATTCCATCATAGAATTGCATTATGGTCCGTGGTAACGGAAACTATAACGCAATTCACCTTTTACCAACAAACGACCTGTGAACGGATTTCATAACCTGAAATTCGCTCATCTCTACTTCCCATATATAGATATTCTGTATGTTCATTGTGAAAGTTGTCTTTTTTTGGCTGCGTTTTGTGATTGGGGTTTGTTGTTGTTTCCGTATTGGTACAAATCACTGCTATTCACTTAGTCCTATAAGAGCAAACCCGATCTTCTGGGAGAGACTCCAGTGACCCACAGAAGTGGTCGGGGGATGAATTATTGTATACTTTGGTAGCGCTGGACACTACTTTGATGCTGATACTTCTCCGGCATTCAGTGATTGCTCTCGTCTGTGGATGTTTCTGCTTCTCCCCATTGTTGGTTTGCTGATCCCTCGGTTCCTGACGGGGTTTCCTGCCGCTCTAGTGCGGAAACCATTTTGGCAGTTGCCAGATTAGCAGGTTTTCCAAACCATTAGGCTCCTGAAAGAAAGAGTTTACCCATTCCCCCCCCGTGTTATGTTAATAGAGCGACTGTAAGCCATGAAAGTGACTGTGCCGGAACAATTAGCCGTTTGATTTGCTCATTTGTTTTATTTTCTATCATAAGGTTTTCACTGCTGTTTCCCTTAAGCTTGGAAAATTAGAGAGAATTGTTGAGGCGTTAAACGCGTTATCGCAAATCATGCTTGACTTTCCCGAGGACTTGAGATTGTTGAGAAAGGTCCTGAACAAAGAAAATGACTGAATAACGGATGCCTCAGATGAGCGAGCATAAAAGTAGATTATTCTGTATATATCTACCTGATTTGTGTCTGTCATATCTGTCTATCTCTCGTGCGTGTGTTCTTCTGTCTTGGTCATGTATAGGTTGGTAGGTGTAGGTATATGCTCAGATGTTCTGCACATGTATCAAGGCTCTGTCCTCCTGTGACGTTCCTTTAGAAACCTGGGCAGGTCTAGGAACATGTCGTCCATTTATATTACATGTTCATCCCTTTATATTACATGCTCATCCCTTCAATGCTGATGGCTTGATGTTGTATGGCAAATCCCCGTTTTGTTGGTTACTTTATGCATCATTTCTTTGACCTGCCTTTTAGGATGTGGCGATTACCTGTGATCCTAAGAGGATTCACAGCCATGCAAAAGGGACACCCACTTTTGGACACCTATTTTCGTATACCTTATTAGTGAATTCTGAGTTAATATAGGAGGGTCCGCTGTTCAGGATCCCCCCTCTTTTGGCTTGGGAGCATCTCCTGCTGTGGAGTACTTGTCCTGTCCTGGAATACGCAGACCATCCTGTAGCATCGTCACATACTGTATGCCGTTTTAGATATTTGCCAGACCTGAGAGGTTGGCCGACTCCTCTGCCACAACAGAATCCTCGTTCATGAAGGTGTGTGTGAGGTTGCCATCTACAGCTACCACTAGTTGAGCTTTTGTAGAGCATGATGCAGGTAGTCCTGTCTTGTTATACTGTCTCTGAGAATCTGCCCCCTCCTCAGGTGACCCAGACCCCGATTCCAGCACTGGGTCACGTATTCCCGCTGTACTACTTCAACCACCGCTTATCTGCTACTGCGGGGAGCCAAGTCATGGGATTTATGAGTGTCAGACTACTCCTGATGCTGATTGACAGCTTTCTCCCTATAGTGTACATAGTGAAAAAGCTTGTCGGGTATAGACATCATGAATATTGAGGCCTCCACAGCATGGAGGAAGCGACAAATCCGGCCTGTGCTCCCGCTGCAATTACTTAAAGGGGTTGTCTCACTTCAGCAAGTGGCATTTATCATGTAGAGAGAAGTTAATACAGGGCACTTACTAATGTATTGTGATTGTCCACATTGTCTCCTCTGCTGGCCTAACTCATTTTTCCATCATAATATGCACTGCTCGTTTCCATTGTTAAGACCATCCTGCAATCCATCAGCGGTGCACACTATAGGAAAAAGCGTCAGCCTCTCTGGTGACCATGGGAGCGCACATGGGCTAGTCCTGTTTTCCTATAGTGTGTAAGCACGGCCACTGATGCAGGATTGCAGGGTGGGTGTAACCATGGAAACGAGTAGCATATAATTTCATAAAAAATGAATTAAGCCAGCAAAAGAAGCAATTTGATTGCAGTCAACTATCAGTGAAACATGCGTTGCATCCAGATGCCTTCTGGTTTTCACGCAAGCCCCATTCACTTCTGTGGTGCCAGGGCTGCATGAAAAACACACAATATAGAGCAGGGATGGCCAACCTACGGCTCTCCAACTGTAAAACTACAACTCCTACCATGCTCGGTTATAGGCCGATAGCTGTAGGCAGTGTGGGCATGCTAGGAGTTGTAGTTTTGCAACAGCTGGAGGGCTGCAGGTTGGCCATCCCTGATATAGAACATGCTGCTTAAAAAGAACATGTTGCGTAAAAAAAATAAAGCTCATGTGCTCAGACCCATAGAAATGAATGGGTCAGGATTTTGTCTGGATGCTATGTATTCACTACACGCAGCTCGTCCAGACGCAAAGAGCTTAGGCCTCTTTCACGTGAGCGAGTTTTCTGTCTGCATGTGATGCGTGTTGTACCTGACCCATTCATTTCAATGGGTCTGTGCACATGTGGACGTTTTTCATGCATCATCTTTTTGTTCAGGAAAAATCCCAACATGTTCTATATTCTAGGTTTTTCACCAAAAACTCTGGCTTCATATAAGTGAATGGGCCGGGATTCTATCCGGGTGCTATACATTTACTACACGCATCGCATCCGCATGGAGAACTTGTGTTGTGTGAAAGAGGCCTTTACTCTAATGGTGAAATATCTATTTATCTATCTATCTATCTATCTATCTATCTATCTATCATCTATTTATCTAGTATCTATTTATCAATCTATCTATTCTATATTTATCAATATATCTATCTATCTATATCTATCTATCTATATCTATCTATCTATATCTATCTATCTATCATATGTCTATCTATCATCTATTTAGCTATCCATCTATAGTATATAGTTTATATATTTTATACTTTCCATTATACAGTCTGTGTTTTGATTCTGAGTCCATTCCGGTTTCTGTGAAATAATATATGGTTAGCATTGCCCAAGGTGCTAGGGAAAGGGCAATAATTCTCATATCTAGCAGCATGTCCAAAGATTATTGCTTTATATGATGTCATTAATAACTCACCAGGAAGACAGCACAATCCCTAATGATTCTTGGTTTATCTCCCTTAGCAGACCTGTCCCATATCTCCTTTTCTGTCATTCTACCAAATTTATACTCATGTCTCCTCCACTGTTAAATGCCCTTATCTGTACAAACTGGAAGAAAACCTAATCACCTGCTACAAAGATAGTGTACGAAAAAGTTGCTTTATCTCCTTGGCTCCAAAACAAAATTCTGCACAATCGCAGCTCACGTCTTGCTGTATCTATATTTCATACCTGATGTCATTTGCTCTATGCTATTATAGTATATTGCATATTTAAATAGCAATTTTTTTTTTTTATATTCTTTGGGGACAGAAAAAAGCTAAACAAGTCTATTGTGTACATTGTAGAATATACTTTTATATTTCTATTATATATGTTTTTGCACTATATAGCTATGCTTAGTTATAATGTGTGTGTGTGTGTGTATGTATATGTGTATGTGTATGTGTGTATATATATATATATATATATATATATATATATATATATATATATATATATATAGCTAGATTCCAAACTTGTCTTTCCACTTGCCAAATCCTCCTTTGCCACATATTACTGCCAGGCAGATTTTTTTAACAGAAGGGGCCAAATGTGCATCCTTTGAAATGCCCTCAGCCCCCCTTACTCCGCCGAATGCTTTCATGCTCCTTTTGGAAAGCTATGAAAAGTTTGCCCCATCCCTCTGCTTCTACCGTCAGTAGAACAAAGCTGCTTTATGCCATCTGCTGGACTGAAGATGTCTTAAGATGCATCTAAGTTGGTGCTGCAGATGGTTTCAGTTTACTGCCAACCCAAAGCTGTAACCAGAAAGACATTCTGGTGTCTTGGAGATGTATTATGTAGATATTTAATAACTTTGTATGAATTGAAATGTAAAACACATCACCCCAGAGACGAGGCTGCCCTTACACCATCAACTTTACAGGGATTTTTCTGCTTCGGACAATGCATATATTTTTTATTAATTTTTTGCTATTGAGTTCCCTGAAAGTAAGATGATTGGAAGGTGACTTGCTGCTTGTGATCAACTGCAGTCTGTGGGATTGAGTTCCCCTGCAGCGCCTCCACAGGTGAACCAGAGCATTACATGGTGCTCATTGAAATCAGTGGACTGTCTGTTTAATGGTTCCAAATCGGACAACTCCTTTAGTAAAGCTACCTGACTGACACTGTTGAAAATGCAAGCCTCCTTATCTATGCAGTTGGTATGTAGTAACATTTCTGGGATACCAGAATTCACCATCCAATAGTAGGCAGTGTATGCCGCTTATTTCTATTGCTATGAAAGGGAGATCCGTCACCAAATCCAGTCCCAGACATTCTTAATAGGAGAGATCTGGCTAACCTGAAGAGCATGCTGTGTAGCACTGGCAGTGTGTAGATGGGCACTATCTCCTTGGACCTAACCAAGTCAATAAATGCAGTAGCACTGGTCCCACAATGTCCTTAAAGGGAACCTGTCACCAGGATTTTGGGTATAGAGCTGAGGACATAGGGTTACTAGATGGCCGCTACCACATCCACAATATCCAGTCCCCATAGCTCTGTGTGCTTTTATTGTGTAAAAAAAGTAAAATGATTTGATACATATGCAAATTAACATAAAAGTCATATCTTATTTGTGTGACCAGAGAAGAGTCATATTTTCAAGCTCTGACTCATCTCAGCTTCATTTGCATATGAATCAAATCGCTTTTTATACACAATAAAAGCACACAGAGCTATGGGGACTGGATATTGTGGATGTGTTAGCGGCGATCTAGCAACCCATGTCCTCAGCTCTATACCCAAAATCCAGGTGACAGGTTCCCTTTAACAGACTGTAGACTGGTCAATGTTTCCTCCACAAATACCAGATAGGAATGTCCATGACACCTGCTGTTGGTCCTCTGTGTCTTCACACTATGCATGATGGCGGTAGATGTTCTCTAGGCCTCCTGCAAACACAGATGCTGCCATCTTTAGTACCAAGGCAGAGTCTGCTTTCATCTCTGAACTGTATAGTTTTCTATTGATGACCTGCTAGTGCTGCATAGTGTTCATTGGTCATGGCCAGGATTGCCATGTAGCTCCAGGTGAAACCTGTGTTGAATACATAGCAAAAATCTTCATGTGTACATCGAAAGGGGTGACCTTTTGTCATGAAAATCTACTTTAGATACTGACATTCTGCAGCTTGTAAAATCCTCACTGAATGTTAATTTCCGCATGGAAAAAGAAAGACTTTGCCCGTGCCGATCTATTGGTTAAAACCCACAGTATTTCTGTCCCTTGTAGATGCAAAAGGGTTGTCCAAATTATTTTTATTGATGACCTATCCTCAGGATAGGTCTTTAATATCAGATCGACACCTAGCGACCCGTCGATCAGCTGGTTGAGGAGAAGACGCGCACCTTGCCAGCGCAGCCTCTTCTTCGTTGTTTACCTGCTTGCAGTCGCAACAGCAATGACGAGCAGGTGTAACTACAAGAATCCATCCCATTCACTTAAATGGGATGGCTCATTCCTATACAAGTCAGACCCCCACCGATTGATGACCTATCTTGAGGACAATCCCTCTAACATTACGATTGTGCATGGTGAAAGGGGGGGCTGTGCATGTCCCACTTCATGACTGTGACGAATACCGTACCCCGACTGATGTCAGACGTCAACTACGTAGAGCCAGCGAGATGCTGTATGGTCACTGGTTACCAAGGTGTGACTTTACGTCTTCCCTGAGCAGCAGGTAAAGTCAGCTTGATACAGTTTACACAGACAACTCCTGTCCACACGGGCACAGAGAGGCAACAAGCTGAGAGCCTTTTCACTGCCCCAGTAAAACAGCGCTGTCTCAGCTCGCGTATACTGCCACCAGCTTCTCGTTTGAAATAAGCCTGGTCCGCTCACGGGATTATTTAGGGTGAGAAACCAATCCGCGGAAGCGTCTAACTAGGCCGAAACACGGACGTGGAGATTTGTGATCGAGATACAAGAACAGCACAAGATTAACCACCTCAGCTCCCCTAGCTAAAACCCCCTTCATGACCAGGCCACTTTTTACACTTCTGCTCTACACTACTTTTTACGACATCCATATATAAATTTTTCTCTAAATTTATTGTTCTACATGTCTTTGATAAAAAAAAAAATGTTTGGGCAAAAAAAAAAATGGTTTGGGTAAAAGTTATAGCGTTTACAAACTATGGTACAAAAATGTGAATTTCCGCTTTTTGAAGCAGCTCTGACTTTCTGAGCACCTGTCATGTTTCCTGAGGTTCTACATTGCCCAGACAGTAGAAAACCCCCACAAATGACCCCATTTCGGAAAGTAGACACCCTAAGGTATTTGCTGATGGGCATAGTGAGTTCATAGAACTTTTTATTTTTTGTCACAAGTTAGCGGAAAATGATGATTTATATATATTTTTTTTCCTTACAAAGTCTCATATTCCACTAACTTGTGACAAAAAATAAAAACTGACCGAAATCTCGCGTCTCGCGAGATGACGCACGGATGCGTCCAGGAGGAATGAATCAACCACCTTCCGGACGCATCCGTGCGTTAGGCGATCCGGAGGCTGGTTAAATTTTATATAGTTAATTGCCTTAAGGGCGCACCAGACTTAACACAATAAACACCTAAAGAATATTTACAGTGGTCTGAGGTTATAAATACCGATGACGTGGTACAAACGTGGTTAAGCAGAATCTGTCAGTTTACCAGGTATAAGAGTCCTTTGGGTTGTGATGATTTCTTAGCTGTGGTCACATGGGAAGCAGTGATGTCAGCTGGTTGCAGGTCCCTCTAAAAACATGGCACAATGTGACCTCCCTTCAGAGAAAGACACGCCCGCTTGCTGGCACAAGCCTTTTAACCTGTAGCCGGCCCATCCCCTCCCGGCCTCTGGGAGGGGGCCACTCCCCCTCTGCTGGGCTGGTAGCACATGAGCCACAAAACCGATTAGGGCTCATGGCTCCATACCAGAATGTCGCAGGGAGGTGGTGCTGGGACCAATGGATCCGACTGGATTCCGGCTAGCAGTAGAGTCCAAGCATGGTACCGTTATTTGGTTTCTGTGGGGAGATATGTATATCTCCCCGCCCTGGCATCCCACCACCAAGCTATGTCCACGGGCCTGTTCATCGTGGCCAGAAGGACACAAATATGCATCTGGTTTATGTCTGTTCATAATTCCATATGAATCGCCAATTTTATGATGTCTGATAATGTTCATTGAACTGGGAAATGGCCTAGACCCCATGCAGAGAGGTTTTTCTTGTTCCATAAGCTGGGTTCCTGGCTGGCTGAATGGAGGTGAGAAATTGTAAACAAAGGTGGCCTGCAAGAAGTTCTCTGCCAGTTGGCTGGACTTGGACGCAGGGCCTCTCCCCTGTGGAGTTCACTACCTCTATCTGATGGCTGATGTGGGAACATGGCTGACATAAAATAATCCATATTCCTCACAATGACGATGCAGATTTATAAAATTCAGGGGCTGTGAAAAGCTGAGGTTGATACTACCATTAGCAATTTTGCTTATATTTTACTACAGTACTGTAAACTGAAAATGTCTTAAGATTGTAAAAGAAATTCTGGAACACGCTGATAACCCCTCCTTCTTCTTTACTTTCAACATCCATATTTCATCACTGCCAAGATGAGATAATCTGAAGAAAATGTGAAAAGAAGGAAATCACACTGAGGAAAACATTGTGCTGCCACCATTTCAGCTGGTGTTTGATGTGCGCCTGGCTCTGTAGTGCCCATCATTGCACACTGTGCATTAATCTCGCCTCTGTGCAACATCATCTGGAACTACATGGCGCTGGCGCCTTTCCTTTTGTGTTAACACCTACGCATGTTGTCCCCTTCTGTATACAGGTGTATACAATATCTGCTTTGTTAGGACTTGGAGAAGCCATATAAACAGTATTGGCTACAATGTAGCCCATGTCCTTTTCTTTGTCTTTTTTTTGGATCTGCTCTGTATATTGACAATTGCTCTAAGATGTCACATCCCTCACTGTTTTCTTTGATTTCTTTGTTCTATCTTCTTATCACCTTGTTCTTTTGGCTGTCATACATAAAACATGTCATATTGGCGATTCATCTCTGCTGGATCAGATGAAGAAGCATGTGGTTATAGTTTGAGAAGTGTGTCTGTTTCTATTGCCCCAGTCATCGTTCTGTGCTGGTCCCATTAAAGGAGCTGAGGATGAAGCCTAACGCTTGGTACCTCTGACTCCCAGTGCTCGCTGCCTCCTGTGGTTGTCAAGCATCATTTCACACTCAGTCGCTACCAATTAATTGCACAATTCAAAATGTTTGCCGTTCTTCTCCTCAGATGCAGACAGAAGAACTTGACTAAAAGCTTCTTGTTTTACCTTTTGGACCATTCTAGTGTTTCAAAGAAGCCAACTCCATCCAGTGTTAGGGCGCCTTCACATGCTGCAGATTTGTTGCAGAATTTTCTGCAACTGAAAGTCTGTTCTATTTATTTGAATAGGGTGGTATTCTCAGCTTGTGAAGGCACCCTTAAAGCATACTGGTTGTTTCAGAATAAAAGGTCATATGCATACATGAGGAATAACACTGTCTGCCCACCGTATGACTTGTATCTTGCATTGCCACCTGATATCCCTCAGCAGGTTTAATCTTTAATTTTCAGTTGTACCTGATCCTAGTGGACATAGATTAGCCGCTATGCTATCTCCCATACACTGTATAGATTTGAAGATGAGGTCCTTATCCACTATCTACACCACAATCAGCAGCAGTATGGAGGACACTATACAGTATTGTAATGAGCAGTGTAGATGTGAATCAAGCACTGCGGTGAGGAATAGAAACTTACTAGAAGAAGCACTGTGTTGTTGCTTCTGTCTTCCTCCAGCAGCTCCCCCCCCCTTCCTTAACCATAGACTTATGGGGGCAGCATGTAACCCTGATCCCTCTCATTTCTCAAGGCAGTTTTTAGCTGTAAATTGAGTTTGAAGGATCAGTTAAGGAGAATTGGATCATATGTAGAGAGGGGAGTTGCTATCTTCTATTTGGTTGTTTAACAAGAAGTGCTTTTTTTTCAGTGCCGCTTTACCCCCTCATGTGCAGGTATAAGCTCTATGGAAAGACCTATGGGGCCATTTATTAACACCAGTGTTTTAGCCGCCGGCCTCTACATAACTTGGGCACTTCCCTGCGCCTAATAGCCTTAAGTCTACGCCAGCTCCAGAAACTGGTGAGGAAAATGATAAATAAAAATGGCCTAACCCCCTTTTTTTTTTTTTTTATATAATTACTGGCGTATGTGGCATGGAAGGGGAAGAAGTCGCAGATTCAACCTGTTCTCAGAGTCAGATTACCTTCTGGTATGCCGACGTTTTTTCTGCACATTTTGCAATGTGAACATGACCTCAGTTGCTGTCAATGATCTACTTTTAGCTGTGTTACTTGTTCAACCATTCACTGGACTTTTTATTGGGTACAACAAGTAATATTCCAGTAATGGAAAAGATTAACGTGGAACCATGGTGGGTGTCCGTGTCTGGTTAGAAACTTCTATTGTAGTGGTCATATTTTACATGGTGGTTATTCTAAAGAATGATCAACCTTTTTTTTTTATCAAGTCCATAAACCCAAGTTGGCCATATGGAAATGTATTGTTTTCAACCCATTTAAATGATCTTGTGTTTGTAAGAGGCAAACGAGCTATATAGGATTCAATATGTGTGAGCCTGAGGTTGCCTATAGCCCTTAAAGCTTAGATGCTTAATGTGAAAAATGTAGTCTCCCTTGTTATGATCTTTGACGGAAACAACCAATATCTGTCAAAAATTGTCTGACATGTCAGAAGATGTTGGTAGAGTTGAAATGGTCAAGTTTTAGCATCTTGTGGACCAGCAATCCCTAAAATCGTGCCTGTAAACACCATAATTGCTTGTATACGGGACCAGTGGCTGTAAGCAGCAGACTTCCGAGGACTGCCATGCAACTTTTTTCCCCAACAAATAATATATTAATATATTTATATTAATTATATATATTTTTTGGTCTGGTCATCTAGTTGTCCTTTTCATTTCTATTTTCTAGCAGTCTAGTTGACAATTTTTGGCGTGTCCTGGAATGCTGTCGAACTAAACGTACATGACAAATTTCTCAGTCTTTTTTTCTGGCCTGGTCTCTGTCTTTCCATAATTTTGTTCTTACAAGAAAAAATGATGACATTAGAGCAATTTTGACTAGTTTTGCTGTCCAGCTGCTTAGTCTCCTGCTCAGATGTAGTATTTGTGACATGGCAATTATTTCGGTGAAGCAGACTGCAGTGATACTTGTAAAAGTCCATTATCTCTCCAGATGATTGGTGGAGGAGTAATCAATGGTAGCATTTGATGGAAGGTAACGTGATTATTGCTAGGATTTTTATATTGTCGTGTTTATGGACAGAGTTACTCGATGGGTAAATGCCTTTAACGTAATTGCATTATCTTAGTTGGCGTCTGTATATTGAATGCGTATTACATGTGTACAGTATATATGTTATGGGTTCATCTGCTTTAATGAAGATTTGTGGACTTGCATTGATCAATGTAAAAATGCTATTGATTTAAAAGGCCCTTTGCTCAGAACATGGCATCTGATTTTCGGTAATTTAAAGGTGATCAAAGGAGCCTGTCATCTGCAAAATCTGTTTTAATCATAACCATTCCTTACTTGAAATCCTTGAAAATCTTGGGAAATGCTTTTTCTTTTTTAATCTTAATACCAGTGAGGATTTTGGTGCACCCTGGGCCGTTATGTCGTTGGGTGCACATTTCCCAGCGCCTCCCAGTCTGCATTGATTGCCAGGTCTAGGCTCTCTCTGGATCTTCCCTTTTGGCTCTGAAATCCCACAGCCATCTACTGTTCAGCATATTCGCTGAAGTTTGAGCAATTGCCGCATGTTAGTGATTTCAGAGCCAGGGGAAGCCTGGCCTTGCCAATCAAAGCAGAGTGGGAGGCAACAAACCCATGGTGAACCGAATGGCATGGCCCTGCCCACTGTGCACCTTCACGCTGATTAGCATTTTCCGGATTAGTGGACCAGATTCTTACAAGAAGTACATGTTTGATTTTGGAGATGTCAGATGGACCAATTCAAAAAGGACCAATTATAGGGCCCTAAATGGTCCGGTTTTCGGATGCAGTTTTGGCAGCAGAAGCCAGGAGTAAAATAAAATATAAGTAGTTGTATCGGTCTCTTTACGATCCACTTCTGAGATTGACTTCTAAAACTGCATTCAGAAACCTAATATTGTGAAGGTTCCCTAAGGACTCGTGCACACGGCCGTAGTTTTGGTTCTCATCCAATCCGCGTTTTTGCAGATCAGATGCCGTTCTTGCAGATCAGATACCCATTCATCTCAAGGGCACCGCAAAAGATGCGGACCACATATCTGTAAGTCAGTTCCGTGGCCTCCCCTTATTTTGTGGACAAGTGAAGGAGTAAAATGTAAATTAAATGGCGGCATTCACTCGCCTGGTATCCGTGTACCACTCGGCACGCGCTGGAATTAGTATGCAGCACTCCGCTCTTTATTATACAGGGCGCTTTAGAGATCCATGTCGGTCCAAGATCTTATTTCGCCATCCATGTATCGTCTCTCATCTATCGATGACATCACAGATGCCCATTATAACTTGATTTACCCTTTACAAATAAAATTGTATTCATATTCAGCAATATCTGTGACTACTTTCTATTCTTTTCCCACAATACTTGATTACAATGTTAGGCAAGTCAGTGATAAACTAACAACATATGGATTTCTGGATGCAATTGGTTCTTAAGCTAAGAGGATTATGGAAAAATAATTGAAAAAAAATCCTTAAAATTCAACCACATTTATGATATTTGCCTTCAAAGCAGATTTCTGGCAATTGTATTATTCCAGTTATTGGAATGGAGTTTTTTTTACAGTATACAGTGAGAAATGTGTAATGTATATGTAGTATAGGATATAACCTATAGCTTTACAATAGCAGGTTGGCTGACTTGGTGCCAACCTCTATTGCCTTCTGTGTTAGGGTTTGCTGGTACTTTTGATCGTGCCATGCTTTCATTGACAAGTTTTTCTTTTCTTCCATCTACAGCTTGTCGCTATATATGAAGAACAAGATCCACATCATGGGGGAGATGGCACAAGCGCAAGTTCTACTGGCACTCAAAGCCCAGAAATCTTTGGCAGTGAACTTGGAACGAACAGTATGTCAGCTTTTCAGCCTTACCAAGCAACAAGTGAAATTGAGGTCACCCCTTCAGTTCTGCGAGCAAGTAGGTAGAATTTACTGATTTCACTGGAAATGAGAAGTTGGTTTTGACCGTACCACGATAAATTTAATATGTCTGGAACTTTCTTCTCTAAGATAACACATGTTCTTGATGAATTTGCCGAAGGTTAAAGAACCCTGGTTGGATCTTGGTCCAAATGCCCTCTTAGAGGAATACGATTCGTGGCTTGCTCTTCAGAATGGTTTGTCTTGGTAGGGTAAAACCCTTACAGGGCATCTGTCAGCAGATTTGTACCTATGACACCAGGGATGGATTTGATTTAAATCAAACTGATTTAAATAACTATTTAAATCACTAGTCAGTAAGGCTTGATTTAAATCCATAGTTTTCTACATAAAGACTAATTCTTGCTGGTATAACTTATAATATGCAAGTAGATGAAGATTTTTAGAATAACAACTTTTCATATTAGTTTGACTAGTTGATTCTGTATTCACAGGTTTGTAGAAGTTAGGGTTAAAGAGGACCTTTCACAAAAAAAATAAAAAATTAAACTAAAGACATAGTTACTTAAATGCCCCCGGTATTGCTTCATCATTAATTCATTTTTCTTTCTGTGCCCCCGTTTGTCCGCGCTGCCTCCCGAATATTTCCCGCCTTGTATGCTAATGAGCTTGGCTTAACTGGGCTGGCGTTAAAAGTTCTCCCAGTCGTGCCATCATTCTTCTCCCTGGCACGGAGCGCATCCAATCAGCGCGCTCCGCTCTTAGCCAGGGAGAAGACGTTCCAGTTCTCACGAGATTCTCGAGAACTGGAGCGATTTCATCTATCCGGAGCCGGAGAATCTCACGAGAACTGGAACGTCTTCTCCCTGGCTAAGAGCGGAGCGCGCTGATTGGATGCGCTCCGTGCCAGGGAGAAGATTGACACGCCTGCCAGTTGAGCCGAATGGCTCATTAGCATAAAAGGCGGGAAATATTCCAGGGGGCAGTGCGGACAAACGGGGGCACAGAAAGAAAAATTAATTCATGATTAAGCAATACCGGGGGCATGTAAGTAACGCTATGTCTTTAGTTAAATAAACTAAGCATCTGTGATAATATCTTGTAGGCAGAGAAACTGCCCAATAATCTTACAAAACCCTCTGGAAGAGCATGACATTGTGAATGGATTAGTGGAATTTATTTACCCAAAAAATTAAACATATACAGCCTTATTCTACATAATTAAACAACTAATCTTTATTTCATGATGGAATAACATTTAGATGGTAATATATTTTCCTCAAAAAGCATTTTATATAAAAAAAACTGATTTTAAAATAAAAAAAAAATCAGATTTTTTTTATTTATTTTTTACATCATTGATTTGTATCCACCCTGTATGATACTGGCTGACCTGTTTACATGTGCACTTGCCAGCTGAAGGCATCTGTGTTGGTCCTATGTTCATAGCCCTCATTGCTGAGAAAAGTTGAGACTCTAGGAGAAACTGGGCGTTGATGTTGCACCTTGAGGCTCTGCTCTCTTTTTCAACTCAAGTGCCCTCTGCACTTTGACTTTAGGAGATGTCAGGGCCAGGCGTGAAAACATTTCCCCGGCCTGGCACTGTTAATCAAAGTGCAGAGGGCACTGCTGCTGCAGAGAGAGCAGAGCCTCTAGGTGTAACGACAACACCCCCGTTGCTCCTAGAGTCTCATTTGCATATATTAAAATTTTATTTTTCTCAGCAATGTGAACATGGGACCAACACAGAATGCCTTCAGCTACCAATTGCACATGCAATGTGTCAGCCAAGTTTATAGGGACAAGAAAGAGATTCCCTTCTTAAAGGACTTGCTGGCAATACTCCATGGGAAAATAATACGTAAAGAGGTATCTCCTAGGGAACTGACAACCATCTCAGCTACTGGCATCTTTTGGACGTGGCTTCCTTTGAGTCAAAGTCCAACTTTTTAACAAGCCTCGGGACATGACCATGAAAAATAGCCAAGACAAATATCCATCTGTAGACAGTTGTTTTGGGGGGCTTGCCCCTCATCATTACAGAGTAGGATGCCGGCTGGAGTGAGATGTCTTGGGAGGGAGGCAGGCACTGGCTCTCTCTAAGGACACCAGCTGTGTATGGCAAACCTTTGCCATTGCAAAGGATGAAATCCACAGTGGAGATCTGCAGCATGAATGGACATTTAGCAGATTTTTTGTATGCACCGTGTGGATGAGATTTCTTAAAATCTCATCCACTTTGCTGGTACTGTACAACACATAAAAATCCGGTACTTTAAATTCACGGTGTATATGCAGTGTGTGAACCCACCGTTTTGAGAGGTTCCTTTCCAGCTTCTTTCTGGCTTGATTGACCGGACTTCTTTATATATTTATGTTCAGAGAGAGAGAGCTTTCAAGCAAGATGAATGGAGGGGGAGCCACCAGGAGACACTTCTCCCCAAGCTGGGCTTTAAAACCGTTTTCTCTGAACTGCTGCAGCGTAAAACATTGTTATCAGGGAGACGGATTTGCTGCTGACTGGAGTTGAGGCCGTGCGAGTCTGCTGACAGGTTCCCTTTAAAGATTAAAACTCCATTCAAATTTTCTGGTGGTAGCTTATGATAAAGTTAGCAGGACTCAGTAGCCAAATGTCACCCTATAAATCCTAGGAGATTCTCGTTAACAGTTTTTTCCCATAATGTCACTTTTTGCTTCTAGGTTGTCTACTTGAAATAATAAACTATGCAAGGCTCGGTAAATGTACGTTCATTTAATAGTTAATGGACTAGGAGATGATTGAGGGTTTATATGAGCAGGCTGAAGTGAACGGAGTGCGTGGTGCTCCGAGCTCAGAGCGTAGGTCACAGCGACTGAAGAAGTGCAACCCAAGGAAAATGTAGTTTCTCTCTTACCAAGTGAAATAAATTGCATCTTTTTTGGTCTCGCATTCTAATTTCATTTCTAATATTCTGTCCTTGCTCTTTCCTTTAAGGACCTCTGACTAATTTAGCATGACACAAAAGCCTCCCAATACTGCATTATGAAGACGTTTACGTACCCGGCGTAATTTATTTTAATAGAACAGGGTAAAGAAGATGCAGGCAGCGTATGAATTGCGTCAATGGGCCGTGCTATTAATCTAGGCAGACCTTATTATGTAGTGTATACAGCAGTGCTCATTGTGCTTAAGACTTGTATGATGGCATTTGAAAGGCTTCTGTTTGGGTCCCTGCTGTATCTGGTAATTGGGCGCTGGGAACATTTTTACGTCTGCGCATCCAGCTGGCCGCACATTGCACTAATGATATTGATCCAGATCAGCTTTGGAGATTGGGCATTGAATATGAACATAAGGTGGACATGACTTTTATGGAGTAATCGCACCAGCTGAATGACTAAATGTTAAAGGGGTATTCCAGCACAAAGTGTAGGCTTTCCCCGGGCTGCACAGCCAAGTTAATTCTGTCTTCTGGTTCCCTCTCTATACGATGTACTGTCATACAGTGTACCAATAGTCATACCACACAGAGCGACATAAATAATACTTGTATACAGGTACCTAAATAACAGGGTTAAAGGGGTTGTCACTTCAGTAAATTGCATTTATTATATAGAGAAACTTAATACAAGGCACTTACTAATGTATTGTAATTGTCCATATTGTCTTCTTTGCTGACTGGATTTATTTTTTCTATTACATTATACGCTGCTCGTTTCCCTGGTTAAATCCATCAGCGGTGGCTGTGTTTGCACAGTATAGAAAAATGCACCAGTCTATGTAAGCTCCCACCAGAGAGCTCGGCACGTTTTCCTTTAGTGTGCAAGCACTACCACCACTGATGGATTGCAGGGTGGTCATAACCATGGAAACAAGCAGTGTATAATGTGATGGAAAAATGAATCCAGCCAACAAAGGAGGTAATATGGATAATAACAATACATTAGTAAGTGCCTTGTATTAACTTTGTCTACGTGATAAATGCCACTTGCTGAAGTGAGACAACCCCTTTAAGGCTCATGCAGACAACCTTGTTTTTGTCCGCATCTGATTCGCATTTTTGCGTCTCGGATCCGGACGCATTTACTTTAACCGGGCCGCAAAAGATGCGAACAGCACATCATGTTCTGTCCGCATCCATATGTCTGCAGCACCTGCAAAAACATAAAAAAAAAAAAAAATGTCCTATACATATCCGGACAAGGATAGGACTGTTCTATAAAAGGCAGTACGTTCTGTTCCGCTGAATGCATACGACCAGTATCTGTGTTTTGCGGATCGGAAAAAATGGCTACGCCCATGTGCATGAGACATTATATAGGATCACTACTGCCATACACTGTAAAAATGATTGACAATACATGGAAATACTTGAGTAGATACCGCACAATAACGATGACTCCCTACATAACATAATCAAATAAATGTATATATGTAATGTCTAGAGCAGGGATAGCCAACCTGCAGCTCTCCAGCTGTTGCAACTCCCAGCATGCCCAGACTGCTTACAGCCATCAACCTTCAGCAGGACATGGTGGGAATTGTAGTTTTACAACAGCTGGAGAGCCGCAGGTTAGTCATCCCTGGTCTAGAGGATACTAATCCGTATTCATACAATCCGTATGAATATTGTAGGGATCCCAGGCCTTGGGACCTTCTTCAGTGGTTGATGCGTCTTGTGCAGTTGCTCAGGTCACTGCCCAGGTCCTGGACCAGATACTGCTTAACATGAAATGACTCTTTGCTAAACTTTCCTTGACTCTCTTGTGACCAAAAGTAAAATGTTGCATCTTTATGTTCCATGTTTGCTGTTTAGTTTCCACCTTACTAATGGGGTTGTCCCAAGTTTTTAAATTACTGCATGGGATAGGATTTAGTGTTTTTAGCCGGTGGGTTCTGACAGCTTGAACCCCTGATGATGATGATAATGTTTCCTTTGTATGTATAGAGTGGCAGTAAATCATGCATACTATTGCTCCATTCAGCTCTAGGGGACTGATTGAGTTTTTTAAAATCTGAAAATACTTCAGAACTGAGATTGAATTTTGCGCTGTGGGTTCTAACTCCAGGCTAGGATCACGCACTTATTAATGGCACGTGTTCGCTGGCATGACCACCGCATGGGAGCGCAGCGCAAGTCAGATAATCTCTTTAAGCTGGCCGTGCACATTCAATCTATGTGGGCCAACTATCTCATGTGTACTACCTCCAATGGGATGGAGGTTGAGGGAGATGAGAATCGGGCACATTGGATTTACCACTGCCTGATCCTTTTGTTTTTGGGGAGGTAAGTGGCAGCAGCTTTCCACTCACTACAGTTCAGTGCACAACCGAGCGTGCATATGTATAAAAATAATTGAGAGCAACAGCTGTTGGCCAACTAATTGTTGGGCCTACAGTTCTCTCAAATGTATGGCCAACTTTCCTGCCACTTGAGGCACTTGAGTTTTGGTCAATTAAGTGTGAACTCCAAGGGCCGGGGGGGAAAATCCACATTCTAGCTAAAAATTTTACTGAAATGTTTCTATTCCATGGTAACCTGAAACAGAGTTTGATTTCTTTGCCCCGATACTAAAGGGGTTGTCCAGCTTTAATCCCAGTTTTCAATTCGACTTAAAACAGCCATGTACGTGAGAAAAATAAAACTCACTGACCTGCTCCCCGCCACTTTGTTCCAGTGCCGATGGTCTGGCTCCTTCAGGTCTCCAGTGTGTAAACTTCTGGAGGCGGTGAAATTCACCAGTGCGGCCAATCACTGGTGATGTGGGTCACTTTTGGGTCACATGCTACTTGTGGACAAGTCACCACTGAGGGCAGTGATTGGCTCCACATCAAGCAACTAAGTCTGATCAGGGCGTATTAAGTCCTTCACTGAACACTGTGACACAAACTCACAGCATAATGATTTATAATTCTGTGTGTTCCTGCTCGACCTCAGGTCTAAAGAATTGTACTGATAGAATTTTGTGTACGGTTCAGTACTGGGCAGGAACACACGGCATTATAAATAGTTACAATGCCTTGAGTTCGTGGTACAGGAGCAGTGTTCAGCCTGGGAAATAAAGCTTGTTTCACGGACTGAATACTCTGGAGTGGTGGGGAGCAGGGGTGTTTTTTCTTGAAGTACAGCCCCCTATTGCTGGGTTTCCATGTTTGTTTTTAAAAAAAAATTTATTCAGTTCTTGAAATTCTAGCCAGGATTGGGTCATAATCTGAGGACACATATACAAGAAAGACTGAGGGAAAATGTATCATTCCCCTTATGCCTCATTTTAGTGTGAAAAAGTCACAAATCCTCAGGATTTCCTCATCAAACCTATGAAAAGGGCCCGGCTAATTTATCATTAAAACTGGCGTATATAATGGCTGAAATGGACGGCAGCTCCGAGCTGCCACAGGTTTTATTCGAACACACGGACTGCCCAAGGAGGCAGGTAATGTATAATGAGACCTGTGCCTAGTCGTAAATTACCTGCCTCCTCCGCGGGCACACGACCTACCAAGGCAGAGTCATTTCTACTCTTCAAAAACTGCATCCAAAAACCTGAATGTGGAGGTAACCTGGCCTAATTGAGATGAAGCGCGATAGCAAAGTGTCATCTCCATGGAGCTGTGACCTAATACTTACTAGTCCCATGCTAATTACCGTCTCGGTATATACATTTGCAAGTATTTCTCCTGCCCGTGGTCCCTGCGGTGCCTCTGCCTTATAACTGGATGCTGATGTGTGTTTCTGCTTTTCCCGGGTGTAGGGGGCAGTTCACAGCTGATGATTGTTAAAGCTAGCTGATGTTTATTCCCTGCTGAAATCGGAGTACGAGGCGCAGGTGAGAATTGGCAATCCTAATGAGCAATTTGGCAGATCAAACGGGATGTCAGGCGCAGGGCAGTCCGCGGTTTGCTAATGCGAGCGTTCGTCTCTGTAGCAAATCTGCGGCCTTTAAAAAAAGAAAAAAGGGTAACGGAGACGGTTCTGCAACACGGCCATGTACCGGCAGCTCGCTGCTTCCCTTTTCATATTGCACGCTATTTATTCAGATTGAGTCTTTGGGGATAAAATCTGTTTGGAAACACATTGCTTACATTTACAAAGAGAAATGTGATGAAACGCAGACGAAAGCGTTCCCCCGGATACACAGGGCGTAATGCAAATACAAATTTTGCCGCCACTCTTAACACGTACGACAGGGTTGAGCTGAATGCCTTATTTTATCTTTGAAATGGGTTCCTAGAATATAGGGAATGTTTCGATTGTTCACGGTAATGGGATTTATTTAGCACGTATAGCCGATGATATTCTCCTTACTTTGCTGTATAGGGGAGTAGGCGTCAGTAAGGAGTCATAAAGCCTGGCCGAAAACAAAGAAAAGCCTTTTAATACATTGCATGTAACCTTCGAAGGAAAGACGTTGATTGTAAAAAGTAACCGAACTGCTTTGGTTTTCACTGTAGAGTATATTCACATAGGTGTGCATACTTTTAACAGAATGCTTGTAGATATCTCCATAGGCGTTGATTTGCCTGTAGCTCTCAATCTGCCTCTGTAATTTTGAAGCACAGATTTCATCATTTTTTTTTTTTTTTATATTTGAAGTTTTTTTGGGGGGAGTTGGATATTGATGACCTATAGGTCATCAGTATCTGATTGTGGGGTCTGGCTACCCCCGAACCCCCTCCCGATTAGCTGTTTGAACAGGCGTGGCTGTGGCCTCTTCCTAGGCCAGTGACTTCATGTTCATTGGTCACATAGCCTATGTGCAGCTCCGTCTGTAGAGTATTTTTCGTTGGGAAGACCCTTTAATGCATACATTTGCCATGGTGTGTGTGTGTATGTGTGTGTCTATATATATATATATATATATATATATATATATATATATATATATATATATATATATATATATATATATATATATATATATATTAATATTATATATTTTCCGCCAGATTATATTATAATCCATCTGCATTACAGCCTTATCTTGCCTGGTGTGTCCTCCTCCAAGTAGCCTCTCTGTATTATGTTGAGCTTTGGCAGAGGAAATCTTGGCTCCGAGCAGCGCTCACTGGTGTCCGCCACAACCAGTTGATAAAAATCTTGTTAACTGCTGAGATCTCCAGAAGGGGTTTAGTCGCTTTTTCTGGCTCCAGAATAGCTTTGCGCTTCATCGCTTGGCTTCACATTCATGATTTGCTAATAGGTCCTTCCAGGATGGAACTCGTAATGTGCCCAAATGAAAAGAAGTTATGTCATGAAAGTAGTAAACCTCCTTGGTGAAGGTGTAATAGCATGTATTTCTCTTTTTAGAGTTTTTATTTATTTAGTTTAGTTTAGTTTTATCTGGGTGACACCTAGAACCATATTCATTGGGGGATATTAGAGCTCCTGCATAGGAATAGTGGAGCCTTTACCTGCAGCCATCCATGGAATTATAGCTTTGAAGAAAAGCTTTGCAAAAAATGACAGCTCCAGTGTAAAGTTTTGATTACTCTCCTGCGTTGTTACCCAGCTTTCCCCTGTTCTCAGATCTCTTTGGGATTAGACTGATGTGACATTCAGGTAAATTCGGTTACAAACATTGGCTGTGATTGCAGCTCCAGTATATTGGTTGGCGGTCAGCTTTCTTAGAAACTGATATTTATAAAATTGCTGAAAAGCAGTAACAAGGTCTCTCCTAAAGGCACCCCATAGAGCCCCAGTAGTAATAAGGCCCCCTATAGTTAGTAGTTATAATGCCCCTCTACAGTATATAAAAAATAATATATATAAAGCTCCCCTGCAGTTACCCCTGTAGTTATGACCCCCTGTAGTGCCAGTATGTACAATGCCCCCCCGTAGTGTCTGTATGTACAATGCCCCCTGTATCATAATGCTCCCTCCATATTATAATACCTCCCGTATTATAATGCACCCCCTGAAGTGCTGTGACCTTTATTATCATGCCCACTGTAGTACTCCAGCTTGTATTAAAGTGCCAACCGTAGTGGCCTGCAGTCTATGAGACTTAGCGGCGGGGGCGGGAGCCATTCTCGTCTCACCTCATAGATGCACCATGCGGCCCTGGTCTAAGAAGCTGATGGCAAGTGTGTTGGGAGTTGGACCCCCACTGATCAGGAATCGGTGACCTATTCTGACGATAGGTTATCAATATTTCACTCCTGGAAAAAAAAAACAAAAAAAAACGTAGAAGCTGAAGGAGCAAATTTTTCTGACACCACACACCTGCCATATATATACCCAGGATTTCTCATCCCTCCAACCATATTACCGCAACTTTAAGAAACCACTAATGTTCTGTGATGAAGTTTTCACTTGCCTCTTATCGGTGTCTTCATTGAAGCACTTATCACTTTGAAGTAGTGGCTGGTAACCGGCGTTGTAATTAACTTCAAAGTTTCACTTCAACTTTCCGCGCATATCTTTGGCGCCTCTGCACATTAGCTCCACTTACTGCCGAAAGAGAAGTGTCAGAAAGTGATCAATGACTCCAATTCTTGCCTGTCCCTCTTTACACGTTTAGCTTGGCGCCCGTTTCTCCTTCATTATTCATCTTTCTCTTTTTTTTTCTTTGCCGTCATGACCCGGTTGCTTTTATTAGGTCGAAATAATTCAGAAAGTAAACCATGCGACTGACGCGCTGCTGCGTGTGTGATTATTGTACAGAACAGGCAGCAGCGAGTGGCACTTACAGGTTGGCTGCTTTATTATGGATGTCCCTCCGTTCCGTTGGCGTTGGCAAACCACATATAATTACATGTGTTATTTTCAAAGCCGGGAATAAATGTTCGGCTGGAAATTATTTTCCAGGAAATGAGACTTCAATTGCATTGTGGCCCTTACACATAGATAACCTTGTCCAAATCTGATGAGGAACAATACCGCCGCATATTTGTCTATGAAAAGAGGTTCTCTCTGTCACAAAGATAACCTTTCATCGCAAAAATCTTATCATTCTTATAAAGGAGACGCGGGAATGAAGATGAAAAAACTGACTACGGATGATTTTTTATATATTTTTTCTAAATGTCAAGTCTGTTCATGGGGAGGAGTACGGCTGCCTGATGAACATGTCACGTTGCAGGCCTTTTTTGTTTTGTTTTCTCTCCTTTATTCCGTCTTTGCTATGCTTTTTGTGTTGATCATTGTACACCTTTGGTTCCAGCTGCCTAAATTATTTGCATGAAATTTTGACTTGAATTGTGTCAGAGAGAGCACTTATCATACACCATGTGTATTAGGCCTCATGCACATGGCCGTTGTGCGGCCGTTCCATGGATTGGGGACCGCAATTGCGGATAGCTACCTTACATCTGGTGGCATCAGAGGCAAAGCTTGCCAAGAGCACATTTGCTTATCTTCTAGCGAGTTGTTGAAAATGTAGCATTCCACACATACAATTATGGTAAATGAGTTACAATTTGCACCATTTTTTTTTTATAAATCCATGGATCCTATGACAGTATTGGTAAGACTGTATGAATGTGGTTTCTGAATTGCTTGGTTTATCTCCATCATGCCATACTCAGTGAAGTTTAGAAGATGCCCTTACTGGTGCATGAAACAATGGAGAAATCAGATTCCATCTGTTCTTTCTAGTGCAGATTATGGAAAGTAAGCAACAATCTAATTTGCATTTCCTTCACTTTGTCTCTATTATATAATTATGGTTGAGCCTTAATTGTAATTATAGTTTAGACATAAGGGCTCATGCACGCAGCAGTATTATGGTAGATTTACACAGAGGATTTTGTCTGCGACAAACCTCAGAGTATCCCACTACAGAAAACCACTTTTTTATGTGGGTTCTGGCATGGGTTTTAGTGGCAACCTACTCTAGATTTAGCTCCATTGAATGGAGTCCTAGTGTGATCAGGCTCCCACTGCGGCTTCGCGAGGGGTCCACATTGTAACTGCACCAACAATGGACCTGCACATTCTTGCCGTTGCCTTGAAAACCTTTCAGCAAAACCTCTCTCTTGCATGAACTGCGGCGCAGCCTCCAATTAACAACATTGGGAGCTGGTTTCAACGCTGTTTCGGTCCAGTTTTCGGCACCGAATCCATGCCCAAAATTCTCTGTCTGAACCTGCCCTTATTGTACTTTTTGGTACTACGCCTTAGTAGAGCTTCCATAGAGGGATGTGAGGCCTGTACTGTAATTCTGTAGTTCTTTCATTTTGTTCATGTTTGGCTGCCTTGGTCAGTAGAGAACAATGAGCGGGACCAGACAGCCCGGGGATGGCAGTAATGATGCAACATTATATGTAGCGTATGCCACTTGTTTTAAATTCTAATTTATTTTATTTTTTTAACAAAATTTCAGACTTATTTTTTTCCCAGATAACCACTTTAAATTTTCACGCAGGGTATTTTGATTATTATATGTCTGCAACATGTTATTTCTCTCCATTTCTATCTGTTTTGTTGACACGGGTCAAAACTTCTTTAATAACCAATGAGACACTAGCAACAAAGTACCTATGAGACATTGGGTACCGATTGTCACCATTATACACTCCTAAAGGAGCCCCAAAAGTGGTGTCCTGTGGGACTTGGGCCAAGTCTTTCAGTGCCAAGTGGCTAATGACAGCAATTTGTGCAGTGAATGGAGGAAAAAGCATTTGGCAAGTCTTCAGCACTTTTCCAGCTAGAATTGGACTTGGTGCACACGTTTCCTTGCACAAAATGTTCTTGTACCGTTAATGTTCAGTGATATTGAGTGTTGACTCTTTTGCGTGGCACCTAGACCTTACGAATAAATATCTATTGAACTCTGGCATCCGGTTTTATAGTAAGCAGTGCTGTGTCTTCGATCTGACATTGCTACCCATCTTCTAGTCCATTTGGTGATTACGTGACTTTTTGACTACAGGGAACAGATTTCTTTGTTAACCTGTGAATGTATTGTCTATGGGAACATGGTCTGCAGACCAGACATGAATGAAGAAATTATCTTCTAAGGGTACTTTCACACTAGCGTTTTTCTTTTCCGGCGCTGAGTTCCGTCCTAGGGGCTCAAATCCGGAAAATAACTGATCAGTTTTATCCTAATGCATTCTGAATGGAGAGTCAGTCCTTCAGGATGCATCAGGACGTCTTCAGTTCAGTCTTTTTGACTGATCAGGCTTTTCAGAAAAACGTAGCATGCAGTATTTTTACCTCCGGCCAAAAAGCCTGAACACTTTGACTGAACGCCTGATCAGGCTTTTTTCCCATTGACTTGCATTAACGCCGGATCCGGCCCCGTGTGTTCAGTCAAAACGGATCCGGCTTTTGCATGTTAAACCCGAAAAATGTGAAAAAAAAGTTAAAGTCCATAAATGGCGGATCCGTTTTTTCCAATGCATTTTTCCATTGTGATCGAAAGCCTGATCAGGATTCAAATGTAATCCGTTTTCACACGTTTTTCCGGATCCGGCGGGCAGTTCCAGTGTCGGAATTGAACGCCGGATTAAAACAACGCTAGTGTGAAAGTAGCCTGAGACATGTACATGGAAGAAAGTGAAGAGACTCATGTAATGTTGGAAGTCCAATGTTTTCTGACCTTGGAGTGAAGCTTATAATGTTATCTTAATAGAATATATTATTTTTTTGGAGTCTCGATTCTGGACTGTGAATAAGAAAGTAATGACAAGTCCACATTATTATAGGCCTGTTACGACTGGTAAGTCGAGCGCTTTTCACAAGGCATCTTATATTAAAAGTAGGACAAAAGGAGGATTCAGTTTGTGCTCGAAGGATATGTCCTTGTATCATTTTCTCTGAGTAGTCTGTAATTACATTTAATTCTTGTTGAATTCATTGATTTTATGAATTTTGAAGGTAGGATGTTTGAAAATGTGAGCTTTTCCTTTGATCACTTTAAATATTTTTTTCTTTTCAATGGTTAGGGAGCCTAGTGGAGATAATGACCTAGTATCACGTAATGGAACGTGTATGAAATTGCAAGAATATAATGGAGCTCTTGTAAAAAATAAAAAATTTCGCGGAGAAAGTCCTAATGTACCATGTGCAGAGAAGAAAATAATGTCAAAATGTTGTATGTTATATGTGTAGACATTTATGAAGTGACCCTCCCGCCTAAATCAGCATTGGGCAGCATAAGTAATGCAGCATTGGTGGTCTGGTTGCATTGTCAACTTCATGACTCCTGAGGCCGCTTTAAGTAGGGTATCAGAAGTTTTTAAAATCCCCTAAGTCTTCTTTCACACCTCAGATTCATAGTTCCGGCAGGCTGATCCAGAGAGCTCCGGCAGACTGTTCTCTGCCGGAACAGCCTGACGGTACTACAAATGGATAATAAACATATCTGTGTTGGGGTACTATCACACTAGCGTTGTTTGAATCCGGCGGCCAATTCCGTAAAGAATCCTCTTCTATGTTTGTGTACAAACCTTCTTTCCTCCAGACGCAGAGGATGTCCCCTCGTCACAGTCACAGTCCTGGGGATAAATAGCTGATGGGAGAGATCTCTGTACTGACCCCTGATATATTTATACATAGTAATTAGATCTCCCCTCAGTCGACTTTTTTCTAAAGTGAATAACCCTAATTTTGATAATCTTTCAGGGTACTGTAGTTGCCCCATTCCAGTTATTACTTTAGTTGCCCTTCTTTGGACCCTCTCCAGCTCTGCTATGTCTGCCTTTATTCACAGGAGTCCAGAACTGTACACAGTACTCCATGTGTGATATCAGTTCTTTTCCGGTAGTGAGCCCCTAGGACGGAACTCTATGCCGGAAAAGAAAAACGCTAGTGTGAAAGTACCCTTATGTGGTCACCACCTAAATCTGGCAGGTCTCCTATTCTGCCCTATTTGAAAACCTAACAGAGCCCTTTAAGTTTTGGAAATTTTTCTCTGGGGATAAACATTAAAGGGGTTAAAAAAATAATCCAAATCCCAATCAGTAACTTGTCTTACTGGGCCCCAGTGTCATGGCAGACCTGCTGGTTATCCTCCTGATCTGAAGCAGGTCTTAAGCTGGTCGTACACATTAGGCCTCATGCACACGACCGTTGTTGTGTTCCGTTTCGCAAACTGGGGTTCCGTTGTTCCGTGATCCCTTTCCGTGTGTCTTCCTTTATTTTTGGAGGATCACCAGACATGAAGGAAAGTAAAAAAAAGTCAAGTTTGCCATGCAAATGATAGGAAAAAATGGACGTGGACGACAATCTTGTGTGCCTCCGCGTTTTTTTTCACGGTCCCATTGACTTGAATGGGCCCACAAACAGTTTTCCGTGAAAAAAATAGGACAGGTTATATTTTTTTGACGGACTGGAACCACGGACGCGGATGACAAATGGTGCATTAGCAGAGTTTTCAACGGACCCATTGAAAGTCAATGGGTCCGCAGAAAATCACGAAAAACGGAACAACGGACACGGAATGAAACAACGGTCGTGTGCACGAGGCCTCAGTCTTTTGTTGGCTCAACCCGCCAATTATTGGTTTGGCCGCCCCAATAATGTATGGGGTTTCATCACCTACTAAAAGAAATAATAAACCCTGACATCCCATTCCTTGCCCTCTGCCCTTCTTTCCCTGTCCACCCATTGCCTTTATCTACTTTTTCCTAGGTCCGATTTCTAACCCAAGCGACTTAGGCAGGGGGCTGAATCTGCTTAAAGCGAACAGTCCTGTATGGAGACTTACTTATGGAGAAGTATTGAGCTAGCCAGAATCTTACTCCATACTGATGATGGGCTGGCGTCCCGAAACAGCTGTCTATTGATGGATATTTGGCCTGGTTATATTCCCTTGTGAAATCCCAAGCTAATTGGAAAGTCGGATCTTGACTCATCAGGACTCGTTTTCAATAGGTTACTGGCAAGTTTGTTTTTTTTTGTTTTTTTTTGTTTTTTTTTGTTTTTTTTTTAGAGATACATTTCTGCATAATAGGCATTATAGTAGATCAGGTATGGCCAACCTGTGGCTCTCCAGCTGTTGTAAAACTACAACTCCCACCATGTCCTGCTTTAGGCTGATAGCAGTAGACAGTCTTGGCATGCTGGGAGTCGTAGTTTTGCAACAGCTGGAGAGCTTCAGGTTGGCCATCCCTGCAGTGTATGTTCAACCAATTCAAAGTCTTCTGAGGAGGAGCACTAACTAGATCCTTCATGACATATGTTTGACCACTATGGCTGTTGTAAGAAGGTGGCGTCCACCCAGCTGCCAACCCCTTATGTATTTGAGGACGTCTACGCAAACAGGAGGGGAAGGCAGCCGCCTGTTACACGCGGCTGTGACGACGCATCACTGCATTGGCAGAAGTGACCTCTCATCCAGCACCACATGATTGATCAGATCAGCGAATGCACGCACATGAAAAAATCTAAGTATATTAGTAAGTGCCTTGATGTTAAATCATTAAATCATTGCTGGAATTTTTTGTCCTTTATATTTTTTTAAATCACATTTTTTATTTATATTCATGTATGAGATGATCGGTTAACTGTGAAGTTGGTGATCACAATCATTAATCTCTTTTAACTTAATTGCCATCTTAGAATAAATTTCCCAAATATGGAGTCCGATCTGTTCCACTTGATTTTACACAATTGCTCAGGAGCTTTTTTTTGTGTGATTCTATGGTAGTAACTCCATGTTTAATGAAGATTTTTTATTTTTTTTTATACAGTGAATGAGCATGAGGAATGGCGTGTTATTATAGACATTTGCATGTCACTAACGATTCCTCATTCTAAGGGCAGCCCGCCTGCTGTGCCTCTCTCTAAATTTAGTTTCTCCAAAATGGTTATTTTTTCCCCCTCTAACTTAATTCGATGTAGGCGATTATGGGCAATGTGAAATTATTTTATTTCAGGCTGTGGAGTCCACCAGGTGCAATCTGGGTGTTTTTTTTTTTTTTAAATGTAAGAGTGCAAAAACACGTTTGTATAAAAACATTGCTAAGCGAGGCTGTAAATTTTTGAAAGTTTAGATATAGGCTATACACGGTATGTAGGTTTTATCATGGAGCATTTTTTGTTGAATGCGTGTACAGCACACAGCGTCTTAATTTATCCAATGGAACAGAAGAAACATTTGCTTGAGGTTTTCCTACATGTTCCTGGCTTATGTTCCTTCTTTGATGGCTTTGTGTTGTAGCCAGGCACACTCCTGTGTAGTTGGACCAGATCTGTATGTCCAGATGCACTTCCGATAAACTGTGGCCCGTGCCTGGCGGTCTCTACGGTACGGATGCACTCCAGTTTATTTAAAGAGAACCCAATGTCACAAAAAGTAAATCACAGCCACTCTTTAGGAAGCCATAGGTGTGTATAAGACATCCAGCCAGAAATGTTTTTGTCTTCAGAGTTTATATTTGGGTCGTCTTAGTTAGTTTGCGTCTTCTCTGTCGCTATTTTTATCAGTGTTCTAGCCACATTTTTTTGTGGTTAGCACGCTGACCCATTCATTTATAGATGGCCGCGCACACTTCCATCTATTTTGCAGATCTATGTGGCCGTACTGTAAATTATAGGACGTGTCCTATTCCTGTCCGTATTGCAGATGAGAATAGAGACCTATGGGAGCGAGAAATTTAAAATGCACATGGAAGGTATGCGTATTTTGCAGATTCGTTTTTTTTTTTTTGTTTGCTGAAAAATACTGACACAGCTGTGTGCATGAGGTTTATATGACATTTGGCCATTTTGATGTTCGTCCCATTGTCCCCCTCACAACATGAATCATACAAAGGGTTATCCCCGAGTGATCTTTATATATTTTTTATTCAGTAAAGATGTCCCATTTTTAGGCATTATTTAACAATTTTGGCTGAAATGTGCTATTGACTGTATTTAAAGACGTTCTCCAACCCCTATAATGCCCATCAAAATGCCTGGGCCCCTCATACTCGTCATACTTAACCCGCTCCCTGGGACCCATAGTTACATAGTTAATATGGTCGAAAAAAGGCATAAGTCCGTCAAGTTCATCAAGGGATAGGTGGAGACGCGAATCCCAAAAGGAAGTGAGACTCAGATTTCTACATGTTTTCATAATTATTAATGTCATTTACTTTTAAGAATTCATCTAAACCCTTTTTAAAACTGTCCGCTGTTCCTGCTGTGACCACGTCCTGAGGAAGTCTATTCCACAGATTCACAGTTCTTACAGTAAAGAAGCTTTGATGCTTCTGGAGACTGAACATTTTTTTTCTCCAGTCGGAGGCAGTGCCCCCTTGTCTTTTGGGGGCATTTTACTTGGAACAGTTTTTCATGGTATTTTTTGTATGGCCCATTTATATATTTGTATAGGTTAATCATGTCCCCCCTTGGACGACTCTTCTTAAGACTAAATAAATTAAATTCTTTTAATCTTTCTTCATAACTTAGACCCTCCATGCCCCTTATCATTTTAGTCGCTCTCCTCTGTACTTTTTCCAGCTGCAGTGCGTCCTTTCTATGTTCTGGTGCCCAGCACTGAACTGCATATTCCAGATGAGGCCGCACCAGCGCTTTGTGAAGTGGTAATATTACATCCCTGCCCCGCGAGTCCATGCCTAGTTTAATGCATGACTATATCCTGGTGGCCTTAGAAGCAGCTGATTGACATGGTATGCTGTTATTCAATCTATGATCTACAAGGAAACCCACATTTTTCTCTAAGTGACTCTCACAGTGCCACATCACCTAGGACATATGAAGCACAGAGATTATTCTACCAAGATGCATAACTTTACATTTGTCCACATTGAACCTCATTTCCATGTTGATGCCCAATCACTGAGTGTTCACGTCAGCTTGTAGTATATGGACATCTTCCATAGACTGCACAGTACTACACAGGGAGGCTCGTCGTCACGGATGTTCCACGCGGTGGGGAGATGCAGCGGCGCCATGCAGCCATCAGAAGTGACGCAGGTGCTGGGGAGCAGGGTTAGTATGACCAGTATGAGGAGCCTGCGAATTATAGGGGTTGGATATCCCCTTTAAGACTTGACTCGCTACCAATCACTTATTGGATTTTGTTAAGATGTACAACCAGAGACCTTTATCAAAAGCCTTTTACTTAATCAACCAAGTGCCCGGCTCTTAACTGACTTTTGAGGGTAAAACCCCAAAACAGCTACAAGATGGGTCCCTTTTCCTTTTGTAAAAGGCTCCTGGTTTCTTTAATATAGTTAATAAGATGGCAATGGTCACACATTGACAATAGGGTAGTTACGTCCACTAGGTGGCACAGCAGAGACACATTCTTTATCTTGACAGAGAGCTCATCTGCATATCCTTTTTCCCAGGGAGCATTGCCTTGCCTATAATACCTTTATGCCAGACCAGCCCTACATTCCCATTTGATCCATATTCTTTCAGTGCATTCTGCAATATATATCACCAGATTAGAAGTCGCTCGCTGGACCATTTTTTATTTATTTTTTTCTACTTTAGGATTTTTGAGAAGTCTCAATAATGAATGGCATCACGCTGAACTCGAGAGAGCTGGCAAGACAGGTACAGCCGTCAGTCCAATTTCTATGAATTTTAAGGAGACGGCCTTCGATGATGGGGAAGTTTTGACTGAATAAACAAAAACACAACTTTCACTAATCCTAATTAACATTGCTATGGGGTTTATTCAAAATCTATCTTACATTCAGAGTCAAATCAATATTTACAGAGCATTAGTGCCTCCGAGAATTTGAAACC